>NW_027362762.1:198599868-199854868 GCF_046119375.1 Phyllobates terribilis | reverse complement strand
TCTCTGAATTCCATACTATAAGGAAGTAGTCTAGGTAAGGAATGTTGACTGTGTTTCAGATGCGTAGAAAACCTGTCGTCTCAGATGCCAATTTGGTGAATACCTTCAGAGCAACTGACAACCCGAATGGAAGGGCACTGAATTAGAAATGTCTGATCCTTCCTTGTATGTATAGAGCAACTATTAAGTATTTTTGATGATCCTGATGAATTGGGATGTGATAGTACGCATCGTTTAGATCGATTACCATCATAAAACAGCTGTGATAAAGGAGTTTTATGGCCGTATTCACAGACTACATCTTGAACGTGTGATTCTTTACCCAGCAATGGTCCTGAATGAGCCATCCGTCTTTTTTTATCAAAAAAGGGGGGAATAAAATGTCCTTTCTTTTTGTTTGTCCAGGATCTCGCATAGGACCTGCTTTTCTACTAAGCCCAGGATCTCTGTTTCCATGGCAAGCTGTTCCTCTGGTGACTTTCTGATGGGGGTTATTACAAATGATTGATGTAGCCAATGGTAGAATTCTATTTTTAGGCCTTCCCTCACTATATCCAGGACCCAGGTGGTGGAGGAGATGTTCTCCCAGGCCTGAACAAAGCCTTTCCCCTACTTGTGGTCTGGTGTCATTGGGCGGATTTTTTGGAAGTGGAGTAGGAACCTCCAAACATGTACCTGTATTCCTTTTTATTCTTAAATGCTCACTTCCTTTTTTTCTCCCGGAGGATGTCCCCTATTAAATTTTCTCCTCCGAAAATATGCTTTGCTTGAGTCTCTCGAAAATCCAGGGAAACTCTTTTTCTTGTCACCCGCCTTTTAAAGGACATCATCCAACTTCTTTCCTAATAGAAATTGGCCATCACATGGTATGGAACACAGTCTATTCTTTGACAGTAGATCCCCGGACATCCCTTAAGCCATAAGACTCGTCTTGCTGCATTTGATAATCCGGCCGATCTAGCTGCTAGTTTTACCAAACCGACGGATGCGTCCGCTAGAAATGCTGCAGCACCCTGCAACAAGGGCAGATTAGACAATACCTTATCTCTCGAGGTTTTCTTATCCCTAAGCTGTTCCTCCAGCTGCTGTAACCAAACCATAAGGGAACGGGTGGTCCAAGTTCTGGCAATCACTGGTTTCAGACTTCCTGCCGCCACCTCCCATGTATGCTTTTGAAACGTATCTGCCTTTTTATCTAAGGGATCTGAGAGTACCCCTGAACCCTCAAAAGGCAGTGCTGATCTCTTTGATGACCTGGATATAGCCCCATTGATTTTAGGGACCTTATCCCATGACTCCGAGACTTTCTCCTCGAAAAGATATTTTGTTTTTGAGGATGAGGCCAAGGCACCAGTTTTCTCTGGCTTCCTCCACTCTCTATTAATGAGTGCTTGAACCTTAGTATTTACCGGAAAGGTGCGTTTTTTCTACTCCTCTAACCCCCCCAACATGGCTTTTATTAGGCTGTCTGTATCGTCTACTGGGAAGCACAGTCTGCCCCCTGTGTCACTGTCTGAGGAGGATGAGGACTTGCTATGATATTGCACTTCCGATAATGGAGAGGAGTCAGGGTCAGAAGAAATTTCTCTAAGGGTTTTCTTTCTTCTCTTTAATAGCGTTTTCAGGGAGCCCTCCACTTCAGATCTGCTGACGGACCTGAGGCTTGCTGCAAAGTCAAGGGTACCCTCACTAATAGTCTGAGCTGAGCTCTTTCTGCCAGTCCACTGCTAGCGGGTTTTTGTTACGAAACTGCAACTCAACACTAGGGCAGAATAAAGAAAAGCTGTCCCTGCACTAGGAATAGACTGAAGCCCTACGGTGGAGTGGGCAACCTATTCCTAGTGAATAGACCCACTGACGTTTCCTAGACTAAACTCAAAAGAAGACCTAAAGGAAGAGGGAAAGGAGACCCTGAAAGAACTAAGGACTGGGAAAAAACAAACAGTTGACCTCCTAGCAAGAAACTAGAGGAAGCTGCAGAAATGAAAAAGGGAATACAGGAATCTCAGCAGGCAGAACTAGATGATCCAAGAACTGCACAAAACTAAACACAGAAAGTACTACTACCAAACCTCCTAGCCAGAACTCTTGCGGATTAACACTGTTGTCCGGCAAGGACTAGGAGGAAGATGCTGGGTAATAAAAGATGATACAATCACCTGACCTTAGTCAAAACCAACACCAGGGGAAAAAGACCAACAGCCAGAAAACCACAACAAAATGGCGGATGGTCCCAAAGAACAGATTCTAACAGTTTTTGCATAGAGTGCATTTTCTGTTCTGCTTCTCGGTGGTAACTCTCCTGGGTCCCTCCTAGTGATTAAGCAAACAATAAAGGAACTATTAGCAAAAATGGTGACATTCACAAAGATCACTCACCCCCGCTGTTTACTGAGGATACCGGATTTGGAGACTGTTGCGGGATACGCGATGCATCCCTTCTGGACACCGAGGAATCTTGTAAAGCTCTGCTCCTCTGGCTGAGATGGCTGCTGCTACTGCCACTCGAGCGACTGCCTCCCTGGCAGCGAGCTGACTGTCTCTGCTGCTGGACATTGTCTTGGTCCTCCATGCTGACCAGAGAGCAGCCTTCAGTTCTACTAGCCTCCTCAAAGAAGGGGGGCCAGTGCCATCTTCCGGGTCCACCCCCTCCAGTCCCCTGCCGTTTTGCCCTCCTCACGAAAGACGACCGGGCCTCCGCTTCTGAGAAACCTGGCTGGCGACGCGAAGGGCGCCATCATCTTGCTTCCGGCGCCGCTCCCGATGTCACTCGGCCACACCCATTCCCAGAGTGCCTTGCATCTGTGACGTCAGAGGCACGCGACATTGCTGTGTTTCCTAGCTGCTCTGAGACCAGCGGAGATCAGTGCTGGGGTGTGCGGCAGGAGGAGGGCGGTGCGCCGGTGTGAGAGCAGCCCAGGGTTTGTCTCTGCTGCTCGCACCCACATGTGCACCAAGCCCCCGGGGAACCTGTGAACAGCGCCTCCAGACACCTGAAGGCTGGCGCCACAGGAACGCAGCCTGTTCTTCTGGACGCCAGGACAGGCGTGGGTGAGTCTTCATCTTTAACTGCCGTCTTCTATTACAAGGTTCCCATCAAGGACAGGAAACCAACTGAAGCGGGGGAGAGGTACCGCTCTTTTATTTCAGAAGGTTTCCTGTCCTTGGTGGGCAGATCCCTCTTTCAGGTGTGCTGTCATGGGTGAAGGGAAAAAACACATGCAATTTTGAAGTAGTGACATCAATGCTCATTATCGTCTCTTCTCTGATGAGCAGTGTAGTCACTACCCACAGCCTGTGAATAGCTGTCACTTTACTACTATTCACAGACACCGGAGACATTGGGGAACGTGGACTACATCGGACCTGCGTGGGAACAATTTGGGTAATAAATTGGTGAACAAGGGACTGTCGATTGTCTTTATTTCTGACTTTTTATGTCTTTCAAGTATCCTTTTCTGGACTACTTTGGATTCGTTGGATTACTGAGGACATATATTGAATTTTTTATCTTTTTTTTTAATCCAATTTGATGCACTAATCCTGGGGTGGCTGCGGGCTTGTATTTTTAGGCTGGGAAAGCCCCATAACCAGGGACCTTCCCAGCCTGATAATATAAGCCCGCAGCTGTCTGCTTTACCTTGGCTGGTTATCAAAAATAAGGGGGACGCACATCATTTTTAAAAATTATTTATCTATTAAAACCAGACTAAAAACACCTGCGTAAACGCACTTGCAACTCTTGTGCAAGACCCACGGACCTTCCCAGCCTGATAATATAAGCCCGCAGCTGTCTGCTTTACCTTGGCTGGTTATCAAAAATAACAGGGACCCCACAACATTTTTTTAAATTATTTATTTATTAAAACCAGACTAAAAACTCCTACGTAAACGCACTTGCAACTCTTGTGATTTTTTTAAAATGCAGATTTACGGCATCTAATGCAAGTATATGGGAAAATTACGCACAGAAGACTGAACGTTCCCACAAGAGAAATTGACGTGCTGCGGCTCAGAAACCCACACCGCAGGTGAGTTTACCCAGCATAAAAAAGAAGCAGAGTGAACATGAGATTTCTATTAATTCCATCCACTGTGTCTGTACTGTACAACGCAGAGTTTAGGATGCAGCGAAAATACACTGCATCCAGAACACTAGTAATCCTAGTGAATACACAGCCTAAAACCCGTTGATGCGATGCGGCTAGCCAATCACAGTAATGCCAGTAGCAAACATGACTACAGCATTACCGTGTATGCCAGGCAATCTCCGCATGTTTATTGGCTGTCTAATAGCTGCGAAACATGCAGGGTGGGGACTCGAGTATGGGCTAGACCACCCGCGATACATGATCGTGTAACGAGCGTACCTGAGCACCCCGATGCTCGATCGAGTATTGAGCATTGGCAAGCATGCTTGCTCATCACTAAACAATAGTAATCTGAAGTCTGAAAAATGGATGTCCCAAATCAGTGGCCACAGCCATGATATATTCAACGAAAATATGTTTATTCTTCTGCATGTAGAGGGCACCCAGAGGACAGGAAGGAAGTCAGATGTAATCTGCCAATTTAGGTCTTGTGC
Organism: Phyllobates terribilis; assembly: GCF_046119375.1. Lineage (NCBI taxonomy): Eukaryota > Metazoa > Chordata > Amphibia > Anura > Dendrobatidae > Phyllobates > Phyllobates terribilis. Next base: position 199,850,283 of record NW_027362762.1, on the reverse strand, counting down.
TGTTTATTTTATGCTCTTCTGTTGGAAGTCAGTGCTGTAGAGAGAAAAGACATAAGGCTTGCAGTACTTGGCCTGACACCCTGGAGCTGTGCCCAGGATGCTTAGACTTAGCAATACATTATATGATTCATTGACCTACTGTATGTGTGTTTTCTAAGGTCTATTTTCACCTCTGCATTTAAGAAATTGTATGATGGAGCAATACTTATCTCAGATTGCCAACAGAACATTTAAACTACTGTTGGATTTATGTATATTAATATTATAAGTGACAAGTATGAAGAACATTCACTTATTAATCTATATGTCATGTTTCATCAATCAATACACAGCGTATAAAGCAATTCTATCAGTGATCAACTGCGTGCCCATTGTTATCTCTGACTACATCCATCTGTACATACATCAATGTGGTCATCTCATACACAGTCATTGCAAAATAACATAGAAATAATATAGGGATTAACACTGGCCACACACATACTCACCACACTCTGACTTACTGTCATGTATTAACAGGAATCTGTAAGAAGAAACTGACTTGTCATTTTGAGGTCAAGTAATGACATGTTCCATGATTAATTTATATATGCTGATGTGGACTATGAACGGAAATGTCATTTTCCACAAATGAATCAGATCTTCAGGCTAAAAATTATTTCTCTTATGTACATTTACTCTCAGAGTTTAGGATTATCACTACAAAAATTGTTAAGGTTTATAAATCTGTAGTGCAAGAAATCAGGGTAGTTGATACAGTGGCATGGTGTGCTTTACATACATAGTTACATAGTTTATAAGGCCGAAAAAAGACAAGCGTCCATCCAGTTCACCCTATTTCGTGTGCACTGCAGCTATTCCGCAGCGTTTATCCAGGGGAAGGCAAAAAAAAACCATGCGGTATAGGCCAATTTACATCATTGAGGAAAAATTCACTTCCCGACTCCAATCTGGCAGTCAGATTAAATCCCTGGATTAATTAACTATCACTAAGCATAAGATGTAATTTTATTGTTCTCAAGAAAGGCGTCCAGGCCTCTCTTGAACTCATTAAGTGAGTTGGACATCACCACTTCCTCTCCCAGAGAGTTCCAGAGTCTCACGGCTCTGACCGTAAAGAATCCCCTTCTATGCTGGTGCAGGAACTTCCTTTCCTCCAGACGCATAGTGTGCCCCCTCGTCTTTGTCACCATCCTTGGTATAAACAGGTCATGAGAGAGATCTCTGTACTGCCCCCTGATGTATTTATACATGTTTATGAGGTCTCCCCTAAGCCTTCTCTTTTCCAACGTAAATAGGCCTAATTTTGACAACCTCTCTGGGTATTCTAGTCCCTCCATTCCCTTTATTACCTTAGTCGCCCTCCTTTGTACTCTCTCTAGCTCCAATATGTCTTTCCTGAGCACCGGAGCCCAGAACTGTGCACAATATTCTAAGTGCGGCCTTACCAGCGCTTTATACAGAGGAAGAACAATGTTCTCATCATATGCCCCTATTCCTCTTCTGATGCATGCCATGACTCTATTTGCCTTCGCAGCTGCTGCCTGACACTGGGCACTCCAATTTAATTTGCTGTTAACCAAGACGCCCAGGTCCTTCTCCATGTCAGATTTCCCCAACGGTTTCCCATTTAATATGTATGGGTGACTGCTGTTTTTCTTTCCCATGTGCATGTGACGCGCCCCTGGGCCTACTTGGTGTAGCGTTGCGCATGCGGGGACTACCCGGAGCCGGGCCTGTTGGGGGTAGTAGTCTCGTGGCGGTGACCCGGTCCGTGCCCAGGGAGTCAAACTGTGTGGCTGAGTATTAGCAGTAGATGTTGGACGACTACGCCACCCGTTGAATGTAGCTATGGAGCTGCCGCTGCAGGGCAGACCGCTGAGGCCGGTGGAAGGATTGTGCAGTGTGGATGGTATAACCCCCAACGGGAGGGGTATGGCCTCAGGGCAGCCGACGTGGATGATGGGGGTAGCAGGAACCACTCAGAGACGATGCGGTGTAGTTCAGGGTCTTTACTGGTGACAAAAATAGACCCTCCCGGAGTACTGGCTAGCGATCGGGGCCTGGTCAGTCCGTGAGCTGATGGGATCTCCCCTGGCCAGGCGGAGTTGTAGGCCTCCCCAACTAGTTGTACTCTACTGACTACCTTGCTAGAGGCGGGTAAAAGTAGCCCACGTCCCTGAGTGTACCGTGTGGTGCTCACCCGTATGGCCGGTGACTCGGGGCCTTTTGGTAGCTTCCGCTCCACGTCGCGGTGCTGGTCCCTTGCGTGTGACCGTGCCTTCGGGTTTCTTGGCCAGAGGACCTGAAATCCCCTGCCGGGCGGTTTCTGCTGCTGGGTAAGGATTAATCCCCACAGCCTCGGACTCCGGGTCCGGTAAGAACTCTTCAATCAGGGCGAGCTCTACAGCTTCCAGCCCCTGATCTCTTTTAGCACAGCTCCCACAGAGCTCCTGATCTTTCTTGTTCCTAAAGCTGCTCCACTACAGACCAGACTGTGTCTTTGTCTGTGTTCTCTGCTCTTTCTCTTCTTTCTCACTAACCCTGCCTCAGCCCTAGTTTTATATAGGGGAAGTTCTTCCCCTCCCAGGACTGGGCAGGAGGTGTGGCATGCATAGGATTCCTGACCAGGAGACCTCCCACCTGCTCACAGACGTAATATTGCTATTACTGTGGAAACCAAACCCCTGGGGTGCCACATTCCCCCCTAGTGAAATTTAGTACTCCGGGACTAAACATACTTTTGTAAACATAACAAGGTATAAACAATAACGTTCTGGTAGAGACAACACATAAGGTGGTCACGGCGTGTCCGCAACCGGGTGTAACTTTTGAGGAAAACAAAGGTGTCCATTTCACCAAAACAGGGAGACGTAACCAGGTAGGGGTCTGTCCTGCCCCGAGTCCTTATCAGTCTTTTAGTCCGTCCTGGGTTAAGCTCCAACTATATGCACAAAGGATTCCCGGTAAATCCACCAAAGACTCCTACAAATAACTAGAAACACATAATTATTCACAAGCAACAATAAACAGGTAAACATTAATAAAATAGCTTGAACATTTAGATCCTCCACCGTATGGGCAACTGGCCTCTAGTGACCCTAGTGGACCTACGGAGCTGGCTGACTGGTCCTGAGCTACAGGGTATAGGAGCTGTCAAGGGTAAACTGGGCAGCCGTCTACGGACTCTTTGGCTCACTAGGGGTATGGCAGGCTCACTATAAGCAGAGGGTTGATTCTCCTGGTCTGCTTGTGTGGGGTCTTCTGCCTCCTGGACCGGCTGTTCTTCCAGCTCTACCTGTGTCTCCTTAGGCACTTGGGATGCTGGTTGGAGGAACGTGAGGACGGGTACCACAACAGCACCATTGACTTGAGTCCAAGACCGAAGGAAGTCTCCGAGCACAGTACTAACCATATCTTCCCTTTCCTCTACGGGTCGAGGGACTTCTTGTTCCTCTTCAGGGTTCCGTAGCTGTTCGGGACACTTCTTCAGGTGATCCCGGGATACAATGGCTGTGGTTTCCCCTCCGTCTTTACTGATTGTACAGATCTTTGGGTTGTCGTGGCTTGAGGGCAGTACGGTGTACGGGTCCTTCTCCCACTGGTCGTCCAACTTGTGGAGCCGTCTTTTCCTCTTCAAGACCTGCTCTCCGGGCACCAGGGGAACAGCGGGAGCATACTGGTTGTAAGTTTTCTCTTGTCTTTCCCTAGCTTGACAGAGACTTCGCTCCACGCTCTCCTGTACTTTACGGTACTGCTGCTGCCTCTCTGTGTCCCAGTCTGCTTCTGGTGAAGTGTCCTCGGGTGTCAGGACTCCCATCTCCAGATCAACAGGAAGCTTACCAGGTCTTGCCCTCATTAGGTAAGCCGGGGTACAGTTGGTGGAACCTACAGGGATGTGGTTGTATAGGTCCACCAGGTCGGGCAGCTTTTCAGGCCACAGACTACGTTCTTCCAGGGGCAATGTTTTCAGAAGATCTATCACCACCTGGTTCATTTTCTCACAAAGTCCATTAGTTTGCGGGTGATAGGGTGTTGTTCTTATCTTCCGGCAGCCATACAGGGTGCAGAACTCCTGGAAGACTTCCGCTTCAAAGGCAGGCCCCTGGTCCGTCAGCACCTGCTCCGGGTATCCGTGCGGACGGCAGAAGTGCTGCTGGAAGGCTCTAGCTGCTGTTTGAGCCGTTAAGTCCTTGACGGGGACGACAACCAAGAACCGGGAGTAGTGATCCACGATGGTTAACGCGTAGACGTAGCCACTTCTGCTTGGGGTCAGTTTTACATGATCCAAGGCTACCAGTTCCAACGGCTGTCTGGTGATGATGGACTGCAGGGGAGTCTTCTGGCTGGCACGGTCCCTCCTTCTTAGGTTGCATGGGCCACAGTCTCTGCACCACCTCTCGATGGTTCCTCTCATGCCTACCCAATGGAACCGCCCGCGCAGCAGGAACTCCAGCTTCTTCCATCCGAAGTGCCCAGCTCCGTCGTGGTATGCCTCCATCACCATAGCTGCGTCTCTTCTTGGCACCACTACTTGCCAGATTAGTTCATGCGTCCGGGAGTTAACCATTCTGCGGCACAACTTCCCCTTGTAAAGGAACAGTCGACTCTTCTCAGCCCACAGTTGCTTGGCTTCCTCCGGAGCGTCTGGGTCAAGGCGTGCATCTGGCCGAGTCAGCATCTCCTTTACCAGTCGGACGGCAGGGTCACTGTCTTGCGTCTCCGCCCAGTTGTAATGAGGTAATGGGTTGAACGTAGCGGATTGCTTACTCCTTACACGGTGGGAATACTGGATAGTCCCATGACGGTGGAACGCGGGGAGTTCAACTTCTTCCAGTTCCTCTGAATCTTCCCCTACGTCCGGTAGGTTCGGCATCCTGAACAGGGCGTCCGTGTTGGTATTGGAGCGTCCTGCCCGGTATTTGATTGTAAACTCATAGTTGGACAAGCGGGCCATCCATCTCTGCTCTAGGGCACCGAGTCTTGCAGTGTCCAGGTGTGTCAACGGGTTGTTATCCGTGTACACGGTGAACCGGGAAGCAGCGAGGTAGTGCTTAAAGCGTTCGGTGACTGCCCACACCACTGCCAGGAACTCTAGCTTAAATGAGCTGTAATTCTCAGGGTTTCTTTCGGTGGGTCGCAGTTTTCGGCTGGCGTAAGCAATTACCCGTTCCTTCCCCTGCTGGATCTGGGACAGTACGGCTCCTAGCCCGATGTTACTGGCGTCGGTGTAGAGGATAAAGGGCTGGCTATAATCAGGGTACGCCAGGATTTCATCCCCCGTGAGGGCCATCTTCAGCTGGCGGAAGGACTCTTCTTCCAGCTTCTCCCATCTGAAGGGTGGCTTCTGGTTCTTGGCCTTCCTGGACTGGCCTATCAGGAGGTCCTGCATAGGAGCTGCCTTTTTGGTGAAACCGGGAATGAACCTTCGGTAGTAGCCTACCAACCCGAGGAACTGCCTCACTTCCTTTACGCTGGAGGGGCTTGGCCATTCCTTAATTGCGGTGATCTTATCAGGGTCGGGAGCCACTCCGTCAGCACTCACCACGTGTCCCAGGTACTGCACCTTTGGCTTCAGGAGGTGACACTTGGAGGGTTTCACCTTTAGGCCGTAACTTGCCAGAGCTTCGAACACTTCCACCAGGTGTTTCAGGTGGTCCTCGTAGGTCTTGGAATAGACGATTACATCGTCCAGGTATAACAGGACCGTCTCAAAGTTTCGGTGTCCCAGACAGCATTCCATCAATCGCTGGAAGGTTCCTGGTGCGTTGCAGAGTCCGAACGGCATGCAGGTAAACTCGCTAAGTCCCATCGGGGTGGTGAATGCGGTCTTCTCCCGGTCCGCCTCTGCTACAGGAACCTGCCAGTACCCGCTAGTGAGATCCAAGGTGGAGAAGAAGTTAGCAGATTTTAAAGCAGCCAAAGACTCCTCTATTCTTGGTAAGGGGTACGCATCTTTGTGTGTGATACGGTTAATTTTCCGGTAATCTACACACATTCTCATGGTGTTGTCTTTCTTTTTGACCAAGACTAGTGGAGCTGCCCAGGGGCTACAGCTATCCCTGATTACCCCAGCCTCCTTCATGTCTCTAAGCATCCCCTTGGCGTGTTGGTAGTGTGCAGGGGGTACGGGTCGATACCTCTCTTTTATGGGAGGATGGTCTCCCGTGGGGATGTGGTGTTCTACCCCCTTGACTCGCCCGAAGTCTAACGGGTGTTTACTAAACACTCTCTCGTACTCTCGAACCACCCGGTAGACTCCCTGTTTCTGGTGGGAGGGAGTGGAGTCAGTACCCAAATGTAGTTGCTGACACCAGTCCTCCATTGGTTTCTTAGAGCCGTTACCTTCCTCTGGGTGAGATGGAGGCAAGGGTTCCACAGACTGTATAGAATTTTGGTTGATAGTATATAATTTGGCTAGCGTAGCATACCGGGGCAGGTATACTTCCCTTTTCCCGATATTTATTATACGAACGGGCACCCTCCCATGGCGTACATCAACTACCCCCCATGCTGTCAAAATGGTGGGCCTACTGTCTGAGTAGACTGGTTCTACCATGGCCTGGTAATCTCTACCTCTCAGACCAATAGCTGCCCGGCACCAAATCATCATTTCACTTTTCGGGGGCATGGCAATAGGGAAAGGGTCACACATTCTTACGCTACCAATCTCACCACCGGAGAGTTCCACCTGTTGCCGTCGCATCAGTGCCCGGATCTCTTTCTGGAGCACTCGCTGCTGGCCGGAGCTGGCGTTCTTGGCAACCTGCTGTAAAATGAAAATCACCTCTGCAAGACAATTTTCAATCACATTAGTTCCTAGAGTTATCTTTGGGTGACTCTCGCGCTTGTCAATGTCTACAATGATCAGTCCCTGTGCTGCCAGTTCGACTCTACCGATTTTAATGGTCACCTCTTTAAATCCGATCTGTGGCACGGGCTGACCATTGCTGGCGATGATACTCAAGTCGTCGTCAGGGTAGCGGGTTATATCCGAGTCATTCCAGTACTGCTTGAAAAGCACGTACGGGATGGTGGTGACCTGTGACCCGGTGTCCAGTAGGGCACTCATAGGGATGCCATCCAGTACCACAGGCAAGACTGGACGTCCTTCCACATATTTTTCGCGCCAGTTCGATGGGCCTGGTGATCTTTTTCCTGGGGGTTGGCCCTCTACCCCAGGTTGTGCCAGTTTAAAGGACAGTACCTTGCCATATGTCCGGGTTGATTGCAGCGGCGGCAGATGGGTTGTCCGTCCTCGTTGTATCGGTCGCTGGGTCTTCCTCTGGCCGGTGGGGTCCTCCTTGGTCGACGCCACGGGATGTCCTCCGGTCCGGATGCCAGCTGGATCTTCCCTGGAGCAGCAACCTGTAAAGACTGCACAGTTCGGGTTAGCGCAGCAACGCTTTTAGTTAGCTCTTGGACCTGATGGTGCAGGTCTGTAGCCGGGTCATTGTTCAAAGCCTGCGCGTCAGCTCCCACAGGCCCTGCCGACAAGGGCGCCGCCTCCTGGTGGTAAGCGGTAGTAGGGCGCCTGTGGGTCACCACGCCACCCGGTGCCGGTTCTCGGAGCACCCGGATGGCTCTGTCCTTGAACTGTGCAAAGTCCAGATGAGGATCCTGTAAGGCCATTGCCCGCAACTGGGTTCGGTGGGCATTGCAATATAGTCCCTCTATAAATTGTTCAGTCAACAGCTTATCTTCATTTCCCACGCTGTCAGGGTCTGCCTGCTTAATGGCTCTCAGGGCCTCTTGTAGGTTTAGTGCATAGTCTCTTATATTCTCATGTGCTCGCTGTTTGCACCCGTAGAATCTAAGCTTAATCTCGGCTGAGGTGCGGGTATCAAAGGTGTCCTTCAGCCGGGTTAATATCCCTGCGACAGTCCTCCTCCCAGGTGGCCAGGACTTTACCTCCCTTTGGGCTGCCCCGGTTAGTTGGGCCACCAGGATGCTCACTTTTTGCTCTTCTGTGAGGGGGTACACCTGGAAGAGGCTATCCAGCTTTTCTCTAAAGTCATTCAGGGTATGTGACTCCCCTGAGTACTGGGGTAGCCAGGCTGCCCCCGGGATATAGGGCATGGTGAAAGGCATGACCGCAGCAGCGGCGGCGCTGGCGGTGGCTGTGGCAGTGAAGCTCTCCTCCGTATCCGACATCCTCCTCCCCCCTAGTGGACCGTGGCCTACCTTGCGATGATCCTCTTCCGTAGGCCGCGGCTCCGCAGTGGATCGTCAGGGTCGAGGACCTTCCGTCGCGCTCCTATGACGTCGGCGTCTGCTGGGCTCCTTCCAGGACCTTACGCAACGTCCGGACGTGAGGCGGGGCTTCAGTTCTCGCGGGCTTTTCGGAGTCCACGCCCCTCTTCTTCCCGCGCGGCGTCTTCAAGATGGCGTCCAACGGCGGGAAAACTCCACGGATGGCGGGAAGAAGGCAGAAGATGGCGCCGGATGGCGGGAAAACTTCACGGATGGCGGGAAGAAGGCAGAAGATGGCGCCGGATGGCGGGAATCTTCACCACAGGTAAGTTTAAAAGTCTCTTTTTCAGGCACGCAGTACCCGGTGGTTGCGGGCACGGAATCCTGCCGACTGCGCCAAAAGTTGACGCGCCCCTGGGCCTACTTGGTGTAGCGTTGCGCACGCGGGGACTACCCGGAGCCGGGCCTGTTGGGGGTAGTAGTCTCGTGGCGGTGACCCGGTCCGTGCCCAGGGAGTCAAACTGTGTGGCTGAGTATTAGCAGTAGATGTTGGACGACTACGCCACCCGTTGAATGCAGCTATGGAGCTGCCGCTGCAGGGCAGACCGCTGAGGCCGGTGGAAGGATTGTGCAGCGTGGATGGTATAACCCCCAACGGGAGGGGTATGGCCTCAGGGCAGCCGACGTGGATGATGGGGGTAGCAGGAACCACTCAGAGACGATGCGGTGTAGTTCAGGGTCTTTACTGGTGACAAAAATAGACCCTCCCGGAGTACTGGCTAGCGATCGGGGCCTGGTCAGTCCGTGAGCTGATGGGATCTCCCCTGGCCAGGCGGAGTTGTAGGCCTCCCCAACTAGTTGTACTCTACTGGCTACCTTGCTAGAGGCGGGTAAAAGTAGCCCACGTCCCTGAGTGTACCGTGTGGTGCTCACCCGTATGGCCGGTGACTCGGGGCCTTTTGGTAGCTTCCGCTCCACGTCGCGGTGCTGGTCCCTTGCGTGTGACCGTGCCTTCGGGTTTCTTGGCCAGAGGACCTGAAATCCCCTGCCGGGCGGTTTCTGCTGCTGGGTAAGGATTAATCCCCACAGCCTCGGACTCCGGGTCCGGTAAGAACTCTTCAATCAGGGCGAGCTCTACAGCTTTCAGCCCCTGATCTCTTTTAGCACAGCTCCCACAGAGCTCCTGATCTTTCTTGTTCCTAAAGCTGCTCCACTACAGACCAGACTGTGTCTCTGTCTGTGTTCTCTGCTCTTTCTCTTCTTTCTCACTAACCCTGCCTCAGCCCTAGTTTTATATAGGGGAAGTTCTTCCCCTCCCAGGACTGGGCAGGAGGTGTGGCATGCATAGGATTCCTGACCAGGAGACCTCCCACCTGCTCACAGACGTAATATTGCTATTACTGTGGAAACCAGACCCCTGGGGTGCCACACATGACCTTACATTTATCGGCATTGAACCCCATTTGCTATTTTTTGGCCCAACTCCCCAATTTATCTAAATCCTCCTGTAGCTGTGCCCTATCCTCATCTGTATTAACTACTTTACAAAGTTTAGTATCATCTGCAAATATTGCTATTTTACTATGCAACCCTTCCACTAGATCATTAATAAATATATTAAATAATATAGGGCCCAAGACAGACCCTTGAGGCACCCCGCTAGTAACCCTGACACACCCTGAGCTTACTCCATTGATAACCACCCTCTGCTTTCTATCACTCAGCCAGCTATTTATCCACTTGCACACATTATCCCCCAGACCAAGCATTCTCATTTTATATACCAACCTTTTGTGTGGCACGGTATCAAACGCTTTGGAGAAGTCAAGGTATACAACATCCACTGACTCTCCCCGGTCCAGCTGTGAGCTCACCTCCTCGTAGAAGGCGATCAGGTTTGTTTGGCAGGAGCGATCCCTCATGAATCCATGTTGATATGGAGTTAGACAGTTATTATCATTAAGATATTCTACAATAGCATCTCTAAGAAATCCTTCAAACAATTTACCCACAACAGACGTTAAGCTGACTGGTCTATAGTTCCCAGGGTCACTTTTAGACCCCTTTTTGAATATTGGTACCACATTTGCTTGGCGCCAGTCTAATGGGACAGTCCCTGTCCATAAAGAGTGCTTGAATATAAGATACAGCGGTCTGTCTATCACATTACTTAATTCTTTTAGTACCCGGGGGTGTATGTCATCTGGGCCTGGTGACTTGTCTATTTTGATATTATTTAGGCGTTTCTGAACTTCCTCCTGGGTTAGGTGGGTGATATTTAGCGGAGGGTTTACTTTATCACTCTGCATTTCCTCCGATAAATTGTTTTCTTTTGTGAAAACAGTGGAGAAGAAGCTATTGAGTAGGTTTGCTTTACCCTCATCGCCCTCTATGATTTTACCCAGGTTATTTTTCAATGGGCCAACTCCATCAGTTTTAATCCTTTTACTGTTTATATAGTTAAAGAACAGTTTGGGATTCGTTTAACTTTCCTTGGCAATTAGTCTCTCTGTCTCCTCTTTTGCTATTCTTATTTGTTTCTTACAGATTTTGTTTTTTTCCCTATAAGATATTAGCGCTTCCTCGCTGCCTTCTTGCTTAAGTTTACCAAAAGCCCTTTTTTTGTTTTTCATTGCCCTCTTGACTTCCTTATTTAGCCACATTGGCTTCCTCCTATTCCTAGCCCTTTTATTCCCATAAGGTATGTACCTTCTACAGTGACTATGTAGGACTTTTTTGAAAATTTCCCATTTTCTATCCGTGCTCCTATTACTGAAGATACTATCCCAGTCTATAAGGTGAAGGGCATCTCTTAGCTGATCAAACTTTGCCCTCCTGAAGTTCAGTGTTTTTGTGACTCCCTTGCTGGGCACCTACTGAAGCACATGTGGAATTGTATAATGTTGTGGCCACTATTTCCCAGGTGCCCCCGACCTGCACCCCAGTTATTCTGTCTGGCCTGTTAGTTAATATTAAGTCTAAAAGGGCCGTCCCTCTAGTTGGTTCCTGCACATAATTGTCTTTGATAATTGACAGAAACCTGTTTCCTTTCTGAGATCTACAGCTTTCGGTTTCCCAGTCTATATCGGGGTAGTTGAAGTCCCCCATAATAATCACCTCGTTATTTTTTGCTACTTCGTCTATTTGTCTCATTAATAGACTTTCCGTGGCTTCTGCTATATTTGGTGGTTTATAACAGACTCCTATGATAATTTTATTATTGTTTTTTGCCCCATGTATCTCCACCCATAAGGACTCGACCTCCTCATTTCCCTCCCATACATCCTCCCGTATTGTAGGCTTTAGACACGTCTTTACATATAGACAGACTCCACCCCCTTTCCGATTTCTTCGATCCCTTCTAAACAGACTGTAACCCTGTAAGTTAACTGCCCAGTCATAGCTTTCATCTAACCATGTCTCGGTTATTCCCACTATGTCATAGATATTTCTGCTTTCAGTTCATCCATCTTGTTTGTCAGGCTCCTGGCATTTGCTAGCACGCAGTTTACACGATTTTGTTTTGTTCCAATCTTCTCCCTGTGGATTGTATTAGAAATTTTCTTACCTCCCTTCCAAGTATCTTGTCTTGGACCTTCTTTGTCGCACTTCATATCTTTCATTAGTATGTTCTCTGGTTTCATGTTCGTGTCCGGCGTTTTTGCTGGCGTTGGGGCAAGGCAAGTATTTTCTGCTCCTAACATTTGAACCTTCAGTCCTGTGTCGAACATCTTATCTCCCAAGCACATGTAATTTAAGGAATAGACTAATGTAATTATAGTTGGAGCTTTGACCTTCAGCTTTTTTAACATTTGGTGAAATCTGACATAAATTTTCAAAAATAAAGAGGTACTGTATGCATTGTTATATATATTTTTTTTTATTACATTTTTGTTTTTTTAAGTAACAATTTTATTACCCTATCCCTATCCCTAAAGCTAGTCATAATCCTATTTATAACCCTCAGTCTAACCTTAGCCCTAAGCCTAGCACTAGAAATAGTCTCAATAATGAAGACAGTATTGAATTTTGTGCTCTGCATCACACATGATTTTATGTAGTTTTCGTTCATTAACTGCTCATCTTCTGTCATCCCAGTCACGTTTATGCAAAGCGTAGTAGTCAAGATTAGTTTGTCATATGTTGATGTATTCTGCATAGGCAACAACGGAAATGAAAAAGCTCAGTTCGTTATACTTGTAAGGTGCCGCAGCGAGGTAGTCGTGGGCGAGCTGTAGCCCATACTCGCTCTGGCAACCTACAGACAAAGTGTGTCCTCCCTCTGATGTGCTGCGGTGTATGTGGTGTGTTCCACTTACTTCTGACCAGCCGGTCTCTTCTGTCTCCAGGGATTTCTCCAGGGCATCAATGAATTCAGAGGACACAAAGTTCATAAAAAATAACTGGAACTTTACTTGATAACTGGCAGTATTTACAATATTTACAGGCAGATATAATGGATAAGGCCCAACGGGTTGTCATCTTTCCCACAGGTACTTGATACAACTTCAGCCCTGGTTCCCAATTTAGGTGAAGCATCTCTGTTGCTCTGTTCTCTAGCCCTAGAGAATCTTCCTCACCAGTGACAGTATATCCAGATCTTAGTTCACTCCATGTACTAGCCTTGAGTCCTAACTTCTTCTGCAGCCTGCAGACCGAATGCGCCCCTAAGTCCCCGACAACTCTTTTGAGATTCCCAGGCCGGCTAAGGGGACTCCTGTGGAAGGATTCTCCTGTTTGATGATCCACTGTATGGGATACTAGGCTCACCTCTACCCTAGCAGCCAATATATAGAGCCTGTCAGCTCTTCTGCAGTATTGCAACTACTGAACTATCCACTTCCTGTACTCAACATTAACACTGGGTTCCCCCTCCCTCTACTGGGCTGGCTGTCACAGCTAACCCCTTAACTGGACACCAAACTGCAGCCCAGGGAGATCTAACTTTTGGAAACATGCTTTTCATCTATTTTTGGTGTTAGAGGGAAACTACTTCCTTCTCCTCTACTACATACTGAGCTTTGTCATTTTAGCCGCTGATCATGCACAGTCATCTCGGTTGATGAAGCAGCGCTTACCTAGCAGGCACTGATCATTTGACATTAAAGGTGGTGACGGGAGAGGGAATTTTGCATCCGTGCAGCCGGTTCATTGAACGGGGTCCCCGAGGGAGAGGGGGCCCCTCCAGCCTCCAGCAGGGCCGCCATCAGGGCATAACTGCCCTGACTCCAGCATGGGGTCCGGCCTGTCGGGGCCCCCTCGGAGACCCGTTGGGGCCCCCGTCTTGTGCGTCTCCTCATGGGGCCCCCCCGCAGGACCCCCCGCCGTCACATGATCGGAGATGTCCCTGCGCTCAGCATGGTTCCCCGGTCCCATGCTGAGCGCAGGGGCATCTCCGGTCATGTGACGGCGCCGGCACAATACTTGCCCTCCCCGTGCCTCCGCAGCGTCTTCCGTGTCCTCTGACTGTGACGTCTCAGGTCAGAGGGCGCGGTGATATGTTTACAGCGCGCGCGATCTCTCCTGAGCTGTCACAGCGGGAAGACGCGGGCGATGCTGGAGTTCGGATCAGCATCAGGTGAGAAGTGAGGTGAGTATTTGATTTTTTTTTTTTTATGTATGGGGGCATGGGGCATTATATGGTGGGGGGAGAGTGGGTGTGACATCCTGCATGGGGCATTATATGGGGGGGGTGACATACCACATGGGGCATTATATGATGGGGGGAGAGTGGGTGTGACATCTTGCATGGGGCATTATATGGGGGGGTGACATACCGCATGGGGCATTATATGGTGGGGGGAGAGTGGGCGTGACATCCTGCATGGGGCATTATATGGGGGAGGTGACATACCGCATGGGGCATTATATGGGGGTGTGTGACATACTGAATGGGGCATTATACGGGGGGATGACATCCTGCATGGGGCATTATATGGGGGGATGACATACTGCATGGGGCATTATAAGAGGGGAAGGGGGGAAGTGACATACTGCATGGGGCATTATAAGAGGGGGAGGGGGGAATTGACATCCTGCATGGCGCTTTATATGGGGGAGGGGGGAATTGACATCCTGCATGGGGCATTATTTGGGGGTGGAGGGGTGTGTGACATCCTGCATGGGGCATTATAAGAGGGGGAGGGGGGAATTGACATCCTGCATGGGGCATTATTTGGGGGTGGGGGTGTGTGACATCCTGCATGGGGCATTATAAGAGGGGGAGGGGGGAATTGACATCCTGCATGGGGCATTATATGGGGGTGGGGGGGAGTGTGACATCCTGCATGGGGCATTATAAGAGGGGGAGGGGGGAATTGACATCCTGCTTGGGGCATTATATGGGGGTGGGGGGGGAGTGTGACATCCTGCATGGGGCATTATAAGAGGGGAAGGGGGGAAATGACATCCTGCATGGGGCATTATAAGAGGGGGAGGGGGGAATTGACATCCTGCATGGGGCATTATAAGGAGGGTGTGTGTGTGACATACTGCATGGGGCATTATAAGGAGGGGGGTGACCTCCTGAATGGGGCATTATAAGGGAGGGGGTGGTCTGACATAGTGCATGGGGCATTGAAAAGGGGGGAACTGACATCCTGCAAGGGGCATTATATGGGGGGGGAGAGGTGACATCCTGCATGGGGCATTTTATGGGGGGTAGAGGTGACATCCTGCATAGGGCATTAAAAGGTGGGTGTCATCCTGCATGGGGCATTATAAGGGGGGAACAGCCTGCATGGAGCGTTACATGGGGGCCAATATTCTGTATGGAGTGTTATATGGGGGACAGTATCCTGTATGGAGCGTTATATGGGGACCAGTATCCTGTATGGAGCATTATATGGGGACCAGTATCCTGAATGAAACATTATATGGGGACCAGTATCCTGAATGGAGCATTATGTGGGGACCAGTATCCTGTATGGAGCATTATATGGGGACCAGTATCCTGTATGGAGCATTATAAGGGGGTCAGTATCCTGTATGGAGCATTATATGGTGCCCAAAATACTGTATAGAGGACTATACTGTCCGGTCTGCACTGTGCGCTGTGAGGATTCGCCGGTTTCTGAGCTATTGTAGAATTTACAATAGATATCGCTCGTGTAATGGGGCATTATAAGGGGGGAACAGCCTGCATGGAGCGTTATATGGGAGCCAATATTCTGTATGGAGCGTTATATGGGGGTCAGTATTCTGTATGGAGCGTTATATGGGGGACAGTATTCTGTATGGAGCGTTATATGGGGGCCAGTATTCTGTATGCAGTGTTATATGGGGACCAGTATCCTGTATGGAGCGTTATATGGGGACCAGTATCCTGTATGGAGCATTATATGGGGACGAGTATCCTGTATGGAGCATTATAAGGGGGTCAGTATCCTGTATGGAGCATTATATGGTGCCCATAATACTGTATGAAAGACTATATTGTCCGGTCTGCACTGTGCGCTGTGAGGATTCGCCGGTTTCTGAGCTATTGTAGAATTTACAATAGATATCACTCATGTCATGTAGTAAGTGAAATCCTTGGCCTTGTACTATATATATACATATTTTTTTTTCTCTGTGGTATCTGTGCATCATGAATCATGGTATGTGTTAAAGGGGCCCACTGAAACTCTGTCGCCCAGGGCCCACAAAAACCTGGAGCCGGCCCTGGGGGTAAGTATAACAAGTTGTATTTTTTTTAAATACAATTAATTAACTAGGAGTGGGGGGAATCAGAGATGCACGGGGGGATGAGAGATGCATGGGGGGGGGCCCCTTCATGCCCCCTATAAAGGGCAGGGGGGGGGGCCCCAAAAATTCTTGCACAGGGGCCCACTACAGTCTGTGTCCGCTCCTGCGTCCACATACTATGCGACTGGGTAGGAATATTTAAATATATTGCTCGTAGTAGTTAGCTAATACTAATTTTACTCTCAATATAGTACATAGAACAGAGTGGACTCCCTACCAAAAATTCATGTGAAGTCCGCATGATGTTGGTTCTTTTAATTCTACTAAACCATTCCAAGGCAGGAAGGCTTTGTACATCATATTCATTTCCTTTGAAGAAGAGCATGATGTGATTATAAAAAGGAGGGGACGTCTGTGATAAAGTGTGCCTCTTCAGTTTATGGGGTTCTGGAGCAAAATCTGTGGTACGGCAATGTTTGCCCTCATGTACACCAGCAATTCTGCTGCATTTTATGCACATTTAAGAGTACATCTCCCTCACATGATTTCACTATTGGATATTATCATCAGTATATTATCAATAGTTGGTATGGTCACATCAGTTGGACCTCTGTCAGTCAGGTATTATTTGGAGTACACCTCTAGTGATAATCTCCTGCTAATATAACAGAGATTTGATAAAAACAACACTAAGCAGCCCACGGGTGTGACACATCACTAGAATCAGGGTCTCTGCCACTACATCATATTAAACAGCAAAAACCTGGTGACAGATTCCTTTTAAACTCCATTCAGATGAATAGATCAGATTTCAGAAACATTTCTGCAACAAATCTGTTGCATGTGAATCCATCCTAAAAGTGGTTGTTCATATCTATGGTCAGCTTTAATTCTGCCCAACATAATTTGAATTCTGTCTAAATATAGTAGTTAGATTTTACGCAGATATGGATAACTTATGAATCATTCATGATCAATTGACCTCCATCACATCTAACAGCTTCAAACAGGAACAGAAGCACCAAACCAAAACAAAAAGGGGGGGGGGTAACTCCTGTATCTAAAGTATATACAGAGTGGTGCTAATAAGTGTGAGTGAAGCCAGCAGCGAATAGACAAAACCACAACTTTTTCAGGAGAAAAATATTAATTCTAAATCAATTATTCGCGCTTTGGCTAAAATGGATACCTTAAGGATCTATGACAGTCGATATATTTAATACTACTAATACTAATGGGTATTTATACCCATGTTTATATGTGATCTAGTAGTATTAAATATATCGACTGTCATGGATCCTAAATGTGTCCATTTTAGCCAAAGCGTGAATAATTGATTTAGGAGTAATTACTGTACCTTAAATGAAGTCAACAGGTAAGAAGACAACATTGTTGTCTTGTTGCTAGCAGAAATCCATTGCCACTAAAAAAACCTCATATGTAATGTATGGTTTGATTTTCAGTCTCAGAATTGTCAGCAACATTTCTAATGTATGAATATACCCTATTAAGTCACGATAAATGGGGGCTGCATCCACATGTAGTTGCATTGGGTTAGGTGATGGAGGTACAATGGGACAGGTGCAAATTTGTGTAATGTCATGCACTGCAAGTCTGCTAAAATAGCATATCCATATAAATGTAAATTTGCTATATTTTTGCTACAAAGCTCATACCATATCTTTGGAATATGTCGTTGCCAATCTTTCTGCCACCTTTCATTGAATAGTTGAAACTGTACCTACCCCATCATCACAGATTTTATCTATTAGAAAACAAATACTGTAAAATGCAGAAGAAAAAATTCAGCAATATGTAAGAAATGTATCTCTTAACCATATCTGTAAAAAGATGTAGCGGTAGAAAAACAGTTTATTAATAAGTGGCAATAAATGGCGCCAACGTGACTATTTGATTGACATACGCTCCTCACCTGTCTTCCCTTTACCTCCCAGAGCCTGGATCAGTGCTGGGCTGCAGATGTCTGTCCTGACCTCAGCCTGAGGTTACTAGGACAAGGCAGAAAAGCTCAGGAGGACCTCGCCCTCACAGCTGGTAATTAGCCCTCCCCCTCTTACACATAACCGACCTCTGTAAATTAAAAGCAGAGCAGGAGAAAAAATGAGCAATTTCCCTGTGTGTCCTCTTGCGTGACGCGTGTGTTGTGGGGATATTGGGCTCTTCCCAGAAACCACATCTTCCTTCAGATGCCAGTGTGTGTCCATCTGCAATGAGAGCACTGGCTAGGTACAAGGGGGAGAGCTACGCCCAGTCTGGATCTAATTGGAAGCAGGTGAAGAACATGCTGAAATCCTCAGCTTTTATTTTGGGATGGGGACATCTCCCTCATTAATCTGTAGCTGCTTCTTGTGCTTTCTTATAGCTTCTGGTCCACAGGCTGCTTGCTGGAATGTGACTACTTTGCAGGACAAGGACTGGTCACTTATAGATTGCTCCATATATTTCTTATTAAAGCCCATTTTTTGTTGTGCGACTTCAATCTCATAGAGATGTAAAGTGTACATCATTGAGGATGAATACTGGAGACACACTGGTGTCCTCTGGCTGATTTCAGCACCACCACTATGGACAGCTCCCATTGACACCTTACACACTCTAGTTCACCAGGCCTGGCTTTTCCGATATCAAAGGGAATCTGTCACCAGGGTTTTGCCACCTAATCTAAGCACAGCATAAAATAAGGGCAAAAACCCTAATTCCAGCAATGTATCACATACTGAGCTACTTTGTGGGGTTTTGATAAAATTTCTATTTTATCAACATGAGATTATCAGTAAGGGACTAATAAACCTGCTGCCATGTACAGTAGTCCTTCATATTCCTGAGCTCAGTATAACCCCACCCCCACCACTGATTGGCAGCTTTCAGCCTATACACAGTGTACACAGCAAGTTGCCAATCAGTGGTGTGGGTGGGGTTATACAGAGCTCAGCGTTCAGAGAACTGGTAGTTTAATCAAAACTGCACAAGACAGCTCAGTAAGTGACACATCACTTGAATCAGGGTCAGTGCTGCTCGCTGGTGACATATTCCCTTTAAAATGGTTGTACTAAGTTTATAAGTTATCCCTTGTCTATAATATCATAAGAACTGGGGCATTAGAGAGCCCCCAGTCTTTCATAAATGTTCTGGTGCCTGTGCACTTGTGGATATCAGGAGCCCTATGTACACTGATGAACAAAAGGGTAACAATGTTTTGAACTTTTGACTTTCAGGCACTACTGCTTTGAACTTGAGACTTACCATCATTTTATAGACTATCATCTTGGCTATCTCATACCAAAATTTGACTTGCAACTATTTTTCATATGAGTAGTTATGCAGATTGTTGTCATGTCACTGCATTGTTACTGTTTTTCTCCTAAAAATCAAAATTTTATTTTTTATTGTTTTGTTAGTATTTTGTTATCCACCTTTGGCTTTCAACACTGCCTGAATCCTTCTGGGCATGCTCTCTATCAGATTCAAACATGTCTCGACTGAAATCTGATCCCAAGTCTCTTCTACACATTCCCAAAGTTGGCGCATATTGGTCGACTCACTTGGGTATGTATACAGCTTTTTCTTCAGCTCTACCCACAAGTGTTTGATTGGGTTGAGGTCTGGGGACAGTGGGGGCCAATCCAGCACTTCTACTTCATTGTCATAGAACCATTTCTTTGCTAATCTCGACATATGCTTCGGGTCATTGTCCTGCTGGAACAGTATATCATTCTTTTCATACCCATAGTACTCGAGTGTATGAAGTAACTTGTCTTGTAGGATACTCACATATAGCTCAGCATTGAGATCACCATTGATCCTAGTAAAGTATCCACCGCCTTTGGCTGTGAAACAACCCCATATCATCAGGCTTCCTCCACCGAACTTGACAGTTCCTTCAGCTTCTCGATCCATTGTGTGTATGGTTGCGAGAAAAAAATCTGATGCCCTACAAATCCACAATATAGCATCCGATTTTTACAGATACATTGCAATCCTGTTGTAGCGCCGGCGTCCCTGCCCTCTGCTAGGCAGGGACGCTGTTCCCCTCACCCCTCTGCTCCGAGCCCGGCGTCCTCCTCCCGCTCTGCTGGCAGCGCGCGCTCCTTCCCGGCCACTGTGCTTAGCGCGCGCGCGCTCCCTCCCTCTTAAAGGGGCCGCGCGCGCCGTCCTAAGGAGTCCCCGGCCAATGGCCGGAGGACTTCACCATATATAAGGCACCTCCTCCAAAATGGAGGTGCCCGAGCAATGTTGTTGCACTGTTCACTACTCTGCTTCAGCCCTCAGGTCCCGTTGCCAGTTACCTGCCAGATTCCTGCCAGTTGCTGTCTGATTCCTGCCTGATATTCCGCTTACCTGCCTGCTAGCCTGAGGTCCGACGGTCTGCCTACCGACTCCTGTCAGTCTGTCTATGGACCAGCTTGCCCGCTCACCTGGGAGCGCACATCTGCTACCTGCTTGCTAGCCTACCTGGAGGCTCCGCCGTCACGTGCTGTGACCACCTGCCATTCCAGAGACTCCTGCCCGCTCACCTGGGAGCGCACACCTGCTACCTGCCTGCTAGCCTACCTGGAGGCTCCGCCGTCACGTGCTGTGACCACCTGCCATTCCAGAGACTCCTGCCCGCTCACCTGGGAGCGCACACCTGGTACCTGCCTGCTTGCCTACCTGGAGGCTCCGCCGTCACGTGCTGTGACCACCTGCCATTCCAGAGACTCTCGCTTGCTCACCTGGGAGCACACATCTACCATCTGCCTGCTAGCCTACCTGGAGGCTCTGCCATCACAGGTCGTACCTACCCTTTACCCAGAGACTGCCCCGGTCACTTGCCGTGACCTCCTGCCCGTTCATCCAGAGACTGCCCCGGTCACTTGCCGTGACCTCCTGCCCGTTCATCCAGAGACTGCCCCGGTCACTTGCCGTGACCTCCTGCCCGTTCATCCAGAGACTGCCCCAGTCACTTGCCGTGACCTCCTGCCCGTTCATCCAGAGACTGCCCCGGTCACTTGCTGTGACCTCCTGTCCGTTCACCCAGAGACTGTCCCGGTCACCTGCTGTGACTGCCTGCCCGCCTTCCCTGGTCGCCACCCGCTCCCTTACAAGGACCGCCCCCTTGTATAGTAGCTCAGAGGTTCCGCCTCCCAGACCCGTTACAGTTTTGCTCGGGCCATGGAACCCGGTGGCACCCAAGCTCCCTCTCTCTCGGACCTGTGTCATGAACTGTCCCGTCAGCGGTCCCAACAGGAGTCCATCCTGGGTCACCTGCGGAATGTCAATTCTCACCTGGACACTCTGACTGCTCCACCAGCAACCACCGCCAGGGCCATGACTCGTAATCCGGCAGCTCCGCTGCCCACCAATACTATGGTATCCTACCCCGGACCCCGGCTTTCTGCACCTCCTCGCTTCGGAGGCGACTCCGCTCAGGCTCGGGGCTTTATAAATCAGTGCACCCTGCACTTTGAACTCCTGTCCCACCAGTTTAACTCCGACCGGGCCAAAATTGCCTTCATCATGTCCCATCTCACCAGGGAGGCCCTGGCCTGGCTAAATCCTCTATGGGAGAGAGGAGACCCCCTGGTGTCCGACTTGCCTGCCTTTCTCACGGCTTTCTGGAAAGTCTTCGACGAACCTGGACGGAAGACCTCATCCGCATCATCTCTGCTACGCCTCCGTCAGGGAAGTCTCACCGTGGGCCAATATGCCATACGGTTCCGTACCCTTGCCTCGGAGCTGGCCTGGGATAACGACGCTCTGGTATCTGTCTTCTGGGAGGGTCTGTCCGGCCGTATTAAGGATGAACTTGCCGGTCGAGACATTCCTACCACTCTCGATGACCTAATAACTCTTGCCACCCGGATTGACCTACGGTTTCAGGAGCGTGCCAAAGAAGTCACCCGTGAGAGGAGGTTTCCACGTCTAGCTCCTACTTTTCAGAAATCCATCACTCCCTTCGTTTCTCCCCAGGTACACTCTCCTGAGCCTATGCAGGTTGACCAGACCAAGATGGTCAAAACCCGTCAGGACTTACGCCGTGCCGAGGGGAGCTGCTTCTACTGTGGCAGTAAAGAGCACCGGATCCGTACCTGCCCGGAGAGGTCGGGAAACGCCTGTGTCTAGGTTCGCTCAGAGAGGTCGACCTAGACAAGAATAAATCCTCTCCATCTCTGCTGCTGTCAGTCTCAATTATCTGCGGGGAGAATCGTTTTTTCGAACTAGCCCAACTTGACTCTGGAGCGGTCGGGAATCTTATTTCACAGGCCCTGGTAGAAAAATACCGCATTCCCACCAAACCTCTGGCTATACCATTATCTGTCGCTGCTGTGGATGGGGCCTCTTACCACGTCCCATCCAACTCATCACCGAATCCGTAACTCTGCAGGTGGGAATGCTGCATTCTGAGAGCATCTCTTTTCATGTTCTGCCTGGACTCTCTTACGCCCTCTTACTAGGTCTACCTTGGCTCCAGAGACATGCACCCGTGCTTGACTGGCAGACCGGAGAAGTCCTTCGCTGGGGACAGGACTGTCATAAGACTTGTTTGGTTCCTGTTCATCCCGCCCGTCCTTCTCCTACCCCAACTAATCTACCTGGATTTCCGATTCCCTATTGGTCATTTGCTGATGTCTTTAATAAAAAGGAGGCAGAGACATTACCCCCTCATAGACCATACGACTGTCCTATCGACCTGTTACCCGGTGCTACGCCTCCCCGTGGGCGTATTTACCCATTGTCCGCTGCTGAGACCCGGTCGATGTCCGAATATATTGAGGAGAATTTGGCCAGGGGATTCATCCGGAAATCTACCTCCCCGGCGGGAGCAGGCTTCTTTTTCATAAAAAAGAAGGACGGCTCTCTCCGTCCCTGTATAGACTATAGAGGCCTAAACCAGATCACGGTGAAGAATAAATACCCCCTTCCGCTCATTCCGGAATTATTTGATCGTCTGAGAGGGGCTAGAATCTTCACCAAACTGGACCTCCGTGGGGCGTACAACCTGGTCCGTATCCGTCAAGGGGATGAATGGAAGACTGCATTCAACACCCGGGACGGCCACTATGAATATCTGGTAATGCCCTTTGGTCTCTGTAACGCTCCTGTCGTCTTTCAAGAGTTGGTCAATGACATCTTCCGGGACCTTCTCTACTCCTGCGTAGTGGTGTACCTGGACGACATCTTGGTCTTCTCTCCGGATCTCCAGACTCACCGGAGAGACGTTCGTCAGGTCCTGCTCAGGCTCAGGCAGAATCACCTCTTCGCTAAATATGAGAAGTGCCTCTTTGAGCAGACCTCGCTTCCGTTTTTGGGCTACATTATTTCTCAGACCGGCCTACGAATGGATCCAGAGAAACTGTCTGCCATCGAGAAATGGCCCCGACCGGAGGGGTTGAAGGCCATTCAGCGGTTCCTGGGCTTCGCCAACTACTACCGCCTCTTCATACCACACTTCTCTTCCCGGACTGCCCCAATTTCCGCGCTCACCCGTAAGGGCACTAATCCCAGAGAGTGGCCGCCCGAAGCAGAGGAGGCCTTTCTTTCCTTAAAACAGGCCTTCTCTTCCGCCCCGGTGCTGCATCGCCCAGATGGCAACAAGCAGTTCTTCCTGGAGGTTGACGCCTCCTCCTCTGGAGCCGGAGCGGTACTTACCCAAAAATCATCTTCCGGGAGAATGGTAACTTGTGGCTTCTTCTCCAAACTCTTCTCCTCTTCTGAGCGCAACTATTCCATTGGAGATCGAGAGTTATTTGGCCATCAAGCTGGCATTGGAGGAGTGGCGTTACCTGCTCGAAGGGGCTCTTCACCTGGTAATAATTTACACTGACCACAAGAACTTGGCTTACCTTCAGCATGCCCAGAGACTTAACCCGTGCCAAGCTCGGTGGTCCTTGTTTTTTGCTCGCTTTGATTTTATTCTTCATTTTCGCCCGGCTGACAAAAACATCAAGGCGGACGCCTTATCCCGATCCTTTCTGGTGTCTGATCTCGAGGAAGAACCGAAACACATCATCGATCCCGCCAGAGTAATGCAGGTGGCTCCCGTGAGTCTAAATCGTCTCCCTCCCGGTAAGACGTTCGTATCAGTACCTGATCGGGAGAAGATCCTACACTGGGGTCACTCGTCTAAACTAGCTGGCCACGCCGGTCAGAAAAAGACCCTCCAGCTTATTACCCGGCACTACTGGTGGCCTACCCTGCACAAGGACGTAATAGACTTTGTTTCTGCCTGTGTGTCCTGCGCCCGCAACAAGGTTCCGAGACATCTGCCCGCCGGTCGCCTCCTTCCGCTCCCAGTACCTGCTGCCCCCTGGCAGCATATAGCAATGGACTTTATAACTGATCTCCCCGTCTCTGCCGGTTGTACGGTCATTTGGGTGGTCGCTGACCGCTTTTCCAAGATGGCTCATTTCGTTCCCCTGCCAGGCCTCCCGTCTGCACCCGAGCTGGCTAAAGACTTTATCCGCCACATCTTCCATCTTCATGGCCTGCCCCTCCACATCGTGTCGGATCGTGGGGTACAGTTCACCTCACGCTTCTGGAGAGCCACTTGTAAACTGCTAGACGTCACCCTGGACTTCTCCTCCGCTTACCACCCACAGTCTAATGGTCAAGTGGAGCGGATCAATCAGAACCTGACCAGTTACCTCCGGCACTTCGTTAATGCCCACCATTCAGACTGGGTGGATCTCCTGCCATGGGCCGAATTTTCTTACAACAATCACGAGAGCGAATCTTCCTCCAAATCCCCGTTTTTTGTAGTCTTCGGTCAGCATCCTCGGATCCCATTTCCCGTCTCCACCTCAGTGGACAATCCGGCTGTGGAATCTCTTGTTAACAAATTTTCCTCCATATGGGAGAGTACCCGATCCGCACTCCTTCTGTCATCCGAGCGTATGAAAAGACATGCTGACAAAAAAACGTCTGGATCCTCCTCAATTCCGTCCAGGGGATAAGGTCTGGCTCTCGTCCAAGTATGTCCGGCTCAAGATTCCTTCCTATAAGTTAGGGCCTCGGTTCATCGGTCCTCTGGAGGTCATCAGTCAGATCAACCCGGTGGCCTATAAATTGAAACTCCCGGCCAACTTGCGGATCCCTAACTCCTTCCATGTATCTCTCCTCAAACCTGTGGTACTTAACTCTTTTTCCAAGTCTACAGGTACGCCTCCTGCTCCGGTTTCCGCTGAAAACGAATTTGAGGTAGAGAACATTCTGGCCACCAAAAGGGTAAGAGGGAAGACCTTTTTTCTAGTAGATTGGAAGGGGTTTGGTCCTGAGGAGAGAACGTGGGAGCCCCGGGAGAACATCCATGCCCCTCTCATCCTAGCTAAATTTCTCTCTGGCCTAAAAAAGGGGGGCCTAAAGGGGGGGGTACTGTAGCGCCGGCGTCCCTGCCCTCTGCTAGGCAGGGACGCTGTTCCCCTCACCCCTCTGCTCCGAGCCCGGCGTCCTCCTCCCGCTCTGCTGGCAGCGCGCGCTCCTTCCCGGCCACTGTGCTTAGGGCGCGCGCGCGCTCCCTCCCTCTTAAAGGGGCCGCGCGCGCCGTCCTAAGGAGTCCCCGACCAATGGCCGGAGGACTTCACCATATATAAAGCACCTCCTCCAAAATGGAGGTGCCCGAGCAATGTTGTTGCACTGTTCACTACTCTGCTTCAGCCCTCAGGTCCCGTTGCCAGTTATCTGCCAGATTCCTGCCAGTTGCTGTCTGATTCCTGCCTGATATTCCGCTCACCTGCCTGCTAGCCTGAGGTCCGACGGTCTGCCTACCGACTCCTGTCAGTCTGTCTATGGACCAGCTTGCCCGCTCACCTGGGAGCGCACATCTGCTACCTGCTTGCTAGCCTACCTGGAGGCTCCGCCGTCACGTGCTGTGACCACCTGCCATTCCAGACACTCCTCCCCGCTCACCTGGGAGCGCACACCTGCTACCTGCCTGCTAGCCTACCTGGAGGCTCCGCCGTCACGTGCTGTGACCACCTGCCATTCCAGAGACTCCTGCCTGCTCACCTGGGAGCGCACACCTGGTACCTGCCTGCTTGCCTACCTGGAGGCTCCGCCGTCACGTGCTGTGACCACCTGCCATTCCAGAGACTCTCGCTTGCTCACCTGGGAGCACACATCTACCATCTGCCTGCTAGCCTACCTGGAGGCTCTGCCATCACAGGTCGTACCTACCCTTTACCCAGAGACTGCCCCGGTCACTTGCCGTGACCTCCTGCCCGTTCATCCAGAGACTGCCCCGGTCACTTGCCGTGACCTCCTGCCCGTTCATCCAGAGACTGCCCCGGTCACTTGCCGTGACCTCCTGCCCGTTCATCCAGAGACTGCCCCGGTCACTTGCCGTGACCTCCTGCCCGTTCATCCAGAGACTGCCCCGGTCACTTGCCGTGACCTCCTGTCCATTCACCCAGAGACTGTCCCGGTCACCTGCTGTGACTGCCTGCCCGCCTTCCCTGGTCGCCACCCGCTCCCTTACAAGGACCGCCCCCTTGTATAGTAGCTCAGAGGTTCCGCCTCCCAGACCCGTTACACCTGTAACATAGGAAACTGTAAATGGTCCTGGAAATGTTTAATAGCTGCTGAAAAAAAAAACAGATTGCGTACGGATGACAAGTGAGGAAAGAACCATCCCACTTTTCTGGATGAAACTCTGAACAATTTGCTATACTGTCATGTGAACCTACCCTAACAGTGGGCTGTCTCTTTGCTACATTCACCATACACACATACAGCTTCATTAACACAACTCTGATAGAGATCTGAAATTTACATCATTAAAATAATATCACAGACACCAGCTTCTGGATATAAAAGTAGTCACAATAAATAATTTTATTTACAAATCACAAATACCTGGATGGCTATTTACAGGTAATATTGAGATAATCTACATCAAAATATAATTCTAGATATGCCCTAAAAATATCAGCTAATTTATACAGTATCGTATAGTACAGCAGAGTAAATAAGGCATACATTTGGCAATATGGTTGGACAGACACCATATATTGTAGCAGCTGATAAAATGACATCGGGTACAGACCTGATATCTAATGTAGAGACACAGTGATACCAGGGCATGTGTTGGTTGATATAACAGATAGATACAGTGGTAGTGACACCAACAATGGACCATGCATGTCATCCACATGAAGCAGGGCAGGAGGACGGTGATTGCAACGAGAGATGTACTGCCAAAGCAAGACAAGCGGTGCCCATTGGACCGGACAATGCCATCTCGGGAGATTATAAAAGGTGTTTTTTGTGCTATGCAGAAGGGATTGGTGACTTATATACTGTTTACTAGAATACTTTAAAAGAGGCCTTAAACGTTGTGGCTGTAGATTACATTGGGAAAATCCTTGACAGGTTCCCTTTTAGGTTTCACACACACTTGTGTATAAATCGGATGAGTGCAATCCGGTAAAAAATTGGATCAGTGTTATTCAGTGAGGCAGTGCAGATCTATGTATTTTTTTCTCAGCTGTATTCGGCATGAGAAAAAAAATTGCAGCATGTTACGATTTCACACTGAAATAGGTACAGTGCGAGAAAAAAATCTCATGCCATACGGACAATAACTATGATATCCAATTTTTATGGATACATTGCAATTCTGTAGCATTGGAAACTGTAAATGGTTCTGTAAAAGATTAATAGCTGCTGAGTTAAAAAAAAACAAAATGTACTCGGATGACAAGTGAGAGAAAATCATCCCACTCTCCTGGAGGGGAATGAGACCAATTTTTTATACGCTATACCCTATTCCGCACTCCACTATGTATTGTAAAAAATAAAGGCTGTAGGAGACACAGTACAATATTTTTAATGCAAACCTATTGCAAAAAGACTGTTTAGTCAAAAATGCATGCATTTAAGTAAAAAAAAAAAAATAACAACATGCCTTCAACGATGTCCTTACCCTTAAAAATACTGAAAACCTTGATATGTTTTTTTTTACTTCAGGTGGAATTTGCATGTGACTCTTATTAAGGTCGGGGGTCACACGAGCATATATTGTCGCATGAGAGAGAATCGGACCAATTATGCTAATGTCACTAGGATCAAACTTTTTCAGAGTTTGAGCCAAGTGTCATCTGAGTGTGATCCTATTCTCTCGAATGAAAGAAAGAACTTAATTTCTCCATCTTCTCCATTCTCTGTGTCCTCAGATGTCAGACTGCACTCGGATGACATCCAAGTGCAGTCCAATGTTTCACATGAATCCATAGATTTGTATGGGTGCACGTGATCCGATCATCGGATGCACTTGTACTATACTGCGATTGTTTTCTCATGCGGAATCGGCATGAGAAAATAATTGGAGATCTGCACTGCCCCATAGTATAACACTGGGCTGAGTGCTATCCGATAGAACATCACATAGCACTCGGCCGTGTTATATGCTCGTGTGCGTGAGCCCTTAATAGGATCAACTTCATACTATGAAACTGTGTCATGTACAGATTTAGAAAACTGAAAGTCACAGCTCAAGACGTAGCTTGAAGCTTAGCTAATTTAGGGCTGGAAATAGAATCGGGTGCTCCATTTGCTCTACCTACAAGCTATACTTGATTATGAATATATTTAGGATTTAATTATTTATTTATTTCATTACTGTGATGTTCTAAGTTTGATCATTCACAATATGGGTAGAGATGAGGGGATCAGACAAAATTCAAATTTTTCTCTTCGCATGGATTTTTCCAGGTAATTCGATTTGCTGATAAGCTATTCCCTGTGAATGTAACGTCTCTCCAGATATTAGAGCATAATAAAAGTAAAATGTAAAAAATACAACAAATACTTATGCTCACTTTGCTGCTCACCTTCTTATCATGGATGAATTCCCAGAGGGTTCTGCACAGCCGCACCAAAGCTCACAACATAATGGTGTCATGATGTGCGCCGTGGCCTTGCGCATGGATGCGTAGAGTCATCCCGAGCCTCATCAGAGCCAGAAGTCCTGGCCAGCGTGAGAGATCCGTGGATTTCAGCTCTCGTAGCAGTGATAACAAGATGCGACAATGGCCGGACAGGTGACGATGAGGAGCACAAGGGTCAGAGAGGTGAGCAGTAAGGTGAGTATAAATATGTTTTTTATTTTTTAACCTTTTGAAGACCTTTTTTTGTTCAGAAACATGGCAGCCAGCAGCCACCATCTTGCTGAATCCGCACGGAAGCGAATTACAAAAAAATATGCATTTTTGGCAAATGTCGATTTTTGTAATATTCCAGTGGAGTTAAATTCCACTCTAATATATTCTCTCATCTCTAGTAGACAGTGTTACTGTACATTAGTGGTATAATATATGATTCTAGAAAATAATATTCAGTTATTCAGTGTAAAAAAAAATATCAAAACCGCACAACTGTGAAATAATGAATCCATTATCATATTAACATACACGTTTTTACATTTTTGTTGATTTACATACAAGAATGAACCTGGCTTTTGATATTAATATGGTGGATAGGACATATTATTCCCTTAAGTAAAGAAACTAGTGGCATCAAATCATATATTTCACAATTACTTTCTTGAATCTGATAAATAACATAAAGCAATGTGTCCCCCAGCCTTGTCACGAGACAGGCACAGGCAGGTTATTAAAGGAGAACTATCAGAAGTGCTATAGAAAGACCATTTACTGCACATGATAAATACATGTCCTCATGGCAATACTTCCTATTGTGTCACTACAAGTACACCAGTAACTCAGGATTGTAATGTGTGGCACCAGAACCACCAGAACAAAGAACGGGAAGCATTGTCAGTGGACATAGTAGCGTTCAAAACACTGGTCTGGTCCAAAGTATATTATTCAACATGTTTGTATATAATAAAGGGCCTTTACGTAGTTTAAAGATGACTGAAGAATAGTAGGTTTTACCTGGTGAGCAGTCACTGAACATCAGTTGTCAATGAAAAATAAGCAAAGAAGATGAACTTAAAGGGAATCTGTCTACAGGATTTCACCCCCAAACTATTTATATGTGCATGTAGCTTTTTGAAAAACAAATCCAGCAATTCTTTTACATGTCAAGCCTGTTCCTCTGTTACTCTGTAATCAGCTTTTGATTGCATATGCAAAAAGTTATAATAGATCTGAAGCTTCTGACACTCCACCTCTATTCCCCGCCCAGTGCTGCCTCCTGCTTGACTGACAGCCTCTATGCTGTGTGATTTCAGACAAAGGAGCCGTCAGTCAAGCAGGAGGAGACGGCGCTGGGAGAGGAATAGAGCTGGAGTGACAAAGGCTTCAGATCTTCAGCCTCAATTGCGTATTAATGCAAATGTTGATTTCTCAGTAATGGAGGAATGGACTGGAAATGTAAAGGTATTGCTGGACTTGTCTCTGAAAGGGCTACATGCACATATAAATAGTTTGGAAGTGAAATCTTGGTGACAAAATCCCTTTCATTAAAGACATTGCCTCATCTAAGATATCACCTTTCAAAATGCCATCCCCAGGCGATCAACTGATTGCACCAAGTCCAATTCCTAGCACACAGGTGATTTTGGGGGTGGAAGTTGTGGCCAGCCAGGCAACTAAATTTGATTCAAAATATATAAAAATAAAATGTAACTTTTATTAGGATCTGTAGTAATATAATTACTGTTTTATTTAGTGGTTTTAATGAGACCACTGTATTGTATTATTTATTTCCAGAGACTATTTCTAATCTCATTAAGAGTGGAATAGTCCCATTCTTTTCCTTTAACTGTGGACAAAAATGTCATTTCTCCCCCATACAGTTGTGATATAGGGAATATAAGGAAAAAACATTTTGTAATTGTAAAAGTGCCTTTATAGAAACACTTTGTGCCTTCATGTTTGAAGAGACCCTTGAGTGCATTTTATAATTTAAACTGAGTATCTTCTGCAATTAGCGCTGTTTCACTCATTCTGTAACAGCTTTCCTGTTTTGTCTATGCCCCTTTCTTTCAAAGGTATGTTAGGCAATGAATGTATGAATTTTCCATCCAGCGAATTGGGAGTATACCACAGAACTTCTCTATGGGCATGAATATATTTTTGATTGGCCAATGTCAAAGGAGAAAAGCAAATGCTCACAGAGGAGTTCTGTGATATACGTCCAGTTGTTCGATGGGAAAATTTGCACCATTATTAGGCCAGGTGCACACGACCGTATTTTTGTTCCGAGTGCGTTCTCACAAAACATCGGATCGCACTCAGACCAATGTTATTCTATCAGGCCACATGGGACTCTATCCTTGCTTAGAGGCATAACTTAGGAACGGTGGGGTACAGATGGAAAAGAACAACCTTTCCAAAATCAGTGGAGCAGCAGCAATTGGAGGGGGTACTCAGTTTAAATTAAAAAAATCCAGTGAAAGGTCCTCTTTAAAGGAAACATTCTTTAGAACTAATTGCCTTGTGTGACAGGTTTTAATTTCTTCTGCTTTGAGTTCTTTGGTGCTGCGCCCATAGAGGGGAACAATTTGGCCCATTCCCTAAACAAGGCCTGTGAATAACAGATATTGGGAATTCAGCATCTTCATTTTTGTTCCCACCACTTATCCAGCTGAGTAAGTAAATAAAACTCTCTTTGTCATATTCACATCCTAATATTATTCCCAGTGGGTATTCTCTCACTTTGCTTCTTCTTGACAAATATTCATTCAAGTTTTAAAGTAGCATTTACTCCTACAGGAATTGCAGTTGCTTTGAGCAGCTCATTCTTTGCCTATCTTCACTTACATGGGTCTCTTTACTATTATCCTGAGATGAGTTTCTTGGGAAGCCCTAGATATACAGGCTTTGTTAGATTTAATCTTCTTAGCATCTCCTCTTCATATCACAGGCTGCAATACTGTTGATACTAACACAGTATCAAGAGGCCGTGCACTATTCAGTTGGCTATGAATGACAAGCTTAAATACATTGTGGCCTTATTGCTATAACTGGAAATATTTAGCCTTGAAACCATCACATTTTATTTCTGAGTATAATTGTTGTCCTTCTGTCTAGCAGAACAGTATCTGCTATGATTCATTTTTTCCAATATTTGTGTTGAGGTACCTTGGTTTGGCATGAATCCCTATGTATAAGGTACATGAGGTTAAGCAAATAATACTGTTATCAGTGCAGGATTATCAGTGCTAGCTGAAAAAGTCTACAATTTATGTACATTGACTGAAGTGTACTATACAGTTTTGTATGGCACCATGGAGTTATGTATTATTTTGTAATATGAGCTCAAAGAACTCCAAGCTGAAAGTCTGTGCATCACCTAAGAGTTATAATAGCAGAGCAGTACGTCACGTCCCTGATTTATTCTGTGTGCAGTGCCAGCCTTTCAGTCTTCATCGCCAGTGCTAGTCCTTAACCTAAAATCAGACTGCTACTGCTCCCAACCTTTCAAAAAAGAGGCAACTCAAAGTGGTAGTTTACTCAGTGCAGAGGATTGGAGAGTGATTTTCACAGGCACTCGTGGACTATTTGTGTCGTAGTGCAGTTCAAACAGGTGACATGACAACACCAGTGAAAGGTGCAATGACACCTTTCTGTCACCTTCTCAGCCCGACTCCTGTAACCTCGGCCACAGCACAGAAGTTCACAACCATCCAGACCTAAAGAAGTGCTGTTGCAAATTCGCCCTGTTGTACCTGGTGTTCCTGTCTTTTCGCTTGGGCTGCAGAAGTTTGGAGACTTCTCAAAATACACCAAATCTCTAGAAGAAGGCATAGCGTGAGAAGGGTTCTCAGGTTCCAGATGTGGGAGGTCACTACGAGAACTTCCACGGTTGCTGCCATTGTTACTGTATGTGACTTTTGAGGCACCATCAAACCGATCTTTCAGAGCATCCCCCACTGCCCGAAATGGAGGAAGACGCATCCAGCAGGTACGAAGAGAGCAGGATCCTGACATTCCATGACACTTGCATTCCTGACGCATCTCCGTCATCACGGTCTACAAGATATAAGACAAAATCCTTCAATAAAGCAGGAAAATAATACAGAGTTGTACCCTAACTTTCCTTTTGTGAATCAAAATTAAACTTTGATGATCCTTTGATGACTAATCTTACAAGTACACGTACTGTGTTCTAAGTAATAGAAATTTTAGCAAAAATTAATTTGTTTTATTGTTATGTTCAGAGTTAGAACATTGAGTAGAGTAGAGTCCTAATACTGTGGCAAGTTCATATACAGATCAGTCATAACATTAAAATCACCTGCTTATTATTGTATAAAGTTCTCCTAGAGCCATAAAAACAGCTGCAACACATCTAGGCATTGACTCCATAAGACCTCTGACAGTGTTCTTTCGTAGCTGGCACCAAACATTAGCAGCAGATTCTTTAAAGGGGTTTTCCCACAAACAAAAGTTCATTTTAATTAATAGATCTTGGAATAATAATAACTTCCACAATTGGATGTGTGTAAATAAAATGTTCCTGTGCTGAGATAATCTTATAAATGTGCCCCTGCTGTGTACTGTGTAATGGCTGTGTCTGACCGTCTACGGAACATGGTCTGATCAGACCACAGCTCCTGGGCAAGGTGAGATGAAAAGTATACAGACATCACAGCAGGGGATCGCAGCTGATTCTTTCTTTGAAGTAAAACATTGTTTAAAAACAGGCAGGGAAATATTTTACCTCACGAAAAGAATCAGCTGTGATCCCGTGCTGTAATATCTGTATACTCTTTTGCGTCCTCTCCTGCCCAGGAGCTGTGGTATGATCAGACCATGTTCCTGCACGTTCAGACACAGCCATTACACAGTACATAGAATTGGCACATTTATAAGATTATCTCAGCACAGGAACATTTTTTGTAAACACCTCCAATTGGGGAAGTTATTATTATTTCAAGATTTATTGATTAAAATTAACTTTGGTTTGTGGGAAAACTTCTTTAACTCCTGTTAGTCATGAGGTAAGACCTAAATGTAGCGGGCTTGGTTTTTCAGGTGTTCAATCAGATTAGGGAATTTGCAGGACAAATCATCACTTTACTCTTTTTGCAATGTTTCTATAATTATTTATAAACAATTTTTGAAAGGTGGCGGGGCATATTAGTGTACTAAAAAGGGCCACTGCCACTAGGGAACACTGTTGCCATGAAGTGGTATACTTTTTCTGCAAGAATGTTAAGCATGATTATACATGTCAAAGTAGCAGACATATGATTGCTAGTACCTGGGGTTATCCAGCAGAACATTGTTTAGACCACATATGTCAAACTCTGGCCCGTGGGCCAAATCTGGCCCACATGGTGGCTTTATTTGGCTTGTGACACCAGAACCATGTGGGGCCCATTATTCTGTATGGGGGACTATGTGTGCCCAATTATTGTGTATGGAGCACTATGTGGGGCCATTATTGTGTATGGAGAACTATGTAGGGTTGTTATTCTATATGGAAGACTATGTGGGGTCATTATTCTGTATGGAGGACTATGTGTGGCCGTTATTCTGTATGGAGGACTATGTGGGGCCATTATTCTGTATGGAGGAATATGTGGTGCCCATTATTCTGTATGGAGGATTTTGTGTGGCTCATTATACTGTATGGAGGACTATGTGGGGCCCATTATTCTGTATAGAGGACTTTGTGGGGCTCATTATACTATATGGAGTACTATGTGGGGCCCATTATTCTGTATGGAGGACTATGTTGGGCCCATTATTCTGTATGGATGACTATGTGGGGCCCATTATTCTGTATGGAGGACTTTGTGAGGCTCATTATACTGTATACTGGTTGGCCTGCAGCTTTGTCCAAGTTTTTCATTTTGGCCCTCTGTGTGTTTGAGTTTGACATCCCTGGTTTAGACCATCACTCCGCCTCCTCCTGCTTGACTTCTTTCTATAGTGCATCCTGGTGCCATGTCTTCCCCAGATAAGTAGCACACATGCACTTGGTCACCCACACAAAGTATAGAAAAATTACTTTCATCTGACCTGGTCAGTTTCTTAATTTCTCTATAGTCCAATCTGATGCTTATGTGCCTACTATGGCATTGCTTTGGTGGTGCACAACTGTCAGCATGGGTATCTTCACTGATCTGAGCCTACAAAACCTCATATGCAACTGTGTGTTCTGATACCTTTTTTATGATACCATTAATCTTTTCAGAAATTTATGCCACAATATATTCTATATGTGGTTGGACTAAATGGACGAGGCTTCATTCCCCACTAACATCAATGAATATTGAAAACTCATCATGACCACATTACTGGAGTACCACTTCTCCTTCCTTACCAGTTCTTCAACTTTGGGAAAGGTACTATTAACCACTGCATAGTGAGAACACCTCACAAGTCTTACCATTTTGGAAATGATCTGAGCTAATCATCTATTCATCATAATTTGGACCTTGTCAATATTGCTCGGTGTGACAACACAGCATTCATTCTTAATTAGGCCAGACATATTTTTCAGTAGGTTAGGAGACATAGGCCATTGTTCATATGAGCCTGAACAGTCACTCTTGAATTGATGTTTGTTGCAGCTTAATGTGCTGCTATCCTTGGAGGACAGGGATGCAGGGTAATTGAACAATCAATGTTTGCTAATATGTTGATTACCCATTGTATCAGTCCTTGCAGCTTGTTGACCTACAAACATTGAAGGACAAACTATGCAGATTGATTGAATACTCGAACAATGAGACATGACCTCATCCCACCTTCCCCCTGACCTGGGGTGATGGCCTGGAGGATAGATGTGGGTATAAAAAGGGACCTCTATGCTTCAACAGAGAGACTCTACAGAACAGCAGCCAGGGAACCATGGCTCCAATCAGAGGAATACAGATTTGACACTCTACAGGATGCCAGATTAAGGGACCACGGCCCCAGCTGGAGAAATACAGATCCGATCCATTGACTATTACTGAACCAATGGAGGCATTTAGAGAAGCCAGGTTGGGACAATCAGGCCACCTGGCTCCATAGGGACATTTGGAGAAGCCAAGTTGGGACAATCAGGTCACTTGGCCCCATGGAGACATTTGGAGAAGTCAGGTTGAGACAATCAGGTCACCTGACCATGTACTTCAATGGACTGTCAGCTTCCTAAGCTTGTCGTTACCTTTTCTCTGTGGGTGCCTGCCAAAAGCGGGGTGCCACTGGTGGCGAAGTCGGCCCTGGAAGCCACAAAGTCGCAGCCCGAAAGTCGCAGCTGCTCTAATCCCCGCGAGTCAGTAGAAGGGTGAGACTCTGTAATTTGCACCATCTTATGTACTGGCTGGGCCTGTACTATATATTATTGTATGCTGGTGGTTCAATAATCTATTGCCAAACTGCTTTACATTCACCCTGTGCTGTCTGGTTAGTATTATGCCCTCTGGAAAGGAGAGCGGGCGTTCAGTGGGATGAGCCCTGGTCCATGCGGTATTTCTAAAGACAGCCGAGCCAGCGGATGAGAGCACCCACCGACCCCCGTGTCTCCACACTCGGATCCTAACACTTGCCCATTTTTATTGTTTCCAATGCATCAACTTTAAAGGGGTTTTACCACGAATAAAAGTTAATTTTAATCAATAGATCTTGGAGTAATAATAACTTCCACAATTGAATCTAATTAAATCACATGTCCCTGTGCTGAGATAATCTTATAAATGTGCCCCTGCTGTGTACTGTGTAATGGCCGTGTCTGACCGTACAGGAACATGGTCTGATCATACGACAGCTCCTGGGCAGGGGAGGAAGCAAAAGACTATACAGACATTACAGCAGGGGATCACAGCTGATTCTTTCTTTGAAGTAAAACATTGTTTAAAAACAGGCAGTGAAATGTTTTACCTCACAAAAAGAATCAGCTGTGATCCCGGCTGTAATGTCTGTATACTCTCTTTTGCGTCCTCTCCTGCCTAGGAGATGTGGTATGATCAGACCATGTTCCGTACATGGTCAGACACAGCTATTACACAGGGGAACATTTATAAGATTATCTCAGCACAGGAACATTTAATTTAAACACATCTAATTGTGGAACTTATTATTAGTCCAAGATCTATTGATTAAAATGAACTTTCATTTGTGGGAAAACCCCTTTAAAATCTGTCTGCCTCCCTTGACATGTGCGATTGTCATGAGAAACTCAACGGTATTCACTTCACCTGTCAGTGGTTTTGATGTGATCAGTGTGACAATTGGATTTCCATTCAATATAATAAATTAGATCCAGTGAACTTAATGACAATGCAAAACCCAAACTTACCATTCTGCCTGCTTGGTTATTGTGTAGATTTACCAGATACTTTAGGTCTCTCCCTCTTTCACTGGAGTCAACAAACTCTTTTCCTATGAACCTTCCAAATTCAATGTTGTCACTGCAGCCTCCCCAATGCCAATCTGGTCCTCCAGGGCCTCGACGCCGGTAATCACATGAGCAGGATTCAATTGAACCCTCTGAACAGGAACGGGCCACAGAATGGGTTACACCAGCACTAGTAATGGCAAACACAAAGGCAGTCTCCCTGCAGCCTGCAACAGGTAGAAAAATCTATTACTAAGGGTATACTTTCACACATTTAATGTGCATTACCATATAGAATTCAATATAATTTGGGGGACACATTTTTATGAACTTTCGATTTTTAACCCTCTTAAAAAAAGACTATGCAATCAACTTGTATAGTAACAAACAATCAGTGCCCTATTTTAGTTATTTCTGCATTACTATCATTTATCCCTTACCTCGGCCAATTATTTTGCCAAACACCTGATTTCCAGGTCCAGTAGGACAGTTCCAACGACGGTTTCGGAATTGCCACTTGCATTCTCGGATGGCACTGAGAAGCCCACGTGTAATGCTTTGTAGGATACCTGGGTTTTGACGTATTAGTCGTCTTTGTCTTCTGCTTAAAAGTTGAAGACTTGGATCTAACACAAGAGGAACTGGGCCTATGTCTGTTCCTGGGAGCACATTTCCATTGGAAGCTATGTTTACTATACCCCTGAAAGATATAAGATGTGTTAAACAATAGAGACTAGTGAGCATCAATACAATCAATCATACAAGAGCATGTAGACTGAGCAGGATGCTGTACTGGTTGTATTACATGAAAATATGGATATATATTCTGTACATTTTTCTGCATTCCTTATGCAAATATGACTATGTGAACTGTTGACAGCCATACATATGTCTAGTTATACTTGGACTATCATACTCTGTAATCACAGAGCTATAATAAGTATCACCTCTGCTTTCCTTCTGCTCCCTTTACACTTTGGGCAACCACATGACTCTCTTATGTGCATACAGATGTGTAAGTCACAGTGTTATGTTACCATGGCTGTGGTTAGATGCATATCGATTGATGAGGTAAGCAAGGGAAGTGGAGAATGAGATTTCATATAATTCATAGTATGGCTGCTTTGTGGGTTCAACCTAATGAAACAGTTCATATGAAACCATTCAGACATTGAATCTGAGAACAGGTTCTATTTAAGAAACAATATTAGTAAACAGATTACAATGTATCATGATAAAGTACAACAGCAACAGAATAACCTCCTGTATCATATATATATAAGTGAAAATGAAAAGAGCTGCATACAATAAAGTGACTGTCTTAAGCCTCTTAAGTCTTATGAGCCTCATGTGGAGTAACAATACAACAGTACCATAATTAATTCATTAATCCATGCATCCATCCATTCATTCATTACATGTAGAGAAGATAACAAATCATATAGCTATTTCTGCATTTGGTTTGCATAAGTAAATATTGAAAAATAAATCAAAATGTTATAATTCCTATAAATCAGATACCAACTGCATGCAGTCAACAGGTGTTAGTGTAACTAATATAAATATCAGTAATCATAATAATAGATTAAAATAAATGTAATATTATTTTATCCTTTTTACATTATACAACATAAAATAAGTCACAGATAGAATGGATTATTAACTTAGTTATAGTTGTGGTGAACTCAAGCTGCATGTAATCTTTATTATTAAGGTAAGGTGCACTACTATTATAGTTGCAATGATTATAGTAGATGCAGATTAGGTTCATTGATGTACTTAATACATATGTAATATCTAGTGTGATATATTATGCATGGTAAATGAGGCACAGATAGGAACAGGTGTAGAGGAATATGGCTGCATATTGTTTTAGTTTGGGGTGAGTATAAATGATGTACTGATCACATAGAATCCACAGCCTATGCATTTATAGGCACTGATGGGAGCATTATTGGTGATAATGTTGTCTGTTTGGCTACATTCCCATGATGATTTTGGTGAGTTTTTTACCTTGTGTATTTTTGAAAAGTAATCTACATTACTTACTGGGTGCAGAAATGGTGCAGGAAATCTGCAACATCAAAAACTCACCAAAATCTCATGGTGGGAATGTAGCCTTATGGACTATTGTACTTGTATGAGTAGAGAATTAAAGTATTTTTTACCTATGTTAAATTTAGTATTGGCAGCATATATCATGAATTATTATATTAGATCAACAATCTATTATTCTAAATGTTTCTATACATCTTGTCATATTCAATGAAGCTCTTTTACCATGATTAGAGTAGGGATGAGGCATAGGTGCATTACTACTAGATATTGGTTTACAATGAAGCAGGTTAGCTTTAGTACCATTTATCTAGTTATTTGAAAATAATGGAATTATTTGCTTTCATGTAGATAAATAAGATACATGCTATGTGTCCTCCTATACTTCATGTGTGCAGTCTGCAACACCCAGCACAGGTGCAATGCAGAGAATAGAAGTCGCTGCAGAGTTGTACACTAAGCAGAGAATTGTCGGCTGAATTAAATTTAGTGTGTTCTTATACAGTAAAAGTAGATAGTTACACATAGTCATAGATTTAAGTTTCCATTAAAAGAGCAACTTGACAAATATTTATCCAAAGCAATTCTCCACTAGGTTTTCTGAAAATATTTTACATCTGTACATTTAATACTGTCATTGAGCTGGACATAACCAGAATATATACTTGTCTGTTCTTATTATTGCATGCACTCCTGCTCCACATTTAGCCCACCATGGTGCATAGGACCCCAGCAATGACCACTTACCACCACTTGCCGCTGTTGTTCACAGCCATCGTATTGGACAAGGAAGAGAATGCCAAAACCCATAAAGTCTTCAGGCCGACTAGGAAAGTAAGGATCTTCATATCTGCAGTGGATTCAGCAGGTGTTTTTGCAGGATGGGCCAAGTTTGTGGAGGCTTCTGCTCATAAGTTCAGGTCCACCTGAGGACACTACAGATGCAGGCAGCTCAATGTCAGGAGATGCTTTGAGGTATGTTTCATTCAATTTTGAGTTTTCAGTATTTCTATTGTTGCTGTTGCTCTCCCCCCCCCCCAAAAAAAAAGAGAGAATGTTGCTATGGATGTGAATTGCCTTGGATGCAGGGATATGTGAGAAGTAGTGGAAAGTTGGAGACAAGATCCCAGCCAGCACTGAATAAGTAGACCTCAGCTTATGCTAACAATGAGGATCCAGGGACATGTTCTGCCCCTACTGAGTAGGTGACACAGCGGTCAGGAGCTGTCTTTCCATCAGAGGAGGCCAAAGAGAAAGAAGGTGGAGAGAGAGATTAATACCCTTAATGGCCATAGAGACCAGCTCAGTCATTGTACAATTCCTCCCCAATCCTTCTCTGCATGACAGCCACTAAATCCAACACAGAGGGGGCAATCCTCCCACCCCCACATCTTCAGATTTTACTTCTTCAACTATGGTGAAAAAAAAAATCAGAGCCAGAGGGAGCTTTTTGTGTTTCTCCAGTAACTCAACAAAACCATCTAGCGCATGTTGTCCTATGGTTCAGTAAAATGTCACAATGCAATGTCTTTGGTTGCTCAGCCACTGGCTATGGGGTGTGCAGAGCAGAAGTTCTGAGGAGCCTCCTATGTGCATGGTTATTGACAGACACCAGGTTCTGTCCAGACTCTGTGCAGTGTGCAGGTCTTATTATTTGTCCAGCAGATCCCACACAGTCTTTTTTTGCCTCTCCCCTTCCTGGAATATCCTATCATACTGACATTAGAGGCTGCTACACATTGAGGCTACTCTGGGAGCTCAGCATCTCTGAGGTTTCTTTAGTGGCTTTTTTCCTTCTGATTTTTTTTTTAACTTTTGCTTCTTTGGCAGCTGCTTTACAAACGTCATTTTGGTTTATGCTTCTGTTACCAATGTGCTGTGTCCGCTTTTTAGCCAGTCAGGGACTTGCATTGCCATCCTGTGCAGGAAGTTCATTGACCACCAGTGATAATAGCACATTATGTCAGCATTAACCTGTGCTTCTTGTGTCATAAAAACACTATAAATAATTCATTGCCTTAATGTAACTGCTAAGTGAATGCTGTCATTAGTCACAAATGATAAATGTTTGTTGGATTTAGTACTGTTGATCTGACTGAAATACCTGTGGACCTCTGAATAATGAATATTCATGAATAAATACACCTTAGGCTCAGGTCTTGTTGAATGAAAGAGAACATATATGTATTATATGGTAATGTATTTACTATGTCATATAGCAAATGTAACTTAAAATGTTCAATTATTCAAATTACAACCCATTAATTACTATGATGGTTATTTAAATATTTGACTAAAATAATTTTGCTGCATGCACATACCCTTATAAAGAAGTTGCAGCGTTTTTAAATTGAAGATTGCTTAAAAAATATTATTGTGTCTCTGTTTTTAGATGTAGTGAACAATATTTCCGACACTCTACCTATTCATAAATCCATGAAATATTCTAGCCTTTGCATAGATTATAGAAAGTTAATTTAGTCTCTTGCAAGATGCAACTTGTGTACAGTTAAGTATCTAAATACCCTAAGTACGCAGATTGGTTTGTTAATGCCTTTGACACGACCTGAATGCTACCCCTGTTATGGCCTTGCTGAATTGTGTATTTTTATAAAATGTTCACTGTTGCTTAGACATTTCTTGTACAATTTGTATGTGATTGCTGCCCCCTTTATTGCAGTGCTGTATAGCAGACCTGGAAAAACTGCAACCTGCGGGCCACATCTAGCCCTTATGGCTGATTCTATCCAGCCCAAAAACCTGGAAGCAGTGGCATTCCACCTGTGAATTGGGGGCGGGAGACTGGTGCCAAATAGCACTGTGACCTCCCTACACAGTTGACTTAATTTTAACAGTATCTGCACTCTCAGGATGTAGGTACCATTGAATACTATGGTGGAATATGGGACCGATCATTTAGCGTATTTATGTGATGCGCCCCCTGGGCCAGTGTTGTTTGGGGGATACCCGGAGCCGGATCAGATGGGGGTTGTAGTCTCCGAGTGGCGGTGACCCGGTCCGTGCCCAGGGTGTCAAGCTCAGTGTGTGGCAGTCTTTACAGATGTTATTAGTTGTTCTTTGTGTCGACTACGCCACCCGTTGATTTGCGGTCAAACGGCCGCCGCTGCAGCAGGGTCCGCTGAGGCTGATGGTAGATGTGCAGCTGTGGTAGTATAACCCCCAACGGGAGGGGTATAGCCTCAGGGGGTCAGGTGTAGAGGATGGTGGTTGTGGTGGAGGTGCAGTGTGGATGGTAAAAAGACTCAGAGTCGGGCTGTGCAGTTCAGGGTTTTTACTTACTGCTGTTCTTGTGGTCACTCTGGCCTTAAGTGACCGCCCGAGCCGTGCTGCGTCCACCAGGTCCTGGACTCGGCCAACCCCCAAGCAATTCTGGAGCGTGGTCCTGAGCTCCCTTTCTGACTGTCCTTTCTACTGGCCTTCCTCACCAGGGGTCCACTTATATCCGGCTCCCTCGGGCCTCTTGGTGGGTGCACCTCTTCGGGGTTCCCTGACCCTATGCCTGGTGTGCCTTCTTAGTGGACTTAGTGAGGGGCTGCTCCAAATGTAATGTCGCAGCCTCCGGTTCTTAGCTGAGGGTGGTTTCTCTCCTCCACTAATTTGGGATCCGGTTCCCTTGCGTGCCAACCCTTCACCCTTCTGGTTGTATACTAGGTTCTTGGGGTTCCTTCTTCTCCCCCTCTGGGTCCTTCTCTACTCCTCTCTCTCTCTCTCTCTGCAGGCGCTCCTGGACCTCTCTCAGGACTCACTCATCCTCTACAGAAGACTGACCCTGATCTAAGATGGTTCCCACCTTATATACTCCCTCTATGTGTGAGCTCAGGTGACCAGCACCCAATGAGCTCCTAGCATTACCCAGACTGCTCCCCCTATCTGCCCCTACACTACTGGGATGTTCCACCCCCCTCCCACTCCAGCCAGGGACAGACACTGTCGTACCTGCACATATACCTAGTGGGAGTACCATCGGTCTGTCCCTCGGAAATGGGATGTATGTAGTGCATGCAGCTAACTGAGCTCAGTTCCACACTCCATCCTTACCCGGGAGTGGAATATCACACCTCTGGCTCGAGGTGCAATACCCCTGTAGCAGCCGAATCCTCAGGGTGCTACATTCCCCCCTGGTAAATCACAGCACGTCCTCGGGCTGTAAGAGAATAAAACATCCACAAACATACAAATTTTTTTCATAACAACATCAACATATAAAACATTATATATATATAAAACTTTTCATAAATAACATTCTTGTCTTGTTCCTCCGGCCACGGTGCGACTTGTGACCGGGTAAAGTGCGACAGTCTCTTGTAGCCTATAAAACCAGTAGGGGGCGCCTTAAAAAGCGCAACTATGTACAAGGGGAATATGGCCGCTCTCAGTCCTCGGCCAGGTATTAGGAAAGGAATGACCGCTCTCAGTCCTCGGTCAGTGGGAATAGGGACACACGGGTTTCAGTTCAATTTGCTGGTCCCAACGGGGACTATATTTTAACTAGCAGCAGTAACAGTTCACTGTACCCTGACGGGTAACTATTTACAGTCTCTTTACCGTACTTTAATGACGGCGTCCTCCTGCTCCTTCTTCAGACCCGTCCGGGTCCTCTTGCTCCTCCTCACACCGCAGCTCCTCCTCCGTCAGGCGATGTACATGGAGGGCGTAGGGTCCTTTGGCACACTTGTGCCGGGTGAACGTGACCTCGTCCCCTACGTACAGGTCACGACCTCTGTGTCCCTCCGGCAGATGGCTTTCTACGTCTCTGCGGGTTACAAAGACGTCGCCGGGGGTATGATGGTCTCTGATGAAACCCCAACCGTGCTGCAGTTGGAATTTAATTACAGTCCCGGTGGCACGGGGACCGTGGGCTGCACGGGGGTTCCTCCTGGTCCGGCTCTTCTGCTCTGCGCTCTATTCCTGCAGCCGCTGCTCTCGGACCCGCCTCTCTCTCCTCTCCCGGTCGAAGACCTCTAACTGCTGCCGGCAGCACTCCGCACGTTCAGCTGCGGCTGCCCGCGTTTCTTGAGTGAACCCCATGAGGTCTCCTCCGGTGAGGTCCCACTCGAACTGCGCTTCTTCCAGCGGGAGCGGGGTCCTTTTAACGGGCTTCGGAACCGGAATCAGGGGCTCATCTAGGGGTCTTTCTTTCCGGAGTCGGGGATGGTGGTACTCCGGTGGC
Source organism: Phyllobates terribilis (assembly GCF_046119375.1). NCBI lineage: Eukaryota > Metazoa > Chordata > Amphibia > Anura > Dendrobatidae > Phyllobates > Phyllobates terribilis. The sequence continues at coordinate 199,805,918 of NW_027362762.1, read as the reverse complement.
CACACAAAGGGCTGCCCATACGGGCACGTGTGCTGGGCAAACAAGTCTTCACCCAGGTGTGGCACTCTAGATGTTGAGGGCGCGGTGGTGGAAGCGGCGCCCGGATTGACCAGGCCTTGCGACCAGGCCTGGGGCACCCTAAAGGTAAAGGGCACCGTGAAGACGGCGGCGCCCGGGTGTTCCTGGCCTTGCGACCAGGCCGGTGGCTCGGCAGAGGTAGAGGGCGCTGTTGGAATTGCGGCGCCCGGAGGTACTAGACCTTGCGACCAGGCCGATGGTATTTCCTGCTTCGCCGCGCTCAGGGTTGAGGCGCGTGACGTCACAGGGGTCGCGGCCGCGGCTTCTGCTTGAGGCCTAGTCTGGCACGGTGACGATGCAGCGACGGGCACGGCAGGGGGAATTTCGGGCTCTGCGACGGGGAGCTGGGACAGGTACACGGTTTCTCGGCTCGGGGTAGAGACGTCCCCTTTACCTGCCTCCGTCCGTTCAGCTCCCTTCTCGGCGCCGTCTCCTGCCTTCATTCCTCCTGCGCCATCCTCAGAGGCGGTCTGTCTCCTCGTCTCGGGTGGCGTGCTCCGCTGACGGGTTCCGGTCTGCTGGGCCATCTCACGGCTCCACTCCGTCAGCGTGTCTTGCTGCACCTGGGCCATCCTCCGTGCGAGGCCCTCCAGCGCGGTCTGTGCACACTCCCGGTCTCGGGGGAGCTGTGCTAGGATCTCCACTAAGCCTAGTGGGGTTGTTGCTTGCAGCAGGCTCCTGACCACTGGGTCGGTGCTGCCTGTCTCTCCCTCCATCTCCGGGTACGCTTTCTCTGGACTCCTCTCCAGACTTCTTGTCTCCGGGTGCGCTCTCTCTAGACTCCTCCAGGCTGCACCCATCTTCGTTCTTTTGTTCTGTCTCCGCCCACATTGAGGGTGGTCCCGGGGCAACTTAGTGATTGTCAGTTCCAGGGGCAGTTCTCTCACGCTGATGGACACTTCCAGCATCACAGTCTCTGTTGGTGGGCGCGGTTTCCGCTTTTGGCGCCATTCTTCGACCTGGCCCACGATGGGAGGTGGCCTTTTGCCACCCTCTGGCACGCCCATAATGGCGTCCGCTCTTCCAAGGCGGGAAATCTTTAGAAATGGCGGGAATCGTCTCCCAGTGGTGGGAAACTCCATGGATGGCGGGAAAAAGCTGCAAATGGCGGACAACCGGCGGGAAACGACCTGTGATGGGGTCCGTTGGCGGGGACCCTCCGGAACCGGCAGGAGACTTCTTTTTGAGGTAACGTGAACTTTTCTTCAGGCACGCAGTACCCGGTTGTTGCGGGCACGTTATCCTGCCGACTACGCCAAAGTTGACGCGCCCCCTGGGCCAGTGTTGCTTGGGGGATACCCGGAGCCGGATCAGATGGGGGTTGTAGTCTCCGAGTGGCGGTGACCCGGTCCGTGCCCAGGGTGTCAAGCTCAGTGTGTGGCAGTCTTTACAGATGTTATTAGTTGTTCTTTGTGTCGACTACGCCACCCGTTGATTTGCGGTCAAACGGCCGCCGCTGCAGCAGGGTCCACTGAGGCTGATGGTAGATGTGCAGCTGTGGTAGTATAACCCCCAACGGGAGGGGTATAGCCTCAGGGGGTCAGGTGTAGAGGATGGTGGTTGTGGTGGAGGTGCAGTGTGGATGGTAAAAAGACTCAGAGTCGGGCTGTGCAGTTCAGGGTTTTTACTTACTGCTGTTCTTGTGGTCACTCTGGCCTTAAGTGACCGCCCGAGCCGTGCTGCGTCCACCAGGTCCTGGACTCGGCCAACCCCCAAGCAATTCTGGAGCGTGGTCCTGAGCTCCCTTTCTGACTGTCCTTTCTACTGGCCTTCCTCACCAGGGGTCCACTTATATCCGGCTCCCTCGGGCCTCTTGGTGGGTGCACCTCTTCGGGGTTCCCTGACCCTATGCCTGGTGTGCCTTCTTAGTGGACTTAGTGAGGGGCTGCTCCAAATGTAATGTCGCAGCCTCCGGTTCTTAGCTGAGGGTGGTTTCTCTCCTCCACTAATTTGGGATCCGGTTCCCTTGCGTGCCAACCCTTCACCCTTCTGGTTGTATACTAGGTTCTTGGGGTTCCTTCTTCTCCCCCTCTGGGTCCTTCTCTACTCCTCTCTCTCTCTCTCTCTGCAGGCGCTCCTGGACCTCTCTCAGGACTCACTCACCCTCTACAGAAGACTGACCCTGATCTAAGATGGTTCCCACCTTATATACTCCCTCTATGTGTGAGCTCAGGTGACCAGCACCCAATGAGCTCCTAGCATTACCCAGACTGCTCCCCCTATCTGCCCCTACACTACTGGGATGTTCCACCCCCCTCCCACTCCAGCCAGGGACAGACACTGTCGTACCTGCACATATACCTAGTGGGAGTACCATCGGTCTGTCCCTCGGAAATGGGATGTATGTAGTGCATGCAGCTAACTGAGCTCAGTTCCACACTCCATCCTTACCCGGGAGTGGAATATCACACCTCTGGCTCGAGGTGCAATACCCCTGTAGCAGCCGAATCCTCAGGGAGCTACATATGCATCTCAGTCTCAGCACAGAAGATGTGATAATGTCACTAAATTGTACTTGCTGCACACATCCTCAATCAACACATTGCAAAAAGTGGAGCAGCACACCAGGAGAGTGGAGCAAGGTGAGTAGAATTTTTTTTTTATTTTTGGCCAGTACTTACTGTATGTGGTAGGTGGGCTGAGGAGGTATTTTATTGGGGAGTGTGAGGGCATTATACTGTTTATAAGGGAGCTGTGGGGGCATCATACTGTATGTGGTGGACTATGGGGGTTATTATACTGTGTGGGAGACTATGGGGCCCATCATACTGTGTGGGGGGTTTGGGAAGTATCATACTGTGGGGGCCATCATAATGTGTGGAAACTTTATAAAAAACAGTAAATTATTTGGTTTTGATTAGCTACTACTGATAAGAATACATTTTGCAATAAACCCTATCGTACCATGTATTAGCAGTAGCAGCAAGTCAAGCTACTTAATTCTTCTCAGTATTAAGAGATACAATGAATATTAAAATAATAATACATTAATCATAAAATTAATATTGAGAAGAATTAATTTTAGCCATTGATTTGGAATTCCACAAAAGTCACAGTTTCTCACTTGATCTCTCTGGGAAAATTAACCCCTGATCTATGGACAGGTTCCCAACTGAGTACCCACACATATACCGTAGGGAAAATAAGTATTTGATACACTGCCGATTTTGCAAGTTTGCCCACCTACAAAGAATGGAGAGGTCTGTAATTTTTATCGTAGGTACATTTCACCTGTGAGAGACAGAATCTAGAAAAAAAAAAACAGAAAATCACATTGTATGATTTTTCCATAATTAATTAGGATTTTATTGCATGATAATTTGAAAAGTTGGCAGGGGACTGTACAGATCTGTGACTTCTCTCCACCCACTCCAGGTGATTTACAGGTACATACATGGGAGAGACTTGTCAATCAACTGGTCAGGGCAGGGAGAAGCCAACAAGGGATTGCGCCAACTCTACCTATGGTCCCCGTCCAGCTTTACAAACTATGTTTTCTAGGAAACACTGCAGCATTGTAGAGAAAGACATGGCTGGTTGCAATCATGCAGACAGGCACTGATTCTTGCTGCCCATAGTTCAAGCAGCATGAATCTAGTGACAGGTTCCCTTTAGCTATTCTTTAACCCCTTACCTACACATGACGTATTGGTTCATCCTATGCTGGCTCCCTAACTTTAATGCAGGCTCAGAAGCTAAGTCTGCATCTCTGCCGGCAAATGATGGCTGAGTTATACAGCCTTCATCTGCCTTTAATGTGGATCCAAACTCTGCCCGCAGTGTTAGTCTGTTAAATACTGCTGTGGATCTGTGACAGTGGCATTTACAGCGCATTGGCAGGGGAAGGCACCATTTGAACCGCTCATCAGCGCTTCCTTGACACTATTGCAGGACGCCGATGGGTTGCTGTAACAGCCAGGGGTCTGCTGAAGACGCTCATGCCTGCCATAATGGTATTCCTATGAAAACCAGCCTATAGCTGGCATCTATAGGAGATTGTAATTTTTGCTTTATACAGCAATACTGTATACTAAGAGGACGATCAAATACAATAAAAAGTAAAAAGTAAAAAAAAATAAAAAAAAAAAATGAAAAAAAAAAAAAGTTCAAATCATCCCTCTTTTCCCCATTAAAAGTTAAGAAATACATTTTAAAAAATACACATATTTGGTATCGCTTTGTTTGTAAAAGTTCAAAATATCAACATATAAAATAAATGAATCCCATCGATAAAAGACCATTATTGCGTTTTTTCGGCTGCTGCTTCAGCGCAAAGAAATGTAATAGGAGGCTATCAAAATATCGTATCTACCTCAAAATGATATCAATAAAAACAAGGGCTCAGGGCGCAAAAAACAAGCATTCACACAGCCCCATCTCCCGGAAATTGAAAATCTTACGGCTTGGAAAATGGCAACACAAGCAAAAGTTTTTGTAATTTAAAAATTTCTGATTTATTTTCAACACTTAAATAAAACAAAACGATGTATGTGTGGCATCACCGCAATCGTAATGACCCAAAGAATCATATTTCCAGGTTATTTATACCGTAAAATGAACGCTGTAAATAAAAAACCCCGAAACTATTACAGAACTGTACTTTTCTCGCTATTTTGCCACACTTGGATTTTTTTCCCATTTTCCAGTACATTACATGATAAAATGGATGGTCTCGTTCAAGAACACAACTTGTCCCTCAAAAAAAGCCCTCACATAGCTATGTCAACAGAAATATAAAAACGTTCTGGCTCTTGGAATAAGGGGAGGAAAAACGAAAGCGCAAAAATGGAAAATTGCCTGGTCCGAAAGCAGTGAAGTAAAGTATGCATTAGGCTCTAAGAAAATAAGAAAAAGCATACTCACCTTACCAATCCCTTCTCTCCTCTTCTAAGGCTGCTCAGGAGGGCTGCCAGTCCCTGTGGTTCCTCTTCCCGCTAGTTTTGGCATGGGACCACTGTGATTGACTATGGATTAGTTCAGAACCACTTTCTGTACAACTTGTTCTGGCCATTTGGACATGTGAGCATTGCAACTAATTAATGGCTGCAGCAACGATGTGCTGTGTCTTCCAGCCAGAAGAGGAGTGCGTTTGAAGAAGAGTGTCATGAATATGAGGATTTTTCTTTTTTTTTATTAATGAATGGGGAACTTATTTAAAAAATTGTCCTATCTCTATTGCCTGGAAATATTCATAGGCATTAGATCACTATTCACATACAGTAGTGCTCTATTAATGCCATAATCCTACCACTAATTTAGATATTTAAGATAAGAAGCTATACAATAACATTTCAGGTTGGGAACCGATAAGCCTACCTCCATTTTTTATATATTCTAATTAATGAAAATGTTGGTTTTTTTCTGCTTTGTTAACTGATATTATTTTAAGTCATATTTTTTATTTATTTAAAATCAATGGCCTTCATTTGGAAAAACCTCTATTTCCACCCGAAATATACTATTCAATTCCGAAACCTTCGTCCAATTGCCTCTGCTATGACAGTCAGGAGCTTACACGCAATCTCTGAGAATTTCCATTTTTAAGTCTGTAAAAGAAAACTCTTTTTGTTTTGTTAGGGTCCCAAAAGATTCTGAGGATTAACTGCAGGGGAGATGGACTGTCAAGGGGCCTTTCGAGCTGAAAATTCAGTGCACAAAACTCTAGGATACTTGGTTATAGGTTTTACAGTTTATTGGATCACAATGGTCAGTGATCCTTGTGCTGTGTGTTGTACAAGTGGTTAAACCATATAAATCCCAGGCTTTGCTGAATTAACAAGGTTTTTTGATGATCAGTGTGTAGTTGTGAACATAATCTGGTAAATATAATTAATCAAAGTGTTACATTATTATGTCCTAACACTGTTTTCCACATGTGTTAACAGGTGCACGGATGCAAAAGTGCAGAAAATGAGGAGACAGGGGCAAGTTAACCAACACGTATTTATTTGATTTACACAGTCCAAGGGGTGTCTATGGCACAAAATTAAAAAGTATAATAAACACTGAAAATACTGAAGGGTATCTGAATTAGCACGTCTTATAGTGTTGCGTGTAGCTGCAAACAAGTTACCTTATCTCCATTATTTCTCTTATTTGCATCTTTTATGTGAGTCTTCTGAAAACTTGTGGGATATTCCAACAAAAATGTCATGCTTAAGCCTAGTTCACACAATCAGTACAGTACTTTACATCAGTATTTGGAAGCCAAAATCAGGAGTGGGTGAAAAATACAGAAGTGGTGACGTGTTTCCAATATAGTTTTCCTCGGATTGTTCCACTCCTAATTTTAGCTTACAAATACTGGTGCAAAATACTGACCATATACTGAACACGTGAACATGGCCTTATGGTCAGATGCAGCTTCAAAGCCAATATCACGCATGTTTTACAGATACAACACATACCCATTATTATCTATGGTGCTTCTCACATGTCTGTGTTTTTCCGGCAGCACGGATAACAACGGCCAATACAAGTCTATGGGTCCGTGAAAAACACGTACAGCCCACAGATGGCATCTGTGTGCTGTCCGTGTTAAACCTTGCAAAGTATAGGAGAAGCTTTGTACAGTACTTTAATTCTTTAACCATACCGGAAAAACACTAATGGTAAACACAGACACACTGATGACACACTGATGGAAAACACTGATGACACCAGTACTGTTTTTTCACATACGTATTTAAACACGGACGTGTGAAGGAAGCCTTACCTGGCTGAAAATACTAGATTTGCATTAAGGAAAGAGGGAGTCATATCCCAGAAACAGAGAAATTGCAGGAACAAAGGAAAAACAATTCCAGATTCAGGAGAACATTGCTGTTTACACCAGATAAAAACAAAACATTTTTATGGCAAATGGCAGATCCTCTTTAAGGGCAAAAAAATATCAGTTTATGGATATGTTCTCAAAATTTACGTTTCACACTTTTTTTCCTTTTCTTTTACTGTGTGAGTGCAGCCTACATAGAAAAATAATTAGAACATTGTGATACACATTTTTTTTCCGTAAACTGCTGCACTGAAAAAAAAAATCTTTTCATATTCCTGCAATAGGATGCTTTATGAGGAAACAGATGCAGATTTCTTATTTTACTTCTTGCTAACAGATTATTTAATTAAAACAATCACTGCTGCGTATAACAAGTTCATCATCGGTGCATACATTGTGCACATTGGGTATATTTCAGGTATTGTCCAGGAGGCATGCTCTGTATATACAAGTGTCATTCAATGACTTTTCACATGCAAAGAACGACAACGTGGGCGGATAATTCCAGCAGCAGACTCTCAGCACAATATGATCCATCACGGAGTCCAAAGACAGTGTCACAGCAAGAAAAAGCCCACACATACCCCTGTTGTGCCGACACCATACTGAGCGACTCTCCTACTCAGTAAGGGATTCACCGAAATTAACAGCATAAAGTCTTACTTATAATCACATTGTATGACAGTAATGGATTCATATCTATCTATCTATCTATCTATCTATCTATCTATCTATCTATCTATCTATCTATCTATCTATCTGTCTATGTAATCTATCTATCTATCTCTTTCAGCAGCATCTGCTGATATAGGTTGCACGCATACTGTTAAATGTACAATAGATTCAAGCGATTACTCAAAGATAATATATTACTCATTCACAACAATGCAGAAACTGAATGTGAACTCTGATCTCAAATTTCAATAGGCATATGATAAAACATTTTATGTATTTTTAACCCCAATGACATTATTGCTAACAGTGAGCTACAAAAACCCAAATACTTTGCTGATGTAAAAAGAATATAGTTACTTCATAGGGTAAAAAGTAGCTGTCAAATAAAAGAAAATAATAAATATTTCCCCCCAAAAAAGTTAAAGTGTAAAATGCAGGGAATATAAATAAATGATATAACTGCAAACAACTGTTTTTCTGTCTTCTATTTTATTATATTTAATAATTTATTTTCCCTGTGAGAAATTCAAGAAATACGTGGGATATTTAAAATCTATTGATATAAAAAAAAAATTACCGTAATAGTGCTAGCCATAGTGCCCTGATGACAGTGCCTTACATCAGTACCAGTCTTAGTGCCCTCTTAGCAGTGTGAACCATAGTATTCTTATACCTGTTTCACCCACAGAACCCCACACGAGTGCCAGCCATAATCTCCTGATTGCCTTATAATACATTAAATTAGCATTAGTTTATACATATACAATATATATTGGTGCTGATCCTTTTTTCCTCTATGTATATATACAGCTCTGGCAAAAATTAAGAGACCACTGCACAGTTTTCTAAAAATCACCATCTCTACATGTCTGACAGCCATTCCATTCCAGTGTCAGTTGAATTCCAACCAAAGTCCACCTCATTCTACTTAATGTGCTTCTTATTAGGTGATCACCTGAACCAAATCTTATGTCACGAGAGAAAGTATAAAAAACACTGCTGTGGTCTTCACAATCCTCTTGCAATAGGACAAGCTGGATGGCAAAACAAGTGGTAGGAAGAGCCCAAAAGTAATTTGAATGAAAAAATTACTTGTAACCATGCCAAAGGAGTTGAAAAGAAAAGTCTTGAGTGAGGAAAAGAAGGGCTCAATTCTGGCTTTACTAGCAGAGTGATACAGTGAGCGTCATGTTGCCTCCATCCTTAAAATTTCGAAGACGGCAGTCCATTACAACATGGTCAAGCAGCAGACATTGGGGACAACAAAGCTACAGACCGGCAGAGGGCAAAAGCGACTCTCCACTGACCGGGACGACCGTCATCTTATTCAAATGTCACTCAGCAACCGCAGGATGATATCAAGTGACCTACAAAAAAAATGGCAAATGGCAGCTGGGGTGAAGTGCATGGCATGAACAATTCGTAACAGGCTCCTAGAGGCAGCTCTCAAGTCATGTAAAGCTAGAAAAAAGCCTTTCATCAATGAGAAGCAAAGGAGAGTCAGGCTGAAGTTTGCCAAAGACCATAAGGAATGGACCATAGAGGACTGGAGTAAGGTAATCTTCTCTGATGAGTCTAATTTTCAGCTTTGCCCAACACCTGGTTGTCTAATGGTTAGACGGAGACCTGGAGAGGCATGCAAGCCACAGTGTCTTGCACCCACTGTGAAATTTGGTGGAGGATCTGGGGATGCTTCAGCAAGAATTGGGCAGGTTAATCTTTGCGACGGACATATGAATCAAGCCGCATACAAGGTTATCCTTGAAAAACACTCACTTATTTCTGCTCAGGCAATGCTCCCCAACTCTGAGGACTGTTTTTTCCATCAGGACAATACGCCATGCCAGACAGCTAGGTCAATCAATGTGTGGATGAAGGAGCACCACATCAAGACCCTGTCATGGCCATCCCAATCTCCAGACCTGAACCCCATTGAAAACCTCTGAAATGTAATCAAGAGGAAGATGGATAGTCACAAGCCATCAAACAAATAAGAACTGCTTCAATTTTTGTGCCAGGAGTGGCATATGGTCACCCAAAAGCAGTGTGAAAGACTGATGAAAAGAATGCCAAGACGCATGAAAGCTGTGATTAAAAATCATGGTTATTCTACCAAATATTGATTTCTGAACTTTTGATAGGTTAAAACATGAGTATTGTTGTTTCTAAATAAATAAGAACTTGATTCTTTGCATTATTTGAGGTCTGAAAGCACTGTTTCTTTTTTATTATTTTGACGATTTCTCATTTGCTGCAAATAAATACAAAATTTTTAGCTTTGAATTTCGGAGACATGTTGTCAGTAGTTTATAGAATAAAACAACAATGTACATTTTACTCAAAAATATACCTATAAAGAGAAAAATCAGAGAAAATGAAAATTTTGCAGTGGTCTCTTAATTTTTGCCAGAGCTGTATATACATAGAGGAAAAAAGGAACAGTACAAAGAGGGTATGGGTGCCTTGAAAAAGAGTCATACTTCTGAATCAAAACATCGCCACTATGAGCTAAATAAACCACTGTATTTTTGCCACAAATCTTTGGAGTGCTGCCTTCAGTTGTTGCTGTGTACAGTATATTTATACATATACAGTTGAAATCAGAAGTTACATACACTATATAAAAAGACACATATGCATGTTTTTCTCAATATCTGACATGAAATCAGAATAAACCTTTCCCGTTTTAGGTCAATTATAGTGTTGAGCGAGCACTAAAATGCTCGGGTGCTCGAAGCTCGGGCCGAGCTTTCCGTGATACTCGGGTGCTCGACCCGAGCAACGAGCCCAATGTTAGTCTATGGGAGACCCGAGCATTTTTGCGGCGGCACCCCCGGCAGTCTGTAGAAAGCCTAAAAAGTGCCCAAAACGATAGTGACAGTGCCACAGGTCACTGCTGTCAACAACGTGCTCTGAGGTATTAAGCCACTTTTACGGGCTCACAATAAAACGTTCAAAAACTAAACTGAAACGGTTTTCCTGTGAAATATGTTAAGGAACATCCTTTCCAGGGTAAAGACTTGTGTATAAGGTAAAATAAATAACCAAAACCAAAAATACTCCTCCGCACCTTGGGCTATGTTCACAAGTAGCATTTTTTATGCGTTTTTGCACTTTTGTATTGCTTTCAACCGTGACAAATGCATTCACTGGGAAATGTCATTTTAACATTTTACAATCTTATCTGGCCATGTGCTGTGTGACACATGCATACAGTGCTGAAAAGACATGGGAACAGCATGAGGAAGACCCCTGGAAGCATCTCTGACAGCCAGGTCACTGCCTAAAAGTGTGCCCATCAGAAGTGATCCTTGCCGCATCAGAAGATGCAGACTTGCAACTATCCCCGTGCAAGTCCTTGTCCCAGGGCAGTGTTCAATTGTACCTCCCCATTCCTTGCAATGCAAGTGCAAGTATGCAGCCTGCCACCCACCCACTCCCAGGCTGCAATACCATACTGCTAGCTTGCACTTGAAATGGGGCCTTTTAGTTTGGAGGAGGCCGAAGCTGGCCACTACCTCATGGCTGCTTTGGCAGCGAGGTATCCATTAGTGTTGAGCCACCCCCGTAGTGTTCGAGTTCGGTTCGGTTCGTCGAACACCCGTGTGTTCGCCGAACTGTTCGTCGAACTGTTCGTCGAACACCTTCGAACACCGTTAAAACCAATGGCAGGCAAACAAAAACACATAGAAACACATAGAAAACACCTTCAAAGGTGTCCAAAAGCTGACAAACTGCTCAGAAGACACAACTAACACATGGAAAAGTGACAAGTACATATAGTCATGCGAAAAGAAAAGAGGTGGAGGAGTAAAAGGAGGGGGAGACACAGATATAGGCATGTCATGCCCTTCTAAAATCCAAAAAGTGAGAAGCCGACACGTTCAGTCCGCTCCTGCCCGTGCCACCTCCGCGTCGCCGGGTTTGTGCCAGAGCCGCGGTGAACCCTGACGGCCAGCCCCCCTCTCCCAATACTGGTGCCTGTCTGCTGGTGGGTCGAGCGAGCCCCCCTGTGGTGGAGGCAGCTCTAAGCTTTTTAATTTAAATTGTCTCTCTAATTTGAATGAATACACTTTAAATCCATTTACAAGGATCTATTGGAGGGCAAGTCTCATGCCAGCAGCCGCGTAATTCCAGCTCCAGTAGCGTCCACTAAAGCTGCTGCAGTTAAAAAGCTTTTATAAGGATTGAGCTCGGCTGTCCACCGCAAGGCATCCTACTGCCAGTCCCAGCCCCTATGCCTTGGGGTGCCTCCTGATGCTCTTCACTGAGTATCCCGTGGTCCCGAAGCATTTCCTTTGAAAAAATTAAGTGTCCAAACTACAGGTGGTGTAGCTTGCTTAACAGCCGGGATAATCCGCTGACTAGCAGACACTGCTACTAGGCACAAAGTATTTCCTGGGCTAGATGCAGTTAAAAATTTGTAATTAGATACTCTCGTTGGATGCTGAGAAAGCATTCCATAGAGTCTCCTGGCACGCCATATATGATTCTCTTAAAAAGCTTGGGGTAGGGGTCTAGGGGACCCTTTTATAGCCAAAATCACGGCCCTGTATCGCAATACGTCACCTAGGCTGAAGATAAATGGAACTGTAGCACCCTGAGGGCTCGGTTGCTACAGAGGTATTGCACCTCACCCAGAGGTGTGATATCTCACTCTCAGGTAAGGATGTAGTGTGGATCAGGACCCGACACCTGCATGCATTACACCACATTGCCGTGGGGCAGGGCGACCAATATGCCCCTGAGATGGGCACGACAGTCCCTGTCCCTGGCTGGAGTGGGGGGAGGGAACACTGAGGAAGGGGAACCCTGTAGTGCAGGAGCAGGGAGGAAGCAGTTCCTGGGTGCATTGAGAAGGGAGTATAAAAGGTGGGCACCATCTTAGTTCAGTGCAGAGAAGTCTGAGCAGAAGTGGCAGGGAGCAGGGGCTCTGCATGAGCTCTGCTCCGGAGGCGGGCCTAGTAACAGAGGCCCAGGCCTGGAAGAGGGAGAAGGAAGGAAGAGGAGCGGAGAAGGCTCCAGGAACGAGGAACGAAGGGATCCCAGGGGTGCGGACGGGCGAGTCGCCACCGCACGCCCGAATCCACCTGCGTGGAGGGGTCAGGCCAAAGGGGGAGACCGGTCCCCGAAACTAGTGGAGGCAGGAAACGACCCTCAGCTAGAAACAGGAGGCTGTGACATTTTATGTGGCGCAGCCCCTCGCTACACCCGCTAGGAAGGCACCACATAGGGTCAGGGAAACTGGCGCCAAGTTTACCAAGAGGAGGCCCGAGGCAGCCGGACAGAAGGGTTGGTAAGAAAGGCCAGACAAAGGACACACAAAGGGGGTCCTGTGAAGCGCTCCAAAGTTATCTGGGAGTTGTCTGAGCCCCTCACCTGGTGAGCACAGTACGACGTGGGCAGCCGTTACCTGCAGACGTGGTCTGGATAATAAGAACTGTGAGTAAAGGCCCTGGACTGCATCACTGACTCCGTGTCGTTACTGCTGCCCTGCACCATCACCCCCATCCTCCGCATACACTGCCCTGAGGCTATACTCCTCCCGTGGGGAGTTATGCTACGCTCTGCTGCACCCACAACACCAGCCTCAGCGGTCTGCCCTGGAGCGGCGGTTCACTCTGACCGCAATCCACGGGTGGCGTAGTCGGACATTTAAACATCAAAACCACATAAATAGTTCCGCCACTGGTTTGACCGCCCTGAGCCACGGAACCGGGTCGCCGCCATGGAGACTACAACCACCAGCATCCACCAAAAAGGGTCCGGCTCCGGGTGTCCCAAGGCCCAGGGGGCGCGTCAGAACATTTTCATCACCTTTCACAATCACCAATGGGACAAGGCAGGGATGTTCTCTGTCCCCTCTCTTATACATCCTAGTGACGGAGCACCTGCTCTCATCAATTCGCCATAACCCCAATATTAGGTGGATTGAGGTGGGAGGCACCGAGTACAAGTGCTCTCTATTTGCTGATGATGTCCTAGTATATATCACTCAATCACATATATCCATCCATGCTGTTATGGCTGAAATAGATCACTTTGTTACATGGTCAAATTTTAAAATCAATGCAGCGAAGTCTGAGGCCCTCGATGTCTCCCTCCCCAAATCCATATAGGATTCCATCCAGTCCAACTTTCCCTTTGCCTGGCCCTCACAGGGTATCAAATACTTAGGAATTCCTATTCATAGAGACCTCTCCCATCTATGTTATCTTAATTTTGGGCCCTTTATTGAACAACTCCATACAGACCACGGTTGGCAAGTTAGAACTGTAAGATTCACTACGTGAACCACTGGAAAAGCACATGTACACTGTGTTCCAAATTATTATGCAAAAAGTGTTTAGGAGTGATAAGGGAAGAATTTGTTTGTTTGTCAGTTAAACTCATTGATGGTGATGTGTGTCCTGGCTCTTTATATCACTGTAAGCAATTGCAGACACATGTGCTAATTAGTTTGGCAGGTGTGTCCAATGAAAGGCAAGACTACTTAAGAAGGCTGTCTCACATTATTAAGCAGCCTACATTTTCTGCCAAAATGGGAAAGAAAAAGGATGTGTCGGCTGCTGAGAAGCAACAAATTGTGGAGTGTTTAGGTCAAGGCTTGACTACAATCAACATTGTGCGATGATCAGGATGAAGTGTCTTGGCAATCAAGAAGTATGTAGCTGATTCACAGTACACACGTGTGCGTGCTGATAAGGGCAAATTGAGGACTCTTTCCTACAGGCAATTACGTCAGGTTGAAAGAGCAGCGGCAAAAAAGCCTTGTCATAGGCAGACAAGTTTTTGAAGCTGCTGGTGCCTCCAACGTCCCCCGAAACAACAAGATGCAGGGTCCTTCAGAGGTTTGCAGCTGTGCATACGCCATCCTGTCGACCTCCTCTATCCACTTCACACAAGCAGAAACAGCTCCAGTGGGCCAAACATTACATGAAGACTGATTTCAAAACTGTTTTGTTCACGGATGAGTGCCGTGCAGCGCTCGATGGTCCAGATGGATGGAGTGGAGGATGGCTGGTTGATGGACACCCCACGCAAACACGGCTACAGCGCCAACAAGGAGGAGGTGGAGTAATGTTTTGGGCTGGAATCATGGGGAGAGAGATTGTCGGCCCCTTTAGGATCCCTGAAGGCGCTAAAGATGAACTCCATAATGTATGTGGATTTTCTCAAACAGCACTTCCTGCCATGGTTCAAGAAGAAGAACCGTGTATTTCACAGCAAGATCATTTTTTTGCATGATAATGCACCATCTCATGCTGCACATAAAACATCTGCATCTCTGGCTGATATGGGCATAAAAGGGGACAAACTTATGGTGTGACCCCCATGCTCCCCTGACCTCTACCCCATTCAGAACCTTTGGAGCATCATTAAAAGGAGTGTCTATGATGGCGGGAGGCAGTTCACATCTAAGCAACAGCTCTGGGAGGGTATTCTGTCCTCATGCAAAACAATTGAAGCAGAAACCATCCAAAACCTGACAAATTCAATGGACGAGAGAGTTCAGAAGCTCCTTTCGAACAAGGGGTCCTATGTGAAAATGTAACATCACCTAGAATAAAGTTTTGAGTTGAAAACTGTTTGATTTCAGTTTCTAACAACCTGCTAATGCTTATAATTTCAAAAATGACCATTTTTTTGGTCTTTATTAAAATGAAAAGGTTGATCGAAAAGTTTGGGGGATCTAAGAGTGTGGCAACCCAGTAGTCATGATTACTTCGAATTCTGACAATATGAGGGTCATGCTGCAGGTAGTGCAGCAAGAAGGCACTTATGTGCCTTGCGCATCTCGGAGCCCCAAAATTATTTTCCGGGCTAGATGCAGCTAAAAATTATTACTAATTTTAAATCTGGTGAAGCTTTAGTATAGATGGCCTAATAGGATCAGTGCTGCACACTGCTACAAAGCCCAAATTATTTTCCAGTCAAGATACAGATAAACATATTAGTAATTTTAAATCTGGTGGAGCTTATTATAGATGGCCTAATAGAATCAGTGCTGCACACTGCTACAAAGCCCAAATTATTTTCCAGCCAAGATACAGATAAACATGATTAGTAATTTGAAAGCTTAAAACGGTTGGTAGGGTGATTTTAACCAATCATCAAGCTTTTACTCTCCCCAGGATGACACAGGGGTAGAAAAGTCGTTTCGGATCCATGATTTGTTCATCTTTATGAACGTGAGTCTGTCTACATTATCAGTGGAGAGCTTATCTGTCAGCACATCACCAGCAGCGCTGAACACACGTTCAGACAGAACGCTGGCTGCGGGGCATGACAAGATCTCCAAGGCGTAAGTGGCTAGCTCCGGCCATTTATCCAGATTGGAAGCCCAAAAAGAGCAAGGGTCCAGTGACACAGTCATGGCTTCAATGTTTACTTGGAGATACTCCTGTACCATCGTCTCTAGGCGTTGACTATGTGTCAGACTTCTTGTCTCCTGTGGCCTTGCAAAGGATGGGCTAAAAAAGTGGTGAAATGATTCCGCAAAATTGATGTTACCAGCAGATCCTGGGCTCCTGCACCTTCCTCACTAGTTTGGCTGCTACCATGCGCCCTGGTAAAACCATCTCCCCCACCCTCACATGCCTGCCGCCTTGGTGCTGCCGACCGTCTGGACCTTGCAGATGTTAGCCCTTCCGCATACAACTCCTCCTCCTCTACTTCCTCCACCTCCTCTTGTGCCACCACCTGACTCCGAATTCTGTTTAACATGTGCTCCAGCATGTAAATCACCGGAATAGTCATGCTGATAATGGCATCGTCAGCACTAAACATCTTCGTCGCCATTTCAAAACTGTGCAGAAGGGTGCATAGGTCCCTGATCTGAGACCACTCCTCCAGCGTGATTTGCCCCACCTCTGGATCTCGTTGGCCCAGGCTATACGTCAGAACGTATTGCACCAGGGCTTGTCGGTGCTGCCACAGTCGCTGCAACATGTGCAGAGTTGAATTCCACCGGGTAGGCACATCGCATTTTAGCCGGTGAAGTGGCAAGCCCAACGACTTCTGTAGAGATGTAAGTCGCTGAGCTGCGGGATGCGAACGGCGGAAGTGAGCACACAGCGACCGTGCCCTCTGCAGAAGGCCATCTAGTCTGGGATAGTGGGCTAAAAATTGCTGGACAACCAGGTTCAACACGTGAGCCATACAAGGCACGTGTGTGACATTGCCCCGGCGAAGGGCCGCACCCAGGTTTGCAGCATTGTCGCACACGGCCTTCCCTGGTTTCAGGTCCAGTGGAGACAACCATTCATGAAATTGGTTCTCCAGAGCTGACCACAACTCCTCAGCTGTGTGACTCACATTTCCCAGACATTTCAATGTAAAAACCGCCTGATGACGTTGAGCCCTACTGCCAGCATAGTAAGGAGGTGTGCAGGATCCCTTCTGCGCAGTTAGAAAGCTTGTGGCATGACCAGACAGGCTTTGGGTGCAGGTGGAAGACCGAGAGGAGGTTGAGGAGGCAGAAGAAGTGGAGGAACTTTGACATAAAGAGGATTGACGCACAACTCGTGGGGACGGCAAGACTTGGACAGCAGCCCCTTGTCCTGCTGTCACCATAGTTACCCAGTGCCCAGTCAGCGACATGTAACGCCCCTGTCCATGCCTACTCGTCCAAGTGTCTGTGGTGAAATGCACCCTGTCACACACAGAGTTTCTCAAAGAAGCGGTGATGTTGTGTGCGACATGCTGGTGGAGCGCAGGCACACCTTTCTTTGAGAAGTAGTGCCGACTGGGCATCTGGTACTGGGGCACTGCGACGGACATAAGGTCTCGAAAATCCTCTGTGTCCACCAGGCGGAAAGGCAGCATTTCTGTAGCCAAGAGCTTGCAGATGGTGAAATTCAACCTCTTAGCTTTCTCATGGCTAGGAGGAAATGGTCTTTTACTTGTCCACATCTGAGGGACCGAGGGCTGGCTATTGTGCTTAGACGGGGTTGATAAGGGTGTCCCCGGCAAACTGCCGGTCTGTGAGGAAGATGCAGGCGGACATGTTAGGTTGCCTTGATCCAAAGGTGGTGCTATCGATGTCGGACAGCGCTCAACACCAGCTGGTGTTACCACCTCCAAAGAAAATGATGACCTGCCAATCACGCTGGCTGTTGCGGGTAAAGAGGTGGCAGGTCTGTGCCCCAAAACAGGTGTGACTGCTGTCCCCCCAGTCACAGAGGATGAAGAGGCCGCGGATGCACAAGATATGGCAGACGGTGGATGGCCCGGCCGGCTAGGCCGCATTGTAGCACACTGAGCTTCCCACTGCAACTTATGCTTCATGTCCATGTGCCGGTTCATGCATGAAGTACTCAAACTATGTATTTTTTGGCCTCTACTTAGCTTTTGCTGACAAATGTTACAGATAACACGAGTTGGGTCATCTCTATCGATCTGAAAAAATGCCCAGGCTATGCAAGGCTTAGCACCCATGCGACCTGAAGAGCCACCACGACTTGTGGTGAGAGGCAGAGTTGTGTTTGAGGATGCAGTTGTTGACGTGCTTCCAGTACTACGTCTCTGTCCAGGAAGGCGCAACCTGACCTCGTCGTCACTAGCATCTTCCTCCACCTCCTCTGCTGACCTCATCTCTTGGCTGACTGTGGGTTGACAGTAAGTGGGATCTCCAACCTCATCATCATCACCCTGTGCGTTATCACACCCGTCGTCCTCAGAGCCAACCTGTTCCTGCCCTGACAAAAAACTAAAGTTGTCGCTCCAATCAGGTATTTGAGTCTTATCATCGTCTTCCTCATTGTCTCCACCAACAGGAGTTACAGTTTGGGAATGAGGGTCTACATTATGGTCAGAACCTTCTGCGTCTGGTCCTGGATCCGACTCATAAAGATTCTGGGCATCAGTGCAGATCATTTCCTCGTCTGGATTCACAGAAGCGCTGGAGTCGACCTCTGATTCCCAGGCTATAGTATGAGTAAACAGCTCTGCAGACTCAACCATCTGTTCTACCTCATACTCAGACGGGCAGCTGGAGATTTGGGAGCTGTGAGGAAGCAAGTGCGATTGGGGTGACACCTTTGAGGACTGGAGTATTTGTGATGTTGAAGTTGATGTGGAGGAGAGCCCACTTAAAGGAGCACTTGATATCCGTTGAAGCACCTGCTGTTTTTGTGCCTCATCTGGAATTTGTAGCGATTGGCGTGGCCGTAAGAAAGGGATCTTATCACATTGTCCGCTAAAAGAAGTAGACATTTTAGTTTGGCTGGAAGATGGTCTTTCTTCTGCAGATGTTACTGTTGCTTTAACACCTACCCCACGGACACAACCTTTTTTCCCCTTCCCAACACGCCTATTCCCCTTTCCACCAGCAGCAGGCCTTTTTCCACTCATTTTGGTGGTTAACTAATTCACAACTCTGGAGTTGTTTGCACAAAAAAACAATGGATGGGAACCGAGCAGAGCTGAGTGACCAAACTGTGGTATTAGGCCAAAACTATTGGCTGGGTTAGATGCAGAAAAAAATTATATTCAATTTGCAACCTGATGGAGGTCAGTATAAATGGACTAATAGAACAAATCCCACACACAGCTAGAAGCCCAAATATTTTTTCAGAGGTAGATGCAGAAATTTTTTTTATTCAGTTTGCAACCTGATGGAGGTCTGTATAGATGGATTAATAGAACAAGTCCCACACACAGCTACAAGCCCAATATTTTTTCAGAGGTAGATGCAGAAAAAAAAAATATTCAGTTTGCAACCTGATGGAGGTCAGTATAGATGGACTAATAGAGAAAGTCCCACACACTGCTAGAAGGCCAAATATTTTTTCAGAGCTAGATGCAGACAAAAAATTATTTTGAATTTGCAACCTGATGGAGGTCAGTATAGGTGAACTAATAGAACAAGTCCCACACAATGCTAGAAGGCCAAATATTTTTTCAGAGCTAGATGCAGAAAAAAATTATATTCAGTTTGCAACCTGATGGAGGTCTGTATAGATGGATTAATAGAACAAGTCCCACACACAGCTAGAAGCCCAAATATTTTTTCAGAGGTAGATGCAGATAAAAATTATTTTTAATTTGCAACCTGATGGAGGTCAGTATAGATGGACTAATAGAGAAAGTCCCACACACTGCTAGAAGGCCAAATATTTTTTCAGAGCTAGATGCAGATAAAAATTATTTTTAATTTGCAACCTGATGGAGGTCAGTATAGATGGACTAATAGAGAAAGTCCCACACACTGCTAGAAGGCCAAATATTTTTTCAGAGCTAGATGCAGATAAAAATTATATTCAATTTGCAACCTGATGGAGGTCAGTATAGATGGACTAATAGAACAAGTCCCACACACAGCTAGAAGCCCAAATATTTTTTCAGAGGTACTGTAGATGCAGATAAAAATTATTTTTAATTTGCAACCTGATGGAGGTCAGTATAGATGGACTAATACAACAAGTCCCACACACAGCTAGAAGCCCAATATTTTTTCAGAGGTAGATGCAGAAAAAAATATATTCAGTTTGCAACCTGATGGAGGTCAGTATAGATGGAGTAATAGAACAAGTCCCACACACAGCTAGAAGCCCAAATATTTTTTCAGAGGTAGATGCAGATAAAAATTATTTTTAATTTGCAACCTGATGGAGGTCAGTATAGATGGACTAATAGAGAAAGTCCCACACACTGCTAGAAGGCCAAATATTTTTTCAGAGCTAGATGCAGATAAAAATTATATTCAATTTGCAACCTGATGGAGGTCAGTATAGATGGACTAATAGAGAAAGTCCCACACACTGCTAGAAGGCCAAATATTTTTTCAGAGCTAGATGCAGATAAAAATTATATTCAATTTGCAACCTGATGGAGGTCAGTATAGATGGACTAATAGAACAAGTCCCACACACAGCTAGAAGCCCAAATATTTTTTCAGAGGTACTGTAGATGCAGATAAAAATTATTTTTAATTTGCAACCTGATGGAGGTCAGTATAGATGGACTAATAGAGAAAGTCCCACACACTGCTAGAAGGCCAAATATTTTTTCAGAGCTAGATGCAGATAAAAATTATTTTTAATTTGCAACCTGATGGAGGTCAGTATAGATGGACTAATAGAGAAAGTCCCACACACTGCTAGAAGGCCAAATATTTTTTCAGAGCTAGATGCAGATAAAAATTATATTCAATTTGCAACCTGATGGAGGTCAGTATAGATGGACTAATAGAACAAGTCCCACACACCGCTAGAAGCCCAAATATTTTTTCAGAGGTACTGTAGATGCAGATAAAAATTATTTTTAATTTGCAACCTGATGGAGGTCAGTATAGATGGACTAATACAACAAGTCCCACACACAGCTAGAAGCCCAATATTTTTTCAGAGGTAGATGCAGAAAAAAATATATTCAGTTTGCAACCTGATGGAGGTCAGTATAGATGGAGTAATAGAACAAGTCCCACACACAGCTAGAAGCCCAAATATTTTTTCAGAGGTAGATGCAGATAAAAATTATTTTTAATTTGCAACCTGATGGAGGTCAGTATAGATGGACTAATAGAGAAAGTCCCACACACTGCTAGAAGGCCAAATATTTTTTCAGAGCTAGATGCAGATAAAAATTATATTCAATTTGCAACCTGATGGAGGTCAGTATAGATGGACTAATAGAGAAAGTCCCACACACTGCTAGAAGGCCAAATATTTTTTCAGAGCTAGATGCAGATAAAAATTATATTCAATTTGCAACCTGATGGAGGTCAGTATAGATGGACTAATAGAACAAGTCCCACACACAGCTAGAAGCCCAAATATTTTTTCAGAGGTACTGTAGATGCAGATAAAAATTATTTTTGATTTGCAACCTGATGGAGGTCAGTATAGATGGACTAATAGAGAAAGTCCCACACACTGCTAGAAGGCCAAATATTTTTTCAGAGCTAGATGCAGAAAAAAATTATATTCAGTTTGCAACCTGATGGAGGTCAGTATAGATGGACTAATAGAGAAAGTCCCACACACTGCTAGAAGGCCACATATTTTTTCAGAGGTAGATGCAGAAAAAAATACATTCAGTTTGCAACCTGATGGAGGTCAGTATAGATGGACTAATACAACAAGTCCCACACACAGCTAGAAGCTCAATATTTTTTCAGAGGTAGATGCAGAAAAAAATATATTCAGTTTGCAACCTGATGGAGGTCTGTATAGATGGATTAATAGAACAAGTCCCACACACAGCTAGAAGCCCAATATTTTTTCAGAGGTAGATGCAGAAAAAAATATATTCAGTTTGCAACCTGATGGAGGTCAGTATAGATGGACTAATACAACAAGTCCCACACACAGCTAGAAGCCCAATATTTTTTCAGAGGTAGATGCAGAAAAAAATATATTCAGTTTGCAACCTGATGGAGGTCTGTATAGATGGATTAATAGAACAAGTCCCACACACAGCTAGAAGCCCAATATTTTTTCAGAGCTAGATGCAGAAAAAAATATATTCAGTTTGCAACCTGATGGAGGTCAGTATAGATGGACTAATACAACAAGTCCCACACACAGCTAGAAGCCCAATATTTTTTCAGAGCTAGATGCAGAAAAAAATTATATTCAATTTGCAACCTGATGGAGGTCAGTATAGATGGACTAATAGAATGATGCTATGCCCAAAAGAGTTTACTTCACTAGGTGCAGTAAAAAAATTGGTATTCTATACACAGGTGGTATATCTTGCAACACAGATAGGCTACTCCACTGACTAACACACTCTGCAATAGGCCAAAAAGGATTAGCTTTGCTAGATTCAGCCAAATGCTGTGAAAAAAACTTGCACAGCACTGGCACAGACTTGCCTGGCAAAAACTGATAGGAACTGATGTAACCTAGTCCTGAAAAGGACTCCAATTACAATTAGTCTTTACTCCCACAATCTATCTATTTAAGAGCACAGACCTGCCTGATAAAAGTCGTTGGAAATGCTGTAACCTAGTCCTTAAAAGGACTGCAATCACAACTATTCCCTACTCCCAAGCTATCTGTAGATTTGTGCGAAAATTGGCTTGAAATTAACAAGGTATAGCGCACACAGCAACAGCAGTGCCGTCTAACACGCAGCTGCAGCAGTGAGAAAATGGTGGCGACGGGGAAAATGGCTTGGTCTTATAGGGCAAGGACATGTGACATACACTGCCAATGACACATGCCCTTGCTTGTGTGAAAAAAAGCACTTCGCTCCGTGTGTGCGCTGCTGATAGGCTGACAGATTGCACCTCCCCACTGTAAATGCGGGAAAGAGAAAAAAAAAATGGAGATCTTCATTGTTCCTGCAGAGATCCATCCCCTGCCCCTCCCCCCACCCCGCTGTACACTCAAACTGCGTATTAACATTAATTTTCATCATTACTGAGAAAAAATCCAGTTATGATTTTGGTGCACGAACAGTTATCGAACATAACCTCGAACAGCCGAATTTTTCTCAAATTGTTCGTGTTCGCCGAACGGCTCGAACACCGCCCAAAACAGCTCGAATTTGAGATTGGCGAACAGTTCGAGTAGAACAACGCTCATCTCTAGTATCCATACTCAGTCCCCAGCCACCCGTCGGCCGGGTGTCCACGCTCGGTCCCCAGCTGCCAGTGTGCAACCTGCCACCCACCCACCCCCAGGCTGCAATACCATACTGCTAGCTTACTTGCACTTGAAATTGGGCCATTTAGGCATGTGGAGGCAGACGCCGGCCACCATGTCATGGCTGCGTCGGCGGCCTGGTATCCATACTCAGTTCCCAGCCGCCCGGCGGCTGGGTGTCCACGCTCGGTCCCCAGCCGCCAGGGGGCGGCCGAGTGTCCATACTCGGTCCCCAGCCGCCCCGCGGCCGGGTGTCCACACACGGTCCCCAGCCGCCTGGGTGTGGCTGGGTGTCCATAAACGGTCCCCTGCAGCCCCTATTTCTCCTTGGAACTTCCCCCCACACTTTTCTTAGCCCGGCCTGCTTTAGGGCAGCATTGGACGAGCCCACCAGAGAACCAGACTCCTCCGGTGGGCCCTGACTTCTCCATCAGGGGAGTTGAGAGTGCCAAGAAGAGGAGCATGATGATTATGATAGAAGTTAGCATCTGCTTTGTTTTCTTGGAATGCAAGCGCATGTATGTAGTAGCGGCTAGGCCTGAGGTGGTCAGCGTTTTGGCGCATATCCTACCTGCTCCGAGGATTTCTGGATGTTTTCCTGCTACTATCTCAGTTCCATGACTCCGGTTAAAACAAAGCTTCAGGTGATGAATGATGGATGAGGTGGTGGCAAAGGAGAAAGAGCAGGAGGAACAGGGACCATTCACATCAATATCAGGCCAGTCAACCACACATGTCTTGTAGGATATCTTTCTGTACCAAAAGGAGCGGTTCGGCTACACAGTAATAGGGCATGCAGTGAGTACAATGCCTACCAAAAATTTCGAGGCACTCCAATGCCCCTTGGAAGTGACATGGAGGTCAGAGGGCCTTAACTAAACCGTTTTTTCCATTTATAGCAACTGGGTCTCCTGTGCACTGTTGGCCTAAGCAGTGAATGGAAGGCTTTCCAAAAATTATGAGGAACTGCAATGCCCCTTGAAACAGACGTGGATTACAGCATACTAAAAACCTTCTACCCATTATTGGGGAGTGGGTCTCCCTTAGTGTTCACCTATGCAATGAAAAGGAAAACTGACTAAAATTAGGAGGAAATGCAATGCCCGTTGGAAGAATGGTGGAGTTCGCAGTGAAATAAAAGACAATATCAATGCCCCTTGAAAAAGTGGTGGAGGTCGCAGTAGCTTAACAAGACGGTTTTAATGCCCCTGGGAAAACTGGTGGAGGTCGCAGTAGCTTAACAAGACGGTTTTAATGCCCCTTGGAAGAGACGTGGAGGTCGCAGTGGAATAAAAAGACAATATCAATGCCCCTAGGAAAAGTGGTGGAGTTTGCAGTAGCTTAACAAGACGGTTTTAATGCCCCTTGGAAGAGACGTGGAGGTCGCAGTAGCTTAACAGGACGGTTTTAATGCCCCTTGGAAGAATGGTGGAGGTCGCAGTAGCTTAACAAGATGGTTTTAATGCCCCTGGGAAAAGTGGTGGAGGTCGCAGTGGAATAAAAAGACAATATCAATGCCCCTGGGAAAAGTGGTGGAGGTCGCAGTAGCTTAACAAGACGGTTTTCATGCCCCTTGGAAGAATGGTGGAGTTCGCAGTGGAATAAAAAGACAACATCAATGCCCCTTGAAAAAGTGGTGGAGGTCGCAGTAGCTTAACAAGACGGTTTTAATGCCCCTTGGAAGAGACGTGGAGGTCGCAGTAGCTTAACAAGACGGTTTTAATGCCCCTTGGAAGAGATGTGGAGGTCGCAGTAGCTTAACAAGACGGTTTTAATGTCCCTTGGAAGAGACGTGGAGGTCTCAGTGGAATAAAAAGACAATATCAATGCCCCTGGGAAAAGTGGTGGAGGTCGCAGTAGCTTAGCAAGATAGTTTTAATGCCCCTTGGAAGAATGGTGGAGGTCGCAGTAGCTTAACAAGATGGTTTTAATGCCCCTGGGAAAAGTGGTGGAGGTCGCAGTGGAATAAAAAGACAATATTAATGCCCCTTGGAAAAGTGGTGGAGGTTGCAGTAGCTTAGCAAGACAGTTTTCATGCCCCTTGGAAGAATGGTGGAGTTCGCAGTGGAATAAAAAGACAACATCAATGCCCCTTGAAAAAGTGGTGGAGGTCGCAGTAGCTTAACAAGACAGTTTTAATGCCCCTGGGAAAAGTGGTGGAGGTCGCAGTGGAATAAAAAGACAATATCAATGCCCCTGGGAAAAGTGGTGGAGGTCGCAGTAGCTTATCAAGACGGTTTTCAAACCCCTTACAAGAGCCATGCAGTACAGCATATTAAAAACATTATTCCCATTACTGGGGAGTGGGTCTCCCATAGTCTTTGCCTATGCCTTCCAAGCAAAAGCTGCCAAAAATTAGGACGGAGGAACTTGCAATACTGGCAACACGGACCACGGTCATCCTGGTGGTATAGTGGTGGTGGAGGCTGAGGATAAGGAGAAGAGCAAAATACAGCCAAAATGAGGAAGCGTATACCCATGTGTGGGTGTGAAGCGGTGCATGGGAATACACCTCCCAAAATAACACAGTGGATTTGACTTTATGTTACTCTGCTGTCATTTGGTGGTGATGAGAAGTCTGGCCCAATCCAGCCCTTGTTCATTTTGATAAGGGTCAGCTTGTCAGCATTGTCAGTTGACAGGCGAGTGCGC
The DNA here is from genome assembly GCF_046119375.1 of Phyllobates terribilis. NCBI lineage: Eukaryota > Metazoa > Chordata > Amphibia > Anura > Dendrobatidae > Phyllobates > Phyllobates terribilis. The sequence continues at coordinate 199,780,142 of NW_027362762.1, read as the reverse complement.
TTATCAGTTATAGTTCCCCCAGCGGCACTAAAAACACGCTCCGATAACACACTAGCGGCAGGGCAGGCCAGGACCTCCAAGGCGTACAGAGCGAGTTCATTCCAAGTGTCCAGCTTGGATACCCAATAATTAAAAGGCACAGAGGAATCACGGTGGACGCTGGTACGGTCGGCAAGGTACTCCCTCACCATCTTTTGAAACTTTCCACTCCTTGTGAGAGTACCCCACGCCTCAGGGTCTGTAAGCTGGGCGGGTCTCAGAAAACTGTCCCAGAATGTTGACAGTGTTCCCCTGCCTCTGCTGGATTGGAGTTGCGTCTCTCTCGCCTGTACGCCTTGGTTGGTGAACGAACTGTGACCTCTGCCGCTAGCGTGTTCAGATGGGAATTTTTTTAAGAGTTCTGCAGCTAGGGCCTTCTGGTACTGCCCCATTTTTGTAGACCTTTCCACCTCAGGAATAAGAGAGTGAAAGTTCTCCTTGTAGCGGGGGTCTAAAAGTGTCACCAACCAGTAATGACTGTCACCCAACATTTTGACAACACGAGGGTCACGGTTAAGGCAGCGTAACATAAAGTCAGCCATGCGTGCCAGACTGGTAACGGGCAAGACTTCCGTGTCCTCACCAAGATGACGACTGACCATGCTCACCTCCTCCTCCTCCTCCCCCCTGTCCTCAGGCCACCCACGTTGAACCGACTGTATGACAGTTGTACAGGTACTACCGTCTACAGCGCATGATACCAGCTCCTGTTCTTCCTCCTCCTCCTCCTCTCCCTCATTGTCCCCCAATGCACGTTGGGATGAGATAAGGCTGGGCTGTGTGTAATCGCCCATTACGGGTTCTTGATCCATCTCATCATACTCTGGCTGCAATGCCTCCTCTTTAATTCTCTGCAGAGAGCGTTGCAAAAGACAGACAAGTGGGATGCTGACGCTAATGATGGCGTCATCGCCACTCACAATCTCGGTGGACTCCTCAAAGTTTGTCAGGATGCTACATATGTCAGACATCCAGGTCCACTCCTGAGGTCTTATGTGTGGACTCTGACCTGAATATCGACGGCCTTGTTGCAGCTGGTACTCCACAACTGCTCTCTTCTGCTCACAAATCCTTTGCAACATGTGGAGGGTAGAGTTTCAATGTGTGTGGACATCACACACCAGTCGGTGTGCCGGAAGCTGCAAATGCTGCTGCAACACAGCAAGGGCGGCGGAAGCTGTAGCCGACTTGCGAAAATGAGCTGACAGGCGGCGTACTTTGACGAGCAGATCTGGCAACTCGGGGTACAATTTAAGAAACCGCTGAACCATGAGTTTAAGCACATGAGTCAGGCATGGTACGTGTGTGATCTCGCCTCGCCTCAGAGCCGCCACCAGGTTACGGCCATTGTCACACACGACCATGCCTGGATGTAGGTTCAGCGGTCTCAGCCACAGATCTGCCTTCTCTTTCACAGCTGTCCACAACTCACAAGCAGTGTGAGGTTTATCACCTAAGCTTATGAGTTTCAGCACAGCCTGTTGCCGCTTGGCTGAGGCAGTACTGCAGTGCTTCCAGCTTGTAACTGATGTGGTGATATCTGAGATGCAGGCTGAACATGAGGAGGAGGAGGATGATGCGCAGGAGCTGTACACTGTGGGGGCAACTCTGGCTGACATAGGGCCCGCAATCCTCGGTGTGGGGAGGATGTGTTCCGTCCCAAGGTCCGACTGGGTCACAGCTTCCACTATGTTTACTCAGTGTGCCGTCAGGGAGATGTACTGTCCTTGGCCACAAGCACTTGTCCACGTGTCCGTTGTCAGGTGGACTCTCCCAGTAACTGCGTTGTTGAGGGCACGGCAGATGTTTTGGGACGTGTGCTTGTGTAGTGCGGGGATGGCACACCGGGCAAAATAGTGTCGGCTGGGCACCGAGTACCAAGGGACGGCCACTGCCATAAGGTTGCGGAAGGATTCCGTCTCCACCAGCCTAAAAGGCAGCATTTCCAATGCAAGCAGTCGTGAAATGTGCGAATTTAGGACTGTGGCCTGTGGGGCGTTGGCTGCGAATTTGCGCTTTCGTTCAAAGCTCTGTGATATGGACAATTGAACGCTGCGGTGGGACGTGGACGTGGACATTGATGGTGTTTCTTGAGAAACTGCCATAACAAGTGAAGACTGAGAGGAGGGGGCATCTTTGCATGCAGTATGGACAGGGGATTGCCTTGCACGCACAACAGGGGGTTCTATTACATGCACAACAGCGGAAGAATCAGTGGTGACACCCGCTGACACTGGTCGTGGACCCTGGGGTTCGCCCCATAAAGTCGGGTGCTTTGCTGACATGTGCCTGATCATGTTGGTGGTGGTCAGGCTGGTAGTTTTGTCACCCCTGCTGATGCTGGCATGGTACAAATGGCCTTTTTGGGGTTATCAGCAGAGTCTTTAAAAAAATTCCAGACTCTGGAAGACCTACCTGTTGTACTGGCAACGACCCTCGTGTTGGTGTTACGGGGAACTGTTGCCCGCCTTCTGTGTGCGGCCACCACACTGCTTCTTCCTGCCTGTTGGGGTACTCTGCCTCCCTCCCCCTGTGTGCTGCTGGCCTCGCTCTGCGTGTCCTCCTGCCAGGTTGAGTCAGTTACTAGATCATCCACCACCTCCTCCTCTTCCACTTGCGCACCACGATCCTCCTCCTCACTTCCTGGCAATTGTGTCTCGTCATCGTCCACCTCTTGTGACAAATTGCCAGCGTCGACTTCCTGTGGCCGTGGCTGTTCAAATATTTGGGCATCGCTACATGGGATCTCCTCTTCCACCACTTCAAGAGGAGCAGGCGAGGGGCACAAATATGGAAATGGACCAGTGAGCTGCTCTTCAGAGTGTCCAACTGTGGGATCAGTTGCTGTCTGACGACACTCGGCATGGTGGGAGGAAGGAGCATCAGGGTGAGGAGGAGTATGCGGTCGAGACTCACGGCTACTAAAACTTGACTGTGTGGAAGACAGACTGGAGGTGGTGGTGCACAAGTAACTGGAAGTATTATCTGCTATCCAATTAATAACCTGTTCACACTGATCAGTTCGCAATACTGGTGTTGTAGTGTGCTTCCCTAGTAATTCGGTCAAGAAGTGGGAGCGAGAAGATGTGGCTGTTGGTTGTGGCACATTTTCACCTTGGCCACGGCCCCGTCCTCTACACGCACCATCACCAGAACGTCCAGTTCCACGTCCCTTGCCACGCGCCTTGCCCATTGTAAATTAAGTAAAATAGCTTACACTCGCACTATCAATGGAAAAAGGGTAATAAAAAGGAGATTAGAACCGTGGAAGAGGAAAACCACAGTTCTATTCCTCTGACCTACACCAGACTCTTTTAAACAGATATATTGGTGTCTGGCCAGTCAGGGAGACACTATTACAGTTTTTTTTACGGAAAAAAATGCCAAAAGCAGGATAATACAGAGATTTGACTGGTGGATCTGCAAAACCACAGTTATAGTTATGTGGCGTTCACCAGAATCTTTTAAACAGATATATTGGTATCTGACCAGTCAGGGAGACACCATTACTGTTTTTTTTTACGGCAAAAAATGCCAAAAGCAGGATAATACAGAGATTTGACCCGTGGAACTGCAAAGCCACAGTTATAGTTATGTGGCGTACACCAGAATCTTTTAAACAGATATATTGGTGTCTGACCAGTCAGGGAGACACTATTACAATTTTTTTTTACAGCAAAAAAATGCCAAAAACAGGATAATACAGAGATTTGACCCATGGAACTGCAAAACCACAGTTCTATTTCTCTGGCCTACACCAGACTTTTTTAAACAGATATATTGGTGTCTGACCAGTCAGGGAGACACTATTACAGTTTTTTTTATGGCAAAAATTGCCTAAAGCAGGATAATACATAGATCTGACCCGTGGAACTGCAAAACCATAGTTCTATTTCTCTGGCCTACACCAGACTCTTTTAAACAGATATATTGGTGTCTGACCAGTCAGGGAGACACTATTACAGTTTTTTTTTAAGGCAAAAAATGCCAAAAGCAGGATAATACAGAGATTTGACCAGTGTAACTGCAAAACCACAGTTCTATTTTTCTGGCCTACACCAGACTCTTTTAAACAGATATATTGGTGTCTGACCAGTCAGGGAGACACTATTACAGTTTTTTTTACTGCAAAAAATGCCAAAAGCAGGATAATACAGAGATTTGACCTGTGGAACTGCAAAACCACAGTTATAGTTATGTGGCGTACACCAGAATCTTTTAAACAGATATATTGGTGTCTGACCAGTCAGGGAGGCACTATTACAGTTTTTTTTACGGCAAAAAATGCCCAAAACAGGATAATACTGAGATTTGACCCGTGGAACTGCAAAACCACAATTCTATTTCTCTGGCCTACACCAGACTCTTTTAAACAGATATATTGGTGTCTGACCAGTCAGGGAGACACTATTACAGTTTTTTTTACGGCAAAAAATTCCAAAAGTAGGATAATACAGAGATTTGACCTGTGGAACTGCAAAACCACTGTTCTATATTTCTGGCCTACACCAGACTTTTTTAAACTGATATATTGGTGTCTGACCAGTCAGGGAGACACTATTATCGTTTTTTATTATGTCAAAAAATCCAAAAGCAGAGATAATACAGAGATTTGACCCGTGGAACTGCAAAACCACAGTTATAGTTATGTGGCGTACACCAGAATCTTTTAAACAGATATATTGGTGTCTGACCAGTCAGAGAGACGCTATTACAGTTTTTTTTACGGCAAAAAATGCCAAAAGCAGGATAATACAGAGATTTGACCAGTGTAACTGCAAAACCACAGTTCTATTTCTCTGGCCTACACCAGACTCTTTTAAACAGATATATTGGTGTCTGACCAGTCAGGGAGACACTATTACAGTTTTTTTTACGGCAAAAAATGCCAAAAGTAGGATAATACAGAGATTTCACCTGTGGAACTGCAAAACCACTGTTCTATATTTCTGGCCTACACCAGACTCTTTTAAACTGATATATTGGTGTCTGACCAGTCAGGGAGACACTATTATAGTTTTTTTATTATGTCAAAAAATCCAAAAGCAGAGATAATACAGAGATTTGACCCGTGGAACTGCAAAACCACAGTTATAGTTATGTGGCGTACACCAGAATCTTTTAAACAGATATATTGGTGTCTGACCAGTCAGGGAGACACTATTACAGTTTTTTTTTACGGCAAAAAAAGCCAAAAGCATGATAATACAGAGATTTGACCAGTGGAACTGCAAAACCACAGTTATAGTTATGTGGCATACACCAGAATCTTTTAAACAGATATATTGGTGTCTAACCAGTCAGGGAGACACTATTACAGTTTTTTTTTTACGGCAAAAAATGCCCAAAACAGGATAATACAGAGATTTGACCCGTGGAACTGCAAAACCACAGTTATAGTTATGTGGCGTACACCAGACTCTTTTAAACAGATATATTGGTGTCTGACCAGTCAGGGAGACACTATTATAGTTTTTTTTACGGCAAAAAATGCCAAAAGCAGGACAATACAGAGATTTGACCCGTGGAACTGCAAAACCACAGTTCTATTTTTCTGGCCTACACCAGACACTTTTAAACAGATATATTGGTGTCTGAACAGTCACAGGCACAGTCAATTTTTTTTTTTGGGGGGGGGGAATACCAAAAGGTTAATAAGACGCGTATTTGTACAGTCTGACCGAGGAAAAAAAAAAATGCATGATTTAGATGAAAAAATAAATAATTTTTCATGGCCCCTGAGACCGGGGTGATAAGTCTAGCAATTTGACCAAAAGGAGCACACAGGACTGTAATGCAGCGTTTGCTGGTATAACCACTGTGTCTCCTATACAGCCTGCCTGATTGATATCTGGGATGGATATTAGTCCTGAGAAGGACTGTTTGTTTGATTTGGCAGGCTTTAGAGACCCTACACTACCTATTTCGCAATATATACAGTACAGACCAAAAGTTTGGACACACCTCATTTAAAGATTTTTCTGTATTTTCATGACTATGAAAATTGTACATTCACACTGAAGGCATAAAAACTATGAATTAACACATGTGGAATTATATACTTAACAAAAAAGTGTGAAACAACTGAAAATATGTCGTATATTCTAGGTTCTTCAGAGTAGCCACCTTTTGCTTTGATGACTGCTTTGCACACTCTTGGCATTCTCTTGATGAGCTTCAAGAGGTAGTCACCGGAAATGGTCTTCCAACAATCTTGAAGGAGTTCCCAGAGATGCTTAGCACTTGTTGGCACTTTTGCCTTCACTCTGCGGTCCAGCTCACCCCAAACCATCTCGATTGGGTTCAGGTCTGGTGACTGTGGAGGCCAAGTCATCTGGCGTAGCACCCCATCACTCTCCTTCTTGGTCAAATAGCCCTTACACAGCCTGGAGGTGTGTTTGGGATCATTGTCCTTTTGAAAAATAAATGATGGTCCAACTAAACGCAAACCGGATGGAATAGCATGCCGCTGCAAGATGCTGTGCTAGCCATGCTGGTTCAGTATGCCTTCAATTTTTAATAAATCCCCAACAGTGCCACCAGCAAAGCACCCCCACACCATCACACCTCCTCCTCCATGCTTCACGATGGGAATCAGGCATGTAGAGTCCATCCGTTCACCTTTTCTGCGTTGCACAAAGACATGGTGGTTGGAACCAAAGACCTCAAATTTGGACTCATCAGACCAAAGCACAGATTTCCACTGTTCTAATGTCCATTCCTTGTGTTCTTTAGCCCAAACAAGTCTCTTCTGCTTGTTGCCTGTCCTTAGCAGTGGTTTCCTAGCAGCTATTTTACCATGAAGGCCTGCTGCACAAAGTCTCCTCTTAACAGTTGTTGTAGAGATGTGTCTGCTGCTAGAACTCTGTGTGGCATTGACCTGGTCTCTAATCTGAGCTGCTGTTAACCTGCGATTTCTGAGGCTGGTGACTCGGATAAACTTATCCTCAGAAGCAGAGGTGACTCTTGGTCTTCCTTTCCTGGGGCGGTCCTCATGTGAGCCAGTTTCTTTGTAGCGCTTGATGGTTTTTGCAACTGCACTTAGGGACACTTTCAAAGTTTCTTTTCATTTCTTAAAGTAATGATGGCCACTAATTTTTCTTTACTTAGCTGCTTTTTTCTTGCCATAATACAAATTCTAACAGTCTGTTCAGTAGGACTATCAGCTGTGTATCCACCAGACTTCTGCACAACACAACTGATGGTCCCAACCCCATTTATGAGGCAAGAAATCCCACTTATTAAACCTAACAGGGCACACCTGTGAAGTGAAAACCAATTCCGGTGACTACCTCTTGAAGCTCATCAAGAGAATGCCAAGAGTGCGCAAAGCAGTCATCAAAGCAAAAGGTGCCTACTTTGAAGAACCTAGAATATAAGACATATTTTCAGTTGTTTCACACCTTTTTGTTAAGTATATAATTCCACATGTGTTAATTGTAACGGGTCCGGGAGGCGGAACCTCTGAGCTACTATACAAGGGGGCGGCCCTTGTAAGGCAGCGGGTGGCAGTCTCTGGGTGAACGGACAGGGAGTTACGGCAAGTGATCAGGGCAGTCTCTGGGTAAGGGGTAGGTACGACCTGTGATGGCGGAGCCTCCGGGTAGGCTAGCAGGCAGATGGTAGATGTGTGCTCCCAGGTGAGCAAGCGAGAGTCTCTGGAATAGCAGGTGGTCACGGCACGTGACGGCGGAACCTCCGGGCTGGCAGGCAGGTAGGTAACGGAGAAGCGCTCCCAGGTGAGCGGGCAAGAGTCTCTGGAATAGCTGGTGGTCACCGCACGTGACAACGGGACCTCCGGGCTGGCAAGCAGGCAGGTAACGGAGATGCGCTCCCAGGTGAGCGGGCAAGAGTCTCTGAGATAGCTGGTGGTCACAGCACGTGACAACGGAGCCTCCGGGCTGGCAAGCAGGCAGGTAACGGAGAAGCGCTCCCAGGTGAGCGGGCAAGCTGGTCCATAGACAGACTGACCGGAGTTGTAAGGCAGACCGTCGGACCTCAGGCAAGCAGGCAGGTAGCTGATGTGCGCTCCCAGGTGAGCGGACAAGTTGGTCCTTAGACAGACTGACCGGAGTTGTAAGGCAGACCGTCGGACCTCAGGCAGGCAGGCAGGTAACAAGTATTCAGGCAGGAATCAGGCAGGTAACTAGCAGGAAACTGGCAGGTAACTGGCAGGTAACTGGCAGGTAACTGGCAGGTAACTGGCAACGGGACCTGAGGGCTGAAGCACAGGTGAGACACAGGTGCAAACAACATTGCTCGGGCACCTCCATTTTGGAGGAGGTGCCTTATATATGATGAAGTCCTCCGGCCATTGGCCGGGGACTCCTTAGGACGGCGCGCGCGGCCCCTTTAAGAGGAGGGGAGCGCGCGCGCGCGAGCCCTAAGCACAGGGGCCGGGAAGGAGCGCGCGCTGAGAGCAGAGCGGGAGGAGGACGCCGGGAAGGAGCGCGCGCTGACAGCAGAGCGGGGAGAGGACGCCGGGCACGGAGCAGAGCGGTGAGGGGAGCAGCGTCCCTGCCTAGCAGAGGGCAGGGACGCCAGCGCTACAGTACCCCCCCCTTTAGGCCCCCCCTTTTTTAGGCCAGATAGAAATTTAGCTAGGATGAGAGGGGCATGGATGTTCTCCCGGGGCTCCCACGTTCTCTCCTCAGGACCAAACCCCTTCCAATCTACCAGAAAAAAGGTCTTTCCTCTTACCCTTTTGGTGGCAAGAATGTTCTCTACCTCAAACTCGTCCTCAGCAGAAACCGGAGCAGGAGGCGTACCTGTAGACTTGGAAAAAGAGTTAAGCACCACAGGTTTGAGGAGAGACACATGGAAGGAGTTAGGGATCCGTAAGTTGGCCGGGAGTTTCAATTTATAGGCCACCGGGTTGATCTGACTGATGACCTCCAGTGGGCCGATGAACCGAGGCCCTAACTTATAGGAAGGGATCTTGAGCCGGACATATTTGGACGAGAGCCAGACTTTATCCCCAGGGCGGAATTGAGGAGGGTCCAGACGTTTTTTGTCAGCGTGTCTTTTCATACGCTCGGATGACAGAAGGAGTGCGGACCGGGTACTCTCCCATATGGAGGAAAATTTGTTAACAAGAGATTCCGCAGCCGGATTGTCCGCCGAGGTGGAGACGGGAAACGGGATCCGAGGATGCTGACCGTAGACTACAAAAAACGGGGATTTGGAGGAAGACTCGCTCTCGTGATTGTTGTACGAGAATTCGGCCCATGGCAGGAGATCCACCCAGTCAGAATGGTGGGCATTAACGAAGTGCCGAAGGTAACTGGTCAGGTTCTGATTGATCCGCTCCACTTGACCATTAGACTGTGGGTGGTAAGCGGAGGAGAAGTCCAGGGTGACGTCCAGCAATTTACAAGTGGCTCTCCAGAAACGGGAAGTGAACTGTACCCCACGATCCGACACGATGTGACGGGGCAGGCCATGAAGACGGAAGATGTGGCGGATAAAGTCTTTAGCCAGCTCGGGTGCAGACGGAAGACCTGGCAGTGGAATGAAGTGAGCCATCTTGGAGAAGCGGTCAGCGACCACCCAAATGACCGTACAACCGGCAGAGACGGGTAGATCAGTAATGAAGTCCATCGCTATATGCTGCCAGGGGGCAGCAGGTACTGGCAGAGGTAGGAGGCGGCCGGCCGGCAGGTGTCTCGGAACTTTGTTGCGGGCGCAGGACACACAGGCAGAAACAAAGTCTATTACATCCTTGTGCAGGTTAGGCCACCAGTAGTGCCGGGTAATAAGCTGGAGGGTCTTTTTCTGACCGGCGTGGCCAGCTAGTTTAGACGAATGACCCCAGTGTAGGATCTTCTCCCGATCAGGTACTGGTACGAACGTCTTACCAGGAGGAAGACGATTTAGACTCACGGGAGCCACCTGCATTACTCTGGCGGGATCGATGATATGTTTCGGATCCTCCTCGAGATCAGACACCAGAAAGGACCGAGACAAGGCGTCCGCCTTGACGTTTTTGTCAGCCGGGCGAAAATGAAGGACAAAATCAAAACGAGCAAAAAACAAGGACCACCGGGCTTGGCGCGGGTTAAGTCTCTGGGCATGCTGGAGGTAAGCCAAGTTCTTGTGGTCAGTGTAAATTATTACTGGGTGAAGAGCCCCCTCGAGCAGGTAACGCCACTCCTCCAATGCCAGTTTGATGGCCAATAACTCTCGGTCTCCTATGGAATAGTTGCGCTCAGAGGAGGAGAAGAGTTTAGAGAAGAAGCCACAAGTTACCATCCTCCCGGAAGATGATTTTTGAGTAAGTACCGCTCCGGCTCCAGAGGAGGAGGCGTCAACTTCCAGGAAGAACTGTTTGTTGCCATCTGGGCGATGCAGCACCGGGGCGGAAGAGAAGGCCTGTTTAAGGGAAAGAAAGGCCTCCTCTGCTTCGGGTGGCCACTCTTTGGGATTAGTACCTTTACGGGTGAGCGCAGAAATTGGGGCCGTCCGGGAAGAGAAGTGTGGTATGAAGAGGCGGTAGTAGTTGGCGAAGCCCAGGAATCGCTGAATGGCCTTCAACCCCTCCGGTCGGGGCCATTTCTCGATGGCAGACAGTTTCTCAGGATCCATTTGTAGGCCGGTCTGAGAGATAATGTAGCCCAGAAACGGAAGCGAGGTCTGCTCAAAGAGGCACTTCTCAAATTTAGCGTAGAGATGGTTCTGCCTTAGCCTGAGCAGGACCTGACGAACGTCCCTCCGGTGAGTCTGGAGATCCGGAGAGAAGACCAAGATGTCGTCCAGGTACACCACTACGCAGGAGTAGAGAAGGTCCCGGAAGATGTCATTGACCAACTCTTGAAAGACGGCAGGAGCGTTACAGAGACCAAAGGGCATTACCAGGTATTCATAGTGGCCGTCCCGGGTGTTGAATGCCGTCTTCCATTCATCCCCCTGACGAATACGAACCAGGTTGTACGCCCCACGAAGGTCCAGTTTGGTGAAGATCCTAGCCCCCCTCAGGCGATCAAATAATTCTGGAATGAGCGGAAGGGGGTACTTATTCTTCACCGTGATCAGGTTTAGGCCTCTATAGTCTATACAGGGACGGAGAGAGCCGTCCTTCTTTTTGACGAAAAAGAAGCCTGCTCCCGCCGGGGAGGTAGATTTCCGGATGAATCCTCTGGCCAGATTCTCCTCAATATATTCGGACATTGACCGGGTTTCAGCAGCGGATAAAGGATAGATACGCCCACGGGGAGGAGTAGTACCGGGTAGCAGATCGATGGGACAGTCGTATGGTCTATGTGGTGGTAATGTCTCTGCCTCCTTTTTATTAAAGACATCTGCATAAGACCAATAAGGAATCGGAAGTCCAGGTAGATTAGCTGGGGTAGGAGAGGGACGGACGGGATGGACGGGAACCAGGCAGGTTTTATGACAGTCTTGTCCCCAGCGAAGGACCTCTCCGGTTTGCCAGTCTAGCACGGGTGCATGTCTCTGGAGCCAGGGCAGACCTAGCAAGAGGGCGTGAGAGAGTCCAGGCAGAACATGAAAGGAGATACTTTCAGAATGCAGCATTCCCACCTGCAGGGTAATGGATTCGGTGATGAGTTGAATGGGGCGAGGTAAGAGGCCCCCATCCACGGCAGCGACAGACAAGGGTACAGCCAGAGGTTTGGTGGGGATGCGGTATTTTTCAACCAGGGACTGTGAAATAAGGTTCCCGGCTGCTCCAGAGTCAAGTTGGGCTAGTTCGAAATAACGGTTCTCCCCGTAGATGATCGAAACTGACAACAGCAGGGATGGAGAGGATTTATTCTTGTCTAGGTGGACCTCTCTGAGCGAACCTAGACACAGGCGTTTCCCGACCTCTCCGGGCAGGCACGGATCCGGTGCTCCTTACTGCCACAGTAGAAGCAGCTCCCCTCGGCACGGCGTGAGTCCTGACGGGTTTTGACCATCTTGGTCTGGTCGACCTGCATAGGCTCAGGAGAGTGTACCTGGGGAGAGATGGAGGGAATGACGGGTCTCTGGAAAGTAGGAGCTAAACGTGGAATCCTTCTCTCACGGGTGACCTCTTTGGCACGCTCCTGGAACCGTAGGTCAATCCGGGTGGCAAGGGTTATTAGATCATCGAGAGAGGTAGGAATATCCCGACCAGCAAGTTCATCTTTAATACGACCGGACAGACCCTCCCAGAAGACGGATACCAGAGCGTCGTTATCCCAGGCCAGCTCCGAGGCAAGGGTGCGGAACCGTATGGCATATTGGCCCACGGTGAGACCCTCCTGACGGAGGCGTAGCAGAGAGGATGCGGATGAGGTCTTCCGTCCGGGTTCGTCGAAGACTTTCCGGAAAGCCGAGAGAAAAGCAGGCAAGTTGGACACCAGGGGGTCTCCTCTCTCCCATAGAGGATTTAGCCAGGCCAGGGCCTCCCCGGTGAGATGGGACATGATAAAGGCAATTTTGGCCCGGTCGGAATTAAACTGATGGGACAAAAGTTCAAGGTGCAGGGTGCACTGATTTATGAAGCCCCGAGCCTGGACGGGGTCGCCTCCGAAGCGAGGAGGTGCAGAGAGCCGGGGTCCGGGGTAGGATACCATAGTATTAGTGGGCAGCGGAGCTGCCGGATTGCAAGATATGGCACTGGCGGAGGTTGTTGGTGGATCAGACAGAGTGTTCAGGCGAGTATTAACATTCCGCAGGTGACCCAGGATGGCCTCCTGTTGGGACCTCTGACGGGACAGTTCAAGACAGAGGTCCGAGAGCGAGGGAGCTTGGGTGCCACCGGGTTCCATGGCCCGAGCAAACTGTAACGGGTCCGGGAGGCGGAACCTCTGAGCTACTATACAAGGGGGCGGCCCTTGTAAGGGAGCGGGTGGCAGTCTCTGGGTGAACGGACAGGGAGTTACGGCAAGTGATCAGGGCAGTCTCTGGGTAAGGGGTAGGTACGACCTGTGATGGCGGAGCCTCCGGGTAGGCTAGCAGGCAGATGGTAGATGTGTGCTCCCAGGTGAGCAAGCGAGAGTCTCTGGAATAGCAGGTGGTCACGGCACGTGACGGCGGAACCTCCGGGCTGGCAGGCAGGTAGGTAACGGAGAAGCGCTCCCAGGTGAGCGGGCAAGAGTCTCTGGAATAGCTGGTGGTCACCGCACGTGACAACGGGACCTCCGGGCTGGCAAGCAGGCAGGTAACGGAGATGCGCTCCCAGGTGAGCGGGCAAGAGTCTCTGAGATAGCTGGTGGTCACAGCACGTGACAACGGAGCCTCCGGGCTGGCAAGCAGGCAGGTAACGGAGAAGCGCTCCCAGGTGAGCGGGCAAGCTGGTCCATAGACAGACTGACCGGAGTTGTAAGGCAGACCGTCGGACCTCAGGCAAGCAGGCAGGTAGCTGATGTGCGCTCCCAGGTGAGCGGACAAGTTGGTCCTTAGACAGACTGACCGGAGTTGTAAGGCAGACCGTCGGACCTCAGGCAGGCAGGCAGGTAACAAGTATTCAGGCAGGAATCAGGCAGGTAACTAGCAGGAAACTGGCAGGTAACTGGCAGGTAACTGGCAGGTAACTGGCAGGTAACTGGCAACGGGACCTGAGGGCTGAAGCACAGGTGAGACACAGGTGCAAACAACATTGCTCGGGCACCTCCATTTTGGAGGAGGTGCCTTATATATGATGAAGTCCTCCGGCCATTGGCCGGGGACTCCTTAGGACGGCGCGCGCGGCCCCTTTAAGAGGAGGGGAGCGCGCGCGCGCGCGCCCTAAGCACAGGGGCCGGGAAGGAGCGCGCGCTGAGAGCAGAGCGGGAGGAGGACGCCGGGAAGGAGCGCGCGCTGACAGCAGAGCGGGGAGAGGACGCCGGGCACGGAGCAGAGCGGTGAGGGGAGCAGCGTCCCTGCCTAGCAGAGGGCAGGGACGCCAGCGCTACATTAATTCATAGTTCTAATGCCTTCAGTGTGAATGTACAATTTTCATAGTCATGAAAATACAGAAAAATCTTTAAATGAGAAGGTGTGTCCAAACTTTTGGTCTGTACTGTATCTCTCCCTCCCTAACTCAGCAGCACCCTCTCTACACTGTCTGATCTGGAGCGACTGTGTCCAAGATGGTGGCGCCTGGTTTTAAATACTCGAGGTGACGCTGTGCGGCCAGACAATCACTGTAATGCCCACAAACAACATGGCTGCGGCATTACAGTGACTGTCTGGCAATCCCTGCATGTTCATTGGCTCTGTAAAGAGCGCCAAACGTGCAAGGCGGAGACCCGAGCTCCCGCCCGAGTAACCCGGAAATGCTCGGTGCTCGCCGAACATCCCGAGTAGTGAGATGCTCAGGTGAGTAACGAACAGTGTCGAGCATGCTTGCTCAACACTAGTCAATTAGGATTAACATATTTGCCAAATGCCAGAATAATGAGAGAGAGAGAATGTTTTAAGGCATTTTTATTACTTACTGCTAAGTCAAAAGTTTACATACATTTCATTAGTATCTTTTTAAATAGTGTATGTAAATCACACAAAAATCATCAATGGAAATCAAATTTATTAACCAATGGAGGCCTGGATTTGGAGTCACCCTCAAAATTAAAGTGGAAAAACACAATACCGGGTGATCCAACTTTGATGTAATGTCCTTAAAACAAGTCAAAATGATGCTCAGTATTGTGTGTGGCCTCCACGTGCCTGTATGACCTCCCTACAACGCCTGGGCATGCTCCTGATGAGGTTGCGGATGGTCTCCTGTGGGATCTCCTCCCAGACCTGGTCTAAAGCATCTGCCAACTCCTGGACAGTCTGTGGTGCAACGTGACGTTGGTGGATGGAGTGAGACATGATGTCCCAGATGTGCTCAATCGAATTCAGGTCTGGGGAACGGGCGGGCCAGTCCATAGCTTTAATGCCTTCATCTTGCAGGAACTGCTGACACACTACAGCTACATGAGGTTTGGCATTGTCCTGCATTAAGAGGAACCCAGGGCCAAGCACACCAGCATATGGTCTCAGGCTACTTCTGGCAAGTACATGGAGGGCTGTGCGGCCCTCCAAAGGAATGCCACCCCACACCATTACTGACCGACTGCCAAACCGGTCATGCTGAAGGCTGTTGCAGGCAGAAGATCGCTCTCCACAGCGTCTCCAGACTCTGTCACGTCTGTCACATGTGCTCAGTGTGAACCTGCTTTCATCTGTGAAGAGCACAGGGCGCCAGTGGTGACTTTGCCAATCCTGGTGTTCTGTGGCAAATGCCAAGTGTCCGGCACGGTGTTGGGCTGTGAGCACAACCCCCATCTGTGGATGTCGGGCCCTCTTACCACCCTCATGGAGTCGGTTTCTAACCGTTTGTGCAGACACATGCACATTTGTGGCCTGCTGGAGGTCATTTTGCAGGGCTCTGGCAGTGCTCCTCCTGTTCCTCCTTGCACAAAGGGGGAGATAGCAGTCCTGCTGCTGGGTTGTTGCCCTCCTACGGCCCCCTCCACATCTCCTGGTGTACTGGCCTGTCTCCTGGTAGTGCCTCCAGCCTCTGGACACTACCAGAGGCTGGTACAGCAAACCTACTTGCCACAGCTGGTACAGCAAACCTACTTGCCACAGCTCGCATTGATGTGCCATCCTGGATGAGCTGCACTACCTGAGCAATTTCTGTGGGTTGTAGAGTCCGTCTCATGCTACCACGAGTGTGAAAGCACAAGCAACATTCAAAAGTGACCAAAACATCAGCCAGAAAGCATTGATACTGAGATGTGGTCTGTGGTCCCCACCTGCAGAACCACTCCTTTATTGAGAGTGTCTTGATAATTGCCAATAATTTCCATCTATTGTCTATTCCATTTGCACAACAGCATGGGAAATTGATTGACAATCAGTGTTGCTTCCTAAGTGGACAGTTTGATTTCACAGAAGTTTGATTTACTTGGAGTTATATTCTGTTAAGTGTTCCCTTTATTTTTTTGAGCAGTGTATATATATATATATATATATATATATATATATATACAGTATATAGCATATAAATATAAAAACTATACATAGTGCTTATATATACATTGATCACAATCTCGGTAATCTCAGTAGTTGTCATACTATCACTATAAGGCCACGGCCCCACTATCAGTATTTGGTCAGTATTCGGTCAGTATTTTTTCTCAGGAGTGGGAGCCAAAACCAGGAGTGGTTGATAAATGCAGAATTGGTGACTTGTTTCTATTATACCTTTTCTCTGATTGTTCCTCACCTGGTTTTGGCTCCCACTCCTGCGAAAAAATACTGACAGGATACTGACCAAATACTGATAGTGGGGCCATGGCCTAATGCTGCAAGCTTCAGTATTCTGATGACAGTGCATACATCAATACCAACTATAGTAAAAAGAAAGGTTTCTGGACTCACCAGGTATTTTGCAATCTCTCCACTATTGAATGAATGGTTGCCACTACACTGCTAGCTGGTAGTTCATACAAAAGGATGAAGAAAAAGAGCTAGCACTTCCAAGAACATTCAGAATTTGGTTTCCTTTATTTGTGCATTCGTTTAAAAAGTTTCTAAAAAGATATCTCTACGATTATGGGTGTTTGTTATGCCAGAAACGCATCAGAGGTGTAATATGGAGCCATGCATGTGACTTTTTAAACGAATGCATGAATAAAGGAAACTGAATTTTCATCTCCAACTGTAATACCCTCTATCGCTAACCCCAGTGCCCCTGTAACACTGACAATCTTAGTGCCGCCATAACAATTACTATTTTCACCTTCCTGTGCTTTTCTCCTGTTCTAGAGGAAGCATGTATGAGGAATGTGGATTTTTGGCCTGGGCCATGAACTGTTCCAATCTCTTCTACAAGCACGTCATCTGATCAAATACTTGACTGGGAATTGTTTTGTACCACTTTATGATCACATTTCATCTCTTTTAAGATCTTATGGCTTTTACTACACATTGAAGTAACAGAGCTGCATGGTAAAAGTCATATTTGGCCACCTACTTTCCCGTAAAAAAGACATCAGCACCAGTCAGATAAATACTGCCACATGTAGACTGAAAAATACAGACATAAGGGCACTGATTTATAAAGACTGGCACTGCTCATGCCAGTCATTTGTCTTGCCACAAATCTTACTTCAGTTAGATTTAGACGAGCAAGCGTCACCCCGCCCTGTCCCACCCCAGCTCTACCCATTTTGGTGGAGCTGGTCGAAACTGGCATGGAAACGAAAAAAAAAACAACTGTGCTTTTCAAAGTGATTTATGAAAGATTTCTGGGGTAAACACTTTGATGAATCAGGGCCGTAGTGTCCAATAATATAAAAATATAACATTTAAACACCAGTTTTACACAGATGGTATCATCACAGGGGATCATCACACGCAGACCAGACAAGTGAGCACAGTACTTACTGATCATTCACATTGAAAGGAAGAATAAACAACAATTAACTGACTCATGGGGAATGTCTTCTCCTATTATACCCACTCTCTTTTCCTGTCTTATTATCTAAAGGGAATGCATCATTGGAAATATGCCTATTGTTTAATTCAGAATTTAGTGTTGAATGTATTTTTTTTTATTTCAGACAATGTTTTTTTTCATATCACAATCTGTGTAAAAAATAGCTGTAGGAGCTATTTTAGAATCACATCTCCTGTTCTATTAGGAAGACTTTTCAGAAGTCTCATTATCATCGCAGGCAGGATTACAATGATAGGTAACACCTCTATACACAGCTGATAACACAAAATCCACTGACCATAGTAGGTGATGTCACAACCCCACTCCCTCCCTTCACAATGACATTTGCACACTCAAAGCATAGTTCCAGTGGCCAGTGTGGCCATAGCTCCAGTGGCTATTGCTCCAGTGGCCATAGCTCTAGTGGCCAGTGTCTCTTTTTATAGAGACCTTGAAATGAATAAAAATAAAAATAAATACATTTTACATAAAACATGATTTAAACAGAAAGTCATTTACGTCTGGAAAGGGCTTAGGAGATGAGCTTCCTCCACATGTGTCTGATGCCAGCTATGTTACATTTCTCCAGTGTGTACCAGAAGCCGGTTTTC
Organism: Phyllobates terribilis; assembly: GCF_046119375.1. Classification (NCBI taxonomy): domain Eukaryota; kingdom Metazoa; phylum Chordata; class Amphibia; order Anura; family Dendrobatidae; genus Phyllobates; species Phyllobates terribilis. Next base: position 199,762,094 of record NW_027362762.1, on the reverse strand, counting down.
AACATGATATCTCCAGGTCGTATGTTGCTCATTCTAATGTGATCAGTCTGTGTAACCTAAACATGCTATCGTGGCTTGCAACATCTCTTGGCTTGTCTTCCATCAAGCACATCTGGGTTGTCATTGGTCGGAAATTGCAGAAGGAGCTGACAGCAGAGGATCTTGATGATTTCTGAGCTCAAGTGCATTCAGCGTTGCAGAATATTCCTTAGACAACCATCAATAACTACAGTGATAGCAGCCAAGGTGTTTGTGCGGGGATTTCTGAGTGTGTTGCTCATACTCAATACTGAATAAATTGAAATGTTTTAAAAATTGTGTTCCCAGCTTTTCATCATCTGAATATCATTAACATGTCTATTCATCCTATGATTTCCATAATTCCATGACTTTTCCTTCTCAAAGTTACAATTTCAATGTTGATAAGTATATCAAACTCATCGATTTTTTAATTGTATTGATGAAGTTGAAGAACGCAGCAGATCTGTCTGTTCGCGGGAAAAAAGAAGTTGTGCTGTGGTACGTGTTGGCACATAAAAAATGGGTTGTCCGGTCTAAATTGATAAGTCTGCAGTCACTCTGTGTAACTGTAGATCTATGAATCCCCCAAGAGGGGATTCACCGGTTTATGAGCCGGGAACGGCAGTGATGTATGCGTTACGCATACTCCCGAACAGAACCTAACCAGTTTGCGTGGCCTCGCTCCATGCACTAAACGGCCACGCTCACTGGACGGACAAGTAACTAGGTGGGGCGAGGCCTCGCTCTATATAGGTGTATGGAGCGAGGCCACGCCCACTACAGTGCATGCGTCACACAATATCAATTTAGGCCTTTAATATTACTAGAGCATAGTACATTACTTTTATTCCCTCAATGCAGATGGAACATAATACATTTTAGGTTTATGGAGAGAAGAATTTGACAGTCATATTGTACATGACATATACTTCAATATTCATTACCAGGCACTGTATTTCCTACTAATAATCATCAATGACCCGATTCATTATTAAATTTGCACCCGTTTTACGTTTTTGGTGTTTTTCTCCTTACTCTTAATTTGTAAATTTTTTAAATCTTACTTTATGTGTGTTCGTCTGTTTTTTTTTATGTTTGTCTTTATGGGATGGGTTTGGGGTTTTCCAAGTATTTTTTAAAATGGCTCAAAATTTGTCACAAATGTACTCCATACTGGGGTGATTATATGTATGCCAGCTCTTTCAGGGCTAAATTTGTGCCATTTAGCAAAATGTTTGACTTTTTGCACTGAAATGTTGCAAAACTGATGAAAGACAAAAATAAAGATCGTGTCTGATGTTGTGCAAAATTCATGACCCACGTGCATCATTCTGAAGTCTATGAATACCACAAGACAAAAAAGGAAAATGATGCCGCAAATGAGAAATCGGGCCCCAAATTTCTACAAGAAATCATGATATGGCAGATAAGTAAGATATCTGCCAGATTATTTACCTGAGTGTGCACTTCGTCCATATAATAAGTTACTATGACAGAATAGCTGCCAGCTTCGTTTGTGTGCGCAGAAAGTTATGAGATGCCCACAATTGTTCTGCGGGTCACAATATCTCCTCATGCGTTTGTTTGGAGCTGGCTTTATTTCTCCATGTCTAAATGGTTATATTACATCAACCTGTACCATGTGTGAAAGGAGTCCTGTCACATTTCTACAGATATGTACTCCCGAACTTACATGCCTATTCCTGGAATGAAAAGTTCGGAGCAGGAGTTTTCTTGCTAGTTATGAGTGACTTGCAGTGTGTCTCTTGACGCGCCCCTGGGCCTGCTGCTTCGCGCGGCCTCGCGCGCACGGGGGAGCTTACCCGGATCCGGATCAGATGGGGGTAGTAGTCTCGTGGCGGTGACCCGGTCCGTGCCCAGGGAGTCAGACTAAGTGGCGTTGTATTAGCGGTAGGTGTTGGACGACTACGCCACCCGTTGAATGCAGCGAAGGAGCTGCCGCTGCAGGGCAGACCGCTGAGGCCGGTGGTAGGATTGTGCAGCGTGATAGTATCACCCCCAACGGGAGGGGTATGGCCTCAGGGCAGCCGACGTGGATGATGGGGGAGCAGGAATCACTCAGAGACGATGCGGTGTAGTTCAGGGTCTTTACTGGTGATAAAGATAGACCCTCCCGGAGTACTGGCTAGCGATCGGGGCCTGGTCAGTCCTTGAGCAGATGGGATCTCCCCTGGCCAGGCGGAGTTGTAGGCCTCCCAAACTGACTGTACTCTTCTGGCTACCTTGCTAGAGGCGGGTATAAGTAGCCCACGTCCCTGAGTGTACCGTGTGGTGCTCACCCATATGGCCGGTGACTCGGGGCCTTCTAGTGGCGTCCGCTCCACGACGGCGGTGCTGGTCCCACGCGTGTGACCGTGCCTTCGGGTTTCTTGGCCAGAGGACCTGAAATCCCCTGCCGGGCGGTTTCTGCTGCTGGGTAAAGATTAGTCCCCACAGCCTCGGACTCCGGGTCCGGTGATAGCTTCTCAGTCAGGGCGAGCTCTGCAGCTGCCAGCCCCTGACTCCTTATAGCACTGCTCCCACAGAGCTCCTGATGTTCTTTTCCTATATCTGCTTCTCTTCTCTGTCTCTACTTCTTCTCTACTCACTAACCCTGCCTCAGCCCTAGGTTTATATAGGGGAAGTCCTTCCCCTCCCAGGACTGGGCAGGAGGTGTGGCATGCATAGGATCCCTGACCAAGAGACCTCCCACCTGCTCTCAGACATAACATTGCTGTTACTGTGGAAACCAGACCCCTGGGGTGCCACATTCCCCCCTAGTGAAATTTAGTACTCCGGGACTAAACATATTTTTAGAAAAACATAACAAGGTATAAACAATAATAATACAATAAGAAAAACACATAAAGATGGTTACGGCGTGTCCGCAACCGGGTGCAATTTTGAAGAAAAGCAAGGTGTCCATTTCACCAAAACAGGGAGACGTAACCAGGTAGGGGTCTGTCCTGCCCCGAGTCCTTAACAGTCTTTAGTCCATTCCTAGGTTACGCTCCAACCAATTGTACAAGGATTCCCGGTAAATCCACCAAGGATTCCTAAAAATAACTAGAAACACATAATTATTTACAAGTAACAGACAGGTGACCTCAATAAAACAATTTAAACACTTCAAATCCTCCAACGTGCGGGTAACTGGCCTCTAGTGGCCCTAGTGGACCTACGGAGCTGACTGTCTGGCCCTGAACTACAGGGTGTAGGAGCTGTCAAGGGTAAACTGGGCAGCTGTTTACGGGCTCTTTGGCTCACTAGGGGTACGGCAGGCTCACTATGAGCAGAGGGTTGATCCTCCTGTTCTGCTTGTGTGGAGTCTGCTGCCTCCTGGACCGGCTGCTCTTCCAGCTCTACCTGTTGCTCCGTAGGCACTTGGGATGCTGGTTGGAGGAACGTGAGGACGGGTACCACAACTGCACCATTGACTTGAGTCCAGGACCGAGGGAAGTCTCCGAGCACAGTACTAACCATATCTTCCCTTTCCTCTACGGGTCGAGGGTCTTCTTGCTCTCCTTCTGGGTTCCGTAGCTGTTCGGGACACTTCTTCAGGTGATCCCGGGATACAATGGCTGTGGTTTCCCCTCCGTCTTTACTGATGGTACAAACCTTCGGGTTGTCGTGGCTTGAGGGCAGTACGGTGTACGGGTCCTTCTCCCACTGGTCGTCCAACTTGTGGAGCCGTCTCTTCCTCTTCAAGACCTGCTCTCCGGGTACCAGGGGAACAGCGGGAGCATACTGGTTGTAAGTTTTCTCTTGTCTTTCCCTAGCGAGACAGAGACTTCGCTCCACGCTCTCCTGTACTTTCCGGTACTGCTGCTGCCTCTCTGTGTCCCAGTCTGCTTCCGGTGAAGTGTCCTCGGGTGTCAGGACTCCCATCTCCAGGTCAACAGGTAGCTTACCAGGCCTTGCCCTCATTAGGTAAGCCGGGGTACAGTTGGTGGAACCTACAGGGATGTAGTTGTATAGGTCCACCAGGTCGGGCAGCTTCTCAGGCCACAGACTGCGTTCTTCCAGGGGCAACGTTTTCAGAAGATCCATTACCACCTGGTTCATTTTCTCACAAAGTCCATTAGTTTGCGGATGATAGGGTGTCGTCCTTATCTTCCGGCAGCCATACAGATTGCAGAATTCCTGGAAGACCTCCGCTTCAAAGGCAGGTCCCTGATCCGTCAGCACTTGGTCCGGGTACCCGTGTGGACGGCAGAAATGCTGCTGGAAGGCTCTAGCTGCCGTTTGAGCTGTTAAGTCCTTAACGGGGACGACAACCAAGAACCGGGAGTAATGATCCACAATGGTTAACGCGTAGACGTAGCCACTTCTGCTTGGGGTCAGTTTTACATGATCCAAGGCTACCAGTTCCAACGGCTGCTTGGTGACGATGGACTGAAGGGGGGTCTTTTGGCTGGCACGGTCCTTCCTTCTAAGGTTGCACGGGCCACAGTCTCTGCACCACCTCTCGATGGTTCCCCTCATGCCTACCCAGTGGAACCGTCCGCGCAGCAGGAACTCCAACTTCTTCCATCCGAAGTGTCCAGCCCCGTCGTGGTATGCCTCCATCACCATGGCTGCGTCTCTTCGTGGCACCACTACTTGCCAGATTAGTTCATGCGTCCGGGAGTTAACCATTCTGCGGCACAACTTCCCCTTGTAAAGGAACAGTCGACTCTTCTCAGCCCACAGTTGTTTGGCTTCCTCCGGAGCGTCTGGGTCAAGGCGAGCCTCTGGCCGAGTCAGTATCTCCTTCACCAGTCGGACGGCAGGGTCACTGTCTTGCGTTTCCTCCCAGTTGTAGTGAGGCAAGGGGTTAAACGTAGCGGCTTGCTTACTCCTTACCCGATGGGAATACTGGATAGTCCCATGACGGTGGAACGCGGGGAGTTCGACTTCTTCCAGTCCCTCTGGATCTTCTCCTACGTCCGGTAGGTTTGGCATCCTGGACAGGGCGTCCGCGTTGGTATTGGAGCGTCCTGCCCGGTATTTGATTGTGAACTCGTAGTTGGACAGACGGGCCATCCATCTCTGCTCTAGGGCACCGAGTCTTGCCGTGTCCAGGTGTGTTAACGGGTTGTTATCCGTGTACACGGTGAACCGGGAAGAAGCGAGGTAGTGCTTAAAGCGTTCGGTGACTGCCCACACCACTGCCAGGAATTCTAGCTTAAATGAGCTGTAATTCTCAGGGTTTCTTTCGGTGGGTCGCAGTTTTCGACTGGCGTAAGCGATTACTCGTTCTTTCCCCTGCTGGATCTGGGACAGTACGGCTCCTAGCCCGATGTTACTTGCGTCGGTGTAGAGGATAAAGGGCTGGCTGTAATCAGGGTACGCCAGGATTTCATCCCCCGTGAGGGCCATCTTCAGCTGGCGGAAGGACTCTTCTTCTAACTTCTCCCATTTGAAGGGCGGCTTCTGGTTCTTGGCCTTCCGGGACTGGCCTATCAGGAGGTCCTGCATAGGAGCTGCCTTTTTGGTGAAACCGGGGATGAATCTGCGGTAATAGCCTACCAACCCGAGGAACTGCCGCACTTCCTTTACACTGGAGGGACTTGGCCATTCCTTAATTGCGGTGATCTTATCAGGGTCGGGAGCCACTCCGTCAGCGCTCACCACGTGTCCCAGGTACTGCACCTTTGGTTTTAGGAGGTGACACTTGGAGGGTTTTACCTTTAAGCCGTAGTTTGCCAGAGCTTCGAACACTTCCGCCAGGTGTTTCAGGTGGTCCTCATAAGTCTTGGAATATACGATGACATCGTCCAGGTACAACAGGACCGTCTCGAAGTTTCTGTGGCCCAGACAGCACTCCATTAATCGTTGAAAGGTTCCTGGTGCGTTACAGAGTCCGAACGGCATGCAGGTAAACTCGCTAAGTCCCATCGGGGTGGTGAATGCGGTCTTCTCCCGGTCCGCCTCTGCTACAGGAACCTGCCAGTACCCGCTAGTGAGATCCAAGGTAGAGAAGAAGTTAGCAGATCTTAAAGCAGCCAAAGACTCCTCTATCCTTGGTAAGGGGTACGCATCCTTGTGTGTGATACGGTTGATTTTCCGGTAATCTACACACATCCTCATGGTGTTGTCTTTCTTTTTGACTAAGACTAGTGGAGCTGCCCAGGGGCTACAGCTATCCCTGATCACCCCAGCCTCCTTCATGTCCCTAAGCATCCCCTTGGCGTGTTGGTAGTGTGCAGGGGGTACGGGTCGATACCTCTCTTTTATGGGAAGATGGTCTCCCGTGGGGATGTGGTGTTCTACCCCCTTGACTCGCCCGAAGTCTAACGGGTGTTTACTAAACACTCTCTCGTACTCTTGAACCACCCGATAGACTCCCTGTCTCTGGTGTGAGGGAGTGGAGTCAGTACCCAAATGTAGTTGCTGACACCAGTCCTCCATTGTTTCCTTAGAGCCGTTACTTTCCTCCGGGGAAGATGGAGGCAAGGGTTCTACAGACTGTATGGAATTTTGATTGATGGTATACAATTTGGCTAGCGTGGCATACCGGGGCAGGTACACTTCCCTCTTCCCGATATTTATTATGCGAACGGGCACCCTCCCATGGCGTACATTGACCACCCCCCGTGCTGTCAAAATGGTGGGCCTACTGTCTGAGTAAACTGGTTCTACCATTGCCTGGTAATCTCTACCTCTCAGACCAATAGCTGCCCGGCACCAAATCATCATTTCACTTTTTGGGGGCATGGCAATAGGGAAAGGGTCACACATTCTTACGCTACCAATCTCACCACCGGAGAGTTCTATCTATTGCCGTCGCATCAGTGCCCGGATCTCTTTCTGAAGCACTCGCTGCTGGCCGGAGCTGGCGTTCTTGGCAACCTGCTGTAAAAGGAAAATCACCTCTGCAAGACAATTTTCAATTACATTAGTTCCTAGAGTTATCTTTGGGTGACTCTCGTGCTTGTCAATGTCTACAATGATCAGTCCCTGTGCCGCCAGTTCGATGGGCCTGATGATCTTTTTCCTGGGGTTTGGCCCTCTACCCCAGGTTGTGCCAGTTTAAAGGACAGTACCTTGCCATATGTCCGGGTTGATTGCAGCGGCGGCAGATGGGTTGTCCGTCCTCGTTGTATCGGTCGCTGGGTCTTCCTCTGGCCGGTGGGGTCCTCCTTGGTCGACGCCACGGGATGTCCTCCGGTCCGGATGCCAGCTGGATCTTCCCTGGAGTGGAAACCTGTAAAGACTGCACAGTTCGGGTTAGCGCGGCAACGCTTTTAGCTAGCTCTTGGACCTGATGGTGCAGGTCTGGAGCCGGGTCATTGTTCAAAGCCTGCGCATCAGCTCCCACAGGCCCTGCCGACAAGGGCGCCGCCTCCTGGTGGTAAGTGGTAGTGGGGCGTCTGTGGGTCACAACGCCACCTGGTGCCGGTTCTCGGAGCACCCGGATGGCTCTGTCCTTGAACTGTGCAAATCCCAGATGAGGGTCCTGTAAGGCCATTGCCCGCAACTGGGTTCGGTGGGCATTGCAATATAAACCCTCTATAAATTGTTCAGTCAACAGCCTGTCCTCGTCTCCCACGCCGTCAGGGTCGGTCTGCTTAATGGCTCTCAGGGCCTCTTGTAGGTTCAGGGCATAGTCCCTTATACTCTCGTGTGCTCGCTGCTTGCACCCGTAGAATCCAAGCTTGATCTCGGCTGAGGTGCGGGTATCAAAGGTGTCCCTCAGCCGGGTTAGTATCCCTGCAACAGTCCTCCCCCCAGGTGGCCAGGACTTTACCTCCCTTTGGGCTGCCCCGGTTAATTGGGCCACCAGGATGCTCACTTTTTGCTCTTCTGTGAGGGGATACACCTGGAAGAGGCTATCCAGCTTTTCTCTAAAGTCATGCAGGGTATGTGACTCCCCTGAGTACTGGGGTAGCCAGGCCGCTCCCGGGATATAGGGCATGGTGAAAGGCATGACTGCAGCAGCGGTGGCGCTGGCGGGGGTTGAGGCAGTGAAGCTCTCCTCCGTATCCGACATCTTCCTCCCCCCTAGTGGACCGTGGCCTACCTTGCGATGATCCTCTTCCGTAGGCCGCGGCTCCGCAGTGGATCGTCAGGGTTGAGGACCTTCCGTCGCGCTCCTGTGACGTCGGCGTCTGCTGGGCTCCTTCCAGGACCTTACGCAACGTCCGGACGTGAGGCGGGGCTTCAGTTCTCGCGCGCTTTCGGAGTCCACGCCCCTCTTCTTCCCGCGCGGCGCCTTCAAGATGGCGTCCAAAGGCGGGAAAACTCCACGGATGGCGGGAAGAAGGCAGAAGATGGCGCCGGATGGCGGGAAAACTTCGCGGATGGCGGGAAGAAGGTAGAAGATGGCGCCGGATGGCGGGAATCTTCACCACTGGTAAGTTTGAACAGTCTTTTTCAGGCACGCAGTACCCGGTGGTTGCGGGCACGAGATCCTGCCGACTACGCCAAAAGTTGACGCGCCCCTGGGCCTGCTGCTTCGCGCGGCATCGCGCGCACGGGGGAGCTTACCCGGATCCGGATCAGATGGGGGTAGTAGTCTCGTGGCGGTGACCCGGTCCGTGCCCAGGGAGTCAGACTAAGTGGCGTTGTATTAGCGGTAGGTGTTGGACGACTACGCCACCCGTTGAATGCAGCGAAGGAGCTGCCGCTGCAGGGCAGACCGCTGAGGCCGGTGGTAGGATTGTGCAGCGTGATAGTATCACCCCCAACGGGAGGGGTATGGCCTCAGGGCAGCCGACGTGGATGATGGGGGAGCAGGAATCACTCAGAGACGATGCGGTGTAGTTCAGGGTCTTTACTGGTGATAAAGATAGACCCTCCCGGAGTACTGGCTAGCGATCGGGGCCTGGTCAGTCCTTGAGCAGATGGGATCTCCCCTGGCCAGGCGGAGTTGTAGGCCTCCCAAACTGACTGTACTCTTCTGGCTACCTTGCTAGAGGCGGGTATAAGTAGCCCACGTCCCTGAGTGTACCGTGTGGTGCTCACCCGTATGGCCGGTGACTCGGGGCCTTCTAGTGGCGTCCGCTCCACGACGGCGGTGCTGGTCCCACGCGTGTGACCGTGCCTTCGGGTTTCTTGGCCAGAGGACCTGAAATCCCCTGTCGGGCGGTTTCTGCTGCTGGGTAAAGATTAGTCCCCACAGCCTCGGACTCCGGGTCCGGTGATAGCTTCTCAGTCAGGGCGAGCTCTGCAGCTGCCAGCCCCTGACTCCTTATAGCACTGCTCCCACAGAGCTCCTGATGTTCTTTTCCTATATCTGCTTCTCTTCTCTGTCTCTACTTCTTCTCTACTCACTAACCCTGCCTCAGCCCTAGGTTTATATAGGGGAAGTCCTTCCCCTCCCAGGACTGGGCAGGAGGTGTGGCATGCATAGGATCCCTGACCAAGAGACCTCCCACCTGCTCTCAGACATAACATTGCTGTTACTGTGGAAACCAGACCCCTGGGGTGCCACATTCTCATGTACAGAAAACACATGGACATGATTATATATGTAACACACATGACAGACAAAGAGAATGGAGGGAAGAGAAAGCAGAAAAGAGCTTGTATATCTGTGTACTGAGTCTGTGATTGGGTGACATGTCTCTGCTCTCCATAATGACTAAAGGCCCGTTCACACTGGTGGATATTCAGCATTCAAAATAACGCTCGTTCCTCATTACCTGTGTAAATATACTGATGGTCAGCCTTTAAAGGGGTATTCACATCTCCAAGATCCTATCCCAATATATAGTAGATGTAATATTATTATCAAGTACCTCCAATTAGAAATGTAGTATAGTTTTTCGGATTCGCAATGTCTCTTTCCTCATGTGCAGGCATTACAGGACTTTAGGTATCCATCCTGCAAATGAGGAAAGAGACATTGCGAATCTGAAAAATGATACTACATTTCTAATTGGAGGTACTTGCTAATAATATTACTATTACACCTACTAAATATTGAGATAGGATCTTGGAGATGGGAATACCCCGTCAAGTTCATGTGCACGCGTTGAGTCTTTGGTGAGTATTTTACATCAGTATTTGTAAACCAAAACCAGGAGTGGGTGATAAATACAGAAGTGGTGACGTGTTAATATTATACTTTTCCTCTGATTGTTCCTCACCCGGTTTTGGCTTACAAATACTGAGGTAAAAAAAATCACCAAATACTCAACGTGTGCATGTGGCCTTACAAGCAGAACACCATTTTTTCAACTGAATGAATGTCGCTGACTCGTTTTGTTAAGATTATTGTGTTTTTGTATGTATACCCCCTTTTTCACATGTAAAGCGCCATGGAATAAATGGCACTATAATAATAAATAATAATAATAATAATAATAATAAAAATGGATCGTTTATGTGGGCCTATTAGTCATCGCTGTGTGCAGTATAGGATAAAGGTAAGGAACTGACACGATGCAACAAACACCATAGCACCGGTAGATGCTGTTGTCTTCAACTTGCTAGGTAAAAAGTGACTTGATTCTGCAGGGGAACAGCTGAAATACCTGTTCCCAAAGACATGTGATTAATAAGTAATCACAAAACTGCATTGCAGGACTGGTCTGGGACTAAGAAGCAGCACAAACTCTACCAGCCCACATACAATATGGCTGCCCCTGCACATATACCGCAAAATAGCGGTGCAGCATGCATGTCTCATCAAATTTTGCTTCACATGCTCATGCTCTTCATGACTCACGTATGATGTATATCCACATCATCAAAACAAGAAATAAGATAAGTGTAAAACAATGAAATGCTGAACAGGACAGTGAGGGAAATAGATACACAGGCTTTTTAAGTCAGCACAATGTGTACACTGCAACTATACAAGCATCAACATAGCACCATACACTGAACACATCTACATCAGTGGTCTGCAGAGTATTAGTGTCATGGCTCAGTTTGGGGATTTGATCCGGTGACCTGTTGCAGTGTGGTCAGTTCCCCTGTCTGATGAGCTATTGACCTTTCTTCCCTGGCCACAAGCTGATAGTTTCTATTGTCTTTGTTTTTCCCTTCTTGGCTTGTTCCTCTGATGCACTGATGCACTGTCTGAAACACTGCGAAGCTGACTGTCAGACAGTGCCGGAGCGCAGTTGTAGCCGCCACTCACTATGTACTGAGCGGTGACTGAAGTCGTGCCTGTATGACTGAAAGCCAGAGACTGCTGGAAGGAATAAAGTTAATTTCCTCCCGGAAGCTGGGCTGACAGTGTAGTGGCAGCATGACTTTAGAACACTATTAACTTGCATATTAACCCCATATCTGCAGGTTAATAGCGTTTTCTTGCATGACAGGTACCATTTTAAGTATTTTCTTTTTGTTGAGTTTTTTCTATACAGATTTGTCACAAAACCTTAATGATTGCCTAGTACCAGCAAAGTGAATGCAATTTCTGATATCTCATGTACATGCTGTTTATTTTATCCTTGTTCATTTGAACCTTCACAGCATTTTTTCAATTTTGCAGCATGTCAATTCTTTCAGAGTTTTTGCAGCATTTTTCACCAATTCAAATTAATAGGCAAAAAGACGCAAGTTAATACGCATCAAAAATTCAAGCAATAATGGCAACAAAAATATGTATATTGTATGCATAATTTTTCCTTCCAACACTGTTTTTGCGGCAGAAAAATCTGCGGCACATACTAAACGTGGACATACCCAGAGTGTCACAACTTTCTTCATGATTTTTTCTACCTACTAATGAGTCTACATTATTCTTAGCATCATCAATAGCTATACATCAAAATTAACTAATAAATAGCAATAGAATGACTAGGTACATTGTAACATGTGTATGGGAATGTAAGAACCTGCTGTAATTAAAACCGCCTGTGGCTTAGAGGCGGAGTGCTCAGTAAGAAGGCCTATGCATATAAAGGAAAAAGACTGACCGTCACTTCCAAAACAGAAAACTGGTGTGTACAGGTGCTGACTAAGAGTAGCCATCTCCATATATAACTAACAAATAAAGTAGCACTCTGTAACACTAAGGAAAGAGAGATTGTCCAGCACAAAATCCAGGGAAATAATTAAAAACTAGCATTCTTATTCATAAGAACACACAGTTCAAAACGCATCAGATAGCATGCTGTTTAGAGCATTTTTTTTAACATGTACTCTTTTTAATCATGTTTAAATAAATTTCTAGTTTTTAATTATTTCCCTGGATTTTGTGCTGGATAATCTCTCTTTCCTGCCCTTGATCCACCCTGTTGCCAACACATTCTCACAATCCCTGCACATCTGACTCCTGAGGAATTCTACTACGTATGGTGAGCTAGATGACCTTTTTCATTTTTATATTCTGTAACACTAAGTATGCAAACATGAAATATATGAAATTTGAATAGCATTACTGCTCAAGAAAATAGAAATAATTGAGAAATCTTAGCGCAAAAATTGGCCAATTCATATGTATCTGGTAGAAAGAGAAGAAGATACCATCATTCCGTGCCCTTGATAGATGTGCACTTTTCCAAAATAACAATGATCCGAAACACACATCTGTTGCATTTCCGAAGAAGAGCAGGGTGAAAGTCATTTAGTGGCTAAGAACTCCTGATCCAAATCCAAGTAGAACACCTATGGGGAATACTGAAGAGACAAGTTGAGTATCATTCACTGTCAGGCATCCAGGATCTTGAAGAATGGAAAAAGATGTTGCTACATTGTTCATTCCATGACTAGAAGTTTTGATGTTGTCCTTAAAAATCATGGAGGTCATTCAAAATATTAGCTGCAGTAGTCTTTGGTGCGGTATGTATTCATTTGTACACAGCTCTTGAAGGAACTCGGCAGAGAGGTTATTCCAAACATCTTGGAGAACTTACTACAGATCTTTTGTGGATGTAGACTTGCACAAATCCTTTTATGTAAACCCAGGCAGACTTTTTTTTTAATTTATCAGAATCTCCATTTATAGAATGCACAGAATCTGTGACTATTTCTGCCCATGGTTTGGGCTGCATGAATCGACTGACAAGTTCCCTTTAAGTATTTTATTGAATGAAGGTCTTAGTCATTACTAAAGTCATTAATGTTAATTATTGTTAACAAAAAAGAGCAGAAATATTATCATTTTTCATTCACTACCTAAATTGCATAAGATTTAGTGATGAGTTAGCACTTAAATGCTCAGGTACTCGTTGCTCGGGTCAAGCAAATTGGAAAGCTTGAGTGCTCGGTCCGAGTAACTAGCCCAATGTAAGTCTATGCGAAACTCGATCACTTTTCTGGTGGCTCCCCCCAGCGGTCTGCAGAGGGCCTAAAAATTGCCCAAATCGATGGGAACAGTGCTCAGATGGCATGGGAACAGCATGGGGAAGACCCCTGGAAGCATTTCTGACTGGCAGGTCACTGCTCTCAACAACATTGTCAGAGTATTACACCACTTTTACGGACTCACAATAAAACATACAAAAACGAAACCAAAATGGATTTTCCTGGGAAATATGTTAAGGAACATCCTTTCCAGGATAATGACTTGTTTATAAGGCAAAATAAATAGCCAAAAGCAAAAATGCTCTTCCGCACCTTGGGCTATGTTCACACGTAGCGTTTTTGATGCGTTTTTGCACTTTTGCATTGCTTTCAACCAAGACAAATGCATTCACCGAGAAATGTCATTTTATCATTTCGCAACCTTATCTGGCCATGTGTGTGAAACATCATCTGACACATCCTGTTTCATTCATGAAGGAAGCATTGTGAAAGTCACAAACACTATTTTTACAGCCTTACTATTCTTAAAGGGCCAAAAGTCGGTTATGCTTTGTTGATCACATTATTAAAGAGTGGGTCTCCTATACTTTTATTGCGTATGCAGTGACTGCAAGGGCTGCCAAAAAATTTTACGCACCCCAATACCCCTTTGAAGAGACATAGAGGAGGGTCTCAGTAAAAATAATGTTCCCATTATAAAGGAGTGGGTCTCCTATAGTGGTAATACCCTTGCAGTGACTGCAAGGGCTGCCAAAATTTAGGAAAAACCCCAATAACAATTTAAAGACACATAGAGGTAGGCCTCTGAAACGACATGTTCCCATTAGAAAGGAGCGGGTCTACTATCCACTTATAGGATATGCAGTGAGTCCAACGGCTGCAAAAAGTTAGGAAAACCCCCAATAACAATTTAAACACACAGAGAGCTGGGCTACAGTAATGACATGTTCCCATTAGAGAGGAGAGGGTCTGCTTTCCAGTTATAGGGTATGCAGTGAGTCCAACGGCTGCCAAAATTTAGGAAAAACCCCACTAACAATTTAAACACACATAGAGCTAGGCTACAGTAATGACATGTTCCCATTAGAGATGAGAGGGTCTGCTATCCAGTTATAGGGTCTGCAGTGACTGCAAAGGCTGCAAAAAGTTAGGAAAAACCCCAATAACAATTTAAACACACATAGAGCTGGGACACGGTAATGACATGTTCCCATTAGAAAGGAGAGGGTCTGCTATCCAGTTATAGGGTCTGCAGTGAGTCCAAGGGCTACCAAAATTTAGGAAAAACCCTACTAACAATTTAAACACACATGGAGCTGGGCTACAGTATCGAGTACGACATGTTCTCATCATTAGAAAGTGGGTCTCCCATACTGTTTAACTATGCAGTGAATGCAACGGCTGCCAAAAATTTGGAGGCACTCCAATGCCCTTTGCAATAGACGTAGAGGTCGGAGGGCCTCCTGAAAGCAATGTTCCCATTATTAGGAAGTGAGTCTCCCATACTGGCCTTGTTGAAGCTGGTAGTCAACAACTGCCCTCTTCTGCTCACAAATCCTTCCCAACATCTGCAATGAAAAAACCTGGTAGTCTGAACTGAAACGTAAATTGATGTGCATGCAAAATGTAAATGCATGTTCACATAAGGCCACTAGACAGAGAAAAACCAAAGACAAGCAAAATACCCAAATAACTGGAAGTAAATGGATAAATCGCACAGTGCATAAAAATAATGATAAATAATAAAGTGTATTTAGTTAACATAATTTTGATCAAAATAATGTAAAAGCCATCCCGCCACGTCACGGCAACCCTTATGGGACAGTCCTAACTCTATATTAAAACCTTACCATTTGTCAAGTGACATACATATGGATAAGGGAAGAGAGATTGAACAGCTAGTAGAAGCATAGACCTGAGAGGCAGAATGAACCTTTCAGCTCAGACAAAGGGCGGCCACACCCTTATATGCACTGAAGCACACTAAACTACAAAGAAAAAACCTGCGAGTCTGAACTGAAACGTAAATTGATGTGCATGCAAAATGTAAATGCATGTTCACATAAGGCCACTAGACAGAGAAAAACCAAACACAAGCAAAATACCCAAATAACTGGAAGTAAATGGATAAATCGCACAGTGCATAAAAATAATGATAAATAATAAAGGGTATTTAGTTAACATAATTTTCATTATTTTTATGCACTGTGCGATTTATCCATTTACTTCCAGTTATTTGGGTATTTTGCTTGTCTTTGGTTTTTCCAACATCTGCAATTTAGAGTTCCAACGCGTGGGTTTTGAGAAACTGCTGAACCATGAGATTAAGCACATGGGCCAGGCATGGTACGTGTGTGAGCTCGCCTTGCCTCAGAGCTGCCACCAGGTTCCGGCCATTGTCACAGACGACCATGCCAGGTTGTAGGGTCAGTGGTGTCTGCCACAGATCTGCCTGCTCTTTCAGAGCTGTCCACAACTCTTCAGCGTTGTGCGGTTTGTCACCTAAGCATATTAGCTTCAGCACAGCCTGTTGCCACTTGGCCAAGGCAGTGCTGCAGTGCTTCCAGCTAGAGACTGATGTGGTCATTTTGGAGATGGAGAGGGAAGAGGAGGAGGTGCAGGAGCTGTAAAATGTGGGGCCAACCCTGACTGACCCAGGGCCCGCAATCCTCGGCGTCGGGAGGACGTGTTCCATCCCAAGGTCCGACTGGGTCCTGGCTTCCACTATATTAACCCGGTGTGCCGTCAGCAAGTTGTACCGTTCCTGCCCAGAAGCACTTGTCCATGTGTCCGTGGTTAGGTGGACTTTCCCAGTAACTACGTTGTTGAGGGCACGGCTAATGTTGTGGGACACATGCTCGTGTAATGCAGGGATGGCACACGGCGAGAAATAGTGGCGGGTAGGGACCAAGTACCAAGGGACGGCTGCTGCCATCAGGTTGCAGAAAGCTTCCATGTCCACGAGCCTAAAAGGCAACATTTTGAGAGCAAGCATTCGCGAAATGTGTGAATTTAGTAGTGTGGCCTATGGGGCGTTGGCTGTGTATTTGCGCTTGCGTTCCAAGGACTGAGGTAGGGAAAACTGAATGCTGCGCTGGGACAAGGACGTGGACGTGCTCGCTGATGGTGCTACTTGAGAGTGTGCAATGACAGCTGCAGGGCGGGAGGCATCTTGGCATGCGCCATGGACAGGGAGGGGATTGGCATGCAGGCACAACAGCGGAAGAAGCAGTGGTGTCACCCGCAGACACTGTTACTGGACCCTGGGTTTTGGCCCACTTAGTCGGGTGCTTTGCTGCCATGTGCCTGATCATGCTGGTGGTGTTTTGCTACCCCTGGTAATGCTGGCCTGGCAGTTGGTGCAAAAGGTCTTTTTGGGGTTATCTGCAGAGTCTTTAAAAAATAACCAGACTCGGGAAGACCTAACAGTTGTACTGGCAACTTCCGTCGTGTTGGCGTTACGAGGAACGCTTTTCCGCCTTGTTTCTGTGGTCACCACACTGCTTCTTCCTGCCTGTTGTGGTGCTACTACTCCC
Organism: Phyllobates terribilis; assembly: GCF_046119375.1. Lineage (NCBI taxonomy): Eukaryota > Metazoa > Chordata > Amphibia > Anura > Dendrobatidae > Phyllobates > Phyllobates terribilis. The sequence goes on along the minus strand of NW_027362762.1, from coordinate 199,745,349 downwards.
TCCTCCTGTGTGCTGCTGTCGTCGCTCTGTATGTTCCTCTGCCAGGTGGGTCAGTTACTATATCATCCACCACCTCGTCTTCCACTTCCACACCCTGGTCCTGCTCCTGACTTTCTGTCAATTGTATCTCATCATCATCCACCTATTGCGCAAGTAATTGCACTTCGCCTTCTGGTGACCGTGGCTGCTCCAATATTTGGTCATCGCTATAAGCATTCTCCTCTTGACTCGCTTGAAGCTGGACTGGAGAGAAGCCCGAATCTACAAATGGAAAAGTGAACAGCTCTTCTGAATCTCCAAGTGTGGGATTAGTTGTCTCCGGGCACTCGGCATGGAGGGAGGAAGGAGAATCAGGGTGATGAATATGCAGTCCAGACTCACGGCTACTGAGACTTGACCGTGTGAAAGACAGGGTGGTGGTGGTGATGAGAAAGTGACTGGAAGCATTATCTGCTATCCAACCAACAACCTTTTGACACTGCTCTGGGTTCAATAGTGGTGTACTGCGGTCCCCTAGTAATTGGGACAGGAAGGTCGAGCGAGAAGATGTGGGTGTTTGTTATGGCACAATTTCAGCTTGCTCACGGCCACGTCCTCGGTCTCTGCATGCACCATCACGTCCACTTCCCCTTCCCTTGCCGTGCACCTTGCCCATTTTAAAATGGAGGACAATATTTTCCACGTTCACGAGAAATCACTGATTTTGGAATGCAGTTATATGTGATACGTCTGACGATTTTAAATAGCAAGCCTGTAATTTACTAATATTATTCCTCACAGATACCTAGTGTGTATAGCTTGACGGACACACTGCAACAGAATGAAAATGGAAGAAATGTCTGATTTTGGAACAGTCTTATAGGTGATATGTCTGACACAGAACCACGGTTTTAAATAGCAGGCCTGTAATTTACTAATACTATTCTTCACAGACACCTAGTGTGAATAGCTTGACCGACACACTGCAACAGAATGGAAATAGAAGAAATATCTGATTTTAGAACAGTCTTATAGGTGATATGTCTGACAGAGAACCACAGTTTTAAATAGCAGGCCTGTAATTTACTAATACTATTCTTCACAGACACCTAGTGTGAATAGCTTGACCGACACACTGCAACTGAATGGAAATGGAAGAAATGTCTGATTTTGGAACAGTCTTATAGGTGATATGTCTGACAGAGAACCACGGTTTTAAATAGCAGGCCTGTAATTTACTAATACTATTCTTCACAGGCACCTAGTGTGAATAGCTTGACGGACACACTGCAACAGAATGGAAATGGAAGAAATGTCTGATTTTGGAACAGTCTTATAGGTGATATGTCTGACAGAGAACCACGGTTTTAAATAGCAGGCTTGTTATTTAGCAATACTAGTCACAGAGACCTAGTGTGAATAGCTTGACCGACACACTGCAAAAGAATGGAAATGGAAGAAATATCTGATTTTGGAACAGTCTTATAGGTGATATGTCGGACAGAAAACCACGGTTTTAAATAGCAGGCTTGTAATTTACTAATACTATTCTTCACAGACACCTAGTGTGAATAGCTTGACCGACACACTGCAACAGAATGGAAATGGAAGAAATATCTGATTTTAGAACAGTCTTATAGGTGATATGTCTGACAGAGAACCACGGTTTTAAATAGCAGGCCTGTAATTTACTAATACTATTCTTCACAGACACCTAGTGTGAATAGCTTGACTGAAACACTGCAATTGAATGGAAATGGAAGAAATGTCTGATTTTGGAACAGTCTTATAGGTTATATGTCTGACAGAGAACCACGATTTTAAATAGCAGGCCTGTAATTTACTAATACTATTCTTCACAGAGACCTAGTGTGAATAGCTTGACTGACACACTGCAGCAGAATGGAAAAGGAGGCCAATATTTTCACGTTCAGTTCAAATTTCTGGATTTTTATCTCTGAAATATTGAGCAGATCTGGCTGTATTCTGCAGTGCTAACAAGCAAATGGAGCAGAAAAATGGTGTACTCTTGATTGCTTTTTAAGCAAATAACCAGGATTAAAATAAAAAAAATTGCCCTGGCCCCTGATATCTGAGACTATGTCTACAAATATCTGTAATTATTACAGCAGCAGACAGGACATTCAATGGACCCTCTTGCTCTATATGCACTGCATTCTGCCACATACACTGCCTGCTTGCCTAACTCCTTCCTAGCACTGATTATATGCAGCTGGATTAGTCCTTAGAAGGATTGTTAGTTCATTTGTATATATATATATATATGTTGTGGAATACCTATACTAACTATAAACAAGCAAATCTCTCCCTGACGCAACAGCAGCTCTCCCTACTCTGCCTGATTCCAGGGTAGACTGTAATGAGCATAGCGGCGCCAGGTCTTATATAGACCTGATGACGCAGTGCGGCCAGCCAATCACTGTAATGCCCACAACCAACATGGCTATGGCATTACAGTGCGTGGTAAGCAATCCCTGCATGTTCACTGGCTCTCTAAAGAGCGTCAAACATGCAGCGAGGGGACCTAAGTTCCCGTCTGAGAAACTTGGAAATACTCGACGAGCGCCGAACTTATCGAGCACTGTGATGCTCGGGCAAGTACCGAGCAGTGGCGAGCACGTTTGCTCATCACTAATAAGAATCAATTCCCTATCTATGAGACCTACTGTAACAGAGGAACGGTTCTTTAAATGAAACCTTTGTCAAAATGTTTACAAACATGTCTTTGGATTATTTATTTTCCTACACTTATTTTATGTTTGATTAAGAATTTTTTTTACTATGGGTTGCAGCATCACATATTCAGCTTTATTTGCAAAGATTTCAATTTCTGGTTGGGAGGAAAGTTACATTTTTTTTCTCAGGAAAATCCCTTTTGTCAAGACATTGTGTGGTACGGTCACTACATCGATGATTTGATCATTATTTGGCTGGGAGATAAGGCGCCTGTACCACTCTATTTGCAGTAATTTATTCAAATTCAAACATTTTAAATTGCACATGTGGCAAAGAGTGAGCGTTTCCTTTTTGGATTTGTGTTTGATAGCTGATGTGGATTCTGGTATTATTTATTCACAAGAGTATTGCTGGAACTACTATTTTGAATGCTAAATCATGTCACTCCAGACATACGGCAAACAGCATTACCATAGGTAAATTGACCGGGCAGGCAGAAATTGCATTACTTGACATTCGCCCTTGTGAGAAGAATCAGTTATGCTCCAGATTAATAGAGGGTAAACTCAATCTATTTTTTTTATCAAGCTTAAAATATGGGACATAAAAAAAAAGGATTATCTTGTATACACTAACAACAACATTTAAAAGAAAAATAACAATGCCTGAAAATAAACCTATATTTGTTATTAGAATTAGCAGGGAGCATTGCCAAATTAGGTACATCCTCATTAATATCTATATTCCCTTGTTACAGCAGGATGATAAATTACAAAATGTGGTGAAAAATATTTGTGTTATTTCAACTAAACAGTCTCACACCATAGCAGAAGTGTATCTAGGTATCTTCATCTTGTCCAAGCGCCATGATGAGTTTTCTCATCCACAGCTTGTCTCTGCAGACTTCAATCTACATTCTCACACAATGCCTTTAAAGACAGCAGTGTCACTAAAAATATCTGCCTTAAGCTGAGCCCCTGAATAAATGATTGCTCTTCACTATATTCCCTGCACAAAATATCACCCCCACACTACCCCTCTTATGGTATATGCTCTCCACACTGCCCCTTCCTTTCCATACAGGGCCCCCTCTTCACATTGTCCTCTCACACTGGGTCCCCCCTATAGGGCCCAGTCTCTATACTGTGTCCCCTCAGCACACACCACCTCCTTGGTATACTGTCCCTTCCTGGTAAGATCTTACACTGTCCCCCCATGCTACCCCCCACCCGCTACTCAGTATCTATTCTGTGCTCACTCACACTTTTCTTCCCCATACTGTCTCCTCACACTATTCCCTTCAATATTCTCCTTACACGTTTCCCCCTACCTCCTCATATTTCCGCCTCACCCTTCCACATCCCCTCCAACTCCCCATACTGTGTCCACACCCACCTCCCCACTCACTCCCCACAGATTAAATCTCCTCCCTCCACACAGAATAAATCTTCCCCAACCACACAGAATAAATCCCCCCTCCACACTGAATAAATCCCCCCCTGCACAATGAATAAATATCCCCCCTGCACAATGAATAAATATCCCCCTGCACGCTGAATAAATCTTCCCCCTGCACAATGAATAAATAGCCCCCCTGCACACTGAATAAATATCCCCCCTGCACACTGAATAAATATCCCCCTGCACAATCAATAAATATCCCCCCTGCACAATGAATCCAGCCCTCTTTCTCCTCCCATTCATGTGTCTGCACCCATCCAGTCCTCTTTCTCCTCCAATACATGTGTCTGCACTCATCCAGCCTCCTTTCTCCTCCATACATGTGTCTGCACCCATCCAGCCTCCTTTCTCCCCCATACATGTGTCTGCACCCATCTAGCCTCCTTTCTCCCTCATACATGTGTCTGCACCCATCCAACCTCTTTTCTCCCCCATACATGTCTGCACCCATCCAGCCTCCTTTCTTCCCCATACATGTGTCTGCACCCATCTAGCCTCCTTTCTCCCCAATACATGTGTCTGCACTAGTGTTGAGCGAGCACTAAAATGCTCGGGTGCTCGAAGCTCGGGCCGAGCTCGCCGTGATACTCGGGTGCTCGACCCGAGCAACGAGCCCAATGTTAGTCTATGGGAGACTCGAGCATTTTTGCGGTGGCACCCCCGGCAGTCTTTTAAAAGCCTAACAAGTGCCCAAAACGATAGTGACAGTGCTCAAATGACATGGGGACAGCATGGGGATCGCCCCAGGAAGCATTTCTGACCCCCAGGTCACTGCTGTCAACAACGTGGTCAGAGGTATTAAGCCACTTTTACAGGCTCACAATAAAACGAAAGTGAAACTTTTTTCCTGTGAAATATGTTAAGGAACATCCTTTCCAGGGAAAAGACTTGTGTATAAGTTAAAATAAATGACCAAAAACAAAAATACTCCTCCACACCTTCGGCTATGTTCACAAGTAGCATTTTTTATGCATTTTTGCACTTTTGTATTGCTTTCAACTATGACAAATGCATTCACCGGGAAATGTCATTTTAACATTTTACAACCTTATCTGGCCATGTGCTGTGTGACACATGCATAAAGTGCTGAAAAGACATGGGAACAGCATGGGGAAGACCCCTGGAAGCATCTCTGACTCCCAGGTCACTGTCTAAAAGTGTGCCCATCATAAGTGATCCTTGTCGCATCAGAAGATGCAGACTTGTAACTATCCCCATGCAAGTTCTAGTCCCAGGCCAGTGTTCAATTGTACCTCCCCCATTCCTTGCAATACAAGCGCAAGTATGCAGCCTGCCACCCACCCACCCCCAGGCTGCAATACTGTAGCATCGGCATCTCTGCCCCGTACTAGGCAGAGACGCCGTCCCTCTCACCTCCCCGCTCCTGGAGCGGCGTCCTCCAGCGCTTCTCTCCCCGCTGCTTCCGGCACGCGCTCCTTCCCCGGCAGTGTGCTTAGGGCGCGCGCGTGCTCCCCCTCTCTTAAAGGGACCATGCGCGCCGTCCTAAGGAGTCCCCGGCCAATTGCCGGAGGACCTCCCATATTTAAGGTACCTCCTCCAAAATGGAGGTGCCCGAGCAATGTTGTTGCAAAGCCTTCACTCTGCTTCAGCCCTCAGGTCCTGTTGCCAGTTACCTGCCAGTCACCTGCCAGATTCCTGCTTGTTACCTGCCAGTCACCTGCCAGATTCCTGCCTGTTACCTGCCAGTCACCTGCCAGATTCCTGCTTGATACCTGCCTGATATCCGCTACCCGCTTGCAAGCCTGCGGTCCGACGGTCTGCCCTCCGACTCCTGTTAGTCTGTCTATGGACCAGCCTGCCCGCTCACCTGGGAGCGCTCACCTGTTACCTGCCTGCTAGCCTACCTGGAGGCTCTGCCGTCACTTGCCGTGACCACCTGCCTGTCCAGAGACTCCTGCCCGCTCACCTGGGAGCGCTCACCTGTTACCTGCCTGCTAGCCTACCTGGAGGCTCTGCCGTCACTTGCCGTGACCACCTGCCTGTCCAGAGACTCTTGCCCGCTCACCTGGGAGCGTCCATCCGCTACCTGTCTGCTAGTCTACCTGGAGGTTCTGCCGTCACTTGCCGTGACCACCTGCCTGTCCAGAGACTCTTGCCCGCTCACCTGGGAGCGTCCATCCGCTACCTGTCTGCTAGTCTGTCTGGAGGTTCTGCCGTCACTTGCCGTGACCTCCTGCCTGTCCAGAGACTCTCGCCCGCTCACCTGGGAGCGCTCACCAGCCACCAGCCCGCTGCCCTTCTACCCAGAGACTGTCCCTGTCACTTGCCGTGACTACCTGCCCCTCTACCCAGAGACTGTCCCTGTCACTTGCCGTGACTATCTGCCCGTCTTCCCTGGGAGCCACCCGCTTCCTTACAAGGACTGCCCCCTTGTATAGTTGCTCAGAGGTTCCACCTCCCAGACCCGTTACAAATACCATACTGCTTGAACTTGAAATTGGGCCTTTTAGGCATGTGGAGGCGGAAACTGGCCACCACGTCATGGCTGTGTTGGCGGCCTGGAATCCATACTCAGTCCCCAGCCGCCCGGCGGCCGGGTGTCCATACTCAGTCCCCAGCCGCCCCGCGGCCGAGTGTCCACACGGTCCCCAGCCGCCTGGGGGCAGTCGGGTGTCCATAAACGGTCCCCAGCCGCCCCCATTTCAGCATTGGACGAGCCCACCAGAGAACCAGACTCCTCCGGTGGGCCCTGACTTCTCCATCGGTGGAGTTGAGAGTGCCAAGGTGAGGAGCATGATGATGATGACAGAAGTTAGCATCTGCTATGTTTTCTTTTAATGCAAGTGTAAGTGTGCAGCCTGCCACCCACCCACCCCCAGACTGCAATTCATACTGCTAGCTTGCACTTGAAATGGGGTCTTTTAGTTTAGAAGAGGCCGAAGCTGGCCATTACCTCATGGCTGCTTCGGCAGCGAGGTATCCATACTCAGTCCCCAGCCACCCCTATTTGTCCTGGTGTGCCTTATACATAAGATTAAGCGTGTATACCAAAACATTACCTGTGCCCTCCCCAGTGCATTTAGTGGGAAGGAGAGCCTATTCCGCTGTAGTGTGTGCATGCCAAACCCCTGTTCATGGTACATGCGAAGATGCCTCCCACCTTGCACCTGTCGTTGCAGACTTGCAACTATCCCCATTCAAGTCCTTGTCCCAGGGCAGTGTTCAATTGTACCTCTCCCATTCCTTGCAATGCAAGCGCAAGTATGCAGCCTGCCACCCCCAGGCTGCAATACCATATTGCTTGCTTGCTTGCACTTTAAATTGGGCCTTTTAGGCATGTGGAGGCGGAATCTGGCCACCACGCCATGGCTGTGTCGGCGGCCTGGTATCCATACTCAGTCCCCAGCCGCCTGGTGGCCGGGTGTCCCCGCTTGCTCCCCAGCCTCCAGGGGGTGGCCGGGTGTCCATACTCGGTCCCCAGCCACCCCTATTTGTACCGGTAACCTTTCCCACACTTTTCTTAGCCTGGCCTGCTTTAGGGCAGCATTGGCCGAGCCCACCGGACTATCAGACTCCTCCGGTGGGCCCTGGCTTCTCCATCAGGGGAGTTGAGAGTGCCAAGGTGAGGAGCATGATGAGGATGATAGAAGTTAGCATCTGCTTTGTTTTGTTGTAATGCAAGCTGTAACATACCTGGCGGCGTCCTTGCATAGTGGTCCATCTCCCACTGTGCAAGAGCGCGCACTTGATCTCCTGTCCAGAATGTCTCTCTGGCTTCCCTCCATGCTGTCTGTTTGTGTCTGTTTCTGCTGCTTAAGGGCGGCGCCCGATCACTTCCTGCTTTTTGTACCTGCTGTGGGTCACACCCCTTGTGCGCCCTCAGCCTATTGCTGTCTGTCACCTGGTATATAGCTCAGCTGCTCCCATCTATCCCTGCCTGAGCATAGTGTTTCTTTCAGTGTGTGCTTGCACTCTGAAGGTGCCAGGTCCCGTTCTGTGTTCTCTTGTCTGCCTATCCTGGAGGCTGTATTTCCAGGCCTGTCTGAACACGCTCCTAGCCTGTTCCTCCTGCCTTCTAGGGGCCGATTACCTAGACCCGTTCCTGTATCTTGTCTGTCCTGTCTGAACACGCACCTTGCCTGTTCGTCCTGCCTCTCTGGGGGCCGTATTCCCAGACCCGCTCCTGTATTCCGCTGCAGTGTCGGTCTCCTCCGTACACTCAGTTCCAGTCTGAACTCTCTCCTATCCTTTACATGTTTTGCCTCTATGTCCGTTCCCTTCCTTTTTCTGCAGAGTCTGAACTCGTACCTAACTCCTGCTTGTTGTCTCTGTACTCCCGTTTGTGAGTTTGTGGTCCACTCGCTACTTCTCTGCTAGTACCCTGTGGGTGTCTGGCTCTGCCTTTCCCTTCCTGTCTGTTCCGTGTGAACAGAGCCCTGTCCCCCCTACTCAGCCTAGCCTGCTCTGACTCCTTTGCTCACCGCTCCGGTGGTTCTAGCCTGCTCTGACTCCTTTGCTCACCGCTCCGGCGGTTCTAGTCTGCTCTGACTCCTTTGCTTACCGCTCCGGCGGTTCTAGCCTGCCCTGCTTCTGCCCACTGCTCCGGCAGTCCTGTCCTGCCCTGCTTCTGCCCGCTGCTCCGGCAGTACTGTCCTGCCCTGCTTCTGCCCACTGCTCCGGCAGTCCTGTCCTGCCCTGCTTCTGCCCGCTGCTCCGGCAGTCCTGTCCTGCCCTGCTTCTGCCCGCTGCTCCGGCAGTCCTGTCCTGCCCTGCTTCTGCCCGCTGCTCCGGCAGTCGTGTCCTGCCCTGCTTCTGCCCGCTGCTCCGGCAGTCCTGTCCTGCCCTGCTTCTGCCCGCTGCTCCGGCAGTCCTGTCCTGCTCTGCCTCTGCCCGCTGCTCCGGCAGTCCTGTCCTGCCCTGCTTCTGCCCGCTGCTCCGGCAGTCCTGTCCTGCCCTGCTTCTGCCCGCTGCTCCGGCAGTCCTGTCCTGCCCTGCTTGTGCTCGCTGCTCCTGCAGCCCCGTCCTGCTCTGTTCTTGCCCACCGCTTCGGGCGTTCCCTCTCTGCTGTGGTTGTCTACCGCATCTGCGGTTCTTTGACCCAGTCTGTACTGGGTCTTAACCTTTCTGTGCTCCAGCCCGTCCTTTCGGCCAGTACCTCCCTGCCTGCATACTCGCCTGTATCCACCCATCTGCATACCTGCCGTGTTTGCTTATATCCACCAGTCTGTGCCAGCCTAACCTGCCTGTTCCTGAGTCCCAGTGTGTACTGGGTCCTATCCCGCCTGTGTTCCTACCTGCTAGTGCCTCCCTGTCTGCACTCTAGCTGTGCTTGCCTGTACCCCTCTACCTGTATTGTTCCTGAGTCCCAGTGTGTACTGGGTCCTATCCCGCCTGTGTTCCTACCTGCTAGTGCCTCCCTGTCTGCACTCTAGCTGCGCTTGCCTTTACCCGCCTGCCTGCATACCAGTCGTGCCTGCCTATACCCTCCAGTCTGTGCGCCAGCCTAACCAGCCTGATCCAGTAATCCCTGTGTGGGTCAACCCCCGTGTCCGGAGTTTGACCTGGAGTAGCACCTGGTCCCTCTGCCCGGTTTCTCCCTGGTGCACTGGCGTCGTATGCCGTCGTGCCATCTTGGTCGGATCGGCCAGATACTTAGTCACGCCCCTCCAGGCACTCTCCGGTTCATGGTCCAGTGGAATCACTACAATCACACGCACACGCCGCTCAGCCCGGGCGTGTGCATAACAGCATGCTCAGGCCATGGTTCCCGTTGAGCCCCACGGCCTTCGCTCTCTGAGAAGTTTTCCAGCGAATACATGCATTAAAATAAATAAATAAATATTTTTTTTTTCCTTTAGCTGAGTTCCAGGCGAATTACGCACCCGTCCAGATGGATCTATCTGCTCTCGTTCCCGCGGATCCGCTACGTTATTATGGGGATCCTAGACAAAGTCGTGCATTTGTGGAGCAATGCATGCTACACTTCAAGTTCTACCCTCTATGTTTTCCCACCGATCGGGTTAAGGTGGCATTCATTATGTCTTACCTGGCGGGTGATGCCTTGGAATGGATCAACCCCCTATATGAAACACAGGATCCGATCCTCCTGGACCTAATGGCCTTCCTGGTGGCCTTTCTAATGGTCTTCGATGATCCTAACCCGGAGGCTCCTGCTGAAGCTTCACTTCCTAATATCCCGGAGCAGCCCCAATGGGTAATGTGTGTGGGTAGCGCAATAGTCCTCCAGCCCAATGAGACTACTGCCCACCCAGAATCCTCACAGGGTGACTACGCTTTCCGGAATACTTCTCCCAACCTCAAGAGGCAGTCCAGACGTGCTAGACGTAGAGGCAAGCCGTCACGCCAGGGTCTGTCCTCCCTGAGACCTCCTGACCCCAACCTTGAAGTCCCTACTGAAGCTTCATCTCCCTGTATCCCGGAGAAGCCCCAACGGGTAATGTGCGTGGGTAGTGCACCAGTTCTCCTGCCCGAAGAGACTTCTGCCCATCCAGACTCCACACAGGAGAACTTCCTGCACCCGGCATCAGATGCTTCACCCACTTTAACCGGTGTGCATGTCCAAGGATGCTCCAAAGCTGTGGTTACCTCAGAGTCTGTGCACCTCTACTACCTGGCGGAGGACCCCCTGTTGCCTCCTGAATCCTCCGGGATACCACTCGATGACAAATGGAGAGAGAATTCTCTACACCCGGTACTCGATACTTTGTCCGCTTCGTCCTGTGAGCCTGACAATGGGTACCCCAAAGTGGTAGTTACCCCCGAGTCTCTACACCCCTCCGACCAGGCGGAGGACCTCCAGTTGTCTCCTGAACCCTTCGGGGTGCTACCTGGTAGCGAAAGGACAGAGACTCTCCTATACTCTGTACCTGATACCTCGCTCGCTTCATCCAGTGAGTCCAACCTAGTGTACTCCGAAGCAGAGGTTACTCCCGAGTCTCTACACCCCTCCGACCAGGCGGAGGACCTCCAGTTGTCTCCTGAACCCTTCGGGGTGCTACCTGGTAGCGAAAGGACAGAGACTCTCCTATACTCTGTACCTGATACCTCGCTCGCTTCGTCCAGTGAGTCCAACCTAGTGTACTCTGAAGCAGTGGTTACTCCCGAGTCTCTACACTCCTCTGACCAGGCGGAGGACCTCCAGTTGTCTCCAGAACCCTTCGGGGTGCCACCTGGTGGTAAATGGACAGAGACTTTCCTATATCCTGGATCTGATACCTCGCTTGCTTCGTCCAGTGAGTCCGACCTAGTGTACTCTGAAGCAGAGGTTACCCGTGAGTCTCTACACCCCTCTGACCAGGCGGAGGACCGCCAGTTGTCTCCAGAACCCTTCGGGGTGCCACCTGGTGGAGAATGGACAGAGACTTTCCTATACTCGGTACCCGATACCTCGCCTGCTTCATCCAGTGAGTCCGACCTAGTGTACTCTGAAGCAGATGTTTTCTCTGAGCCTCTGCACTCTTCTGACCCGGCGGAGGACCTCCAGTTGTTTCCTGAATCCTCCGGGGTACCACCAGAAAACAAAGAGACAGTGACTTTTCCTCATTATGTACCTGATAACCCGTCTATTTCTTCCTGTGAGCTTGACAAGATGTACCTCGAAGCAGAGATTACCCCCAAGTCTCTGTCCCCCTCCAACCCGGTGGAGGACTTCCAGTTGTCTCCTGTACCCTCTGGGGTGCCACCTGAAAATATGTGGAGAGAGACTTCCTTGTGTGCTGTTCCTGGTACTCCACCCGTTTCGTCTGTTGCTAAGGGTGGCTGGATGGGAGGTAGCATCCTAGCTACCCAGAGGAGACCAGTTTTTCCGGTGGACAGGGGAAGTGATCTCTTCGAAGTGAAGAATTGGCCCTCGAATTCCCTGCGGAAGATTCTGGCAGGCCTGAAGAAGAGGGGGCGTAAGGGGGGGGGTACTGTAACATACCTGGCGGCGTCCTTGCATAGTGGTCCATCTCCCACTGTGCAAGAGCGCGCACTTGATCTCCTGTCCAGAATGTCTCTCTGGCTTCCCTCCATGCTGTCTGTTTGTGTCTGTTTCTGCTGCTTAAGGGCGGCGCCCGATCACTTCCTGCTTTTTGTACCTGCTGTGGGTCACACCCCTTGTGCGCCCTCAGCCTATTGCTGTCTGTCACCTGGTATATAGCTCAGCTGCTCCCATCTATCCCTGCCTGAGCATAGTGTTTCTTTCAGTGTGTGCTTGCACTCTGAAGGTGCCAGGTCCCGTTCTGTGTTCTCTTGTCTGCCTATCCTGGAGGCTGTATTTCCAGGCCTGTCTGAACACGCTCCTAGCCTGTTCCTCCTGCCTTCTAGGGGCCGATTACCTAGACCCGTTCCTGTATCTTGTCTGTCCTGTCTGAACACGCACCTTGCCTGTTCGTCCTGCCTCTCTGGGGGCCGTGTTCCCAGACCCGCTCCTGTATTCCGCTGCAGTGTCGGTCTCCTCCGTACACTCAGTTCCAGTCTGAACTCTCTCCTATCCTTTACATGTTTTGCCTCTATGTCCGTTCCCTTCCTTTTTCTGCAGAGTCTGAACTCGTACCTAACTCCTGCTTGTTGTCTCTGTACTCCCGTTTGTGAGTTTGTGGTCCACTCGCTACTTCTCTGCTAGTACCCTGTGGGTGTCTGGCTCTGCCTTTCCCTTCCTGTCTGTTCCGTGTGAACAGAGCCCTGTCCCCCCTACTCAGCCTAGCCTGCTCTGACTCCTTTGCTCACCGCTCCGGTGGTTCTAGCCTGCTCTGACTCCTTTGCTCACCGCTCCGGCGGTTCTAGTCTGCTCTGACTCCTTTGCTTACCGCTCCGGCGGTTCTAGCCTGCCCTGCTTCTGCCCACTGCTCCGGCAGTCCTGTCCTGCCCTGCTTCTGCCCGCTGCTCCGGCAGTCCTGTCCTGCCCTGCTTCTGCCCGCTGCTCCGGCAGTCCTGTCCTGCCCTGCTTCTGCCCGCTGCTCCGGCAGTCCTGTCCTGCCCTGCTTCTGCCCGCTGCTCCGGCAGTCCTGTCCTGCCCTGCTTCTGCCCGCTGCTCCGGCAGTCCTGTCCTGCCCTGCTTCTGCCCGCTGCTCCGGCAGTCCTGTCCTGCCCTGCTTCTGCCCGCTGCTCCGGCAGTCCTGTCCTGCTTCTGCCCGCTGCTCCGGCAGTCCTGTCCTGCCCTGCCTCTGCCCGCTGCTCCGGCAGTCCTGTCCTGCCCTGCTTCTGCCCGCTGCTCCGGCAGTCCTGTCCTGCCCTGCTTCTGCCCGCTGCTCCGGCAGTCCTGTCCTGCCCTGCTTGTGCTCGCTGCTCCTGCAGCCCCGTCCTGCTCTGTTCTTGCCCACCGCTTCGGGCGTTCCCTCTCTGCTGTGGTTGTCTACCGCATCTGCGGTTCTTTGACCCAGTCTGTACTGGGTCTTAACCTTTCTGTGCTCCAGCCCGTCCTTTCGGCCAGTACCTCCCTGCCTGCATACTCGCCTGTATCCACCCATCTGCATACCTGCCGTGTTTGCTTATATCCACCAGTCTGTGCCAGCCTAACCTGCCTGTTCCTGAGTCCCAGTGTGTACTGGGTCCTATCCCGCCTGTGTTCCTACCTGCTAGTGCCTCCCTGTCTGCACTCTAGCTGTGCTTGCCTGTACCCCTCTACCTGTATTGTTCCTGAGTCCCAGTGTGTACTGGGTCCTATCCCGCCTGTGTTCCTACCTGCTAGTGCCTCCCTGTCTGCACTCTATCTGCGCTTGCCTTTACCCGCCTGCCTGCATACCAGTCGTGCCTGCCTATACCCTCCAGTCTGTGCGCCAGCCTAACCAGCCTGATCCAGTAATCCCTGTGTGGGTCAACCCCCGTGTCCAGAGTTTGACCTGGAGTAGCACCTGGTCCCTCTGCCCGGTTTCTCCCTGGTGCACTGGCGTCGTATGCCGTCGTGCCATCTTGGTCGGATCGGCCAGATACTTAGTCACGCCCCTCCAGGCACTCTCCGGTTCATGGTCCAGTGGAATCACTACAATCACACGCACACGCCGCTCAGCCCGGGCGTGTGCATAACACAAGCGCATGTATGTAGTAGCAGCTAGGCCTGAGGAGGTCAGCGTTTTGGCGCATATCCTACCTCCTCCGAGGATTGCTGGATGTTTTCCTGCTACTATCCAAGTTCTATGACTCCCGTTAAAACAAAGCTTCAGGTGATAAATGATGGATGAGGTAGTGGCAAAGGAGAAAGAGCAGGAGGAACAGGGACCATTCACATCATTATCAGGCCAGTCAACCAGATATGTCTTGTAGGATATGTTTCTGTAACAAAAGGAGCGGTTCGGCTACACAGTTATAGGGCATACAGTGAGTGCAATGCCTACCAAAAATTTCGAGGCACTCCAATGCCCCTTGGAAATGACATGGAGGTCAGAGGGCGTTAACTAAACCTTTTTTTCCATTTATAGCAACTGGGTCTCCCGTGCACTGTTGGCCTAAGCAGTGAATGGAATGCTATCCAAAAATTATGAGGTACTGCAATGCCCCTTACAAGAGCCATGTGTGGCACCCCAGGGGTCTGGTCACCACAGTAATAGAGATTACGTCGGAGAGCAAGTGGGAGGTTTCCTGGTCAGGATCCCTTAAACATGCAACATCCTCCTGCCCCAGTCCTGGGAGGGGAGAATTCTGCCCTTATAAACTGGATCTGCGGTGGGGTTGAGTGAGTCAGAGAACAGAGGACAGTCAGAGTCAGAGTGAGAGCAAGGGAAAGTAACAGCAAGGAGCTCTGTAGGAGCTAGGAGCTAAAGACGAGGGGCTGGTAGCTGAGCAAAGCTCGCCCTGGCAGAAGACAATAGGAACCGGACACAGGAGTCCGAAGCTGTGAGGATTTATATATCCAGCAGCAGAAACCAGCTGCCAGGAGATTTCAGGTCCTCTGGCCATAGAAGCCCGGAGGCTCAGTCACAAGCAAGGGACCAGCACCGCCGTCGTGGAGCGGAGGCTAACAGAAGGCCCCAAGTCACCAGCCATACGGGTGAGCACTACACGGTACACTCAGGGACGTGGGCTACTTCTACCCGCTTACAGCAAGGTAGCCAGGAAGAGTGCAGACAGACGGGGAGGCCTACAACTCCACCTGGCCAGGGGAACTCCTGCTTGCTCACAGACTGACCAGGCCTCTTATGCTAGCCAGTACTCCTGGGAGGGTCTACCTTATAATCATCAGTAAAGACCCTGAACTGCACTGCAAAGACTCTGAGTCATTCCTGCTGCGCTCGTTCACCATCACCCCCATCATCCACACTCACTGCCCTGAGGCTATACTCCTCCCGAGGGGAGTCATCCCATTTTATGCTGCGCACACAACACCAGCCTCAGCGGTCTGCCTCGCAGCGGTGGTACTCCCTGACCGCAATCTACGGGTGGCGCAGTCGGACAATTAACCTCAAAACCTAAGAAAGATTGCCACTGGTTTGACCAGCCTGAGCCACGGGACCGCCACGGAGACTACAGACCCCAGAGACCCGGCACCGGGTATTCCACACACGTGTACACACGGCCCAGGGGGCGCGTCACATGCAGTACAGCATATTACAAACATAAGTCCCATTATTGGGGAGTGGGTGTCCCATAGTATTTGCTTATGCTTTCCCAGCAAAAGCTGCCAAAAATTAGGACGGAGCAACTTGCAATGCCCCTTACAAGAGCCATGCAGTACAGCATATTACAAACATAAGTCCCATTATTGGGGAGTGGGTCTCCCATAGTATTTGCTTATGCTTTCCCAGCAAAAGCTGCCAAAAATTAGGACGGAGCAACTTGCAATGCCCCTTACAAGAGCCATGAAGTACAGCATATTACAAACATAAGCCCCATTATTGCGGAGTGGGTGTCCCATGGTATTTGCTTATGCTTTCCCAGCAAAAGCTGCCAAAAATTAGGACGGAGGAACTTGCAATGCTGGCACCCTGGTGGTATAGTGGTGGTGGAGGCTGAGGATAAGGAGAAGAAGATTAAACAGCCGAAACGAGGAAGCGTATACCCATGTGTGGGTGTGAAGCGGTGCATGTGAATACACCTCCCGAAATAACACAGTGGATTTGACTTTATGTTACTCTGCTGTCATTTGGTGGTGATGAGAAGTCTGGCCCAATCCAGCCCTTGTTCATTTTGATAAGGGTCAGCTTGTCAGCATTGTCAGTTGACAGGCGAGTGCGCTTATCAGTTATAATTCCCCCAGCGGCACTAAAAACACGCTCCGATAACACGCTAGCGGCAGGGCAGGCCAGGACCTCCAAGGCGTACAGAGCGAGTTCATTCCAAGTGTCCAGCTTGGATACCCAATAATTAAAAGGCACAGAGGAATCACGGAGGACGCTGGTACGATCGGCAAGGTACTCCCTCACCATCTTTTGAAACTTTCCACTCCTTGTGAGAGTACCCCGCGCCTCAGGGCCTGTAAGCTGGGCGGGTGTCAGAAAACTGTCCCAGAACGTTGACAGTGTTCCTCTGCCTCTGCTGGATTGGAGTTGCATCTCTTTCGCCTGTACGCCTTGGTTGGGCAACGAACTGTGACCTCTGCCGCTAGCGTGTTCAGATGGGAATTTTTTTAAGAGTTCTGCAGCAAGGGCCTTCTGGTATTGCCCCATTTTTGTAGACCTCTCCACCTCAGGAATAAGAGAGTGAAAGTTCTCCTTGTAGCGGGGGTCTACAAGTGTCACGAACCAGTAATGACTGTCACCCAACATTTTGACAACGCGAGGGTCACGGTTAAGGCAGCGTAACATAAAGTCAGCCATGCATGCCAGACTGGTAACGGGCAAGATTTCCGTGTGCTCACCAAGATGACGACTGACCATGGTCTCCTCCTCCTCCTCCTCTTCCTCCTCCCCCCTGTCCTCAGGCCACCCACGCTGAACCGACGGTATGACACTTGTACAGGTACTACAGTCTACAACGCATGATAGCAGCTCCTGTTCTTCCTCCTCCTCCTCCTCCTCTCCCTCATTGTCCCCCAATGCACGTTGGGATGAGATGAGGCTGGGCTGTGTGTAATCGCCCGCTACGGCTTCTTGATCCATCTCATCATACTCTGGCTGCAATGCCTCCTCTTTAATTCTCTGCAGAGAGCGTTGCAAAAGACAGACAAGTGGGATGCTGCCACTAATGATGGCGTCATCGCCACTCACCATCTTGGTGGCCTCCTCAAAGTTTGTCAGGATGGTACATATGTCAGACATCCAGGTCCACTCCTGAGGTCTTATGTGTGGAGTCTGACCTGAATATCGACTGCCTTGTTGCAGCTGGTACTCCACAACTGCTCTCTTCTGCTCACAAATCCTTTGCAACATGTGGAGGGTAGAGTTCCAACGTGTGGGGACATCACACACCAGTCGGTGTGCCGGAAGCTGCAAACGCTGCTGCAACACAGCAAGGGCGGCGGAAGCTGTAGCCGACTTGCGAAAATGAGCTGACAGGCGGCGTACTTTCACGAGCAGATCTGGCAACTCGGGGTACGATTTAAGAAACTGCTGAACCACGAGGTTAAGCACATGAGCCAGGCATGGTACGTGTGTGATCTCACCTCGCCTCAGAGCCGCCACCAGGTTACGGCCATTGTCACACACGACCATGCCGGGATGTAGGTTCAGCGGTCTCAGCCACAGATCTGCCTGCTCTTTCACAGCTGTCCACAACTCACAAGCAGTGTGAGGTTTATCACCTAAGCTTATGAGTTTCAGCACAGCCTGTTGCCGCTTGGCGGAGGCAGTACTGCAATGCTTCCAGCTTGTTACTGATGTGGTGATATCTGAGATGGAGGCTGAACATGAGGAGGAGGAGGAGGATGCGCAGGAGCTGTACACTGTGGGGGCAACTCTGACTGACATAGGGCCCGCAATCCTCGGTGTGGGGAGGATGTGTTCCGTCCCAAGGTCCGACTGGGTCCCGGCTTCCAGTATGTTTACCCAGTGTGCCGTCAGAGAGATGTACCGTCCCTGGCCACAAGCACTTGTCCACGTGTCCGTTGTCAGGTGGACTCTCCCAGTAACTGCGTTGTTGAGGGCACGGCAGATGCTTTGGGACACGTGCTTGTGTAGTGCGGGGATGGCACACCGGGCAAAATAGTGTCGGCTGGGGACCGAGTACCGAGGGACGGCCACCGCCATAAGATTGCGGAAGGATTCCGTCTCCACCAGCCTAAAAGGCAGCATTTCCAATGCAAGCAGTCGTGAAATGTGCGAATTTAGGACTGTGGCCTGTGGGGCGTTAGCTGCGAATTTCCGCTTTCGTTCAAAGGTCTGGGATATGGACAATTGAACGCTGCGGTGGGACGTGGACGCTGATGCTGTTTCTTGAGAAACTGCCATAACAAGTGAAGACTGAGAGGAGGGGGCATCTTTACATGCAGTATGGACAGGGGATTGCCTTGCACACACAACAGGGGGTTCTATTGCACGCACAACAGTGGAAGAAGCAGTGGTGACACCCGCTGACACTGGTCGTGGACCCTGGGTTTCGCCCCACAAAGTCGGGTGCTTTGCTGCCATGTGCCTGATCATGCTGGTGGTGGTCAGGCTGGTAGTTTTGTCACCCCTGCTGATGCTGGCATGGCAGGTGGAACATATGGCCTTTTTGGGGTTATCAGCAGAGTCTTTAAAAAAATTCCAGACTCTGGAAGACCTACCGCTTGTACTGGCAACGTCCCTCGTGTTGGTGTTACGGGGAACGGTTGCCTGCCTTCTGTCTGCGGCCACCACACTGCTTCTTCCTGCCTGTTGGGGTACTCTGCCTCCCTCCCCCTGTGTGCTGCTGGCCTCACTCTGCATGTCCTCCTTCCACGTTGGGTCAGTTACTAGATCATCCACCACCTCCTCCTCTTCCACTTGCGCACCACGATCCTCCTCCTCACTTCCTGGCAATTGTGTCTCGTCATCGTCCACCTCTTGTGACAGATTGCCAACGTCGACTTCCTGTGGCCGTGGCTGTTCAAATATTTGGGCATCGCAACATGGGATCTCCTCTTCCACCACTTCAAGCGTATCAGGCGAGGGGCCCAAATATGGAAATGGACCAGTGAACAGCTCTTCAGAGTGTCCAAGTGTGGGATCACTTGCTGTCTGACGACAGTCGGCATGGTGGGAGGAAGGAGCATCAGGGTGAGGAGGAGTATGCGGTCGAGACTCACGGCTACTAAGAGTTGACCGTGTGGAAGACAGACCGGAGGTGGTGGTGCCCAGGTAACTGGAAGTATTGTCTGCTATCCAATTAATAACCTGTTCACACTGATCAGTTCTCAATACTGGTGTTGTTCTGTGCTTCCCTAGTAATTCGGTCAAGAAGTGGGAGCGAGAAGATGTGGCTGTTGGTTGTGGCACATTTTCACCTTGGCCACGGCCCCGTCCTCTGCACGAACCATCACCAGAACGTCCACTTCCACGTCCCTTGCCACGCGCCTTGCCCATTGTAAATGAAGTAAAATAGCTTACACTTGCACTATCAATGGAAAAATGGTAATAAAGAGTAGATTAGAACCGTGGAAGAGGAAAACCACAGTTATTGTTTACTGGGGTATACCACACTTTTTTAAATAGAGATATTTGTGGCTGAATAGTGAGCGACACACTCAAACTGCTTTTTTTTTAGATACCAAAGGCCCAAAACTGGATAGTACAGCGATTTGACCCGTGGAACTGCGAAACCACACTGGGATGTCGGGCCTACACAAGACTATTTTCACCAGATATATTTTTGTGTCACAACAGTCAGGAGACACTACTGTTTTTCTTTACGGAAAAAACTACCAAAACCTGAATAATAGAGATTTTTTACCGTGGAACAGCAAAACCACAGTTATAATTTACTGGTGTATACCAGACTTTTTAAAATATATATATATTTGCGGCTGAACAGTGAGTGACACACTCAAACTGTTTTTTTTAGATACAAATGGCCCAAAAGTGGATAATACAGAGGTTTGTACCGTGGAACTGCAAAACCACACTTGTATTTCTCGGGCCTACACCAGACTATTTTCAATAGATATATTTGTGTCTGAAAAATCAGGGAGACACTATTTTTTTCTTTTTTTACAGCAAAAAATGCAAAAAGCAGGATAATAGAGATTTTTTACCGTGGAACAGCAAAAGCACACTTCTGTCTCTCTGGCCTACACCAGACTATTTTCAACAGATATATTTGTGTCTGAAAAATCAGGGAGACACTATTATTATTTTTATACAGCAAAAAATGCCAAAAACAGGATAATAGAGATGTTTTACCGTGGAACATCAAAACCACAGTAATAATTTACTGGTGTATACCAGGCTTTTTAAAATATATAGATATTTGCGGCTGAACAGTGAACGACACACTCAAACTGTTTTTTTTAGATACAAATGGCCCATAGAACTGCAAAACCACACTTCTATTTCTCTGGCCTACACCAGACTATTTTCAACAGATATATTTGTGTCTGAAAAATCAGAGGCACACTTTTTTTTTTTGGGGGGGGGGGGCACCAAAAGGTTAATAAGATGGGTATTTGTACATTGTGAAGGAGGAAAAAAAAAGAGGATTTAGATAAAAAAAAATGATTTTTCCTGGCCCCCGGGACCTGGAGCTAAGCCAGCAATTTCAGCAACAGGAGCAGCACACAGGACTGTAATGCAGCGTTTGCTCGTATAACCACTGCGTCTCCTATACAGCCTGCCTGCCTGCCTGCCTGATATACCTGGGATGGATATTAGTCCTGAGAAGGACTGTTTGTTTGTTCTGGCAGCCTTTACAGACCCTACACTAACTATTTTGCAGGATATAACTCTCCTTAAATCAGCAGCGCTGTCCCTACACTGTCTGATCCGGAGCGACTGTGTCCAAGATGGCGGCGCCCGGTTTTATATACTCGAGGTGACGCTGTGCGGCCAGCCAATCACTGTAATGCCCACAAACAACATGGCTGCGGCATTACAGTGACTGGTTGGCAATCCCTGCATATTCATTGGCTCTGTAAAGAGCGCCAAAAGTGCAGGGCGGAGACCCGAGCTCCCGCCCGAGTAACCCGGAAATGCTCGGTGCTCGCCGAACATCCCGAGTAGCAGTGTCGAGCATGTTCGCTCAACACTAGTCTGCACCCATCCAGCCTCCTTTCACCCCCATACATGTCTGCACCCATCCAGCCACCTTTCTCCCCCATACATGTCTGCACCCATCCAGCCTCCTTTCTCCTCTATACATGTGTCTGCACCCACATAGCCTCCATTCTCCTTCATACATGTGTCTGCACCCACCCAGCCTCCTTTCTCCCCCATACATGTGTCTGCACCCATCCAGCCTCCCTTCTCCTCCATACATGTGTTTGCACTCATCTAGCGCCCTTTCTCCCCCCATATGTATCTGCACCCATCCAGCCTCCTTTCTCCCCCCATAAATGTCTGCACAAATACAGTATCCTTTCTCCTCCATACATGTGTCTGCACGCATCCAGCCTCCTTTCGTCTCCATACATGTGTCTGCACCCATACAGCCTCCTTTCTCCTCCCATACTGTCAAATTTCGCCCCAACTGCTCCCCATACATTTGTCTGTACCCATCCTCCACTCCTACTGTTTCCTGTTGGCAGCGGATCATTCAGGATACTCTCAAAGCATGTTGACAGCAGAAAAAAGCTTTAATTAGCTATAAACAGGTACAGATATGATAGACTTTGTGGAATCAGGAATATACATATCTTAAGTGTATCTGTTCAGCATCAACAGGCTGCTTCTCCTCTCATGTACAAACACAAAGAAGAAAACTCCCATCTTTCTCTCTCTGGATTTGGATTCCCAAATAATACGTCACATTTCCAAGGTCCTTGGTCTCAAAGTGCTGGTTGAGAATTTCACCTAGCTTTGTCATTTCCTTTTCATCTCGATGAGACATGATTACATCGTCTACATATAGGAGAACATACATCCATTCCTTTGCTACAATTTTTGTGTACAAACATGGATCAGCTTGAGACCCTTTAAATCCTTCATCCATCAAAACTTTGTTCATTTTTGAGTTCCATGCTCTTGCCGACTGCTTAAGTCCATAGAGAGATTTTTTCATTCTACAAACAAGGTGCTCTTCACCCTTTTTAATATATCTCTCGGGTTGGCTCATGTACAATTCTTCTTCAATATCACCATGTAGGAAGGCTGTTTTGATGTCAAAATGTCTCACTGCAGCTACGGACATTAAAGTTCTGAATGTGGTTTACTTTGCAACTGGAGAAAATGTAGCATCATAATCTTCACCATATTTTTGTGAGTACCCTTTTGCGACCAATCTTGCCTTAAACCGGTGAACTTTACCTTCTGAGTCATACTTGTTCTTGAAGACCCACTTACATCCGATAGCTCTTTTTCCTTGTGGTAGCTCCGTAAGCTCCCATGTCTGGAGTTGGTAAAGGGACTCCATCTTTTCATTAGCAGCATTTATTAACTTCTGCTTCTGATGGACAGGTGTGGCGCCCCTGAGGGTCCGACCGCCACAGGAATGCTGCACTTCTTCAATGGAGTGTGGTGTTCCTCCTCTGAGGTAAGGCCGGTGTGATGGTAGTGACCTAACCTTTTGCATCCAACACCACATTTCCACCAGAGGGAGCTAATATGCACTAGGTGCTGCTCCCCTGGTTACAGGGAGACTGGGGAACACAAAGTGGTAGGAACCAGTTAGTGGGTGTGGGTGGAGGAACACTAGTTAGTTACACTTCAAATTTGATATTTAATAGAATGCCATCTTTGATCTTGGTTCTTCTGGTTCTGTTCTGTCCTGTTCTTTGGTCCTTCAGTCTAGCCTTTGCTAGTCTGTCTGTCGGCTGTCACGGTGCTGTCAAGATACTGTGTGTAATGTGACTTCCCTCCGGGAGTGCAGATCCTGTGTGGGCCTGCACCGGCATGGGACACAGCCCTCGTACCCCGATCGTTGGGATGAGAGGTAGGTTGCAGACAAGGAATGTCTCAACCCGGCCGAGGACCAGGATCAAGAAGACCCGGGAGCTTTAGAGTGTGGCTCCCTAGCAAATGGGTCCCGGGGAGGATGCAGACCGAGCGGAGTACGCCACCTGTCCTCGCATACCTGATCTATTCAGAGGGATTCCGGCTGCAAGAGGGGTACCGGCCCCCGGCACCCGACCTCGTACTCTACGTCCAGGACGGGAAAGCCCGGTTAGGCCCTGAGGATCCCACCGGGAGTCGGATGGAGAGGAATTGCCACCCGACCCCTACACCTGAGAGGAGCTCAGAGGGAGACCCGACCTATCTACACACGCACAGACGGGAATGGGTGATGTCTGTAGTGCAGGAACACTCTGGTGCAGGGTCGCTACCAAATACTGGACTTCCTCGGAGGTAGTCGGACCCCCGTCCATGGTGGCCGCAGGACTCCGCGAGGAGCAGGGAGTCGCCTTCCCGCTAATACATCTGAGTGAGTAAAGCCTTGGAAGTTCACCCCTATGGCCTCCGGACTGTTCATTACGCGCCATACCACGCGACGCGGTGCCCGTACTCTCCCGCGCTACTGCGACCCCCTTCATCCTGCCTTGCCTGCCCTGAGGCCACGCTCCGCCTGTGGGGAGCAGTGAGAACTCTAGCCGCCATGACACCGGGCCTCAGTGGACTGCTAGCGGCGCTGGTGGCCCCATCACCAGACACCACAGGTGGCGTAGTCGACAATTACCACTCAACCCTGAAAGCCCTTACATCCTTTTTAATGTGACGGCCCTGGTCACGGAACGGGTCCAGGCCACGACTGCATCCCCCTCAACATCTGACCCGGCTCCGAGTATCCCCCATCTTCCCAGGACAGGGCTGCGAGCGTCACACAGGCAGTTTTTGCATCTCTTGCCATCACTGTGGCTCTGGCTATAGGAAGTATTCTGACCATATAAGAAAGGCGTCGAGCTAGGATACCTTTGTTTGGCCTTTCTGATCTCCTGACTGGAGGTTGACTTGGTTCTTCTGTTTCTTTCTTGCTGGCTTCAGAGCTTATCCAGACTTCAGTGTTTTCTTTTTCAGTGTCTGGGTTTGGTGATTGAGATTCTTGTTCTTGTTTCTTGACTTGAATGACTGGTGTAACTTCATGGAATTTGAGAGAAACTGAGTTCTCATCAATCAGTACGTCTCTGCTGATTGTGTTGGTCTCTGTGTTCAAGATTCTGTATCCCTTTTGAGTTTCACTATAGCCCACCAGGATTCCTTACTTTGCATGTGATTGCCACTTGGAACGTTTTTCTTTGGGAACATACACAAATGTTTTGCTTCCAAATATCCTTAGGTGCTTCAGGTTAGGCTTCTCACAGTTCCATAGCTCATATGGAGTTTTATTTGTGGCTTTACCTGGCAGTCTGTTTTGAAGATAGCAAGCTGTCGTGATGGCTTCTCCCCAATACGTTGTAGGTAGATTCGCATCAAACAACATACTTCTTCCACTTTCACAGAGAGTGCGGTTCTTTCTCTTTGCAATGCTAATCTGTTCTGGATTGTATGGGATGGTAGTCTGGAACACGATTCCATTCTTTTTCAAAATGGTTTGCACCTTACCACTTGTATATTCAGTCCCATTATCTGCACGCAGGGCTTTTGGCATTCTTTCAAATTTGTTAAATACTCTGGCAAGATATTCTTCAAGTTTCTGTGGAACTTCATCCTTACTGTGAATCAGGTAGGCGACTGTATATCTGGAGAAGTCATCAACAAATGGGAGAAAATATCTCTTCTTGCTTGGAGTATGAACACTCATTGGACCGCAAACATCTGGGGGTATCAAATCCAGTGACTGTGCAGATCTAGTGGTGCTTACTTTAGGAAAGGATTTTCTGGACGTTTTCCCTTTAACACAGCTAGTGCACTTCATCATTTGACTACATTGCTTGATTTCCACACCATTTGCAAGTTGACCTAGCTTCCTTATTGCTTCTGGGTCTCTGTGCCCAAGACGTCTGTGCCATATATGGATACAGTTCTTATGCTGATCTTGTCTAGCACTGTACACTCTTTCTTTTCATTTTAGCTGATAAAGTTAATTTTAGATTTTTCCTTCTGCAAGAGTGTGACCCTTCTTTGATATAATAAAGCTGTTGTCTTTAAAAGTAACTACATTCCCTTTTTTCGTAAGCTTTTTTACTGATCTGCTTTTTAAGCTGACTCATTCTTGCTTTCCAAATTCTGCATTCTGCTTTAAGGTGACCGGGCTTTCTACAGACAAAACATTCATGAGTTTCCCTTAGATTGCTCTTATTTTTAGGGAAGTCCTGTGTCTTTAATGCTGTTTCTGCTCTAGATTCATTACTACTGCTTACATTGTGTGTTTTTTGCTTGAATTCATCTGCAAGCTTGCCTTTGACATATTCTAGTGTGAGCCTATCATCTGGCTGTGCATCTAATGCAGTGAAAAGTGTGTCATAATTTTCTGGAAGACCACTTAATAGTAGTGCAGCAACATGAAAGTCTTTAATTTCTTCTCCAATGCCCCTGAGATGCTCCACAATCTCTAGGGTGTTTCTCTCTAGTCCTGCATATTCTGCCCATCACTTAGCTTAGACTGATACAGTTTTCTCATGAGATAAAGCTTATTGCTGAGATTTGATCTTTCATGCACTTTTTGTAATTCATCCCACATCTCTTGCAGTTGCACATTTGCATACATGCACAATCTGATCATCATCTACACTGAGGGAGATAGTGCTTTGTGCTTTCTGATCCTTCTCTAGCCAATCATCTGGTAATGGATGAGGCACTTGTCCCTGCATATATTTCCACGTACCTTCTCTTATGAGCAGCATTTTCACCTTCAATTTTCAAGATTGATAATTATGATTGGTGAGACTTTGCACTGAGAACTTGCAGTGATCCCTGCTTGTGGACATCTTCTCTGATGCTCTATGGTGCTTTTGCTTTGGGCTTCTGTTGCTCTTTTACTCTTCTGTGTCACTCCTGGGGTTCTGTGTCACGCTGGAGTTCTGTGTCACGCTGGGTCCATAACCTGTTGGCAGCGGATCATTCAGGATACTCTCAAAGCATGTAGACAACAGAACAAAGCTTTAATTATCTATAAACTGGTACAGATATGATAGACTTTGTGGAATCAGGAATATACATATCTTAAGTGTCTCTGTGCAGCATCAGCAGGCTGCTTCTCCTCTCATGCACAGACACAGGAAACTAAACACAGCCACATAGTCTTTTCTGTGTGTGAGCCTCTGGGAGTTTTTTTTTTTTTTACTTTATAGACAATACACAAACCTAGCAATAGAACATTAACATACACAGGAATGGAGTTGTTGCACTAAACATATTCCAAAATTTTCTCTCACATAGTCCACCATTTCTCCCTTGCTCCTCATATTGCTTGTGAACGCAAATTTAATCCCCTCTGTACATCCTAGTTCCCCCAAAGTATGTCTTTAACCCCTTAAGCCCCGCGGGTGGTTTGCACGTTAATGACCGGGCCGATTTTTACAATTCTGACCACTGTCACTTTATGAGGTAATTACTCTGGAACGCTTCAACGGATCCCCCTGATTCTGAGATTGTTTTTTCGTGACATATTGTACTTCATGATTTTGGAAAAATTTCTTCGATATCACTTGCGTTTATTTGTGAAAAAAACGGAAATTTGGCGAAAATTTTGAAAATTTTGCAATTTTCAAAATTTGAATTTTTAAGCCCTGAAATCAGAGCGATATGTCACACAAAAGAGTTAATAAATAACATTTCCCACATGTCTACTTTACATCAGCACAATTTTGGAACCAACATTTTTTTTTGTTAGGGAGCTATAAGGGTTAAAAGTCGACCAGCGATTTCTCATTTTTCCAACAAAATTTACAAAACCATTTTTTTAGGGACCACATCACATTTGAAGTCACTTTGAGAGGTCTTTGTGACAGAAAATACCCAAAATTGACACCATTCTAAAAACTGCACCCCTCAAGGTGCTCAAAATCACATTCAAGAACTTTATTAACCCTTCAGGTGCTTCATAGGAATTTTTTGAATGTGGAAGAAAAAAATGAACATTTAACTTTTTTCACAAAAATGTTACTTTAGACCCAATTTTTTTTTATTTTCACAGGGGTAACAAGAAAAAATGAACCGCAAAATTTGTTGTGCAATTTCCCCTGGGCACGCAGATACCCAATATTTGGGGAAAAAACACTGTTTGGGCGCACTGTAGGGCTCGGAAGGGAAGGAGCGCCATTTGACTTTTTGATTGTAAAATTTGCTTGAATAATTAGCGGACACCATGTTGCGTTTAGAGAGCCCCTGTGTGCCCAAACATTGGAGCTCCCCCACAAGTGACCCCATTTTGGAAACAAGACCCCCCAAGGCACCTTTATAGATGCATAGTGAGCACTTGGAACCTCCAGGTGCTTCACAAATTGATTCGTAATAATGAAAAAGTGAAAAAAAAAACACTTTTTCATTTTTACGAATCAATTTGTGAAGCACCTAGGGGTTCCAAGTGATCACTATGCATCTAGATAGGTGCCTTGGGGGGTCTAGTTTCCAAAATGGGGTCACTTGTGGGGGAGCTCCAATGTTTGGGCACACAGGGACTCTCTAAATGCAACATGGTATCCGCTAACAAATTGAATGGAAAATCGGCTCAAATTGTTAGCGGACACCACATTGCGTTTGGAAAGCCCCTCTGTGCCCAAACTTTGGAGCTCCCCCACAAGTGACTCCATTTTGGAAACTAGACCCCCCAAGGCACCTTTCTAGATGCATAGTGAGCACTTGGAACCCCCAGGTGCTTCACAAATTGATTCGTAATAATGAAAAAGTGAAAAAAAAACCACTTTTTCATTTTTACGAATCAATTTGTGAAGCACCTAGGGGTTCCAAGTGCTCACTATGAATCTAGATAGGTGCCTTGGGGGGTCTAGTTTCCAAAATAGGGTCACTTGTGGGGGAGCTCCAATGTTTGGGCACACAGGGACTCTCTAAATGCAACATGGTATCCGCTAACAAATTGAATGGAAAATCGGCTCAAATTGTTAGCGGACACCACATTGCGTTTGGAGAGCCCCTCTGTGCCCAAACTTTGGAGCTCCCCCACAAGTGACCCCATTTTGGAAACTAGACCCCCCAAGGCACCTTTATAGATGCATAGTGAGCACTTGGAACCCCCAGGTGCTTCACAAATTGATTCGTAATAATGAAAAAGTGAAAAAAAAAACACTTTTTCATTTTTACGAATCAATTTTCAGTTTCCAAAATGGGGTCACTTGTGGGGGAGCTCCAAAGTTTGGGCACAGAGGGGCTTTCCAAACGCAAATGTGGTGTCCGCTAACAATTTGAGCCGATTTTCCATTCAATTTGTTAGCGGACACCATGTCGCGTTTGGAGAGCCCGTGATGTGCCTAAACAGTGGAGCTCCCCCACAAGTGTCCAAACTATACCCCTCAAGGATTTTATTAAGGTGTATAGTGAACATTTTGAACCCAGAGGTACGGCACAGAATTTGTTTACATTAGGTCATCATATTGAATAAGTTGTCATTATTCTTGAGCGCAAGTGCTCGCTACTTGAGTTTGCATCGGGTACTCAGGTATGCACCATGTACAGCGTGTGCTCGAGTGACATGCTCGAGTCCCTGCTCCGCATGTTTCACGGTTATTAGACACCCAAAAAAAAACATGCGGGGATCGCTCGTGCATGGCAGGCAATCCCCATAAAGTTTTTTGGCCGCGAAGCCTATGGGGCAGAGACTCAAGCATGTCACTCAATGCATACCAGAGCACCCGATGCAAACTCAAGTAGCGAGCACTTGCTCTCAACACTAGTCGCCATATCGTCATCTTTTTTTCTTACTTTTGAAAAAAATCCCAACCCCAGCCCTAGCCCTAGCACAACCCTAGCCCCAGCACAACCCTAGCCCCAGCACAACCCTAGCCCCAGCACAACCCTAGCCCCAAACCCAGCCCTAACCCTAGCCCAATCCTAACCCAAGAGTTTATTTTTGACGCCGTTCCTTGTGCGGTATAAGTGATTAGACGACTTTATTCTTCGGGTTGATGTGATTACAGCAATGCCAGAATCATATGGGGTTTTTATGACTGACAGCTGTCACACACTAAAAGACGCATTTTTTGTAAAATCTAGTATTTGCATCGCCATATTTTGAGAGCTATAATTTTTCCAGATTTTGGCAGACAGTCATGTGACGGCTCGTTTTTTGTGGGATGAGTTGACGTTGTTATTGGTGCCATTTTCAGGTACGTGACATTTTTTGATCGCTTTCTATTCCGATTTTTGGGAGGCAGAATAAACAAAAACCAACAATTCAGGAATTGTTTTTTTTTTTTTTATTATTCTGTTCCGCGTGTGGTAAAATTGATGAGGTAGCTTTATTCTTCGGGTCAGTACGTTTACAGCGGTACCACATTTGTATCATTTTTCTATGTTTTGACGCTTATACACAATAAAAGCTATTTTATAGAAAAAAATATTTTTTAGTATCGCTTTATTCTGAGAGCTATAACTTTTTTATTTTTCGGCTGATGGAGCTGTATGGCGGCTTATTTTTTGCGGGACGAGATGATGTTTTCAGCGGTATCATTTTTATTTATATGCGTCTTTTTTATCGCGTGTTATTCCACTTTTTGTTTGGCGGTATGGTGATAAAGCATTGTTTTTTGCTTCGTTTTTTTTTTTTTTTTTTTACCGTGTTCACTGAAGGGGTTAACTAGTGGGACAGTTTTATAGGTCAGGTTGTTCCGGACACGGCGATACCAAATATGTGTACTTTTATTGTTTTTTTTTTATTTTTTTTATAATAATATTTATTGATGGGTACATTATATTTTTATTTTTGGTGTATTATTTTTTTTATTTTTTTATAATATTTTTGCACATTTTTTTTTTTTTTTTTTCCATTTTCACACAGTTTATACACTTTATTACTTTGTCCCACTCTGGGACTTTCACTTTTTTTTTTCTGATCGCCTGCATGGCACAGGAATGGAGCACCATCCCTATGCCATGAAGGCTGTCAGAAGTGCACAGTGTGAAGATTGCTTGGAGATGCACTGCGCATGTCCAAGCAATCTTCCTGCTCTCTGGTGACCCGGATGTTGTCATGACGACATCGGGTCGTCATGGCAACACCCGGGAAGCCTTTTCAGACTGCGCTGGAAGCCGGAAGAGGAGGTGAGTATCGCCGATCACCTCCCCTTGCCCCCGCAATGCCGCGATCGACTTCGATCGCAGCATCGCGGGGGTTAATGTGCTGGGAGCGGTGCAGGACCGCTCCCTGCACATAGTACCGGGTGTCAGCTGTGACAATCAGCTGACACCCGGCGGCGATCGCGCCCGCACAGCCTGTGTGCGCGCGCGATCGCGATGACGTACTAATACGGGTCTGGCTCTTAAGTCCCAGGGCACAGACGCGTATTAGTACGTCAGATGTTATTAAGGGGTTAAAATGTCCAGCTTTATCTTAGGTGTCTTCATCTCCATTTGTGAGGCTGGAGCACTTACCACCGACGCCTACACTGTCTCCTGCTATCTTCGCCTCTGCAGAGCCGGCAAGTGATGTCAGCAGTGTGATCACATGTGCTGATCATGCTGCTGACTCCGCCCTGACCAGGAAGTGTCGGCGGTCAGGGCTTCAATAGTACTCGGTTAGATGCTAGTACTATTGATCCCTGGGAGCCGGCGCTGCACCTTCTCTGTGCTGGCTATCAAGGTGAACAACCGAATCCCAGTGTGGGGAATGCAGCTGCTGGGGAGACACCTTGGACCGCCATATCAGGTGGCCCGATGGCGCCCCCTGTCGGCTGCGCCTGGGGCAGCTGCCCCGCCTGCCCCTTCCTGGATACACCCCTGTACCATAGCCAGTATTCTAACTCCTAGTTTGAGGACTAAGCAGAATTTACCTAAACAATGTTTAAAGTGCGATGGTATGTATACTGCAAATTTGCAGTTGCAATAAATAGCTTCAGGGATGTCATTGGAAATAATTTTCATAATATAAAAAATTCATAAGCTGGATTACCACATATGTGGTTTAATATATTTAATGCAATGTATGTGATTTAACTTATGTAGGTTTTACTTCCAGAAAACTAAAAGTGAAGATGCAGGAACACATAATGCTATCATAAACACTCATGCTATTGCAAAAGTTAATAGACCACGTTGTGGAGGTAGCTGGAGACGTGCAGTACTTCAGAGGTGGGCATACCATTGGTGCAACTTCTGTAGCCACACAAGAACCCAAAAGTTAAAGGGGGTGACTTTCAACTCCAATGCAGGAGAAATTGTGCCTTTTGAAGACCTATTGGACTGCAAATGGTCCATATACTATTCTTAAACAGCGGTTCTCTTCTGTCTGTGTCCTCTCCTGCAATACTTAATAAGGAAGCCTTTTGGATTTTAATGCTCAACACCCACATCCCAAGGGATAAAATTATAGATCAGAATTGATTCTCATTACTGATTTAAGTAGATGCTACAATATGATATGTAGAATGTAAGTACTTCTTTTGCTTATTTCATTTTTATTTATATTTAAAGGGAATCTGTCAGTAGAATCGACCACCCTAAGCCATCTATATGGGCCTGTAGATCACAGGAAGCTGAATAAAATGATACCTTGATAAATAATACCTGTGATCTGATGTTTTATTCCTTAGTAATCCACATTTCTCTTAATATGTAAACGATATGTTAAGATCTATGAGGCGGACACCGATCTCCTTGAGAATCTGCCTCCAGAGCTTATTTTAAATGAAAAGGGGCGTCTCCAGTGTGAGACATGTAATGACTGACAGTCTTCTCTCCTGATCTACATGTCTCACACTGCTAATGGAAAGGGAAAAGAAAAAAAAAACAGCTCACCTCCATGAACCAGCTGTGTGTCTCTGGGATCCGTGATCAGCGCTGCTGCTTGCGCTCAGTAGACAGGTAATAGGAAAGACGATGATCCAGCTCCACAGACTCCAATAATAAAAACAAATGTATTTTATTTAGAATTTTTTAAAAATATCCAGATTAGCGATAATGTAACTCCTGCTGGTGGAAGAACAATAATAGAAAGGAAAACACAGGGGCACCAAGGAGGGGTGCGCTACCAGACGTGTTTCAAGCGAAGACCACTCTTAAACTTGGTATGAATAAGTGTTATTCATACTTATTCATACTTATTCATACCAAGTTTAAGAGCGGTCTTCGCTCAAAACGCGTCTGGTAGCGCACCCCTCCTTGATGCCCCTGTGTTTTCCCTTCTATTATTGTTATTCCACCAGCTGGGAGTTACATTATCGCTATCTGGATATTTTTAAAAAATTCTAAATAAAAGACATTTGTTTTTATTATTGGAGTCTGTGGAGCTGGATCATCGTCTTTCCTATTACCTCACACTGCTAATGTCCACTTTCATTTAAAATAAGCTCTGGAGGCAGGTCCTCGATGAGATCTGTGTTCGAAATTTCCATGACCTAAACACGTGGTCAAAATTGTTTGTACCCCTCGTTTAATGAAAGAAAAACCCAGAATGGTCACAGAAATAACTTGAATCTGACAAAAGTAATAATAAATTAAAAATCTATAAAAATGAACAAATGAAAGTCAGACATTGCTTTTCAACCCTGCTTCCACAGAATTAAAAAAAAATTCAACTCATGAAATAGGCCTGGACAGAAATGATGGTACTCTTAACTTAATATTTTGTTGAACAACCTTTTGAGACAATCACTGTAATCAAACGATTCCTGTAACTGTCAATAAGACTTCTGCACCTCTCGATAGGTATTTTGGCCCACTCCTCATGAGCAAACTGCTCCAGTTGTCTCGTGTTTGAAGTTTGCCTTTTCCAGACGGCATGTTTCAGCTCTTTCCAAAGATGCTCAATAGGATTTAGATCAGGGCTCATAGAAGGCCACTTCAAAATAGTCCAATGTTTTCCTTTTAGCCATTCTTGGGTGTTTTTAGCTGTGTGTTTTGGGGACCTCAATGCTGAGGTCCTCACTAATACCCACTATAGTTGTAAACATGGTTAGTTTTGGGACCCACTCAAATGTGTTTTGCCTACCCCAGTGCTGAACCCCAATCTACACCTCTGATACACCTGTACAGGGCTTCCACCAGGAATTTCAGGGCCCTATACTGACAACATTTTCGGGCCCTTGAGACTTCGTCCAGGCTTCACCCCAGCTCCGCCTCCACCCCTTGAACCTTCCACAGTCCCACCGCCCACTCTTGGAAAAACTCAACTTCTGCACCATGTCCTCACCAATCACACATTAACAGTTCCCATCGAACCATATCACATACATAGACATCAGCTTTTGTTTTGGCCAAAAGATTTTTTAAGCCGCCATCACGAGAAGGTCGACTCTGCTAGTAGGGCTCTACTCTACTCTAACCTATTAAACATTTCTTAAAATATCCAGTACTCTTTTTAGGTATATTTTTAATTATTTTTCTTTCATGGATTGTGTCACATACATTTTTTAAAATGACCAATAATATCACATACAAGGGATAAATACTGTCACACCATGGCCGGACCACATATTACCACCACATAGTTACCGAATAATACCACATACAAGGAATACCTCCACACCATAGCCAGAACATATATTACCACCACATAGTAACAAAATAATATGAACAAACAAGGAATAAATACCACCACACCATGACTAGTTCACATATTACTACCACATAGTGACCGAATAATACTACATACAAAGAACAAGTACTGCCACACCATTACTGGAGTACATATTACTACCACATAATGACCAAATAATATCACGAACAAGGGACAAATACAGACACAAGTGCCTCAAGGGTCTGTCTTGGGCTCTATATTATTTAATATATTTATTAATGATCTAGTGGAAGCGTTGCATAGTAAAATAGCAATATTTGCAGATGATACTAAACTTTGTAAAGTAGTTAATACAGATGAGGATAGGGCACAGCTACAGGAGGATTTAGATAAATTGGGGAGTTGGGCCAAAAAATGGCAAATGGGGTTCAATGCCGATAAATGTAAGGTCATGCACATGGGAAAGAAAAACAGCAGTCACCCATACATATTAAATGGGAAACCGTTGGGGAAATCTGACATGGAGAAGGACCTGGGCGTCTTGGTTAATAGCAAATTAAATTGGAGTGCCCAGTGTCAGGCAGCAGCTGCGAAGGCAAATAGAGTCATGGCATGCATCAGAATAGGAATAGGGGCATATGATGAGAACATTGTTCTTCCTCTGTATAAAGCGCTGGTAAGGCCGCACTTAGAATATTGCGCACAGTTCTGGGCTCCGGTGCTCAGGAAAGACATATTGGAGCTAGAGAGGGTACAAAGGAGGGCGACTAAGGTAATAAAGGGAATGGAGAGACTAGAATACCCAGAGAGGTTGTCAAAATTAGGCCTATTTACGTTGGAAAAGAGAAGGCTTAGGGGAGACCTCATAAACATGTATAAATACATCAGGGGGCAGTACAGAGATCTCTCCCATGACCTGTTTATACCAAGGATGGTGACAAAGACAAGGGGGCACACTATGCGTCTGGAGGAAAGGAGGTTCCTGCACCAGCATAGAAGGGGATTCTTTACGGTCAGAGCCGTGAGACTCTGGAACTCTCTGGGAGAGGAAGTGGTGATGTCCAACTCACTTAATGAGTTCAAGAGAGGCCTGGACGCCTTTCTTGAGAACAATAAAATTACATCTTATGCTTAGTGATAGTTAATTAATCCAGGGATTTAATCTGACTGCCAGATTGGTGTCGGGAAGTGAATTGTTCCTCAGTGATGTAAATTGGCCTATACCACATGTTTTTTTGTTTGCCTTCCCCTGGATCAACGCTGCGGAATAGCTGCAGTGCACAAGAAATAGGCTGAACTGGATGGACGCTTGTCTTTTTTCGGCCTTATAAACTATGTAACTATGTAACTATGTAACTATATGACACACCATGACCAGACCACATATTGCCACCACATAGTGACCAAACACTACAATACTGATCATTAACCCCTTTACCCCTGAAGGAGGTTTGCACGTTAATGACCAGGTCAATTTTTACAATTCAGACCACTGTCAATTTATGAGATAATAACTCTGGAACGCTTCAACGGATCCCACTGTTTCTGAGATTGTTTTTTTCGCGACATATTGTACTTCATGATAGTGGTAAAATTTCTTCGATATGACTTGCGTTTATTTGTGAAAAAATGGAAATTTGGCGAAAATTTTTAAAATTTCGCAATATGTCACACAAAATAGTTAATAAATAACATTTCCCACATATCTACTTTACATCAGCCAACCAAAAATTTTTTATGTTAGGAAGTTATAAGGGTTTAATAGTTGACCAGCGATTTCTCATTTTTCCAACAAAATTTACA
Organism: Phyllobates terribilis; assembly: GCF_046119375.1. Taxonomy (NCBI): domain Eukaryota; kingdom Metazoa; phylum Chordata; class Amphibia; order Anura; family Dendrobatidae; genus Phyllobates; species Phyllobates terribilis. Next base: position 199,709,904 of record NW_027362762.1, on the reverse strand, counting down.
CAACCATTTTTTTAGGGACCACATCACATTTAAAGTCATTTTGAGGGTCTATATGACAGAAAATACCCAAAAGTGACACCATTCTATAAACTGCACCCCTCAAGGTGCTCAAAATTACATTCAAGAAGTTTATTAATCCTTCAGGTGCTTCACAGGAATTTTTGGAATGTAGAAGAAAACAATGAGCATTTAACTTTTTTCACAAAAATGTTAATTTAGACCCATTTTTTTTTATTTTCGCAATGGTAACAAGAAAAAATGGACCCCAAAATTTGTTGTGCAAATTCTTCTGAGCACGCCGATACCCCATATGTGGGAGAAACCTACTGTTTGGGCACATGGTAGGGCTCTGTAGGGAAGGAGCGCCATTTGACTTTTTGAATGTAAAATTTGCTTGAATAATTAGCGGATGCCATGTCGTGTTTGGGGGCCCCTGATGTGCCTAAACAGTGGAAATCCCCCACAAGTCACACCTTTTTGGAAACTAGACCCCTCAGGGAACTTATCTAGATGTGTAGTGAGCAACTTGAATCCCCAGGTGCTTCACAGAAGTTTATAACATTCAGCCGTAAAAATAAAATGTTCACATTTTTCACACAAAAATGTTTTTCAGCCCCCAATTTTGCATTTTCATAAGGGTAACAGGAGAATTTGCACCATGCAATTTGTTGTTCAATTTCTCCTGAGTATGTAGATATCCCATATGTGGGGAAAAAACACTGTTTGGGCGCACGGCAGGGTTCAGAAGGGAAGGGGTACTGTGTGACTTTATGAACGCAAAATTGGCTGGAATGGAGAGCGGACACCATATCGCGTTTGGAGAGCCCCCGATGTGCCTAAACAGTGGAAACACTCCACAAGTGACCACAGTTTGGAAACTAGACCCCTCAAGGATTTTATCAAGGGGTATAGTGAACATTTTGAACCCAGAGGTATGAAACAGAATTTGATAACATTAGGTCATCATATTGAATAAGCTGTCATTAGTCTTGAGCGCTACTTGCTACTTGAGTTTGCACCCACGTGTTTTTTTTGGCTGTATAACAGCCGCGAAACATAAGGGGCGGAGACTCAAGCATGTCACTCGAGCACCCGCGATACTCGGTGCATACCCGAGTACCCGATGAAAACTCAAGTAGCAAGCACTTGCACTCACCATAGTCACCATATCGTCATCATTTTTTTTCTTTACTTTTGAAAAAATCCCAACCCCAACACAACTCTAACCACAAACCTAATACAACCCTAACCCCAACCCTAATACAACCTTAACACAATCCTAACCCCAATCCTAATAAAACCCTAACACAACCCTAACCCCAGCCCAAATACAACCCTAACCAGGGCTGCCACTAGGAATTTCAGGGCCCCATACTGTCAAAATTTCCGGGCCTCCTTGAGACTCCGCCCAGTCTCCACCCCAGCTCTCTCTCCACCCCTTGAACCTTCCACAGTCCTACCGCCCACTCTTGGATAAACTCCATTCTGCAGCACATCTTCACCAATCACACATTAACAGTTCCCATTGAACACCAGATCACATACAGAGCCAGCAGCTTTTGTTTTGGCTAAAAGATTTCTTAAGCCTCCACCACAACAAAGTCGACTCTTCGGGCCAGGTCCTACTCTACTCTAACCTATTAAACATTTCTTAAAAATATCCAATACTCTTTTTTAGGTATATTTTATTTATTTTTCTTTAAGGGAATGTGTCACATAATTTTTTTTTAGCTAATTGTCACCAGATTGTGCCAATTTTTTTATAATCTGTATTTCTGATTGCAGATTCCATGAATCATTCCCTCCCCAACCAAAATGTATAACCTACTGGTTACGGCTGCCTGATGTTGTAATTTGGCATTTGGTTTTGCAGCATCGCTCAGGGTCATCCAGTAGCTTATAAATTTTGGTTGTGGGTTGGAAGATGGGAGGGTATGATTGCATCCCATAGTGAAATGGTGGACAAATTAATACATGGACTTAAGTTAGCTTCTCACACAGCCAGTGGCACTACCGCACCTGCTGCCCAGTCAAGAAGAATCTAATGATCGCCTCAGCTTGCCTACCGCCGCCACCTGCCACCGCCGCCGCCTCAGCCTGCCCACCGCCGCAGCCTGCGATCACCGAATTAATACATGTAAACAGGGTATATTATTGCATATATATTCACCGATTATGCACTACAAAAAATATATTTATTGGTATTCATTAAAAACCTATAAATTCTAGAATATGTGACATGCAGAAGTAGTGCTGTTGCAGAGTGTGACATGCAGAAGTAGTGCTGTTGCTTTAAAAGCATTCAGCAACTATTAGAAGTAATACAAGCATAGGAGACAGGAAGTGTTGTGCTCTAGAAGCATCCAGCAACTATAGGGCTTAACACAGTTACAGGAGAACGGGAGTGTTTTATCAGAACCCCAGGTAGATTGTGGGGAAGTTGTTTACTGTCTGGCTGGAGCCGAAGAGAAAGGTGGCTTATGATCTGTATCTCACAGAAGTCAAGGGAACAGAATTCAGGTCAGGAGGGAAGCTAAAGAAAGGTCAGTTAGACTCCCTGAGCTAACAGTGTGGAGTATTATTGGCCAGGAAGATAAGGACTGGAAGAAAGCTTGTCATAGAGATTATCTACCTCATCACACCCTTTCCCCCCCTCCATCTTCATGAAGGATAAAGAATGCTGTGTACTATTGAGTCCTTGTGAAGGAAAATCTTGTGGTTGCGTATTCATTAAAACTGTGCCGTACTGTGCTACCGGATAATAGACTGTGTACTGCTGTGCTGCAAAGGAGACTGTACTGTTATTACTGGAGCCTGATGCTCAAAGAGACATTTGCATTGCACTGGCCGTGCCTCATTAAATGTTACTGTTCTACTGTTTATGAAGACTCTTGTCAGATGTGTCTGGTCAGCAACTGAATCTATTGTGTGCCTGAGAGAAGCTGCAGCTAATGGTCACCCTGAGTAACGGTTCCCCCAGGATTCCAAAGAATTCATGTAACCGGTCTTGCCCCTATCTGAACTTAGGCGGCGTGCGTGTAACATTGGTGGCCCATATGGGGAATCCTGAGCGGGAATTAGCATGTAGAGGGAGAAGAGGAAATGTGTCTGGAAAAACACAGCAGCACAGCACCTCATCTCAACTCTGCTACACCAGTTAAAGGGGACTAGCCGTAAAGAAAAACTCAGTAGAAGCAATGGATGTGGAAATACAAATGGACAGAATTAGTGAGCTGCTTTTTCAGTTAACCTGTGAAGAATTGAGAACAGTAGCAGAACATATAAAGATGTCAGTAGAACAGATTTCCAAAGCACACAATCGCAAGCAACTGTTAGCTGCCATTAATGCAAAAATGGATGAGCTGGGGGAAAAAGAAGCTGAAGACGTCATGGAGACATTCCTCCAGGAACTAACACAGTTTCTAACCAGGTTCAAGTTGGAGGATGGAGGGGCGGCACCAATTACCAAAAGCGGAAATCTCCATACACAGACTGAACTACATAAATTGAAAGAACAATTCAAAGCCCTAAGAACAGCCCTGCAGGAATCGACCAAAACCTCTGAATGGGTGATAGACTCAGACAGGACCTTTAACCTGCTCGGGTTAGATAAATCAGACAGTCCTCTCTAACACCACAAATCACCATAAGGAAAGAATTCAAGATCCTGGGACAGATTGGAGAGTGTGAACAGAAAGAAAGACTGTCTAATTTGAACTTGTTGCACCAGATCGATGCAGGCTTACAGAAAGGCTACCAGCCAGGTGAGATCGTTGAGGGGGTGGTGAAAGTGATCAGCCCAGGACTGAACCTCCATAGTATGCTAGAAATGAAAAGTCAATTGACCTTGCAACAGCTGAAGATGATTTTAAAAGGGCACTATAAAAAAGAGAGTACTTCAGAATTGCTCCACCGACTCATTAACCTTTCACAGAAAAATAATGAATGACCCCAAAATTTCTTGTTCAGAGCAATTGAACTGAAGGATAGACTGTTGTTTGCATCCAGAGATGTAGAAGCGGAAGAGAAGTTTGATGCTCGACTAGTCCAGAAGAAGTTCTTGAGATCATTGGGAACGGGATTAATCAGCAAAGATATCAAGTTGCGGCTGAAACAGTACCTAGAAGATCCTGACATTTTGGATGAAGTCCTAATTGAAAAAATGAATGAGGGCGCTAGTTTGGAGTCAGAGAGCGAACAGAAGTTAAAGAAAGGCTCTGCTCCTAAAATCACCAAAATGAGTCACCTGAAGTTGGAGACCCCGGGTGGCCAGTCCAAAGATCATCATAGAGACCCTCCAGTGCCACCTCCGAGGGGGAACCTTAAATCACCAACAAAAGGGAGGACTGCCAGTGCTGACTGGGAGGAAGTAATAGTAGAACTGCAAGCTGAGTTGATTGAGGTGAAAAAGTTGATTCGTTCCAGGCCAGAACCGGTATCCCTCAGACCCAGGAGTGGGTTCCAAAACAGAAGATACCCGGCTTGTGAAGCATGCTGTTCATCAAATCAGTGTACAGTGTGTGTCCACTGTCTAAGATATGGTGAGGAAGGACATTATGCCAAGGAATGCCAATGGTCATGGTCATTTGGGTTAAAAGACAGGAGGTTACCAGTGCGGGGTCACTGGTAACGACGACACGGAGGAGGCCCCAGAAGAAAATCCAATTCTCACTAAACCCCAGAACGGCGCATGAAGTAAAATGGCTGCATCAGTACTATCCCCAAGTGTGTTCCCATCTACAACAGCTGCAAGGGAGACAGGGAGACAGGGGCATCAGTTACTTAATGCCCAGTCCGGAGGTCAAATGATGTACTCCTGGGAGGAGGATTCTTCCGTCAGTAAAGATAGCCTCATCAGCCTGATCGGTGAAAGGTGCTTTATACAGTGCCAGCTAGATGGACTCCTAGTAAAAGCACTGTGGGACACAGGAGTCCAAGCGAGCCTTTTAAATTAAGAATGGAGAAGGCGCTACCTGCCACACACTTGCCTTCAGTCACTAAAAGAACTCTTGGGACCAGTGGAACTCCATGGCAAAGCCGTCAACCAGACCGAAATCCCTTTCATAGGCTGGGTGGAAGTGACTTTCCAACTCAGGGCCACGAAGAACAGCAACACCATCGAGCTTTTGGTACCTTTTCTCGTGACCAGTGATCAGAACGTGGCAGAGGATCCTATCCTGGGTTATAATGTAATCAGTGAGGTTATCACGAAACACAAGGCAGGGGCACTGGTGGTGGATGCAATCACCATATTGCTCGCCATACCCATACCCAACACCGTGGCTGAGAACGTGATTCATAGAGTAAAGAAAGCACAGAATACAATGGACCTAAAAGAAGTCAAGGTAGGCTTGCGCCCAAACCATCATCCCTGCAAACAAAATGGTGGGGGTAAGGTGTGAAGTCTGGGTAGAACCGGGAAGAAAAGTCCAGAAAAGACTGTTCATGCCAAAAGACTCCTCAGAACTTCCAGAAGGCCTAGTTCAAGGTGAGACTATGCTTACGAATCCTACTGGTGGGTTTGCTCGAGTGACAGTACCGGTGATGAATACTACAAAACACAAAATTAGACTGGATCCAAAGACTGTGTTAGGTCACATCGAAACCGTTAAAACGGTATATCCAGCCAGTGTGAGACCAGCCCAGGGGTCTACAGTGAATTCAGTCTCCCCACCAAGGGGAGGAAATTGCGCAACCCACCTCGGGGTCCTGGGATCCCCCAGTACCCCTGGAACACATGTGTGCTGAAGATCTAGCGGTAGAAAAACAGATGCTGACAGAAGAGTGTCATGCGTTCTCCAAAGATGACTCTGATATAGGCTGTATCCCGTCATTGCATTTGAAAATCTATTTGAAAGACACGACCCCAGTAACCAGAAGTTACATGTTTGTGCCAGAACCATTACATCGTAAAGTGAAAGAATATTTACAAGATCTCACCAACAGAGGTTGGGTCCAAAAGTCGAAGTTGTCTTATTCTGCTCCTATTGTCTGTGTTAGAAAGAAGGACGGTACGTTGAGACTCTGTTTACCGGCAACGAAACCGAAAGTCAGTACCTGATCGACACCCGATACGAAAGATCCAAGATATGCTGGATAGCTGTTGCTTTAAAAGCATTCAGAAACTATTAGAAGTAACACAAGCACAGGAGACAGGAAGTGTTGTGCTCCAGAAGCATGCAGCAACTAGAGGGGTTAACACAGTCACAGGAGAAGGGAATGTTTTAGTAGAGTCCCAGGGGGATTGTGGGGAAGTTGTTTACTGTCTGGCCGGAGCCGAAGAGAAAGGTGGCTTATGATCTGTATCTCACAGAAGTCAAGGGAACAGAATTCAGGTCAGGAGAGAAGCTAAACAAAGGTCGGTTAGACTCCCTGAGTTAACAGTGTGGAGTATTATTGGCCAAGAAGATAAGGACTGGAAGGAAGCCTGTAATAGAGATTATCTACCTCATCACACCCTTTCCCCCCTCCATCTTCATGCACGATATAGAATGCTGTGTACTATTGAGTCCTTGTGAAGGAAAAGCCTGTGGTTGTGTATGCATTAAAACTGTGCTGCACTGTGCTGCCGGATAGTAGACTGTGTACTGCTGTGCTGCAAAGGAGACTGTACTGTTATTACTGGAGCTTGTTGCTCAAAGAGACATTTGCATTGCACTGGCCGTGCCTCATTAAATGTTACTGTTCTACTGTTTATGAAGACTCTTGTCAGATGTGTCTGGTCAGCAACTGAATCTATTGTGTGCCTGAGAGAAGCTGCAGCCAATGGTCACCCTGAGTAACGGTTCCCCCAGGATTCCAAAGAATTCATGTAACCAGTTTTGCCCCTATCTGAACTTAGGCGGCATGCGTGTAACAAATATAAATACAAATACACCTCAAAACATAACTCAAAGTAATAATATAAAACAATTATCAAGTATTCAAGAGTAAAGAGGGGAGGGGGGCCACCCCATTTAGCAATTACTCGTCCCTACCTGTCTGAGGAAGTTGGCACCCTCTTGAAACAAAATTGGCGCCCCCGCTCCGCAGCAACTCACCAGCGTTCCCTCAGCAACCTCCCCCTCAGCAGCCTCCCCCTCACCAGCCTCCCTCTCACCAGCCCCACCCTCACCAGCATCCCATCAGAAGCCTCCCTTTCATCAGCCTCCCCTCAGCAGCCTCCCTCTCATCAGCATCCCCTCAGCAGCATCCGCTCAGAAGCATCCTTCTCATCAGCCTCCCCTCAGCAACCTCCCTCTCATCAGCATCCTCTCAGCAGCATCCCCTCAGTAGCCTCCCTCTCATCAGCCTCCCCTGAGTAGCTTCCCTCTCAGCAGCATCCCCTCAGTATCCTCCCTCTCATCTGCCTCCCCTCAGTAGCCTCCCTCTCAGCAGCCTCCCCTCAGTAGCCTCCCTCTCAGAAGCCTCCCCTCAGTAGCCCCCCTCACCAGCCTACCTCTCACCAGCCTCCCCCTCACCAGCCTCCGCCTCACCAGCATCCCCCCACCAGCCTCCCCCTCACAAGCATCCCCTCAGAAGCCTTCTTTTCATCAGCCTCCCCCAGCGGCCTCCCTCTCATCAGCATTCCCTCAGCAGCATCCCTCTTAGCAGCCTCCCCATAGCAGCACCCCCTGAGTAGCCTCCCTCTCATCAGCCTCCCCTGAGTAGCCACCGTCTTAGCAGCCTCCCCTCAGTAGCCTCCCCCTCAGCAGCCATCCTCTCACCAGCCTCCCCCTCACCAGCCTCCCCCTCACCAGCCTCCCCCTAACCAGCATCCCCACAGCAGCCTCCCTTTCATCAGCCTCCCCTCAGCAACCTCTCGCTCATCAGCCTCACCTCACCAGTATCCCCTCAGCAGCCTCCCTTTCAGCAGCCTCCCTTTCATCAGCCTCACCTCAGCAGCCTCCCTCTCATCAGCATCCCCTCAACAGCATCCCCTCAGCAGCCTCCCTCTCATCAGCCTCCCCTCAGCAACATCCCTTCAGTATCCTCTCTCTCATCAGCCTCCCCTGAGTAGCCTACCCCTCACCAGCCTCCCTCTCACCAGCCTTCCCTTCACCAGCCTCCCTCTCACCAGCCTCCACTTCACCAGCCTCTCTCACCAACCTCCCCCTCACCAGCATCCCCTCAGCAGCCTCCCTTTCATCAGCCTCCCCTCAACAATCTCCCTCTCATCAGCCTCCCCTCAGTAGCCCCCCTCACCAGCCTCCCTCTTACCAGCCTCCCTCTCACCAGCCTCCCCCTCACCAGCATCCCCCCACCAGCATCCCTTTCATCAGCCTCACCTCAGCAGCCTCCCTCTCATCAGCATCCCCTCAACAGCATCCCCTCAGCAGCCTCACCTCTGCAGCCTCCCCTCAGCAGCATCCCTTCAGTAGCCTCTCTCTCATCAGCCTCCCCTGAGTAGCCTACCCCTCACCAGCCTCCCCTTCACCAGCCTCCCTCTCACCAGCCTCCACTTCACCAGCCTCCCTCTCACCAGCCTCCACTTCACCAGCCTCCCTTTCACCAACCTCCCCCTCACCAGCATCCCCTCAGCAGCCTCCCTTTCATCAGCCTCCCCTCAACAACCTCCCTTTCATCAGCCTCCCCTCAGTAGCCCCCCTCACCAGCCTCCCTCTCACCAGCCTCCTCCTCACCAGCAACCCCCACCAGCCTCCCTTTCATCAGCCTCACCTCAGCAGCCTCCCTATCATCAGCATCCCCTCAACAGCATCCCCTCAGCAGCCTCATCTCAGAAGCCTCCCCTCAGCAGCATCCCTTCAGTAGCCTCCCTCTCATCAGCCTCCCCTTAGCAACATCCCTTCAGTATCCTCTCTCTCATCAGCCTCCCCTGAGTAGCCTACCCCTCACCAGCCTCCCTCTCGCCAGCCTTCCCTTCACCAGCCTCCCTCTCACCAGCCTCCACTTCACCAGCCTCTCTCTCACCAACCTCCCCCTCACCAGCATCCCCTCAGCAGCCTCCCTTTCATCAGCCTCCCCTCAACAACCTCCTTCTCATCAGCTTCCCCTCAGTAGCCCCCTTCACCAGCCTCCCCCTCACCAGCCTCCCTCTCACCAGCATCCTCCCTCCTGCCTCCCTTTCATCAGCCTCACCTCAGCAGCCTCCCTCTCATCAGCATCCCCTCAACAGCACCCCCTCAGCAGCCTCACCTCAGTAGCCTCCCCTCAGCAGCATCCCTTCAGTAGCCTCCCTCTCATCAGCCTCCCCTGAGTAGCCAACCCCTCACCAGCCTCCCCTTCACCAGCCTCCCTCTCACCAGCCTCCACTTCACCAGCCTCCCTCTCACCAGCCTCCACTTCACCAGCCTCCCTCTCACCAACCTCCCCCTCACCAGCATCCCCTCAGCAGCCTCCCTTTCATCAGCCTCCCCTCAACAACCTCCCTCTCATCAGCCTCCCCTCAGTAGCCCCCCTCACCAGCCTCCCTCTCACCAGCCTCCCCCTCACCAGCATCCCCCCACCAGCCTCCCTTTCATCAGCCTCACCTCAGCAGCCTCCCTCTCACCAGCCTCCCCCTCACCAGCCTCCCCCTCACCAGCCTCCCCCTCACCAGCCTCCCCCCACCTGCCTCCCTTTCATCAGCCTCACCTCAGCAGCCTCCCTCTCATCAGCATCCCCTCAACAGCATCCCCTCAGCAGCCTCACCTCAGCAGCCTCCCCTCAGCGGCATCCCTTCAGTAGCCTCTCTCTCATCAGCCTCCCCTGAGTAGCCTACCCCTCACCAGCCTCCCTCTCACCAGCCTCCCCTTCACCAGCCTCCCTCTCACCAGCCTCCACTTCACCAGTCTCCCTCTCACCAGCCTCCACTTCACCAGCCTCCCTCTCACCAACCTCCCCCTCACCAGCATCCCCTCAGCAGCCTCCCTTTCATCAGCCTCCCCTCAACAACCTCCCTCTCATCAGCATCCCCTCAGTAGCCCCCCTCACCAGCCTCCCTCTCACCAGCCTCCCCCTCACCAGCATCCCCCCACCAGCTTCCCTTTCATCAGCCTCACCTCAGCAGCCTCCTTCTCATCAGCATCCCCTCAACAGCATCCCCTCAGAAGCCTCCCCTCAGCAGCATCTCTTCAGTAGCCTCCCTCTCATCAGCCTCCCCTTAGCAACATCCCTTCAGTATCCTCTCTCTCATCAGCCTCCCCTGAGTAGCCTACCCCTCACCAGCCTCCCTCTCGCCAGCCTTCCCTTCACCAGCCTCCCTCTCACCAGCCTCCACTTCATCAGCCTCCCTCTCACCAACCTCCCCCTCACCAGCATCCCCTCAGCAGCCTCCCTTTCATCAGCCTCCCCTCAACAACCTCTCTCTCATCAGCCTCACTTCAGCTGCCTCACTCTCATCAGCCTCACCTCAGTAGCCTTCCTCTCACCAGCCTCCCCTCAGCAACATCCCCTCAGTAGCCTCGCTCTCATCAGCCTCCCTTCAGCAGCATCCCCTCAGTAGCCTCCCTCTCATCAGCCTCCCCTGAGTAGCCTCCCTCTCAGCAGCCTCCCCTCAGCAGCCTCCCCTTAGAAGTTTCCTTCTCAGCAGCATACCCCTTACTATCACACAGAAACACACTGCCCACCGCCTCCTCACCAACAAACACACACACACACACAATGCCTTGCCTAACACACACACAGACAGACACACACAATGCCTTGCCTGACACACACACACAGACACACACAATGCCTAGCCTGATACACATACACACACTTGCTTGACCGGCCAACACCATCCCCGCAAGAGATTGAAGATGAGTGCGCACAGCCGTGCAGCCTGTCACAGGACCATGATGCAACCGGCAGCGGATTAAAGGTACAGCACTCATTTCCATCCGCCGGGTGCATCATGCGCCGAACTGTTGTCCCTAAGGGAACGGTAAGCAGAAGCAAAGAGAGGGGAGGCCTGAGGCCCCTTTTTGCTTCTAGTCACCGGGCCCCATACAGCAGTAAGGGCAGTAATGCCCTGATGGCGGCCCTGACCCTAACACAACCCTAACCATAACCGTAACCCTAACCCTAGCACAACTCTAACCCTAGCACAACCCTAACCCTAGCACAACCCTAACCCTAGCTTTTATTTTTTGCGCCGTTCCTCGTACGGTATAAGTGAATAGACGACTTTATTATTCAGGTCGGTGCGATTACAGCGATACCAGATTTATACTGGGTTTTTATGATTGACAGCTGTCACACACTAAAAAATACATTTTTTTTTTGCAAAGACTAGTTTTTGCATCACCATATTTTGAGAGCCATGTAAGGGCTTGTTTTTTGCGGGACAAGTTGACATTTTTCTTTGTACCATTTTCGGGCATGTGACATTTTTTGATCACTTTCTATTCTGATTTTTGGGAGGCAGAATAAACAAAAACCAACAATTCATGAATTGTTTTTTTTTGTTATTTTTTATACTGCTCCGTGTGTGGTAACATTGATAAGGCAGCGTTATTCTTTGCTCCCCTCACCAGCATCCCCCCCACAGCAGCCTCCCTTTCATCAGGCTCCCTCAGCAACCTCCCGCTCATCAGCCTCACCTCACCAGTATCCCCTCAGCAGCCTCCCTTTCATCAGCCTCCCCTCAGCAGCCTCCATTTTCTTAGGCTCCCCTCAGCAGCCTCCCTTTCATCAGCCTCACCTCAGCAGCCTCCCTCTCATCAGCATCCCCTCAGCAACATCCCTTCAGTAGCCTCTCTCTCATCAGCCTCCCCTGAGTAGCCTACCCCTCACCAGCCTCCCTCTCACCAGCCTCCCCTTCACCAGCCTCCCTCTCACCAACCTCCCCCTCACCAGCATCCCCTCAGCAGCCTCCCTTTCATCAGCCTCACCTCACCAGTATCCCCTCAGCAGCCTCCCTTTCATCAGCCTCCCCTCAGCAGCCTCCATTTTATCAGCCTCCCCTCAGCAGCCTCCCTTTCATCAGCCTCACCTCAGCAGCCTCCCTTTCATCAGCCTCACCTCAGTAGCCTCCCTCTCATCAGCATCCCCTCAGCAGCATCCCTTCAGTAGCCTCTCTCTCATCAGCCTCCCCTGAGTAGCCTACCCCTCACCAGCCTCCCTCTCACCAGCCTCCACTTCACCAGCCTCCCTCTCACCAACCTCCCCCTCACCAGCATCCCCTCAGCAGCCTCCCTTTCATCAGCCTCCTCTCAACAACCTCCCTCTCATCAGCCTCACCTCAGCAGCCTCCCTCTCATCAGCCTCCCCTCAGTAGCCTTCCTCTCATCAGCCTCCCCTCAGCAGCATCCCCTCAGTAGCCTCCCTCTCATCAGCCTCCCTTCAGCAGCATCCCCTCAGTAGCCTCCCTCTCATCAGCCTCCCCTGAGTAGCCTCCCCCTCAGCAGCCTCACCTCAGCAGCCTCCCCTTAGAAGTTTCCTTCTCAGCAGCATCCCCCTTACTATTACACACAGACACACTGCCCACCGCCTCCTCACTAACAAACACACACACAATGCCTTGCCTAACACACACAGACAGACACACACAATGCCTTGCCTGACACACACACAGACAGACACACACAATGCCTTGCCTGACACACACACACACACACTTGCTTGACCGGCCGCCGCAGTCCCCACAACAGATTGAAGATGAGTGCGCACAGCCGTGCAGCCTGTCACAGGACCATGATGCACTCGGCCGCGGATTAAAGGTACAGCACTCGTTTCCATCCGCCGGTTGCATCATGTGCCGAACTGTTGACCCTAAGGGACAAGTAAGGAGAAGCAAAGAGAGGGGGGCCTGAGGCCCCTTTTTGCTTCTAGTCACCGGACCCCATACAGCAGTAAGGGCAGTAATGCCCTGATGGCGGCCCTGACCCTAACACAACCCTAACCATAATTGTAACCCTAACCCTAGCACAACCCTAACCCTAGCACAACCCTTACCCTAGCGTTTATTTTTTGCGCTGTTCCTCGTACGGTATAAGTGATTAGATGACTTTATTATTCAGGTCGGTACCAGATTTATACTTGGTTTTTATGATTGACAGCTGTCACACACTAAAAAATAATTTTTTTTTTTGCAAAGACTAGTTTTTGCATCACCATATTTTGAGAGCTTTAATTTTTCCATATTTCGGCCAACAGAGTCATGGAAGGACTCGTTTTTTGCGGGACCTGTTGAAATTTTTCTTCGTACCATTTTCGGGCACGTGACATTTTTTGATCACTTTCTATTCCAATTTTTGGGAGGCAGAATAAACAAAAACCAACAATTCATTATTTTTTTTTCTTTTATACTGCTCTGTGTGTGGTAAAATTGATAAGGCAGCGTTATTCTTCGGGTCAGTACGTTTACAGTGGTATATATTTTTTTATGTTTTGGCCCTGTTACACAATACAAACTATTTTATAGAAAAAATATTTTTTCTGCATCGCTTTATTCTGGGAACTATAACTTTTTTATTTTTCGGCTGATGGAGCTGTATGGCAGCTTTTTTTTTGTGGTACAAGATGACGTTTTCAGCGGTCCCATTTTTATTATATTCATCTATTTGATCGCGTTTTATTCCATTTTTTGTTTGGCAGTATGATGATAAAGCATTGTTTTTTACTTCGTTTTTTATTTTTATTTTTTACCATGTTCCCTAAAGGGGTTAACTAGTGGGACAGTTTTATAGGTCAGGTCATTAAGAATGCGGCGATACCAAATATATGTATTTTTATAGTTTTTTTTCCAAAATAATATTTATTTATGGGTACAGTATATTTGTATTTTTTTTTGGATTATTTTTTCATTTTTTTAATGTTTACAATTTTTTTTTCACTTTCTGACACTATTTTGCACTTGTACACTTTGTCCCACTATGAGACTTTCATTTTTTGCATGCTGATCGCTTGCACAGCATAGGGGATGCAGCAGCATCCCCTCTGCTATGCAAACTGTCAGCCCTGCAGACACAAGTTAGGTAGAACGTGCATTGAGCACAATCTACCTAACTTCCTGATGTCTGGTGACCCGGATGTCGTCATGACGACATCAGGTCACCATGGCAACAGTCGGGTCGCCGATACAAGGTAAGAGCGGCACTACTCCTGGCACATAGTACCGGTTGTCAGCTGTTAGAATCAGCTGACACCCGGCGGTGATCGCGCCCGCACAGCCTTTGTGCGCTTGCGATCGCCAAGGCGTAATAATACGTACCTGGTCAAAAAGGCCCAGGGTGCAGGTACGTATTATTATCCCCAACGTCAGAAAGGGGTTAATAAAAAACACAATACTAATATTACCATAAGTGCCATTATACATAGGAGCTCTGTACATAGTATATAGTGTATAGTGTCAGAGTACAGGTAATACAGTGATCACCAGTGACATTATAAACAGGAACTCTCTGTATAGTGTCAGTGTACAGGTAATACAGGGATCACCAGTGACATTATACACAGGAGCTATGTAATAGTGTCAGTGTACAGGTAATACAGGGATCATCAGTGACATTATATACAGGAGCTCTGTATGTAGTGTACAGGTAATACAGTTATTACCAGTGACATTATACACATGAGCTCTGTATATAGTGTCAGTGTACAGATAATACAGGCATCACCAGTCACATTATACACAGGAGCTCTGTATATAGTGTCCGTGTACAGGTTATACAGTGATCACCAGTGACATTATACACAGGAGCTCTGTATATAGTTGTACAGGTAAAACAGTGATCACCAGTGACATTATACACAGGAGCTCTGTGCATAGTATATAGTGTATAGTGTCATTGTACAGATAACACACTGACTCACCGGTGACATCTTTAGTAGTGTTGAGCCACCCCCGTAGTGTTCGAGTTCGGTTCGGTTCGTCGAACACCCGTGTGTTCGCCGAACTGTTCGTCGAACTGTTCGTCGAACACCTTCGAACACCGTTAAAACCAATGGCAGGCAAACAAAAACACATAGAAACACATAGAAAACACCTTCAAAGGTGTCCAAAAGCTGACAAACTGCTCAGAAGACATAACTAACACATGGAAAAGTGACAAGTACATATAGTCATGCGAAAATAAAAGAGGTGGAGGAGTAAAAGGAGGGGGAGACACAGATATAGGCATGTCATGCCCTTCTAAAATCCAAAAAGTGAGAAGCCGACACGGCCAGTCCGCTCCTGCCCGTGCCACCTCCGTGTCGCCGGGTTTGTGCCAGAGCCGCGGTGAACCCTGACGGCCAGCCCCCCTCTCCCAATACTGGTGCCTGTCCGCTGGTGGGTCGAGCGAGCCCCCCTGTGGTGGAGGCAGCTCTAAGCTTTTTAATTTAAATTGTCTCTCTAATTTGAATGAATACACTTTAAATCCATTTACAAGGATCTATTGGAGGGCAAGTCTCATGCCAGCAGCCGCGGTAATTCCAGCTCCAGTAGCGTCCACTAAAGCTGCTGCAGTTAAAAAGCTTTTATAAGGATCGAGCTCGGCTGTCCACCGCAAGGCATCCTACTGCCAGTCCCAGCCCCTATGCCTTGGGGTGCCTCCTGATGCTCTTCACTAAGTATCCCATGGTCCCGAAGCATTTCCTTTGAAAAAATTAAGTGTCTAAACTACAGGTGGTGTAGCTTGCTTAACAGCCGGGATAATCCGCTGACTAGCAGACACTGCTACTAGGCACAAAGTATTTCCTGGGCTAGATGCAGTTAAAAATTTGTAATTAGATACTCTCGTTGGATGCTGAGAAAGCATTCCATAGAGTCTCCTGGCACGCCATATATGATTCTCTTAAAAAGCTTGGGGTAGGGGTCTAGGGGACCCTTTTATAGCCAAAATCATGGCCCTGTATCGCAATACGTCACCTAGGCTGAAGATAAATGGAACTGTAGCACCCTGAGGGCTCGGTTGCTACAGACGTATTGCACCTCACCCAGAGGTGTGATATCTCACTCTCAGGTAAGGATGGAGTGTGGATCAGGACCCGACACCTGCATGCATTACACCACATTGCCGTGGGGCAGGGCGACCAATATGCCCCTGAGATGGGCACGACAGTCCCTGTCCCTGGCTGGAGTGGGGGGAGGGAACACTGAGGAAGGGGAACCCTGTAGTGCAGGAGCAGGGAGGAAGCAGTTCCTGGGTGCATTGAGAAGGGAGTATAAAAGGTGGGCACCATCTTAGTTCAGTGCAGAGAAGTCTGAGCAGAAGTGGCAGGGAGCAGGGGCTCTGCATGAGCTCTGCTCCGGAGGCGGGCCTAGTAACAGAGGCCCAGGCCTGGAAGAGGGAGAAGGAAGGAAGAGGAGCAGAGAAGGCTCCAGGAACGAGGAATGAAGGGATCCCAGAGGTGCGGACGGGCGAGTCGCCACCGCACGCCCGAATCCACCTGCGTGGAGGGGTCAGGCCAAAGGGGGAGACCGGTCCCCGAACTAGTGGAGGCAGGAAACGACCCTCAGCTAGAAACCGGAGGCTCTGACATTTTATGTGGCGCAGCCCCTCGCTACACCCGCTAGGAAGGCACCACATAGGGTCAGGGAAACTGGCGCCAAGTTTACCAAGAGGAGGCCCGAGGCAGCCGGACAGAAGTGTTGGTAAGAAAGGCCAGACAAAGGACACACAAAGGGGATCCTGTGAAGTGCTCCAAAGTTATCTGGGAGTTGTCTGAGCCCCTCACCTGGTGAGCACAGTACGACGTGGGCAGCCGTTACCTGCAGACGTGGTCTGGATAATAAGAACTGTGAGTAAAGGCCCTGGACTGCATCACTGACTCCGTGTCGTTACTGCTGCTGCCCTGCACCATCACCCCCATCCTCCGCATACACTGCCCTGAGGCTATACTCCTCCCGTGGGGAGTTATGCTACGCTCTGCTGCACCCACAACACCAGCCTCAGCGGTCTGCCCTGTAGCGGCGGTTCACTCTGACCGCAATCCACGGGTGGCGTAGTTGGACATTTAAACATCAAAACCACATAAATAGTTCCGCCACTGGTTTGACCGCCCTGAGCCACGGAACCGGGTCGCCGCCACGAAGACTACAACCACCAGCATCCACCAAAAAGGGTCCGGCTCCGGGTGTCCCAAGGCCCAGGGGGTGCGTCAGAACATTTTCATCACCTTTCACAATCACCAATGGGACAAGGCAGGGATGTCCTCTGTCCCCTCTCTTATACATCCTAGTGACGGAGCACCTGCTCTCATCAATTCGCCATAACCCCAATATTAGGTGGATTGAGGTGGGAGGCACCGAGTACAAGTGCTCTCTATTTGCTGATGATGTCCTAGTATATATCACTCAATCACATATATCCATCCCTGCTGTTATGGCTGAAATAGATCACTTTGTTACATGGTAAAATTTTAAAATCAATGCAGCGAAGTCTGAGGCCCTCGATGTCTCCCTCCCCAAATCCATATAGGATTCCATCCAGTCCAACTTTCCCTTTGCCTGGCCCTCACAGGGTATCAAATACTTAGGAATTCCTATTCATAGAGACCTCTCCCATCTATGTTATCTTAATTTTGGGCCCTTTATTGAACAATTCCATACAGACCACGGTTGGCAAGTTAGAACTGTAAGATTCACTACGTGAACCACTGGTGTTTTGTGAAAAAGCACATGTACACTGCGTTCCAAATTATTATGCAAAAAGTGTTTAGGAGTGATAAGGGAAGAATTTGTTTGTTTGTCAGTTAAACTCATTGATGGTGATGTGTGTCAGGGCTCTTTATATCACTGTAAGCAATTGCAGACACCTGTGCTAATTAGTTTGGCAGGTGTGTCCAATGAAAGGCAAGACTACTTAAGAAGGCTCTCTCACATTATTAAGCAGCCTACATTTTCTGCCAAAATGGGAAAGAAAAAGGATGTGTCGGCTGCTGAGAAGCAACAAATTGTGGAGTGTTTAGGTCAAGGCATGACTACAATCAACATTGTGCGATAATCAGGATGAAGTGTCTTGGCAATCAAGAAGTATGTAGCTGATTCACAGTACACACGTGTGCGTGCTGATAAGGGCAAATTGAGGACTCTTTCCTACAGGCAATTACGTCAGGTTGAAAGAGCAGCGGCAAAAAAGCCTTGTCATAGCAGCAGACAAGTTTTTGAAGCTGCTTGTGCCTCCAACGTCCCCCGAACAACAAGATGCAGGGTCCTTCAGAGGTTTGCAGCTGTGCATACGCCATCCTGTCGACCTCCTCTATCCACTTCACACAAGCAGAAACGGCTCCAGTGGGCCAAACATTACATGAAGACTGATTTCAAAACTGTTTTGTTCACGGATGAGTGCCGTGCAGCGCTCGATGGTCCAGATGGATGGAGTGGAGGATGGCTGGTTGATGGACACCCCACGCAAACACGGCTACAGCGCCAACAAGGAGGAGGTGGAGTAATGTTTTGGGCTGGAATCATGGGGAGAGAGATTGTCGGCCCCTTTAGGATCCCTGAAGGCGCTAAAGATGAACTCCATAATGTATGTGGATTTTCTCAAACAGCACTTCCTGCCATGGTTCAAGAAGAAGAACCGTGTATTTCACAGCAAGATCATTTTTCTGCATGATAATGCACCATCTCATGCTGCACATAAAACATCTGCATCTCTGGCTGATATGGGCATAAAAGGGGACAAACTTATGGTGTGACCCCCATGCTCCCCTGACCTCTACCCCATTCAGAACCTTTGGAGCATCATTAAAAGGAGTGTCTATGATGGCGGGAGGCAGTTCACATCTAAGCAACAGCTCTGGGAGGGTATTCTGTCCTCATGCAAAACAATTGAAGCAGAAACCATCCAAAACCTGACAAATTCAATGGACGAGAGAGTTCAGAAGCTCCTTTCGAACAAGGGGTCCTATGTGAAAATGTAACATCACCTAGAATAAAGTTTTGAGTTGAAAACTGTTTGATTTCAGTTTCTAACAACCTGCTAATGCTTATAATTTCAAAAATGACCATTTTTTTGGTCTTTATTAAAATGAAAAGGTTGATCGAAAAGTTTGGGGGATCTAAGAGTGTGGCAACCCAGTAGTCATGATTACTTCGAATTCTGACAATATGAGGGTCATGCTGCAGGTAGTGCAGCAAGAAGGCACTTATGTGTCTTGCGCATCTCGGAGCCCCAAAATTATTTTCCGGGCTAGATGCAGCTAAAAATTATTTTTAATTTTAAATCTGGTGGAGCTTATTATAGATGGCCTAATAGGATCAGTGCTGCACACTGCTACAAAACCCAAATTATTTTCCAGTCAAGATACAGATAAACATGATTAGTAATTTGAAAGCTTAAAACGGTTGGTAGGGTGATTTTAACCAATCATCAAGCTTTTACTCTCCCCAGGATGACACAGGGGTAGAAAAGTCGTTTCGGATCCATGATTTGTTCATCTTTATGAACGTGAGTCTGTCTACATTATCAGTGGAGAGCCGCGTGCGCTTATCTGTCAGCACACCACCAGCAGCGCTGAACACACGTTCAGACAGAACGCTGGCTGCGGGGCATGACAAGATCTCCAAGGCGTAAGTGGCTAGCTCCGGCCATTTATCCAGATTGGAAGCCCAAAAAGAGCAAGGGTCCAGTGACACAGTCGTGGCTTCAATGTTTACTTGGAGATACTCCTGTACCATCGTCTCTAGGCGTTGACTATGTGTCAGACTTCTTGTCTCCTGTGGCCTTGCAAAGGATGGGCTAAAAAAGTGGTGAAATGATTCCGCAAAATTGATGTTACCAGCAGATACTGTGGTTCTGTTACAGTTTGAGTGCTGAACACTTGACGGTCCCACGGTTGGCAAGTTGGAACTGTGAGATTCACTACGTGCACCACTGGTGTTTTGTGGAAAAGCACATGTAAGATTCTGCAACAGTCTCTGCTGATACTCCTGCATGCGTGCATCCCTTTCTATGGCAGGAATAATTTCGGCAAATTTACTTTTGTACCGGGGATCTAACAGTGTGGCAACCCAGTAGTCAGGATTATTTCTAATTCTCACAATTCGAGGGTCATGTTGCAGGTAGTGCAGCAAGAAGGCACTCATGTGTGTTGCGCATCCAGGAGCACCAAGTCCCTGTTGTGTTGGTGGCGAGGTAACAATCATGCTTCCTTCCTCTGTCCTCTCCCCCCAACCTCGCACAACAGAAATGTGATCAAGGTCTCCCTCATCTGATGAGTCTTCCATCAGTTCGTCCTCCACTTCTTCCTGGGCTCCTGCACCTTCCTCACTAGTTTGGCTGCTACCATGCGCCCTGGTAAAACCATCTCCCCCACCCTCACATGCCTGCCGCCTTGGTGCTGCCGACCGTCTGGACCTTGCAGATGTTAGCCCTTCCGCATACAACTCCTCCTCTACTTCCTCCACCTCCTCTTGTGCCACCACCTGACTCCGAATTCTGTTTAACATGTGCTCCAGCATGTAAATCACCGGAATAGTCATGCTGATAATGGCATCGTCAGCACTAAACATCTTCGTCGCCATTTCAAAACTGTGCAGAAGGGTGCATAGGTCCCTGATCTGAGACCACTCCTCCAGCGTGATTTGCCCCACCTCTGGATCTCGTTGGCCCAGGCTATACGTCAGAACGTATTGCACCAGGGCTTGTCGGTGCTGCCACAGTCGCTGCAACATGTGCAGAGTTGAATTCCACCGGGTAGGCACATCGCATTTTAGCCGGTGAAGTGGCAGGCCCAACGACTTCTGTAGAGCTGTAAGTCGCTGAGCTGCGGGATGCGAACGGCGAAAGTGAGCACACAGCGACCGTGCCCTCTGCAGAAGGCCATCTAGTCTGGGATAGTGGGCTAAAAATTGCTGGACAACCAGGTTCAACACGTGAGCCATACAAGGCACGTGTGTGACATTGCCCCGGCGAAGGGCCGCACCCAGGTTTGCAGCATTGTCGCACACGGCCTTCCCTGGTTTCAGGTCCAGTTGAGACAGCCATTCATGAAATTGGTTCTCCAGAGCTGACCACAACTCCTCAGCTGTGTGACTCACATTTCCCAGACATTTCAAAGTAAAAACCGCCTGATGACGTTGAGCCCTACTGCCAGCATAGTAAGGAGGTGTGCAGGATCCCTTCTGCGCAGTTAGAAAGCTTGTGGCATGACCAGACAGGCTTTGGGTGCAGGTGGAAGACCGAGAGGAGGTTGAGGAGGCAGAAGCAGTGGAGGAACTTTGACATAAAGAGGATTGACGCACAACTCGTGGGGACGGCAAGACTTGGACAGCAGCCCCTTGTCCTGCTGTCACCATAGTTACCCAGTGCCCAGTCAGCGACATGTAACGCCCCTGTCCATGCCTACTCGTCCAAGTGTCTGTGGTGAAATGCACCCTGTCACACACAGAGTTTCTCAAAGAAGCGGTGATGTTGTGTGCGACATGCTGGTGGAGCGCAGGCACACCTTTCTTTGAGAAGTAGTGCCGACTGGGCATCTGGTACTGGGGCACTGCGACGGACATAAGGTCTCGAAAATCCTCTGTGTCCACCAGGCGGAAAGGCAGCATTTCTGTAGCCAAGAGCTTGCAGATGGTGAAATTCAACCTCTTAGCTTTCTCATGGCTAGGAGGAAATGGTCTTTTACTTGTCCACATCTGAGGGACCGAGGGCTGGCTATTGTGCTTAGACGGGGTTGATAAGGGTGTCCCCGGCAAACTGCCGGTCTGTGAGGAAGATGCAGGCGGACATGTTAGGTTGCCTTGATCCAAAGGTTGTGCTATCTATGTCGGACAGCGCTCAACACCAGCTGGTGTTACCACCTCCAAAGAAAATGATGACCTGCCAATCACGCTGGCTGTTGCGGGTAAAGAGGTGGCAGGTCTGCGCCCCAAAACAGGTGTGACTGCTGTCCCCCCAGTCACAGAGGATGAAGAGGCCGTGGATGCACAAGATATGGCAGACGGTGGTTGGCCCGGCCGGCTAGGCCGCATTGTAGCACTCTGAGCTTCCCACTGCAACTTATGCTTCATGTCCATGTGCCGGTTCATGCATGAAGTACTCAAACTATGTATTTTTTGGCCTCTACTTAGGTTTTGCTGACAAATGTTACAGATAACACGGGTTGGGTCATCTTTATCGATCTGAATAAATGCCCAGGCTATGCAAGGCTTAGCACCCATGCGACCTGAAGAGCCACCACGACTTGTGGTGAGAGGCAGAGTTGTGTTTGAGGATGCAGTTGTTGACGTGCTTCCAGTACTACGTCTCTGTCCAGGAAGGCGCAACCTGACCTCGTCATCACTAGCATCTTCCTCCACCTCCTCTGCTGACCTCATCTCTTGGCTGACTGTGGGTTGACAGTAAGTGGGATCTCCAACCTCATCATCATCACCCTGTGTGTTATCACACCCGTCGTCCTCAGAGCCAACCTGTTCCTGCCCTGACAAAAAACTAAAGTTGTCGCTCCAATCAGGTATTTGAGTCTTATCATCGTCTTCCTCATTGTCTCCACCAACAGGAGTTACAGTTTGGGAATGAGGGTCTACATTATGGTCAGAACCTTCTGCGTCTGGTCCTGCATCCGACTCATAAAGATTCTGGGCATCAGTGCAGATCATTTCCTCGTCTGGATTCACAGAAGCGCTGGAGTCGACCTCTGATTCCCAGGCTATAGTATGAGTAAACAGCTCTGCAGACTCAACCATCTGTTCTACCTCATACTCAGACGGGCAGCTGGAGATTTGGGAGCTGTGAGGAAGCAAGTGCGATTTGGGTGACACCTTTGAGGACTGGAGTATTTGTGATGTTGAAGTTGATGTGGAGGAGAGCCCACTTAAAGGAGCACTTGATATCCGTTGAAGCACCTGCTGTTTTTGTGCCTCATCTGGAATTTGTAGCGATTGGCGTGGCCGTAAGAAAGGGATCTTATCACATTGTCCGCTAAAAGAAGTAGACATTTTAGTTTGGCTGGAAGATGGTCTTTCTTCTGCAGATGTTACTGTTGCTTTAACACCTACCCCACGGACACAACCTTTTTTCCCCTTCCCAACACGCCTATTCCCCTTTCCACCAGCAGCAGGCCTTTTTCCACTCATTTTGGTGGTTAACTAATTCACAACTCTGGAGTTGTTTGCACAAAAAAACAATGGATGGTAACCGAGCAGAGCTGAGTGGCCAAACTGTGGTATTAGGCCAAAACTATTGGCTGGGTTAGATGCAGAAAAAAATTATATTCAATTTGCAACCTGATGGAGGTCAGTATAGATGGACTAATACAACAAGTCCCACACACAGCTAGAAGCCCAATATTTTTTCAGAGGTAGATGCAGAAAAAAATATATTCAGTTTGCAACCTGATGGAGGTCAGTATAGATGGACTAACAGAGAAAGTCCCACACACTACTAGAAGGCTAAATATTTTTTCAGAGCTAGATGCAGAAAAAAATTATATTCAGTTTGCAACCTGATGGAGGTCTGTATAGATGGATTAATAGAACAAGACCCACACACAGCTAGAAGCCCAATATTTTTTCAGAGGTAGATGCAGAAAAAAATATATTCAGTTTGCAACCTGATGGAGGTCAGTATAGATGGACTAATACAACAAGTCCCACACACAGCTAGAAGCCCAATATTTTTTCAGAGGTAGATGCAGAAAAAAATATATTCAGTTTGCAACCTGATGGAGGTCAGTATATGTGGACTAATAGAACAAGTCCCACACACTGCTAGAAGGCCAAATATTTTTTCAGAGCTAGATGCAGAAAAAAATTAGATTCAGTTTGCAACCTGATGGAGGTCAGTATAGATGGACTAATAGAATGATGCTATGCCCAAAAGATTTTACTTCACTAGGTGCAGTAAAAAAATTCGTATTCTATACACAGGTGGTATATCTTGCAACACAGATAGGCTACTCCACTGACTAACACACTCTGCAATAGGCCAAAAAGGATTAGCTTTGCTAGATTCAGCCAAATGCTGTGAAAAAAACTTGCACAGCACTGGCACAGACCTGCCTGGCAAAAACTGATAGGAACTGATGTAACCTAGTCCTGAAAAGGACTCCAATTACAATTAGTCTTTACTCCCACAACCTATCTATTTAAGAGCACAGACCTGCCTGATAAAAGTCGTAGGAAATGCTGTAACCTAGTCCTTAAAAGGACTGCAATCACAACTATTCCCTACTCCCAAGCTATCTGTATATTTGTGCGAAAATTGGCTTGAAATTAACAAGGTATAGCGCACACAGCAACAGCGGTGCCGTCTAACACGCAGCTGCAGCAGTGAGAAAATGGTGGCGACGGGGAAAATGGCTTGGTCTTATAGGACAAGGACATGTGACATACACTGCCAATGACACATGCCCTTGCTTGTGTGAAAAAAAGCACTTCGCTCCGTGTGTGCGCTGCTGATAGGCTGACAGATTGCACCTCCCCACTGTAAATGCGGGAAAGAGAAAAAAAAATGGAGATCTTCATTGTTCCTGCAGAGATCCATCCCCTGCCCCTCCCCCCACCCCGCTGTACACTCAAACTGCGTATTAACATTAATTTTCATCATTACTGAGAAAAAATCCAGTTATGATTTTGGTGCACGAACAGTTATCGAACATAACCTCGAACAGCCGAATTTTTCTCAAATTGTTCGTGTTCGCCGAACGGCTCGAACACCGCCCAAAACAGCTCGAATTTGAGATTGGCGAACAGTTCGAGTAGAACAACGCTCATCTCTAATCTTTAGTTGAAATCCTTTATCTTCACTTTTCTCCTTCATCCAGTGTAGATCTCCATCATTTCTTCCAGCCAGGACTCGTCTCTGCATAAAATAACACACAGCTATCTAGAGCACATTCATCAACTTCTACACTGCGCAGCTGAACACAAATGTGCACCCACCATTAACATATAATTAGTTATTAGGCAACTCACCATTCCAAATATAAAATGTAATCCAATCACTGCATTCCCATTAACTGTAAATAGCCACTTTCCCCACCTAATAAATATATAAATTAATCAGCACCTGTACTCTTTCCCCCAATTCATTACCAGTCACACTCCGTCATCCTCAACGACCCCCTCTCCCAATTCATTTTATTTACATGCCCCTCTCCACCCCAATTTATTTTGTCATGTCCTCTCTCTCTCTCCCACCCCCACTTCTTCATCATTTACTCTGCCCCACCCCCAATTCATCATCATTTGTTGTCCCCACCCTCAATTCATTATCATTTGCTCTTTCCACCCCCACTTCATCATTATTTGCGTTTCCCCACCCTCAATTTATTATTTGCTCTCCCCACCCCCCACTCCCAATTAATTTGCTCTCCCTACCCCCCACTCCCAATTCATCATTTGCTCTCCCCCCTCCACTCCTAATTCATCATTAGCTCTCCCCACCCCCCACTCCCAGTTCATTATTGCTTTCCCCACCCCCCACTCCCAGTTCATCATGAGCTCTCCTGGCCCCCACTCCCAGTTAATCATGTGCTCCCCCTGCCCCAGGACTATTTAATTAATTCTGTTAAAAAGTTTTTCATACATACCTCGGACTGGCATCCTGGCGCCTGAAGCTGGCGAGTACGTGATGATGTCATCGCATATGCGCCATCTCCAGCGCATCACAGAAGAGGCAGAGGGACTGCCTTGGAGCTGTACGGTTGTTTGGCCACTCCCAGTTCATCACTTGCTCTTCCCACCCCCCACTCCCAGTTTAACATGTGCTCTCCCTACTCCCAGTTCATCATGTGCTCTCCCCACCCCCTCCCCCACTCCCAGTTTATCATAGACTCTCCCGACTCACAGTTCATCATATGCTCTCTCCACTCCCCACTCCCAGTTCATCATGCGCTCTCTCCACCCCCCACTCCCAGTTTATCATGTGCTCTCCTCATCCCCCACTCTCAGTTCATCATATTCTCTCCCCACCCTCAACTCTCAGTTCATCATGTGCTCTCCTCACCCCCACCCCTCACTCCCAGTTAATTATGTGCTCTCCTAGTTCATCATATGCTCTTTCCACTCCCAGTTCATCATGTACTTGACGCACCCCTGGGCCTGTGTCGCGCTGCGTTGCGCACGCGGGAGCTTACCCGGAGCCGGATCTGTTGAAGGTTGTAGTCTCGTGGCGGTGACCCGGTCCGTGCCCAGGGTGTCAAACTAAGTGGCAGTCTATGGCAGTAGATGTTAACTTGGATGTCGACTACGCCACCCGTTGAGTGCGGCTTTGCAGCCGCCGCTGCAGAACAGTCCGCTGAGGCCGGTGGTATGGGTGCAGCGATGATGTTATAACCCCCAACTGGAGGGGTATGGCCTCAAGGCAGCAGGTGATGATGATGGGGGGTTGTGACGGTGCAATAAGAAGAGTCAGAGTCAGGAGATGCAGTTTCAGGGTTTTTACTCACGGGTGTTCTCTCAGTCACTCTGGCCTTGAGTGACCACCCGAGCCGTGCTGCGTCCACCAGGTCCTGGACTCGGCTAACCCCCAGGCAGTTCCGGAGCGTGGTCCTGAGCTCCCTTCTCTCTCTCTGTCTCTGGCCGTTCCCACCAGGGATCCACCTTTGGCCGGCTCCCTCGGGTCTCTTGGTGGTCAAACCTCCTCTGGGTTCCCTGACCCTATACTTGGTGTGCCTTTCTGGTGGATTTGGTGAGGGTCGTGGCAAATCTTGACCACGACCTCCGGTTCCTGGCTGAGGATAAGTGGCCTCCACCAGTTCGGGTTCCGGTACCCGTGTCCGCCAACCCTTCACCCCTTTTTGGTCTGATTCTGGGTTCTTAGGGTTCCCTCTGGTCTTCCACTCTGGGCCTTTCTTTCTCCTCTCTCCTCTGCAGACTTGGCTCTGGAGCTGGGCCCAGCCGGAGCCACAGCTCCCTGTCAGCCCTCCTGGCTGAACTCTTCCTAAAGACTCTCTCAGCTCTCTCTGTCCTAAGATGGTGCCCACCATATATACTCCCTCTATGTGTGAGCCCAGGTGACCAGCACCCAATGAGCTCCTAGCTTTACCCAGAGTACTCCCCCTATCTGCCCCTACACTACTGGGATGTTCCACCCCCCTCCCACTCCAGCCAGGGACAGACGCTGTCGTACCTGCACATTTACTTGGTGGGAGTACCGTAGTTCTGTCCCCCGGAAATGGGATGTATGTAGTGCATGCAGCCTACTGAGCTCAGTCCCACACTCCATCCTTACCCGGGAGTGGAATACCACACCTCTGGGTCGAGGTGCAATACCCCTGTAGCAGCCGAGTCCTCAGGGTGCTACATACTCTCCCCATCCCCCACTCCCAGTTCATCATGTGCTCTCCTCACCCCCCACTCTCAGTTCATCATATGCTTTCCCCACCCGCAACTCCCAGTTCATCATATGCTCTCCCCACCCCTCACTCCCAGTTTATCGTGTGCTTTCCCCACCCCCAATCCCAGTTCATAATATACTCTCCCCACCCCCCACTCCCAGTTTATCATGTGCTCTCCCCACCCCCCAATCCCAGTTCATCATGTGCACTCCCCATCCCTCAAACCCCGTTCATCATGTGCTGTCCCCACCCCCACTCCCAGTTCATCAGGTGCTCTCCCCACCCCCCACTCCCAGTTCATCATGTTCTCTCCTCGCACCCACTCCCTGTCCATCATGTGCTCTCCTCGCCCCACTCCCATTTAATCATGTGTCCCCCCCCCCCACCCCAGGACTATTAATTCTATTAAAAAAAAAGTTTTTCATACTTACCTCGGACTGGCATACTCGCGCCCGATGCCGGCGAGTACGCAATGATGTCATCGCGTATGTGCCATCTCCAGCGCATCACAGAAGAGACGGAGGGACTGACTTGGAGCTGCACAACTGTTCAGCTGTCAGAGCTCCAAGACTGAGCTCCCTGTGCTGAGATGTACACCGCCACCGGTGGCACGCCAGCATGCGATAGACCGGAGCCTTGTGAGCAGAAGCACGAGAGGGGGGCCCCAGACCGGGCTCCTGCTCTTTATTGCTGTTCACTGGGCCCCATACAGCAGTAGGGGCAGTAATGCCATGATTGTGGCCCTGCACCTGTATCCTCTAAAGTGTTTGCAGTGGCTCAAATGTAAAGCACATCTGACCTCTGATGTCACTATAGTGCTAGCCAGGCTCAGACTGGCCCACAGAGGAACAGGTGAATCCCCCGGCGGACCCCTAAATAGGAGTGGCATACCCACCCTCCTACATGAGCAGTAGGAACAATACACTTAGTTGACTACCTACAGACAAAGGCCAAATCTCATCAATCATTCATTTAACAAGCTCCTCAGTGTATTATTATATAGAATAAAGGTAAATTTGAGAATGAGGTTAATGTAATATTTGCAACAGTACAGCCCCAGGGTCATGTTACTGGTCGGCCTTAGCATCCCAGTCAGAGACTGGTGTTAGCACTGATGAATTTATACATTTTGCATGCCAGATTTATTTTATCCCATTGAATTCTCTCTGTGTAACTGATATAAAGGATCTGTCTGTCTATGTGTGTGTGGCCAGGACTTTCACACCCTCTTACATGCCTAGAGAGGGCAGCATTGATCCAGCAGAGGAGAAAATAATGTTAATTTTTTCAAATCTGCCTTCTTTAATCAAATCAAAGATGAAGAAGCGAAATAGTTCAGCGTGACAGCATTACATCCTCTGATTCAGTGTAATAATAGCACAGGATTACTCTAAGACCCTTAACACTTCAGTGCAGCAATCAAGAGGAAGCTTCGGTTTATTTAGGATTATTCACGATAAAAGGCATGAATAATGGATAAATAAATCTCAGTTTTCACAGCCACACGTGCTTGCTGAAACTTATTACGTATAAATCGGACATTTATTTTTAAAGATCTACGACTGAGCAAGAACTGTTACTCTCTGAAATAAGATTATCCTCATATATACTTGTAGAAAAACTTAAGTGATCCTGTCAGCTGATACATGCTGCCCGATCCACGAGCAGCATATATCAGCAGCTGGCTGTATGAACACAGCCAAGTATGTTTGCCTCTGAAAAGCTGCGGCGTTTCAGAGAAAAACATACTTTAAAAGCCTCCAAGGACTGAGCTGCGCTGAAGACTAGTCGGGCAGGCGAGTTCATTTAGCCAGTGCGTGATACATGCTGTGCGTGGTCCGGGAGTATGTCTCTGCTGTCAGGTTCTCTTTAACATATGAGCTTTTTTCAGGACAGGGACTGATAACCTTTGTGCAGCACTGCAAAATATGTTGCCACTATATAAGCTACATGATAAAATATTATTTATATAAAATAATTGTCTTATAGGAGACATGTATTACATATTCAGAGATAGGTATGAATTCCACGTCTGGGTCTCATACCTATCTCCAGAATGGGGGATCCACAATACCCAGGTCTGTCCGCCATCTGACTACCAGTGATTGGAGAGGTGGCCGTGCATATTCTGGCTCTCCAGATCATTATTATAGAAGTTCTGAATATAGTCGAGCAGATACTCTCAGCTGTATTTGGAAATCCCATGGAAATGAATGGAGAGAGCTGGCACATGCACTACCACCTCTCTACTCACTGCTAGTTGGATGTTGATCAAATTTGGTGATTGAAGTTATTTCAGTTCTGGAACCATAAAACCTAAGATAAAAACATAATAAGCAAATATCCTCCAGTAAATACAGGGTGGGCCATTTATATGGATACACCTAAATTAAATGGGTATGGTTGGTGATATCAACGTCCTGTTTGTGGCACATTAGTATATGGGAGGGGGAAAACTTTTCCAGATGGGTGGTGACCATGGTGGCCATTTTGAAGTTGGCCATTTTGGATCCAACTTTTTTTTTTTTCAATGGGAAGAGGGTCATGTGACACATCAAGCTTATTGAGAATTTCATAAGAAAAACAATGATTTGCTTGGTTTTAACGTAAGTTTATTCTTTCATGAGTTTTTTACAAGTTTATGAGCACTTAGAAAATGTGTTCAAAGTGCTGCCCATTGTGTTGGATTGTCAATGCAACCCTCTTCTCCCACTCTTGACACATTGATAGCAACACCGCAGCAGAAATGCTAGCACAGGCTTCCAGTATCCGTTGTTTCAGATGCTGCACATCTGAAGGCAGGCCTCACCTTTATTTGCAGAGATGAACAGGAATACAAGTTGGTGTGCAGTTTTTTTGCATTCTGTGCAAATAAAGGTATGGCCTGTCTTTTCTTTGAGCTGGACATTATATTCATGTAGTACCCCATGCCTGGTTGTCCATTCGCCGGGTTTCAGTCATTCTCAGCCCTTATCCACATGTATGTCACTTGACAAATGGTAAGGTTTTAATATTAGAGGTTAGGACCGTCCTGAATAGGGTCACCGTGACATGGTAGGATGGCTTTTACATTTTTTTGATCAAAATTCTATTAACCAAGCATCCTATATTATTTGCATGCACTATTGCTGTTTATTTATCTATATACTGCAGTGTATTTTCTTATTATGTTTTTATCTTAGGTTTTGTCTGTCTAGTGGCCAGTGTGAACATGCGCTTATACGCTGCATGCACACCAACTTATATTCAAGTTCATCTCTTTAGGTTTTTCGTTTCAGTTCTAGAGCTATGTATAGCACTCACATCTATCAGACATTTATGGCATGTCCCATGAATATGTGATAAATGTCTCTTGTGGGACAGCCTCTTTAACTAGGGCACATGTGTTATTTACAAATTACAATTTAAATTCTTTTCTTCATGAATTAATTTAATTCTAACATGCCTTTGTGCATCTACAATTTATATGTCTTGATAGCAACTAATAGTAGTTGATAGTGTTGATAGTATTGATAGTGTCTACATGGGTTTCCTCCAGGTACTCCAGTTTCCTTCCATACTCCAAAGACATACTTATAGGATAAGAATAATAATAAGTTCTTGATATCTGCCAATTAAAGGACTGTCATTCAATTCATGCTGCTCAACATAGTTTGAAAGAAAGGAGAGATGAGACTAGTCGAGCGCCATCCTCTGCCAGCTTCTACCTGCACGGCTCTAGTTGATTGACAGGTCTCTTCCATGTGTGTACATCGTGTCAATCAACTGGAAAAAGAGAGCCAAGGGCGACGATGGAGTAGTTTTATCTCTCCCTTTAGTTCCCAGCCGGTTCTTTAAACTATTTTCTCTGATTTGCTGATGCATTTCAGAGAAGAACATATCTGGCAGCAGCTGTGAAACCAAGATCTGTTTCATGCTGTCGTGGTTGTGTCAGCATGAATCGACTGACAGGCTCCCTTTAAAAATGTCATTCTTGTCACAACTTTTATATTAACCAGAAATATTTCCTATAGTGTAAAATTTATTTTCCTGATCCATTTGCAGCAATTAGGAAAGGAAATAACTTGTATATGCTACTGTATAATAGAACAATATTGAAACAATATGAGGATTGTGGAAAATTATTAAAGAGTTTCATGTTAATTCCCATCTGAATAAAATGGGTATCGCACAGCTAACTTGTTAAATTGGGAAGCTTGAAGTTTTGCCAAATAATATCTATTTGTGAAGAAACAATGAGGCATTGAGGTACAGATACTATCAGGGTCGGACTGGGCTGGCGGGATACCGGGGATTTCCCCGGTAGGTCCCGCCCCCTGCTGCAGAGGAGGGGGGAAGAAACAAAAAAACCATGCTGTTTTAAGGGACACGGGCCGCAAAGTATATGCAGGGACTTGCGCACGTGGCGTTCATTACCTGAACTGCCGCGGCGCACGTCCTGGTGAAGCTGTTTGTCTCCCTTCGCTGGTGTATAGCATCATCGTTATGCACCTGCTGCGAAGAAAGCGCGCAACTCAGCCGCCGGCCTCTGCTATCAGTGCGCTGGATCTCAGCAGAGGAGGAGGACACCGCATGGGAGCACAGGAAGGTAAGAGGAATCTTTTTTTTTGTGTGTGTGTGTGTGTGTGCTTGAGAATGCAAAATGGGATGGGG
The DNA here is from genome assembly GCF_046119375.1 of Phyllobates terribilis. Lineage (NCBI taxonomy): Eukaryota > Metazoa > Chordata > Amphibia > Anura > Dendrobatidae > Phyllobates > Phyllobates terribilis. Next base: position 199,678,137 of record NW_027362762.1, on the reverse strand, counting down.
GCCTGGCTGGACACATAAGGGGGGCCTTGCTGGACACATAAGGGGGGCCTGGCGGGACACATAAGGGGGTCCTGGCTGAACACATAAGGTGGGCCTGGCTGAACACATAAGGGGAGCCTGGCTGAACACATAAGGGGAGCCTGGCTCGACACATAAGGGGGGCCTGGCTAGACACATGGCAGGGGGGGCCTGGCTGGACATATGGCTGGGGAGGCCTGGCTGGACACATGGCAGTGGGGGCCTGGCTGGACACATAACGAGGGCCTTGGCAGGACACATGGCAGTGGGGGCCTGGCTGGACACATGGCAGGGGGACATTGCTGGACACATGTGCAGGGGGGCCTGGCTGGACACATGGCAGGGGGGACCTGGCTGGACACATGGTAAGAGGGGCCTGGCTGGACACATGGCAGTGGGGGACTGGCTGGACACATAACGAGGGCCTTGGCAGGACACATGGCAGTGGGGGCCTGGCTGGACACATGGCAGGGGGGCATTGCTGGACACATGTGCAGGGGGGCCTGGCTGGACACATGGCAGGGGGGACCTGGCTGGACACATGGTAGGAGGGGCCTGGCTGGACACATGGCAGGGGGGCCTGGCTGGACACATGGCAGGGGGGGCCTGGCTGGACACATGACAGGGGGGGGCCTGCCTGGACACAGGGCGGGGGAGCCTGGCTGGACACATGGAAGGGGGGGCGGGGAGCCTGGTTGGACACATGGCAGGGGGGCCTGGCTGGATATAGGGGAGGGGGAACATGGCTGGACACATGACGGGGGGGCAGGAAGGGTATATGGGGGGCAGGCTGGACACATGGGGGTCTGGATCTGGTTGGATATATGGGGAGGCACGCTGGACACATGGGACCAGTAAGGGAATATGGGGGGGCAGGCTGGACACACGGGGGCCTTGATGGATATATGAGGAGGCAGGATAGACATATGGGGGACTGGATGGATATATGGGGAGGCAGGCTAAACACATGGGACCAGTAAGTAAATATGGGGGGCAGGCTGAACACATGGGGACCTGGATGGAGATATGGGGGGGACAGGCTGGACACATGGGAGCCTGGACGGATATATGGGGGGGCAGGTTGGACACATGGGGGCTAGGATGGATATATGGGGGGACAGGCTGGATACATGGGGGGGCAGACTGGTCACATGGAGGCCGGGATGGATATATATGGGGGGGGACAGGATGGATATATGAAGGAGGGCGGGCTGGACACATGGAGGCCAGGATGGATATATTGGGGGCAGGCTGGACACATGGAGGCCAGGATGGACATATGAGGGGGCAGGTTGGACACATGGAGGCCAGGATGGATATATGAGGGGGCAGGCTGGACACATGGGGAGTCAGGATGGATAGATAGGGGGCCAGGATGGATATATGGGGGGCAGGCTGGACATATGGAGGCCAGCATGGATATATGGGAAGGGGCAGGCTGGGCAGATGGAGGCCAGGACGGATATATGGGGGGGCAGGCTGGACACATGGCGGCCAGGATGGATATATGGGGGGCAGGCTGGAAACATGGAGGCCAGGATGGCTATATGGGGGGACCAGGATGGATATATGGGAGGGGGCAGGCTGGACACATGGAGGCCAGCATGGATATATGGTGGGGTGGGTGGCAGAATGGATATATGCAGGGTTGGGTGGCAGAATGGATATATGCGAGGTGGGTTTCAGAATGGATAAATGCGGGGGTGGATGGCAGAATGGATATATGCGGGGGTAGGTGGCAAAATGGACACATGGCAGGGGGGCCTGGCTGAACACATGGCAGGAGGGGGGCCTGGCTGGACACATTGTGGAGGGGGGCCTGGCTGGACACATGGTGGGGGGGCCTGCCTGGACACAGGGCGGGGAGCCTGGCTGGACACATGGCAGGGGGGGGCGGGGGAGCCTGGTTGGACACATGGCAGGGGGGCCTGGCTGGATACAGGGGAGGGGGGGCCTGGCTGGACACATAAGGGGGGGCAGGAAGGGTATATGGGGAGGCAGGCTGGACACATGGGACCAGTAAAGAAATATGGGGGGGCAGGCTGGACACATGGGGGCCTTGATGGATATATGAGGAGGCAGGATGGACATATGGGGGACTGGATGGATATATGGGGAGGCAGGCTAAACACATGGGACCAGTAAGTAAATGGGGGGGCAGGCTGAACACATGGGGACCGGGATGGATATATGGGGGGGACAGGCTGGACACATGGGGACCTGGATGGATATATGAGGGGGCAGGCTGGACACATGGGGGCCTGGATGGATATATGGGGGGCAGGTTGGACTCATGGGTGCTAGGATTGATATATGGGGGGGACAGGCTGGATACATGGGGGGGCAGACTGGTCACATGTGGCCGGGATGGATAAATATGGGAGGGGGACAGGATGGATATATGAAGGAGGGCGGGATGGACACATGGGGACCAGGATGGATATATTGGGGGGCAGGCTGGACACATGGAAGCCAGGATGGATATATTGGGGGGCAGGCTGGACACATGGAGGCCAGGATGGACATATGGGGAGGCAGGCTGGACACATGGAGGACAGGATGGATATATGAGGGGGCAGGCTGGACACATGGGGGGTCAGGATGGATAGATAGGGGGCCAGGATGGATATATGGGGGGCAGGCTGGACATATGGAGGCCAGCATGGATATATGGGAAGGGGCAGGCTGGACACATGGAGGCCAGGATGGATATATGGGGGGGCAGGCTGGACACATGGCAGCCAGGATGGATATATGGGGGGCAGGCTGGAAACATGGAGGCCAGGATGGCTATATGGGGGGACCAGGATGGATATACGGGAGGGGGCTGGCTGGACACATGGAGGCCAGCATGGATATATGGTGGGGTGGGTGGCAGAATGGATATATGCAGGGTTGGGTGGCAGAATGGATATATGCGAGGTGGGTTTCAGAATGGATAAATGCGGGGGTTGATGGCAGAATGGATATATGTGGGGGTAGGTGGCAAAATGGACACATGGCAGGGGGGGCCTGGATGGACACATTGCGGGGGGGCCTGCCTGGACACAGGGCGGGGAGCCTGGCTGGACACATGGCAGGGGGGGCGGGGGAGCCTGGTTGGACACATGGCAGGGGGGCCTGGCTGGATACATGGGAGGGGGGGCCTGACTGGACACATAAGGGGGGGCAGGAAGGGTATATGGGGAAGCAGGCTGGACACATGGGACCAGTAAGGAAATATGGGGGGGCAGGCTGGACACATGGGGGCCTTGATGGATATATGAGGAGGCAGGATGGACATATGGGGGACTGGATGGATATATGGGGAGGCAGGCTAAACACATGGGACCAGTAAGTAAATGGGGGGGCAGGCTGAACACATGGGGACTGGGATGGATATATGGGGGGGACCGGATGGACACATGGGGGCCTGGATGGATATATGAGGGGGCAGGATGGACACATGGGGGCCTGGATGGATATATGGGGGGGGCAGGTTGGACACATGGGGGCTAGGATGGATATATGGGGGGGACAGGCTGGATACATGGGGGGGCAGACTGGTCACATGGGGCCGGGATGGATAAATATGGGGGGACAGGATGGATATATAAAGGAGGGTGGGCTGGACACATGGGGGCCAGGATGGATATATTGGGGGGCAGGCTGGACACATGGAGGCCAGGATGGATATATTGGGGGGCAGGCTGGACACATGGAAGCCAGGATGGACATATTGGGGGGCAGGCTGGACACATGGAGGCCAGGATGGATATATGAGGAGGCAGGCTGGACACATGGGGGGTCAGGATGCATAGATAGGGGGCCAGGATGGATATATGGGGGGCAGGCTGGATATATGGAGGCCAGGATGGATATATGGGAAGGGGCAGGCTGGACACATGGAGGCCAGGACGGATATATGGGGGGGCAGGCTGGACACATGGCGGCCAGGATGGATATATGGTAGGCAGGCTGGAAACATGGAGGCCAGGATGGATATATGGGGGACCAGGATGGATATATGGGAGGGGGCAGGCTGGACACATGGAGGCCAGCATGGATATATGGTGGGGTGGGTGGCAGAATGGATATATGCAGGGTTGGGTGGCAGAATGGATATATGCGAGGTGGGTTTCAGAATGGATAAATGCGGGGGTGGATGGCAGAATGGATATATACGGGGGTGGGTGGCAAAATGGATATATGCGGGGTTGGGGGCCAAAATGGATATATGCGGGGGTGGGTGGCTGAATGGATACATGTGGGGGGTGGTGGCAGGATGAATATATGTGGGGGGGCAGGATGGATACATGCGGGGGACCAGGATGGATATATGAGTGAGGAGGCAAGGCTGGACACATGGGGGGCCAGGCTGGACAAGGGACTTAATTAATGTTTGGGGGCAGATTGAGGAACATACATTATTAGTTTATGGTGGCGAGTGAGGAACATTATTATTTTAGAGTCTAATTAGGGACATAATTACTTCTGTAATTTACTTTTTAGGAAACTGTTTTCCATGGGAGGGGACAAAAGGGGGGTCCTGCTACTGTGCAGGGCGGCACTATGTCACTCTTTTTCTTCAACTGGTGTAGTGTAGAAGTCGGGGGGAAAAAGTGGGAATGTGCTCTAGAAGAGATCAATTATTGATAACTGTGTGTTCTTTTCTGCAGAGATGAGTCCTGGCTGGAAGAAGTGATGGCAGTCTGTGCCAGATGAAGAAGAAAAGCGAAGATGAAGGACTTCATCTAGAGACATCACTGGTGAGTCAGTGTATTTCATGTACACTTACACTATATAGTATATACAGAGCTCCTGTGTATGTCACTGGTGACCACTGTATTACCTGTACACTGACACTATATACAGAGGTCCTGTGTATAATGTCGCTGGTGGTAATAACAGTGTTGTTAGTATTGTGGTTTGTATTCATAATCAGTATTGTGTATTTAGTCACTATGTGGTGGCAATATGTGGTCCAGTCATGGTGTGGCAGTATTTGTTCCTTGTATATGGTATTATTCGGTCACTATGTGGTGGTAATATGTGGTCCAGTCATGGTGTGGCGGAATTTGTTCCCTGTGTGTGGTATTATTCGGTCACTTTGTGGTGGTAATATGTGGTCCGGTCATGGTGTGGCGGTATTTGTTCCTTGTATGTGGTATTATTTGGTCACTTTGTGATGGTAATATGTGTTCTGGTCATGGTGTGGCAGTATTTGTTCCTTGTATATGGTATTTTACAGTCACTTTGTGGTGCTAATATGTGGTACTGTCAGGGTGTGGCAGTATTTTTTCCTTGTATGTGGTATTGTTCGGTCACTATGTGGTGGTAATATGTGGTCTGGTCATGGTGTGGCAGTATTTGTTCCTTGTATGTGGTATTATTCGGTCACTTTTTGGTGGTAATATGTGGTCTGGTTATGGTGTGGCGAAATTTCTCCCTTTTGCATGTGGTATTATTGGTGTTGGCATAGTGGATTGTGTAGTGTATGGCGGTCATTTGTTCTCGCTGATATCAACTAGGAAAATATTTTTTTCCATTAGAACACAGCCCCACTATCAGTATTTGGTCAGTATTTGGTCAGTATTTTTTCTCAGAAGTAGGAGCCAAAACCAGGAGTGGGTGATAAATGCAGATTTGGCGCACTTGTTTCTATTATACGTTTTCTCTGATTGTTCCTCACCTGGTTTTGGCTCCTACTCCTGAGAAAAAATACTGACCAGATACTGACCTAATATCAATAGTGGGACTGTGGCCTTAGAGATTAAATACTTGGACCAGAGCAGCAGAGATGCCCTTACAGGGGTTCTCCGGTGAAAACAAGTAATCACCTCTCCACATGATAAGTGATAAGTTATTGGTTGGTGGGGGTCTGACTGCTGGGACCCAATCAGCAGAATGTGGAGCTTTTCTCCCCATTAGACTGGAGCTCATGTGCAACTCGACCACTGATCCATTCATTCCCTCAGTGGCTGTGAGCGCTGCTCTTTTTTGGATGCCCCCAAGAGAATGAATGGAGCTGCGGTCAGACGTCCCACCTGTCGCTGCATTTTAAAATGGGGATAAGTGTCCTGTCAGGGATAAAACGTTCCCATTCTTTCGATTGGTGCAGTTTCCAATGTTCAGACCCAAGTGATCAATAAGTAACATAGTAACATAGTTTTTAAGGTTGAAGGAAGACTAAGTCCATCTAGTCCAACCCATAGCCTAACTTGTTGATCCAGAGGAAGGCAAAAAAACCCATGTGGCAAACACTAAGCTCCACATTGGGGAAAAAAATTCCTTCCCGACTCCATACGACAATCAGACTAGTTCCCTGGATCAACGCCCTATCAAGGAATCTAGTATTTATAGCCTGTAATATTATACTTTTCAAGAAAGGCATCCATGCCCTTCTTAAATTTTAACAGTGAATCACTCATTACAACATCATGCGGCAGAGAGTTCCATAGTGTCACTGCTCTTACAGTAAAGAATCCCCGTCTGTGATTATGTTTAAACCTTCTTTCCTCCAGACGTAGAAGATGCCCTATTGTCCCCGTCTCAGGCCTCAGAGAAAAAAGATCAGTAGAAAGGTCTTTGTACTGTCCCCTCATATACTTGTACATAGTAATAAGATCACCCCTAAGCCTTCTTTTTTCCACAGTAAATAACCCCAAGTGTAATAACCTGTCTTGGTATTGCAGACCCCCCAGTCCTCTAATAACCTTGGTCGCTCTTCTCTGCACCCGCTCTAGTTCAGCTATGTCTTTCTTATACACCGGAGACCAGAACTGTACACAGTATTCTAAGTGTGGTCGCACTAATGACTTGTATAGAGGTAAAATTATGTTCCCCTCATGAGCATCTATGCCTCTTTTAATGCATCCCATTATTTTATTTGCCTTTGCAGCAGCAGCCTGACACTGGCCACTAAACGTGAGCTTGTCGTCCACCAATACACCCAGGTCTTTTTCAGTTACAGTTTTGCCCAGTGTTTTACAATTAAGCATATAATTATACATTTTATTTCCTCGGCCCAAGTGCATTGCCTTACATTTATCCCCATTATAGCTCATTTGCCATTTATCAGCCCAAGCTTCTAGTTTACATAGATCCTCCTGTAATATAAAATTGTCCTCCTCTGTATTGATTACCCTGCAGAGTTTAGTGTCATCTGCAAATATTGAAATATTACTCTGTATGCCCCCTACAAGGCCATTAATAAATATGTTAAAAAGAAGGGTGCCCAATACTGACCCCTGTGGTACCCCACTGTTAACTGAGACCCAGTCTGAGCATTTTCCATTAATAACCACTAGTGTTGAGCATTCCGATACTGAAATATCGGGTATCGGCCGATATTCGCGGTATCGGAATTCCGATACTTAATTCCGATACTTTTGCAATATCGTACACCGGAATCGGAAGTTCCCATAATGCAATGAGCCATTTTCATTTTATTCAGCCAATGAGGATCCTAAGAAGTGTGGGCACATCCTGTTAGGCATGTAGGCATCTTAACTAAAGGCATGGCTGTGATTGGCTGCTGAAATGATGTCATGATGCACTATAAAAGCCGCCGCCGCCATTTTGAGCTCACTCTGCTGTGAATTCAGTTAGGGATAGGACGCTGTTGTTCTGAGGGACAGTTTTAGCTACCTATTTGGTCTATTCTGCTTTACCCAAGCTACTTTATAAATCACTGTGCCTTGCAGCGCTAGTGCACAGTTCCCTGTGCTGTTCACCGCTTTCTGCAAGGTCTGTGTGTGTGAGTGCAGCTCACCCTGTCGTGTGTGCTTCAACCACGTCTGGTTGTAGTGCACTCAGTGTGTGTCACTGCCTCATACATTGTCCTTTTTTGCCAATTCATAATTTTTCCTGATATCTCCTATTAGTGTGGTGGTTCCATCCGTATTCAGCTAAATTGGTTCCAAACACACTATATAGGAGTAGATAGAGAAATTTTTTTGGTCTTGCAGCGCTAGTGCACAGTGCTCTGCATCTGTACTGTTCACCGCTGTCTGCAAGGTCTGTGTGTGTGAGTGCAGCTCACCCTGTAGTGTGTGCTTCAGCCACGTCTGGTTGTAGTGCACTCAGTGTGTGTCACTGCCTCATACATTGTCCTTTTTTGCCAATTCATAATTTTTCCTGATTTCTCCTATTAGTGTGGTGGTTCCATCCGTATTCAGCTAAATTGGTTCCAAACACACTATATAGGAGTATTTAGAGGAGCCTTTCTGCAGCATTGGGCCCTGCAGCCCCAGCCAGATTAGTATTGGCCTATTTTTTGTAGCCTCATCTATTGCATTGTAGGTTACCTTCCTACATTGTAATAGCTACAAAAAGTTTGTGATACTATCGGTATTACATCTTTAGGCACATCCAGTGTCTTTTTGTGACAAAAAAAAACCTAAATAAAGTTCACCAAACACTCCACTTTACAGTTGTGTAGGCCACATTAGCTCATATTAAAGTCTAGTCCACACTTTATAAAATTAGTGTTTCTTATACCTGTTAGCAGCTGTTCAGGAATAAGCACTCTAAGCCCTTAGTACTTTTCTGCCTACCTTTATCAGTCTACCAAGATGAAGAAGGCAGGGAGTAAGGCATGTGGTCGTGGGCGTGGGCGTGGAGTTTCTGCAGGGAGAGGACGTGAGGATTCTGTGCCTGCAGGGAGAGGATGTGGGGATTCTGTGCCTGCTGTGGGCACCAGTGACTCAGCATCCCCCAGTTTTACCAGGAAACAGTCCTTTATGCGCAGCTTTGTAGGAGCTAGCCGTACCCCACTGCTGCGGGAGGACCAAATTGAAGCCGTTGTCGGATGGATGGCAGCTAAAGCATCGACTTCAATTAGTTCCAGATCCTCTCAGGTCCTGAGCACTGAAGAGCACCCATCTGTCTCTCTCTGAATCTGAAGAGGCGGGTGGGCCAGTGCCTATGGTCAGCAGCACACCTCAGTACGCATCTGATGATGAGACTCAGGTGCCACTTTCTGGTGCGTACTGTGCTGTCGAGACTACCCAGGAGAAGCAGTTGTTTGAAGAGGGTGGTGTAGATGATGAGGTCCTTGACCCATCATGGCGTGAGGGACAGGAAGGTGGTGGGAGCAGCTCTGAGGAAGAGATTCCCCGAACAGCCCAAAAAGGAGGGAGAGGGAGGGGGCAGACTTGGTTGCCTGTAGCCTCCACTTCGGCACCCATTAGGAGCATGGCTCTTCCAAAATCCAAAGCGGGCGCTCCCAAGACTTGCAGTGCCTGGTCCTTTTTTGACACAGTTGCAGATGACATTTGCTTTGTCAAATGCAAGCTGTGTAATCAGAAGGTGAAAAGAGGGAAAAGTGTCAGCAACCTCAATACCACAAATATGTGGAAACATGTGCGGACCAAGCACGTGGTGGAGTTACAAAAACACACTGAAGACCTAGGCCAACCTACAGCGCCACCTATCACCTCTTCAGCTCGTGTTGTAGCCTCTTCCTCCAGCTCACACACAGCTGGTTCGGCTTCCTCACAGGATCGCCATGGAAGAATCTCTGGCACTGTTGTACAGAGACACAGTGTAATTCCACCCACAGCACCACTTTCCCAGTCATCCTCACACTCCCAGGCCAGTCTACAGCCATTGTTAGCACAGGCATGGGAGAAAAGGCGCCCATACTCGGCAAACCACCCCCGAGCACAGGCTCTGAATGCTGGCATTGCTAAACTACTGGCCCTTGAAATGCTATCATTCAGGCTGGTGGAGACTGACACATTCCGTAACTTTATGGCATTGGCAGTCCCACAATACAACGTGCCCAGCCGCTTTTATTTCAGCAGGCAAGCTGTCCCTGCCCTGCAACATCATGTGGAGGGAAAAATTAAACATGCGCTACAAAACGCCGTCAGTAGCAAGGTCCACCTGACCACTGATGCGTGGACCAGTAAGCATGGACAGGGACGATACCTTTCCCTCACTGCCCATTGGGTAAATGTTGTGGAGCCGGGTACAGATCATGAGAGTGGCGCTGTACGTGTTCTGCCAACTCCAAGGATTGCAGGAATCCAGTCTGTACACATTGACTCCTCCTCATACTCCAGTTCCTCTGAATCAGCGCTGCAGGGGCCGTCACCGTCTACCTCCACATCGACCCGTGAACGGTTACCTGTTATGATGACCGATATGAGCACAGCCGTGGCCAAACGTCAACAGGCAGTATTAAAATTAATTTATTTGGGGAATCGAAGCCACACAGCGCAGGAGCTCTGGAATGCCATCAAGCAGCAGAGCGACGTGTGGTTTGTGCCAGCGAATCTCCAGCCAGGCATGGTAGTGTGTGACAATGGCAGAAATGTGGTGGCAGCTCTGGGCCTAGGCAACCTCACTCACATCCCATGTCTGGCACATGTGCTCAATTTGGTCGTGCAGAGTTTTTTGAGGGACTATCCGGATCTTGATGCACTGCTTCACAAGGTCCGCATAGAGTGCGCTCACTTGCGGCGTTCCAGCAACGCAAGATCACGCATTGCAGCTCTGCAGCGCCGATTACGTCTTCCGGAACATCGCATCATATGTGACCTACCCACCAGGTGGAATTCAACGTTACATATGTTGGAGAGGTTGTGTGAGCAGCAGGCAGCAGTAATGGAGTACCAGCTGCAGCAGGCGCAAACAAGTCGCAGTGCGCGCCGTTCACACTTCACCACAACTGAGTGGGCCTCTATGAAGGACATTTGCCACGTTTTGCGTGCCTTCGATTATTCCACGCGGATGGCGAGTGCAGATGATGCACTAGTCAGCATGACTATCCCCCTTATCTGCCTGCTTGAAAAAACACTGCAAGCACTAAGGGACGAGGTTTTTGAAGAGGTGGAGGATGAGGAGTCACAAATGCCATCTGCTTCTCTACAGTCTGCGCAACGTGGTTCCTCACAAAGGCCTAGGCAGGGGACACTTTGTGAGGAGGAGGAGGAGGAGGAGTCAATGGATGAGGAAGACATCTGTCCAGAGGAGGGAGGTACACAATGCTCTAGTAGTCAGTATCTAGAGCGAGGGTGGGGTGATGCAGAGCAGGCAGAGATCACGCCTCAAGCAGGGGACAGCGTTTCTTGGCCAGTTGGCAGTCTGCAGCACATGGTTGATTTCATGCTGCAGTGCCTGAGAAACGACCGCCGCATCGCCCACATTCTCAACACGGCTGATTATTGGGTGTCCACCCTCCTAGATCCTCGCTACCAGGACAACTTACAAAGCCTCATAACACCGTTGAACCGGGAGCGTAAAATGCGGGAGTACCAAGACGCACTGGTGCATTCCATCATGTTCTCCATTCCAACCGAGAGCAGTGCTGCTAGTGCTTTACAAAGCAGCTCAGTGCGTTGAGGCAGTGGAGGAAGCTCTGCACAAAGAGGGAGCAAAAGCAGCGCCTCAGCACAAGGCAAGACCAGTATGGCCGAAATGTGGCAAAGTTTTGTGTCCCCGCCGCCACAAATGTCTACACTATCACAGACGGCTCCAGTCAGCAGGAGGCAACGTTTCCGTCAGATGGTGACAGACTACATGTCTTGCCCTCTTAGTGTACTCCCAGACGGCTCTTCTCCCTTCAAGCTTTGGGTCTGTAAGCTGGATACATGGCCAGAGCTTAGTCAGTATGCTTTGGAGGTGCTAGCTTGCCCTGCTGCTAGTGTATTATCGGAACGCGTCTTTAGTGCCGCAGGTGGTGTACTAACAGACCGTCGCATGCGACTATCCTCCGATAACGTTGACCGGCCTACTTTTCTCAAAATGAACAAGGCCTGGATCTCTCATGAATTTGCCAGTCCTCTTCCAGAATAAATAATTGGTTGGCAACAGTATCCAGGTCTCCTGTTGTGTTCATGTTTCTACCACCTGAACTGTAATCCCTGAGCTCCAACACCGCCAGTTCCCGCTCGGAAGTGCCGTCTGCACAGTCAACACTTGCTGCCGTGTTATTGGGGTTCAGTAACGTCAGCTGTTCCCCTGCTGTGCGGACGGCAATTTCTCCTGCTCTGTCCACATTCTCACTACTACAGATTTTAAAGTTGCTCCAATTACACCTCTGGCTCCTCTGTTTTCAGTATTATCCCTGAGCTCCAACACCGCCAGTTGGCACTCGGAAGTGCCGTCTGCAAAGTCAACACTTGCTGCCGTGTTATTGGGGTTCAGTAACATCAGCTGTTCCCCTGCTGTGCGGACAGCAATTTCTCCTGCTCTGTCCACATTCTCACTACTACAGATTTTAAAGTTGCTCCAATTACACCTCTGGCTCCTCTGTTTTCAGTATTATCCCTGAGCTCCAACACCGCCAGTTGGCGCTCGGAAGTGCCGTCTGCAAAGTCAACACTTGCTGCCGTGTTATTGGGGTTCAGTAACGTCAGCTGTTCCCCTGCTGTGCGGACGGCAATTTCTCCTGCTCTGTCCACATTCTCACTACTACAGATTTTAAAGTTGCTCCAATTACACCTCTGGCTCCTCGGTTTTCAGTATTATCCCTGAGCTCCAACACCGCCAGTTGGCGCTCGGAAGTGCCGTCTGCAAAGTCAACACTTGCTGCCGTGTTATTGGCGTTCAGTAACGTCAGCTGTTCCCCTGCTGTGCAGACGGCAATTTCTCCTGCTCTGTCCACATTCTCACTACTACAGATTTTAAAGTTGCTCCAATTACACCTCTGGCTCCTCTGTTTTCAGTATTATCCCTGAGCTCCAACACCGCCAGTTGGCGCTCGGAAGTGCCGTCTGCAAAGTCAACACTTGCTGCCGTGTTATTGGGGTTCAGTAACGTCAGCTGTTACCCTGCTGTGCGGACGGCAATTTCTCCTGCTCTGTCCACATTCTCACTACTACAGATTTTAAAGTTGCTCCAATTACACCTCTGGCTCCTCTGTTTTCAGTATTATCCCTGAGCTCCAACACCGCCAGTGGGCGCTCGGAAGTGCCGTCTGCACAGTCAACACTTGCTGCCGTGTTATTGGGGTTCAGTAACGTCAGCTGTTCCCCAGCTGTGTGTCCGGCAAATTCTCCTGCTTTGTCCACATCCACTGTACTACTGATTTAAAACTTGCTCCAATTACACCTCTGGCTCCTCTGTTTTTAGTATTTACCCTGGGCTCCAATACCGCTAGTTGCTGCTCAGAAGTGCCGTCTGCACAGTCAACGCTTGCTCCAGTGTTATTGGGGTTCAGTAACGTCAGCTGTTCCCCAGCTGTGTGTCCGGCAAATTCTCCTGCTCTGTCCACATCCACTGTACTACTGATTTAAAACTTGCTCCAATTACACCTCTGGCTCCTCTGTTTTTAGTATTTACCCTGGGCTCCAATACCGCTAGTTGCTGCTCAGAAGTGCCGTCTGCACAGTCAACGCTTGCTCCAGTGTTATTGGGGTTCAGTAACGTCAGCTGTTCCCCAGCTGTGTGTCCGGCAAATTCTCCTGCTTTGTCCACATCCACTGTACTACTGATTTAAAACTTGCTCCAATTACACCTCTGGCTCCTCTGTTTTTAGCATTTACCCTGGGCTCCAATACCGCTAGTTGCTGCTCAGAAGTGCCGTCTGCACAGTCAACGCTTGCTCCAGTGTTATTGGGGTTCAGTAACGTCAGCTGTTCCCCAGCTGTGTGTTCGGAAAATTCTCCAGCTCTGTCCACATTCACACTACTACAGATTTTAAAGTTGCTCCAATTACGCCTCTGGCTCCACTTTGTTTTTAGTATTTACCCTGGGTTCCAGCACCGCCAGCTGTTTCCTAGCAGTGTCTTTGGCACGGGTACTCCCTCCTGCCCAGCCTGGTTCCAGCACGCCAGCTGTTTCCGGGTAGTGTCAACGTCACTTTGCCTCCAATGCGTTGTCCTGTCACGTTGCGGTCGGGTTAGCCGACTCTATGGTGCCTGCAGTTTAGGTGACTCCTATGTGGGCTGCGGGATCTGGCAATGAAGGCTGGTTCCATAGTGCCAATAGGACAAGCACCCCCTGTAGGACTGTGGGTTTTGGTAACTGTGGCCGGCTCGCGGCCTTGAAACTTTTTTTTACATGGGTACCTTCTGCTACCCATCCGGGTTCCAGTACCGTCAGCTGGTTCTCGGCAGTGCCTTTGGATTAGGTGCCTCCTTCTCGGTATCCAAGTTCCACCAATGTCTGCTGGTCCTTGATAGTGCTTTCTGGCACAGGTACCTCCTGCTTAGTAACCGAGTTCCAGTACCGTCAGCTGGTCTTCGGCAGTTCCATTGGCTCTTGTAGATTCTACTACCCATCCGGGTTCCAGTACCATCAGCTGGTCCTCGGTAGTTCCATTTGCTCTTGTACCTTCTACTACCCATCCGGGTTCCAGTACCGTCAGCTGGTTCTCGGCAGTGTCTTTGGCACGGGTACTCCCTCCTGCCCAGCCTGGTTCCAGCACGCCAGCTGTTTCCGGGTAGTGTCAACGTCACTTTGCCTCCAATGCGTTGTCCTGTCGTGTTGCGGTCGGGTTAGCCGACTCTATGGTGCCTGCAGTTTAGGTGACTCCTATGTGGGCTGCGGGATCTGGCAATGAAGGCTGGTTCCATAGTGCCAATAGGACAAGCACCCCCTGTAGGACTGTGGGTTTTGGTAACTGCGGCCGGCTCGCGGCCTTGAAACTTTTTTTTACATGGGTACCTTCTGCTACCCATCCGGGTTCCAGTACCGTCAGCTGGTTCTCGGCAGTGCCTTTGGATTAGGTGCCTCCTTCTCGGTATCCAAGTTCCACCAACGTCAGCTGGTCCTTGGTAGTGCTTTCTGGCACAGGTACCTCCTGCTTTGTAACCGAGTTCCAGTACCGTCAGCTGGTCTTCGGCAGTTCCATTGACTCTTGTACCTTCTGCTACCCATCCGGGTTCCAGTACCGTCAGCTGGTCCTCGGTAGTTCCATTTGCTCTTGTACCTTCTACTACCCATCCGGGTTCCAGTACCGTCAGCTGGTTCTCGGCAGTGTCTTTGGCACGGGTACTCCCTCCTGCCCAGCCTGGTTCCAGCACGCCAGCTGTTTCCGGGTAGTGTCAATGTCACTTTGCCTCCAATGCGTTGTCCTGTCGTGTTGCGGTCGGGTTAGCCGACTCTATGGTGCCTGCAGTTTAGGTGACTCCTATGTGGGCTGCGGGATCTGGCAATGAAGGCTGGTTCCATAGTGCCAATAGGACAAGCACCCCCTGTAGGACTGTGGGTTTTTGTAACTGCGCCCGGCTCGCGGCCTTGAAACTTTTTTTTACATGGGTACCTTCTGCTACCCATCCGGGTTCCAGTACCGTCAGCTGGTTCTCGGCAGTGCCTTTGGATTAGGTGCCTCCTTCTCGGTATCCAAGTTCCACCAACGTCTGCTGGTCCTTGGTAGTGCTTTCTGGCACAGGTACCTCCTGCTTAGTAACCGAGTTCCAGTACCGTCAGCTGGTCCTCGGTAGTTCCATTGGCTCTTGTACCTTCTGCTACCCATCCGGGTTCAGGTACCGTCAGCAGGTCCTCGGTAGTTCCTCAGCCTTCTTGTACCTTCTGCTACATTTCCAAGTTCAAGCTTTTTGAAATGGTTCTTGGTAATCACTCTGGATCTCCCTGACGAGGACCCTGAAGACGAGGACCCTGAAGACCAACCCGAAGAAGACGAGGACCCCGAAGACGAGGACCCTGAAGACCAGGACCCTGAAGACCACCCCGAAGAAGACGAGGACCCTGAAGACCTCCCCGAAGAAGACGAGGACCCCGAAGACGAGGACCCAGAAGACCAACCCGAAGAAGACGAGGACCCCGAAGACGACGACCCCCGAAGACGACGACCCTGAAGACCACCCCAAAGAAGACCAAGAAGATGACCCTGAAGAAGTTGACCAAGAGGACAAAGAAGAGAAGACAAGCACCAAGATACAGAAGAACAAGAGACAGAAAACCAAGAAGCAGAAATACAAGAAGCTGCAGAACAAAAAGCGGAAGAACATTAAGCATAAGACTAAAAATCAGAGCAAAAGATAATATCTAAATTATAAGCAGAAGATGACTAAGCAGTGTATGGGGGTGAGTCCGTTCCTCCTCGTGGTGCCCCTGGAAAAGACCTGCTGCTGCAGGCCAAACTGAACGCGGACAAATCCTGTTGTAAATCTTTTGTGACGGGCAGAACGAAAGGTGTAATGTCCAACCTTTTATAGATAACAACTACAGGAATGCCTGTCACAAATAAGAATATGATGAAGAAGAAGAATATGAAGAAGATGAAGAAGTAGAATATGAAGAATGTAAAAAAAAAGAATAATATGAAGAAGGTGAAGAAGAAGAAGATGAAGAAGGTGAAGAAGAAGTGGATGAAAAAGATGCTGAGGATGATGAAGGAGAAAGTGTGGGAGAAGTATAAAAGAAGGTGAAGAGCATGGAAGTAGTGAAACATAAATATCTGACAAAATATAAAAAACTTAACATAGTCAATATTTCCGTAACTCAGAACGTCTTAAAAAAAATATTAATTCCTGCTATTCCATTTGATTGGGCTAAACCTCTATGCCTTTATTGTCTCCCCCACCTCCCCCAATACATTCTACATTATTGTTAGTTGTTTTCCTTCATGTAGAATTAACCTACAAGGAAAGAAAGGGTTTATTTTCATTCCGATATTTCTGTCCCATTGACTTGCATTGGTTTCCGGTATCGGAATCGGCGATATCCGATACTTTTTCGGTATCGGTCCGATCCAATCCGATCCGATATTTCCCGATATCGGAAGGTATCGCTCAACACTAATAACCACCCTTTGTTTCCTATCACTGAGCCAATTCTTAACCCACATACATATATTTTCCCCTATCCCCATTGTTCTCATTTTATGTATCAACCTTTTGTGTGGAACCATATCAAAAGCTTTTGAAAAGTCCATATACACAACATCCACTGCATTTCCTTGGTCCAGTCCAGAACTTGCCTCCTCATAAAAGCTGATCAGATTAGTTTGACAGGAAAGGTCCCTCGTAAACCCATGTTGATATTGGGTCATGAGGTTATTCTTCTTCAGATACTCTAGTATAGCATCTCTTAGGAAACCCTCCAGGATTTTACCCACAGTAGAGGTTAAGCTTACCGGCCTATAATTTCCAAGTTCAGTTTTTGTCCCTTTTTTGAATATTGGCACCACATTTGCTATACGCCATGCCGTTTGCATGGATTTATATAGTGTGACCAAGTTGACAAGCACTTTCCAAGTGATGCTAAAATCGCCTGGAAAGCGCTTGTCAACCCGCATGCAGAAATGTATGTGAAGAACGCTTCACATCCGCATGTCCCTGGCAGGAAAAAGGGAGGAACAATCCGCATGTACAATCCGCATGTGTTTTTTTCTGTCAGGGAGATGCAGAAACGCTCAGGAAAAATCAGGAGCATTTCTGCATCGTGGGCACATAGCCTAAGAGAAAAACTGTCTTCATTGTCCAAAACAAGCAAACAGAGATATGCTAAATCTGCTGTGATAAAATAAAAGCTTCAATGTTATTGATTGCTGTGTGTGCTGTGTGCAAATACAGATTTCTCTTAGACAGTTTTAAAAAATCTACTACATGTAGAAACATTGACCTTCAATTATCAAAATTGTGTAAAAGAAAAAATATTTTGTGCCCTTTGCAACCAATCAGAGCTTAGCTTTCATTTCTTAAACTGTTTTGGAAAAATGAAAGCTGAGCTCTGAATAAATGCAATGGGCATTAAAAAACAACACAGTTTTACTAGTCAGTTTTGATTAAAAAGGTCCGATGTGTTTGGGATGGACATTGTTCCTATTAAAATATATTGAATGATCAAGTGGGTTTTTGGTACACCAATGACCCAATGCAACAATGGGATAAAAAAAATATATATTCAAGTCATTATTTGTGCTATATTACGTACTTTGTATAGCAAACTATATTGGAAGCGTCCTACGGCCCCCATACACATTACATGAAAGCGGCCATCTGATGTGTTTGGTGACCTTCCAACTCTCCTGTGACAGATGATGTAGGGAGAGAAAAAGATTGGCAGTTAGAATTTCAACAACCAATCCTTTTGCTTTTTTTCCTTTCAGATTAATCTGAAAAGCTTCAATGAGGAGGTGAGTTTCAGACTGGACCAGGGTAAGACCATGGATTTTATATATCTGGACTTTTCAAAGGCATTAAATGAGAAAAATGCAACTATGGATAAATATGTGTAATTGAGTACCAACTGGCTTAGTGATAGGTGGGTGGTTATTAAAGGAAAACACTCTGATTAGGCCACAGTTAACAGTGGGGTACCACATGGGTTAGTATTAGGCCCTCTTCTTTTTAACATATTTATTAATGATCTTGTAGATAGTATATAGAGTGAAATTTCAATATTTATAGTTGATGCTAAACTGTGAAAGGTAATAAACAAAGAGGACGATAATTTAATATTACAGAGTGTTTTATGTAAGCAGGTGACTTTTGCTGAGAAATGGCAATTGAAGTTTAATGTAGATAAAGGTAAGGTCACGCACTGTGGGAGAGGAAATAACATGTACTGTACAATTATGTGCTAAATGGTAATAAATAGGGTAAAACTGTCCCTGAAAAAGACTTGGGCATATGGGTGGATGGCAAACTCCACTTTAGTGACCAATGCCATGCAGCTACTGGTAAGGCAAAAAAATCATAAGATGCATTAAAAGAAGCATACTGTAGGTGCTCATGATAAGAACATAGTTTTGCTTCTATACAAGTCAAGTCACACTTAGAATACTGTTACAATTTTGGGCTCCAGTGTATGAGAAGGAGGTAGCTGAACTAGAGCGAGTGCAGAGATGAGCTACGTAGCTTACTAAGGGAATGAGTGGACTGCGGTACCAAGACAAGTTATCAATCTAGGGGTTCTTCAGTTTGGAAAAACAAAGATTTAGGGGCAGTCTTATTACAATGTACATGTTGTGATGGTTGATTCACTAAAGACGGCCAAGGAGGTCTGGATACCTTTTTTGATGAATATAATATTACAGGTTATGGGCTCTAGATTCAGTGATGGTGTGTTGATCGAGGGAACTAGTCTGATTTACGTATGTGGATTTGTGATTTTTTTTTCCTTTAATAGGGAGCAATTAGCATCAGTTGTGTCTCTTGTATTCGGCAGCTCTGTGTCTCAGTCTTCAGTCATCTATCAGGTAGTTTGTTGTGTAGGACATATACTGTTTTAGTACCCTTCCCCAATCATAGAGATCGGCCCCCATAACACTTGTAATGTAACTTGGGACAGGAGCTGACATTATGACACCACAATGGGTGGAGATATATGTGGTCTTCTGTCTGTAAATGGTGCCCCAATAATTCTTGGTTGTATTTGTGGAATATTGAGAGTAGCAATGATCATTTGTAACTGTGTAAAAAAAAAGTCAAGACAAAAAACCTCACATGACACTTTTATTTTCTTTCTTTTTGTTTTTTTATTTTAATAGCAATAAGCAACATTGTAATAAAAATATTACTGGCCCTTTAAGAAATTAAACTATGATCGCAATGACTCTCATGTCAGGCCCCTTAGAGACCATAGAACTAACTGTGGGCATTGAGGACTGGCTGATAGCCACTGGACTCAAAGATCCAGAGGAAGGCGAAGAAACCCCCCGGAGAGTTCTGCCTCAGGTGGGGAAAAAATTCCTTCCTGACCCCAGTTGTGGCGATCGGATAAATCCCTGGATCCTGTCTGTCCTGCTGCATATTGCTGTATATCTGCATGTAATTATAAGCTCAGGAGAGCCGACCCTGGAAAGGAAAAGACAAATCTAATATACAATAAATATACAGGCTGCTCCTGAGGGCATGCAGAATAATGTACACCCTGTCCTAGGAGCTTACAGTCTAATATATAATATACAGGCTGCTCCTGAAGGCATGCAGAATAATGTACACCCTGTCCTAGGAGCTTACAGTCTAATATATAATATACAGGCTGCTCCTAAGAGCATACAGAATAATGTACACCCTGTCCTAGGAGCTTACAATATAATATATAATATACAGGCTGCTCCTGAGAGCATACAGAATAATGCACACCCTGTCCTAGGAGCTTATAGTCTAGTATATAATATACCGGCTGCTCCTGAGGGCATACAGAAATAATGTACACCCTGTCCTAGGAGCTTACAATCTAATATATAATATACAGGCTGCTCCTGAGGGCATGCAGCATAATGTACACCCTGTCCTAGGAGCTTACAGTCTAATATACAATATACAGACTGCTCCTGATGGCATGCAGAATAATGCACACCCTGTCCTAGGAGCTTACAATCTAATACACAATATACAGGCTGCTCCTGAGGGCATGCAGAATAATGCACACCCTGTCCTAGGAGCTTACAATTTAATATCTAATATACAGGCTTCTCCTGAGGGCATACAGAATAATGCAAACCCTGTCCTAGGAGCTTATAATCTAATATATAATATACAGGCTGCTCCTGAGGGCTTGCAGAATAATGCACACCCCGTCCTAGGAGCTTACAATCTAATATATAATATACAGGCTGCTCCTGAGGGCATGCAGTATAATGTACACCCTGTCCTAGGAGCTTACAATCTAATATACAATATATAGACTGCTCCTGAGGGCATGCAGTATAATGTACACCCTGTCCTAGGAGCTTATACTCTTATATATAATGTACTGGCTGCTCCTGAGGGCATACAGAATAATGTACACCCTGTCCTAGGAGCTTATACTCTAATATATAATATACAGGCTGCTCCTGAGGGCATACAGAATAATGTACACCCTGTCCTAGGAGCTTACAATCTAATATATAATATACAGGCTGCTCCTGAGGGCATGCAGCATAACGTACACCCTGTCCTAGGAGCTTACAGTCTAATATACAATATACAGACTGCTCCTGATGTCATGCAGAATAATGCACATCCTGTCCTAGGAGCTTACAATCTAATACACAATATACAGGCTGCTCCTGAGGGCATGCAGAATGATGCACACCCTGTCCTAGGAGCTTACAATCTAATATATAATATACAGGCTGCTCCTGAGGGCTTGCAGAATAATGCACACCCCGTCCTAGGAGCTTACAATCTAATATATAATATACAGGCTGCTCCTGAGGGCATGCAGTATAATGTACACCCTGTCCTAGGAGCTTACAATCTAATATACAATATATAGACTGCTCCTGAGGGCATGCAGTATAATGTACACCCTGTCCTAGGAGCTTACAATCTAATATATAATATATAGACTGCTCCTGAGGGCATGCTGAATAATGCACACCCTGTCCTAGGAGCTTACAATCTAATATATAATATACAGGCTGCTCCTGAGGGCATGCAGCATAATGTACACCCTGTCCTAGGAGCTTATACTCTTATATATAATGTACTGGCTGCTCCTGAGGGCATACAGAATAATGTACACCCTGTCCTAGGAGCTTATACTCTAATATATAATATACAGGCTGCTCCTGAGGGCATACAGAATAATGTACACCCTGTCCTAGGAGCTTACAATCTAATATATAATATACAGGCTGCTCCTGAGGGCATGCAGCATAACGTACACCCTGTCCTAGGAGCTTACAGTCTAATATACAATATACAGACTGCTCCTGATGTCATGCAGAATAATGCACACCCTGTCCTAGGAGCTTACAATCTAATACACAATATACAGGCTGCTCCTGAGGGCATGCAGAATGATGCACACCCTGTCCTAGGAGCTTACAATCTAATATCTAATATACAGGCTTCTCCTGAGGGCATGCAGAATAATGCACACCCTGTCCTAGGAGCTTACAATCTAATATATAATATACAGGCTGTTTCTGAGAGCATACAGAATAATGTACACCCTGTCCTAGGAGCTTATACTCTAATATATAATATACAGGCTGCTCCTGAGGGCATACAGAACAATGTACACCCTGTCCTAGGAGCTTATAATCTAATATATAATATACAGGCTGCTCATGAGGGCATGCAGAATAATGCACAAACTGTCCTGGAGCTTACAATCTAATATATAATATACAGACTGCTCCTGAGGGCATGCAGAATAATGCACACCCTGTCCTAGGAGCTTACAGTCTAATATATAATATACAGGCTGCTCCTGAAGGCATGCAGAGTAATGTACACCCTGTCCTAGGAGCTTATACTCTAATATATAATATACAGGCTGCTCCTGAGGGCATACAGAATAATGTACACCCTCAGGCTGCTCCTGAGGGCATACAGAACAATGTACACCCTGTCCTAGGAGCTTATAATCTAATATATAATATACAGGCTGCTCATGAGGGCATGCAGAATAATGCACAAACTGTCCTAGGAGCTTACAATCTAATATATAATATACAGACTGCTCCTGAGGGCATGCAGAATAATGCACACCCTGTCCTAGGAGCTTACAGTCTAATATATAATATACAGGCTGCTCCTGAAGGCATGCAGAGTAATGTACACCCTGTCCTAGGAGCTTATACTCTAATATATAATATACAGGCTGCTCCTGAGGGCATACAGAATAATGTACACCCTGTCCTAGGAGCTTATACTCTAATATATAACATACAAGCTGCTCCTGAGGGCATACAGAATAATGCACACCCTGTCCTAGGAGCTTATAATCTAATATATAATATACAGGCTGCTCCTGAGGGCATACAGAATAATGTACACCCTGTCCTAGGAGCTTATACTCTAATATATTGTTATGTTCTGCTACCAGAGCTAAGGAAAGAGAGGAAATCTGTCCCTACGATAGAACTCAGCTGAATCCCTACGATGTAACAGGGAACCTGATCCTGCGATCAGACCTGCTAAAGTCCTAAGCTAGTCTGTACGGAGACCTATAAATGTGGGGAAGGAATCCCTACAAGTACTAAGGACTGGGAGGAAAATGGGACACCTCCTAACAGAAATAGTAGCAGACAGACAAACAAACAAAATATATAGAACACTGAGGTCCGTAGACCAAGCAAACTAACAGAGTTAGATACAGAGCACAGGCTAGCTAGAAAGTAGTTATACAATGAAGTCCAGCAAAGCCAGAAGGGCGGAGCAGGATTAAATAGGCCAACGAGGTCATGTGACCAGCAAAGAAAAAAACCTAAGAGCAAGGTTCTAACAGTACCCCCCCTTCTAAGAGGATCCTCCGGATCCCCTAGGACCAGGCTTATCAGGAAATCTCCTGTGAAACGCTCTGATAAGTCTGGACGCGGAAACATCATCTGACCTCACCCAAGAGTTATCCTCGGGTCCGAAACCTTTCCAGGCCACCAGATACTGCAAACTACCTCTATACCGTCTAGAGTTAAGGATGCGAGAAATTTCATATTCCCCGTCCTCCACCACCGGAGGAACAGAGGCAGAGGCGTCACCATCCGACACAACAGCTTTTTTTAACAGAGAGACATGAAATACCGGATTAATTCTCCAGGAGGTAGGAACCTCCAACCTAACAGCAGATTGGTTGACAACCTGAAGCACCTTAAAGGGCCCTACAAACTTGGGACCCAATTTCTTAGAAGGAATCCTCAACCGCAGATTCCTAGAGGACAACCAAACCATGTCACCAACAGCGAACAAAACCTCCTGTCGTTTCCTATCAAAGTAGTCTTTAGATTTTCTATTGGCCTCCTGAAGATTACCACGCACATCCGTCCAAACTCTCTCCAAATCACCGGAAAAATTCTCCTCCTCAGGCACGGCAGATCCCAACTTGGAGAACGACCCAAACGACGGATGTCTCCCAGAACAACAAAAAAAAGGCGAACAACCAGCAGAAGAAGATGTATGATTGTTCAGAGCAAATTCAGCAAGTGGCAGAAACTCAGACCACCCCTCTTGATTGTCTGCCACAAAACAACGCAAGAACTGCTCAACATCCTGGTTTTTCCTTTCTGTCTGGCCATTAGATTCAGGATGATATCCGGACGAGAACGACAGATGAACTCCCAACCTGTCACAAAAGCCACGCCAAAAACGAGCCACGAACTGAGGACCCCTATCAGAAACAATGTCAGTAGGAACGCCATGAAGTCTGACAATTTCCTTGACAAAGGCCTTAGCGAGAGTTTTAGCGCAGGGCAGTTTGACGAAGGGAACCAAGTGACACATCTTGCTAAAACGGTCCACGACCACCCAGATGACAGTAAAACCCTCAGAGGGGGGAAGGTCAGTTATAAAGTCCATAGCCAAATGTGTCCAAGGAGCACTGGGAACCTCCAAAGGACAAAGCAACCCCGCAGCAGGAGTATGTGAGGACTTAGATCTAGCACATATAGTACATTGACGCACCCACTTAATGACTTCCTTCTGCCATCCAGGCCACCAAAAACTGCGACCCACCAGTCTCTTGGTCTCAGAGATTCCGGGATGACCTGCCAACCGAGATTCGTGACACTCAACAAACAAATCTCTCCTAAAGGTCCCAGGCACAAACAACCTCCCATGAGGAGTGTTAGATGGGGCATTCTCCTGTGCTTTAAGAATCTCATCTTCCAAAACGGAGTCCAAAGCAGCTATCACAACACCTTCTCCTACATGCGCAACAGATTGTATGCCCCCTTAAGGTCAATTTTAGAGAACCACTTGGCCCCCATTAACTGGTTAAACAGATCAGGAATCAATGGCAGTGGGTAAGGATTGCGTACAGTAATTTTGTTAATCTCACGAAAATCCAGACAAGGACGTAAACCGCCGTCCTTTTTTTTTACAAAAAAAAATCCAACCGCCACAGGAGACTTAGAGGGCCTAATGTGACCGGCGGCCAAACTTGTCTGTATGTATTCATCCAAAGCCTTCCTCTCAGGAATAGTAAGGTTAAATAAACGACTTTTAGGAAGAGTCGCTCCAGGGACAAATTCAATAGAACAATCATAGTCTCTATGGGGAGGCAAAACCTGCGATTCCTTCTCAGAAAAAACTCTCCAAAAATCCTGAATAGGAACAGGCAATTCTCCCCTATCCAAAGCTGCAATACGCCCGTTACAACACTTGTCATAACATTTATGGCTCCAGGATTTAATTTCATTGGTAGACCAATCCAGTACAGGATTGTGAAATTTTAACCAGGGCAATCCCAATATTACTGGAGAAGGCAAGTTATTCAAAACTACCAAATCCAATTTCTCATGGTGAACACCATTAATAGTGAGAGGAAATTCACAGACCTTGAGAGTAATATTCTTCAAAGGGGAACCATCCACAGAAACCACAGCAATGGGGGATGATAAAGGTTCGGGTTTTAAATTGAGTCTTTCCAAGAATCCCCCATCAATTACATTCAGAGTAGATCCACAATCAACAAACACCCGAAATTCCATTAATTTTTCCTGAGCAGTCGTGGAAGCAGCTAAAAATACACCCTTGGAATTTAAACAGGCAATACGGGCATGACTGACCATTTTTTTTTCTTTCTTCATACGAAGCTCACAGCCTTTAATCAAATGACCAGATTTTCCGCAATAGAAACACAAGCCTTCAGAAAATCGACGGTCTTTTTCTTGAGAGCGAGGTGCCACCGATCCAATCTCCATCGATTCACCACTGTTAGTACACACATTCTCATAACCAGAAACTGACATAGCAGAGGATTTGCTCTCATTATCCCTTGCACGCAGTCTCCTATCCACCCGTATAGCTAATTGCATAGCCTGTTGCAAATCTTCAGGTGTAGGATAAGCAATTAGCAGGTCTTTAACCCTTTCATTGAGCCCAGCAAGAAATAGACTTTTCAGAGCAGAATCGTTCCACCCTGTTTGAGTAGACCAACGACGGAAATGAGTACAATATTTTTCCACATTACCTAATCCCTGTCTCAAACGTCTTAACTCAGTCTCAGCTGATGCGACATGGTCAGGATCATCATATAATAGTCCCAAAGCAGAAAAAAAACTATCCACTGATCTGAAGCATGTATTACTAGGTTGCAAAGAAAAGGCCCACTCCTGAGGCTCTTTGCGCAAAAGTGACATTATGAACCCTATGCGCTGGGATTCATCCCCAGAGGACTTGGGTCTCAAATGAAAATACAATAAGCAAGCATTTTTAAATGAAAAAAATTCTCGGTGTTCACCAAAAAATAAATCCGGCAAACATACCTTAGGCTCCAAGAAATGTGCTCCAGGACAGTTACTCACGTGCTGACGGAGCTCGGCCACCTCCAGAGAGAGTCCCTGCAGGCGATGAGCCAAATCCTGAACCGACACCATGATGGAACAGAAAAATCTTTCCTTAGAGAATTTGCAGGCTGGACTTACTGTTATGTTCTGCTACCAGAGCTAAGGAAAGAGAGGAAATCTGTCCCTACGATAGAACTCAGCTGAATCCCTACGATGTAACAGGGAACCTGATCCTGCGATCAGACCTGCTAAAGTCCTAAGCTAGTCTGTACGGAGACCTATAGATGTGGGGAAGGAATCCCTACAAGTACTAAGGACTGGGAGGAAAATGGGACACCTCCTAACAGAAATAGTAGCAGACAGACAAACAAACAAAATATATAGAACACTGAGGTCCGTAGACCAAGCAAACTAACAGAGTTAGATACAGAGCACAGGCTAGCTAGAAAGTAGTTATACAATGAAGTCCAGCAAAGCCAGAAGGGCGGAGCAGGATTAAATAGGCCAACGAGGTCATGTGACCAGCAAAGGAAAAAACCTAAGAGCAAGGTTCTAACATATATAATATACAGGCTGCTCCTGAGGGCATACAGAATAATGTACACCCTGTCCTAGGAGCTTATACTCTAATATATAATATACAGGCTGCTCCTGAGGGCATACAGAATAATGCACACCCTGTCCTATGAGCTTACAATTTAATATATAATATACAGGCTGCTCCTGAGGGCATACAGAATAATGCACACCCTATCCTAGGAGCTTACAGTCTAATATATAATATACAGGCTGCTCCTGAGGGCATGCAGAATAATGTACACCCTGTCCTAGAAGCTTACAATCTAATATATAATGTACAGGCTGCTCCTGAGGGCATGCAGAATAATGTACACCCTGTCCTAGGAGCTTACAATCTAATATACAATATACAGGCTGCTCCTCAGGGCATGCAGAATAATGTACACCCTGTCCTAGGAGCTTACAATCTAATATATAATATACACGCTGCTCCTGAGGGCATACAGAATAATGCACACCCTGTCCTATGAGCTTACAATCTAATATATAATATACAGGCTGCTCCTGAGGGCAAACAGAATAATGCACACCCTGTCCTAGGAGCTTACAATCTAATATATAATGTACAGGCTGCTCCTGAGGGCATGCAGAATAATGTACACCCTGTCCTAGGAGCTTACAATCTAATATATAATATACAGGCTGCTCCTGAGGGCATGCAGAATAATACACACCCTGTCCTAGAAGCTTACAATCTCATATATAGTATACAGACTGCTCCTGAGAGCACACCCTGTCCTAGGAGCTTACAATCTAATATATAATATACAGGCTGTTCCTGAGAGCATACAGAACAATGTACACCCTGTCCTAGGAGCTTATACTCTAATATATAATATACAGGCTGCTCCTGAGGGCATACAGAATAATGTACACCCTTTCCTAGGAGCTTATACTCTAATATATAATGTACAGGCTGCTCCTGAGGGCATGCAGAATAATGCACACCCTGTCCTAGGAGCTTACAATCTAATATATAATATGCAGGCTGCCCCTGAGGGCATACAGAATAATGCACACCCTGTCCTATGAGCTTACAATCTAATATATAATATACAGTCTGCTCCTGAGGGCATACAGAATAATGCACACCCTGTCCTAGGAGCTTACAATCTAATATATAATGTACAGGCTGCTCCTGAGAGCATGCAGAATAATGTACACCCTGTCCTAGGAGCTTATATTCTAATATATAATATACAGGCTGCTCCTGAGGGCATACAGAATAATGTACACCCTGTCCTAGGAGCTTATACTCTAATATATAACATACAGGCTGCTCCTGAGGGCATGCAGAATAATGCACACCCTGTCCTAGGAGCTTACAATCTAATATACAATATATAGACTGCTCCTGAGGGCATGCAGAATAATGCACACCCTGTCCTAGGAGCTTACAATATAATATATAATATACAGGCTGCTCATGAGGGAATGCAGTATAATGTACACCCTGTCCTAGGAGCTTACAATCTAATATACAATATATAGACTGCTCCTGAGGGCATGCTGAATAATGCACACCCTGTCCTAGGAGCTTACAATCTAATATATAATATACAGGCTGCTCCTGAGGGCATGCAGCATAATGTACACCCTGTCCTAGGAGCTTACAATCTAATATATAATATATAGACTGCTCCTGAGGGCATGCAGCATAATGTACACCCTGTCCTAGGAGCTTACAGTCTAATATACAATATACAGACTGCTCCTGATGTCATGCAGAATAATGCACACCCTGTCCTAGGAGCTTACAATCTAATATATAATATACAGGCTGCTCCTGAGGGCATACAGAATAATGTACACCCTGTCCTAGGAGCTTACAATCTAATATATAATATATAGACTGCTCCTGAGGGCATGCAGCATAATGTACACCCTGTCCTAGGAGCTTACAATCTAATATATAATATACAGACTGCTCCTGAGGGCATGCAGTATAATGTACACCCTGTCCTAGGAGCTTACAATCTAATATATAATATACAGACTGCTCCTGAGGGCATGCAGTATAATGTACACCCTGTCCTAGGAGCTTACAATCTAATATACAATATATAGACTGCTCCTGAGGGCATGCTGAATAATGCACACCCTGTCCTAGGTGCTTACAATCTAATATATAATATACAGGCTGCTCCTGAGGGCATGCAGCATAATGTACACCCTGTCCTAGGAGCTTATACTCTAATATATAATGTACTGGCTACTCCTGAGGGCATACAGAATAATGCACACCCTGTCCTAGGAGCTTATAATCTAATATATAATATACAGGCTGCTCCTGAGGGCATACAGAATAATGCACACCTTGTCCTAGGAGCTTATACTCTAATATATAATATACAGGCTGCTCCTGAGGGCATACAGAATAATAATAATAGTAATACAGAATCACCGATATTGCCGCCAAATTTAAACACCGTTTTGCTGATTAGTCGGGGTTGCCGGTCGCGACCAATCAGCGATTTTGGCGCCAAATTTAAACAACGTTCTGCTGATTGCGCCTGCTCAGCCGCATACATATTCTAGAATACCCGATGCGTTAGAATCGGGCCACCATCTAGTGGTTACATAAATGAGGGACAAGTTAGTGGAAGTCACTGACTACTTAGATGACCCAATTTGGAATATTTTGGAAGTAATTAATACTACTGTTGCAGTGCAGAATCAGCTTATTATAGTGGCTAATCAACATACGTTCGTGCTGGACTATTTGACAGCAGCTCAAGGAGGGATGTGTCAGGTTATAGACCCAGCCTTTAGTCACTATATTGACCCCGACTCTACCATATGGTTAAAGACTAAAATGGAAGACATTAGGATACTCAGGGAAGAGTATAATAAACATAACGAATTGACCACGGACATGTAACCAGCATTGAGGGCCTGGATGACAAGGGAATGATGACCTTTACCCGCTTGCCCCGACCAACCTCAGATCTGAGCTTATTATTATATCAACTAACAAGGGGGGATGGACATGCCGCGACAGCCCCAATTGGCAACAAGGGCACTAATTGGGTGAAGACCAATGTCCCTCAGGCTCAAAACATGACCCTGGGAAAGCACCTCTATTGTTGATAATAACATAATTTTTAGGGGGTAATGTAAAGGACATATTGATACTCATGCTAGAGCAACTCCATTTTGTCTGCTTGCTTTAAAATCATGTTATTATCACTCCTTGCATAACATACATTCTTTCTTTCTCTTCCCATGGAACTTATCTCACACTAACCTTTTCTCAAGAGAACATTTTGTCGGACACTCTGTTATCTAACTTGTTTAGGCCAGGTTTGACCTTGTAAAATTTCCATAGAGCTTCAAACTAACAATGATAATATGACCATATATGTGTTTTCCGTAATAATTGTACTAACATCAGTTAGCCTATAGTATTGTAGTATGGCTGTAGAGTTGATTGGCTATTTGATATACTCAAAACAATATAAAATGCTAAGCAAAATAAACGGGATCAGAGATTCTTTGAATCCTCCCAATACAGAGCACGCATTGCCTCCGTTTGGTTTTCTGTGGATTGCGCAATCAACATAATAATTTGACACTCACTTGGTCAACCATGAAGGGTTATTGCCCTCCCTTAACAGTATCACCCCTGACTGCGTCTCCCCTGTATCACCTCTAACTACACTCCCCCTGTATCACCCCTGACTTAGACTCCCTTACATCACCCCTGACTGAGCCTCCCTTGTATCTCCCCTGGTTGAGCCTCCCTTGTATCACCCCTGGTTGAGTCTCCCTTGTATCATCCCTGACTGAGCCCCCCCTGTATCACCCCTGATTGATATAATGTCTCCATTTTGGTATAATGTCCTCCATTCTGGTACAATGTCATCCATCCTGGTATAATGTCATCCATCCTGATATAATGTCACCTATCCTGATATAATGTCCGCCATCCTGATATAATGTCCGCCATCCTGATATAACATCCCCCATCCTGGGATAATGTCACTCATCCTGATATATTGTCCACCATCCAGCTATAATGTCACCCATCCTGATATAATGTCCACCATCCTGGTATAATGTCCACCATCCTGGTATAATGTCACCCATCCTGATATAATGTTACCCATCCTGATATAATGTCCACCATCCTGATATATTGTCCTCCATCCTGATATAATGTCCACCATCCTGATATAATGTCCACCATCCTGGTATAATGTCACCCATTCTGATATAATGTCCACCATCCAGCTATAATGTCACCCATCCTGATATAATGTCCACCATCCTGATATAATGTCCACAATCCTGGTATAATGTCCGCCACCCTGATTTAAAATTCCCCATCCTGGGATAATGTCACCCATCCTGATTTAATGTCCACCATCCTGATATAATGTCTGCCATCCTGGTATAATGTCACCCATCCTGATATATTGTCCGCCATCCTGGTATAATGTTCAACCAGCCGGGAGCTGGGAGCAGCGCACAACGTCACTGCCATGTGCAACCCATCATTGGCAAGCCAACATCTGCTGCCAGCCTCTGACTGGCCGGCAGTGTGTATTGCAGTGCAGGGAGCCGGCAGGTCTCTGCTTCACAATACATTTCAGCAGAATGTGCTTCAGAGGACGCACATCCAGGTGAAATTGGTGTCAGCGGGCCACACTCCAGAATGGGTCAGGTCCCGGTTGCACCCTCTATGACTGCAATCATTATGCCCCTGCTTTTTTTGTATGTATTATTATAACAGTATATAGTTGAAATAATGATCTCACATTAATCCAGTTTAATGCTGGATTTCCCAGGAGTATCAAGATGGGGGTACACAGCTGTATGGTAACTATACAGGCACATGCCTGCTGTATAACACAGTTGTCATATGTTGCGTGGAAGCGGGCTCCACTCCTAAGCCAACTCCACACATGCGGATCCTGCTGTAGATGTACTGGTACTGTATGTCATCTGAGCCAAGGGATTAATATTTTGAATTGATTTTATATGTGCATGGGGAGAGAGGTGTGCCCTTATTAGCACTGGCTGTCTTAAAAAAAGCATGGAACAAATGCATTTTTCGGACTATAAAACACACTTTTTTCCTCAAAAATTTTGGAGGAAAGTGGAGGGTGCGTCTTATAGTCTGATATACATAAATACTGTGGCTGTGGGTGGTGGGGGATGTGGGGGAAGCGACATTGGCAGAGTAGCTGTGCAAGGAGGCAGCAGCCACCTGCTGCAGCCACACTGTGCCCGCTACTAAAAAAAATGAATATTCACTGCTCCGCATGCCCATGGGCGTGGGGAGCAGTGAATATTAATTTTCCTTAATAACCAGCGCACTGTGCCTGCAGCGCGGCTCCTGGTATGTATGGCACCCTTGATCCCTATATGTATGGCCCCCTTCATCCCAGTATGCTTGGCCCCCTTCATCCCGGTATGTATGGCCCCCCTCATCCCTCATCCCGGTATGCGTGGCACCCTTCATCCACGTTACGCTGCACAGAAAAAAATAAACTTTCATACTCACCTCCTCTCTCCTCCAGCTCTGTGTCCAGCTCTGTGCCGGAATAGTTACTGCTCCCCATGCTGGGACTCTGTGCATAGGGAGTAGTGACCATTCATTCTCCCTAATAGTATGCACGTCGGCACGCTGACTGCCGAGGGCAGCAGGAGCCACGCTGTGGCTACAGCGTGCGCGCTATTAGGGAGAATGAATGGTCACTGATTGGGGAGCAGTGACTATTCCGGCACAGAGCTGGATACAGCGCTGGAGGAGAAAAGAGGTGAGTATGAAAGTTTATTTTTTTTTCCGTGCAGCATGACGGGGATCAGGGGGTGCCAAGCATACCTGGATGAGGGGGGCCATACATACAGGGATGAAGGGGGCCATACATACAGGAATGAGGCATGAGGGGGGCCATACATACAGGGATGAGGCATGAGGGGGGCCATACAAACAGGGAGAAGGCATGGGGGGGCCATAAATACAGGGATGAGGCATGGGGCCATACCTACAGGGATAAAGGATGAGGGGGGCCATACATACAGGGATGAAGAGTGCCAAACATACCAGGAAGAGGAATGAAGGTGCCATACATACCAGGAAGAGGGATGAAGGTGCCATACATACCAGAATGGGTGTGAGGGGGGCCATACATAACAGGATGAAGGGTGCCATACATACCAGGAAGAGGGATGAGGGGGCCATGCATACCAGGATGGAGGATTGGGGTGCCATGCATACCAGGATGGGGGATTGGGGTGCCGTGCATATCAGGATGGGGATGAGGGCCACGTATAACAGGAAGGAGGGGGCCATATATACCAAGATGGGGGATATTCACAGAATTGGGGGACATTACCCCTATAACAGTGTCAGCAGCAGACTCCCTCCCCCTTAACAGGGCATCATGACCACATTTTTTGCTTACATTTTTTTCTATTTTCCTCTTCTAAAACCTAGGTGCGTCTTATGGTCCGGTGCGTCTTATAGTCCAAAAAATACGGTATATTAGAACCTTTTTTACATGCATAAAAAGTTGGGATTTGTACAAAATGATATAACTATGCAACATTTGACACATTGGACGTCAGCTCTTTTTTTAACATTGAGAAGTATACTACCATGCTTAAAATGTTGTGCTTAAATAATTTGTACAAAATTTATCAGTGGGGATGAAATATGATAAATATGGAATAATGGAGTTGAAGTGAGTACACAAGATTTGGCTCAAATGACACAATTTTTGATAAATGTGAACCATTGTGTTTTTATGTTACACTACAATATTAGCACGTTTTACCACACAATTGGTGGACTTGTATTATTTCTATGTGGCTACATAGTGGGCCCCAAGACTGATTTTCTCTGGTGTGCCCAAGGCACACCAGTCTGTCGCTGCATCTGACTCATGGGGTTTGTGCCTTCATCTGGATCAACATATTAGGTTGTAGGTTGAACACGATGAACGTATGTCTTATGTCTTCTTTCAATCTTAAAACTATCAACCATAGGGCAGTTGGAAGAGATAACTGTTTGCTGAACGAATGTTTGGTGGACACTTATCTCTTATGTATGGACAACTTTTGTGGTAGCTAATTTTATTCATTTAAAATGATAAAATTATATAACCTTCTAAAATGATTAGCAATCTATTATTTATTGGAAAGTCTTCTATCTCCTCATCTATAGTTAGTGTGATTGCAGGATGAGGAAGGGAATAATGAGATCATTGGGGCAGATGCTTATAGGAGCAAAACAAAAGTTAAACCAAGTTTCCATAGTTCAAGAAAATCAAATTTATAGAACAGTGCATGGAATGAGCAGTCTAGCTTGGAAATCTGTTTAGGATTATGGGTTGGAGGCAAGCCTTGGTCTATGGGATTCTCTTTGTTTTATACATTAGTGACTCTTTTCAGGCTGTTTTATTTCCCCACTAATCCCCAAATCTAGCAGCTTTAGGTGAAGGATCCCTCACACATTCACTGCTGCTGGAAACGGATTAACTACAATCCCTTTAACTGGTTCCTTTCTACACAAATCGACTTTCAACTCCTTTCCCTCTTAAAACCTATTTGGAATCCCTAGCCAGTGATTTACACATTAAATTAAAATCCCAACAGTGCAGCTCCTGTGGGGTCAGGAAGGTGACAGCACCAGCATTGTGTCACAGGGCACTAGTGTGGCGGAGAACACAACAGACAGAACTCGGGTGAGAGGAAAGAGGAAAGATAAATGACTTAAACAGTAATGAGACCACTAACACTATTGTATGTGAGTGTTGGGACAAAGATAAATATATGGAGGGATTGGCAGGTGGATTGATGAGATATTAGTCATAGCAAAAAAAAAAGAAAATCGTGCTAGTGCTGAATGGCCTTAATCCAACACATCGCACATTCTGCTATAGTAATTTTTGAAGAACAATTGAGGGATGTTTCTTTTGGTAAATGGCTTCATTTTATGCATGAAAATCTGGAATGCCTTATACTGATCTTGTTCACAACAGTTCCGAATTTGAAACACTGTGCAACACCACAAATGAAATGAAAACCCACAGAGTCTGGACTTTTAAGTCAGAAATTTAAAGGGGAGCTCTTTAAAAAGAAGGTCTGCTGGGACATGGAAAATATAATAAAAGCAGCTTATATAACTTAATATTAATATTACAACCGAGTGGTGGTCTTATTTACATTCAATGTCAAAATTGCAATATCAAGAAGGAAATGTCATGGAATTATGGAAATCACAACATCAATTTACATGTCAATGATATGCAAATTATGAAAAACAGCTTGATTTATTCAGTATTGCATATGACCACCATGCACAGAAATATACACACACGTCTTGGCATGCAAACAATGAGGTTATTAATGGTTGTCTGATGAATGTTCTGCCACTTAAGTATGGAAATCATCAAAATCTGTTGCTGGCAGCTCCTTTTGCAATCGCCAACCAATGACTTCCCAGATGTGCTTGATGGGAGACAAGTCCAGAGATGCTGCAAGCCATGGTAGAACTTTTATTCCAGACAGGCTGCTCACATAGCCATGCAGCCTGACATTACCATATTGAAAAACGGTTCCTGGGACACTTTGGAGAAATGTCCGTACCAGTGGTTCCATGATTGAGCCATTAAGTGTTATGTGACTTATTATGTTACATAATAAGTCTAAGACATTAAATATTGTCTATACAAACCATCAGAAGGCATTTGTACAACATTGGGCTATGAGACAGACATCCAGCTACAAGGGTTCCAATAGCCTCACTCCACTACTCTCAAAAGCTATATCATGGTGCAGAGCAAGATAGCAGTGTAAACTGGAATGGAGGACTATCTTGTTCAGCAATAAGTCTCCTATTGGTCTTGGACACAATGATACATAGAGATTGGTCTGGAAATGACATGGGCAACACCATGAAATGGCCTTCACAAGAGAACGGCACCTGGTCCTACTCCTTGGATTATGGTTTCCATACATCACGCCACCCGAACCTCTCTAGTGTTCAAACCAGATACACTAACAACTCAATGTTACATTGTGGTTGTGGAACCAGTGGTACGGACATTTCTCAAAAGTGTATGATGAGCTGTTTTTCAACACAACAGCACCAGTTCACATGTTGCAACCTACTTAAACATGCTATCATGGCCTGCAGTGTCTCCAAAGTTATCTCACATCAAACACATCTGGGACATCATTGGTCGGCAATTGCAAAGGGACCTGCCAGAAGTGTCTCTTGATTATTTGTATGCCCAAGTGCATTCAGTGTGGCAGAACATTCCTTAAACAACAGTTAATGAATAATGATCTCATTGATGGCAGTCAGAGTGTTTATTTCTGTGCATGGTGGTCATGCTCAACACTGAATAAGTCAAGATGTTTTGAAAATTTTGTTTCCATTTTTGCATATCCATAACTTTTATATCAATCCTATGATTTCTGTAATTTCATGACTTTCCCTTCAATTTCAATGTTCAGGAGTGTAGTTTGTTGATGTGCATGTAGCATGTGTGTCAATGTTAGGAATTCAGGTTCTGTGCTCCCACCTGCGAATGGAGCAGGTCCTGTGCTGTGCTGCTTCGGTCGCAGGCACCGCAGTAGTCCTGATCCTGGAGGCGGAGCTACTACGCATGCAGAGAAACCATCCCAATCTTATGGAGCCTCGCAGTATGGAGTGGTGGGATGTGTGAGGACGCGGGACGCCGTATCTCCCACTGATTTCACTGCCCGGGGAACATTTGACGCTGTGTTTCCCGGTTGCCAGGTAATGCAGAACGCTGCCTTGTCTGTCACTAGGCAGTGGTGGGATTGTGTCCATTCTGCTATACAAGTTAGCAGGGAGTTGTTGTCTGGCGATGATTGGAAGGTATTCAACACCTGATTATTTCCTTCAGCATTGCGGGCTATTTAACCCTGTTCCCTTCTGAGTCCTTTGCTGTTTATTGCAGTTCCTATGTGCTGTGGTGTTGAGTGGTGCTAGCGCTATTGGTTGTTATTAGTTGTTATTAGTGATACGTGAGCACTAAAATGCTCAGGTACTCGTTGCTCGGGTCGAGCAAATTGGAATGCTCAAGTGCTCGGTCCGAGTAACGAGCCCAATGTAAGTCTATGGGAAACTCGAGCATTTTTCCGGCAGTCTGCAGAGGGCCTAAAAACTGCCCAAATCGATGGGAACAGTGCTCAAATGACATGGCAACAGCATGGGGAAGACCCCTGGGAGCGTCTTTGACTCCCAGGTCACTGCTGTCAACAATGTTGTCAGCGGTATTACGCCACTTTTCTGGACTCACAATAAAACCTACAAAAACAAAACCAAAATGGATTTTCCTGGGAAAAATGTTAAGTAACATCCTTTCCAGAGTAATGACTTGTATATAAGGCAAAATAAATAACCAAAAACAAAAATGCTCCTCCACACCTTGGGCTATGTTCACACATAGCGTTTCTGATGAATTTTTGCACTTTTGCATTGCTTTCAACGGTGAAAAATGCATTCACCAGGAAATGTCATTTTAACATTTTACTACCTTATCTGGCCATGTGGTGTGTTAGACATCATCAGACGCATCCTGTTTCATTTATGAAGGAAGTACTCTGAAAATCACAAACACTATTTTTATAGGGCCATCAGGTGGCCCTTACTATTCTTAAAGGGCCAGCAGTCGGCTATGCTTTGTTGTTCCCATTATTAAAGAGTGGGTCTCCTATACTGTTATTGCATATGCAGTGACTGCAAGGGCTGCCAAAAATTTGGACGCATCCCAATACTCCTTTGAAGAGACATAGAGGAGGGTCTCAGTAAAAAAAATGTTCCCATTATAAAGGAGTGGGTCTCCTATAGTGGTATTGTCCATGCAGTGAATGCAAGGGCTGCCAAAACTTGGGAAAAACCCCAATACCAATTTAAAGACACAAAGAGCTGGGCCACAGTAACAACATGTTCCCATTAGAAAGGAGCAGGTCTGCTATACAGTTATAGGGTATGAAGTGAGTCCAACGGCTGACAAAATTTAGGAAATAACCCAATAGCAATTTAAAGACACATAGAGCTGGGCCAAAGTAATGACATGTTCCCATTAGAAAGGACTGGGTCTCCCATATTGTTTGCCTATACAGAGAATGCAACAGTTGCCAAAAATTTGGAGGAACTCCAATGTCCCTTGCAAGAGACGTAGAGGTCGGAGGGCCTCCTGGAAACAATGTTCCCATTATTAGGAAGTTGGTTTCCCATACTGTTTGCCTATGCAGTGAGTGCAACAGCTGCCAAAAATTGGGAGGAACTCCAATGCCCCTTGCAAGAGACATACAGTACAGACCAAAAGTTTGCACACACCTTCTCATTTAAAGATTTTTCTGTATTTTCATGTCTTTGAAAATTGTACATTCACACTGAAGGCATCAAAACTATGAATTAACACATGTGGAATTATATAGTTAACAAAAAAGTGTGAAGCAACTGAAAATATGTCTTATATTCTAAGTTCTTCAAAGTAGCCACCTTTTGCTTTGATGACTGCTTTGCACACTCTTGGCATTCTCTTGATGAGCTTCATGAAGATACAGAAAAATCTTTAAATGAGAAAGTGTGTCCAAACTTTTGGTCTGTACTGTAGATATGGTGATATGGTAGATATTGTGGTGATATGGTGGTGGAGGATGAGGATGAGGAGAAGGAGGAGGACAAGAGCAAATAGACAAAATCAGGAAGCTTATACCCATGTCTGGGTGTGAAGACAGAGGTGCATGCAAATAGAGTTAGACCTCCCAAAAAAAAGACACTGTATTTGAGTTTATGCTACGCTGCTATCTGGCCCAATCCAGCCCTTGTTTATTTTTATAAGAGTCAGCCTGTCAGCATTTTTAGTTGACAGGCAGATGCGCCTATTGGTTATAATTCCAACCCGCTCTGACAAAACGCTAGTCGCATGGCAGGCCAGGACCTCCAAGGCATAGAGAGCCAGTTCATGCCATGTGTCCAGCTTGGATACCCAATAATTATAAGGCACAGAGGAATCACAGAGGACGTTGGTACGGTCGGCAAGGTACTCCCTCAGCATCTTGCGAAACTTTTGCCTCCTTGTGAGAGTACCTCGCGCCTCAGGGCCTATGACCGTGTTACCCTGCCTCTGCTGGATTGCATTTGTGTCTCTTTCGCTTGTACTCCTTGGTTGTCCAACGAACTGTGACCTCTGCTGCCAGCGTATTCAGATGGGAATTTTTTTAATAATTCTGCGACAAGGGCATTCTGGTACTGCCCATTTTATTAGGCCTGTCCGGCAAGGGATTAAGAGACATAAAGTTCTCCTTGTAGCGTGGGTTTATAAGCGTCACCAACCGGTAATGACTGTCACATAAAATTTGGACAACACGAGGGTGACAGGAAAGGCAGCGTAACATAAACTCAGCCATGTGTGCCAGACTGCAAAGAGGCAAAACTTCCATGTCCTCACCAAGAGGACAACTGACCATGCTCTCCTCCTCATCCTCCTCCTCCTCCCTGTCCTCAGGCCATCCACGCTGAACAGACA
Organism: Phyllobates terribilis; assembly: GCF_046119375.1. Lineage (NCBI taxonomy): Eukaryota > Metazoa > Chordata > Amphibia > Anura > Dendrobatidae > Phyllobates > Phyllobates terribilis. The sequence continues at coordinate 199,638,954 of NW_027362762.1, read as the reverse complement.
GTATGACACTTGTGCAGGTAGTACCGTCTATAGCGCAGGAAACTAGCTCCTGTTCTTCCTCCTCCTCCTCATTGTCCCCCAATCCACATTGGGATGACATGAGGCTGGGCTGTGTGGAATCACCCTGTATGGTTCTTTGCTCCATCTCATTGTGCTCCGCCTGCAATGCATCCTCTTTAATTGTGAACAGAGTGCTTTTGAGAAGACAGAGAAGCGGGATGGTGATGCTAATTATGGTGTCATCGCCGCTCACCATCTTGGACTCTTCAAAGCTTTGGATTATGGTACAGATGTCTGACATCTATGTCCACTCCTGAGGTCTTATGTGTGGAGTCTGACCTGAATATCGACGGCCGTGTTGAAGCTGGTAGTCAACAACTGCCCTCTTCTGCTCACAAATCCTTTCCAACATCTGCAATGTAGAATTCCAATGTGTGGAGACATCGCACACCAGTCGGTGAGCTGGAAGCTGCAAACGCTGCTGAAACACGGCAAGGGCGGCGGAAGCTGTAGCTGACTTTCTAAAATGGGCACACACACGGTGTACTTTGACAAGCAGATGCGACAGATCTGGGTAGGTTTTGAGAAACCGCTGAGCCAGAAGGTTAAGCACATGGGCCAGGCATGGTACGTGTGTGAGCTCGCCTCGCTTCTGAGCCGCCACCAGGTTCCGGCCATTGTCACACACGATCATGCCTGGCTGTAGGTTCAGCGGTGTCAGGCACAGATCTGCCTGCTCTTTAAGAGCTGTCCACAACTCTTCAGCAGTGTGCAGTTTGTCACTTGAGCATATTAGCTTCAGTACAGCCTGTTGCCGCTTGGCTGAGGCAGTGCAGCAGTGCTTCCAGCTTCTGACTGATGTGCCCCTTTCCGGAATGGAGACTGAAGAGGAGGAGGAGGTGCAGGAGCTGTAGAATGTGGGGGCTACCCTGATTGACCCTGGGCGTCAGGAGGACATGTTCCGCCCCAAGGTCTGACTGAGTCCTGGCTTCCAGTATATTTATCCAGTTTGCCGTCAGCAAGATGCACCGTCCCTACCCACAAGCACTTGTCCACGTGTCCGTTGTTAGGTGGACTTTCCCAGTAGCTGCGTTGTTGAGGGCATGGCTAATGTTGTGGGACACATGCTTGTATAATGCGGGGACGGCACACCGGGAGAAATAATGGCAGCTGGGGACTGAGTACCGAGGGACGGCTGCCGCCATCAGGTTGCTGAAAGTTTCCATGTCCACAAGCCTAAAAGGCAACATTTCGAGCGCAAGAAATCGCAAAATGTGTGAATTTAGTAGTGTTGCCTGTGAGGCTTTGGCTACGTATTTGCGCTTGTGTTCCAAAGACTGGGGTAGGTACAACAGAACACTGTGCTGGGACAAGGATGTGCATGTGCTTGCTCATGGTGCTAGTTGCGAGTGTGCAATGACACTTGCAGGGTGGGAGGCATCTTCGCATGCGTCATGGACAGGGGATTGGCATGCACGGACAACAGCGGAAGAAGCAGTGGTGTCACCAACAGACACTGTTTATGAACCCTGGGGTTTGGCCCACTTAGTAGGGTGATTTGCTGCCATGTGCCTGATCATGCTGGTGGTGGTCACGCTGCTAGTTTTGCTACCCCTGCTGATGCTGACCTAGCAGGTGGTGCAAATGGCCTTTTTGGGGTTATCTGCAGAGTCCTTAAAAAACAACCAGACTTGGGAAGACCTAACAGTTGTACTGGCACCTTTCGTCGTGTTGGTGTGACGGGGAACGCTTTCCCGCCTTGTGTCTGCGGCCACCACACTGCTTCTTCCTGCCTGTTGTGGTGCTACGTCTCCCTCCCTCTGTGTGCTGCTGTCCTCGCTCTGCATGTCCCCCTGCCAGGTTGGGTCAGTTACTATATCATCCACCACCTCATCTTCCACTTCCACACCCTGGTCCTCCTCCTGACTTTCTGTCAATTGTCTGATAATTATCATCATCATCCACCTCTTGTGACAGTAATTGCACTTTCCCACCATTGCCTTTGTGTGATTGTGGCTGCTCAAATATTTGAGCATCGCTACACGCGTTCTCCTCTTGACTCGCTTAAAGCTGGCCGGGCGAGAGGCCTGAATCTACAAATGGAAAAGTGGACAGCTCTTCTGAGTGTCCAAGTATGGGATCAGTTGTCTCCGGGTACTTGGCATGGTGGGAGGAAGGAGGATCAGGGTGAGGAATATGCGGTCCAGACTCACGGCTACTGAGACTTGACCGTGTGGAAGACAGGGTGGTAGTGGTGGTGGCAAAGTGACTGGAAGCATTATCTGATATCCAACCAACAATCTTTTGACATTGCTATGGGATCAATAGTGGTGTGCTGCGTTCCCCTGGCAATTGTGACAGGAAGGTCAGGCCACAAGATGTGGATGTTTGTTGTGGCACAATTTCAGCTTGCCCACGGCCTCGGCCTCTGCATGCACCATCACCATCACGTCCACTTTCCCGTCCCTTGCCACGCACCTTGTCCATTTTAAATAGAGGACAATATTTTCCACGTTCACTAAAAATGGCTGATTTTGGAATGCAGTTATATGTGATACGTCTGACAGAGAACAACGGTTTTAAAGAGTAGGCCTGTAATTTACTAATACTATTCTTCACAGAGACCTAGTGTGAATAGCTTGACTGACACACTGCAATGAAATGGAAGGCATAAATCGATGATTTTGGAACACAGTTATATGTGAGATACGTCTGACAGAGAACCACGGTTTTAAATAGCAGGCCTGTAATTTACTAATACTATTCTTTACAGAGACCTACTGTGAATAGATTGACCGACACACTGCAACTAAATGGAAGGCAGAAATAGCTGATTTTGAAACGCTGTTATGTATGATATGTCTGACAGAGAACCACAGTTTTAAATAGCAGGCCTGTAATTTAATACTACTATTCTTCACAGAGATTTAGTGTGAATAGCTTGATCGACACACTGAAATGAAATGGAAGGCAGAAATGGCTGATTTTGGAACACAGTTATATGTGAGATATGTCTGACAGATAACCACGGTGTTAAATAGCAGGCCTGTAATTTACTAATACTATTATTCACAGAGACCTAGTGTGAATAGCTTGACTGACACACTGCAACAAAATGGAAGGCAGAAATGGCTGATTTTGGAACACAGTTATATATGTCATACGTATGACAGAGAACCACGATTTTAAATAGCAGGCCTGTAATTTACTAATACTATTCTTCACAGAGACCTAGTGTGAATAGCTTGACTGACACACTACAACTGAAATAGAAGGCAGAAATGGCTGATTTTGGAAAACAGTTATATATGTGATTCGTCTGACAGAGAACCACAGTTTTAAATAGCAGGCTTGTAAATTACTAATACTATTCTTCACAGAGACCTAGTTTTAATAACTTGACTGACACACTGCAATGAAATGGAAGGCAGAAAGGCTGATTTTGAAACGCAGTTATATGTGAGATACGTCTGACAGAGAACCACGGTTTTAAATAGCAGGCCTGCAGTTTAGTAATACTATTTTTCTCAGAGACTTAGTGTGAATAGCTTGACCGACACACTGCAACAAAATGAAAATGTATGCCAATATTTTCTACGTTCAGCTCAAATTTCTGGATTTTTATCGCTGTAATATGGAAAAGATCTGGCTGTATTCTGCAGTGCTAACAAGCAAATGGAGCAGAAAAAATGTGTACTCTGGATTGCTTTTTAAGCAAATAATCAGGATTAAGATAAAAAAAATTGGCCCTGGCCCCTGCAGCAGGAACGTGCTTTGGACCCTCTTGCACTATATGCCCCGCAGTCTGCCACATATACTGCCTGTCTGCCTAACTCCTGCTATCACCTTCAGCACTTAAAATATGCACCTGGATTAGTCCTCAGAAGGACTGTTAATTCAGATGGATATATAGATATATGTTGTGGAATACCTAAACTAACTCTAAACAAGAAAATCTCTCCCTGACTCAGCAGCATCTCTCCCTACTCTACCTGATTCGGGGGTATACTCTGACGAGCATAGCGGCGCCAGGTCTTATATAGACCCGATGACGCTATGCGGCCGACCAATCACTGTAATGCCCCCAACCAACATGGCTACGGCATTACAGTGCATGGCAAGCAATCCCTGCATGTTCATTGGCTCTCTAAAGAGCACTAAACATGCAGGGCGGGGACCGGAGTTCCCGCCCAAGCAACCCGGAAATACTCGCCGAGCTTGTCGAGCACCGTGATGCTCAGGCGAGTACCGAGCAGTGGTGAGCACGTTCGCTCATCACTAATTGTTATCTTTCCAGGGTTTTTCTTGGGGGTTTTCTCCTTCCCTCTTCTATCTTCCTAGGGGTTCTTGCAGAGGTACCCACCTGATTCTTGACTAGGCACCGACCGCGTCACCAGATGCCAGCTGACCGGTGACTGTGGGCCAGGCAAGGGCTCTGCCAAATTCCCCCTTCCATACTGGGAGCTGGGTGAAAAGTATTCCCTACCCTCAAGTGAATGCCTAATTGGTCAGCTTGAGCCAAGTGCGTCTGTGGCTGCGCCTTTGCTGGTTTGGTGCCAGTCTTGCTGGGTCTCTCTGCGTTAGTGCATAACAGAATAAACAGCCCTTTATATATATTTTTTTAAAAATGGATCCGGTCAAACAGCTTACTGACCCGATGCAGGTTCTTCTGGGAATGTTCTAGGATTTGGCAGGCACCGTGAACCAGCACAGCCAGACCCTGGCTCAGGGGGTCCCTCAACACAGGCAAGTTTTAAACCCAACTAGGGGGGTCATAGGTTCCCCTTCCTGATTTTTTTTGGGGGGGAAGGTAAGCAATTTAATAATTTCAAGGAGGGGTGCAAATTATATTTCCAGCTTTGCCCTGTTTCCTCTGGGAATAAAGGTACTTGGGTGGGTCTTGTTATTTCCCTTCTTAGAGTGGATCCCCAGTCCTGGGCATTTTCATTTTCATTACCCTTGGGTTCACCCATGCTCTCATCAGTAGATGAATTTTTTAAGGCTATGGGGCAGATGTATTATGAACCGGACCAGGTGGCCTTAGCTGAATCCCATCTTTAGGCGTTGTGTCAGCAGGACCTCACTGCAGAGGACTACTGCACCCAGTCTCGTAGGTGGGTCATAGAGACTGGATGGAACAATGCCGCTCTTTGTAGTACCTTTCTGTCTGGGCTTAATGACCATATCAAAGATATGCTAGTGCACCACTCTCCTCTCTGGTCTTTGGAGGTCGCCATAACATTAGCTGTGTGACTTGATCAGAGAAGACGGTAGAGATATCGGGAGAAATTGTCCCTTGGGCGTAGCTCATCCATGCCCTCAGCCGGTCTTGAGGTTGAGGGAGAACCCATACAGCTTGGTGGAGTTGGTACCTCTCAGGGGTTAAGGCAGCAAAGATGATGTCAGCTACAATGTCTTCTATGTGGTTCCTCACGCCATCTGGTTCATGAATGTCCACATCTGGCAACTGGTATCTGGGGGCGGGGTTAGTTTAGTCAGTGTGAGGGAGTCGAGTTTAGGACTTTGAAGAGAGAGGAGCTAGGGACTGGAGCTGGAGATAGCTCGTCCTAGCTGGAGCGCAAAGAGAACCGGACACCGGAGTCCGAGGCTGTGGGGGATTCCAGACCCAGCAGCAGATACCGCAGGGCAGGAGATTGCAGGTCTCCTGGCCCCATCAGACACCCGGAGGCTCAGCAGCACTGAGGGACCAGTACCGCTATGGAGGAGCGAGGCATCCACAAGGCCCGAGCTGCCAGCCATACGGGTGAGCACAGCACGTTACACTCAGGGACGTGAGCTACATCACAGCTGCAAGCAGAATAGCCAAAGAGAATAGTGAGCACGGCAGGACTACAACTCCACCTGCCCAGGAGGACTCTATGCTTGCTTCCAGACTGACCAGACTCTTATCTCTAGCCAGTACTCCAGTCCAGGCCTGTCTAATTGCTACCAGTAAAGACACTGGGACTGCACTGAACGGACTCTGTGGTTATTTCTGCACCGCGACACCCTGCACAACCACCATCATCCACACACACTGCCCTGAAGCTAACTCTTCCTGTGGGGAGTTATACCACCTTTGCTGCTATACCACCGGCTTCAGAGGACTGTTCCGCAGTGGCAGTCTCTATTAACCGCACTCCACAGGTGGCGTAGTCAGACATTATTAAACCCCTATACACAAATACTACCCTTGGATTGACCACCTGGGTCACGGACCGGGTCACCGCCACGGTGACTACAACCCCCAGCATCTACAGTCCTGGCTCCGGGTACCCCATGGCCCAGGGGGCGCGTCAACTTTGGCGTAGTCGGCAGGATTACGTGCCCGTTACCACCGGGTACTGTACGCCTTCAAGAACTGCGTCACATACCGTGGTGAAGTTTTCCCGCCAATTACCACTGTTTCCCGCCATTGGCCGCCATTTCCGGGTCGCCGTGCGGGAAGAAGAGGAGCGTAACCGCTGGAAGCGCGCGGAGCCCAAGCTCCGCCCCACGCACCGACGCAGTGCCAGGTCCTGGAAGGAGCCCCAGCAAGTGCTGACGTCAGAAGCAAGCGACGCCAGGTCCTCAAAGGAGACCATCGCCTGCGGAACTGCGGCCTATGGAAGCAAAGTGAAAGAAGGTAGGCCACGATTAACTAGGGGGGAGGAAGATGTCTAATATGGAGGGAACTTCAGCCGCAAGTGCGGCCGCTGCCGCGGTAATGCCATTCTCCATGCCATATATACCGGAGGGCGGCGTGGTTGCCCCAGTACTCGGGAGAGTCGCACACCCTGAGTGACTTTAAAGAAAGACTGAGCAACTTATTTAAAGTGTATCCCCTGTCCGAGGAGCAGAAAGTGAGCATCCTCATAGGCCAGTGGATTGGTGCAGCCCAGAGAGAAGTGAAGTCCTGGTCAGCCAGAGACAAAGGGACTGTGAAAGAGATACTGGCCCGCCGAAAGGACACCTTTGACACCCGTACTACAGCTGAGATAAAAATGAAGTTTTATGGGTGCAAACAACGGGCGCAGGACAGTGTACGGGACTATGCTTTAAACCTGCAGGAGGCGCTGAGGGCCATCAAACAGGTAGACCCCGACAGTGTGCATAATGAGAACAGACTGTTAACTGAGCAGTTTATTGAGGGGCTCCTGTCCAGCGCTCACCGAACACAGCTGCGCATAATGGCTCTGCAAAATCCCGATCTTTGCACAATTTAAAGACAGAGCCATCCGGGTGCTGCGAGAGTCAACACCAGGTGGCGCTACATCTCACCGGCGCCAAGCTATCACCTACCACCAGGAGGTGGCACCCTTTTCCCCAGAGCCTGTGGGAGCTGATGCACAGACTCTGGACAATGATCCGTCTACAGACCTGCACGTTCAGGTTCAAGAACTGACTAAAAGTGTAGCTGCACTAACCAAAACTGTGCAGTCCTTGCAGGTGTCCCCCAAAGGGAAGATCCAGCTGGCTTCCAGTCCGGAGGACGTCCCGTGCGACAACAGAGGAGGATTCCACCAACCAGAGGGAGGAACAGTGACCGCTACGACCAGGACGGACAACACATCTGCCGCCGCTGTCACAAGCCAGGACATTATGCAAGGTACTGTAATTTAAACGAGCAAAAGCTGGGGCAGAGGGCCAACCCCCAGGCATAAGACCACCAGGCCCACGCATCTGGCGAGACAAGTATGTGGGGGGACGACCGGTCCTACCTGTCGTGCTTGACGGCATCCCGATGAGCGCGTTGCTGGACACTGGATCCCAGGTTACCACTATCCCCTACATTCTCTACCAACGCTACTGGACTGATTCAGACATTACCAGTGGTCCAGATGAACATTTAAGCATTTATGCCAGCAATGGTCAGCCTGTACCTCAAGTGGGGTATAAAGAAGTGACCATAAAGGTTGGCAAAGTGGAATTGCCGGCGCAAGGAATGATAATTGTTGACATTGATCGCCGAGAAAGTCATCCCATGATAACCTTAGGCACTAATGTCGTTGAAAATTGTCTTTCAGAAATTATTGTCTTGTTACAGCAGGTGGCGGAGACGGCCAGTACCAGTCAGCAGCGGGTTCTGCAGAGAGAAATCAGAGCCCTGATGAGAAGACAACAGGTAGAATTGTCTGGTGGTGAAATTGGCAGTGTCAGGATGAGTGACCCGTTTCCCATTGCCATGCCCCCAAGAAGTGAAATGTTGATATGGTGCCGGGGAGCAATTGGTCTCAGGGGTAGAGATTACCAGGCCATGGTAGAGTCCGTATACTCTGACAGTAGGCCCACCATCTTGACAGCCAGGGGGTGGTTGATGTCCGCCATCGGAGAGTGCCAGTCCGCATCCTAAATATTGGGGAGAAAGAAGTCCATTTGCCCCGTTATGCCACCCTTGCCAAATTATTCACCGTCAGCCACAATTCTATAAAAACAGTGGAACCCTTACCTCCATCCAAACCGGCGGAGGATAATGGCTCCAAGGGACAGATGGAGGACTGGTGTCAAAAGCTACACGTGGGCACTGACTCCACCCCTCAGCACCAAAAACATGGAGTATACTGGGTGGTCCAGGAGTATGAAAGGGTCTTCAGAAAACACCCGCTCGACTTCGGGCAGGTGAAAGGGGTTCAACACCATATCCCCACGGGAGACCATCCACCCATTAAAGAGCGGTATCGGCCTGTACCCCCTGCACACTACCAAAATGCCAAAGGGATGTTAAGAGAGATGAAGGAGGCTGGGGTGATAAGAGATAGTTGTAGCCCCTGGGCAGCTCCATTAGTTCTCGTAAGGAAAAAAGATGGCATGATGAGAATGTGTGTAGACTACAGGCAAATCAACCGCATTACACATAAAGATGCATACCGATTACCCAGGATTGAGGAGTCTACTTTGGATCTCACTAGTGGGTATTGGCAGGTTCCTGTAGCAGAGGCGGATAAAGAAAAGGCCGCATTGACAACGCCGATGGGCCTCAGCGAGTTCAACTGCATGCCACTCGGGCTCTGAAATGCCCCAGGAACCTTCCAGCAGTTGATGGAGTGCTGTCTAGGACATAAGAACTTCGAGACAGTCCTGCTGTACCTGGATGACGTCATAGTATACTCCAAGTCCTATGAAGATCACCTGAAGCACCTGGCAGAGGTGTTTGAAGCCCTAGCTGGTTTTGGCCTGAAGGTGAAGCCATCAAAATGCCACCTGTTGAAGCCCAAGGTACAGTACCTAGGTCATATGGTAAGCGCTGAAGGTGTAGCACCAGACCTTGACAAGGTCACAGTAATCAAGGACTGGCCCAGACCCTCCACTATAAAGGAAGTGCGGCAGTTCCTCGGGTTGGTGGGCTACTACCGAAGATTTATCCAAGGCTTCACCAAGATGGCGGCACCCTTGCAGGACCTCCTAGTAGGCCAGTCCAGGAAGGCCAAAAACCCGAAGCCTCCATTCAAATGGGATAAGCCGGAAGACGAATCCTTCAGTAGGCTGAAGATGGCTCTCACAGAAGACGAGATCCTGGCCTACCCTGACTATGGCCAACCCTTCATACTCCATACAGACGCAAGTAACGTGGGGCTAGGAGCGGTGCTGTCCCAGATACAGCAAGGCAGAGAAAGAGTGATTGCCTATGCTAGCAGGAAGCTCCGGCCCACAGAAAGGAATCCCGAAAATTACAGTTCCTTCAAGTTGGAGTTCCTCGCCATAGTCTGGGCTGTGACAGAGCGCTTCAAGCATTATCTCGCCTCCTCCAAATTCACCGTCTTCACGGATAATAACCCGCTGACGCACCTGGACACTGCGAAACTTGGTGCCCCGGAACAAAGATGGATGGCCCGACTGTCTAATTATGAATTCACCATAAAGTACCGGGCTGGGCGCAAGAATGCAAATGCCGATGCGCTGTCCAGGATGCCTAACTTGCCAGATGGGGGAGAAGACCCGGAAGAGCTGGAGGAGATAGAGATCCCTGCTTTCCACCGTCATGGAGTAACCCAGTGCTCCCATTGTGTGAAGAACAGGTGCTACGCCAACAGAGAGGCCACGCTCAATCCATTGCCCCACCATGGATGGGCAGAGACACAAGATAGTGACCCAGCTGTCCGCCAAGTCAAGTAGTTGCTGACACCAGCTGACTCGTACCCTGATCCAGATGCTCCAGAGGAGACCAAACAGCTGTGGAAGGAGAAGGGCAAGCTATTCATCTATGAAGGGAAGCTGTGTCGAAGAGCCATCAACTCCTGGACACATGAATTGGTCTGGCAGGTGGTAGTCCCGAGGCGGGATGCGTCAATGGTCTTGGAAGCGTACCATGATGGAGCAGGACACTTTGGCTGGAAGAAGTTGGAAGGGAAGTCCTACTACGTGAACGGTTCTATTGGGCTGACATGAGGAAAGCAATCGAGAGGTGGTGTCGAGAATGCGGACCATGCAACCTGAGGCGAAACGACCGTGACAGCCAGAGGGCTCCCCTGCAACCCATCATCACCAAACAGCCACTTGAACTGGTAGCCTTGGACCACGTGAAGCTAGCCCCAAGCTGGTCAGGCTATGTTTACGCTCTCACCATCGTAGACCACTACTCCCGGTTCTTGGTAGTAGTGCCAGTAAAGGACCAGACGGCTCAGACAGCAGCCAAAGCATTCCAACAGCACTTCTATCGCCCGCACGGTTACCCAGAACGTGTGCTTACTTACCAAGGTCCAGCCTTCGAAGCGGAGGTGTTCCAGGAATTCTGCAACCTGTATGGCTGCAAGAAAATCAGGACAACGCCGTACCACCCCCAAACCAACGGGTTGTGCGAGAAGATGAACCAGGTGGTGATAGACCTGTTGAAGACGTTGCCCCTGGAAGAACGCAGTCTTTTTCCAGAAAAGTTGCCAGATCTGGTGGACCTCTATAACCATATCCCAGTGAACTCTACCAACTGCACACCTGCTTACCTGATGAGAGCAAGACCTGGTAAGCTGCCCATCGACCTGGACATGGGAGTCCTAACACCAGAGACGGCCTCACCAGATGCAGATTGGGACACTGAGCGGCAACAACAATACCGCAAAGTGCAAGAGAGTGTTGAAAGAAGTCTGTCCCAAGCAAGACAAAGACAAGAGAAGACTTACAATCAACACGCACCTGCTGTTCCCTTGTCACCTGGAGAACAATTCCTTAAGAGAAAGAGGCGACTCCACAAATTGGATGACCAGTGGGAGGTAGAGCCGTACACCATCCTACCCTCGAGTCATGATAACACCAAGGTGTGCCTCATTAGTAAGGATGGAGGAGAAACATCAGCAACAGTTTCAAGAGACCACTTGAAGAGATGACCTGAGCAACTGCAACACCCTAAAGAAGACCAAGATAGCCCTCAACCCAGAGAGGAAGTGGAAGAAATGGTCAGAACAGTACTCGGAGAATTTCCCCGGTCGTGGACACAAGTGAACAATGCAATTGTTGTGCCAGTCCTTACCTTTCTCCAACCAGCCCCTCAGGAAGCTGCAGAAGTCCCAGAAGAGTTGGAAGAACAATTGGCCCCGGAGGCAGAAGTTTCATCAACAGCAGACCAGAAGAATCAACCCTCTGCTAATAGTGAATCTTTCATACCCACGGTAAGCCAAAAAATCCGTAGGAAGTTGCCCAACCTACCAGTGTCACCTCAAAATACTAGTGATGCAGTTCACACTGAACCCACCACACCAGGGGTAGACACAAGGGACCAGGGTAGAGCACTGACAGATAGTGTACTCCGTAGATCCACCAGAAGTACAAGAGGTCAGCACCCTGCTCGTTGGAGAATTTAAAATGCAGAAATTTAAAGTATAAACGTATTTAAATGTTTTATATGTGTGCATTTAACCTGTTTATCCAGTTACCCAAAAGGGATCCAGAGACTTTTAGGTTATGGACAGTGAATAACCAAGAACTTTCCCTTATAAATAGTTGCACTAGTAAAAGTGCCCCTTTGTGTCAGACCACAGAACAAAAACCCGTGGAGGTGGCTGAAGACGTGGTCCAACATCCGGATCATCAATGCCCTGCAGCCACCCCAGGGCCTCCGTGGAGGGTTTGTGACGGGTCCCTCAAATTACATCTTGCTCCGTGGAATGAACATCTGGTTGCAGATCATACTGTAACCTGTTAAAGACTATAATGCTTGTAAATATTCTAATGTACCTTGCTATTGTTATTGTTACCTGTAATTTTGCAAAAATATGTTCAGTCCCGAAGTACTAAAATTAACTAGGGGGGAAAGTGGCACCCCAGAGGGCCTGGTTGCCACAGTGGTATTGCTTCCCTCAAAAGAGGTAATACCATGTCTGGAAGCAAGCGGGGGCCCTTTTGGTCAGGTACACTATACATTCAACACTTCCTAGCTCCAGGCCCGCAAGGGGAGTTCCTCTCCTTGGCAACTGGTATCTGGGGGTGGGGTTAGTTTAGTCAGTGTGAGGGAGTCGAGTTTAGGACTTTGAAGAAAGAGGAGCTAGGGACTGGAACTGGAGATAGCTCGTCCTAGCTGGAGCACACAGAGAACCGGACACCGCAGTCTGAGGCTCTGGGGGATTCCAGACCCAGCAGCAGATAGAGATTGCAGGTCTCCTGGCCCCATCAGGCGCCTGGAGGCTCAGCAGCACTGAGGGACCAGTACCGCTACGGAGGAGCGAGGCATCCACAAGCCCGAGCTGCCAGCCATACGGGTGAGCACAGCACGTTACACTCAGGGACGTGAGCTACATCACAGCTACAAGCAGAATAGCCAAAGAGAATAGTGAGCAGACTGACCAGACTCTTATCTCTAGCCAGTACTCCAGTCCAGGCCTGTCTAATTGCTACCAGTAAAGACCCTGGGACTGCACTGCATAGAGTCTGTGGTTATTTCTGCACCGCGACACCCTGCACAACCACCATCATCCACACACACTGCCCTGAAGCTAATTCTTCCTGTGGGGAGTTATACCAGATTTGCTGCTATGCCACCGGCTTCAGAGGACTGTTCCGCAGCGGCGGTCTCTATTAACCGCACTCCTCAGTTGGCGTAGTCGGACATTATAAAACCCCTATACACAAATACTACCCTTGGATTGACCACCTGGGTCACGGACCGGGTCACCGCCACGGTGACTACAACCCCCAGCATCTACAGGCCCGGCTCCGGGTACCCCACGGCCCAGGGGGCGCGTCAGATCCCCAGCTGGGTGCTCAGGTGTCCCTAGCAAAAAAATTACTGTTACCTATTGTTGTCACATTTAGCAGTAAGAGTGTGGAGGGGTATGCTTTTGTTGATTGTGGGGCTGAGATAAGTTTTTTTAAATGCTGCCTTGGCCAATGAGTTGGAGGTTCCTCTTATCTCCTTGGATGCATCTATAACATTATTTTCTCTTGATAATTCTCCCCTTGCTCAGAGTATTGGGTCTCGCACCGCTGAACCAGTGTCTATCACCACAGGTTGTCTGCATAAGCAGGAGGCATGCTTTTTTCTTTTGCGGGATCTTCCTACCACTGTGGTGTTGGGTCTCCTTTGGAGTCGCACCCATAACCCTGTTATTGACTGGGAGAGGGGGTATATTGTTAAGTGGTACTCCAACTTCAAATCCCTTTGTATGATCAAGCCTCCCAGGTCGCATGGAATGTGTCAGAGTTCCCACAGGTGTTCTCTGAAGAGACCTCCCAGAAATTACCTCCACATAGATCTTATGATCGTTCAATCCAGCTTATTGAGGGGGCAAAGTTGCCCAAGGGCAGAATTTTTAATATGTCAGAACCCAAGAGGCAAGCCATGAGGGAATTTATTCAGGAAAATTTGAAGAATTCCAATTCCCCGGTTGGAGCAGGGTTCTTTTTTGTAGCCAAAAAGGATGGCGGGTTGAGACCGTGTATTGATTATTGTGAGCTCAATCGCATAACTGTAAGTAATCAGTACCCTCTTTCACTCATTCCTGACCTCTTTAACAAACTGGTGGGGACAAGTTGGTTTACCAAGCTGGATCTCAAGGGGGCTTGTAATCTTGTTTGAATTAAGGAGGGGATGAGTGGAAAACAGCCTTCAATACCCCTGAGGGTCACTATGAGTATTGTGTCATGCCCTTTGGGCTATGTAATGCTCCAGCTGTGCTTTAGACCCTTGTAAAATGATATTTTCCGTGATCTTCTGGATATTTGTGTCATTGTTTACATCGATGATATCCTCATCTTCTCCAAAGACCTGACTGCACACAGGGACCATGTGTGCACCGTCCTGAAAAGATTGGAGGATCATTATCTTTATGTCAAAAAAGAAAAATGTGTTTTTGAAGTACAGGAGTTGGGGTTCCTGAGACTCATCCTTTCCCCCACAGGGTTTTGGATGGACCCCGAGAAGGTGAGGGCAGTGTTGAAGTGGGCACAACCTGTTAACCTCAAGGCATTGCAGCGTTTTTTTGGGTTTTGCCAATTATTACCGGAGGTTTATTAAGGGTTTTTCTAAAGTGTTGAAACCCCTCACCGATCTTACCCATAAGGAAGCAGACATGTCTAATTGAAGACTGGAGGCCATTAAGGCCTTTAATACACTTAAGAAGGCCTTTTCCTCCACTCCAGTTTTGGTCCAGCCTGATGTCAACAAGCCTTTTGTGGTGGAAGTGGATGCCTCTGAGGTAGGGGTGGGAGCGGTGCTCTCCTAGGGTTCCACGTGGTAAGATTACATGGGGTTCCTATGAATATTGTCTTCAATCGTGGGTACCAATTTATCTCCAGATTCTGGAGGCCTTTCTGTAAATGCCTCGGCTTGTAACTATCATTTTCATCTGCGTACGATCCTCAAACTGATGGGCAAATGGAGCGTACCAACCAGTGTCTTGAGTCCTATCTAAGATGTTTTTTCTCTCATACTCAGCATGATTGGGGATCATACTTAGCCTTGGCAGAGTTCGCCCAAAACAATAGACACCACAAGGGCTTGGAAATGTCTCCCTCCTTCTGTAATCTAGGATTCCATTCTAGATTTCCATATTTTGAGGGAGGGGACGATGTCCTTCTGGCAGTCTTTGCTACTATCCACCGCCTGTGGAAGGTTTTGAGGGGAAGTCCGTATCGATCTCAATGAAGCAGGGGAGATCATGAAGAGGCAGGCCGATAAGCATTGTCAGCAAGGTTGCAAACTCAGAGTGGTGGACAGAGTTTGGGTGTCTACTAAGAATCCCAAGATAGATTAAGGTACTATCTCTTAAGATCGCACCCAGGTTTATAGGACTATTTTCCATTATCGAGGTAGTCAATAGGGTGGCTTTTTAGGTAGGTCAGCCTTCTTCTATGCGGGTTCCCAATGTTTTTCACAAGACATTATTAAAGAAGGTGGTTACTCCGCATGTGACTCCTCCTATTCTGGTAGATAATACTGAAGAATTTGAGATAGAAAATAATGTGGACTCTTGTAGAGTTTGGAATTCCATTCAGTATTGGATTCATTGGAAGAAGTACAGTCCTGAGGAGAGGTCCTGGGTCTCGAGAGATAATAACCATGCCACATGTTTCATCTCTGAGTTCCATAAGAAGTTACCGGACAAAGCGGGTGGTGAGAGCCCAGAGGTCTCTCATAGGGAGGGGGTACTGTTAGTAATTGTGGTTCTTTGCTCCCACCTGGGAATGGAGCAGGTCCTGTGCCGCTCTGCTCCGGTCGCAGGCGCTGCCATTGTCCTGACCCCGGAGGCGCAGCTACAACGCGTGTAGGGAAACCGTCCCAATATTATGGAGGATCGAGTTCTGGAGTGGTGGGATTTGTGAGGACACGGAACGCCTTATCTCCCCTGATTTCACTGCCCATGAAACATGGGACACTGTTTCCCGGTTGCCAGACAACGCAGGATGCTGCAGTGTCTGGCACTAAGCAGTGGTGGGATTGTGTCCATTCTGCTACACAAGTTAGCAGGGAGTGGTTGTCTGGAGATGATTGGAAGGTGTTCAACATCTGAACATTTCCTTCAGCGTTGGGCCGGCTATTTAACCCTGTTCCCTGCTTAGTCCTTTGTTGTTTATTACTTTTACTGTTTATTACAGTTCCTATGTGCTGTGGAGGTGAGTGGTGCTAGCATTATTGGTTGTTATCTTTCCAGGGTTTTTCTTACGGGTCATCTCCTTCGCTCTTCTATCTTCTTGGGGTTCTTGCAGAGGTACCCACCTAGTTCTTGACTAGGCACTGGCCTCGT
Organism: Phyllobates terribilis; assembly: GCF_046119375.1. NCBI lineage: Eukaryota > Metazoa > Chordata > Amphibia > Anura > Dendrobatidae > Phyllobates > Phyllobates terribilis. Next base: position 199,622,806 of record NW_027362762.1, on the reverse strand, counting down.
CATCAGATGCCAGCTGATCGGCGACTGTGGACCTGGGGAGGGCTCTGCCAAAGTCCCCCTTCTATACTGGGAGCTGGGTGAAAAGTATTCCTGGTCCTCAAGGGCTCGTCTAGCTGGTCAGTTTGTGCCAAGTGTGTGGCTGAGCCTTTGCTGGTTTGGTGCCAGTCTTGCGGGGTCGCTCTGCATTAACGCATAACAATCAGGAACACTGCCTGATTAATTCCCTCTAAGTGTCTATGTACACTTTTATACATCAAATACATCCAGACAATGTTTAGGTTGGTATTAAAGATAATCAAATCTTTTGAAATTTAACTTTCCCAGTTTTAACAGATTCTTCCCAAAAATTTGATTAGCAGGAAATCACTGAACAAACACCATGAAACCTTGACATTAATCTTGGGATATAAATCCAAGAATCACAGGAAAAACAATCCCTCAAACTTCACTTATATTAAATATGTATCAAAAACATGTTTTTTCTAAAGTAATCACAAACTAAAACATTAGTTAATGCACTTCTACTGACTATTACCCTGCCAAAGCCAACCATGTGTTATGTCAATTGTAAATAAAGCACATCTGCATAAAAAATGAAGTTCCTACTCACTCTGTCAGTCACTCACGCAGTCAGATATCTCCAAAGATTATGACCCACAGGTGGATTGGCAGGTAAATCCAATATTAATTCGCAGATAACAGCAATTATCTTACCCTAATATGCCCTAGTAAGACCCTGGATTCTGTTACATCTTTCTTAATTTCTCTCAAATGCGTTTTTGTTGGTGAAATAACCAACTTCATTAGTGGGATAAAAAGCATTAGAGCCCTTTTTTTTTTTCTTTTTTAAGTCATGATGCCCAATTCATAGAGGTGTTTTTGCAAGAACTGTGGAGTAAAAATGTTGAAATTTTTTTTCTGCAACACCAATCTGCACAAAAATTTTGGGACTTCAGGCATTTATATGCCATTTTTGACCAACTCCGCCAAAGAGAGCGAAACTGGTGTGGGATGGGCCGTGGCAAAGCCCACCCAAGAGATTCATCAAAAGTGGTGGTGTAACTTACGCCGGAAATGTTAATGTTACTCTAGTCTGTGACTGGAGTAACATTTCAGGAGGATGCACACGGAAGAGCACGCCACTTGAAATATGTTCCTAATTCACTAAGTGGCAGCGTGCGCCTCTTAATGAATTAGGGGCATAAAACTGTTGTGCACAATGAAAGTCCAATTGAATCAGGTCCATGATATCAAAGAGCAAATTCTCCATTTAACCCATTCATGACTGGATCATTTTTCCGTTTTTGCTTTTCTGTTTTTTGCTCTCCTTGTTCCCAGAGACATAACTTTTTTATTTTTTGGTCAATATGGCTATGTGAGGGCTTATTTTTGCAGGACGAGTTGTACTTTTCAACGACATCACTGGTTTTACCATATTGTGTACTGGAAAACGGGTAAAAAAAATTCCAAGTGCGGTGAAATTGCAAAAAAAGTGTAATTCCACAGTTGTTCTTTCTTTTTCACTGAATGATAAAACTGATCTGCAATTAGTATTCTCCAGGTCATTACGAGTTCGTAGACACCAAACATGTATAGGTTCTTTTTTATTTAAGTGGTGAAAAAAAAATCCAAAGTTTACTTTAAAAAAAAATGCCGCCATTTTCCGAGACCCATACAGTCTCCATTTTTCAAGATCTGGGGCCGGGTGAGGACTTATTTTTTGTGCACTGAGCTGACATTTTTATTGATACCATTTTGGGGTATTTTTTAATATTTTTAAAAACATTTTTTTTTACTTTTTGCGTGCTTCAATAGTCTCCATAGAAGACTAGAAGCTACAGTTGCCTGATCGGCTCTGTTACATATAGGCGATGAGCAGTTCACTTGTATGTAGCAGATTTGCTCACTTGCTATGAACGCTGACCACTGGGCGGCGCTCATAGCAATCTGGACATGACAACCACAGGGGCCTGCTGCAGACCCCATGTTGTCATACCAACCCATCGGTGACCCGCGATCATGTGGCGGGGTCACCGATGGGCGGAGTTAGTGACGCAGTTCCAGCGGGGCGCTGTTAAATGTCGCTGTCAGAGATTGACAGAGGCATTTAACTAGTTAACAGCCGCGGGTGGTTCGCGATTCCACCCGCGGCTGTTGCGGGCACATGTCAGCTGTATAAATCAGCTGACATGTGCCCAGTTCAGTGCAGGCTCAGAGCCGGAGCCCGCGCTGAACAGGGGGTGCTGACGTTGTGCGTACTATTACGTACCACGTTGGAAAGGAGTTAAAATAGCCAGGTAGTATTATCAAACACTGGCTTTGGTCTACATTCAATGTTAAAGGTATAGTCTCTAATTCCCCTGTAGAACTCTCAGGTCTCCTAGAACTGTATTCAACCCCTTTCTGCTGCGGCTCGTGGCTCCAACATTCTTATCTGTGGTATGGGTTTTTGTTTTCTCTTATACTTCTCCATCCATTGCCATTGGCACTTTTTCTTTCACCATGCATTTTGTACAACACTATAATTAACTTTTGACAATCTTTTCAACAGAAATGATTCAACCTTTGCTAAAAAGGACGTAACAAGAAATGCTAGTTAGGTAGGTACAAATACAGAAATAGGGCAGCAGGCATAGATGTAGCATGTACAGTTGTCAAATTGGACTAGTAAAACATGCACACAGAACAAGACATGCACAGTTAAATGTCTGCATTTTTAAGTACTTTTTTCTATTTTTATTTTTAACAAAATCCAATCCCCTAATCAAAAAATAATGTGATAAGAAATGCTGAGTAGGTACATGCCAGCACCTTCAACAGAGTGATGAATTGATGTGGCATGTACAGATGTAAAATTTGACTAGTAAAAAAGTCTAGCAAAAAAAAAAAAAATTGACTGCGACACATACATTTTGTGAGACCGACAGTTGCAGTCAAATGTTTGGATTTCCAGAAATTTTCTATTTGTAAAAAACAAATATTTCATCTTTCACAAAAAGGTCTGCACAAGAAATATAAAAACTCAGTACAGTCAGATGTGACAAGGAAGCAGGCGTCTTTAATTGATTTGATTTCAAATTTTTTTTTGTCAAAAATATTGTGCTGTCTTGCTGCTGCTTTCTAGTGAATTGTGAATAAATTATGAATGGATTTATAATTCAAATGCAGCAGAACAGATGCCAGCTGCACTACATCACTGATCAATCATACTGAGTCTGACACTGCTACTAGCACTTCTTCAATATTTCTCTCCCCCTACCAATTCAATCTATGTACAGACTACTACACTCATTTTCTCACTGCTGCAGTTGTAAAACACATTCACATTAATCTTTGGGATATTTTGTCAATGCTTTAGTGCTTTATCTTCCTATTTCTATTGCTCAGCAGTGAGATCTGATGTCCTGCAAGTATTGTAAATCACCTAAAATGGCTGCTGCACTCTCTGTCTCAGCTTTTATGCAGGCTATGGTATTATCTTCTGATTGGCTGCGCTGTACCATATGATGTAATAGCTGCACAGCAGCGAGGTTACAGATGAAGAGCATGGAAAACAGTGATGAATAACAGTGAATAAATGCACACATTGTTCTCAGTACAGGAACAATGTACATAATAATGTCATAGGACAGAGATAATACAATTAGTGACATCGCAACATAAGAATTTTACAAAAGTCATGGCAAGAGTGAAGATAATGTGTAAGGGGATATTACAGTCTCCCAGTTAGGTGTATTAATTTTTTTGTGCCTCCAATACAGCATATTTAGGCATTATTAACTGCACTTCACTTCTGAGCGGGGATGGGCCCTTTCCATGGCCCCATAGCTGTACCTATGAGCACTACCCTGTCAGTTGTTTCCCCAAGGTTGCCAATGTTTGAGGACTGAAAATGAAGTTCAAAAATTAGACACTTAGGAATCAAAGGGAACCTTTCACATTCTACATGCAGTCCCATCTGTGGTCCGCACATCATAGTGAACAAGAGGCTGAGCAGAATGATTAGGTTTGTTGTAATACAGATAGGTTAGATTTGTTAGAAAAGATTCAGCATAATGTATTTTATTCATAAAGATCCCTGGTATTTGTATGCATATGAGTCCAGTGGGCCGTCCTACTCAGTGACTGACAGTTCTCTCTGCATGCACAGTCATACGGGAAGGGTTAACTCATAATGTATGCACTATGTTCTGGCTGTTAAAAAGGGTATATTTTATGCAAATTGTTATGGGACTAGAATGTTGGTGTGGCGCCCCTGCTGCGCATTGGTGCCACAGAACCCAGAAGGGTGCATGGACGGACTTCTCCACAAGAGGCCCTGACTACATTCATACACCTCCACCTTCCACCTCAGACCAGCAGAGGGAGTCCGTAAGGGATATATAAAAGGAAGGTGGAGCCAGGCAGCTCAGTCTTGTGAGTGATTCAGCAGTGAGTGTTCAAAGAGGATCACAGCTCAGAGGGAGCTGAGAGAATGTCGACGCTCAGAGAGTGGTGAAGACGCAGCACGCCAGCTGCCAAGTAGTGAGGGCCCCGAGTGTGGTCGACAACGAGGAGAAAGAGAGAGTGGAACTTAGGGGGCAGAGGAGCATAGTAAGCTCACCCCGATATTTATATACCGGACACCGGGTCCGAGCCTACAGGAACTCTCTACTCCCAGTAGGAACCACCGGAACCCCTGGAGAACTACAGGTCCCAGGTCCACCGAATGCTGATTGCAGTACCAGGGCTAGGAGTCACAGAGGTCCCAGCGTCCAGGGAGAGTGATCTCCTAAAAGAAGGCCCTACCACCAGGTCAGCAGGTGCAGAGAGTGACAGTAACCAAGCTAGGCCCAGCTCCAGGCAGGCCAGAAGCCTAGAGAGTAAAGCAACGGATCAGGAGGCCCTATACCTGCTCACTGGGGAGAGTCCAGAAGTGCGCCCTTCACCTGGAGTACCCTGGACCGTGCCTGCAGCATTACCAGTAAAGGTACTGAAGCTTACCCGTGTGTGAGTGTCCATCCTTCCTCCGGGACCGACCTGCCGTCTCTCCCCTGCACCACCATCCAGTACATCCCCTACACTGCCCTGAGGCCTGCTCCACCTGTGGGGAGCTGTTCCATCATTTGCTGCCCTAACATCTGCCTCAGAGGACTGTTGCAGCGCTGGTGATCCTCACCAGACACCACAGGTGGAGTCACGAATAATTCCAAAAACCCCAAATAATAGAAGTTTCCCCATTTCACTGACCGCCCTGGGTCACGGACCGGGCCAGCCACCGTGATATCCCCCGGCAACCAGAGGCCCGGCTGGGGGGCGCGTCATGTTTTGGCGTCACGAACAGGATTGCGTGCCCACTGCCATCGGGTACTGTGCGCCTTTATTGAACTGAACTGTGTGTTAAACTGCGGTGAGGAACGCCGCCATTATCGCGCTGCAGCGCGGGAAGAAGAAGGGCGTAACCGCGGGAACCTGAGGGGCGTAACCGCTGGAAGCGCGCGAAGCCTAAGACCCGCCCCTGACGTCGAACCAGGAAGCGTCAGGTCCTGGAAGGAGCCAGAGGACGCTCTGACGTCAGACGCAAGCAACGCAAGGTCCTGAAAGAAGACCGTCGCCCGCAGAGTTGCGGCCTACCTGTGGAAGAAGGTAGGCTCCGGTTCACTAGGGGGGCGCAACAATGGCCGACGACCAGCAAGCTGCCGGAGCACCGGTTAACGCTCCTGATGCCCAATCTGCGCCCGGCGCTGCACAGGCAGAGCGGCCGCTCCACCAGCAGGGGTCATAACTCCATTGATCCCTATGGCCCTGCTGTATATCCAATGAGCAAAGTGGTTCCCCCAGAATAATGGTAAACCGGACACACTGTCCGGATTCAAGAGGAAAATATGCGGCATACTGGATATGTATTCTATGACTGGCAAGCAGAGAGCCGCTGTAGTGTTAGGACAATTGACTAGTGCCGCTGAGCGAGAAGTTGAAACCTGGCCAGCCGCAGACCAAGAATCAGTGTCCATCATCTTTAAAAGATTGCAAACAGCGTTCGAAAACCGCACTGAGACAGGTCTCCGGATGAGGTTCTACCAGTGTGTCCAGAAACCCGAGGACAGTATCCGAGACTATGCCTGGCGCTTACAGGAGTGCCCCTTAGTTGACCAAGGAACAAAAACCCGTTTGACGTGGCCGAAGACGTGGTCCAGCACCTGGATCACCTATGCCCTGTAGCCACGCTCAGGGCCTACGTTGAGGGTTTTCAGGCGGGTCCCTCATGTTCTTTCACCGGTGAGATGGACACCATTAACTTGTAAGACTCTGAGGACGCTCGATATTTGTATATATTTATTATGTTTTTACACCTGTAACGTTCAAGAGATGTGCCTCCCATAAAGGGAAGAGTTATTGTTAACCTGTTTTGAAAATTGCTTCAGTCCAGGAGTACTGAGTTTTACTAGGGGGGAATGTTGTGCCCCTGCTGCGCATTGGTGCCACAGAACCCAGAAGGGTGCATGGACGGACTTCTCCACAAGAGGCCCTCACTACATTCATACACCTCCACCTTCCACCTCAGACCAGCAGAGGGAGCCCGTAAGGGATATATAAAGGGAAGGTGGAGCCAGGCAGCTCAGTCTAGTGAGTGATTCAGCAGTGAGTGTTCAGAGAGGAACACAGCTCAGAGGGAGCTGAGAGCGTGCCGACGCTCAGAGAGTCGTGAAGATGCAGCACGCCAGCTGTCAAGTAGTCAGGGCCCCGAGTGTGGTCGATGGCGAGGAGAAAGAGAGAGTGGAACTTAGGGGGCAGAGGAGCATAGTAAGCTCACACCGATATTTATATACCGGACACCCGCTCCGCGCCTACAGGGACTCTTTACACCCAGTAGGAACCACCGGAACCCCTGGAGAACCACAGGTCCCAGGTCCACCGACTGCTGATTGCAGTACCAGGGCTAGGAGTTACAGAGGTCCCAGCGTCCAGGGAGAGTGATCTCCAAAGAGAAGGCCCTACCACCAGGTCAGCAGGTGCAGAGAGAGACAGTAACCAAGCTAGGCCCAGCTCCAGGCAGGCCAGAAGCCTAGAGAGTAAAGCAACAGATCAGGAAGCCCTATACCCGCTCACTGGGGAGAGTCCAGAAGTGCGCCCTTCACCTGGAGTACCCTGGACCGTGCCTGCAGTATCACCAGTAAAGGTACTGAAGCTTATCCCTGTGTGAGTGTCCATCCTTCCTCCGGGACCGACCTGCCGTCTCTCCCCTGCACCACCATCCAGTACATCCCCTACGCTGCCCTGAGGCCCGCTCCACCTGTGGGGAGCTGTCCCATCATTTGCTACCCTAACATCTGCCTCAGAGGACTGTTGCAGCGCTTGTGATCCTCACCAGACACCACAGGTGGAGTCACGAATAATTCCAAAAACCCCAAATAATAGAAGTTTCCCCATTTCACTGACCGCCCTGGGTCACGGACCGGGCCAGCCACCGTGATATCCCCCGGCAACCAGAGGCCCGGCTGCCGAGTACCCCACGGCCCTGGGTGCGCGTCATTGGTAATATGCAAATCCCATTTAATCTCAATAATATACCAAGATTTTCCACTTTTATTGTTTGCTTTGATCACTTGTTTATACACACGTGCGCGAAATGCTGAATTGATTTCTGATCTCGCAGCTCCTCCAGTCTGTCAGATGAGGTATTATGTCACTCACAGTTTCCTGGGAAAAGGATTCCTTTAAATCTTTCAGTGCTATGAGTCATGAGTAGTGTTGAGCGATACCTTCCGATATCAGGAAATATCGTATCGGATTGGATCGGGCCGATACCCAAAAAGTATCGGATATCGCCGATTCCGATACCGGAAACCAATGCAAGTCAATGGGACACAAATATCGGAATGAAAATAAACCCTTTCTTTCCTTGTAGGTTAATTCTACATGAAGTAAAACAACTAAGAATAATGTAGAATGACATGAAAAGCCGGCAATTCATCAGCGGCATACACCGGTACCCGACAATTTACAACAGAAAGAATAGAGCATCACACATAGATTAGATAGATAGAAACATGTCAGTCACATATATATGAAGTACAGTGACAGTGTTGCTTACTGTACTTGTCATTTAGTGTAAAGGATTTATTAAAAAAAATATTAGTGTTTTCGTGCACCGTCTCTTTAAAAAAGCCGGCCGGCAATTCAGCAGCGGTACCCGACAATTTATAACAGAAAGAATAGAGCTTCACACATAGATTAGATAGATAGAAACATGTCAGTCACATATATATGAATTACAGTGACAGTGTTGCTTACTGTACTTGTCATTTAGTGTAAAGGATTTATTAAAAAAAATATTAGTGTTTTCGTGCACCGTCTCTTTAAAAAAGCCGGCCGGCAATTCAGCAGCGGTACCCGACAATTTATAACAGAAAGAATAGAGCTTCACACATAGATTAGATAGATAGAAACATGTCAGTCACATATATATGAAGTACAGTGACAGTGTTGCTTACTGTACTTGTCATTTAGTGTAAAGGATTTATTTAAAAAAATATTAGTGTTTTCATGCACCGTCTCTTTAAGAAAGCCGGCCGGCAATTCAGCAGCGGTACCCGACAATTTAGAACAGAAAGAATAGAGAATCACACATAGATTAGATAGATAGAAACATGTCAGTCACATATATATGAAGTACAGTGACAGTGTTGATTACTGTACTTGTCATTTAGTGTTAAAATAAAGGATTTATTTAAAAAAAAAATTGGCGTGGGGTTCCCCTTAATTTTAGGCTCTAGCGGAGGTTAAGCAGACAGCTGGGGCAAATGTTTGAAGCCTGGGAAGGGGGTAATACCCACGGAGCTTCCCAGGCTACTAATATCAGCCCCCAGCTGAATACCTAGCCTTTACTAGCTATTAAAATGGGGGAACCCCCCCAAAAAAATAACGTGGGGTCCCCCCTAATTTAATAGCTAGCACAGGCTAGGCAGACAGCTGGGGGCTGATATTAATAGCCCAGGAAGGGTGCCATGAATATTGGCCCCCTCCCAGGCTAGAAACACCAGCCGTCAGCCGCCCCAGAAATGGCGCATCCATAGGATGCGCCAATTCTGGCACTTAGCCTCGCTCTTCCACGCTGCCCTGGTGCGGTGGCAGGGGGTAATAGGGTTGGGGTTGATGTCAGTTTATAATGCCAGCTGACATCAAGCCCAGGTTAGTAATGGAGAGGCGTCTATAAGACACCCCCATTACTAACCCCATAGTCAAAGTTAAAAGAAAACACAAACACCCAGAGTAAAGTCCTTTAATTGAAATAAAGACACAATTCTTTATTGTTCTAAATTAAACCATACTTACCATCACGCCCATTCCAGCTGAAGCCAACGATCTCCTGCAATAAAAGAAAAATAATAAAGCAACCTCATCCTTACCTTTCGATGGTTCCCAGGACAGCTCCAGCTCTGCTACATCGAGATGACAGGATGGACCGCAGCAGAAAGCTGCCATCCAGCCTGTCATCCCGCAGACACTGAGAAGGCAGGCATGCTTGCGCTCCTCAGTGTCTCTCTGTGACGTCATCCAGATGAGCCGAGTTCATGTCCAATGAACTCAGCTCACCTCATGCACGTCACTGACAGCGTGGGAAAGTTCTCCTGCACTCAGCGCTTCAGCGTGAGAATTCTCCCACGCTGTCAGTGACATACATGAGGTGAGGTCATGTCCAATGAACTCAGCTCACCTCATGCACGTCACTGACAGTGTGGGAAAATTCTCACGCTGAAGTGCTGAGTGCAGGAGAATTTTCCCACGCTGTCAGTGACGTACATGAGGTGAGCTGAGTTCATTGGACATGACCTCGGCTCATCTTTATGCCGTCACAGCCAGACATTGAGGAGCACAAGCATGCCTGTGCTTCTCAGTGTCTGCGGGATGACAGGATGGATGGCAGCGTTCTGCTGCGGTCCAGCCTGTCATCTCGATGTAGCAGAGCTGAAGCTGTCGTGGGAGCCATGGAAAGGTAAGGATGAGGTTGCTTTATTATTTTACTTTTATTGCAGGAGATCGTTGGCTTCAGCTGGAATGGGCGTGATGGTAAGTATGGTTTAATTTAGAACAATAAAGAATTGTGTGTTTATTTCAATTAAAGGACTTTTTTCTGGGTGTTGTGTTTTTTTAAATACTTTACTAGAAATTCATGGTGGTCATGTCTAATATTGGCGTGACCCCATGAATTTTGGGCTTAGGGCCAGCTGATAATACCAAGCTGGCCTTAACCCCTTTATTACCCAGTGAGCCACCGCACCAGGGCCCTGGATGAGTTGGGTACAGCGCCAGAAGATGGCGCTTCAATGAACGCGCCATTTTCTGGGGCGGCTGCGGACTGCAATTTGTAGCGGGGGTGGCCCAGAAAGCTTGGGTCTCCCTGCGCTGCGGATTCCAGCCCCCAGCTGCATAGTTGTATCTGGCTGGACACAAAAATAGGGCGAAGCTCCACGTATTTTTTTTTTTTAATTATTTCATGAAATTCATGAAATAATTAAGAAAAAAAGGGCTTCCCTATATTGTTGTGTCCAACCAGGTACAAATAGGCAGCTGGTGGTTGGGGGCAGCCCGTTCCTGCCTGCTGTACCTGGCTGGACACAAATATAGTGCGAAGCCCCACGTCAATTTTTTTTAAATCATTTCAGGAAATTCATGAAATAATTAAAAAAAATTGATGTGGGGCTTCGCCCTATATTTGTGTCCAGCCAGGTACAGCAGGCAGGAACGGGCTGCCCCCAACCACCAGCTGCCTATTTGTACCTGGTTGGACACAACAATATAGGGAAGCCCTTTTTTTCTTAATTATTCCATGAATTTCATGAATTAAAAAAAAAAAAACGTGGAGCTTCGCCCTATTTTTGTGTCCAGCCAGGTACAACTAGGCAGCTGGGGGCTGGAATCTGCAGCGCAGGGAGGCCCAAGCTTTCTGGGCCCCACCCGCTGCAAATTGCAGTCCGCAGCCGCCCCGGAAAATGGCGCGTTCATAGAAGCGCCATCTTCTGGCGCTGTACCCAACTCATCCAGGGCCCTGGTGCGGTGGCTCACTGGGTAATAAAGGGGTTAAGGCCAGCTTGGCATTATCAGCTGGCCCTAAGCCCGAAATTCATGGGGTCACGCCAATATTAGACATGACCACCATGAATTTCTAGTAAAGTATTTAAAAAAAACACAAACACCCAGAAAAAAGTCCTTTAATTGAAATAAACACACAATTCTTTATTGTTCTAAATTAAACCATACTTACCATCACGCCCATTCCAGCTGAAGCCAACGATCTCCTGCAATAAAAGAAAAATAATAAAGCAACCTCATCCTTACCTTTCCATGGCTCCCACGACGGCTCCAGCTCTGCTACATCGAGATGACAGGCTGGACCGCAGCAGAACGCTGCCATCCAGCCTATCATCCCGCAGACACTGAGAAGCGCAGGCATGCTTGCGCTCCTCAGTGTCTGGCTGTGACGGCATCCAGATGAGCCGAGGTCATGTCCAATGAACTCAGCTCACCTCATGCACGTCACTGACAGCGTGGGAAAATTCTCCTGCGCATGCGGTGAGCGTGAGAGACTCGGCTTATCGGGATGCCGTCACAGCCTGACACTGAGGAGCGCAAGCATGCCTGCGCTTCTCAGTGTCTGCGGGATGACAGGCTGGATGGCAACTTTCTGCTGCGGTCCAGCCTGTCATCTCGATGAAGCAGAGCTGAAGCTGTCGTGGGAGCCATGGAAAGGTAAGGATGATGTTGCTTTATTATTTTACTTTTATTGCAGGAGATCGTTGGCTTCAGCTGGAATGGGCGTGACGGTAAGTATGGTTTAATTTAGAACAATAAAGAATTGTGTCTTTATTTCAATTAAAGGACTTTTTTCTGGGTGTTTGTGTTTTTTTTAAATACTTTACTAGAAATTCATGGCGGTCATGTCTAATATTGGCGTGACCCCATGAATTTCGGGCTTAGGGCCAGCTGATAATGCCAAGCTGGCCTTAACCCCTTTATTACCCAGTGAGCCACCGCACCAGGGCCCTGGATGAGTTGGGTACAGCGCCAGAAGATGGCGCTTCTATGAACGCGCCATTTTCCGGGGCGGCTGCGGACTGCAATTTGCAGCGGGTGGGGCCCAGAAAGCTTGGGCCTCCCTGCGCTGCGGATTCCAGCCCCCAGCTGCCTTGTTGTACCTGGCTGGACACAAAAATAGGGCGAAGCCCCACGCATTTTTTTTTTTTAATTATTTCATGAAATTCATGGAATAATTAAGAAAAAAAGGGCTTCCCTATATTGTTGTGTCCGGCTAGGTACAAATAGGCAGCTGGTGGTTGGGGGCAGCCCGTTCCTGCCTGCTGTACCTGGCTGGACACAAATATAGAGCGAAGCCCCACGTCAATTTTTTTTTAATTATTTCATGAATTTCCTGAAATAATTAAAAAAAATTGACGTGGGGCTTTGCACTATATTTGTGTCCAGCCAGGTACAGCAGGCAGGAACGGGCTGCCCCCAACCACCAGCTGCCTATTTGTACCTAGCCGGACACAACAATATAGGGAAGCCCTTTTTTTCTTAATTATTCCATGAATTTCATGAAATAATGAAAAAAAAAAAAAACGTGGAGCTTCTCCCTATTTTTGTGTCCAGCCAGGTACAACTAGGCAGCTGGGGGCTGGAATCCGCAGCGCAGGGAGGCCCAAGCTTTCTGCCCCCCTCCCCCCCCCCCGCTGAAAATTGCAGTCCGCAGCCGCCCCGGAAAATGGCGCGTTCATAGAAGCTGGATGCTGTACCTGGCTGGCATACAAAAATATGGCGAAGCCCACGTCAAAAGTTTTGGGAAAAATTAATTAAAAAATAAATAATAATTTAGGGACTGCATCTTTATTAACTCCTCAAATGTCATTTAGTGTTAAAATAAAGGATTTATTTAAAAAAAAAATGGCGTGGGATCCCCCATAATTTTAGTCTCTAGCGGAGGTTAAGCAGACGGCTGGGGCAGATGTTTGAAGCCTGGGAAGGGGGTAAAACCCACGGAGCTTCCCAGGCTACTAATATCAGCCCCCAGCTGAATACCTAGCCTTTACTAGCTATTAAAATGGGGGACCCCCCCAAAAAAAATGACGTGGGGTCCCCCCTATTTTAATAGCTAGCAAAGGCTAGGCAGACAGCTGGGGGCTGATATTAATAGCCCAGGAAGGGTGCCATGAATAATGGCCCCCTCCCAGGCTAGAAACACCAGCCGTCAGCCGCCCCAGAAATGGCGCATCCGTAGGATGCGCCAATTCTGGCACTTAGCCTCGCTCTTCCACGCTGCCCTGGTGCGGTGGCAGGGGGTAATAGTGGTGGGGTTCATGTCAGCGCCAGCTGCCATGAAGCCCAGGTTAGTAATGATGGGCGTCTATAAGACACCCCCATTACTAACCTACAAAGTGTTAAAAAGAAAAAACACACTACACCCAGAAAAAAATAATTTATTTGAAATAAAACACACCATTTTATTTAATTCTTAGTTCACTAAAAATAATAGTTACCTGTCCACGTTCCTGTGCTGATCTCCCATGCACAGCTGTCACATCTGGAGATGGTGACAGCTGTGCATGGCTGCTGTAAGCTCACACTGCCGGGAACACGTCCGCTCCCGGCAGCGGGAGCCACTGACTGAGGTCACCGGAGTGCATTCAGGCAGCGCAGCTCCGGAGACCTCCTTTACGGCAGTGCTGTACCGTGGGAATTTCTCACGATACAGCAGGGCCGTAAAGCAGCTAACCGGAGCAGCGCTGCCTGAACTCCGGTGAACCCGCTTATGCAATGACGGGGCTGCTTTACGGCCCCGTCATTCTAGCGGCGGCAGCGGTTCAGAGCGGTCACATTCTATGTGGCTGCTCTGAACTGGAGATCTTCGTGGGACACTCGTGGACTACTCCGGAGGGGTAAGGATAAGGTTGTGGTTTATTATTTTATATTTTATTACAGGAGATCGATGGCTTCGGGGAATTAGGTGTCTAGGTGAGTATAGGTGTAGTTTTTTATTTTTTACTTTATTTTAGGTGGCGATCGGCGGGGACAGGTAATGTATGAACTAATTTATTGTAGGTAACCACTGGCCACCAATGACATGTATTTAACATTTATTGGGGCACAGTAGGGCAATTTAAATAGCAGGATCAGACTGATGGGAACTACTGCTCCCATCGAGCTGATCCTGCTGGCACGAGTGGACGGGGGACAGACATAGGCCGATGGGAGTAGTAGTGTCACATCGGCCTATGTCTGCCTGCACGCACAGACACCCGCACAGACACCCGCACAGACACCCGCACAAACATCGCACAGACACCCCGCACACAGACACCCCGCACACACACTAATCATGACCGGTCTGATGGTCTGTGAGGTGTGGCTGACCTGTGCGGCCGTGGGAAAGTTCATGTGAGTTCATGCAGTCAAGCATGAACTCACATGAACCCTCTGAGGGCACCGCGGCTACTTCAAATGAACAGCTGATCGGCATCACCTGATACCTCAGCTGTTCATTTGAAATAACCGGCGGGAAAGCGCAGCACAGAACGGGAAAGCCGGCGGTGAAGTCTTTTCACTGCCGGCTTCCCCGCCCGGGTCCTTCGCTCCTTGGTGCTGCGCTCCCCGCCCGGTCCTAACTTACGATCGGGATGGGAGGTGGCGAGGGGAGCGGAGGATCGGGGTGGGAGGCTGCGGGGAAGCAGTATGGGGCTGTGTGATTGTTTAAAAGCCGGCGGCTTTTTACCGCGCGCCGGCTTTTAAACAATCAGGAGAATTCTCCCCCGCTGGGATGGCATTCTGATGACAGGCTGGATCGCGCTGCCATCCAGCTTGTCATCCTTCACAGACACTGCAGAGCGCAGGCATTATGGGAACTTCCGATTCCGGTATTCGATATTGTAAAAGTATCGGAATTAAGTATCGGAATTCCGATACTGCGAATATCGGCCGATACCCGATATTACAGTATCGGAATGCTCAACACTAGTCATGAGTCATGTGGATCAGTACTCTCCGGGTTTAAGTCAATACTCTGCATCCTGTGGTGTTCCTTCCCTTCAATGAGAGCTCACATCCCAGGCTCATTTCCATAATTAAGAAGGTGTAAAATCGTTCTTGGATGGGGCATACCGGTAAAGTTACACACTGGATACATAAACACATAACCTTGATTTCAGATATCACAATATTATCTTAGGCTTAGATATACCAGGGTGATCCAACGCTAATTTTTATACACTGCCGATGGGAAATAAGCTACTTTTCATGCAACCCATTATTCCACTTAATAGATTAATGCAGAGAGCTGTCAGTACGATTACTTAGTAATCTGTGGGAGGGTGAAGAAAACTGTCTAGCTGTACTTCTACTTTTAGTAAGTGATACTGCATGTGTAAATCTTACCTGACCTGTGCTGCCAAGCACTTAGGAACATTGCTCGCCTCAACCTGTTTGTTGGTCCTGGCTGAACTCCAGACACATCCAGAGCCACGCAACAATAAATATACCTTTTGAGCTGCAAACTATGCAAACCAGCTAGTTTCACAATGTAATGGGGACTTCTGTGTTCCTATGTAGGTCAAAAGAAATACATGATTTTAGTATTGCTTCCATAAATTAAGAAAGAAGGGCTGGCAATGTAATCGTTAGATCTAAATTATAGACAATTTTCATTAAAAAAAACAAACAGAAAACACACCACCAGAAAAAAAATGTAATTGCAAAATATAATTATCCGCAAAATATATCCATTTTATTATACATTGATAAAAGATCAGACAAAAAGCTGAAAACAATTAAAAAGGACGCAAATCGCAGGGTCCAAGAGGCAACTGGTGTCAACCAAATAAGGCCACACTCCCTAAACCACCTTACATTTGCATATACAACCCTTTATTCCAGCTCAATAGATAAAAAAAAAGATACAAATACATGTGAGCTATCTGAATAAAATCCTAGCCAGAAACAAGCAATATAGATATATGTGAATCTATGTTCAGCAAAAGATTAGGACCCCATCTAAAATCTAATATATATAATTGTCTTATCCTGTCTGTCTGTCCTTCTGTCCAGGAAATCCCGCGTCGCTGATTGGTCCGGCCTTGGCCAATCAGCGACGCGGGAATTCAGAAAAAAGATGGCGGCCGTTAGCGGCTCATCTGCCGCACGGAGGTCAGCGGCGATGCAGCCGGGAGATGACCGGCGCCAACTACCCCGACCGGCGGCACCGCTGACCTCCATGCGGCTACCGTCGGGAGATCAGCGGCTAGGACCACTGATCTCCCGACGGCAAGTGTGAACGGAGGACCGGGGAGCGGCGCCGCCGGTCGGGATGCTTCTGCTGCGAGCAGCCGCTCATCTCCCAGCTGCTCACAGGCCACTGTCGGGAGATCAGCGGCGACGTACCCGAGAGATGAGCAGTGCCAGCCGCTCATCTCCCGGCTGCTCGCAGCACAAGTACCCCGACCGGCGGCCTCGCTCCCCGGTCCTCCCTTCACACTTGCCGTCGGGAGATCAGCGGCATTAGCCGCTGATCTCCGATGGTAGCCGCATGGAAGTCAGCGGCGATGCAGCTGGGAGATGACCGGCGCTAGCCGTTCATCTCCCGGTTGCTCACACCGAAAGTACCCGCACATCAACGCCACTCCCCGTTCTCAGTAACACGGGTCGCTGATTGGCCGCAGCCGCCGACCACGACCAATCAGCGATATGGGCGGCAAATTTAAACGCCGCTCTGCTGATTGGTCGCGGCCGCCGCCCGTGACCAATCAGCGATTTGGGCGCCAAATTTAAACACGCTCTCCAGTACTCAGTAACACGGCCGCCGCCCACGACCAATCAGCGAACCGTGTTACTGAGTACTGGAGAGTGTGTTTAAATTTGGCGCCCAAATCGCTGATTGGTCGCGGGTGGCGGCCGCGACCAATCAGCAGAGCGGCGTTTAAATTTGCCGCCCATATCGCTGATTGGTCGCGGCCAGCGGCTGCGGCCAATCAGCGACCCGTGTTACTGAGAACGGGGAGTGGCATTGATGTGCGGGTACTTTCGGTGTGAGCAGCCGCCGGCCGCGACCAATCAGCTATTTTGGCGACAAATTTAAACACGGCCTCCGGCCAATTGGCGCCGGATTTCAAAGAAGTACGCCACCTTCCGGAGATAGCAGGGCTGACTCCGCCCATGTGGTCATGTGACTCACCAAAAATGTAGTGTACAAAATATTTTGGGTTGATATTGTTAAGAAATATATTATAGGGTCGTACTTCTTTTGTCCGATGATTTATTTAAAAATATAGTTAGATATTCATGGAATAGTTTATATATTTGGATCATCTGTTTAATAATTTTGTTCAGTTGTATTAAGTTCTATAAGCAATAATATGTAATAATAAAGTATTATTTTACCCAGAAAATACTCTGTATTCATTGTATTATTCTTAAATCTTCATAGCGGCATGTGCAGCATCTGCTACTAAAGTGAATGCAGATTTGTGCCTCTCCACGCAGTCCCGGCGTAGAAAGGAGCAAATCTACAGACAGCAGCAACTCAAAGCAGTATCTGACAGCGCGTGCTGCGCCTCCGATCCTGCCAGGAGCTGCTGAAAACAGGACAGACAACGCTGGAGCAGAGGAAAGGAAACAAGGTGAGTATTAGGGTTTCGTTTTTTAACTGTGCTGTGGCGATGTGGAATGAGTAGGTCATACAAAACCAGGATAAGGAAGCCGTCCAATCCAAGATAAGGGAGTCATACAAACCAGGATTAGCGGAATGACGGAGCCATACAAACCACAATTAGGGGATGAGGCAGCCATACATACCAGGATATGGAAATTTAACAGTAGGTGCTGCATTTCCCACCCTAGGCTTATACTCAAGTCAATAAATTGTCCCTTTTTTTTAATGAAAAATTAGGGGTCTCGGCTTATACTCAGGCCACCGCGCACAAGCAGCATGAGACCAAGGGGTCTCCTGTTTCGCATTCCATGGTGAGTGATGGGCTATGGGCGGGGTTATCCCCCATCCCGTCACACCCGGCATTCACCGCACGAGCAATCATTGACATAGCACACGGTGGATGGTGGGTGTGACACGATGGGGGATAAGCCCGCCCACAGCCCGTCATTCACCGTGGTATGCGGAACAGCAGACCCCTGGCTGCAGCCGCAAATAGTCGTGATGTAAGCGGAAACAACAGCCGGCTGCAGCCGGGGGAATTACGTGCTGGCTGTGCGTGGTCAGCGATGTTGTCCCAAGCAGTATTGACAACATGACGTAATTACAAAATTCATTAGGGGCCCCGGGGGGATACATTGGGGGGTTAATTTAAAGTAGTGCACAACCTATTTAAACACTGCTTCACTGCTTAGTCGCGCCCGCTTGGCGGCATACATATTCTAGAATACCCGATGCGTTAGAATCGGGCCACCATCTAGTGTATTATAAGAGATAAATGCACACGAAAATAGTAAGGGATTAACAAAGAAAAGCATGTGAACAAGGCATGGTAGACAGCGGCTTCTCTCTTTTTTTATAGTATTACCTCCAAGAAAATCTTTACGTTTTGGAGATCTTCTGCAAATGATGCCAAAATCAGGCATATCAAGGAGAGAGCCAGTCAGAATGTGGGCTCACTCACACCAGCGTATAATATGAAGGAGAGCATTGTGAGAAAACCAGTGTTATTCAATGAGGTAGAGCAGATCTGCGATTTTTTTCTCATGCCGATTTGGCATAATAAAAATATTGCAGCTTGTTGCAATTGGCAGCGTATCTTGCACGGAGTGCACCAATTCAAGTCAATGGGTGCGTGCAAAACATCAGACTGCACTCAACAAAATGGAGAAGATGGAAAGGTTAATTTCTCCTTCTCCTCTTTACCTGTGATCCGATTCTTGCATGTGAGAGGATCGTATCACAGTAAAATGATATTCGGCTCACGATCGCAACAGAGTTTGAGCCGAATGTCATTAGCATTTCGCATCCAATGCTCTTGCTAATGTGACCCCGGCCTTAATGTGATCTTTGCTTCATATTGGTTTTATTGCTAAAGGGGACCATACACATTAGATGAGTGTCAACTGACCCGGCTAGACCATTTTGGCAGGTCTGGCTGACCAACAGCATATTTTAAAGAAAAGAAAAATCAGTATTAGAGATGAGTGAACCTGAAGTTAAAATGCCGAACACAGACTTTTCTTAGAAGTCCGTTGCAAAGTTCAGAGTTTCGGGGGAAGTTCATTTAAGAGGGAGCGAGAGAATTTTTTTCCAGATCCAAAGTTCAGGTCTCCATTGTTTTCAATAGGAATAGGGTTCTGGTTCAAATTCGGGTACAGTTCTGGTATCCGAGCTGAACTTTACACTAAAGTTCAGGACGGGTACCAGAACCCGAACTTCCACAGGTCCGCACATCCCTACTCAATATAGTGGATACTTTTGTTTTCATGGGAGATAAGCTGCTGCTAGATATATCCAATAATGGCTTCCTCCCTTCTATAGATTGAGAACTAACGAACACCCAGGCCATTTTCATGAACAGTTGTAGTCAGGACGTAATGGGGAATACTTACCAGATTGATAGCACAAAAGAAGTTTACATGCCTTGCACTGCATTTATTTTACATGCTTTTTTAGTTTAGTTTAGATTAGTTTTACATGATTTTCTCCTTACTCACCAAATGGCATAGCCTGGAAGGAAAGTGAAGATTAGTGTGAAAAGGGTGTGAAACAGGCTAACTTACAATAGGTGATGTAAAGTTAGACAAAAGTGTCTAAATATGCCCCCAAAAACACTAATTCATATGTATTTAAACTTAGACATGTAGTCTAAGTTTAAAATGCAGACAGGCTTAGCAAATCTGCCCTAATACTGACTAAATTGATGTTTACCCAAAAATTGTATTAATAAATATGTTTACACATAAACTTACAGAAGGAATACACTTTTTTTAGAGAAATTAGCTGTACCATCTCTATTAATATAAAATGTATTAAACCTTGAAAATGTCTCCAACTCCTTCTGCTCTTCTCCTTTAGGCCACGGCCCCACTATCAGTATTAGGTCAGTATTTTTTCTCAGGAGTAGGAGCCAAAACCACGTGAGGAACAATCAGAGAAAAGGTATAACAGAAACAAGTGCACCAGTTTATCATTTATCACCCACTCCTGGTTTTGGCTCCCATTCCTAAGAAAAAATACTGACCGAATACTGATAGTGGGGGCATGGCTCCTTTACCTGAAATCGCACAGCATACAGGCTGTCAGTAAAGCAGGAATAGACGGTGCTGGGCCGGTAATAGAGCTGGAGTGACAGAGGCTTCAGATCTACTAATAGCTCTCCACCATCATTTGTACATCAGTTCAAACACTGATTTCTCCGTAATAAAGGAACAGACTGGCCATGTACAGGTATTGCTGGACTTGTCTTTGAAAGAGCTACATGCAAAAAATAAGTTGGGGGGTGAAATCCTGCTTACAGATTCTCTATAAACTATTCAACATACAGTGGAGAAAATAAGTAATCTGTAATTTTTATCAAAGGTACACTTCATTTGTAAGAGACATAATCTAACAATAAAAAACAGAAACTCACATTATATGATTTTTAAATAAATAAATTGCATTTTATTACAAGAAATAAGTATTTGATCACCTACCAACCAGCAAGAATTCTGGCTCTCACATACTTGTTAGTTTTTCTTGAAGAAACCCTCCTACTCTGCACTCATTACCTGTATTAATTTCACCTGTGTGTGGACAGGTGTCTTTTATACAGGTAACGAGTTCAATCAATCAGACTCCAATCTCTCCACCATGGCCAAGACCAAAGAGCTGTCTAAGGATACCAGGGACAAAATTGTAGTCCTGCACAAGGCTGAGATGAGCTACAGGACTATAGGCAAACAGCTTGATGAGAAGACAACAACTATTGTCACAATTATTAGAAAATGGAAGAAACACAAGATGACTGTCTGTTATGCACACGCCCGGGCTAAGCGGCGTGTGCGTGGGATTGGTAGTGATTCCACTGGACCGCGCCGGAGAGTGAATGCCTGGAGGGGCGTGACTAAGTATTCACCCGATCCGACCAGGGTCGCACGACGGCATACGACGCCAGTGCACCAAGGAGGAACCGAGCAGAGGGACCAGGTGCTACTCCAGGACAGACCCCGGACACGGCTGTTGACCCACACAGGGGAATACAGGAACAGGCTGGTAGGCTGGCACACAGACTGGTGGGTATAGGCAGGCACGACTGGTATGCAGGCAGGCGGGTATGCAGGCAGGGGGGTAAAGGCAAGCACAGCTAGAGTGCAGACAGGGAGGCACTAGCAGGTAGGAACACAGGCGGGATAGGACCCAGTACACACCGGGACTCAGGAACAATACAGGCAGAGGGTTACAGGCAAGCACAGCTAGAGTGCAGACAAGGCTGAGCAGGGCAGGACAGGACTGCCGGAGCAGCGGGCAGAAGCAGGGCAGGACAGGACTGCCGGAGCAGCGGGCAGAAGCAGGGCAGGACAGGACTGCCGGAGCAGCGGGCAGAAGCAGGGCAGGACAGGACTCTGTTCACACGGAACAGACAGGAAGGGAAAGACAGAGCCAGACACCCACAGGGTACTTGCAGTGAAGTAGCGAGTGGACCACAAACTCACAAACGGGAGTACAGAGACAACAGGCAGGAGTTAGGTACGAGTTCAGACTCTGCAGAAAAAGGAAGGGAACGGACATAGAGGCAAAACAGGTAAAGGATAGGAGAGAGTTCAGACTGGAACTGAGTGTACGGAGGAGACCGACACTGCAGCGGGATACAGGAGCAGGTCTGGGAATACTGCCCCCAGAGAGGCGGGACGAACAGGCAAGGAGCGTGTTCAGACAGGACAGACAAGATACAGGAGCGGGTCTAGGTAATCGGCCCCTAGAAGGCGGGAGGAACAGGCTAGGAGCGTGTTCAGACAGGACAGACAAGATACACAGAAAGGACTCAGTTCAGACACGGGAACTAATACCGCAAAGCAGGAGACATACAGGACTCAGTTCAGACACGGGAGCTGATACCGCAAAGCAGGAGACATACAGGACACAGTTCAGACACGGGAGCTGATACCGCAAAGCAGGAGACATACAGGACTCAGTTCAGACACGGGAACTGATACAAAAGCAGGAGACATACAGGACTCAGTTCAGACACGGGAACAAATACCGAAAAGCAGGAGACATACAGGACTTAGTTCAGACACGGGAACTAATACCGCAAAGCAGGAGACATACAGGACTAAGTTCAGACAGGCCTGGAAATACAGCCTCCAGGAAAGGCAGACAAGGAAACAAAGACGGGACCTGGCACCTTCAGAGTGCAAGCACACACTGAAGGAAAACACTATGCTCAGGCAGGGATAGAAGGGAGCTGCTGAGCTATATACCAAGTGTCAGACAGCAATAGGCTGAGGACGCACAAGGGGTGTGACCCACAGCAGGTACAAAAGGCAGGAAGTGATCGGGCGCCGCTCTTAAGCAGCAGAGACAGACACAAACAGACAGCATGGAGGGAAGCCAGAGAGACACTCTGGACAGGAGATCAAGTGCGCTCTCTTGCACAGTGGGAGATGGACCACCATGCAAGGACGCCGCCAGGTATGTTACAGTACCTCCCCCCTTACGCCCCCTCTTCTTCAGGCCTGCCAGAATCTTCCGCAGGGAATTCGAGGACCAGTCGTTCACTGGGTTGGAGGGGGACAGAGACTTGAGGGTAATCTCTGCTTCGAGGTACATCTTGTCAAGCTCACAGGAAAAAATAGACGGGTTATCAGGTACATAATGAGGAAAAGTCACTGTCTCTTTGTTATCTGGTGGTACCCCGGAGGATTCAGGAAACAACTGGAGGTCCTCCGCCGGGTCAGAAGAGTGCAGAGGCTCAGAGAAAACAACTGCTTCAGAGTACACTAGGTCGGACTCACTGGAGGAAGCAGGCGAGGTATCGGGTACCGAGTATAGGAAAGTCTCTGTCCATTCACCACCAGGTGGCACCCCGAAGGGTTCTGAACACAACTGGAGGTCCTCCGCCTGGTCGGAGGGGTGTAGAGACTCGGGAGTAACCTCTGCTTCGGAGTACACTAGGTTGGACTCACTGGACGAAGCGAGCGAGGTATCAGGTACAGGATATAGGAAAGTCTCTGTCCATTCACCACCAGGTGGCACCCCGAAGGATTCTGAACACAACTGGAGGTCCTCCGCCTGGTCGGAGGGGTGTAGAGACTCAGGAGTAACCTCTGCTTCGGAGTACACTAGGTTGGACTCACTGGACGAAGCGAGCGAGGTATCAGGTACAGAGTATAGGAGAGTCTCTGTCCTTTCGCTACCAGGTAGCACCCCGAAGGGTTCAGGAGACAACTGGAGATCCTCCGCCTGGTCGGAGGGGTGTAGAGACTCGGAGGTAACTACCACTTTGGGGTACCCATTGTCAGGCTCACAGGACGAAGCGGACAAAGTATTGAGTACCGGGTGTAGAGAAGTCTCTCTCCATTTGTCATAGAGTGGTATCCCGGAGGATTCAGGAGGCAACAGGGGATCCTCCGCCAGGTAGTAGAGGTGCACAGACTCAGAGGTAACCACAGCTTTGGAGCATCCTTGGACATGCACACCGGTTAAAGAGAGAGAAGCATCTGATGCCGGGTGCAGGAAGTTCTCCTGTGTGGAGTCTGGATGGGCAGAAGTCTCTTCGGGCAGGAGAACTGGTGCACTACCCACGCACACTACCCATTGGGGTTTCTCCGGGATACAGGGAGATGAAGCTTCAGTAGGGACTTCAAGGTTGGGGTCAGGAGGTCTCAGGGAGGACAGGCCCTGGCGTGACGGCTTGCCTCTAAGTCTAGCACGTCTGGACTGCCTCTTGAGGTTGAGAGAAGTATTCCGGAAAGCGTAGTCACCCTGAGAGGATTCTGGGTGGGCAGTAGTCTCATTGGGCTGGAGGACTATTGCGCTACCCACACACATTACCCATTGGGGCTGCTCCGGGATATTGGGAAGTGAAGCTTCAGCAGGAGCCTCCGGGTTAGGATCATCGAAGACCATTAGAAAGGCCACCAGGAAGGCCATTAGGTCCCGGAGGATCGGATCCTGTGTTTCATATAGGGGGTTGATCCATTCCAAGGCATCACCCGCCAGGTAAGACATCATAAAGGCCACTTTAGCCCAATCGGAAGGAAAATAAAGAGGGTAGGCCTTAAAGTGTAGCATGCATTGCTCCACAAATGCACGACACTGTCTTGGATCCCCATAGTAACGTGGCGGATCCGCAGGAACGAGAGCTGATAGATCCATCTGGACGGTGCGTAATTCGCCTGGAACTCAGCTAAGGGAAAAAAAATTTATTTATTTATTTTAATGCATATATTCGCTGGAAAACTTCTCAGAGGGCGAAGGCCGTGGGGCTCAACGGGAACCATGGCCTGAGCATGCTGTTATGCACACGCCCGGGCTAAGCGGCGTGTGCGTGGGATTGGTAGTGATTCCACTGGACCGCGCCGGAGAGTGAATGCCTGGAGGGGCGTGACTAAGTATTCACCCGATCCGACCAGGGTCGCACGACGGCATACGACGCCAGTGCACCAAGGAGGAACCGAGCAGAGGGACCAGGTGCTACTCCAGGACAGACCCCGGACACGGCTGTTGACCCACACAGGGGAATACAGGAACAGGCTGGTAGGCTGGCACACAGACTGGTGGGTATAGGCAGGCACGACTGGTATGCAGGCAGGCGGGTATGCAGGCAGGGGGGTAAAGGCAAGCACAGCTAGAGTGCAGACAGGGAGGCACTAGCAGGTAGGAACACAGGCGGGATAGGACCCAGTACACACCGGGACTCAGGAACAATACAGGCAGAGGGTTACAGGCAAGCACAGCTAGAGTGCAGACAAGGCTGAGCAGGGCAGGACAGGACTGCCGGAGCAGCGGGCAGAAGCAGGGCAGGACAGGACTGCCGGAGCAGCGGGCAGAAGCAGGGCAGGACAGGACTGCCGGAGCAGCGGGCAGAAGCAGGGCAGGACAGGACTCTGTTCACACGGAACAGACAGGAAGGGAAAGACAGAGCCAGACACCCACAGGGTACTTGCAGTGAAGTAGCGAGTGGACCACAAACTCACAAACGGGAGTACAGAGACAACAGGCAGGAGTTAGGTACGAGTTCAGACTCTGCAGAAAAAGGAAGGGAACGGACATAGAGGCAAAACAGGTAAAGGATAGGAGAGAGTTCAGACTGGAACTGAGTGTACGGAGGAGACCGACACTGCAGCGGGATACAGGAGCAGGTCTGGGAATACTGCCCCCAGAGAGGCGGGACGAACAGGCAAGGAGCGTGTTCAGACAGGACAGACAAGATACAGGAGCGGGTCTAGGTAATCGGCCCCTAGAAGGCGGGAGGAACAGGCTAGGAGCGTGTTCAGACAGGACAGACAAGATACACAGAAAGGACTCAGTTCAGACACGGGAACTAATACCGCAAAGCAGGAGACATACAGGACTCAGTTCAGACACGGGAGCTGATACCGCAAAGCAGGAGACATACAGGACACAGTTCAGACACGGGAGCTGATACCGCAAAGCAGGAGACATACAGGACTCAGTTCAGACACGGGAACTGATACAAAAGCAGGAGACATACAGGACTCAGTTCAGACACGGGAACAAATACCGAAAAGCAGGAGACATACAGGACTTAGTTCAGACACGGGAACTAATACCGCAAAGCAGGAGACATACAGGACTAAGTTCAGACAGGCCTGGAAATACAGCCTCCAGGAAAGGCAGACAAGGAAACAAAGACGGGACCTGGCACCTTCAGAGTGCAAGCACACACTGAAGGAAAACACTATGCTCAGGCAGGGATAGAAGGGAGCTGCTGAGCTATATACCAAGTGTCAGACAGCAATAGGCTGAGGACGCACAAGGGGTGTGACCCACAGCAGGTACAAAAGGCAGGAAGTGATCGGGCGCCGCCCTTAAGCAGCAGAGACAGACACAAACAGACAGCATGGAGGGAAGCCAGAGAGACACTCTGGACAGGAGATCAAGTGCGCTCTCTTGCACAGTGGGAGATGGACCACCATGCAAGGACGCCGCCAGGTATGTTACACTGTCAATCTTCCTCCATGCAAGATCTCGCCTCATGTAGTAAGGATGATTCTGAGAAAGGTCAAGGATCAGCCCAGAACTACAAGGGAGGACCTGGTCAATGACATTAAGAGAGGTGGGACCACAGTCTCAAACATTACCGTTAGTAACACACTACGCCATCAGGGATTAAAATCCTACAGGGCACGCAAGGTCCCCCTGTTCACACCAGCACATGTCCAGGCCCGTTTGAAGTTTGCCAATGACCATCTGGATGATCCAGAGGAGGCATGGGAGAAGGTCATGTGGTCAGATGAGTCCGATATAGAACATTCTTGTTATCAACTCCACTCGCCGTATTTGGAGGAAGAAGAAGGAGGAGTACAACCTCAAGAACACCGTCCCAAACATTTTGGCCAACAATCTCCATTCCTCAGTAAGAGCATTGATGATGGGTCGTGGCTGGCTCTTCCAGCATGACAATGACCCGAAACACACATCCAGGGCAACTAAGAAGTGGCTCTCTCTGTAAGGCTATGTCCCCACGATGTAGAAATGGTCCGGATTTTTTCCTGAGCGTTTCTGCATCTTCCTGGCAGAAAAAACACATGCGGATTGTACATGCGGATTGTACATGTGTTTTTCCTGCCAGGGACATATGGATGTGAAGCGTTCTTCACATGCATTTCTGCATCCGGGTTATCAAGCGCTTTCCAAGCGATTTTAGCATCACTCGAAAAGTGCAACTTGGTCACACTATATAAATCCATGCAAACAGAATGGATTTATATAGTGTGACCAAAAGAATGGTAAAAAATAAATCTATACTTACCTTCTGATGGCCCCCGGAGTCTTGCTTCGCTCCATCCTGGCTTGCCGGCAGCTTGCGGTACACTACACTGAAGGACCTGCCGTCACATGACTATGACGTCAGCGCAGGTCCTTCAGTCCACTGCGATCTGCGATCTGAAGACAAGCACACCGGAGGCCATCAGAAGGTAAATATAATATTTATTTTTTATTTTATTCTTTTTTTACAGGTACTATGGTACCCGGGTCAGGAGGAGAGTCTCCTCTTCTCCACACCCGGGTACCATCCGCACATTGAAACGCATGTAATCCACATGTACATATACAGTGATGCGTAATCCATGCGATCTAATGCAAGTCAATGGCGGCAAAAACGCAGCACTTCTGCAAAATAATTGGTAGTGCTGCGTTTTTTTCCGCAATGTTAACCCGCAGCGGAAATTTCCGCAGCATGTGCACAGCACATGCGGATTATCATTGGGGGACATGGCAGGCCTTCTACCATGCATTTTTTAAGCGTTTCAGCAGCGTTTTTGCCACTGCAGAAACGCTTAAAAAACGCATCGTGGGCACACAGCCTAAGAAGCATTTCAAGGTCCTGGAGTGGCCTAGTCAGTCTCCAGACCTGAACCTAAAAGAAAATCTTTGGAGGGAGCTGAAGCTCAATGTTGCCCAGTGACAGCCCCGAAACCTGAAAGATCTGGAGAAGAGCTGTATGGAGGAGTGGGCCAAAATCCCTGCTGCAGTGTGTGCAAACCTGGTCAAGAACTACAGGAAACGTCTGACCTCTGTAATTGGAAACAAAGGTTTCTGTACCGAATATTAAGTTCTGTTAATCCATTGTATCAACTACTTATTTCTTGCAATTTATTATTTAAAAATCATACAAAGTGATTTTCTGGATTTTTTTTAAGATTCTGTCTCTCACAGTCGAAGTGTACCTGCGATACAAATTGCAGATCTCTCCATTCTTTGTAGGTGGGAAATCTTGCAAAATCGACAGTGTATCAAATACTTATTTTCCCCACTGTCTAGACAAAGACCATTGCAAAACACCAAAAACATATATTATATCCTTAAAGGGGTTGTCCGGTCTAAATTGATAAGTCTGAAATTTACTCTATGTGACTGCACAGAGTAAATGCACATACACTAGGATCAGCTTGTTTTGTCCTGATGAAGAACTTGTATACTTTGAAACGCATTTACTAATAAACCGCATATCTTTGGAATTTGGTCTTCTCATTATCCTTCGACGGCA
Source organism: Phyllobates terribilis (assembly GCF_046119375.1). Lineage (NCBI taxonomy): Eukaryota > Metazoa > Chordata > Amphibia > Anura > Dendrobatidae > Phyllobates > Phyllobates terribilis. The sequence goes on along the minus strand of NW_027362762.1, from coordinate 199,594,631 downwards.
GCGCAGGTGAACCCATTCCTTTCCAGTTTCTCTTGATTTCTCCTTGTGGGTCTGCAGCAGCCTGCACACAACCCTACTAGGTGAGCACTGTTGTGCACGTCTATCACAATTAAGACCCTATTGCATTTTTTGTCATTTCCAGTTTACTTAATATCATGCCATAATTGGACAAATAGACTTCATAAAAAGGTTTTCTTTCTCAAGACTCCCTTTGATTAGCCAGACCAGAGATACGATAAAGATGGTTTTACAGTTTTCTTTGGAGAATTTTGAAGCAGATCTGTTCCAAAAAGCACTTCAAATACTTTTTGAATTTTCTTCCTATTCAGTTCAATGGATAATCCACTCTACTGTTCATACAGTGAGTTTAGTAAGAGTTATTTAGTGAAATCCCTTTCAAAGTTGACATTTTCAATTTATAAGGCTGCAAAACACCATGTGGAAAAAAAACTTTCAAAAACCTCTTCAAAACTTCTTCAAGAAATGAAAACAGCTTCAGAAAAAAAACACCTCCAAAAACAACGAAAAATACAGGATCAATTCATGAAGACCGACATTATAGATACCAGCCTTAATGAAGGGGCATTTTGCAGTAGCAGGCATTTCATTCATTAAGAGACGCATGTGTTTTAATTTAATTTGGCACATCTTCTCAGTAGCATGCGCATCCTTGTCCCTGGGACTGGAGTAACATTTCTGGCGTAAAAAATGCTGTTATTGATGAATTTGGTGGGTATTGCCACACCCTCTCCCACCTCGGCTCCTCCACATGCTCCAACCATTATGCTGACTGGAACTGGTATGAAAAAGTTGCAACATTTTTGTGTAACTCCGTATTGCTCCAAACATTTGCAACTTTTCAACATGTTTTTTGCCAGTTTCCTGAGGCAGATTTCTCTTGAGAAACTTGTCAAAGTTTTTAGTTTCCCCAAAAACTAGATGTGAACATGACGTGTCAGCTGTTCTCACAGGGACATTTGTTTGAAAGACATTCATACTTAACACATAATCTGTATGACAATAACAATTATTTTCTATGATACAAGCAGACAAAAATCTTATAGAGCATATTTAATTCAGTTTAGCATTGACTGCTGGAGAATTGGAGTGTGATTACGACTATTTGCCTTCTTTTATGCCTGTGAGTCTGTCAAATACGTAATATAGCGTGAGTTTGGTATGTTTGACACAGATTCTTAGACTTGTCATTATTAGCATCAGCTAATGTAAACTCAGCTATGAAAAGCAAGAAATATTATGTCAAAAATGACAGAAATTCATGCATACACTTTATCCATGTCTATTAAAACTGTTCATCTGACATGTTTATACACTGATAGATTCTGGTTATTCTTCTAGCAATGGTAAGAGTACTGATGTGTCAAGAAATAACACTTAAAGGGAACTATGCTTTCAAGTAATCCTTCAGTGTAAGCTGCCATTTGTGTGTATCACCCTACCTGGATGCCACAAGTGTAATAAAGCTGTGTCTGAGAGCAAGGGGGAGGTTCTCTGGTCAGGGGAACATTAGCATGCAATGCCTCCTGTCTCAGGCCAGTAGGGGGAGCTGGCTGCCCCTATAAAAGCTGGAACTGAGGGCAGGGGGTTAGAGAGAACTGGATTGCCTGTCTCAGCTCTGAGACGTGTCCCAGAGTGGAGCAGGGACAGAAAGTTGATTGCACCTAAGAGGAAGTGTGGCAGTAGGAGAGAGCCACTAGCCAGAGACAAGAGGCGAAGAGAGCCTGTCTTGGCAGAGAAAGACTTAGCTTTACCAGACTTTGGTGTCTGAGGCTGGAAGGATTCCACATCCCCCAGCAGAGAACCAGTCCGCAAGGCACTGTACATTCCTTGGCCTAAGAAGCCTGGAGGCCCTGCCACAACTGAAGGGACCAGTAAAGCCGTACAAGGCTGGGAGCAGAAAGGAACCCACGTCGCAGGCCATACAGGCGAGACAGCACGGAAAGCTCGGAAACGTGGGCTGTTACTCTATAAGGAGGGGATAGCCAGAAGGAGCGCAGAAAGCACGGTAGGCCTACACCCTCACCCTGACCAGGGCCAATTTTCCCGTTGCTCTCAGACATCCAGGTCCCCTCCTAGCTGGGACTGTTTATGGGTCAGTTTACCTGTTTCAGTAAAGACCCTGGACTGCAACCTGTTGTCTGTGTGCTCCTTGCTCCTCCAGCACTATCAGCACTGGGACTCTCACTACCATCACTCCCACCATCCACCGCACTGCCCTGGGGTTACACTCTTCCCGTGGGGAGTCACACTACCCTAGCTGCACACCTCATCAGCCCCAGCGGTCTGCATGCAGCGGCGGTTCCTAATAACCGCAATCCACGGGTGGCGTAGTCGGACATTATCAATAACACATAACGGACTACCACTGGCCTGACCACCCTGAGCCACGGAACCGGGTTGCCACTACTACTCCCATCGTTTCCCTAATTGCCCGGATCCGAGTGCCCCACGGCCCAGGGGGCGAGTCAGCTTTGGCGTAGTCGGCAGGATTTCGTGCCCGCAACCACCGGGTACTGCGTGCCTGAAAAAGACTTTTGTAACTTATCTGTGGCGAAGTTTCCCGCCGTCTGGAGTCGTTTCCCGCCATCCGGAGCGGATTCCCGCCATCAGACGCCATCTTGGACCTTTTCCCGCCGTCTTCTGCCGTCTTCCCGCCATCTGCAGCTGTTTCCCGCCATCGGACGCCATCTCCAGGACGCCGCGCGGGAAGAAGAGGGGCGTGGACGTCAAAACCGCGCGAGATCCGAAGCTCCGCCCCACGCACCTACGCTGCGCAAGGTCCTGGAAGGGAGAGAGAGCGACGCTGACGTCATCAGGACGCGACGCCAGGTCCTCGTCCAGAGCAGCAGCAGCGGAGCCGCGGCCTACAGAAGAGGATCGTCGGAAGGTAGGCCACGGTCCACTAGGGGGGTAGAAAGATGTCGGACACAGAGGCGCCCACTACCACCAACGCAGCTGCAGCAGCGGTGATGCCCTTTTCCTTGCCCTACATCCCTGGATCGGCCTGGCTGCCCAAATACTCAGGGGAGCCCCATGCCCTAACTGACTTCAAGGAAAGACTGTATAGTTTGTTCCAAGTTTACCCCCTGACAGAGGAACAGAAGGTCAGCCTATTGACAGGGCAGTTAACTGGCGCAGCCCAAAGGGAGGTAAAATCATGGCCCATTGAGGAAAAAGGGACTGTGAAGGGTATTCTGGCCCGGCTGCGGGGTACCTTTGATACACGTACCTCCGCTGAGATTAAAATGAGGTTCTATGGATGTAGGCAGCGGGCACAGGACAGCATCAGAGACTATGCCCTAAATCTGCAGGAAGCCTTGAGGGCTATTCAACAAACTGACCCTGGCAGTGTGCAGGAAACCGATAAGCTGCTAACAGAACAATTCATAGAAGGTCTGCTGTCTAGCGCCCACAGGGCCCAACTGCGCCTCATGTTCTTTCAGAACCCCGACCTGACCTTTGCCCAATTTAAGGACAGGGCCATAAGGGTGCTCCGTGAATCTGCAACCAGTGGCGCTATAAACCCCCGGCGCCCTGCTATCACCTACCACCAGGAGGCGGCGCCCTCCTCTATGGACTCCGTGGAGGCTGATGCACAGGCCCTGAACCAAGCCCCGTCGAAAGGCCTGCACCACCAAGTCCAGGAGCTGACCAAGAGCGTCGCGGCGTTGACCAGGACCGTCCAGGCGTTGCAAGTGGACCCGTCAAGACCCATCGAGCTGGCTTCAAGTCCCGAGGATGTCCTGTGGCGTCGACAGAGGAGGATCCCGTCGTTCCGAGGGAGGCCCACAGACCGCTACGCAGAGGATGGACAGCCCATTTGCCGTCGATGCAACCAGCCCGGACACATTTCCAGGTACTGTAATTTAAACGGGTCCAACCTGGGGCAGAGGGCCGACCCCCAGGCATAAGATCACCAGGCCCTTATAATTGGCGTGATAAGTACGTTGGGGGGCGCCCGGTTTTACCCGTGGTGCTGGACGGTATCCCCATGAGCGCCTTGCTGGATACTGGGTCGCAAGTAACCACAATCCCTTATGTACTTTTTAAGCAGTATTGGACTGATGCTGATATCACACGGTATCCAGACAGTAACTTGAGCATCATCGCCAGTAATGGCTTACCCGTGCCGCAGATGGGGTTCAAGGAGATGACCATTAAAATTGGTAAAGTTGAACTGCCGGCACAGGGAGTGATTATTGTGGACATTGACCGTCATGAAAGTCACCCTAAAATAACTGTGGGTACTAACATAATTGAAAATTGTCTTTCAGAAGTAATTGTAATTCTACAACAGGTGGCGGTGAATGCTAGTTCCAGCCAACAGAGAGTCCTCAACAAGGAGATAAAAGCCCTGATGAGACGGCAGCAGGTAGAACTGTCTGGTGGTGAGATCGGTAGCGTAAGACTCAGTGATCCATTCCCCATTTCCATGCCTCCCAAAAGTGAAATGATGATCTGGTGTCGGACTGCAATCGGGTTGAGAGGTAGAGACTACCAAGCCATGGTAGAACCCGTGTACTCAGACAGCAGGCCCACCATTTTGACAGCCCGGGGGGTGGTTGATGTCCGTCATGGGAGGGTGCCCGTCCGCATCCTCAACATTGGGGAGAGGGAAGTACACTTACCCAGGTACGCTACACTCGCCAAACTGTTTGTCGTCGAACACCAAGCTATCAGGGCCGTGGAACCCTTGCCTCCATCTCCACAGGCGGAGGGTAATGGCTCCCAGAAACAAAAGGAGGACTGGTGCCAGAAACTCCACGTGGGTGCTGACTCCACTCCCCTGCACCAAAAACAAGGAGTCTACCGGGTGGTACGGGAGTACGAGAGAGTCTTTAGTAAGCACCCGCTAGACTTCGGCAGAGTAAAAGGGATAGAACACCACATCCCCACAGGGAGCCACCCACCAATAAAAGAGAGGCACAGACCTGTACCCCCTGCACATTATCAGAACGCCAAGGGTATGCTAAGGGAGATGAAAGAAGCTGGGGTCATTAGAGACAGCTGTAGCCCCTGGGAAGCCCCCTTGGTTCTGGTCAAAAAGAAAGACGGCACCATGAGAATGTGCGTGGACTATAGACAAATCAACCGTATCACCCACAAAGACGCATATCCGCTGCCTAGAATAGAAGAGTCTTTAGCCGCACTAAAATCTGCTAACTTCTTTTCTACTTTGGACCTTACTAGCGGGTACTGGCAGGTTCCTGTGGCAGAGGCTGACAAGGAGAAGACCGCCTTCACCACCCCGATGGGACTGAGCGAATTCAACTGTATGCCTTTCGGGCTCTGCAACGCACCAGGGACCTTCCAGCGGCTGATGGAATGCTGTCTAGGGCACCGAAACTTCGAGACGGTCCTCCTTTACCTGGACGACGTGATCGTCTATTCGAAGACCTACGAGGACCATCTAAAGCACCTGGCCGAGGTGTTCGAAGCCCTGGCAGGCTACGGCCTGAAGGTGAAACCATCGAAGTGTCACCTGCTGAAACCAAAGGTCCAGTACCTAGGGCACGTGGTAAGCGCGGAAGGAGTGGCCCCCGACCCTGACAAGGTCACGGCAATCAAGAGCTGGCCAAGCCCCTCGAACATCAAAGAGGTGAGACAGTTTCTCGGGTTGGTAGGCTACTACCGAAGGTTCATCCCCGGGTTCACCAAGATGACAGCTCCTATGCAGGACCTCCTGATCGGACAGTCCAAGTCCAGAAGTCAAAAGCCACCCTTCAAGTGGGATAAACCGGAAGAGGAGGAGTCCTTCCGCCAGCTAAAGTTGGCCCTCACTGGGGATGAGATCCTGGCCTACCCTGATTATGGCCAGCCTTTCATTCTCCACACAGATGCCAGTAATGTGGGACTGGGAGCCGTACTGTCCCAAAACCAACAGGGCAGAGAACGGGTGATCGCATACGCCAGCCGGAAGCTGAGGCCCACCGAAAGGAACCCGGAGAATTACAGCTCCTTCAAGCTAGAATTCTTGGCGGTGGTGTGGGCCGTGACGGAACGCTTCAAGCATTACCTGGCCTCCGCAAAGTTCACCGTGTACACGGACAACAACCCGTTGACACACCTGGACAATGCAAGACTGGGTGCCCTGGAACAGCGGTGGATGGCCCGTCTCTCCAACTATGACTTCGTGATCAAGTACCGGGCAGGCAAAACCAACGCCAACGCGGACGCCCTATCAAGAATGCCTCACTTACCTGAAGGTGACGAAGACCCAGAAGAGCTGGAAGAGGTAGAACTCCCCGCGTTTCACCGGTATGGAGCCGCTCAACACTCTCACCGCGTGAAGTAGGAGGATCTAACAACTGTGATGATGAATCCCCTACCTCACCACAGCTGGGCCGAAACCCAAGATAGTGACCCTGCTGTCCACCTGGTGAAAGATCTGCTGACCCGGGAAGACGCCCGCCTAGATCCAGATGCCCCAGAGGAAGCCAAGCAGCTATGGAAGGAGAAGAGCAAGCTGTTCCTTTACGAAGGCAAGTTGTGCAGAAGGATTGTCAACCACCGGACGCACGAGCTGACCTGGCAAGTCGTGGTCCCAAGGCGAGATGCAGCTATGGTCCTGGGAGCTTACCATGACAGAGCGGGACACTTCGGTTGGAAGAAACTGGAGTTCCTACTAAGGGGAAGGTTCTTTTGGGTCGGCATGAGAGGAGCAGTAGAAAAGTGGTGCAGAGACTGTGGCCCTTGTCACCTGAGGAGGAAGGACCGCACCAGCCAGAAGACACCCTTGAGGCCTATCGTCACCACGCAGCCTCTTGAGCTGGTAGCTCTGGACCACGTCAAATTGGCTCCAAGCCGGTCCGGATACATCTACGCCCTGACAATCGCGGACCACTATTCCCGTTTTCTAGTGGTGGTCCCGGTAAAGGACTTGACAGCCCAAACAGCGGCCCGAGCCTTCCAGCATTACTTCTGCCGTCCACACGGGTATCCGGAACAGGTCCTGACAGACCAGGGTCCAGCGTTTGAAGCTGAAATCTTCCAGGAGTTCTGCAACCTCTATGGCTGTAAGAAGATTCGGACAAAGCCTTACCACCCCCAAACCAACGGGATGTGTGAGAAGATGAACAATATATTCATTGATCTCCTGAAGACGTTGCCCCTGGAGGAACGCAGCCTGTGGCCAGAAAAACTGCCGGACCTGGTAGACATGTACAACAATATCCCGGTGAACGCTACAAACTGCACCCCGGCTTACCTGATGCGAGCCAGACCGGGCAAGCTGCCCGTAGACCTGGAGATGGGAGTCCTAATACCTGAGGACACCTCCCCGGATGCGGACTGGGATACGGAAAGGCAACTGCAGTACAAGAAGGTACAGGAGAGTGTGGAGAAGAGCCTGGCCCAGGTGAGAGAGAAGCAAGAAAGACTCTTCAATCAACACGCCCCTGCTGGTCCCCTAGAACCTGGTGAGCAAGTCCTAAAGCGAAAAAGAACCGGCACAGCAACAACCAACACCAGAGCCGGAAGGTGAAGAGGAGCAAGCAGTTTCAGAGGCAGAAGAGCCTGTTCCAGCAGCCCAGGAGAGTCAACCCTCTGCTGACAGTGAGCCTGCCATGCCTGCAGTAAGCCAAAGGACCCGCAGACAGTTGCCTGCCCTACCTGTACACCCAGCTGGTAGCTGTACCCCTAACGCTAGTGGGGAAAGCCAGGTTGGTCCACCACCAGACAGTGGGCTAAGGAGGTCAACCAGGAGCACAAAAGGGCAGATACCCGCTCGCTGGAGATTATAGAGTGTACTAAATTGTAAATGACCTTGTTGCCAAATGTTAAAATGTTTGCCAAAGTTACCTGCATGTTTATTGATAGTGTGTTTCAGTCTCTTGCAGCAACCGTAAGGACTCAAAGGTTATGGACTTTTTATAACCGGGACTTTGCATGAACTGCATTCTGAGCCTAACCCAGGAATGAACTAAGACTGTGAAGGACTTGGGGTAGGACGGACCCCCACCTGGTTAAGGTGATATGGACACCCGGTCACAGGCCACACTGTGACCTAAAGAACTCAATTTGTGCGCCGTCTGTCTATTAATGTTTTATTGTTATGCATATTGTCTTTGTTTATTGTTTAGTCCCGGAGTACTAAATTTCACTAGGGGGGAATGTGTCACCCTACCTGGATGCCACAAGTGTAATAAAGCTGTGTCTGAGAGCAAGGGGGAGGTTCTCTGGTCAGGGGAACATTAGCATGCAATGCCTCCTGTCTCAGGCCAGTAGGGGGAGCTGGCTGCCCCTATAAATGCTGGTACTGAGGGCAGGGTTAGAGAGAACTGGATTGCCTGTCTCAGCTCTGAGACGTGTCCCAGAGTGGAGCAGGGACAGAAAGTTGATTGCACCTAAGAGGAAGTGTGGCAGTAGGAGAGAGCCACAAGCCAGAGACAAGAGGCGAAGAGAGACTGTCTTGGCAGAGAAAGACTTAGCTTTACCAGACTTTGGTGTCTGAGGCTGGAAGGATTCCACATCCCCCAGCAGAGAACCAGTCCGCAAGGGACTGTACATTCCTTGGCCTAAGAAGCCTGGAGGCCCTGCCACAACCGAAGGGACCAGTAAAGCCGTACAAGGCTGGGAGCAGAAAGGAACCCACGTCGCAGGCTATACAGGCGAGAAAGCATGGAAAGCTCGGAAACGTGGGCTGTTACCCTATCAGGAGGAGATAGCCAGAAGGAGCGCAGAAAGCACGGTAGGCCTACACCCTCACCCTGACCAGGGCCAATTTTCCCGTTGCTCTCAGACATCCAGGTCCCCTCCTAGCTGGGACTGTTTATAGGTCAGTTTACCTGTTTCAGTAAAGACCCTGGACTGCAACCTGTTGTCTGTGTGCTCCTTGCTCCTCCAGCACTATCAGCACTGGGACTCTCACTACCATCACTCCCACCATCCACCGCACTGCCCTGGGGTTACACTCTTCCCGTGGGGAGTCACACTACCCTAGCTGCACACCTCATCAGCCCCAGCGGTCTGCATGCAGCGGCGGTTCGTAATAACCGCAATCCACGGGTGGCGTAGTCGGACATTATCAATAACACATAACGGACTACCACTGGCCTGACCACCCTGAGCCACGGAACCGGGTTGCCACTACTACTCCCATCGTTTCCCTAATTGCCCGGATCCGAGTGCCCCACGGCCCAGGGGGCGAGTCATGTGTATGTAAGCAATAGCACTATTTCTGGCCATTATATGACTTGTATCCTGCATTCTCACTAGTTTCCCTTGCAATTGACTCTGAGCTAATGGGAGGGACTAGCTGCTATTATCTCTCCCATACACTGCACAGCACACAGAGAGTAATTCCTGGTCTTCATTCTTTAATTGGCATGGAAACAGAAGCAGCAGCTGCATAGAAGAAATTACAAAGCAGTCCTGGTTAGTGTAGATGTGCATCCAACTATGGGATGAGATTAAAGACTTGTTAGAAAGCTCAGCACAATTTGTTTAGGTCTCTCTCTGGCTGTTTTCTCACTTTACCTCTCACTCCTCCCTTTTCAGAGTATAATTGGAGATGTATCCTGACACTTCACTGCGCTGGAAGTATGTTTTCAAGATGGACGATCTATTTTTTCAGAGTGTATGTTGAGTTCAGGGGGGAGATGAAGAAGTGGCTTGTTAATGTAGAACAAAGCACATTTCTCAAAAATATATTACAAAGTTCCTTATATTTGCGTGCACTTTTAATTTATGCAGTTTGTTGAAAGTTCAGTTCCCTTTTAAACATACTTTTAAAATATCTGTCAGCTCTACTAACTAGGGATAAGTGAGCACTAAAATCTCGGATGCGCATTACTCAAACTGAGCAATTCCTAGTGAAAATGTTGAAATAGATGGAAAAAGTGCTGAATGGAAGGAGAACAGCATGGGAAGAACAATGGTTTCACACTTTTACTCCACTTTAAGGACTGACAATAAAACATTCAAAATTGAAGAGAAATTGAAGTTTACTGGAATAAAATGTTAAAAAACATACTTTCCTGTATAATGACTTGTATATAAGGCAAATTTTAACAAGGATTAAAAAAAAATGATTTAAACGTAAACAATAATTTTAAACTACGATTGAAATTTTTATTAAAACTTTGGAAATTTCAGCGTAATTTATGAAGAAACAAAGAACTGCCAAAAATTAGATAGAAGAGAGACTGAGATACACCCTGTATTAGACATAAAGGAGTGCCTCATACACATTCTGTTCAAATTGTCATGTAGTGGTACACCTAGACTCATAAAGGCTATGCACTAAGTGCAAAGTCTGCCAAAAATTACAAGCAGGTTCATCCATACACCTGTAAGGCAGCGCTATTCATCATGCTGAGGGGCACTCGCTTCACCGGGTCAATTAAAGCACACATGCAACGTCTTTCCGGTATTTCACAATCCAGCAGTTTATTACTTATCATAAACCGCTCATAACATAGTCCATCTCAGTGGCACACCGACATATTACACATATAATGTCCTAGAGCCTTTCCAGTGACAGATATGTCCACTTGGCTCCAGATATAGCCTTCAGCAAGGTAGCAATGTCAATGTCCACATCAAGCAGAGTTTTTACCTTTGCCGGGTTTTAGCTGCTTCTCTCAGCTCGGTTCTGCCACCGCTGTGGCTTTACGGCTTCCCAGATGGGCCTCCAGGCCTCGTACCTTCCAAGGCTACTGGTATGTTTACACACATAACATCCAGCCTCTGCCTTCCAGGACTCTTGCCTCCCAAGCCTCTTGCCTTCCAAGGCTACTGGGATCCTCCACACACCCAGGGATTCAGCCTCTGCCTTTCAGGCTTCACCAGGCCTCTCTAGGCCTCACTCTCTCTCTAGCCTCTCCAGGCTAGCGGTGTCCCACACACAGGGAACAGGCCTCACGCCTTTCTCACCCTGTTTCAAAAGCACCAGGATTTATATATCCTTCAGTGCACACAGGACCTGTGATGATGTCACAGTCATATGATCAGTCCTTCTGTGTGCACAGGACCTGTGATGATGTCACAGTAATCTGATCAGTCACCTTAGGGAGAGGTACATGGTCAGCCAGAACACACCCTGGACCATTACAGTAATGCCGCAAGCCACTGCATTACACACCCTTGAAGCCATCCACTGTAGTACCTCATTCAAATATTGTAAACAAAGTGTAGTTGGGGTACTTCTACACTCATAAAAGCTCTGCACACAGTGCAAAGCTTGCCAAAAATTACAAGCAGTGTCTCCCATACACCCTTCAAGGCACCAACTGAAGTGCCTCATAAAAAAAAATTAAGAAAATGTAGTTGTGGTACTCCTACACTCATAAAGGCTTTGCACACAATGCAAAGCTAGGAAAGAATGATAAGGAAGATAATACAGTCATCCATAGACCCTTGAAGGCAAGAATTTGAGGGCCTCATTCAAATATTGAAGATTAAAAACACTTTGTGCTGCTGTCATCTAGTGGTGTGGAAAAGTCGGGGCTAATCCAAGCTTTCCTAATTTTTATCAGAGTGAGCCTGTTAGCACTTTCTGTGACAGACAAGACGATAGCAGCAGGACAGCATAACAGTGTTATGATAACACCTCTAAGGCATAGAGGGACAGCTCTTACCAGGTGTCCAGTTTTGGGACCCAATAGCTGAAGGTCACAGAGGAATTAGGGAGTACACTGGTTTTCTCGGCCAGGTGTTGCTTGATCATCTTTAAATCTTTTGCCTCCTTGTCAAAAATACCCGGTCATGGCCTGGATGCTGGTAGGGTGTCATGAAATTGGCCCAGTCCTTTCACAGTGTACCCCTGCCTCTGCTGTACCTGGTATGTGTCTCCCTCAACTCTCCTCCTTGGTTGGGCAAGTAAGCTTGCCTCCTTCCGCTAGCGTTGTCTGATGGGATTTTTTTCAACGTATTTTCCACAATGACTTTCTGGTATAGCACCATTTAAGTAGACCTGTTCGCCTCAGGAAGGAGAGATGCAAGGTTCTTCTTGTAGCGTGGGTCTAGCAGGGGAACAACCAGTATTCTTTTTTGTGCAAGAGGAATGTAATGCGAGGGACACAGGAAGGGCAGTGGTACATAAAGTCTGCCATATGTGCCAAGGTCCCTACAGCCAACACTTCATTGTCTCCACCATGATGACTACTCTCCATCTCTTCCTCCATCTCTTCTTCCTCATTCACCTTCTCAGCCCATCCACGTAGGAGAGACGGGATGAAGCTTGTGTGGGTACTAGCCTCTGTTGCCCCAGCCAGCTCCTGTTCCTCCTCCTCTTCCTCAGCATCTACCTCCTCATTTTCATTGTTAACCAATCCGCGCTGAGTAGATGAGATGAGGCTGGGCTGGGTAGTGTCACCCTTTCTCATGTTTTCCTCCATCTCAACCTGATCCGCATGCAAAGCTTCATGTTTAATTGTCAGCAGCGACTGTTTAAGTAGACACAGAAGCGGGATCGTTGCGCTGATGATGGGGACATGGCCATTCACCATCTTTGTGGAGTCCTCAAAGTCTTGGAGAACCACACAAATTTCAGACATCCATGCCCACTCTTCAGTTGTTATGTGCGGAGGCTGACCAGAATACTGATGGATGTGTTGGAGCTGGTATTCCACAACTGGCCTCTGCTGCTCACAAAGCCTTGCCAACATGTGCAGTGTGGAGTTCCAGTGTGTGGTGACGTTGCACACCAGTCAGTGAGCTGGCACTTGCATGCGTTGCTGCAGCACTGCCTGAGTGACGGTAGCTGTAGCTGACTTGTGGAAATGGGTGCTGATGCGGCATACCTTGACCAGAAGTTCCGGAAAATCTGGGTAGGTTTTCAGAAACCGCTGAACTAAAGTTGAGCACGTGAGCCAAGCATGGTACTTGTGTGAGATTGCCAAGCTTCACAGCTGCCACTAGGTTATGACCATTATCACACACAATCATGCCTGGTTGGAGGTTCAGTGGCGAGAGCCACAGATCTGTCTGGTCTGTTATTCCTTTGAATAACTCTGCCATGATATGCAGTTTGTCTCCTAGACAAATTAGCTTCAGCAGAGCCTGTTGCTGCTTTGCTAAGGCAGTGCTGCAGAGCTTCCAGCTTCCGTCTGATGTGGATGACGTGCTCTGAGATAGCACATCAGAGATGGAGGATGAGGAGGAGCAGGAGGGGGTGCAGGAACTGGTGTAGGAGGTGAAGGAAACCCTGATTGAAATGGGGCCAGCAAACCTCGGTGTCAGTAACACATGTGCCATGCCAAGGTTGGACTTGGCCCCCGTCTTCACAATGTTCACCCAGTGTACCGTCAGGGAAATGTAGCGTCCCTGGACACAAGCACTTGTCCATGTGTCGGTCGTTAAATTGGACAATCCCAGTAACCGGGAGTAGCCGGGGGAAATAGTAGCGGCTTGGGACCGACTACTGAGGGACCAAATTTGTACACCTGTAGCAGGCCAATTTTTGCTTTTATTTCAAAAAAACGAAATTTCACACAAACTAAATTCTACAGTATACAGTATATGACAATAGTCAATTTTGATCAACCAAATTTGTACACCTGAAGCAGGCCAATTTTTGTTTTTATTTCAAACCAACAAAATTTCACACAAACCAAATTCTACAGTATATATGACAATAGTAAATTTTCGAACAACCAAATGTGTACATCTGTAGCAGGCCAATTTTTTGTTTTTTGTTTTTATTTCAAACCAACGAAATTTCTTACAAACCAAGTTCTACAGTACATATGACAATAGTCAATTTTTGAACAACCAAATTTTCACACCTGTAGCAGGCCAATTTTTCTTTTTTATTTCAAACCAACAAAATTTCACACAAAGCAGGTTATACAGTATGCATGACAATAGTACATTTTTGGAACAAAAATATTTTGAACTGTACCAGACCAAGTGGTTTTTAAAAATGTTAAACCATCGTAATGTAACAATAACTGCGATAAACTGTATGGATGACTAATTGAATCCAGAAAAAAAAATTTGAAAGTAAATATTTTAAAGTGTAGTTGATGTTCTCCTACACTCATAAAGGCTTTGCACAAAGTGCAAAGCCAGGATAAAATTATAAGTTGGGTCATCCAGTCATCCATAGACCCATGAAACGCAACAACTAGTGGGCCTCTTTCAAATATTTTTAAAGTGTAGTTGCTGTACTCCTACAGTGATAAAGGCTTTGCACTTTGTGCAAAGCCAGGAGAAAATTATAATGAGGATAATACAGTAATCCTTTTCAGGTGTCCGCTTCTTCGTCTCCTTCCTCGGGAGGCTGGGGAAACTGCTTCCACCTGCTTCCTGGAGCCCGATTCCCAGGTGCCTGGGCTGTAAGTGACCCAGCTTCTGGTAGTGCCAGAGTCCCTGACATGTAGAAATGAGCGGCAGCCCTCTGTGTCACCTGCATCACAGCCTGCTCCCACATAGGAGGTGGGAACCCCAAGGACAGTCCGATCTCTCGGGGGTGGTAGCCCTGTCTCGAGCTGCCTCGAGGAGCCTTTCCCAGGCCTGTTCATTTCTCAAGAAAGGTTCATCCTGCTCTCTTCCTTCTCTGATCACACCCACTGCATACCAGCGATGTTGTCCCTCCATTTTGAGGAAAGTGACCCTGGTTCCAGCCATCAGCTCTTGTAGCTTTTGAGGCAAGTGTTCTGTCTCTACTGCCCGCTGGTTGAACGAAATGTGATGAAACTCTATGGACCCCCACCTTGGCTGCCGGTCGTACGTAATGACCACCCCCCGTGATGCCATCAATTGGTACCTTGTGGCTAGCGGGCCCACTAGCATGTCTCCAGCCCTGATCCAGGCTCGCCCCCTTTTCTCTTCCGACCAGCCTAGGCCCCACAGTCCACTCATCAGTTCCTGGATCCTGGGTCTCCCGGCCGCAGTCCACATAAACCCCAGCGGCGAAGGCTGCAGCCTGCATTCAGGCCTTTGTGGCTCAAGGAAAGTGTCCAGTTCTGGACCACAGGCTCCTGCCACTTTTCCTGTTGCACCTGCTTGGTCTGGCTCTGATATTCCTCCTGTCACTCCCTCGGGAGTCTCACGGAATTCTGCGATCTTTGTCGCCTTGACGACCACTGAGCACGTTACACTGTATGGATTACTAATTCAATCCAGAAAGTGTTTTGAACCCTTTTTTGGAGTGTTATATACCACTGAAATGTAACAGAAAGCACGTAATACTCTATTGATGACTAATTGAATCCAGAACAAAATTTCAATGCTTTTTTAGAGTATTATATACCACCAAAATTTAACAGAAAGCGTGTAATACTACATGGATGACTAATTGAATCCAGAAAAAAAATTGACTGCCTTTTTGGATTGTTATATACCAGCAAAATTTAACAGAAAGCACATAATACTCTATGGATGACTAATTGAATTCAGATACATTTTTCAATGCTTTTTGGACTGTTATATACCACCAAAATTTAACAGAAAGCATATAATACTCTATGGATGACTAATTGAGTTCAGATTCATTTTTCAATGCTTTTTGGACTGTTATATACCACCAAAATTTAACAGAAAGCACATAATACTCTATGGATGACTAATTGAATTGAGATACATTTTTCAATGCTTTTTTGGACTGTTATATACCACCAAAATTTAACAGAAAGCACATAATACTTTATGGATGACTAATTGAATCCAGATATATTTTTCAATGCTTTTTTGGAGAAAGTATATAATACTCTATGGATGTGTGGCGCCCCTGAGGGTTCAGTCACCACAGAGGTACTGCATCTCACCCAGAGGTGTGGTATCTCACTCTCAGGTAAGGAAGGAGTACTGCCCGGGACCCTAACACCTGCATGCAACACTACACTACTCCAGACCAGCTGGAAGGGCAAGATGTGTTGCGCTTCCTGCTGAGCCCTGTCCCTGGCTGGAGTGGGGGGAACCAAAGTAGGGGGAACCATGTAGTGGGTGTGGGTGGAGGAAGAAGTTCAGGGGAGCATTGAAAGGAGTGATATAAAAAGAGGGTGGAACAATCTAGAAGGTTCTTCAGTGAGAGGAAGAGTTGGGAGCAGGAGCTCTGTAGGAGCTCTGCTGAGGAGGAGGGCCTGAGGAGAGGCCCAGGACAGACTGAGGAGGAGAGGAGCAGGAAAGGCTCCAGGAACGAGGAAGGGACCCCAGGGGTACGGGAAGTGCTGGAGGCCACCCGTACCCCCGAATCTGCCCGGCGGTGGAGGGGTCAGGGCGCACAAAGTGGACCAGTCCCTAAACTAGCAGAGTTCTTCAAGTCTCAACTAGGAAACTGGAGGCTGTAGTATTTCAGGTACTGCAGCCACAATCCACATCTGTCTCACCAAGAAGGTAGCCATAGTGGACCCAGGGGACAGAGAAGACGTCGCCCGACAAGGTCCACGGTCACTGGATTGGGACACTAGGTGTGAGGTGTAGGGAGATGGCCAGAGGGAACACACAGAATGGGGTCCCACTATGTGCTCTGGAGGTACCTGAGGATTGGCTGAGCTCCTGCCTGGTGAACGCAACACAACGTGGGTGTTAGAACCTTGCTCTTAGGTTTTTTTCCTTTGCTGGTCACATGACCTTGTTGGCCTATTTAATCCTGCTCCGCCCTTCTGGCTTTGCTGGACTTCATTGTATAACTACTTTCTAGCTAGCCTGTGCTCTGTATCTAGCTCTGTTGGTTTGCTTGGTCTACGGACCTCTATGTTCTATATATTTTGTTTGTTCGTCTGTCTGCTACTATTTCTGTTAGGAGGTGTCCCATTTTCCTCCCAGTCCTTAGTACTTGTAGGGATTCCTTCCCCACATCTATAGGTCTCCGTACAGACTAGCTTAGGACTTTAGCAGGTCTGATCGCAGGATCAGGTTCCCTGTTACATCGTAGGGATTCAGCTGAGTTCTATCGTAGGGACAGATCTCCTCTCTTTCCTTAGCTCTGGTAGCAGAACATAACAGTAAGTCCAGCCTGCAAATTCTCTAAGGAAAGATTTTTCTGTTCCATCATGGTGTCGGTTCTGGATTTGGCTAAACGCCTGCAGGGACTCTCTCTGGAGGTGGCCGAGCTCCATCAGCACATGAGTAACTGTCCTCGAGCACATTTCTTGGAGCCTAAGGTATGTTTGCCGGATTTATTTTTTGGTGAACACCGAGAATTTTTTTTCATTTAAAAATGCTTGCTTATTGTATTTGCGTTTGAGACCCAGGTCCTCTGGGGATGAATCCCAGCGCATAGGGTTCATAATGTCACTTTTGCGCAAAGAGCCTCAGGAGTGGGCCTTTTCTTTGCAACCTAGTGATACATGCTTCAGATCAGTGGATAGTTTTTTTTCTGCTTTGGGACTATTATATGATGATCCTGACCGTGTCGCATCAGCTGAGACTGAGTTAAGACGTTTGAGACAGGGATCAGGTAATGTGGAAAAATATTGTACTCATTTCCGTCGATGGTCTACTCAAACAGGGTGGAACGATTCTGCTCTGAAAAGTCTATTTCTTGCTGGGCTCAATGAAAGGGTTAAAGACCTGCTAATTGCTTATCCTACACCTGAAGATTTGCAACAGGCTATGCAATTAGCTATACGGGTGGATAGGAGACTGCGTGCAAGGGTTAATGAGAGCAAATCCTCTGCTATGTCAGTTTCTGGTTATGAGAATGTGTGTACTAACAGTGGTGAACCGATGGAGATTGGATCGGTGGCACCTCGCTCTCAAGAAAAAGACCGTCGATTTTCTGAAGGCTTGTGTTTCTATTGCGGAAAATCTGGTCATTTGATTAAAGGCTGTGAGCTTCGTATGAAGAAAGAAAAAAAAAATGGTCAGTCATGCCCGTATTGCCTGTTTAAATTCCAAGGGTGTATTTTTAGCTGCTTCCACGATTGCTCAGGAAAAATTAATGGAATTTCGGGTGTTTGTTGATTGTGGGTCTACTCTGAATGTAATTGATGGGGGATTCTTGGAAAGACTCAATTTAAAACCCGAACCTTTATCATCCCCCATTGCTGTGGTTTCTGTGGATGGTTCCCCTTTGAAGAATATTACTCTCAAGGTCTGTGAATTTCCTCTCACTATTAATGGTGTTCACCATGAGAAATTGGATTTGGTAGTTTTGAATAACTTGCCTTCTCCTGTAATATTGGGATTGCCCTGGTTAAAATTTCACAATCCTGTACTGGATTGGTCTACCAGTGAAATTAAATCCTGGAGCCATAAATGTTATGACAAGTGTTGTAACGGGCGTATTGCAGCTTTGGATAGGGGAGAATTGCCTGTTCCTATTCAGGATTTTTGGAGAGTTTTTTCTGAGAAGGAATCGCTTTGCCTCCCCATAGAGACTATGATTGTTCTATTGAATTTGTCCCTGGAGCGACTCTTCCTAAAAGTCGTTTATTTAACCTTACTATTCCTGAGAGGAAGGCTTTGGAGGAATACATACAGACAAGTTTGGCCGCCGGTCACATTAGGCCCTCTAAGTCTCCTGTGGCGGTTGGATTTTTTTTTGTAAAAAAAAAGGACGGCGGTTTACGTCCTTGTCTGGATTTTCGTGAGATTAACAAAATTACTGTACGCAATCCTTACCCACTGCCATTGATTCCTGATCTGTTTAACCAGTTAATGGGGGCCAAGTGGTTCTCTAAAATTGACCTTAAGGGGGCATACAATCTGTTGCGCATGAAGGAGGGTGACGAATGGAAGACTGCTTTTAACACTCCTGACTGACCTTAATTTCTTAAAGTAATGATGGCCACTCGTTTTTCTTTACTTAGCTGCTTTTTTCTTGCCATAATACAAATTCTAACAGTCTATTCAGTAGGACTATCAGCTGTGTATCCACCTGACTTCTGCACAACACAACTGATAGTCCCAATCCCATTTATAAGGCAAAAAATCCCACTTATTAAACCTGACAGGGCACACCTGTGAAGTCAAAACTATTTCCGATGACTACCTCTTTAAATGAGAAGGTGTGTCCAAACTTTTGGTCTGTACTGTATATATACAGTACAGACCAAAAGTTTGGACACACCTTCTCATTTAAAGATTTTTCTGTATTTTCATGACTTTGAATTTGTATTATGGCAAGAAAAAAGCAGCTAAGTAAAGAAAAACGAGTGGCCATCATTACTTTAAGAAATGAAGGTCAGTCAGTCCAAAAAATTTGGCAAACTTTGAATGTGTCCCCAAGTGCAGTTGCAAAAACCATCAAGCGCTACAAAGAAACTGGCTCACATGAGGACCGCCCCAGGAAAGGAAGACCAAGAGTCACCTCTGCTTCTGAGGATAAGTTTATCCGAGTCACCAGCCTCAGAAATCACAGGTTAACAGCAGCTCAGATTAGAGACCAGGTCAATGCCACACAGAGTTCTAGCAGCAGACACATCTCTTCAACAACTGTTAAGAGGAGACTTTGTGGAGCAGGCCTTCATGGTAAAATAGCTGCTAGGAAACCACTGCTAAGGACAGGCAACAAGCAGAAGAGACTTGTTTGGGCTAAAGAACACAAGGAATGGACATTAGACCAGTGGAAATCTGTGCTTTGGTCTGATGAGTCCAAATTTGAGATCTTTGGTTCTAACCACCGTGTCTTTGTGCGACGCAGAAAAGGTGAATGGATGGACTCTACATGCCTGGTTCCCACTGTGAAGCATGGAGGAGGAGGTGTGATGGTGTGGGGGTGCTTTGCTGGTGACACTGTTGGGGATTTATTCAAAATTGAAGGCATACTGAACCAGCATGGCTACCACAGCATCTTGCAGCGGCATGCTGTTCCATCCAGCTTGCGTTTAGTTGGACCATCATTTATTTTTCAACAGGACAATGACCCCAAACACACCTCCAGTCTGTGTAAGGGCTATTTGACCAAGAAGGAGAGTGATGGGGTGCTACGCCAGATGACCTGGCCTCCACAGTCACCAGACCTGAACCCAATCGAGATGGTTGGGGTGAGCTGGACCGCAGAGTGAAGGCAAAAGGGCCAACAAGTGCTAAGCATCTCTGGGAACTCCTTCAAGATTGTTGGAAGACCATTTCTGGTGACTACTTCTTGAAGCTCATCAAGAGAATGCCAAGAGTGTGCAAAGCAGTCATCAAAGCAAAAGGTGGCTACTTAGAAGAACCTAGAATATAACACATATTTTCAGTTGTTTCACACTTTTTTGTTAAGTATATAATTCCACATGTGTTAATTCATAGTTTTACTGCCTTCAGTGTGAATGTACAATTTTCAAAGTCATGAAAATACAGAAAAATCTTTAAATGAGAAGGTGTGTCCAAACTTTTGGTCTGTACTGTGTATATATATATATATGTATATATATATATATATATATATATATATATATATATAGTACAAGGCCAAGGATTTCACTTCTTATATCACATGAGCGATATCTATTGTAAATTCCACAATAGCTCAGAAACCGGCGAATCGCTCCATACAGAATACTGGCCCCCATAAAATGCTCCATCAAGGATACTGGCCCCCATATAATGCTCGATACAGGATACTGGCCCCCATATAACGCTCCATGCAGGCTGTGTCCCCACATAATGCTCCATGCAGGCTGTTCCCCCCCACATAATGCCCCATGCAGGCTGTGCCCCCCAATTAATGCCTGTGATGAAATGCCGGCCGGTGGGTTCAGCTCTCTGGCGCCCCCTTACCTCTCAGGTGAGTCAAGATACTGCACCTAGGGTAAGTAGTGCCAGGAAGCTGCTACCAGCGGGGGAAAACACGATGGTGTGTTGTCCCTTACACGTCACCAATCCATGACACCACGATACAGGCACAACTCTCTGGCGCCCCCTTGCCTCTCAGGTCAGTCAAGGTACTGCACCTAGAGTGAGTGGTCGCCGGAGAGGCCGTCCTGTAGCCCTCTGGGTATTTGAGGCCCTCTGCAGTGAGGGCGGTATATATATATTTCCCTGGCTGTGCCAGTAATATATATCCACCCCTCCGACCGTCCCTTCCAGCCTTCCTCAAATCCCCCAGAAGGTATGCTGCCACCAGTTCTCGTTTGATACAAGCCCGGTCCGTTAATAGACTTGCATCAGGTCAGGAACCAACCCAGTAGCGTTTCAGCCAAGTGTTTCCGGACCAATGGATTCGTATATGCAGAGTAAAGGATACAGCCCACGATTAATTTATGATTTAATCGATTATAAGAATACACTAGATTACAAGGCTATACAATTAACTATACAACGGTATTTGGCCAGAATAAGAGATATAACAATTAGGATTAAAAAACACAGGAATAACAACGATAAATCAGTTACCGTTCTTGTGGTGCAAGGGAGGTTCTGCTATCCCACAGGTTCAAGCTTAGTTGCAGTCGTCCAGGCCTCAGTAGCACATGGCAAAGGTGCTCCTCCCACTCAGAGACCTGGACCCGACGTTAGGAGTTGTTCACATCATCTCCTGGGTCAAAACTGAGGGGGTTTCTGGCTGTCGGCTATACTAAAGTCCTGTCACGCCCACTCTTGGTGATGTCAGTTTACTAAGCCCCCCCTACCAATGCCAGTTTTGGCACCATTTGAGAAAAGTACCCATAACTTTCCCTGGGGTGATATCATTGTATCACCAGAGGTCTCCTCATGATCCTACTCTTACGGGGAAGCCATTGACTCTAAACATGCCTCCCCTGGGACCTTGTATATGGTTCTTCTAAATATCTAGCTTTCCAGGCCACTCATGAATTTATAAGTCCCATGATTGTGTCCTCAGGCACCTTCCCCATATGATACATTTTATTTGGGTTCCCTAACTTGTATCGTGTGGTTATGAATTGATAGTATGTCTGTAGCTTTTGGCGGCCATTTTCCACAAGGAAAGCACATGGTTCCTTGGGACAATGGAGAGGTTGGCAGGCTTGCACAAATGGTTTGCTTCTGGTTTCAAGTGACATCAAGGTGTTAATTACCCCCTAGGATCTCGCTGACTCTGTCCTGCTTGGACACAACAGAGCTGGCCCATCTATTTACCATATCAAAGAAGTTCCTTGAGACTGATCTCCAGAGGTGGGGGCGAATTGCTCTGTTTACCAGGGGCTGGAGAATTGTGACATGGTAGGAGCTGTGTGAGGGATTTTTAGAAATGACAATAGGGAATATTTTCAGGTATGACGTATCATACCTAAGATGGCGGCTAACTTTCATGACAATGCCCCATGCAGGCTGTTCCCCCCACATAATGCCCCATGCAGGCTGTTCCCCCCACATAATGTTCCATGCAGTCATGCAAGCTGTTCCCCCCACATAATGCCCCCTGCAGGATGTCACCTCCCCTTATAATGCCCCATGCAGGATGTCACCCTCTGCTTATAATGCCCCATGCAGGATGTCACGCCGCCTTATGATGCCCCATGCAGGATGTCACTTCCCCCCCTTTTAATGCCCTATGCAGGATGTCACTCCACCTCCCCCATATAATGCCCCATTCAGGATGTCACTTCCCCCCTTTTAATGCCCCAAGCAGGATGTAACCACCACTCCCTTATAATGCCCTATGCAGGATGTCACTTCCCCCCTCCCATATAATGCCCCATGCAGAATGTCACCCCCCCTCCCTTATAATGCCCCATGCAGGATGTCACTTCCCCCCTTTTAATGCCCCATGCAGGATGTCACTCTCCCCCTCATATAATGCCCCATGCAGGATGTCACCACCCCCTTTATAATGCCCCATGCCTCCATACATTAAAAAAAATAATCAAATACTCACCTCACTTCTCACCTGCCACTGCTGCTCAGCTCTGGACTCCAGCATCGCCGACGTCTTCCCGCTCTGCGCTGTGATGGCTCAGTAGAAAGCACGGTGGAAAGACGTCACTGTGCCCTCTGACCTGAGACGTCACAGTCAGAGGACCTGGAAGAGACTGGAGCTGCTGTGGAGGCACGGGGAGGGGTAAGCATTGTGCCAGCTACCAGGGCCCTGAGCAAGCAGGGGGGAGCGGGTGGTGACACCGCTCTCCTCCGCTCATGGGTCCCATAGTGCAGCGGGGTGCCCGATGGTGAGTGGGCCCCCCCACCTGCTCATGGCTCCGGCATTTGCCCGGGTGCACCAGGTACTGGCGCTGGGCCTGACTGTGAGAGAGGTGCAAGCAGAGATGTTATGATGGATTGAGAAAGATGTGGTGTGCTTGGTGTCTGAGATCGGTGAAAAACAGCAGGCATGTCCATTTCTGTAACAACTGACGGGCTCTCACTCACCCCATCTGTAGTGAGTAAACAAGTGAAGGTTCTGTGTGACCTGTGTGAGAACACTTGCCATGGTGATGGAGGAGGAAGAAACAGCAGTTGCGTTTGATGGGGAGGCCGGTGGTTGGCAAGGCCAACTAGTCGGCATTTTAGCAGTGAGATTCACAGACTAATGCATGTTACGTTGATCGTGCATGTGCAAGTTCATGCATGTAGGAGCAAAATTATTGCAATTTTTCCCTCTTCTCAGTCGTTTTTAACAAAGTTGTCAGATAACGTGCGTTGTGTCATCCTTTGTGGTCTTCAAAAAGAACAAGGCTAGGCAACCCTTGCTGCCCATGCGAACTGCCGACCCGCGTCCACTGCTGGCCACAGCCACAGATGTGGCTGTGGATGCATTGCTTGTCGTGGTTGCATCATTCAATTTCTGTGTGGGAAGTAGCAATGTAACCTATTCATCTTTCTCCTCCTCCACCTCCTCTACTGATCTATTCAGCTCCCTGCCCCTGGGTTTACACCAAGTGGGATCTACAACCTCATCGTCATCCTATTTGTTCTCCCACTCCTCGCCCTGAGAGTCACCCTACTTCTCTTCCTGCCCTGACAGCACAGTACAGTCCGCGTGCGCTTCAGGTATTTGAGTCTCATCAGTATCACGTCTACGCTGATGACACACAGATCTACCTCTCTGGACCTGATATCACCTCCTGACTAACCAGAATCCTATAATGTCTGTCCGCTATTTCGTCTTTCTTCTCTGCTAGATTTCTAAAACTTAGCATGGATAAAACCGAATTCATCATCTTTCCACCATCTCATTCAACCCCCCTAACTGACCTATCCATCAAAGTCAATGGCTGCCCACTCTCCCCAGTCCCGCAAGCTTGACTTTGATCTCTCCTTCAAACCTGAGATCCAAGGCCTTTCCACTTCCTGCAGACTCCAACTCCAAAATATCTCCCGGATCCGCACATTCCTCAACCATGAAGCTGCAAAAACACTACTGTACGCCCCCATCATCTACCGCCTCGACTACTGCAACCTCCTGTTATGTGGCCTCCCTTCTAACACTCTCGCACCCCTTAAATCTATCCTAAACTCTGCTGGCCGACTAATACACCTGTCACCCCGTCATTCCCCGGCTTCTCCCCTCTCAATCCCTGCACTGGCTCCCTATTGCCCAGAGACTCCAGTTCAAAACCCTAACTTTGGCATACAAAGCCTTACAAAACCTGTCTCCTCCATACACCTGTGACCTAGTCTCCCTGTACTTATCTGCACACAACCTACAATCCTCACAAGATCTCCTTCTCTACTCCCCTCTTATCTCCTCTTCCCACAATCGCATACAAGATTTGTCCCATGCATCTCCCCTACTCTGGAACTCTCTACCCCATCATATCAGACTCTCACCTACTGTGGAAACCTTCAAAAGGAACCTGAAGACCCATCTCTTCCAACAAGCGCACAACCTGCAGTAACCCTTGCTCCACCATACCGTTGCACGACCAGCTCTACACTGTATCCTCACCCATCCCTTGTAGATTGCTTGTGAGCCCTCGCGGGCAGGATCCTCTCTCCTTCTGTATCAGTCGGTGACTCTTTTTTGTTCAAGATTATTGTATTTATTGTTTGCTATGTATACTCCTTTTCACATGTAAAGTGCCATGGAATAAATGGCACTATAATAATAATAATTATACTATTTGTACCGTGGGTCAATTGATGCCACTAAATTCAGGCTTAGGCAAAAAAAAAAAATCAGTATAGATTGTATCAGAAACTGTGGGCTTGAAAAAAAATGTGGGCATGAATATGACTCGCCCAGGAGGATATGGGGGACTCAGTACCCGGGCCTTTACCTTCTTGGGATGTCACAGCGGTCGGCTCCTGGGCCCGTACCCTGGGGTCACACTTAAAAAAGGGGGTTTGTCACTTGATGGGATGAATAACAGTTTTGTCTCGTGACGCCACCTGTGGTTCCCGGTAATGGGTACCGGCGCTGCTGCAGACCTCTGCGGCAGATGTTCGGGCAGCTGAGTTGGTGCGGCTCTCCACAGGCAGAGCACAGCTCCAGGGCAGTGTAGGTGCAGGTGGTGATGCTGGGCGTTGTAGTGCAGGAGCGATAGCGTGGTAGAAATATCTGACAGAAGCAGTGGGGTGCAGTCATCCGAGTTTACTCACAGTTATTCAGGTTCCTCAGGTAGCACTATACAGCTGACAGTCTCCCACGTTGCGCTGCGCTTACCAGGCAGGGGTTCAGAACTCCCTCGACTTTCTCAAGAGCACTTAAAGGGACCCCTCTCTGTATGTTCCTTTCTTAGCCGACTTCCCGCGCTGGGTCTCTCCCTCCTGCCTTGCGCCCCGCTACGCAAAGTCCCGATCGGGTACCTTGAGATCCCTCTGGGCAACTTGGAGTTCCCGGACCTTGCTTGGTGCCCTTTTCGGCGGCTTAGGTGCGGATGTGGCAACTGCACCTTGAAAGTGCAGAAGCCTCCGGTTTTCTAGCTGAGACGTAAAGTAACTCGGCTAGTCCAGGGTCCGGTTCCCTTCTTGCGGCCTGATCCCTCTGACACCTGGCAGATTCGGGCGTACGGGTGCCGTCCTGCACTCACCGTACCCCTTGGGATCCCTTCTGTTACTGGAGCCTTCCTCCCTGCTCCCACTCCTCTCTCAGCCTTGGGCATGACAGGCCAAGCCTGCCTCCCGAGCAGAGCTCCTGAAGAGCCTCTGCTCCTTTCACTTCTTCTCCTCTCTACTGACTCTCTGACTTTTTTAATGATGGCTTCACTATATATATATATTCAATTGCTCCCCTGGTCTGCGTCCTCCACCCACACCCACTACTTGGTTCCCCCTTGCTTTTGGTTCCCCCCACTCCAGCCAGGGACAGGGCTGCAGAAGAAGTGCATAATGCCCTTCAGGCCGGCCTGGAGTAGTGTAGTGTTGAGTGCAGGTGTTGGGGTCCCGGGCAGTACTCCATCTTTACCTGAGAGAAGGAGATGCCACAGCTCTGGGTGAGCTGCAGTACCTCTGTGGCGACTGAACCCTCAGGGGCGCCACAAATACAGATGCAATGATAATTTTTTTTTCTAGACAATTTTGAATTGAGTCTGATGTGGGAACCTTATCAATGGACCATATATTTTTGCTCAGCTTTGATGTAATTTGTGTGTGGGCATGTGGGGGGGAATCGCTTGTACTTACATTTCATTTCAGTGCCAAATTTGGTGTATTTTCTGCAAAGGAAAATGCACCAAGAATTGCCAACAAGGAACTTTTCCTTCCATGGGGAAAACTGTGAGAAATCAAAACAAATTAAACTGAATTTGAATTTCAGCAAGAAAATATTTCATGTTTCAATATACTTTTGGCCAAAGCCCAGGGTAGATGAACTAAGAGATTAATATAAGTTTATATTCCTTACTTTTCTTTCTTTAAAGAGTATCTAAACTTTTTTTTTTAGTACTTTTTTCCATCATGGAAAATTATGAGACTGCAAATCACATTATTAAAGGATTTGTCTTCATTCTTGTAAAATAATTGCATTTAACCCCTTTATGTCCAATGACGGACATAACACGTCATGAGTGGGTGTCATGAGCACTATGATGTGCTATGCTCTTCATGACTTTGAACTGTCACTAAACACACAGTGACAGTTCATTGCCGACAGCTGAGCGGCATGGGAAGGCGTGCATGGACCCATGCCGTCGGCCACCGCACTCAAATCGCTGTGATCGGTCAGCACTGCTACTGACTGTTTAACCCCCTAAATGCTGCGATAGAGAGTGATCGCAACAATTAGGAGGCAGGCTGAGGGAGGGGAGCCTTCAGATCGACAACCCCGCGACGACATCATGACGACCCCCGGGTCACCAAGCTACGAAAAGCTTCTGAGACCATGATCAAAGCATCAACTTTCTGCACAAGTATAATGCATTGCAATGCTGGTGCATTGCAATGTATTGTACCTGCAATCAAAGTAAAAAAAAGTGAAAGTTCCATAGAGGGACTAAAAAAGTAAAAAAAAAAAAAAAAAGTAAAATGTATATATGACGCGCCCCCTGGGCCGTGGGGATACCTGGAGCCGGGCCTTGTAGATGCTGGGGGTTGTAGTCACCGTGGCGGCGACCCGGTCCGTGACCCAGGGCGGTCAAACCAGTGGCAGTCTATGTGTATAGGTTTATATAGTCCGACTACGCCACCTGTGGATTGCGGTCATGGAGAATCGCCGCTGCGGGGCAGTCCACTGAAGCTGGTGATATGTGCAGCAAGTGTAGTATAACTCCCCACAGGAAGAGTGTAGCTTCAGGGCAGCGCAGGAGAATGATGGTGGTTGTGCGGGGCGTCCCAGTGCAGTGAGTGCTGGCGCGGCTAACAAACACGGAGACAAGGTGATGCAGTCCCAGGGTCTTTACTCACGGTTATCAGTTTCCAAGTTACACGGCAGATCATAACTTCCCACGTCGTGCTGTGCGTACTCAGTGAGGGGCTCAGTCCACCCTCAGGTAGCACTTTTCAGGACCCCGTTCTGTGTACCTTTCTCTGGCCTCTCTCCTTGTACCTCACACCTAGCGGCACCTCTGTCCAGTGTCCTCGGGCCTTGGCGGGCGACGTGTGTTCCGTCCCCTGGCCCTATGTGGCTACCTTCCTGATGGCTGGTGTGGGCGGCCTGCTGTACTTAAAGTGCTGCAGCCTCCGGTTCCCAGTTGAGCCCTGTAGTCTCTCCTGGTTGAGGGATCCGGTTCCCTTCTTCTGGCCTGACCCCCCTACCTCCTGGCAGCGGCGGGCGTACAGGTGGCAGCTGCACGGCCCTTACCCCTGGGGTCCCTTCGGCTCCTCTCCTGAAGCCTTCCTGCACCCTCTTTCCTCTCCTTTCTCCTTCAGGCTCAGGCCTCTTGACTAGGCCTGCCTGTGGAGCAGAGCTCGTACAGAGCCTCTGCTCCTGTCACTTCTCCTACTGTCTGTCTCTACTGACTCACACTGAACCAAAATGGTTCCTTCATTTTATACCTCCTACTCCAGTGCTCCCAGGATCTACGTTCTCCACCCATCCACTACCTAGTTCCCCCTCTCTAGGTGGTTCCTCCCCACTCCAGCCAGGGATGAGGGACAGTTGTGCTCTCCCTTAGGAGCATTGTCGCCCTGTCCCCCGGAAATGTGGTGTAGTGGATGTAGTGTTAGGGTCCTGAGCCATACTCCTTCCTTACCTGAGAGTGAGATACCACACCTCTGGGTGAGATGCAATACCTCTGTGGCGACCGAACCCTCAGGGGCGCCACACACCCCCCTGGTAAAACACAGCACGTCCGCGGGCTGGAACAGAGTAAAAGACAGGGTAATTTAGGACATGCAAAAACTTTTAGGATGCATCCGCATATAAGATTGTAAACAACACATCTTCCCTTTATGGGAGGCATACTTCTTTTAACGTTACTGTAAAACATTATAATGTCACTTTTAATAACAGTTTTCTTTCACACATAAGGCATTCTGGAACTCTTTTTCTCTGATATCTTATAAAACATTTTCTGCATATAAAACTTTTCAAATAAAACATCTCTTCACATATTAGACATTATAAACATTTATTTTGCGTAGTAAACACTTCTGTCATAAACATTCTTCATATCAACACATTTGTCATATCAAAAACAATTTTCACATAAACTTTTCAAGTAAACTTTTGGTCAACCGGTCACAGTGATGTCTGCAACCAGGTGCCATTTTTCAATAAAGTGCCAACTTGCAAACAGGAACATGAGGGACCCGTCCCAAACCCTCAATGGAGGCCCTGGGGTGGCTGCAGGGCTTAGATGATCCAGATGCTGGACCTCGTCTTCGGCCACCTCCAACGGGTTTTTGTTCTGAGGTACACGTTGTAGTTCTTATAAAGCCAATAAGGGGCACCTGAAGAGGCGCAACTATTTACAAGAAGTGGCTGCTCCCAGTCCTCAGCCGGCTAGTCTTTGGACCCGTTCCGGGTAACTTTAAATTAAACTTTGAAACTTTTCGACTTTTGATTATACCCTTGCGGGCAACTGGATAAACTGTTAACTTGCAGTGTCTCTGCATACCCTGACGGGTAACTTATTTACATTTTTTTTTTTTTGTTCTGCTCCACCTACTATACTCAGTAATGGTGCTCCTTGCGGGGAGGCTCTGGTTCATCACGGGCTGACCCAGCCGGGTCTTCAGCATGGTGGAACTCTGTCTCCACCCGGTGGACATGTAGGGCATACCAGCCCCTGACTCCTCGGTGCCTGGTGTAGGACACGGTGTCCCCGGGATACAGGTCTCGATCTGGGTGTCCCTCTGGCAGGCGGGACTCCACGTCCCCTCTGTTTACGAAGAGGTCCGTTCTGACGGCGGGTCCCAGATGAACCCCCATCCCACGTCCAAGTCGAACTTCACTACGGTCCTGGTAATTCTGGGACCACGAGGCGCTCGCTTGTCTTGGCAGGTCTGGGCCTTTTCTTCCAGATTTCTGGCCTCAAGTTGCGCCCATCGCTCACGCCGTTGTTTCCGCTCCTTCTCAAACTTGAGCAGCTGTTGGTGGTAGAATTCCTTGCGGTGTGCTGCAGCTGCCCTGGTCCCTGGGGAGAACCCCATTAGATCTTCCCCTGAGTGCTCCCACTCAAATTGGGCCTCTTCCTCCGGTACCTGGGGAGCGGCGGCGGGCTGTGGAGCAGACAGGAGTGAAGGCCGCTGGTCCTCCACCTCCGTGGACCAGTCCCAGGGGGAGCGCCCGTACACCCATTCGGGTGTCGGAGGGGGCGGCTCCTGCAACGGACCTAGGAGCGGGCCGGAGTCGCTGGTGGCTGGAGCTGGTTCCGGGGTCTGGAGGGCATTTTGAACTTGCGCATCCTGATACGCGCATAGCGAGCACGTGGCGGTCTCGCCCTGGCTTAAAGGGCCAGGCTCTGGCGTCGGGAGTAGGGCTGATTCGGGATCTGCGGCTCCACCAGGGGTCCCAGGGGCAGGTCGACGCTTACAGCGTCCGGCACAGGAGGACTTCTCCTACCTGCTCCTGCGGCCGCTCCTGCGTCAGAAATGGTCTCTTGATCCCGATCCCGGTCCTCGGAGGCTGGGGCGCTGCCGGGGCTGGGCAGCGTCGCTGGCTGCCGGGCCGCCATCCTCAGCTCCATCTCCTTCTTCCAGCCCGCGATGGCATCTCGCTGCGCCCTGGCCATCCTCCGAACCAGATCTTCCATTCCGGCGCGGAGGAACTCGGTATCCTCCCGGGGGAGCTTGGCCACTAGCTCCTCTAGGATATAAGGTGCTTCGGCCGGCAGCATGGCGCTGGCAGGGTCTCCGGAGCTGCCACGGTCCATCTCCTTTCCCGGGTGCGGCCTGCCTCGACTGCTCCAGACCACACCCTGTCTCTCAGTTTTCTTGCCTCCCCTCCCCTTTCGGGGGCGGTTCCAGGACAGTCTGCTGTCGGTCACCTCCAAGGGCAGCCCCCCCACGTCGATGGACACATCCACATACATGATCACTGCTGGTTGGGGAGGGCTCCGCTTTTGGCGCCATTCTGGGACCTGGCCCACAATGAGAGGTGACCTTTGGTTGTTGTTGTTGCTCCCAGGATCTACGTTCTCCACCCATCCACTACCTAGTTCCCCCTCTCTAGGTGGTTCCTCCCCACTCCAGCCAGGGATCAGGGACAGTTTTGCTCTCCCTTAGGAGCATTGTCGCCCTGTCCCCCGGAAATGTGGTGTAGTGGATGTAGTGTTAGGGTCCTGAGCCATACTCCTTCCTTACCTGAAAGTGAGATACCACACCTCTGGGTGAGATGCAATACCTCTGTGGCGACCGAACCCTCAGGGGCTCCACATATATAATATATATTACATTATTAAATACACATTTTTATGTGAAAAAGTAAAACTAAACAAAAAAAGTACACATATTTGGTATCTTCGTGTCCAGGATGACCTGATCTATAAAAGTGTCACACTAGTTAACCCCTTCAGTGAACGCAGTAAAAAAAAAAAAAAAAAACGTGGCAAGCTATTATTTTTCATCATATCACTGGAAAAAAAGTGGAATGAGGCTATGTGCCCACGATGCAGAAATGAAGCAGAAAATTTCTGCAGCATTTCTGCATCTCCCTGGCAGAAAAAACGCATGCAGATTGTGCATGCGTTTTTCCTGCAGAATACATGCGGATCCACATGCGGATTCACATGCGTTTCTGCATGCAGATTGACAGGCGATAGCATCACTTGGAAAGTGCTTGACAACTAGGTCACACTGTATAAATCCATGCAAACAGCATGGATTTATACAGTGTGAACCGTAAAAATAAAATAAAATAAAGCTATACTCACCCCTGATGCCCCGGCGTGGCTGCAGCGCTGCTTCCTGGCTGGTTCCTGGCTGCCGGCATATCGCGAGACAGAGCGGTGAAGGGCCTGCGGTCACATGACTGTGACGTCACCGAAGGTCCTTCAGCGATGCCGGCATGCAGAGAAGCCTTCGGAAAGGTGAGTATAAACTTTATTTATTATTTTATTCTTTTTTTTACAGGTACAATGGTACCCAGGTCTGGATGAGAGTCTTCTCTCTTCCAGAACTGGGTACCATCCGCACATAGAGACGCATAGAATTCGCTTGTAGAAATGTACAGACGCGCATTCTATGCATCTCAATGCAAGTCAATGGCGGCCATTCCGCTGCGCTTCCGCAAAATTAAATGACATGCTGCGGATTTTTGTACGCAGCATAAACGCTGCGGAAAAACGCTACGTGGGCACCCAGCCTAAAATGCGATAATAAGAGGAATGTAAATAAAAATGGTATAGCTGAAAACTTCATCTTGTCCTGCAAAAAACAAGCCGCCATACAGCTCCATCAGTGGAAATATTAAAGTTATAGCTCTCAGAATATAGAAATGCAAAAATAATAATTTTTTCTATAAGTTTTTATTGCGTAAAAGCGTAAAAACATAAAAAAATGACATAAATGAGGTATTACTGTAATCATACTGACCCGAAAAATAAAGTTGCCTTATCAATTTTACCACATGCAAAAGGGCCTAAAACCCTCTCCCCCCAAAAAAATTCCTGAATTGCTGGTTTTTGTTCATTCTGTCTCCCAAAAATCGGAATAGAAACTATCAAAAAATGTCATGTACCTGAAAATTGTACCAATAAATATGTCAACTCGTCCCGCAAAGAACAAGCCCTTACATGACTATGTCAGCAGAAATATGGAAAAATTTTAGCTCTCAAAATATGATGATGCAAAAACTAGTGTGTGACAGCAGCCAAACATAAAAAACTGTATAAATCTGGTATCACTGTAATCACATAGACCCGAAAAATAAAGTCATCTGATCACTTATACCGCATAACGAACTGCGTAAAAAATAAATAAAACCAATTCTTCACCCGCTGTTTATTTTTTCATTCTCTCTCCCAAAGATTGCAGTAATGCTCGGCTCACATTTATCCTGCGCTCTACACTAAGCGCTTACACCTGGGTTTCTGTGTAAATCTCTGAAATTTGTGATTCAGACGGAACCCCGGGCGGAAGATTTCGTACAATGAGGCAGATGGAGGCACCGTGGATGCCGTCTGGCCTATGATCCAGTGGTTCCTCATTATAGTGAATGGATCCCTCAGGGGTTTCATCTGAATCACGTCACTGAGATTTAGAAGAGAACCCCAATGTAAGTGCTCAGTGTAGAGCGCAGGATAAATGTGATCCCAAACGTTATGTTCCCAATAAAAGCTTCAACTGAATCCAATAAAAGCACAAGTCCCCACTCAGATACATCATCTGTTAATGGAAAGATAGGGGGCTTCCATGTTATTGGTAGTACAAAGTGTCACGTAAGGTGTAGGAAAGACTAAATGTAACACAAAGGGATGACGGGAAGGGAGCCCAGACACCACTGAAAGGGAGAGTAGAGACCTCCTAGGCTGATCTGATATCACCCTGTCTCCCCAATTGTCCCTATATTGGTTCCTCACAAATCGCCACACGTGATCCTAAAACACTGTATTTTCACAGAACTTGGCCCTGGCTAGGGAAGGGGGGGATGAGCACTAGTCAGTCCCCACTAAACAACTAAAGACAGCAAAGGGGACAAACACAGGGGAAAGCAACTTAGCTTGAGCTGACTTCAGAGAGATTACAACATGTTCTCTCAGCACCAGGGAGGAAGGAAGCAGACTGCAATAGCACCAAGCCTTCACAGGAAACGTGAATGTCACCGGCACCTCCCTATAGCAAACTGAAGGTATTTAAACACCCTGGTCAGGGTGTTAATTAGAGCAGGAGGGAGGTTGCCACTGGGTCCAAGAGTGAGACAGATTCAAAGAAGATGTCTGTGTAGCGCCCCGAGGGTTCGGCCGCTACAGGGGTATTGCACCTCAACCAGAGGTGTGGTATTCCACTCCCGGGTAAGGATGGAGTGTGGACTAGAGCTCAGTTAGCTGCACACATATACACTCCTCATTTCCGGGGGACAGCTCTACGGTGCTCCCATTAGTATGCAGGCGCGACTGACTATGTCCCTGGCTGGAGTGGGGAGGGGGGGACCCTAGTGATGTGGGAGCAGATAGGGGCTGGTTTCTGGGCATAGGAAGGAGCTCATTGGTTGCAGGTCACCTGAGCTCAGACACGGAGGAGGTATAAAAGGTGGGCACCATCTTAGTTGTAGGAGAAGAAGTTCAGTCTGTGAGGAGAAAGTGAGAGTGGAGGAGGAGGGGAGCAGAGGCTCCGCTGGAGTTCTGCTCCAGAGCCAGGCCTAGGACACGGGCAGGGTGAGAGGGAGAGAAAGAAAAGGAACAGAACAGAAAGAGAAAGGAACAGAACAGAAAGGCCCAGAAACACGAAGGTAGAAGGGACCCTAAGGACCCAGGAGATTACGGGTGACGGGTCAGGCAAGAAAAGGGTACCGTATCCCAAGTTGGTGGAGGCAAATAATCCTCAGCCAAGAATCGGAGGTCGTGATCATTTAATGGTGCGACCCCTCGCTAAACCTACTAGGAAGGCACCGCATAGGGCCAGGGAAGCTGGCGCCAAGTTTTCCCAGAGAAGGCCCGAGGCAGCCAGACAGAAGTTTGGTCACTGGTGGGGCACGGCCAGAGAAAGGATAGAAGGGAGTTCTGTGCCATGCTCCTGAATTGCCTGGGGGTTGACCGAGCCCCTCACCTGGTGGACGCAGCACGGCTTGGGCGGTCACTACCTGTACAGAAGAGGCTTGGAGTATACGAACTGTGAGTAAAAGACCCTGGACTGCAACACGTTGTCTTTGTGTTTCTTACCTTGCCAGCACTAACGGTACTGGGACACCCTGCACCACCACCCCCAGTATTCCCCTACACTGCCCTGAGGCTTCACTCTTCCCATGGGGAGTTATCCTATCCCTGTGCTGCATATCTACATCAGCCTCAGCGGTCTGCCTTGCTGCGGCGGTCCTCCCTGACCGCAATCCACGGGTGGCGTAGTCGGACATTGCAAAACATATAGAAGACTGCCACTGGTCTGACCACCCTGAGCCATGGACCGGGTTGCCACTACTACCCCCATTATTGCCCTGTTGCCCGGATCCGAGTGTCCCACGGCCCAGGGGGCGAGTCATCTGTAATGCCAAACTAAGAGATCTCTTGCAACCAACTGCAGGGTGACTGTCTGTCACATCTGACACACCCGTGACAGTACCCCCTCCTCTACGAGTGGCATGCGGAAACTCGGGACCAGGTTTCTCAGGATAAGAGGTGTGAAATGAACGAACCAACCAGAAAGCGTTCACCTCTGATGCTGAAACCCACATCCTGTCTTTTGGACCATAACCCTTCTAGTGCACCAAGTGAACCGACAAGGGAATGACGTTGGAAACAAGAATCTACAATCCTCGAAATCTGAAATTCCAGATTACCATCAACCATTATTGGGGGCGGCGATAGGGGTGAGTGCTCAAGAGGTTCCACATATTTCTTGAGTAAGGACCTGTGGAAAACATTGTGGACTTTAAGGGCCTGTGGGAGCTCAAGACAAAACACTGCTGGGTTAATGATGGCGGTTATTTTATAGGGACCAATAAACCTAGGTCCCAGCTTCCAAGAAGGGACTTTCAGCTTGATATTCCAGGTAGACAACCACACCAAGTCATTCACATTCAGGTCCGGACCTGGCAAGCGTTTTCTGCCATACCTTTATACCTATCTCTCATGATCTTTAAATTACTCAGGACCCCCATGCCACACTGAGGAGAGTGATGAAGCAAAACGTTCCTCCTCAGGAACTCCCGAAGCTCCTCCCCCACTAAAGGTACCAAACTATGGGTGGTATCCGTATGCACCATAGAACGGTGACCTGCCAGTGGATTCTTGACAATGATTATTAATGGCAAATTCAAGACGAAATACCTGAGGTAGGTTTCCAAATTCTGATTGACACGCTCGGTCTGTCTATTCGACTGAGGGTGGAAGGCAGAGGAAAAGGACAGTTGCACCCCAAGTTGAGAACAGAATGCTTTCCAGAACTTGGAAACAAACTGGGTCCCTCAATCTTACACCACATCGGAGGGAACCCCGTGAAGCTTCACAATCTCATTTATAAACACCTGAGCAAGTGTCTTGGCATTTGGAAGTGCAGATAATGCAACGAAGTGAACCATTTTACTGACCTATCTACAACCACCAAAACCACCATTTTGCCTGCAGAAACCGATAGGTCAGTAATAAAATCCATGGACAAATGTGTCCATGGCCTACTAGGGATAGGTAGCGGAAGAAGAGTACTAAATGGATGGGTATGCGAAACCATAGAACATGCTCAAATACTACAAGCACATACGTGTTCAATCACATCCCGATGCAACCAAAAACAATGAGAAAGGAGGTCCGCGGTTGCCTTACCACCTGGATGACCAGCAAGCACAGAGTTATGATGTTCCTTAATTACTTTGAGGTGCAGATTTGATGGTACAAATAACTTTCCAGAAGGGCAGGAGCATCCAACACCTCACCCTCCAGTTCAAGATACAATGCTGAAATGTCTTCCCCCTTCTGTAATATTGGGGCAAGGTTCTCATGGTCACTGCCACCAGGGAAGCTCCCGGACAAAGCATCAGCCTTGACATTTTTGACCCCTGGACAAAAAGTGACAACAAAATCGAACCTAGTAAAAAACAGGGACCACCTGGATTGCCTAGGGTTAAGAAGCTTAGCTTATTGGAGATATGACAGGTTCTTATGGTCAGTAATAACAGTAATAGGATGGACAGCCCCCTCCAACCAATGTAGCCATCGTTGAACGCCAATTTGATTGCCAAAAGTTCCCAATTACCCACATCATAATTTCTCTCAGCTGAAGACAATTTTTTAGAAAAGAAAGCGCATGGACACCATTTACCAGGGTACGGACCCTGAGACAACACAGCCCCAACCCCCATATCCGATGCATCAACTTCCACAATAAAGGGTTGGGAAACATCAGGTTGACTGAGTATAGGTGCCGTGGCAAAACAATTCTTTAATGAAGAGAAAGCCTGGAGGGAGGAATCCAACTATTTGGAAAAGTCAGACCTTTTCCTTGTCATTTCAGTAAAAATGAGTAAAGCCCAGAAAATGTTGTAGAGCCTTCAGGTTCTCGGGACGGTCCCAATCAAGGACTGCACGGATCTTCTCCGTATCCATCCGAAAACCCGAAGATGACAACAAGTACCCCAAAAACTGCACCTCCTGCACGGCAAAAACACATTTTTTTAGTTTGGCATAGTTTGTTATCCCTTAGTATCTGGAGTACCTGTTTAACATGCCCCCGATGTGTCTCAAAATCAGTTGAGTAAACCAAAATATCGTCCAGATAAACCACCACAAACCTCCCCACCAAATGATGAAAGATATCATTTATGAAATGCTGGAACACCGCAGGTGCATTGGTTAAACCAAAAGGCATAACCAGACTCTCGAAATGCCCTTCAGGGGTATTCAATGCAGTTTTCCATTCGTCCCCTTCTCTGATTCTAATCAGATTATAGGCTCCCCTTAAATCCAACTTGGAGAATACCTTAGTTCCCACAACCTGGCTGAACAAATCTGGAATCAAAGGAAGAGGGTTTGGATCTCGGATGGTAATTTGATTTCATTCTCGGAAATCTAAACAGGGATGTAGACCGCCATCTTTTTTCTTCACGAAGAAGAACCCTGCCACCATGGGCGAAAATGATGGCCTGATGTGTCCCTTCTCCAGACTTTCCGCAATGAAATCCTTCATGGCTTGTCTCTCAGGGCCAGAAAGATTATACACTCTGGACTTTGGCAGTTTAGCTCCGGGGGTCAGAGGACAGTCATATGCACAATGAGGAGGAAAATCCTGACACCTCCTCTCAGAAAAAACGTCCTCAAAACCAGACAGAAAACAGGTAATATTTCTGTAGAGACAGTAGCAAAAGAAATATCTAAACAGTTCTCATGGCAGTAATCTCCCCATTCAATGATCTCCCCGATTTGCCAATCCACCAACGGATTATGTTTCACCAACCAGGGGAGATCCAAAACAATTGGGGTGGGAAGACTATCCAGGACATAGCAAGGAATTATTTCACAATGAAACAACCCCACCTTCAATTTTACATTATGAACAATCTGAGTTTATGCTTTCTGTGCAAGTGGCGCTGAGTTGATGGCGAAGATGGGAATAGGCTTAGCTAAAGTACAGCAACCAAGACTATGAGTTTTCACAAACTCAGCATCAACCATGCAGACTCCAGCTCCACTGTCATCAAACACAGAAATTTTCTCGGTTTTGCTCTCTAGCACCACCTCCGCTGTCAGGACAAACCGGGAACTGCAGATTGGTGACAAATACACCCCTTGCTTATCCAACTCCAGACTACCAAGGGTTAACAGAGTTTCCTTTTGCCTAGGAACCGAAGGATATGTCCCAATAAAATGTCCATTTTCCCACAAAAAAATGCATACACCTTTATTCTTGCGAATCTCCAGGGAAATGTATGATGCAGAGGCACCCCCTAACTGCATGGGTTCCTTCACCTCCCCCAGCACTGGTTCACCGCCAGACTGCTCTCCCGACAGAGGTACACAACCCCGACAAGTAGGCACCGGGGAAGGTGATCTCACCGGCCTATCCCCAAGGCATTTATCAATATACTAGATGGTGGCCCGATTCTAACGCATCGGGTATTCTAGAATATGTATGCGGCTGACCGGGCGCGACTAACCAGCGAAGCAGGGTTTAAATGGGTTGTGCACTACTTTAAATTCAGGACAGCGGTGTTTTAAATTTCACGCCAATATCGCTGATTGGCCGCGGCCGGACCAATCAGCGACGCGGGATTTCCTGGACGAACAGACAGACAGGATAAGCCGATTATATAGTAGATAGTCAACGACATGGCAGCCTTCAAGGACACAGGGGTTTCATATACTGCCAAAGCATCTTTCAACCTTTCAGTAAAGCCCTCACAAAATTGGCTTTTAAGGCTGAGTAATTACATTTGGAATCCGTTGCCCATCTACAGCATTCAGAACTGTACGTCTCCACAGACCGATTCCCCTGCTGAAGGCGACGTAGCCTGGACTCAGCCAAGGTGATTCAGTCAGGGTCATCATAGATGAGTGCCAGGGCCCCAAAAAACAATTATACAGACTGGAGACAAACCGAATCCTGCGGTAAAGAAAAAGCCCAGGATTGCGGATCTCCCTGCAACAGGGAGATTACAATTCCTCCTTGAATACAAAAAAATTGTCTCTACCTCCTGAAAAACTTGTCCGGGAGGGCAACCTTCGGTTCAGGCTGGACAAGTCTACCTGCAGAGACCCCCACATTAGCGACCAGTAGCCGCTGATGCTGTCGCTAAACCTCACAGCAGAGGTAATTCACCTCCAGAGATAGACCGTGCAGCTGCTCTGCGAGCTCAGCAACTGAACCCACACCAAAGAAAAACAAAAAACACGCCCCCAAAAAATCACACAATTAAACACAAGTGTCAGCTTTTTGCTTGTTTTTTTCTAAATGTGCACAGCCAGTGATAATGTCACACAAGGTGTAGGAAAGACTAAGTGTAACATGAAGGGATGAGGGGAAGGGAGCCCAGACACTAGGGAAAGGGGGAGTGGAGACCTCCTAGGCTGATCTAATATTACCCTGTCTCCCCTATCATCCCTATATTGGCTCCTCAGCACTCACTGCATGGAAATCTAAAACCCTGTATTTCCCTAGAGCTAGGCCCTGGCTAGGGAAGTGGAGGATGAGCACTAGTCAGTCCCCAATAAACAACTAAAGACAGCAAAGGGGACAACTTA
This sequence comes from Phyllobates terribilis, assembly GCF_046119375.1. Lineage (NCBI taxonomy): Eukaryota > Metazoa > Chordata > Amphibia > Anura > Dendrobatidae > Phyllobates > Phyllobates terribilis. Next base: position 199,555,191 of record NW_027362762.1, on the reverse strand, counting down.
GCTTGAGCTGACTTCAGAGAGATTACAACACGTTCTCTCAGCACCAGGGAGGAAGTAAACAGACTGCAATAGCACCAAGCCTTCACAGGAAACATGTGAATATCACCGACCCCTCCCTATAGCAAACTGAAAGTATTCAAACACCCAGGGCAGGGTGTTAATTAGAGCAGGAGGGAGGTAGCCGCTGGGTCCTAGATTGAGACAGATTCTAAGAAGGTGTTTGTAATGCCAAATGAAAAGATCTCCTACAACCAACTGCAGAGCGACTGTCTGTCACATCTGACACAACCGTGGCACAAAGGCTCTGGAAAAGTGCTATGGTTCCTCGCTCCCCGAAAGAAATCCAACTTATTCTGCGCTCCCAAATCCAAAAGCCCCTCTCCCTTATGAGCCCCACAGTGTGCCTAAACCACATTTAGGGTCCACATGGTTGTCAGGGGTATAATTTCCAAAAAGGGCACTGTATATCTGTATATAGAGTCCAAAAAATATTCTGGGAAAATCTGCGCACCAGGAGGCAAATAGCACTCCTTCCATTCCGAGTCTCACCCTGTGCCTAAGCAGTACTGTACAGCCACATACAGGGTATTTGTACGTTCAGCAGAAATTGTGTGACAAATTTTGCTGCCATTTTTACCCATTTCCGTGAGTGAAAATGTAAAATCTGGGGCCAAAACAAAGTGTTTGTGGTAAAAATGTAATTATTTTACTGCCCAATGGTATAAAATTCTGTGACACACCCGTGGTGTCAATTTGATCACTGCACCCTTAGATGAATTCATTGAGAGGTGTGGTTTGTAAAATGGGGTCAGTTATGGAGGGTTCTGCTGTTCTGGCACCTCAGGGGCTCTTCCAGTGGGTCATGGCACCCTCAAACCATAACAGTAAAATTTGCACTACAATATGGTGCTCCTTCCCTTCTGAGCTTTGCACTGTACCTCAAAAGTAGTTCCCGATTGCATGCAGGGTAGTAACACAATCAGGAGAAATTGCACAACAAACTGTGAGGTCTTTTTTTCCTACTAGCCCTTATAACAATTAAAAATTTTGGGCTAAATCAACATTTTAGCTGTAAAAATGAAATTATTCTTTCTTCCCCGGCCAATAGTATAAATTTCTGTGAGGCATATGTGGTATCAACATGCTCACTGCACCCCTAGATGAATTCATTGAGAGGTGTAGTTTGTAAAATTACATCACTTATGGGGGGCTTCTGCTGTTCTGGCATCCCAGGGGCTCTGCCAATGTGACATGGCGCTCTCAAACCATTCCAGCAAAATTTGAACTCCAATATGGCGCTTCTTCCCTTCTGAGCTTTACACTGTACCTCAAAAGTAGTTTTCAACCACATATGGGATATCGGCGTACTTAGGAGAAATTGCACAACAAATTTTGAGGTTCATTTTCTCTTATTACTCTTGTGAAAATATGGGTATTTTCTGTCATATAGCCGAGACTTACAGAGACGCAGAGAGAAGGACAATGCCAGCTCAGAAGACTGACCAGAGAGCAGAATGACCAAGTGAGAAGGGTCCTTAGAAAGTACACCAGGCAGCAAGGCCCTGAGTAGCTTGCATCTATTAAAGGTAGCGGGCAGAATGGAAAAGAATGTGAGATGAAGTTCGTGTCCCGGGCAGGAGTTCCATAAGCGTCAGAGAATTTGAAGTTGAGTCCAGCCATATTGGCAAATCCTCTCCTCTACAAGAAGATTCAGACGCGGAACTGCAGGAAGAGGAAATGATTTTCACGGACTGTACTGTGCTAAGCTGCGTGGTGGTGAAGGAAATTAGACCAGTGGAGGCAGGAATGTGTGAGGCCAAGGAAGTAAAGAGACTATGTATTGAGATGCTCTGTATTAATGAAGAAACATGAGAGAAGTTGTGCACCCTTTATCCCTTGTACATAGTTGCCATGCAACGGCAGTTTAGTAAAGCATTGTTTGTTATGAACTGGTGGTCTCCTTTCATAAACTGGTTAACATCTGGTCCTGGCAAACCAGAGTCATCTGTTACATGCAGCTTGCAAGGGTGTAGCACCCTCACAGCACAAGTCCACACACCCAGCCAGGACTAAACCTTTATGTAATGTGCCGAGACCCAGGAAATGAGTATCTCGCCCACGGTTACCATCCCCCGCCACGTTACATCATCACTAGTGATGAGCGAGCACTAAAATGCTCGGGTAGTCGGGTCGAGCAAATTGTAATGCTGGAGTGCTCGGTCCGAGTAACGAGCCCAATGTAAGTCTATGGGAAACCCGAGCATTTTTCCGGCGGCCCCCCCCAGCGGTTTGCAGACGGCCTAAAAATTGCCCAAATCAATGGGAACAGTGCTCAAATGACATGGAAACAGGATGGAGTAGACCCCTGGAAGCATTTCTGTCTCCCAGGTCACTGCTGTCAACAATGTTGTCAGAGGTGTTACGCCACTTTTACGGACTCACAATAAAACATACAAAAACGAAACCAAAATGGATTTTCCTGGGAAATACGTTAAGGAACATCCTTTCCAGGGTAATGACTTGGATATAGGGCAAAATAAATAACCAAAAACAAAAATATTCCTCCACATCTTGGGCTATGTTCACACGTAGCGTTTTTGATGCATTTTTGCACTTTTGCTTTCAACCGTGAAAAATGCATTCACCAGGAAATGTCATTTTAACATTTTACTACCTTATCTGGCCATGTGGTGTGTGACATGGGAACAGCATGGGGAAAACCCCTGGAAGCATCTCTGACTCCCAGGACACTGCCTGAAACTGTGGTCATCTCATCAGACGTGATCCTATATTACTGTGGTAATGATACAGACATTTTTGGCAACGTGACAAATCTTAAATTCCATTTAAAATGGGCAAGGTGTGTGTCAAGGGACAGGGAAGTGGACGTTATGGTGATGGTGATAGTGCATGCAGAGCCCGTGGGCAAGATGAAACTGTGCCTGCTGAGGGAGCACAACAAACACCCACGTCACGTCGAACTAGCTTCCTATCCCAATTTCTAGGGGGCCGTGGAACACCACTATTGAAGCAAGACCAGTGTGAAAAGGTTGTTGGTTGGATAGCAGATAAAGCTTCCAGTCAGTTTGCGACCACCACCACCCTGTGTTCCACATGGTCCAGTCTGAGTAGATGTAAGTCTAGACCACATTATTATTATTATTACTTTATCGCTATTTATTCCATGGCGCTTTACATGTGAAAAAGGGATATACATCGCTAAAACAATTACAATAATCTTGAACAAAAATGTGACAGCAACTGGTACAGGAGAGGAGAGGACCCTGCCTGCGAGGGATCACAGTCTACAAGGGATGGGTGAGGATACAGTAGGTAAGGATAGAGCTGGTCGTGCAGCGGTATGGTGGAGCGAGGGTTACTGCAGGTTGTACACATGTCGCAAGAGGTGGTTCTTCAGGAGCTTTTTGCAGGTTTTAACAGTAGGCGAGAGTCAGAAATGGTGGGGTAGAGAGTTCCAGAGAAAGGGGGTGCACGGGAGAAATCTTGTATGCGATTGTAGGAAGTGGAGATAAGAGGGGAGTAGAGAAGGAGATCTTGTGAAGATCGGAGGTTGTATGCAGATAAGTACCGGGAAACTAGGTCACAGATGTATGGAGGAGACAGGTTGTGGATAGCTTTGCATGCCAAGGTTAGTGTTTTGAACTGGAGCCAGTGAAAGGATTGACAGAGAGGAGAGGCCAGGGAATAGCGAGGGGACAGGTGGATTAATTGGGCAACAGAGTTTCGGATAGTTTGGAGGAATGCGAGAGTGTTAGAAGGGTGGCTACAGAGCAAGAGGCTGCAGTCGTCGAGAAGGGAATTGATGAGTGCGTGCACTACACTAGTGTTTTTATAGATTCGTGGTTGAGGAATATGCAGATCCGGGAGATTTTTTTTACTTGGAGTCGGCATCTTCCTCACCCTGATCCTTCTTCCTCCCACCATTCTGAGTGCCCTGAGACAACTGATCCCACACTTGGACACTCCGCAGAGCTCTTTTGTTCATCTTTCGATTTTTAAATTCTGGCCTCTTGCTCGGTCCACTCGGAAGTGGAAAGATGTGGTTTGAAGGAGAGATTAGAGTCCAGAGTTATCCCAAGAGCTGTTCACTTTTCCATCGATAAATTTGGGCCTCTCGACCGGCCAGCTTCAAGCAGGGCAACAGAAAATCAGATGTAGCGATTTGAGCAGCCATGGTCACCTGAAGGTGACAGTGGGAAAGTGCAATTACTGTTGCAAGAGGTGGATAATGATGAGACACAATGGACAGAAAGTCAGGAGGAGGACCAGGGTGCTTAGGTGGAAAACGAAGCGGTGGACGATGAAGTCACTAACCCAACCTGGCAAGGGGACATGTAGAGCGAGAACAGCAGTACACAAGGGGAGGGCACCACAACAGGCAGGAACAAGCAGTGTGGTGGCCACAGACACAAGGCGGGCAACTTCTCCCCAGAACTGTTAGGTCTTCCCGAGTCTGCTTCTTTTTTAAAGACTGTTTAAATCACCCCAAAAGGTCATTTGCAACATCTGCCAGGCCAGCATAAGCAAGAGCACCAAAACTACCAGCCTGACCACCACCAGCATGCTCAGGCACATGACAACAAAGCACCTGACTAGCTGGGCCAAACACCGAGGTCCAGAAACAGTGTCTGCGGGTGACACCACTGCCTCTTCCGCTATTGTGCGTGCATGCCAATCCCTTGTCCATGGCACATGCGAATATGCCTCCCTCCCTGCACCTGTCATAGCAGACTTGCAACCATCACTGTCCACATCCTTGTCCCTTTGTAGCGTTCAGTTGTCCCTACCACAGTCCTTGGAATGCAAGCGCAAGTATGCAGCCAGCCACCCACCCACAGGCCGCAATGCTAAAGTGCCACATTTCTGGACTGCTTGCACTTGAAATATTGCCTTTTAGGCTCGTGGAGGCGGAAGCTTTCCACAACCTCATGGTGGCGGCAGCCGGGTGTCCATACTCGGTCCCCAGCTGCCACTATTTCTCCCGGTATCATCTCCGCCTTCCACAAGCGCGGGTCCCAAAACATTACCCGTGCCCTCACCAGTGCACTTACTGGGAAGGACCGCCTAACCATAAACACGTGGACAATCGAATTTGTCCAGGGACAGTACGGAGCCAGTCCACAGTAAAACAACAGCCATAGAGTGTCTGGGAACCTTCCCACACACTTTTCTTAGCCAGGGTTGCTTCTCGGCAGGGTTGAACAGGCCCACCAGAGAACCGGAGAATCCTCGGGTGGGCCCTGGCTTCTCCATCAGGAGAGTTCACAAACCAGATGCGGCAGAGGCAGGTGAATGCTGTCAAAGGTCTGGGACTGTTTTCTCAGACCCTCCCAGTGCCCAGGCCCTGATATATGGGGTACTCTGACAAGGAGGGAAAAGTTTTGGAAGATGAACTGTCTTTCTATGCCTTGGAGGTCCGGGCCGCTAGCGTTTTGTCAGAGATGGTTTTTAGTGCTGGAGCCAGTCTACAGTAAAAAAAAAAGCAGCCATAGAGTGTCCAGGACCCTTCCCACAGACTTTTCTCAGCTAGGGCTGCTTCTCGGCACGGTTGGACAGGTCCACCAGAGAACCGGAGACTCGTCCGGTGGGCCCTGGCTTCTCCTTCAGGAGAGTTCATAGTGCCGAGGTGAGGTTGAGATGATGATGGAGGCCACCATCTCCTTAGCTTGCTGCTGGTACTTTCCTATGGGAATCAGCTTTGCTCCAACTAGCCTGGAATACTTGCAGTGAACTATGGCACGACGCCATGGTATTAGCAGTTCCCCCAGTACCAGTAGCGAAGCCATCCACAATTTTCTTTTCTTCTGCCCAAATACATTAGTTTCTCAAAAGGCAGCTGAAGATACTTAGTGGCAGTAGGTGCAAGTTTCTCCAGCATGTTAGATATCAGAGGGAGAACCAAGAGGACAGCACAGTGGCTCAGTGGTTAGCACTGAAGCCTTGCAGTGCTGGGGTCCTGAGTTCAAATCCCAACAAGGACAACATCTGCAAGGATTTTGTATGTTCTCCCCATGTTTGCATGGGTTTCCCCCTCAGTAAAAAAGCAGCTGTAGAGTGTCCAGGAACCTTCCCACAAACTTTTCTTAGCCTGGGCTGCTTCTCAACATGGTTGGACAGGCCCACCAGAGAATTCTTGTGTGGGCCCTGGCTTCTCCATCAGGAGAGTTCATGAAAGCGCAAACTTAGCATCTGCTATGAGGCTCTTGAGGGGGGGAGAAAGGTGGGCCCACAGAATCAAATCCTCTGGTGGGCCCAATGTTTTTCACTGACACTGCTTCTCGGTGAGAGTTGTATTTCACCACAGCCATATTCTTTAGCTCAGTGAAAGGGCTGGCATAGAGGGAAACCGTATCTACTCCGGCTGTCATTTCTCTGCCACCAGGTTCCGCCCATTGTCACACAAAACCATGCCTGGCTGTATGTTCAGCAGTGAGAGCCACAGATTAGGCTGCTGTGTTACAGCTTTCAACAACTCTGCAGCAGTGGGCAGTTTGTCACCTAAGCATTAAGCATATTGTCTTCAGCACAGCTTGTTGCTGCTTGGCCAAGGCAGTGCTGCAGTACTTCCAGCTTGTGACTGATGTGGTCATTTCAGAGATGGAGGCCAAACTGGAGGAGGAGGTGCAGGAGCTGAACAATGTGATGACATTGAGGTTACATTGGCGAGTCCGTTTTTTATACTAAAGAAAGATCCTACTGTGTTTTTATTTATTTATTTATTTTTTGCATCTCTTCAAATGTGTATTGGAGTGCGTCCTAATCTTTGGCAGCCCTTGAAATTGTTGCATATGCAATAACAGTATATGAGACACACTCCTTAATAATGGGAAGGACAATTCAAATAGATTCTATATTCTAGAATATTAACTGTCTTATCTGAAATTCTTTTACGGGTGAAGTATCGCAGCATGGATATCGTATTACACCAATCCAGCCAGGTATTATTGCCTTATCCTGCGTGCTGCTGGTGCTGCCCAAAAAAATTAAAATCTATGCTATTCCTTATCAATAACGCTGTTAGATCCATTTACAATAGAGACAGGTGCTGCTAGATGTTATCATCAGCAGCTACAGATGAGTGTTCATTCTGGTCGCATAAATGTCTTCCACAGTCCATAACTTTATTTTTTTTTATTTCTTTGGCTTTATATATAAGTCATTACCCTGAAAAGAATGTTTCTTAACATTTTTTTCCATTTTAGCTTGTTTTTTGTATGTTTTTTTTGTCAGTCTGCAAAAGTGACGTAATACTCTGACAACATTGTTTACAGATATGCTATTTTTCAGCGACCAACTGAGAATAGGTTTGAACCCACAACTACAATACTTTAAATGGAGTGTAATATTTGACGCGCTCACAATAATTGCTGGATTATTAGGGCAGTCATATTTGATAACGTCTGATGGCCACGGTTTCAGGCAATCACCTAATAGTATGGTATTTGTCAGCGACCAAGTGTCAATTGGTTCAACAAAAAAAAGGTGGCTGATTTTAAAAGGAGTTGAATATTTGCCACGCTCCACAAAATTTTCTGTATTATTACGGCAGTCATATGGATCACGTGCATCTGATCATTGAAAAAAGTTCCTCTGCTTCCACAATACAGTAATATGAATAAAGCTAAAAAAAATCTGGCTGTATTCTGCGAACAAGCAAATGGAGCTGTAAAGTGGTGTACATGGACACACTGCTACAAACTATAAATGGAGGACAATATTTTCCACGTTCACTACAAATGGCTGGATTTGAACCGCAGTTATATGTGATACGTCTGACAGAGAACCACATTTTTAAATAGCAGGTCTGTAGTTTACTAATACTATTCTTCAGAGACCCAGTGTGAATAGCTTGACCAACACACTACAAGGAAACGGAAGGCAGAAATGGCTGATTTTGGAACACTGTTATATGTGATATGTCTGACAGAGAACCACGGTTTTAAATAGCAGGCCTGTAATTTACTAATATTATTTTTCACAGAGACCTAGTGTGAATAGCTTGACCGACACACTGCAACAGAATGTAAAAGGAGGCCAATATTTTCCAGGTTCATTTCAAATTTCTGGATTTTTATCGCTGAAATATGGAACAGATATGGCTGTATTCTGCAGTGCTAACAAGCAAATGGAGCAGAAAAATGGTGTACTCTGGATTGCTTTTAAAGCAAATAACCAGGATTAAGAAATTTGCCCTGGTTCCTGATACCTGGGGCTATGTCTACAAATATTTGTCACTGCAGGATCACTCAGAAGTTGAACATGCAATGGACCCTATTGTGCTGTATTATACACTGCAGTCTGTCACATACCCTGCTTGCCTTGGTTTTTAAGCAAATAACCAGGATTAAGATAAAAAAAAAATTGCCCTGGCCCCTGATACCTGGGGCTATGTCTACAAATATCTGTAAGAACAGCAGCAGGAACGTGCTACGGATCCTCTTGCACTATATGCACTGCAGTCTGCCACATACACTGCCTGTCTGCCAAATTCCTGCAATCACCACTGAATATATGCAGCTGGATTAGTCCTCAGAAGGACTGTTAGTTCAGATGGATATATAGATATGCTGTGGAATAATTTTACTAACTATAAACAAGCAAATCTCTCCCTGATTCAGCAGCAGCTCTCCTTACTCTGTCGGTTTCCGGGGTAGACTGTGACGAGCATGGCGGCGCCAGGTCTTATATAGACCTGATAACGCTGTGCTGCCAGCCAATCACTGTAATGCCCACAACCAACATGGCTACGGCATTACAGTGTGTGGCAAGCAATCCCTGCATGTTCATTGGCTCTCTAAAGAGCGGCAAACATGCAGGGCGGGCCCCGAGCTCCCGCCCCCCGAGCTCCTACCCGAGCAACCCGGAAATACTCGCCGAGCGCCGAGCTTGTCGAGCACCATGATGCTCCGGTGAGTACTGAGCAGTGGCGAGCACGTTCACTCATCACTAATAAGCACCTGTCTTCTCTGAGTATTGTGCTTATCCTGCAGCAGCTCATCCCCAGAGTTAGTGAGACACATGTACTGAGCTGATTCCTCACTGCCATCATTTGTACTCCAAATGAGTATGTTCTGATATCAACGCCGCTAAAGAGAGGCAAATAGACTAGAGGAAAGCTAAGGAAAACACTTTTTTTTCACAGGAATAAAGTTGAAACCGCTTAATAAAGTGATTTTCAAACACTTCATCCTGAACCAGATAATTAAAAAAAGGTTAGTTTCTTTTTTAAGATCCACTCCTGGCTTTATCTAAAAAATGCATTCTTTGCCTGCAAAATCTGTATGTAACTTATTGAATAAGCAAACTTATAATTAAGAAAAGTCTCGTGTCCAGTTCTTGAGCAGCAAAGTGACAAAGCTGGCATTACTTACACAAGTTTTTTAAGTAAAGGGTTGCATCAAAAAGAATGGCCATGAATACCACATGTAACTTTGGACCTGTAACAATTGGCTCTGATTATACGTTGTAACAAATCTACCAATAAGTAGTTATTCAGCAGTAGGAAAAAATTGTCTAAGGAGTCATAACATGTAAATCCAAGACTTGAAATAGGTTTTTAAATTTATGGTTTCTGACAAAACAATAAAACTAGATAAATCATGTGCTACAAATTCTTGTCCATTATATTTTTTAATATTATGCTATTCTGTATGATTTTTATGTGACTACAATTACTAGTATAGGTTACTACTTATTACCTGGGTTACATGTTTGAATGTTTTCTTTTTTTATGTTTTTTATTCTGACCATTTCATTTAATTGTCCACTCCTTCGCTTGGATGGAACAGTCTAAAGTGGAACCTACACAAGATCTTTTGTGACAGATGTTCTCACAGTGATTCCATATATTAGAGATAAATGCGACTTGGAGAGACAGCTTTGCAAGTTTATGAGAATTATGATCTTCTCCACCCAGCTTCCTCCTCCCTTCCTCCACTGACAGTAGCATTCTTGGAGTGGTTATACTCATTTAACCCCCTGTGGGTGCAGAGCCATGGGGGAATTCTCAGACAGCCTCCCTGCGAGTTCAGGCAAAGAACACACGATCGAAACTGTCAGGAATTTTGGCAGTTTCTCTGATGAGGAAACTATATGTTCTGGAGCGTGTGCCTGAGTGCAGACTTAATCACTTTGCCTATACACAATGTATAACTTTGACAGATTCGATATATTAATTACAATAGATATGGACCTGTATTGCTACATATATTTTTGCCTTCATGGAGGCACTTTATGATTACCTAGGTCATATTGTTCTCTGAAATAACAGAGGGAGTTGATGTAAATCTTGATAATATGGGGTGAGTTCATTAATTTGGAGAGACTTGCTAGTCAGTGTCGAATGCCTAATAGACATGACAGCCCATAATTCACCATGGCACTTGTCCACCAGAGATAAAGATGACCTATTCAATTCACTGGCAGCTACTCCAGAACAGGTGCTTTGTCATGAAGAGCAGGAATGTGGGTTAGTTCATAGGACAGGGATTGTGTATAATTACCATGAAAATTCATGGCTCCAATGTTGTCATTAAGTGACATGACTGTCATGGGGCACAGTGAATAGGAGCTGGAGATTCAAGGACACAGGTCAAGGAATGCTATTTTATGACAGTGGGGTACCTACACATGGGAGGTAGTAGAAATGCTGATGGGTACAGTACATTATTATAGGATGCGTTCCAGATAGGAAGAAGCAGTAAGAAAATTGATTGGTGGGAGCTGAAATATAACTCGCCTCATAGGATAGATACCTTCTCATGAAGACCTTCCTTGAAGTAATTAATATTACCCTAAAACACAACATTGTATATATTACATCTCTATAGACCATTTGGTAAATTTTAATGATTTTTTAGAGATTTTTTTGGCAGCCTATGTTTTTGGTGCGTATTGCAAAAAAATCAATCCTATAAATTCCCAATTAAAGAAGCAGTCCACCAAAAATATATAGTGATGCATAGGCTATTTATAAAGAATAAGGTAGAGGTTTTTGTATATGCCTTGTGCATGCCTATTTTAGCTGATGTGGCATTTATGGTTTGTCTGCCACCTTAATTATTCTTTTTTTCCATGCCACAGCTTCCAGGGAGGAATGTAATAGGTGATGATGTCTTCCTGTAGACTACAGGAAATCAGAGACTGACTTCCTGTCTACAGATTAGCACATGTACTGAACTGTTTGTCAGACTGGAAAAAAACATGACTCAATTTCCTATATTGAAGAGGGAAAATGTAAAGATGCAACTAAATAAATAAAACAGTGAGAATTTTGATGATGAGTAAGCATTAAATGTGCAAAAAAATGAGTGCTTCTTTAAAAATGAAAATATGGTCTTATAATAATGTACATAAAACACTGCGTAAAAGTTTTAAGAAGGTGAGGAAAAAAATGCTGAAAGTAAGAATACTTTGAAAAAAAAAAAGTGTTAATAGCTAATTTTTATCTATTAACAAAATGAAAAGTGAATGAACAAAGGAGGAATATTAATTAAGTCAATATTTGGTGTGACTGCCCTTTAACTTTATACCATCTATGCATGAATTCTTCAAGGCACACTTGCACACAGTTTTTAAAAGAACTCAGAAGTAGGGTTGTTCCAAATATCTTGGAGATCTTACCACAGATCTGTGGATATAGGCTTGCACAAATCCTTCTGTTTAATCATTTAATCCCAATCCAAACAGACTCGATGATGTTGAGCTCAGGGCTCTGTGTGGGAACTATCATCACTTCCAAGACTCATTGTTCTTCTTCATGCTAACGATAGTTCTTAATGATATTGGCTGTATGGTTAGGGTCATTGTCCTGCTGCAGGATAAATTTGGAGGCAATCAGATGCCTCCCTGATGGAATGGCATGATGAATAAGTATCTGCCAATATTTCTCAGCATTAAGGACACCTTTAATCTGGCCTGAATTCCAGAAATGCATTCCCAAACTTGCAAGGAACCTCCACCATGCTTCACTGTCGTCTGCAGATACTCATTATAGTATAGTGTACCGCTTTCTAGTCTTTTGCTGAACAAACTTCCTTTAGTTAAAGCCAAATATTTCAATATTTTGATTCAATAGTCAAGAACATCTGCTGCCATTTATCTGCACGCCAGTCCTACTGTATTTGTGCATAGTTAAGTCATTTAACCTTGTTTCCAGGTTGATAGTATGTTTTGGATGCAATTCTTGAATGAAGACCACTTCTGACCAAACTTCTCCAAACAGTAGATGGGTATAGCAAGGTCTCAATTGTTTCTGATAATTCTGTGCTGATAGCACTGTTGGACATCTTTCAACTTCAAAGAGAAGTAAGCATGATGTGTTTTTGATCTTCTGCAATAAGTTTCATGGTCGACCACTGCGTCTTCAGTCCTCAACATTGCCCATTTCTTAATGTCCTTAATGTTGAAAAATACAGGCAGATAGGTTTACATCGGGCATTACCATCAGGGAGCCATCTGATTAGCTCAAAATTTCTTCTGCAACAGGACAACGACCCAAAACATACAGCCAATGTCAATAAGAACTATCTTCAGCATAAAAAAATTCAAACAGTCCTAGAAATTATGATAAGCACTGTTCTCAACATAATTGAGTCTGATGAGACAAAAGGATTTGCACAAGCCTACATCTACAGAAAATCTATGGTCAGATCTCCAAGATGTTTGAAATAAACCTCCTTGCCTTGTTCCTTCAAACACTGTGTGCAAGTGAACCTAGAAGAATTTATGCTGTTTTGAAGGTAAAGGATAGTCACACCAAATATTTATATGATTTAGATTTATCTTTTGTTCATTCACTTTCCATTTTATTTGTTAATACTATATTAATACTTCTATTTTTAAAAGCATTCTTATTTTGCAGAATTTTTACCCATCTGCCTAAAACATTTTCTCAGTACTGTATGCTTATTAATTTGTGCCAATATTACTCAATTTTAAATATCCCCTGTTTTTACATATAAACCCCAAAGGATGCCTCTTCAGACTCTATTTACCCTCTTGTTGCCATTGGAAGTGTCTGGCTCTAGTTAAAGTGCACCATGTTCAATCATGTGCAGTTCAGTCTCTCTCTTCTGATTTTCTACCAGCATAGCTCTGTTCTGTTTCCACCTCTGAGGTATTCTACCTTTAGAATACACTACTACTCCTTTACAGTGCCCTGTCTGAACGATTACAGCGGTATAACTGCCTGGGAATTTTACATCAATGTTAGCTTGTTTCTAGTAGAGCTCAAATCTTCTGCACTCCTTTTGCATGGAGATTGTAAAAATTAGGCATTGCGGAGTTCATCTATGTTTGCAAAACAGATAGATCAGGAGTCTTCAATTCCACAAGAGCCGATAGATACTTGTTTTGCTCTGGAAAATAAGATAAACGCAACACGTCAATCTGCAATAGTAAAGATCCAGTGACTCAGAAAAAAAACGCAAGATTAATCTTTACTTACAAAATTGCATAGATAAAACAGCATATCATAAAAACTCAGCAGCCCATCAAGAGATCTCAGCAGTCTGACTCAAGTTTCACCTTTCGGTTTCTTCTGGGGTATGACAGCTTGCGTTTTTATTCTGGTTCAGACGATCTTCACTATCGTGGATTGCTGTGTTGCCTTCAACTTATTTTCTAGAGCACAAACAAAGTATCTATTGGCTCATGTGGAAGTGAAGACTCCTAATCTACAGTGGATATAAAAAGCTCTCACACTGATGTTAAAATGGCAGGTTTTTGGCATTTAAAAAAAATCATCCCAAAAAGAATAATTTCAAAACTTTTCCCACTTTTAATGTCACCTATAATCTGAACAACAATTAAATTGAAAAAGAAACTGAAATCTTTTCGGGTGTAAAAAGAAGACTTAAGAACTAAAATAATGTGGTTGAAAAAACATCACACCATTAAACTAATACTTTATGGAAGTACCCTTTAAATTTATGACAGCATTCAGTGTTTTTGGGTAGGAGTCTATCAGCATGGCACATCTAGAATTGGCAAACTTCACCTACTGTTCTTTCCAGCAGTGCTCCAAATCTGTCAGATTGCAAAGGCATCTCCCGTGTACAGCTATCAAGAGGTTATCCTACAGACTTTCAATTGGATTTAGGTTTGGGCTTCCAAAACTTTGATCTTTGTCTGGGGAGGCCATCCTTTTGTTGATTTGGCGGTATACTCATGGTCGTTGCCATGCAGAAAGGTGAAATTCCTCTTCCTCTTTAGCTTTTTAGGAGAGGCTTGAAGATTTCGATGCAAACTTGATTGATATTGGGAACTGTTCAGAATTCACTCCTCCTTGAATAAAGCCCCAGTTCAAGCTGCTGAAAATTATGGAATTATGGCCAAAATGTTCAACTTTGGTCTCATCAGGACTTAACACATTTTCCCACATTCTTTTGCAAACTTGATGTAGGTTTGGCAAAACATAGCTGGACATGGATGTTTTTCTTTCTAAGAAAAGGCTTCTGTCTTCCCACAGGCCAGACATATGAAGAATATGGGAGATTGTTGTCATATGTAGTAGCACAACCAGTACTTCCAGAAAGTCCTGCAGCTCCTTTATTGTTATTGTAGTCCTCTTGGAAGCCTCCCAGACCAATTTTCTTCTTGTATTTTCATTTTTGAGGGACATCCAGTTAATGCCACTATTGTGCCAAATTTAAGCCACTTCTTGATGACCATCTTCACAGAGTTCTATGATATTACAAATGCTTAGGAATTTTTTTTTACCCTTTTCTTGATTGATAACTTTCAACAATGAGATTCATTTGTTGTATTGTAAGCTGTTTTCAGACCATGGCTTTTGCTGTAAAATGCAACTAAGAAAATGTCAGAAAAGTCCTACTAGAATAGCTAAACTTTATATGGAGAATCAGTTTAAATTAGGTTATCAATGTAAAATTAATGCGGGTCCAACACCTGGCACCCCCTCTGATCAGCTGTTGCCAGCTACGGCCACTATACAGTGTATGGAGCTGTTGTGTTCCGCTCTGTACACTGTTTAAATATGACAACTGATCAGTGGTGGTGCCAGTTATTGAAACCACAATGACTTTATACTAGCGGCTGTCATGCTTTGGATTCAAACCCTTGATTCTGTGGTCAGTGTCTCTTTCCACTGAGCCACAGCAGAAACACCTTTTCTTTGGGTGTTTTAGTTCTGTTATCTTTGTTTCTGTCAGTTTTGGGTAACAGGTGTCTTTCATTTACTCTATTTGTCTGTCCTATCACCTGTTGGGTGCAGCTTTAAATACCTTCTCCTACTGGTATTTCCTGCTGGTGAAAGACTTTGTTGGATTCATTCACTTTGCTGTAGCTTGTGTAGGTTGCAGTTGGTTTGTGTTAGATTCCTTTACTCCTTAAGGAACTGCTTCTCTAGCTATCCTAGGAGCTTCTAAGGACATTCAGGGTAAGCCGCTGTCGAGTGGGGGCACCATTGCATTATCTTAGGGTGCCAACCTCCGCGATCAGCCAGAAACAGACCAGGGATATAGAAGGGTGTTCCCTAGTCTGAACATGGACCTTTCATATTCAAGTGTTTGTCTCCCTGGTTTGTATGTTATCCGTATGAATGTGCTTTGGCAGTCATAACAGTGACCTTTCCATAGGATAAGCCATCAATACCAATGTAGTTGAAAACCTATAAGCAAACTTAACCATTCAGACAAGAAGAAAAATAACATCAATTCCGCAAAATCTTATCATGCAGCACAAATCAGAGCCTCTCTGATCAATTGCAGCCAGGTATGTCTTTCTCTGAAAAACTGCAACATTTAAGAGAAAACAAATGGGCCAATTCATCAAGACTGGTGTAGCGCACACTCATGCTGTGCCAGTCTTGATGGAGTTACAGAGGTGCAGAATTCATTAACAAGCGCACCACTCCGTGTGATGCACAAGAATTGCTGGTGTCAAAATTGCTACCACTTTTCATGAATCAGAGAGGTGGACAGACGTTACCACACCCCTTTCTAACTTGGCTCCTCCCCAGCTCTGCCCATTTATGTGGAACTGAATTAAAGAGGCATGAAAACGCCAAAAGTCACAGATTTTTTTACAGCTTTGATGAATCTTACCCATAATTTGAAAAGACATGCATCGGCTTCCATGCTTTTACAGTCTTATCTATTACCTGGAGAAGGATGGGGAAAATCCAACTGGGGACCTCGACAGAATAGTCTCGCCTCCCCCTAAGGTTCACGGCCAGCTGTTCAAACTGTTTTCACTGAAACATCATGGCATTTCAAAGTAAAACATACTTGGATGCAACTGTGCAGCCAGGCTCCGATTCATGCGGGTTCAAGCAGCATGAGTCTAGTGATCAGTTCTCTCCCTTTGGTGCGGGCTCCGGCGATAAGCCCGCACCTTTCCGGGGACATGACAGCTGCTCTGATCAGCTGTCATGTTCCCCTAACAGCTGCGGGTGGAATCACGATCCACCTGCGGTTGTTAACATGTTAAATGCCACTCTCAATCTCTGACAGCGGCATTTAACATGGCCACGGCAGAAGGATGTCATTAGTCCCGCAAATCGGCGCACGTGTCACATGACCGTGGGCCACCGATGGGTTGGCATGACAACTCGGGGTCTGCAGGAGACCCCTGTGGTTGTCATTGCCGGGAGGCTATGAGCGCCGCCCAGTGGTCGGCGCTCATAGCCAGTGAGCATTTCTGCTACATACAAGCGATCTGATAATCGCCTGTGTGTAGCAGAGGCGATCAGACAATCGCAGCTTCTAGTCTCCCATGGAGACTGTTGAATCAAGTGTAAAGTAAAAAAAAAAGTTTTTAAAAATATAAAAAAAATAAAAAAATATAAAAGTTTAAATCACCCTCCTTTCTCCCCATTTAAATTAAAACAATAAAAAAAATCACATATACACATATTTGATATTGCCGCGTTCAGAATCGCCCGATCTATAAATATATAAAAATAATTAATTGGATCGGTAAACAAAATAATGAGAAAAAAAATAAAAACGCCAGAATTACGTTTTTTTGGTCACAGTAAAATGCAATAATGGGCGATCAAAACATCGTATCTACCCCAAAATTGTATCAATAAAAATGTCAGCTCGGTGTACAAAAAATAAGCCCTCACCTGGTCCCAGATCCCGAAAAATGGAGACGCAACCTGACTCAGAAAATGGCGACTTTTGTTTTTTTTAACAAACTTTTGATTTTTTTTTCACCACTTAAATATAAGTTAACTTATACATGTTTAATATCTATGAACTCGTAATGACCTGGGGAATCATAATAGCAGGCCAATTATAACATTTAGTGAACATGGTAAAAAAAAAAAACAACAACAACTGTGGAATTGCACTTTTTTTGCAATTTCACAGCACTTGGAATATATTTGATTTTTTTCCCATTTTCCAGTACTTGATATGGTAAAACCAATGGTGTTGTTCAAAAGTAAAACTTGTCCGGCAAAAAATAAGCCCCCACATGGCCATATTGACAGGAAAATAAAAAAGTTATGGCTCTGAGAAGAAGGGGAGCAAAAAACGAAAATGCAAAAACGGAAAATGATCCGGGTGTAAAGGGGTTAAAGAAAGCCTGTCACCGCTCCTGACATGTTTATTTTAGTAAGCTCTTGTATTCCCCATTAAATAAAAATTCTGTGTGAATAAAATGGCAACTAGGTATTACGATTTTCATTATCAAAGGGCTGTGTCTACACAATCTGACAGTGTCCAATCATTGCTGTCAGCATCACATTGTACAGCAACACAATCTATTGTCAAGGGGATTCATCCAGCTCTCAGCCAGACCTGGGATTTATTGAGACTTTTTATAATACTTGATTTTAACTTTTGAGAAATAGTTGCTGTTACAAAATTTCATGCAATTCACTGTATGGCTTTGTACTGCAGCTGTATCTCCAGTTGAAATCAGTAAGCTGCATCATTACGCTCCATGTAAGCCAGTTTTTATTCATGCAGTTACAGGAGTAATAAAAGAATGACACAACACATAGGCACCAATTTATCAAAGCGATTATGCTAGAATTCCGGCTTAAATCACATTGAAAACTCACAAAATATTTGTGGAACACGAAGTTGCAACTTTTGGTCTTTTCACAAAAATTTAACCCAGCTCTGCCATCATTGTCAGATAGGGGGTCTGGGGCCCACAGGAGGAATTGACTCTAGAGTCCCACCCTACAACTACATGCAAATATCTGCTAGCCTATATCCCTGTTATAGCGGAGGGCCGACTGTAAAACACAGGAGGCTCCTGCACACCTACTATGCGCACACGATAACTGGGATGTACAGTTATGGTAGTTTGCATTAAAGTGCTTCTTTGGTTAAAACAAGTTATCACCGATGCATGGGCTCGACAGGATAGGTGATAACTTATTGATCGTTTGGGACTGACCACTTAAAAACGCACCGATCGGAAGAATGGGGAAGTTTTATCCCTGTCAGGACACTTTTCCCCCATTTTAAAATGGAGTGGCAGGTGGGATGTCTGACCGCAGCTCCATTCATTCTCTTTGGGTCTTCCAGAAAAAAAAACAAGAACAGAGCTCGCAGCCACTGAGGGAATGAATGGATCAATGGTCAAGTCGCACATGCCGCTCCAGTCAATGGGGATGAAAGCTCAACGTTCTGCTGACAGTTGCAGGTCCCAGCAGTCAGACCTCCACCAATCAATAAGTTATCACTTATCCTGTAGAGAGGTGATTGCTTTTTTCACCAGAGAACCCCTGTAAATGCATCTTGTTCCAAGTATTTAATCACTAATGGAAATCAAGAATCTTCTCCTAATTAATATCAGAGAGAACAAATGACCTCCATACACAACACAATCTACTATACCAAGACCAATAATACCACATACAAGGGAGAAATACCACCACACCATGACCAGACCGCATAGTGATTGAATAATACCACATACAAGGGAGAAATACCACGACACCCTTGATTAGACCACATATTACCACCACATAGTGACTGAATAATACCACATTCTGTACAAGGGAGAAATACCATCACAATGTGACCAGACCAGATGTTACCAGCATATAGCGACCAAATAATGACACATACAAGGGATAAATACCACCATACCATGACCGGACCACATATTACGACATAGTGACCTAATATTACAATACTGTTCATTAATAAAAACCACAACACTGCTATTACCAATGGTTACATTATACACACGAGCTCCGTATATAGTGTATAATGTAATACAGTGATCACCAGTGAAATTATATACAGGAGCTCTGTATATAGTGTCAGTGTACAGGTAATACAGGTGTCACCAGAGACATTATACACAGGAGCTTTGTATATAGTGTCAGTGTACAGGTAATACAGGGATCATCGGTGACATTATACACAGGAGCTCTGTGTATAGTGTATAGTGTACAGGTAATAGAGGGATCACCGGTGACATTATACACAGGAGCTCTGTATATAGTGCCAGTGTAAAGGTAATACAGGGATCACCAGTTACATTATACACAGGAGCTCTGTATATAGTGTCAGTGTACAGATAATACAGTGATCACCGGTGACATTATATACAGGAGTTCTGTATATAGTGTCAGTGTACAGGTAATACAGGGATCATCGGTGACATTATACACAGAAGCTTTGTATATAGTGTATAGTGTAAAGGTAATACAGGGATCACCAGTTACATTATACACAGGAGCCCTGTATATTGTGTCAGTGTACAGGTAGTACAGGGATCACCAGTTACATTATACACAGTAGCTCTGTATATAGTGTCAGTGTATAGATAATACAGTGATCACCGGTGACATTATACACAGGAACTTTGTATATAGTGTATAGTGTACAGGTAATACAGGGATCACCGGTGACATTATACACAGGAGCTCTATATATAGTGCCAGTGTAAAGGTTATACAGGGATCACCAGTGACATTATACACAGGAGCCCTGTATATTGTGTCAGTGTACAGGTAATACAGGGATCATCGGTGACATTATACACAGGAGCTTTGTATACAGTGTATAGTGTACAGGTAATACAGGGATCACCGGTGACATTATACACAGGAGCTCTATATATAGTGCCAGTGTAAAGGTTATACAGGGATCACCAGTGACATTATACACAGGAGCCCTGTATATTGTGTCAGTGTACAGGTAATACAGGGATCACCAGTAACATTATACACAGTAGCTCTGTATATAGTGTCAGTGTACAGATAATACAGTAATCACCGGTGACATTATACACAGGAGCTCTGTGTATAGTGTCAGTATACAGGTAATACAGGGATCACCAGTGACATTATACGCAGGAGCTCTGAATATAGTGCATAGTGTACAGGAATCACAGGGATCACCAGCGAAATTATACACAGGAGTCATTGTCCTGCTGGAAGACCCATGAACTAGAATGAAAACCCAGCTTTCTGACACTGGGCACTACATTGTGACCCAAAATTCTTTGGCAATATTCAGATTTCATGATTCCTTGCACACAGTCAAGGTACACAGTGCCAGAGGCAGCAAAACAACCCCAAAACATCTTTAAACCTCCACCATATTTGACTATAGGTAATGTGTTCTTTTCTTTATAGGTCTCATTCCATTTTCAGTAAACAGTAGAATGATGTGCATTACTAAAAAGCTCTATCTTGGTCTCATTTGTCCACAAGACACTTTCCCAGAAGGATTTTGGCTTACTCACGTACATTTTGGAAAACTGCAGTCTAGTTTTTTAATGTCTCTGTGTCAGCAGTGGGGTCTTCCTGGTTCTCCTGCCATAGCATTTCATTTCATTCAAATGTTAACGGATAGTTCGCGCTGACACTGATGCACCCTAAGCTTGCAGGACAGCTTGAATTTATTTGGAACTTGTAACACAATGTAGCAAATGTTTGTGAAGTGTAAAGGAAATGATACATGGTTTTCTACATTTTTTTAAAATATGAATCTGAAAATTCTGACATGCATTTGTATTCAGTCCCAGTGAGTCAATACTTTATAGGATAACCTTTCGCTGAAATCATTGCTGCAAGTCTTGGCGTATGTCTTTACCAGCTTTGCACATCTAGAGGCTGAAATTTTTCCCATTCTACTTTGCAAACTATCTCTATCTCAGTGAGATTGGATGGAGAGCATCTGTGAAAAGCAATTTTCATGCCTTGCCACATATTTTCAATGGGATTTAGGTCTGGACTTTGACTGGGCCATTCAAACACATGAATATTCTTTTACAAAACTAATAAAGCAATCTTATATAAAGATATAGAAACAGTCATGGCCGAAAGTGTTGACACCCTTGAAATTGTTCCAGAAAAGGAAGCATTTCTTCCAGAAAATTATTGCAATTACACATCTTTTGTAATACATGTTTTACAAATCGGGGAATGTCGTGGGAAGCATTGGACTACGTCGGATTCCATGGACTACGTTGGATTCCCTGGACTACTTCGGACCTGCATGGGTTTTTTATTTAATAAATTGGTGAACCAGTGAAAGTGCAGGGAGTTTTTTTTAAATAAAGTATTTTTATGTGTGTGTTTTTTATTTTTTATTACTGGGTTACGTAATGGGGGTATATGCTTGAAACCTCTCCATTACTAACACCAGGGTTTGATGTCAGCTGTGTTGTTGTACAATTTACAACTAACATCAACCACAAGCCTCATTGCACCAAAGTGAATCGGGAAGAGCGAAGGCAAAGCACCAGAGTTGGAGCACCTATGTGATGCGCCACTTCTGGGGCAGCTGCGGGCTGGTATTTTTAGGCTGGGAAGGTCCCAATAGCCAGGTATCTTCCCAGCCTGATAATATGAGCTCATAGCTGTCTGTTTTACCTGTCTGTTGTATGAAATAGAGGGGGACCCCACATCATTTTTTTTAGTTATTTACTTTTTTATTAGGTTATTCAAGCCTAAAAAGCTCTACAATAAATCCACACCCATTCATCTACTGTATCTATCTATTTTCTGGGTTCTGGCTGTGAACTTCCTGTGCTTGGCTGATGCAATTTCTTGGTTTCTTTGAGTTGTGTGCATAAAAATCGGACGGCGTACATATGGTACGTGTGACATCCGTTTTCTTTCTTTCACCCATTGACTTGCACTGGCAAGTCTCGTCCGATATACGCAGCCACTCGCAGCATGTGCGATTTTTTTCCTCAGCCTGATTCCAGCTGAGGAAAAACTCGCAGTTGAACACTGCCTCATTGGATAACATTGGTGTGAGTGCAATGCGTATCTATACACAAGTAGGAGCGAGGCATAATAGTTGTCCTGTGGACAGATTCTCCCACCTGATCTGTGGATCTCTGCAGCTCTTCCAGAATGACCATGGGCCTCTTGGTTACTTCTCTAATTTAGCGCTCTCTTTGCTTGGGATGTTAGTTTAGGATGAACTGCCATATCTTGGTATATTTGCAGTTGTGCCATACTCCTTCCATTTTTGGATTATGGATTGAACAGTGCTCCACAACTTTATCCCTGACCTGTCTGGTCTCTTCCTTGGTTTTCATGATGCTGTTTGAACCCTAATGGTCTCAAATAAATCTCTGAGGCCGTCACAAAACAGCTGTAGTTAAACTGAAAATAAATTACACAGGTGGACTCAATTGACTAATTATTTGACTTCTTGAGGCAATTGGTCACTCAGGATTATATTCAAGGTATCAGACTACAGGGGGCTGAATACAAATGCATGTCACAATTATCAGATATATATTTTTAAAATATTTAGAAAATCATGTATCATTTTCATTACACTTCAGAAATACTTGCTACCTTGTATTGATACATCACATCAAATCCCAATAAAATACATTTAAGTTTGTGGCTGTAACGTGAAAAAATGTGGAAAGGTTCACGGGGCATGAATACTTTTTTTGTGTGTGTGGATATACAGTATCTCACAAAAGTGAGTACACCCCTCACATTTTTGAAAATATTTTATTATATCTTTTCATGGGACAACACTAAAGATCTGACACTTTAATACAATATAAAGTAATCAGTGTACAGCTTGCATAACAGTGTAAATTTGGTGTGCCCTCTAAATAACTCCACAAACGGCCTCATGTCTAAACCGCTGGCAACAAAAGTGAGTACACCGCTAAGTGAAAATGGCCAAATTGTGCCCAATAAGCCATTTTCCCTCCCCGGTGTCATGTGACTCATTAGTGTTTCAAGGTCTCAGGTGTAAATGGGGAGCAGGTGTTGGTGTTATCCCTCTTACACTCTCTCAAACTGGTCACTGAAATTTCAACATGGCACCTCATGTCAAAGAACTCCATGAGGATCTAATAAAAAGAATTGTTTCTCTACGTAGAGATGGCTTTGGCTACAAGAAGATTGCCAACACCATGAAACTGGTGGTCAAGACCATACCACGATTTAACAAGACAGGTGCCACTCAGAACTGGCCTCGACATGGTCGATCAAAGAAGTTAAGTGCACGTGCTCTGCGTCATATCCATAGGTTGTCTTTTCAAAATAGACGTATGAGTGCTGCCAGCATTGCTGCAGAGGTTAAAGGGGTGGGGGGTCAGCCTGTCAGTGCTCAGACTATATGCTGCACTCTTCATCAAATTGGACTGCATGGTTGCAGAAGAAAGCCCACAAGTATTTTGCTGAAAACAAGCAGAATAAGGACATGGTTTACTGGAACCATGTCCTGTGGTCTGATGAGAGCAAGACAAACCTATTTAGTTCAGATGCTGTGAAGTGTGTGTGGCGGCAACCAAGTGAAGAGTACAAAGACAAGTGTGTCTTGCCTACAATGAAGCATGGTGGTGGGAGTGTCATGGTTTGAGGCTTCATGAGTGGTGCTGGCTGTGGGGAACTACAGTTCATTGAGGGAAGCATGAATGCCAACATGTACTGTGACATACTGATGCAGAGTATGATCTTCTCCCTTCAGAAACTGGGCTGCAGGGCAGTATTCCAACATGATAACGACCCAAAACACACCTCCAAGACAACCACTGCTTTGCTAAAGGAGCTGAGGGTAAAGTGCTGGACTGGCCCTGCATGTCTTCAGACCTAAGCCCTATTGCGCATCTGTGGAGCATCCTCAAATGGAAGGTGGAGGAGCGCAAGGTCTCCAATGCCCACCAGCTCCGTGATGTTGTCATGGGGGGAGTGGAAGAGGATTCCAGTGGTAACCTGTGATGCTCTAGTGAACTCCAATAAGCCAGTGCTTGAAAATAATGGTGGCCACTAGTAATGAGCGAGCGTGCTCGTCATGGCTCGGTATTCGACCGAGCATCTCACTGCTCGAGATGTTCGGTGCTCCTCGAGTATTTCTGGGATGCTTGGGCGGGAGCTCGGGTCCCCTCCCCGCATGTTTGGCGCTCTTTAGAGAGCCAATTAACATGCAGGGATTGCCTGTCACTCACTGTAATGCTGTAGCCATGTTGGTTATGGAAATACAGTGATTGGCTGGCCGCATAGTGTCATCAGGTCTATATAAGACCTGGTGACCCTATGCTCATCACAGTGTACCCCGGAAACAGGCAGAGTAGGGAGAGGTGCTGCTGAGTGAGGTAGAGAATTGGTGGTTGTTTTAGTGAGGTATTCCACAGCTATATACATATCTAAACTAACAGTCCTTCTGAGGGCTAATCCAGCTGCATGTATTACTGGTGATAGCAGGAGTTAGACAGGGTTTGTGGACAGTGTATATGGCACAATAGGGTCCATTGCATGTTTAGTGCACGTTTTGACTACTGCTGCTGTTACAGATATCCATAGCTCCACATATCAGGGCTATTTTTTTATTTGCTTAAAAAGCAATACAGTACTCCATTTTTCTGCCCCATTTGCTTGTTAGCAGAATACAGGCAGACTTTTTTGATTTTATTCATATTGCTGTATTGTGTAAGCAGAGAAACTTTTCCATCATCACACATGTCCCATATTACTGCGGAAATAATCGTGACATTTTTTGGAGCATGCCAAAAATTCCACTCCATTTAAAGTCAGCCATCTGTGTTTTGTTGAACCTATTCACACTTGGCCACTGACAAATACTATACTACAAGGCCACATCCTAATACCGTGGTCGTCACACGTGATCGCATATTACTGCGGTAATAATACAGACATTTTGTGGTACGTGCCAAATATTCCACTCCATTTAAAGTCAGCCATCTGTGTTTTGTTGAACCTATTCACACTTGGTCGCTGACCAATACTATACTACAAGGCCACAGCCTAAAACCGTGGTCGCCACACGTAATCGCATATTACTGCTGTAATAATACAGACATTTTGTGGCACGTGCCAAATATTCAACTCCATTTAAAATGGTAAAGACGCGTGGCAAGGGACGAGGAAGTGGACGTGATGGTGATGGTGCACGCAGAGGCCGAGGCCGTGGGCAAGATGAAACTGTGCCTGCTGAGGGAGCACAGCAAGCACCCACATAATGTCAACCTAGCTTCCTGTCCCACATGCTAGAGGGCCGCAGAACACCACTCTTGAAGCCAGAGCAGTGTGGAAATGTTGGTTGGATAGCAGATAATGCTTCCAGTCACTTTGCCACCACCACCACCACCACCCTGTCTTCCACACGGTCAAGTCTCAGTAGCCGTGAGTCTGGACCACATATTCCTTACCCTGATCTTCCTTCCTCCCACCATGCCGAGTGCCCGGAGACAACTGATCCCACACTTGGACACGCCAAAGAGCTGTACACATTTCCATTTATAGATTCTGGCCTCTCACCCAGCTAGCTTCAAGCAGGGCAAGAGGAGATTGCACGTAGCGATGCCCAAATATTTGAGCAGCCATGGTCACATGAAGGCGATGGTGGGAAACTGTCGCAAGAGGTGGATGCTGATGATGAGACACAACTGCCACCAAGTCAGGAGGAGACCCAGGGTGCGTACGTGGAAGACGAGGTGGGGGATGATGAAGTCACTGACCCAACCTGGCAAGATGACATGCAGAGCGAGGACAGCAGCACACAGGGGGAGGGAGGCATAGCACCGCAACAGGCAGGAACAAGCAGTGTGGTGGCCACAGACACAAGGCGGGCAACGGTTCCCTGGAACACCAACATGACCAAAGTTGCCAGTCCAACTGTTAGGTCTTCCAGAGTCTGACTCTTTTTTAAAGACTGCCCAGATAACCCCAAAAAGGCCATTTGCACCATCTGCTAGGCCAGCATCAGCAGAGGCAGCCAAACTACCAGCCTGACCACCACCAGCATGCTCAGGCGCATGATAGCAAAGCACCCGACTAGGTGGGCCGAACGCCAGGGTCCAGAAACAGTATCTGCAGATGACACCACTGCCTGTTCCGCTGTTGTGCGTGCACGCCAATCCCCTGTCCATGGCACAGGCAAAGATGCCTCCCGCCCTGCACTTGTCATTGCACACTCGCAACTACCAGCATAAGCAATCACGTCCATGTCCTTGTCCCAGCGCTGAATTCAGTTGTCCCTACCCCAGTCCTTGGAACGCAAGTGAAAATACGCAGCCAATGCCCCACACGGCACACTACTAAACTCACACATTTCTCGAATTCTTACGCTTGAAATGTTGCCTTTTAGGCTCGTGGAAATGGAATCTTTCCGCAACCTGATGGTGGTGGCCGTCCCTCGGTACTCGATCCCCAGCCACCACTATTTCTCCCAGTGTGCCTTCCCCGCATTACACAAGCATGTGTCCCAGAACTTTAGCCGTGTCCTCAACAATGCAGTTACTGGGAAGGTCCACCTTACCATGGACACATGGGCAACTGCTTGTGGCCAGGGACGGTACATCTCGCTGATGGCACACTGGGTTAATATAGTGGAAGCTGGGACCCAGTCGGACCCTGGGACGGAACACATGCTCCCGATGCCGAGGATTGTGGGCCCTGCGTCAATCAGGGTTGCCCCCACATTCTACTTCTCCTGCACCTCCTCCTCAGCCTCTATCTCTGAAATAACCACATCAGTCGGAAGCTGGAAGCACTGCCACGGCCAAGTGGCAACAGGCACTGCTGAAGCTAATATGCTTAGGGAACAAACCACACACCTCTGAAGAGTTGTTGACAGCTTTAACAGAGCAGGTAGATCTGTGGCTGTAACCGCTGAACCTACAGCCAGGCATGGTCGTGTGTGACAATGGCCGGAACCGGGTGGCGTCTCTGAAGCTAGGCAACCTCACACCTGTACCATGCCTAGCCCATGTGCTCAACCTAGTGGTTCAGTGGTTTCTGTCTGAGTTGCTTGTCAAAGTACTCCACGTGTGTGCCCATTTTTGAACGTCACCTACAGCTTCTGCCGCCCTCGCCGTGATTCAGCAGTGTTTGCAGATTCCAGTTCACCGACTGGTTTGCGATGTCACCACGCATTGGAACTCAGCGTTGCAGATGTTGGGAAGGATTTGTGAGCAGCAGAGGGCAGTTTGTTGAGTGCCAGCTTCAAAACGTCTGTCAGTATTCAGGTCAGCCTCCGCAAATAAGAACTGAGGAGTGGGCATGGATGTCAGACATCTGTGTCATCCTCCAAAACTTTGAGGACTCCACCAAGATGGTGAGCGGCGATGACGCCATAATTAGCGTCACCATCCCGCTTCTCTGTCTTCTGAAATGCTCGCTGCTCACAATTAAAGAAGAGTCATTGTAGGCGCAGCACGATGAGATTGAGCAAGGAACCATACAGGGTGATGCCACACAGCCCAACCTCATCTCATCCCAACATGGATTGGGTGCTAATGAGGAGAAGGAGAAAGAGGATGAGGAAGAACAGGAGTTGGTTTCCTACGCTACAGACGGTACTACCCACACCACATTCATACAGTCTATTCAGCGTGGATGGCCTGAGGAATGGGAGAATGAGGAGGATGAGGAGGAGAGCATGGACAGTCGTCCTCTTGGTCAGGACAGGGAGGACTTGACTGGTGGCAGTCTGGCACACATGGCTGACTTTATGTTACTCTGCTTTTCCCGTGACCCTCGCATTGTACGCATTTTGGCCGTCAGTAATTACTGGTTGGTCACACTTCTAGACCCACGCTACAAGGAGAACTTTCTATCTCTGCTTCCCGCGGCGGCGAGGTCTAGTAAAATATTGCAGTACGAGAAGGCCCTTATTGCGGAATTATTTAAAAAATTCCCATCTCAAAACTCTGGTGGCAGAGGTCACATTTTCTTGGATAACCAAGGAGTACAGGCGAGGGAGACACAAATATGATGCAGTAGAGGCAGGGGAAAACTGCAAAGGTGTGGGACAGTTTTCTCAGACCCTCCCAGCGCCCATGCACTGATGTGCGGGGTACTCTGACAAGGAAGGAAAAGTTTTAGAACAAGCTGAAGGAGTACCTTGCCGACCATGCCAACATCCTCCGTGATTCCTCTGTGCCTTATAATTATTATCCAAGCTGGACACGTGGCAAGAACTGGCTCTCTACACCTTGGAGGTCCTGGCCTGCCCTGCGGCTAGCATTTTGTCAGAGCAGGTTTTAAGTGCCGCCGGGGGCATTATAACTGATAGGCACATCTGCTTGTCAACTGAAAATGCTGACAGGCTGTCTCTTATAAAAATGAGCAAGGGCTGGATTGGGCCAGACTTCTCAACACCTCCAGATGATAGCAGCAGAACATAAAGTCAAATCCAGTGGATTTTTTGGGGGAGTTCATTTCCATGTACCTCTTCACACCCAGACATGGGTATACGCTTCCTGATTTTTTCTATTTTCTGTTGTCCTTTTCCTTCTCCTTCTCCTCATCCTCCACCACCATATCACCAGGGTGACCGTGATGCAACACCCACGTAATTTTTTTGTAAGGGTGTTTATGATGCTCATAGGAAATTTTTTAGAGGCCTACCTCTAACATTCTGTATGTTATACAGTATGTTCTGTTTATGTATACCCCCCAGCAGTAAATGTTTTTCAGCCCATGCACTTAGTACATGGGCAATACCAGTATAGAGACCCATTCCTTAACAATGATAACAATTTTTTTTAATGAGGACCTCCTCTACGTCTCTTCAAAGGGATATTGGAGTGTGTCCAATTTTTTGCCAGCCCTTGCATTCAATGCATGGGCATTATCAATATAGGAGACCCATTCCTTAACAATGGTAACAATTTTTTTTAATGAGGAGCTCCTCTACGTCTCTTCAAAAGGGTATTGAAGTACATCCAAATTTTTGGCAGCCCTTGCAGTCACTGTATACGTAATAACAGTATAGGAGACCCACGCCGTTATAATGGGAACATTTTTTTACTGAGGCCCTGCTCTATGTCTCTTTAAAGGGGTATTGGAGTGCATCCTAATTTTTGGCAGCCCTTACAGTAACTGCATAGGCATTACCACTATAGGAGACCTGCTCCTTAATAATGGGAATTTTTTTATTTTAAATCAGGCCCTCTATGTGTCTTCAAAGGTGTATTGGGGTTTTTCAAAATTTTGGGTAGGCCTTACAGTTACTGCATACACTATAGCAGTATAGGAGACCCGCTCCTTAATAATGGGAAATTATTTTTTTAAATCAGGCCCTCTATGTGTCTTTAAAGGTGTATTGGGGTTTTTCCAAATTTTGAGCAGGCCTTACAGTCACTGCATACATTATAATAGTATAGGAGACCCGCTCCTTAATACTGGGAAGTTATTTTTTTTTAATCAGGCCCTCTATGTGTCTTCAAAGATGTATTGGGGTTTTTCCAAATTTTGGGCATTCCTTATAGTTACTGCATACACTATACCAGTATAGGAGACCTGCTCCTTAATAATGGGAACAACAAAGCATAGCCAGCTGATGGCCCTCTAACAGTAGGGAGGGCCGACTGCTGGCCCTTTAACAATAGTAAGGGCCACCTGATGGCCCTATAAAAATAGGCTTTGTGACTTTCAGAGTCCCTCCTTCATAAATGAAACAGGATGTGTCTGATCATGTCTCACATACCACATAGCCAGGTAAGGTAGTAAAATGTTAAAATGACATTTACCGGTGAATTTATTTTTCACCGTTGAAAGCAATGCAAAAACGCATCAAAAGCGCTACGTGTGAACATAG
The DNA here is from genome assembly GCF_046119375.1 of Phyllobates terribilis. Taxonomy (NCBI): domain Eukaryota; kingdom Metazoa; phylum Chordata; class Amphibia; order Anura; family Dendrobatidae; genus Phyllobates; species Phyllobates terribilis. Next base: position 199,525,180 of record NW_027362762.1, on the reverse strand, counting down.
CCCAAGGTGTGGAGGAGCATTTTTTGGGGGGTTACTTATTTTGCCGTATATGCAAGTCATTACCCTGGAAAGAATGTTCTTTAACATTTTTTCCAGGAAAATCCATTTTGGTTTAGTTTTTGTATGTTTTATTATGAGTCTGTAAAAGCGGAGTAATACTCTGAGAACATTGTTCACAGCAGTGACCTGGGAGTCAGAAATGCTTCCAGGGGTCTTCACCATGCTGTTTCCATGTCATTTCAGCACTGTTCTCATCGATTTGGGAAATTTTTAGGCCCCCTCCAGACCTCCGTGGGAAGCCGCCGGAAGAATGCTTGAGTTTCCCACTGACTTACATTGGGCTCGTTACTTGGGTTGAGCTCTCGAGCATTACGATTTGCTTGACCTGAGCATTGAGCACCCAAGCATTTTAGTGCTCGCTCATCACTAGTGGCCACACAAAATATTCTCTCTTTGGGTACAATTTGGCCATTTACACTTAGGGGTGTACTCACTTTTGTTGCCAGCAGTTTAAACATTAATGGCTGTGTGTTGAGTTATTTAGAGGGCACACCAAATTTACACTGTTACACAAGCTGTACACTGACTACTTTACATTGTATCAAAGTGTCATATCTTCAGTGTTGTCACATGAAAATGTGAGGTTTTGTGAGATACTGTATATATACAGTGGATTGTGAAAGTATTTGGCCCCCTTAAACTTTTCTACCTATTGCAGCATTTCTGGCTTCAAACATAAAGATATAAAATTCTAATTTTTTGGGGAAGAATCAACAACAAGTGGGACACAATCGTGAAGTGGAACAAAATTTATTGGATATTTTAAACTTTTTAAAAAAAATAAAAAATGAAAAGTGGGGCGTGCAATATTATTCGGCCCCTTTACTTTCAGTGCAGCAAACTCACTCCAGAAGTTCAGTGAGGATCTCCGATTGATCCAATGTTGTCCTAAATGACTGGTAATCATAGGCGGATTATAATGAGGGCAATCCGGGCGACCGCCCGGGGCCCCAAGCCTGCAGGGGGCCCGCGGCTCCGGGCGGGGTGTCTAATGCCGGATTGCCCTCATTATATGTGCGGGCCGCGGCGGCACATACCGGAGCAGTGGCGGGAGGGGGGGCCCCGGACCGCTCCCCCAGCAGCGGCCGCCGCTACTTCTTCATCGGCCGGGCCAGCACTGCAGCAGTTAACTTCCCTGTGCTGGCCCGGCCGCGTCACTGCTAGGAGACACGGCCCTGTGCGCGGCCGTGTCTCCTAGCTGTGACGTCACGCAGTGCGCGCCCGGCCTGTACTGCTACTTACCACCGGAGAGGAGAGAGAGCAGGCAGGAGGAATGGAGCCGGGGATGGTGAGTGTGTGTGTGTGGGCAGATGTGTGTGTGGACAGATGTGTGTGGGCAGATGTGTGTGTCTGTGTGGGCAGGTGTGTGTGTGTGGGCAGGTGTGTGTGTGTGTGTGCAGGTGTGTGTGTGGGCAGGTGTGTGTGTGGGCAGATGTGTGTGAGGGCAGGTGTGTGTGTGTGTGGGCAAGTGTGTGTGTGTGTGGGCAGGTGTGTGTGTGGGCAGATGTGTGTGTGGGCAGATGTGTGTGGGCAGGTGTGTGTGTGGGCAGGTGTGTGTGTGGGCAGGTGTGTGTGTGTGTGTCTGTGTGGGCAGGTGTGTGTGTGTGTGTGTGGGCAGGTGTGTGTGTGTGTGGGCAGATGTGTGTGTGTGGGCAGATGTGTCTGTGTGGGCAGATGTGTCTGTGTGGGCAGGTGTGTGTGTGTCTGTGTGGGCAGGTGTGTGTGTGTGTGTGGGGGCAGGTGTGTGTGTGTGTGTGGGGGCAGGTGTGTGTGTGGGCAGGTGTGTGTGGGCAGGTGTGTGTGTGTGGGCAGGTGTGTGTGTGTGGGCAGGTGTGTGTGTCTGTGTCTGTGTGGGCAGGTGTGTGTGTGGGCAGGTGTGTGTGGGCAGGTGTGTGTGTGTGTGTGTGTGTGTGGGCAGGTGTGTGTGTGTGTGGGCAGATGTGTGTGTGTGGGCTGGTGTGTGTGTGTGTGTGGGCAGATGTGTGTGTGGGCAGATGTGTGTGTGGGCAGGTGTGTGTGTGGGCAGGTGTGTGTGTGTCTGTGTGGGCAGGTGTGTGTGTGTGGGCAGGTATGTGTGTGGGCAGATGTGTGTGTGGGCAGGTGTGTGTGTGGGCAGGTGTGTGTGTGGGCAGGTGTGTGTGTGGGCAGATGTGTGTGTGGGCAGATGTGTGTGTGTGAGCAGGTGTGTGTGTGTCTGTGTGGGCAGGTGTGTGTGTGTGTGTGGGCAGGTGTGTGTGTGTGGGGGCAGATGTGTGTGTGGGCAGATATGTGTGTGGGCAGATGTGTGTGGGCAGGTGTGTCTGTGTGGGCAGGTGTGTGTGTGTCTGTGTGGGCAGGTGTGTGTGTGTGTGGGCAGCTGTGTGTGTGTGTGGGCAGGTGTGCGTGTGTGTGGGCAGGTGTGCGTATGTGTGGGCAGGTGTGCGTGTGGGCAGGTGTGTGTGGGCAGGTGTGTGTGGGCAGGTGTGTGTGTGGGGGCAGGTGTGTGTGTGTGTGTGGGCAGATTTGTGTGTGTGTGTGTGGGCAGGTGTGCGTGTGTGGGCAGGTGTGTGTGTGTGGGCAGGTGTGTGTGTGGGCAGGTGTGTGTGTGTGTGGGCAGATGTGTGTGTGGGCAGGTGTGTGTGTGTGTGGGCAGATGTGTGTGTGGGCAGATGTGTGTGTGTGTGTGTGTGTGGGCAGGTGTGTGTGTGGGCAGGTGTGTGTGTGGGCAGCTGTGTGTGTGTGTCTTTGTAGGCAGGTGTGTGTGTGTCTGTGTGGGCAGGTGTGTGTGTGTGGGCAGGTGTGTGTGTGTGTGGGCAGGTGTGCGTGTGGGCAGGTGTGCGTGTGGGCAGGTGTGTGTGTGTGTGGGCAGGTGTGTCGGCAGGTGTGTGTGAATTGCAAAAAGAACTTCGGCACTCCATACATGAAAATATAAGAAATATTGTATCTGGACTAATGTCACTTTGAAAAATGAAGGTTTTTTGCGCATAATTTGGCCAATTTATGTGTGCCCATCAACCACGACAAGGTCACCTTCGTATGATGGGAAACTACGCTACACTACCACTGGATATGCCACTCTTGGACTGTAAGCCTGTATGGACAATATGTCTCTGCTTGGGCTTTTAACCTACAATGTATGGGCTGGTAGAGCTAGTTAAAACCACCTGTGACTGAATGGGAGGGACACATGGTCAGAAAAAAGGCTGTCAAACTTCTAATAGTGTGAACACGTACCTGCTGCAATGCTCCAGGAGCGGGATCCCAAAAATGATTAATAGAAAAAAGAGAGGGGTCGCTCACTGGTCTATTCGGGTGCTCTGAAGAAAAAAGTAATCTCAATTGCAAAAAGAACTTCGGCACTCCATACATGAAAATATAAGAAATATTGTATCTGGACTAATGTCACTTTGAAAAATGAAGGTTTTTTGCGCATAATTTGGCCAATTTATGTGTGCCCATCAACCATGACAAGGTCACCTTCGTATGATGGGAAACTACGCTACACTACCACTGGATATGCCACTCTTGGGCTGTAAGCCTGTATGGACAATATGTCTCTGCTTGGGCTTTTAACCTACAATGTATGGGCTGGTAGAGCTAGTTAAAACCACCTGTGACTGAATGGGAGGGACACATGGTCAGAAAAAAGGCTGTCAAACTTCTAATAGTGTGAACACGTACCTGCTGCAATGCTCCAGGAGCGGGATCCCAAAAATGATTAATAGAAAAAAGAGAGGGGTCGCTCACTGGTCTATTCGGGTGCTCTGAAGAAAAAAGTAATCTCAATTGCAAAAAGAGCTTCGGCACTCCATACATGAAAATATAAGAAATATTGTATCTGGACTAATGTCACTTTGAAAAATGAAGGTTTTTTGCGCATAATTTGGCCAATTTATGTGTGCCCATCAACCATGACAAGGCAGGTGTGTGTGGGCAGGTGTGTGTGTGAGGGCAGATGTGTGTGTGTGTGTGTGTCTGTGTGGGCTCGTGTGTGTGTGTGGGCAGGTGTGTGTGTGTGTGTGGGCAGATGTGTGTGTGTGTGTGTGGGCTGGTGTGTGTGTGTGTTGGCAGGTGTGTGTGTGTGTGTGGGCAGATGTGTGTGTGTGTGTGTGTGTGTGGGCAGGTTAGAAAGTCTCGCCCTGTTGAACACTACATCTGACTTGAGGCCACCACCTCTTGGTTCTCCAATGTTCTTGCTTCTCTAGGGCTCTTCTCAGATATTCATTATACGAGCTCCCCAGAATACCAAAGCTAGGGTGGGTGACCGCGAGTCCTGGTGGTGGTCATAACTGCGGCCACCCAGGGGCAATACTCCATAACAACAATCCCTTGAGGTGGTGTAGGATGTAAGGACCTATTCACACTACATTCAGCGCTGCATTCAGGTCTTTACACAAGGCTTACAACTGAATCCCTGAAATTCAGGATTGTGCTGTCTGAAATGAGACATCTGAAAGCAGAGCAAATGGAGCCTAAAGATTCAGACTTTAGCCTCGGTTTGCCTTTGTTCAAATCAATGGCTATGTCAAGGCCCATCTGAATGCCATTTTTCAGGGATTTAGATAGAAGCCTGGAAAGAGGAGATGAATACATTGCAAAATTCAGTGTGAATAGGCCCTTATATCTGGAGTCCTGATATTGATGCCACATGCATTTTACTTGTTTTTAACTTAAAAAAAAATACACACACACAAATTATACACACACACACTATACATACACACATACACACACACACACACTATACATACACACACACAGATGTGTGTGTGGGCAGGTGTGTGTGTGTGTGTGGGCAGGTGTGTGTGTGTGTGGGCAGGCGTGTGTGTGTGTGGGCAGGTGTGTGTGTGTCTGATGTCTGTCTGTGTATGTGTGTGTGTTTGTGTGTGTGTGTGGGCAGATGTCATTGTGTGATGTCTGTTTGTATGTATTTTTGCGTTTCAAATGTGTTTATGCGTGTCTGTATATGTTTGTGTGTGTGCATGACTGCATGCGGCCTCCTGCTGAGTATAGTTGGCTACGTGCGGCCCCCCGCTGTGTATAAATGGCTACGTGCGCCCCCTGCTGTGTATAGATGGCTACGTGCGGCCCCCCGCTGTGTATAGACGGTGCCGTGCGGCCCCCCGCTGTGTATAGATGGCTACGTGCGCCCCCCGCTGTGTTTAGATGGCTACGTGCGGCCCCCCGCTGAGTATAGATGTTGCCGTGCGGCCTCCTGCTGTTTATAGATGGCTACGTACGGCCTCCCGCTGAGTATAGATGGCGCTGTGCGGCCTCCTGCTGTCTCTGGGGGGAGCGCCGTGCGGCATCTATACTCAGCAGGAGGCCGCACGTAGCCATCTATACACGTATACTCAGCAGGAGGCCGCACATAGCCATCTATACGGTACCATCTATACACAGCGGGAGGCCGCACGGCGCCATCTATACACAGCGGGAGGCTGCACGGCGCCATCTATACACAGCGGGAGTCTCAGTGCTTTGTAAGAGCAGTCAATAAATTCTGCTTGACTAATTCTGAGCACCATAAAGTCTGGTTCGCTTCTAACCTGCTGTCTTCATTTTCAGCTTGCTGAATTCTAACTCATTTACTGTCATTCGAGACGATGCCTTTGCTGGTCTCTTTCACCTTGAATACCTGTAAGTGCTCCACTTAATGTCATATTTTTGATTCTGTTCATCTTATGGCATGTGCAATTGTATGAGCATGTATTCATATGAATTTATGACCTACTTAAACCTTTGAGGACCTTAAATTTTATTCAATCAAATTTTTTTCCAGTTTAAAACTATGGGACATATATGTGCCTTGGTCCTCAAAGGGTTTTTAAAGGGGCTGCAAACATAAATACGAAAAAAATAATTCAATTAGTGCTTTTTGTGTTCATTTAATTTTTATTTGAAGTCCATTTTTTTTATATACCTTGAAATTAAGCCCTACCCCATGGAATGAAGCCCTACCTACATGACATCTGAGAGCTACATGGATCCCGCTTGTGAGGTGCCTGTCCGTCACTACTATTCAGTTTTAGGGTCCACTCACTAAGCCATATATTCTCTCATGCAAGAGAATAGGGCCAATTATGCTAATGACACTCGGCTCAAACTCTGTCAGAGCTTCAACTGAGTGTGATCCGATTCTCTGGCAGCACAGATATGGAGAAGATGGAGAACTTAATTTTTCCATCTTCTCCATAGTCTCTGTGAGTGTTCATCGGACTGCACTTGGATGACATCCGAGTGCAGTCCAATGTTTTACGTGCACCCATAGACTTGTATGGGTGCACATGGTCCCAATATCGAATGAGATTATTTTCTCATGCCAATAATAGCAGATCTGCACTGTCCCATAGTATAACATAGGGCCGAGTCCTATCCGATAAAACATCACATAGCATTCGGCCGTGTTATACGACAGTGTGAGCGAGCCCTTAGAGTCAAGGAATATTTACATGCAGATGATGATATTACTCTCCAAGTGTATATTTTTTTAGGCGAGTTCATAGTAAATGCTTTGCCTTTTTGACATGTGATCAACTAAAGAACAAGAAAGATTTAGGACCTCCCCTATAGAGAAACGGAAAATAGTTTGGAGGACTTGCATGTCCTTTTTTATTTATTATGAGAAAATCATAAAAGATCCCGTTTTTTAACCATGCTGTGACTTTCTGCTGAGGGAGAGGGAGAGAGCTGCCCTATTCAGAGTCTGTAATAAGACCTGCTGACAAAAGTGTTGAAGATATAGTCTAATGTGAATTAACAATGAAAAAAAGTTAATTTCACAAATGGCTTGTATTTTTTTTTAATACAAACTTTTTTGTCTTTACAGCTCCTTTAAAGGGAATCTGTCATCAGGTTTTTGCCACCTAATCTGAGAGCAGCATAATGTAGGGTTAGAGGCACTGATTCCAGTAATGTGTCACTTACTGGGCTGCTTAGTGTTGTTTTGATAAAATCATTGATTTGTCAGAAGGTAATTATCACTAGATGACTAGTAAGTTCTGTAGGACCCCACCTCCATCACTGATCAGTAGATTTCTGTGTACACTGAGCATGGGCAGAAAGCTGCCAATCAGTGGTGTGGGTGGGGCTATACAGAGCGCAGCATTCAGAGAGCTGCTAGATCTGCAGCAGATAAAACGGTGATTTTCTCAAAATGACAACAAGCAGCTGAAAAAGTGACACATCGCTGGAATCAGGGTATCTGCCCCAATATTGTGCTGCTCTCAGATGAGGCAGCACAGTTAATATTGTGCCAAATTAATTTCCCGTGAACTATCACATGATCTATCACAGGGGATCATGTGACATGTCACGTGATAAATCAGGTGGGGGGGGGGGCTCGCGCCTTCTAAACTGCCCGGGGCCCTTGCTACTCTTAATCCACCCCTGCTGGTAATGATAAATAGAATCCACCTGTGTGTAATCAAGTCTCCGTATAAATGCACCTGCTCTGTGATAGTCTCAGGGTTCTGTTTCAAATGCAGAGAGCATCATGAAGACCAAGGAACACACCAGGCAGGTCCGAGATACTGTTGTGGCGAAGTTTAAAGCTTGATTTGGATACAAAAAGATTTCCCAAGTTTTAAACATCTCAAGGAGCACTGTGCAAGCGATCATATTGAAATAGAAGGAGTATCAGACCACTGCAAATCTACGAAGACCCGGCCGTACCTCTAAACTTTCATCTCGAACAAGGAGAAGACTGATCAGAGATGCAGCCAAAAGGCCCATGATCACTCTGGATGAACTGCAGAGATCTACAGCTGAGGTGGGAGAGTCTGTCCATAGGACAACAATCAGTCGTACACTGCACAAATCTGGCCTTTATGGAAGAGTGTCAAGAAGAAAGCCATTTCTCAAACATATCCATAAAAAGTCTAGTTTGAAGTTTGCCACAAGCCACTTGGGAGACACACCAAACATGTGGAATAAGGTGCTCCGGTCAGATGAAACCAAAATCGAACTTTTTGGCCACAATGCAAAACGATATGTTTGGCGTAAAAGCAACACAGCTCATCACCCTCAAAACACCATCCCCACTGTCAAACATGGTGGCGGCAGCATCATGGTTTTGGCCTGCTTTTCTTCAGCAGAGACGGGAAGATGGTTAAAATTGATGGGAAGATGGACGGAGCCAAATACAGGACCATTCTGGAAGAAAACCTGTTGAAGTCTGCAAAAGACTGGGACGGAGATTTATCTTCCAACAAGACAATTATCCCAAACATAAAGCAAAATCTACAATGGAATGGTTCAAAAATAAATGTATCCAGGTGTTAGAATGGCCAAGTCAAAGTCCAGACCTGAATCCAATCGAGAATCTGTGGAAAGAGCTGAAAACTGCTGTTCACAAACTCCCTCCATCCAACCTCACTGAACTCGAGCTGTTTTGCAAGGAAGAATGGGCAAGAATTTCAGCCTCTCGATGTGCAAAACTGATAGAGACATACCCCAAGCGACTTGCAGCTGTAATCGCAGCAAAAGGTGGCACTACAAAGTATTAACTCAAGGGGGCCGCATAATATTGCACGCCCCACTTTTCATTTTTTATTTTTTTAAAAAAGTTTAAAATATCCAATAAACTTTGGTAAACTTCACGATTGTGTCCCACTTGTTGTTGATTCTTCCCCCAAAAATTTGAATTTTATATCTTTATGTTTGAAGCCAGAAATGTGGCAAAAGGTAGAAAAGTTCAAGGGGGCCAAATACTTTCACAATACTTTCACAATGCACTGTATATATATGTGTGTGTATATATATATATATATATATATATATATATATATATAAATGTAGCACCCTGAGGATTCGGCTGCTACAGGGGTATTGCACCTCACTCCAGAGGTGTGGTATTCCACTCCCGGGTAAGGATGGAGTGTGGGACTGAGCTCAGTAGGCTGCATGCACTACATACATCCCATTTCCGGGGGACAGATCAACGGTACTCCCACCAGTATATGTGCAGGTACGACAGCGTCTGTCCCTGGCTGGAGTGGGAGGGGGGTGGAACATCCCAGTAGTGTAGGGGCAGATAGGGGGAGTAGTCTGGGTAAAGCTAGGAGCTCATTGGGTGCTAGTCACCTGGGCTCACACATAGAGGGAGTATATATGGTGGGCACCATCTTAGGACAGGGTCTTTTTAGCCTGAGGAGCAGAGCAGAGGAGTTCAGTCAGACAGAAGAAGAGGAGAAGATTAGTGACAGGGAGCAGCAGCCCTGTCTGGGTGCTGCTCCTGAAGGGAGCAAGAGAGAGAAAGACAAGAGGAAAGGAACAAGGAACAAGGAAGGAATGGAACCTGGAGAAAGGCCCAGAGACATGAAGGAAGAGGGAACCCTGAGATCCCACGAGTGAGCTAAAACGGGTGAAGGGTTGGCAGATCAGGGTACCGGATCCCGAACTGGTGGAGGCCACTTATCCTCAGCCAGGAACCGGAGGTCGTGGCCACGTCTTGGCGCGACCACTCACTACACTCACCACGAAGGCACGCCACATAGGGTCAGGGAAACCGGAGATAGGTTTCGCCACCAGAAGGCCCGAGGAAGCTGGACATGGGTGGGTCCCTAGTGGGGACGGCCAGAGAAAGGAACGGAGAAAGGAGTTCAAGGTCACACTCTGGAACTGCCTGGGGGTTGGTCGAGCCCCGTACCTGGTGGACGCAGCACGGCTCGGGTCGTCATCACCTGCAGGACTGACACTGATAACATCTGTGAGTAAAGCACTGAAAACTGCCATCAGTCTCTGTGTTCCATCGTACTACCAGCACTAAAGGTACCGGGACGCCCTTTCTATCACTCCCTTCACCCGTACCAGCTGCCCTGAGGCCATACCTCTCCCGTTGGGGGTTATACCACTATTGCTGCACACATACCACCGGCCTCAGCGGACTGTTCTGCAGCGGCGGCCTTGCGGCCGCAAATCAACGGGTGGCGTAGTCGACACTTAAACAACATCTACTGCCATAGACTGCCATTTAGTTTGACACCCTGGGCACGGACCGGGTCCCCGCCACTCGGAGACTACTAACCCCATCGGATCCGGCTCCGGGTATTCCCCCGCGCACACGTGCGCCGCACTACAGCACAGGCCCAGGGGCGCGTCAACTTTTGGCGTAGTCGGCAGGATCACGTGCCCGCAACCATCGGGTACTGCGTGCCTGAAGAAAAGTTCGCATTTACCTCAAAAAGAAGTCTCCCGCCGGTTCCGGAGGGTCCCCGCCATCGGACGCCATCTCGGATCGGTTCCCGCCATTTGCCCGTCATCTGCAGTCTTTTCCCGCCACTGGGAAGCGATTCCCGCCATCTAAGAAGATTTCCCGCCCTGGCAGAGCGGACGCCATTATGGGCGTGCCAGAGGGTGGTAAGAGACGACCTCCCATCGTGGGCCAGGACCAAGAATGGTGCCAAAAACGAAGACCGCCCCCACCAGCAGAGACTGCAATGATTGAGATGTTCATCAGCGTGGGGGGTCTGCCCCTGGAACTGACAATCACCAAGTTGCCCGAGGACCGCCCTCAATGGGGGCGGAGACAGAACAAAAGAGAGAAGATGGGAGCAGCTTGGAGAAGTCTGGAGGAGCCGTACCCGGAGATGGAGGGAGAGGCAGGCAGCACCGACCCTGTGGTCAGGAGCCTGATGCAAGCAACCACCCCACAAGACCTGGTGGAGATCCTGGCACAGCTTCCCCGAGACCGGGAGCGTGCACAGACCGCGCTGGAGGGCCTCGCACCGAGGATGGCCCAAGTGCAGTGAGAAACGCTGATGGAGTGGAGCAGGGAGATGGCCCAGCAGGCTGGAACCCGCCAGCGGAGCACACCACCCGCAACGAGGAGCACGCCTGCCCCTGAAGAGGATGCAGAAGGGACGGAGGCCGGAGACGACGCCGCAGAGGGAGCTGAAGAGACGGAGGCAAGTAAAGGGGACGTTACTACCCCGAGCCCAGCCACCGTAAGCCTACCCCCGCTCCCCGTCGCAGAGCCCGAAGTCCCACTGATCGTGCCCATTGCCGCACCGCTACCGCTCCAGACTAGGCCCCAAGCAGGAGCCGCGACCACGCCCCCTGTGACGTCACGCGCCTCAACACTGAGCGCGGCCAAGCAGGAGACGCCACCGGCCTGGTCGCAAGGCCGAGTGCCCCCGGGCGCTGCCGTCTTCACGGTGCCCTTTACCTTCAGGGTACCCCAAGCCTGGTCGCAAGGCCTAGTGATCCCGGGCGCCGCTGCCACCACCGCGCCCTCAACTTCCACTATGCCGCACCTGGGTGAAGACTTGTTTGCCCAGCACACTTGCCCGGATGGGCAGCCCTTTGCGTGGCCACCGGAGTACTACCATCCCCGACTCCGGAAAGAAAGACCCCTGGATGAGCCCCTAATCCCGGTTCCGGCGCCCGTCAAGATGACCCCGCTCTCGTTAGAGGAGGCGCAGTTTGAGTGGGACCCCGCAGGAGGAGACCTCATCGGGTTCACTCAAGAGACCCGGGCGGCTGCAGCGGAGCGTGCAGAGTGCTGCCGGCAGCAGTTAGAGGTTTTCGACCGGGAACGGCGAGAGAGACGGGTCCGCGAGGAGCGGCTGCAAGTAAAGAGTGCAGAACAAAAGAGCCGGACCCGAAGGAACCCCCGTGCAGCTCACGGTCCCCGTGCCACCGGGACTGTAATCAAATTCCAACTGCAGCACGGTTGGGGCTTCATCAGAGATCATCACACCCCCGGCGACGTCTTCGTGACCAGAAGAGATGTCGAGTCCCACCTACCGGAGGGACACAGAGGTCGTGACCTTTACCTGGGTGATGAGGTCACCTTCACCCGGCACCAATGTGCCAAAGGACCCTATGCCCTTCATGTACACCGACTGACAGAGAAAGAGCTGAGGTGTCAGGAGGAGCAAGAGGACCCGGACGGGTCTGAAGGGTACACGGAGGAAGGAGCAGGAGGACGTCGCCACTGATGTACAGTAGGAGCACTGTAAATAGTTACCCGTGAAGGTACAATAACTGTTACCATTATAGTCCCCGTTGGGACCAGTGAACTGTTCCAGTGTGTCCCATCTCCCCACAGGCTGAGGACTGTGAGCAGCCATCCCTTTTTCCCCACTGGCCGAGGACTGAGAGCGGCCATATCCCTTGTATATAGTTGCGCTTCCTAAAGTGCCCCCTACCGGTTTTATAGGAAACTGTTTTTTCTACCAGAGACTGTGGCACTTACCTGGTCACAATTTGCACAAGTGGCCAGAGGTCAAAAATGTTTTATATGAAAAGTTTTATTATGATGAAAGAGTTAATATTATTTTATGATGTGTCCATAACATTTTAAAAGAGAAGTACCTCCCATAAAGGGATGATTGAAGGTTACTGTTTATATATTTTATATGAAGTGCACTTTAAAAAGCTTGTATGTTTTATGTTTTTGCTCTTTTACAGCCCGAGGACGTGCTGTGATTTACCAGGGGGGAATGTAGCACCCTGAGGATTCGGCTGCTACAGGGGTATTGCACCTCACTCCAGAGGTGTGGTATTCCACTCCCGGGTAAGGATGGAGTGTGGGACTGAGCTCAGTAGGCTGCATGCACTACATACATCCCATTTCCGGGGGACAGATCAACGGTACTCCCACCAGTATATGTGCAGGTACGACAGCGTCTGTCCCTGGCTGGAGTGGGAGGGGGGTGGAACATCCCAGTAGTGTAGGGGCAGATAGGGGGAGTAGTCTGGGTAAAGCTAGGAGCTCATTGGGTGCTAGTCACCTGGGCTCACACATAGAGGGAGTATATATGGTGGGCACCATCTTAGGACAGGGTCTTTTTAGCCTGAGGAGCAGAGCAGAGGAGTTCAGTCAGACAGAAGAAGAGGAGAAGAGTAGTGATAGGGAGCAGCAGCCCTGTCTGGGTGCTGCTCCTGAAGGGAGCAAGAGAGAGAAAGACAAGAGGAAAGGAACAAGGAACAAGGAAGGAATGGAACCTGGAGAAAGGCCCAGAGACATGAAGGAAGAGGGAACCCTGAGATCCCACGAGTGAGCTAAAACGGGTGAAGGGTTGGCAGATCAGGGTACCGGATCCCGAACTGGTGGAGGCCACTTATCCTCAGCCAGGAACCGGAGGTCGTGGCCACGTCTTGGCGCGACCACTCACTACACTCACCACGAAGGCACGCCACATAGGGTCAGGGAAACCGGAGATAGGTTTCGCCACCAGAAGGCCCGAGGAAGCTGGACATGGGTGGGTCCCTAGTGGGGATGGCCAGAGAAAGGAACGGAGAAAGGAGTTCAAGGTCACACTCTGGAACTGCCTGGGGGTTGGTCGAGCCCCGTACCTGGTGGACGCAGCACGGCTCGGGTCGTCATCACCTGCAGGACTGACACTGATAACATCTGTGAGTAAAGCATTGAAAACTGCCATCAGTCTCTGTGTTCCATCGTACTACCAGCACTAAAGGTACCGGGACGCCCTTTCTATCACTCTCTTCACCCGTACCAGCTGCCCTGAGGCCATACCTCTCCCGTTGGGGGTTATACCACCATTGCTGCACACATACCACCGGCCTCAGCGGACTGTTCTGCAGCGGCGGCCTTGCGGCCGCAAATCAACGGGTGGCGTAGTCGACACTTAAACAACATCTACTGCCATAGACTGCCATTTAGTTTGACACCCTGGGCACGGACCGGGTCCCCGCCACTCGGAGACTACTAACCCCATCGGATCCGGCTCCGGGTATTCCCCCGCGCACACGTGCGCCGCACTACAGCACAGGCCCAGGGGCGCGTCATATATATAGTACAGACCAAAAGTTTGGACACACCTTCTCATTTAAAGATTTTTCTGTATTTTCATGACTATGAAAATTGTACATTCACACTGAAGGCATCAAAACTATGAATTAACACAGGTGGAATTATATACTTAACAAAAAAAAGTGTGAAACTACTGAAAATATGTCTTATATTCTAGGTTCTTCAAAGTAGCCACCTTTTTGCTTTGATGACTGATTTGCACACTCTTGGCATTCTCTTGATGAGCTTCAAGAGGTAGTCACCGGAAATGGTCTTCCAACAATCTTGAAGGAGCTCCCAGAGATGCTTAGCACTTGTTGGCCCTTTTGCCTTCACTCTGCGGTCCAGCTCACCCCAAACCATCTCGATTGGGTTCAGGTCTGGTGACTGTGGAGGCCAGGTCATCTGGCGTAGCACCCCATCACTTTCCTGCTTGGTCAAATAGCCCTTAAACAGCCTGGAGGTGTGTTTGGGGTCATTGTCCTGTTGAAAAATAAATGATGGTCCAACTAAACGCAAACCGGAAGGAATAGCATGCCACTGCAAGATGCTGTGGTAGCCATGCTGGTTCAGTATGCCTTCAATTTTGAATAAATCCCCAACAGTGTCACCAGCAAAGCACCTCCACACTATCACACCTCCTCATCCATGCTTCACGTTCACCTTTTCTGCGTCACACAAAGACACGGTGGTTGGAACCAAAGATCTCAAATTTGGACTCATCAGACCAAAGCACAGATTTCCACTGGTCTAATGTCTATTCCTTGTGTTCTTTAGCCCAAACAAGTCTCTTCTGCTTGTTGCCTGTCCTTAGCAGTGGTTTCCTAGCAGCTATTTTACCATGAAGGCCTGCTGCACAAAGTCTCCTCTTAACAGTTGTTGTAGAGATGTGTCTGCTGCTAGAACTCTATGTGGCATTGACCTGGTCTCTAATCTGAGCTGCTGTTAACCTGTGATTTCTGAGGCTGGTGACTCGGATAAAGTTATCCTCAGAAGCAGAGGTGACTTTTGGTCTTCCTTTCCTGGGGCGGTCCTCATGTGAGCCAGTTTCTTTGTAGCACTTGATGGTTTTTGCAACTGCACTTGGGGACACTTTCAAACTTTTCCCAATTTTTCGCACTGACTGATCTTCATTTCTTAAAGTAATGATGGCCACTAGTTTTTCTTTACTTAGCTGCCCTTTTCTTACCATAATACAAATTCTAACAGTCTATTCAGTAGGACTATCAGCTGTGTATCCACCTGACACAACTGATGGTCCCAACCCCATTTATAAGGCAAAAAATCCCACTTATTAAACCTGACAGGGCACACCTGTGAAGTGAAAACCATTTCCGGTGACTACCTCTTGAAGCTCATCAAGAGAATGCCAAGAGCGTGCAAAGCAGTCATCAAAGCAAAAGGTGGCTACTTTGAAGAACCTAGAATCTAAGACATATTTTCAGTTGTTTCACACTTTTTTGTTAAGTATATAATTCCACATGTGTTAATCATAGTTTTGATGCCTTCAGTGTGAATATACAATTTTCATAGTCAGGAAAATACAGAAAAATCTTTAAATGAGAAGGTGTGTCCAAACTTTTGGTCTGTACTGCATATATATATATGTATGTATATATATATATATATATATATATATATATATATATATATATATATACTTTGTTTTGTACAAAGTTGAATGTGCTGACAACAAAGTCACACAAAAATCATCAATGGAAATCAAATTTATTAACCAATGGAGGCCTGGATTTGGAGTCACCCCCAAAATTAAAGTGGAAAAACACACTACAGGCTGATCCAACTTTGATGTAATGTCCAAATGAGGCTCAGTATTGTGTGTGGCCTCCACGTGCCTGTATGACCTCCCTACAACGCCTGGGTATGCTCCTGATGAGGTTGCGGATGGTCTCCTGTGGGATCTCCTCCCAGACCTGGACTAAAGCATGGTGCAACGTGACATTAGTGGATGGAGCGAGACATGATATCCCAGATGGAGGGGGCCATAGGAGGGGAACAACCCAGTAGCAAGACCGTTACCTCCTCCTTTGTGCAAGGAGGAACAGGAGGAGCACTGCCAGAGCCCTGCAAAATGACCTCCAGCAGGCCACAAATGTGCATGTGTCTGCACAAATGGTTAGAAACCGACTCCATGAGGGTGGTGTGAGGGCCCGACGTCCACAGATGGGGGTTGTGCTCACACTCCAACACCGTCAGCACATTCAACTTTGTACAGAACAAAGTATTCAATGAGAATATTTCATTCATTCTGATCTAGGATGTGTTATTTGAGTGTTCCCTTTATTTTTTTGAGCAGTGTATATATATATATGTGTGTATATACAGTGGTGGCCAAAAGTATTGGCACCCCTGCAATTCTGTCAGATAATACTCAGTTTCTTCCTGAAAATGATTGCAATCACAAATTCTTTGGTCTTATTATCTTCATTTAATTTGCTTGCAAGGAAAAAACACAAAAAAGAATGAAGAAAAAATCAAATCATTGATCATTTCACACAAAACTCCAAAAATGGGCCAGACAAAACTATTGGCACCCTCAGCCTAATGCTTGGTTGCACAACCTTTAGCCAAAATAACTGCGAACAACCGCTTCCGGTAACCATCAATTTGTTGGTAGTCTTCAGACTTCATAATGCCATGCACACGGTCAAGCAGTCCAGTGCCAGAGGCAGCAAAGCAACCCCAAAACATCAGGGAACCTCCGCCATGTTTGACTGTAGGGACCGTGTTCTTTTCTTTGAATGCCTCTTTTTTTCTCCTGTACACTCTATGTTGATGCTTTTTCCCAAAAAGCTCACTTTTGTCTCATCTGACCAGAGAACATTATTCCAAAACGTTTTAGGCTTTCTCAGGTAAGTTTTGGCAAACTCCAGCCTGGCTTTTTTATGTCTCGGGGTAAGAAGTGGGGTCTTCCTGGGTATCCTACCATACAGTCCATTTTCATTCAGACGCCGACGGATAGTACGGGTTGACACTGTTGTACCCTTGGACTGAAGGGCAGCTTGAACTTGTTTGGATGTTAGTCGAGGTTCTTTATCCACCATCCGCACAATCTTGCGTTGAAATCTCTCGTCAATTTTTCTTTTCCGTCCACATCTAGGGAGGTTAGCCACAATGCCATGGGCTTTAAACTTCATGATGACACTGCGCACGGAAGACACAGGAACATTCAGGTCTTTGGAGATGGACTTGTAGCCTTGAGATTGCTCATGCTTCCTCACAATTTGGTTTCTCAAGTCCTCAGACAGTTCTTTGGTCTTCTTTCTTTTCTCCATGCTCAATGTGGTACACACAAGGACACAGGACAGAGGTTGAGTCAACTTTAATCCATGTTAACTGGCTCCAAGTGTGATTTAGTTATTGCCAACACCTGTTAGGTGCCACAGGTAAGTTACAGGTGCTGTTAATTACACGAATTAGAGAAGCATCACATGATTTTTCAAACAGTGCCAATACTTTTGTCCACCCCCTTTTTTAGGTTTGGTGTGGAATTATATCCAATTTGGCTTTAGGACAATTCTTTTTGTGTTTTTTCATTGAAGACAAATTAAATGAAGATAATAATACCAAAGAATTTGTGATTGCAATCATTTTCAGGAAGAAACTGAGTATTATCTGACAGAATTGCAGGGGTGCCAATACTTTTGGCCACCACTGTATACTGAATAGCAATAGATTCATTAGGCACATTGTAACAAGAAAAACCTAAACCATACTATGGCCCCAGAACAATGGAGGATGGATATTTATTAGTGTCGAGCGAGCATGCTTGACACTGCTCGGTACTCGCCCGAGCATCTCACTACTCGGGATGTTCGGCGAGCACCAAGCATTTCCGGGTTACTTGGACGGGAGCTCGGGTCTCCGCCCTGCATGTTTGGCGCTCTTTACAGAGCCAATGAACATGCAGGGATTGCTAGCTAGTCACTGTAATGCCGCAGCCATGTTGGTTGTGGGCATTACAGTGATTGGCTGGCCACACAGCGTCACCTCGAGTATTTAAAACCGGGTGCCGCCATCTTGGACACAGTCGCTCTGGATCAGACAGTGTAGGGAGAGTGCTGCTGAGCTAGGGAGAGATTTATACTGCGAAATAGGTAGTGTAGGGTCTCTAAAGCCTGCAAAATCAAACAAACAGTCCTTCTAAGGACTAATATCCGTCCCAGATATCAGGCAGACAGGGAGGCTGTATAGGAGACGCAGTGGTTATACCAACAAACACTGCATTACAGTCCTGTGGGCTGCTGCTGCTCCAATTGCTAGACTTTTCCCCAGGTCTCAGGGGCCAGGAAAAATAGTTTTTTTTTCATCTAAATCCTCTTTTTTTTTCTCCTCAGTCAGACTGTACAAATACCCATCTTATTAACCTTTTGGTATCCCCCCCCCCCCAAAAAAAAAAATTGAGTGTGTCTGTGAGTGTTTAGACACAAATATATCTACAGTGCTGGCCAAAAGTATTGGCACCCCTGCAATTCTGTCAGATAATACTCAGTTTCTTCCTGAAAATGATTGCAATCACAAATTCTTTGATATTATTCTCTTCATTTAATTTGTCTTCAATGAAAAAAACACAAAAAGAATTGTCCTAAAGCCAAATTGGATATAATTCCACACCAAACTTAAAAAAGGGGGTGGACAAAAGTATTGGCGCCCTTTGAAAAATCATGTGATGCTTCTCTAATTCGTGTAATTAATAGAGATGAGCGGTGTTCGACTAGAACTGTTCGCCAATCTCAAATTCGAGCTGTTTTGGGCGGTGTTCGAGTTGTTCGACGAACCCGAACGATTTGCAAAAAATTCGGCTGTTCGAGGTTATGTTCGATAACTGTTCGTGCACCAAAAGCGTGTCCTGCATGTCTGGCGCTATTTAGAGCACCAATCATGCAGGGATTGTCTGCCACTCACTGTAATGCCACAGCCATGGTGGTTGTGGCATTACAGTGATTGCCCAAATCGATGGGAACAGTGCTCACAGTGAAACATGAAAAGCCGGCAAATCAGCAGAGGCATACACCGGTACCCGACAATTTAGAACAGAAAGAATAGAGAATCACACATAGATTAGATGGACAGAAACATGTCAGTCACATATATACGAAGTACAGTGAAAGTGCTGCTTACTGTACTTGTCATTTAGCGTAAAGGATTTATCAAAAAAAATAATAGTGTTTTCATGCACCGTCTCTTTAAAGAAGCCGGCCGGCAATTCAGCAGCGGTACCCGACAATTTAGAATAGAAGGAATAGAGAATCACACATAGATTAGATAGATAGAAACATGTCAGTCACATATATAAGAAGTGCAGTGACAGTGTTGATTACTGTACTTGTCATTTAGTGTAAAGGATTTATTTAAAAAAATAATAGTGTTTTCATGCACTGTCTCTTTAAAAAAGCCGGCCGGCAATTCAGCAGCGGTACCCGACAATTTATAACAGACAGAATAGAGCATCATACATAGATTAGATAGATAGAAACATGTCAGCCACATATATACGAAGTACAGTGACAGTGTTGCTTACTGTACTTGTCATTTAGCGTAAAGGATTTATCAAAAAAAATAATAGTGTTTTCATGCACCGTCTCTTTAAAAAAGCCGGCCGGCAATTCAGCAGCAGTACCCGACAATTTATAACAGACAGAATAGAGCTTCACACATAGATTAGATAGATAGAAACATGTCAGTCACATATATATGAAGTACAGTGATAGTGTTGGTTACTGTACTTGTCATTTAGTATTAAAATAAAGGATTTATTATTAAAAAAATTGGCGTGGGGTTCCCCTTAATTTTAGGCTCTAGCGGAGGTTAAGCAGACGGCTGGGGCAGATGTTTGAAGCCTGGGAAGGGGGTAATACCCACGGAGCTTCCCAGGCTACTAATATCAGCCCCCAGCTGAATACCTAGCCTTTACTAGCTATTAAAATGGAGGACCCCCCCAAAAAAAAATGACGTGGGGTCCCCCCTAATTTAATAGCTAGCAAAGGCTAGGCAGACAGCTGGGGGCTGATATTAATAGCCCAGGAAGGGAGCCATGAATATTGGCCCCCTCCCAGGCTAGAAACACCAGCCGTCAGCCGCCCCAGAAATGGCGCATTCATAGGATGCGCCAATTCTGGCACTTAGCCTCGCTCTTCCACGCTGCCCTGGTGCGGTGGCAGGGGGTAATAGGGTTGGGGTTGATGTCAGCTTATAATGCCAGCTGACATCAAGCCCAGGTTAGTAATGGAGAGGCGTCTATAAGACACCCCCATTACTAACCCCATAGTCAAAGTTAAAAAAAACACAAACACCCAGAATAAAGTCCTTTAATTGAAATAAAGACACAATCCTTTATTGTTCTAAATTAAACCATACTTACCGTCACGCCCATTCCAGCTGAAGCCAACGATCTCCTGCAATAAAAGAAAAATAATAAAGCAACCTCATCCTTACCTTTCCATGGTTCCCACGACAGCTTCAGCTCTGCTACATCGAGATGACAGGCTGGACCGCAGCAGAACGCTGCCATCCAGCCTCTCATCCCGCAGACACTGAGAAGCGCAGGCTTGCTTGCGCTGCTCAGCGTCTCTCTGTGACGACATCCAGATGAGCCGAGTTCATGTCCAATGAACTCGGCTCACCTCATGCACGTCACTGACAGCGTGGGAAAATTCTCAAGCTGAAGCGGTGAGTGCAGGAGAATTCTCCCACGCTGTCAGTGACGTGCATAAGGTGAGCTCATGTCCAATGAACTCAGCTCACCTCCTGCACGTCACTGACAGCGTGGGAGAATTCTCCTGCACTCAGCGCTTCAGCGTGAGAATTCTCCCGCTGAAGCGCTGAGTGCAGGAGAATTTTCCCACGCTGTCAGTGACGTGCATAAGGTGAGCTCATGTCCAATGAACTCAGCTCACCTCCTGCACGTCACTGACAGCGTGGGAGAATTCTCCTGCACTCAGCGCTTCAGTGTGAGAATTCTCCCACGCTGAAGCGCTGAGTGCAGGAGAATTTTCCCACGCTGTCAGTGACGTGCATGAGGTGAGCCGAGTTCATTGGACATTAACTCGGCTCATCTGGATGCCCTCACAGAGAGACACTGTGGAGCGCAAGCATGCCTGCGCTTCTCAGTGTCTGCGGGATGACAGGCTGGATGGCAGCGTTCTGCTGCGGTCCAGCCTGTCATCTCGATGTAGCAGAGCTGAAGCTGTCGTGGGAACCATGGAAAGGTAAGGATGAGGTTGCTTTATTATTTTTCTTTTATTTCAGGAGATCGTTGGCTTCAGCTGGAATGGGCGTGATGGTAAGTATGGTTTAATTTAGAACAATAAAGAATTGTGTGTTTATTTCAATTAAAGGACTTTTTTCTGGGTGTTGTGTTTTTTTTAAATACTTTACTAGAAATTCATGGTGGTCATGTCTAATATTGGCGTGACCCCATGAATTTCGGGCTTAGGGCCAGCTGATAATGCCAAGCTGGCCCTAACCCCTTTAGTACCCAGTGAGCCACCGCATCAGGGCCCTGGATGAGTTGGGTACAGCGCCAGAAGATGGCGCTTCTATGAACGCGCCATTTTCCGGGGTGGCTGCGGACTGCAATTTGCAGCGGGGGTGGCCCAGAAAGCTTGGGCCTCCCTGCGCTGCGGATTCCAGCCCCCAGCTGCCTAGTTGTACCTGGCTGGACACAAAAACAGGGCGAAGCCCCACGTCAATTTTCTTTAAATTATTTCATGAAATAATTAAGAAAAAAAGGGCTTCCCTATATTGTTGTGTCCGGCCAGGTACAAATAGGCAGCTGGTGGTTGGGGGCAGCCCGTTCCTGCCTGCTGTACCTGGCTGGACACAAATATAGTGCGTAGCCCCACGTCAATTTTTTTTTAATTATTTCATGAATTTCCTGAAATAATTTAAAAAAATTGAAGTGGGGCTTCGCACTATATTTGTGTCCAGCCAGGTACAGCAGGCAGGAACGGGCTGCCCCCATCCACCAGCTGCCTATTTGTACCTGGCCGGACACAACAATATAGGGAAGCCCTTTTTTTCTTAATTATTTCATGAATTTCATGAAATAATTAAAAAAAATTGAAGTGGGGCTTCGCACTATATTTGTGTCCAGCCAGGTACAGCAGGCAGGAACGGGCTGCCCCCATCCACCAGCTGCCTATTTGTACCTGGCCGGACACAACAATATAGGGAAGCCCTTTTTTTCTTAATTATTTCATGAATTTCATGAAATAATTAAAAAAAATTGAAGTGGGGCTTCGCACTATATTTGTGTCCAGCCAGGTACAGCAGGCAGGAACGGGCTGCCCCCATCCACCAGCTGCCTATTTGTACCTGGCCGGACACAACAATATAGGGAAGCCCTTTTTTTCTTAATTATTTCATGAATTTCATGAAATAATTAAAAAAAATTGAAGTGGGGCTTCGCACTATATTTGTGTCCAGCCAGGTACAGCAGGCAGGAACGGGCTGCCCCCAACCACCAGCTGCCTATTTGTACCTGGCCGGACACAACAATATAGGGAAGGCCTTTTTTTATTAATTATTTCATGAATTTCATGAAATAATTAAAAAAAAAGTACGTGGGGCTTCGCCCTATTTTTGTGTCCAGCCAGGTACAACTAGGCAGCTGGGGGCTGGAATCTGCAGCGCAGGGAGGCCCAAGCTTTCTGGGCCCCCCCCCGCTACAAATTGCAGTCCGCAGCCACCCCGGAAAATGGCGCGTTCATAGAAGCGCCATCTTCTGGCGCTGTACCCAACTCATCCAGGGCCCTGGTGCGGTGGCTCACTGGGTAATAAAGGGGTTAGGGCCAGCTTGGTATTATCAGCTGGCCCCAAGCCCAAAATTCATGGGGTCACGCCAGTATTAGACATGACCGCCATGAATTTCTAGTAAAGTATTTAAAAAAAACACAACACCCAGAATAAAGTCCTTTAATTGAAATAAAGACACAATTCTTTATTGTTCTAAATTAAACCATACTTACCATCACACCCATTCCAGCTGAAGCCAACGATCTCCTGCAATAAAAGAAAAATAATAAACCAACCTCATCCTTACCTTTCCATGGTTCCCACGACAGCTTCAGCTCTGCTACATCGAGATGACTGGCTGGACCGCAGCAGAACGCTGCCATCCAGTCTGTCATCCCGCAGACACTGAGAAGCGCAGGCATGCTTGCGCTCCTCACTGTCTCGCTGTGACGGCATCCAGATGAGCCGAGGTCATGTCCAATGAACTCGGCTCACCTCATGCACGTCACTGACAGCGTGGGAAAATTCTCACGCTGAAGTGCTGAGTGCAGGAGAATTCTCCCACGCTGTCAGTGATGTGCATGAGGTGAGCTCATGTCCAATGAACTCAGCTCACCTCCTGCACGTCACTGACAGCGTGGGAAAATTCTCCTGCAATCAGCGCTTCAGCGTGAGAATTTTCCCACGCTGTCAGTGACGTGCATGAGGTGAGCCGAGTTCATTGGACATGAACTCGGCTCATCTGGATGTCGTCACAGAGAGACGCTGAGCAGCGCAAGCAAGCCTGCGCTTCTCAGTGTCTGCGGGATGACAGGCTGGATGGCAGCGTTCTGCTGCGGTCCAGCCTGTCATCTCGATGTAGCAGAGCTGAAGCTGTCGTGGGAACCATGGAAAGGTAAGGATGAGGTTGCTTTATTATTTTTCTTTTATTGCAGGAGATCGTTGGCTTCAGCTGGAATGGGCGTGATGGTAAGTATGGTTTAATTTAGAACAATAAAGGATTGTGTCTTTATTTCAATTAAATGACTTTATTCTGGGTGTTTGTGTTTTTTTTAACTTTGACTATGGGGTTAGTAATGGGGGTGTCTTATAGACGCCTCTCCATTACTAACCTGGGCTTGATGTCAGCTGGCATTATAAGCTGACATCAACCCCAACCCTATTACCCCCTGCCACCGCACCAGGGCAGCGTGGAAGAGCGAGGCTAAGTGCCAGAATTGGCGCATCCTATGAATGCGCCATTTCTGGGGCGGCTGACGGCTGGTGTTTCTAGCCTGGGAGGGGGCCAATATTCATGGCTCCCTTCCTGGGCTATTAATATCAGCCCCCAGCTGTCTGCCTAGCCTTTGCTAGCTATTAAATTAGGGGGGACCCCACGTCATTTTTTTTGGGGGGTCCCCCATTTTAATAGCTAGTAAAGGCTATGTATTCAGCTGGGGGCTGATATTAGTAGCCTGGGAAGCTCCGTGGGTATTACCCCCTTCCCAGGCTTCAAACATCTGCCCCAGCCGTCTGCTTAACCTCCGCTAGAGCCTAAAATTAAGGGGAACCCCACGCCAATTTTTTTAATAATAAATCCTTTATTTTAATACTAAATGACAAGTACAGTAACCAACACTATCACTGTACTTCATATATATGTGACTGACATGTTTCTATCTATCTAATCTATGTGTGATGCTCTATCTTTCTGTTCTAAATTGTCGGGTACCGCTGCTGAATTGCCGGCCGGCTTTTTTAAAGAGACAGTGCATGAAAACACTATTATTTTTTTAAATAAATCCTTTACACTAAATGACAAGTACAGTAAGCAACACTGTCACTGTGCTTCTTATATGTGTGACTGACATGTTTCTATCTATCTAATCTATGTGTGATGCTCTATTCTTTCTGTTCTAAATTGTCGGGTACAGATGCTGAATTGCCGGCCGGCTTTTTTAAAGAGACGGTGCATGAAAACACAAATATTTTTTTTAATAAATCCTTTACACTAAATGACAAGTGCAGTAACCAACACTGTCACTGTGCTTCTTATATGTGTGACTGACATGTTTCTATCTATCTAATCTATGTGTGATGCTCTATTCCTTCTTGTCTAAATTGTCGGGTACCGGTGTATGCCGCTGCTGAATTTGCCGGCCGGCTTTTTTAAAGAGAGTGTCTTCTGAGCAGTTTGTCAGCTTTTGGACACCTTTGCAGGTGTTTTCTATGTGTTTCTATGTGTTTTTGTTTGCCTGCCATTGGTTTTAACGGTGTTCGACGGTGTTCTAAGGTGTTCGACGAACAGTTCGAGGAACAGTTCCTCGAACATCCCGGTGTTCGACGAACCGAACCGAACCCAAACACTACGGGGGTGGCTCAACACTAGTAATTAACAGCACCTGTAACTTACCTGTGGCACCTAACAGGTGTTGGCAATAACTAAATCACACTTGGAGCCAGTTAACATGGATTAAAGTTGACTCAACCTCTGTCCTGTGTCCTTATTTGTACCACATTGAGCATGGAGAAAAGAAAGAAGACCAAAGAACTGTCTGAGGACTTGAGAAACCAAATTGTGAGGAAGCATGAGCAATCTCAAGGCTACAAGTCCCTCTCCAAAGACCTGAATGTTCCTGTGTCTTCCGTGCGCAGTGTCATCAAGAAGTTTAAAGCCCATGGCACTGTGGCTAACATCCCTAGATGTGGACGGAAAAGAAAAATTGACAAGAGATTTCAACGCAAGATTGTGCGGATGGTGGATAAAGAACCTCGACTAACATTCAAACAAGTTCAAGCTGCCCTGCAGTCCAAGGGTACAACAGTGTCAACCCGTACTATCCGTCGGCGTCTGAATGAAAAGGGACTGTATGGTAGGATACCCGGGAAGACCCCACTTCTTACCCCGAGACATAAAAAAGCCAGGCTGGAGTTTGCCAAAACTTACCTGAGAAAGCCTAAAACGTTTTGGAAGAATGTTCTCTGGTCAGATGAGACAAAAGTAGAGCTTTTTTGGAAAAAAACATCAACATAGAGTGTACAGGAAAAAAAAGAGGCATTCAAAGAAAAGAACACGGTCCCTACAGTCAAACATGGCGGAGGTTCCCTGATGTTTTGGGGTTGCTTTGCTGCCTCTGGCACTGGACTGCTTGACCGTGTGCATGGCATTATGAAGTCTGAAGACTACCAACAAATTTTGCAGCATAATGTAGGGCCCAGTGTGAGAAAGCTGGGTCTCCCTCAGAGGTCATGGTTCTTCCAGCAGGACAATGACCCAAAACACACTTCCAAAAGCACTATAAAATGGTTTTAGAGAAAGCACTGGAGACTTCTAAGGTGGCCAGCAATGAGTCCAGACCTGAATCCCATAGAACATCTGTGGAGAGATCTCAAAGTGGCAGTTTGGAGAAGGCACCTTCAAATATCAGGGACCTGGAGCAGTTTGCCAAAGAAGAATGGTCTACAATTCCAGCAGAGCATTGTAAGAAACTCATTGATGGTTACCGGAAGCGGTTGTTCGCAGTTATTTTGGCTAAAGGTTGTGCAACCAAGTATTAGGCTGAGGGTGCCAATACTTTTGTCCGGCCCTTTTTTGGAGTTTTGTGTGAAATGATCAATGATTTGATTTTTTCTTCATTCTCTTTTGTGTTTTTTCCTTGCAAGCAAATTAAATGAAGAGAATAATACCAAAGAATTTGTGATTGCAATCATTTTCAGGAAGAAACTGAGTATTATCTGACAGAATTGCAGGGGTGCCAATACTTTTGGCCAGCACTGTATTTAAAAGAGTCTGGTTTCGGCAAGATAACTAGAACCGTGGTTTTGCAGTTCCACGGTTCAAATCTCTGTATTATCTACTTTTTTGCCTTTTTTCCATAAAAAAAACAGTTTGCATGTCTCGCTGACTGTTCAAACACAAATATATCTATTTTAAAAAGTCTGGTATACGCCAGGAAATTAGAACTGTGGTTTTCCTCTTCCACGGTACAAATCTGGGTAATATCCACCTTTTTGCCTTTTTTCCATAAAAAAAACCTGTTTGAGTGTCTCGGTGACTGTTCAGACACAAATATATCTATTTAAAAAAGTCTGGTATACGCCAGGAAATTAGAACTGTGGTTTTCCTCTTCCATGGTTCAAATCTGGGTGTTATCCACCTTTTTGCCTTTTGTCGTCAGACAGCAACTGATCCCACAGTTGGACACTCTGAAGAGCTGTTCACTGGTCCATTTCCATATTTGGGCCCCTCGCCTGCTCCGCTTGAAGTGGTGGAAGAGGAGATCCCATGTAGCGATGGCCAAATATTTGAACAGCCACGGCCACAGGAAGGCGACGCTGGCAATTTGTCACAAGAGGTGGACAATGACGAGACACAATTGCCACGAAGTGAGGAGGAGGACCGTGGTGCGGAAGTGGAAGAGGAGGAGGCGGTGGATGATCTAGTAACTGACCCAACGTGACAGGAGGACACGCAGAGTTAGGCCAACAGCACACAGGGGGAGGGAGGCAGAGTACCCCAACAAGCAGGAAGAAGCAGTGTGGTGGCCGCAGACAGAAGGTGGGCAACCGTTCCCCGTAACACCAACACGAGGGACATTGCCAGTACAACCGGTAGGTCTTCCAGAGTCTGGAATTTTTTTAAAGATTCTGCTGATAACCCCAAAAAGGCCATTTGTACCACCTGCCAGGCCATCATCAGCAGGGGTGACAAAACTACCAGCCTGACCACCACCAGCATGATCAGGCACATGTCAGCAAAGCACCCGACTTTGTGGGGCGAACCCCAGGGTCCACGACCAGTGTCAGCCGGTGTCACCGCTGCTTCTTCCGCTGTTGTGCGTGTAAGAGAACCCCCTGTTGTGCGTGCAAGGCAATCCCCTGTCCATACTGCATGCAAAGATGCCCCCTCCTCTCAGTCTTCACTTGTTATGGCAGTTTCTCAAGAAACAGCATCAACGTCCTCGTCCCACCGCAGCATTCAATTCTCCATATCCCAGACCTTTGAACGAAAGCGCAAATTCGCAGCCAACGTCCCACAGGCCACAGTCTTAAATTCGCACATTTCACGACTGCTTGCATTGGAAATGCTGCCTTTTAGTCTGGTGGAGACGGAATTCTTCTGCAACCTTATGGCGGTGGCCGTCCCTCGGTACTCAGTCCCCAGCCGACACTATTTTGCCCGGTGTGCCATCCCTGCACTACACAAGCACGTGTCCCAAAACATTTGCCGTGCCCTCAACAACGCAGTTACTGGGAGAGTCCACCTGACAACGGACATGTGGACAAGTGCTTGTGGCCAGGGACGGTACATCTCCCTGACGGCACACTGGGTAAACATAGTGGAAGCCGGGACCCAGTCGGACCTTGGGACGGAAAACATCCTCCCCACACCGAGGATTGCGAGCCCCATGTCAGTCAGAGTTGCCCCCACAGTGTACAGCTCCTGTGCATCATCCTCCTCCTCCTCCTCATGTTCAGCCTCCATCTCAGATGTCACCACATCAGTTACAAGCTGGAAGCACTGCAGTACTGCCTCAGCCAAGCGGCAACAGGCTGTGCTGAAACTCATAAGCTTAGGTGATAAACCTCACACTGCTTGTGAGTTGTGGACAGCTGTGACAGAGCAGGCAGATCTGTGGCTGAGACCGCTGAACCTACATCCCGGCATGGTCGTGTGTGACAATGGCCGTAACCTGGTGGCGGCTCTGAGGCGAGGCGAGATCACACACGTACCATGCCTGGCTGATTGCTTAACCTCGTGGTTCAGCAGTTTCTTAAATCGTACCCCGAGTTGTCAGATCTGCTCGTTAAAGTACTCCGCCTGTCAGCTCATTTTCGGAAGTCGGCTACCACTTCCGCCGCCCTTGCTGTGTTGCAGCAGCGTTTGCAGCTTCCGGCACACCGACTGGTGTGTGATGTCCCCACACGTTGGAACTCTACCCTCCACATGCCGCAAAGGATTTGTGAGCAGAAGAGAGCAGTTGTGGAGTACCAGCATCAACAAGGCTGTCGGTATTCAGTTCAGACACCACACATAAGACCTCAGGAGTGGACCTGGATGTCTGACATATGTACCATACTGACAAACTTTGAGTGAGGAGTCCACCAAGATGGTGAGTGGCCATGACGCCATCATTAGCGTCAGCATCCCTCTTGTCTGTCTTTTGCAACGCTCTCTGCAGAGAATTAAAGAGGAGGCATTGCAGCCAGAGTATGATGAGATCGATCAAGAAGCCGTAGCGGGCGATTACACACAGCCCAGCCTCATCTCATCCCAACGTGCATTGGGGGACAATGAGGGAGAGGAGGAGGAGGAGAAGGAAGAACAGGAGCTGTTATCATGCGCTGTAGACGGTAGTATCTGTACAACTGTCATACCGTCGGTTCAGTGTGGGTGGCCTGAGGACAGGGGGGAGGAGGAGGAGGAGAGCATGGTCAGTTGTCATCTTGGTGAGGACACGGAAGTCTTGCCCGTTACCAGTCTGGCACGCATGGCTGACTTTATGTTACTCTGCCTTAACCGTGATCCTCGCATTGTCAAAATGTTGGGTGACAGTCATTACTGGTTGGTGACACTTTTAGACCCCCACTACAAGGAGAACTTTCACTCTCTTATTCCTGAGGTGGAGAGGTCTACAAAAATGGGGCAGTAACAGAAGGCCCTTGCTGCAGAACTGTTAAAAAAATTCCCATCTGAACACACTAGTGGCAGAGGTCACAGTTCGTTGCCCAACCAAGGCGTACAGGCGAGAGAGACGCAACTCCAATCCAGCAGAGGCAGGGGAACACTGTCAACATTCTGGGACAGTTTTCTCAGTTCCGCCCAGCTTACAGGCCCTGAGGCACGGGGTACTCTCACAAGGAGTGGAAAGTTTCAAAAGATGGTGAGGGAGTACCTTGCCGACCGTACCAGCATCCTCCGTGATTCCTCTGTGCCTTTTTAGTTATTGGGTATCCAAGCTGGACACTTGGAAAGAACTCGTTCTGTACGCCTTGGAGGTCCTGGCCTGCCCTGCCGCTAGCGTGTTATCGGAGCGTGTTTTTAGTGCCGCTTGGGGAATTATAACTGATAAGCGCACTCGCCTGTCAACTGACAATGCTGAGAAGCTGACCCTTATCAAAATGAACAAGGGCTGGATTGGGCCAGACTTCTCATCACCACCAAATAACAGCAGAGTAACATAAAGTCAAATCCACTGTTATTTCAGGAGGTGTATTCCCATGCACCGCTTCACACTCACACATGGGTATACGCTTCCTCATTTTGGCTGTTTTTTGCTCTTCTCCTTATCCTCAGCCTCCACCACCACTATACCACCAGGGTGACCGTGGTCCGTGTTGCCAGCATTGCAAGTTCCTCCGTCCTAATTTTTGGCAGCTTTTGCTTGGAAGGCATAGGCAAAGACTATGGGAGACCCACTCCCCAATAATGGGAATAATGTTTTTAATATGCTGTACTGCATGGCTCTTGTAAGGGGCATTGCAAGTTCCTCCGTCCTAATTTTTGGCAGCTTTTGCTTGAAAGGCATAGGCAAAGACTATGGGAGACCCACTCCCCAATAATGGGAATAATGTTTTTAATATGCTGTGCTGCATGGCTCTTGTAAGGGGCATTGCAAGTTCCTCCGTCCTAATTTTTGGCAGCTTTTGCTTGGAAGGCATAGGCAAAGACTATGGGAGACCCACTCCCCAATAATGGGAATAATGTTTTTAATATGCTGTACTGCATGGCTCTTGTAAGGGGCATTAAAATCATCTTGTTAAGCTACTGTGACCTCCACGTCTTTTCCAAGGGGCATTAAAACTGTCTTGTTAAACCACTCTGAACTCCACGTCTCTTCCAAGGGGCATTAAAATCGTCTTCTTAAGCTACTGTGACCTCCACGTCTCTTCCAGGGGTCATTGATATTGTCTTTTTATTCCACTGGGACCTCCACCACTCTTCCAAGGGGCATTGATAATGTCTTTTTATTCCACTGCGACCTCCACCACTCTTCCAAGGGGCATTGATATTGTCTTTTTATTCCACTGTAACCTCTATCACTCTTCCAAGGGGCATTGATATTGTCTTTTTATTCCACTGGGACCTCCACGTCTCTTCCAAGGGGCATTAAAACCATCTTGTTAAACCACTCTGAACTCCACGTCTCTTCCAAGGGGCATTAAAACCGTCTTGTTAAGCTACTGTGACCTCCACATCTTTTCCAAGGGGCATTAAAACCGTCTTGTTAAACCACTCTGAACTCCACAGCTCTTCCAAGGGGCATTGAAATGTTGTTTTTAATTACCTCTAACCTCCACGACTCTTCCAACGGGCATTGCATTTCCTCCTAATTTAGTCAGCTTTTGCTTTTCAATGCATAGGCGAACACTAAGGGAGACCCACTCCCCAATAATGGGTAGAAGGTTTTTTATTACGCTGTAATCCACGTCTGTTTCAAGGGGCATTGCAGTTCCTCATAATTTTTGGAAAGCCTTCCATTCATTGGTTAGACCAACAGTGTACAGGAGACCCAGTTGCTATAAATGGAAAAAACGGTTTAGTTAAGGCCCTCTGACCTCCATGTCACTTCCAAGGGGCATTGGAGTGCCTCGAAATTTTTGGTAGGCATTGCACTCACTGTATGCCCTATAACTGTGTAGCCGAACCGCTCCTTTTGGTACAGAAACATATCCTACAAGACATGTGTGGTTGACTGGCCTGATATTGATGTGAATGGTCCCTGTTCCTCCTGCTATTTCTCCTTTGCCACCACCTCATCCATCATTCATCACCTGAAGCTTTGTTTTAACGGGAGTCATAGAACTGGGATAGTAGCAGGAAAACATCCAGCAATCCTCGGAGGAGGTAGGATATGCGCCAAAATGCTGACCACCTCAGGCCTAGCCGCTACTACATACATGTGTTTGCATTCCAAGGAACAGAAAGCTAAGGAGATGGATGGCCTCATGATCATGAATAATTTACTCGTTGTGTAGGAGGCCGACCACTGCTGCTGTCTACCTTCTGAAGTTTGTGTTGAAGCCTGATTGACCCAGGACCCGCAATCCTCTATGTCTGGAGGACGTGTTGCATCCCAGTGTCCAACTGTGTCCCGGCTTCCACAATATTAACCCAGTGTGAAGGCGTCAGTGAGATGAACCATCCCTGGCCACATTCACTTGTCCACGTGTTTGTGGTTAGGCTGTCCTTCCCACTAAATGCACTGGGGAGGGCACAGGTAATGTTTTGGTATGCGTGCTTGTGTATAAGGCGCACCGGGACAAATAGGGGTGGCTGGGGACCTTTTATGGACACTCGGCCACCCCCAGGCGGCTGGGGACCAAGCGTGGACACCCGGCCGTCGGGCAGCTGGGGACTGAGTATGGATACCAGGTCGCCGACGCAGCCATGACGTGGTGGCCAGATTCCGACTCCTCATGCCTAAAAGGCCCAATTTCAAGTGCAAGCAAGCAAGCAGTATGGTATTGCAGCCTGCGGGTGGGTGGGTGGCAGGCTGCATACTTGCGCTTGCATTGCAAGGAATGGGGGAGGTACAATTGAACACTGCCCTGGGACAAGGACTTGAACGGGGATAGTTGCAAGTCTGCAACGACAGGTGCAGGGCGGGAGGCATCTTCGCATGTGCCATGATCAGGGTGTTGGCGTGCACACGCTACAGCGGAATAGGCTGTCCTTCCCACTAAATGCACTGGGGTTGGCACAGGTAATGTTTTGGTATGCGTTCTTGTGTATAAAGCGCACCGGGACAAATAGGGGCGGCTGGGGACCGAGTGTGGACACCCGGCCGCCGGGCGGCTGGGGACTGAGTATGAATACCAGGCCGCAGATGCAGCCATGACATGGTGGCCGGCGTCTGCCTCCACAAGCCTTAAAGGCCTCATTTCAAGTGCAAGCAATCTAGCAGTATGGTATTGCAGCCTGGGGGTGGGTGGGTGGCAGGCTGCACACTTACGCTTGCATTCCAAGAAAACAAAGCAGATGCTAACTTCTATCATCATCATCATGCTCCTCACCTTGGCACTCTCAGCTTCCCTGATGGAGAAGCCAGGGCCCACCGGAGGAGTCTGGTTGTCTTATGGGCTCGTCCAATGCTGCCCTAAAGCAGGCCAGGCTAACAAAAGTGTGGGGAAGGTTACCAGGACAAATAGTGGCGGCTGGGGACTGAGTATAGAGACCTCGCTGCCGCAGCAGCCATGGGGTAGTGGCCAGCTTCGGCCTCTTCCAAGCTATAAGGCCCCATTTCAAGTGCAAGCTACCAGTATGGTATTGCAGCCTGGGGGTGGGTGGGTGGCAGGCTGCACACTTACGCTTGCATTACAAGAAAGCAAAGCAGATGCTAACTTCTATCATCATCATCATGCTCCTCACCTTGGGACTCTCAACACCCCTGATGGAGAAGCCAGGGCCCACCGGAGGAGTCTCTGGTTGTCTGGTAGGCTTGTCCAATGCTGCCCTAAAGCAGGCCAGGCTAAGTGTGGGGAAGGTTCCCGGGACAAATAGTGGCGGCTGGGGACTGAGTATGGAGACCTCGCCGCGGACGCAGCCATGAGGTAGTGGCCAGCTTCGGCCTCCTCCAAACTAAAAGGCCTCATTTCAAGTGCAAGCTAGCAGTATAGTATTGCAGCCTGCGGGTGGGTGGGTGCTTGGCTGCATATTTGCGCTTGCATTGCAAGGAATGGGGAGGTACAATTGAACACTGCCCTGGGACAAGGACTTGCACGGGGATAGTTGCAAGTCTGCATCTTCTGATGCGGCAAGGATCACTTCTGATGGGCACACAATTAGGCAGTGACCTGGGTGTCAGAGATGCTTCCAGGGGTCTTCCCTATGCTGTTCCCATGTCTTTTCAGCACTGTATGCATGCGTCACACAGCACATGGCCAGATAAGGTTGTAAAATGTTAAAATGACATTTCCCGGTGAATGCATTTGTCACCATTGAAAGCAATACAAAAGTGCAAAAACGCATAATAAATGCTACTTGTGAACATAGCCCAAGGTGTGGAGGAGTATTTTTGTTTTTGGTTATTTATTTTACCTTATACACAAGTCTTTACCCTGGAAAGGATGTTCCTTAACATATTTCACAGGAAAACCGTTTCAGTTTCGTTTTTGAACGTTTTATTGTGAGCCCGTAAAAGTGGCTTAATACCTCTGACCACGTTGTTGACAGCAGTGACCTGGGGGTCAGAAATGCTTCCTGGGGCGATGCCCATGCTGTCCCCATGTCATTTGAGCACTGTCACTCTCATTTTGTGCACTTTTTAGGCTTTCTACAGACTGCCGGGGGTGCCGCTGCAAAAATGCTCGGGTCTCCCATAGCCTTTGGGCTCGTTGCTCGGGTCGAGCACCCGAGTATCATGGTGAGCTCGGCCCGAGCTTCGAGCACCCGAGCATTTTAATGCTCGCTCAACACTACTCTACATGCTTTAATCTGCTTCACAATATCTGGATGTGTATCACAAGGTGTATGTTTAACTGATCAGTGTCTTTGAGATTCAATATGCCAACATTAATAAAATTATTTAATAGGAGAGTTTTGTGATAAAAATACAGTGTTAACCTTACATAACCTT
Source organism: Phyllobates terribilis (assembly GCF_046119375.1). Lineage (NCBI taxonomy): Eukaryota > Metazoa > Chordata > Amphibia > Anura > Dendrobatidae > Phyllobates > Phyllobates terribilis. The sequence goes on along the minus strand of NW_027362762.1, from coordinate 199,491,067 downwards.
GCTTCTTAGTATTTTCTAAGAGGAAGTGTAAGCTGCTCACCACTTGCAATTTGATAAGCTGGAAGGCATTACCATTTATAGATTAAGGAGGCAAATGCTGGAGTGTAAACCCATGCTCCATTTATCACAACCACACATGCATTTCATCACTTGCTCTGTAATAAAAGCTTGTCATCAGCAGCATGTTAAATATTTGGGGTCTAAGTATGAAAATGAAATGTGGAATTGGCTGGAGGGTATTTTTTGGGTTACAGCTGAAAGTCCCAAGGCAATATTTTTACACTATAATGTTTATTAAGTGTTTATGTGATATTGTCAATCTTTTGTCACATGCAGAGTGCATTATTCAACATCTGGAGATCATTTTCAGCTGTCAATAAATTTGGTGATTTTTTAAAAATATTTTATACAATTAAATTTTAATATCACATACAGAAAAAATGTTGGACCTGATTTATCAGATATCTTTACACACATTTAAAAGTGTCCTAATCCAAATTCTGTACCTAAATAAATCCACATCAAGCCCATCAACATTTCATATCCAATTTTTGTCCATAGTGTGGAACATGCATGTAATTTGTGTGATTTCTGCACAGAATATTCACAAATTAGCCCCTCTAAATTAAAGTTCTAAATTCTAATCAGATCCACCTTAAATTAAAAGGCAGGGCAGATTCTAGCTTTTCTGCTGCCTGAGGTGAAAATCGAAATGGTGCCCCCCCCATCCGCCATTCAAAAAAGAATTCACCAATGATTAAATAGTGCACATATATCAGCATAAAGAAATCATAAGTACCTTATTTTTCGGACGCACTTTTTTCTTCCAAAATTTTGGAACAAAGTTGGGGGTGCGTCTTATAGTATAGTATGACAGCATGTGTGACACCCCAGGGGTCTGGTTGCCACAGTGATAGAGATATTACGTCTGAGAGCAGGTGGGAGGTCTCTTGGTCAGGGATCCTATGCATGCCACACCTCCTGCCCAGTCCTGGGAGGGGAAGAACTTCCCCTATATAAACCTAGGGCTGAGGCAGGGTGAGTGAGTAGAGAAGAAGTAGAGACAGAGAAGAGCAGCAGATATAGGAGAAGAACATCAGGAGCTCTGTGGGAGCAGTGCTACAAGGAGTCAGGTGCTGGCAGCTGCAGAGCTCGCCCTGACTGAGAAGTTATCACCGGACCCGGAGTCCGAGGCTGTGGGGACTAACTCCTATCCAGCAGCAGAAACCGACCGGCAGGGGATTGCAGGTCCTCTGGCCCAGAAACCCGAAGGCACGGTCACACGCGTGGGACCAGCACCGCCGTCGTGGAGCGGAAGCTACTAGAAGGCCCCGAGTCACCGGCCATACGGGTGAGCACCACACGGTACACTCAGGGACGTGGGCTACTTATACCCACCTCTAGCAAGGTAGCCGGAAGAGTATCGTTAGTTTGGGAGGCCTACAACTCCGCCTGGCCAGGGGAGATCCCATCTGCTCAAGGACTGACCAGGCCCCAATCGCTAGCCAGTACTCCGGGAGGGTCTATCTTTGTCACCAGTAAAGACCCTGAACTACACCGTACCGTCTCCGAGTGGTTCCTGCTACCCCCATCATCCACGTCGGTTGCCCTGAGGCCATACCCCTCCCGTTGGGGGTTATACCATCACGCTGCACAATCCTACCACCGGCCTCAGCAGTCTGCCCTGCAGCAGCAGCTCCTTAGCTGTACTCAACGGGTGGCGTAGTCGTCCAACATCTACCGCTAATACAGCGCCACTTAGTCTGACTCCCTGGGCACGGACCGGATCACCGCCACGAGACTACAACCCTCAAGAGATCCGGCTCCGGGTAAGCTCCCGCGTGCGCAACGCAGCGCGACACAGGCCCAGGGTCGCGTCAACTTTTGGCGTAGTCGGCAGGATTTCGTGCCCGCAACCACCGGGTACTGCGTGCCTGAAAAAGACTGTTCAAACTTACCTGTGGTGAAGATTCCCGCCATCTGGCGCCATCTTCCGCTTCCTTCCCGCCATCGGTGGAGTTTTCCCGCCATCCGGCGCCATCTTCGGCCTTCTTCCCGCCATACGTGGAGTTTTCCCGCCATTGGACGCCATCTTGAGGACGCCGCGCGGGACGAAGAGGGGCGTGGACTCCGAAAGCGCGCGAGAACTGAAGCCCCGCCTCACGTCCGGACGTTGCGTAAGGTCCTGGAAGGAGCCCAGCAGACGCCGACGTCACAGGAGCGCGACGGAAGGTCCTCAACCCTGACGATCCACTGCGGAGCCGCGGCCTACGGAAGAGGATCATCGCAAGGTAGGCCACGGTCCACTAGGGGGGAGAAGGATGTCGGATACGGAGGAAAGCTTCACCGCTTCAACCCCCACCAGCGCCACCGCTGTTGCGGTCATGCCTTTCACCATGCCCTATATCCCGGGGGCAGCCTGGCTACCCCAGTACTCAGGGGAGTCACATACCCTGCATGACTTTAGAGAAAAGCTGGATAGTCTCTTCCAGGTGTACCCCCTCACAGAGGAGCAAAAAGTGAGCATCCTGGTGGCCCAATTAACCGGGGCAGCCCAAAGGGAGGTAAAGTCCTGGCCACCTGGGGGGAGGACTGTCGCAGGTATACTAACCCGGCTGAGGGACACCTTTGATACCCGCACCTCAGCCGAGATCAAGCTTAGATTCTACGGGTGCAAACAGCGGGCACATGAGAGTATAAGGGACTATGCCCTGAACCTACAAGAGGCCCTGAGAGCCATTAAGCAGACCGACCCTGACGGCGTGGGAGACGAGGACAGGCTGTTGACTGAACAATTTATAGAGGGTTTATATTGCAATGCCCACCGAACCCAGTTGCGGGCAATGGCCTTACAGGACCCTCATCTGGGATTTGCACAGTTCAAGGACAGAGCCATCCGGGTGCTCCGAGAACCGGCACCAGGTGGCGTTGTGACCCACAGACGCCCCACTACCACTTACCACCAGGAGGCGGCACCCTTGTCGGCAGGGCCTGTGGGAGCTGATGCGCAGGCTTTGAACAATGACCCGGCTCCAGACCTGCACCATCAGGTCCAAGAGCTAGCTAAAAGCGTTGCCGCGCTAACCCGAACTGTGCAGTCTTTACAGGTTTCCACTCCAGGGAAGATCCAGCTGGCATCCGGACCGAAGGACATCCCGTGGCGTCGACCAAGGAGGACCCCACCGGCCAGAGGAAGACCCAGCGACCGATACAACGAGGACGGACGACCCATCTGCCGCCGCTGCAATCAACCCGGACATATGGCAAGGTACTGTCCTTTAAACTGGCACAACCTGGGGTAGAGGGCCAACCCCCAGGAAAAAGATCACCAGGCCCATCGAACTGGCGCGACAAATATGTGGGAGGACGTCCAGTCTTACCCGTGGTACTGGATGGCATTCCTATGAGTGCCCTACTGGACACCGGGTCACAGGTCACCACCATCCCGTACGTGCTCTTCAAGCAGTACTGGAATGACTCGGATATCACCCGCTACCCTGACGACGACTTGAGTATCATCGCCAGCAATGGTCAGCCCGTGCCACAGATTGGATTTAAAGAGGTGACCATTAAAATCGGTAGAGTCGAACTGGCAGCACAGGGACTGATCATTGTAGACATTGACAAACACGAGAGTCACCCAAAGATAACTCTAGGAACTAATGTAATTGAAAATTGTCTTGCAGAGGTGATTTTCCTTTTACAGCAGGTTGCCAAGAACGCCAGCTCCGGCCAGCAGCGAGTGCTCCAGAAAGAGATCCGGGCACTGATGCGACGGCAACAGCTAGAACTCTCCGGTGGTGAGATTGGTAGCGTGCGAATGTGTGACCCTTTCCCTATTGCCATGCCCCCGAAAAGTGAAATGATGATTTGGTGCCGGGCAGCTATTGGTCTGAGAGGTAGAGATTACCAGGCAATGGTAGAACCAGTTTACTCAGACAGTAGGCCCACCATTTTGACAGCACGGGGGGTGGTCAATGTACGCCATGGGAGGGTGCCCGTTCGCATAATAAATATCGGGAAGAGGGAAGTGTACCTGCCCCGGTATGCCACGCTAGCCAAATTGTATACCATCAATCAAGATTCCATACAGTCCGTAGAACCCTTGCCTCCATCTTCCCCGGAGGAAGGTAACGGCTCTCAGAAAACAATGGAGGACTGGTGTCAGCAACTACATTTGGGTACTGACTCCACTCCCTCACACCAGAAACAGGGAGTCTATCGGGTGGTTCAAGAGTACGAGAGAGTGTTTAGTAAACACCCGTTAGACTTCGGGCAAGTCAAGGGGGTAGAACACCACATCCCTACGGGAGACCATCCTCCCATAAAAGAGAGGTATCGACCCGTACCCCCTGCACACTACCAACACGCCAAGGGGATGCTTAGAGACATGAAGGAGGCTGGGGTGATCAGGGATAGCTGTAGCCCCTGGGCAGCTCCACTAGTCTTAGTCAAAAAGAAAGACAACACCATGAGGATGTGTGTAGATTACCGGAAAATCAACCGTATCACACACAAGGATGCGTACCCCTTACCAAGGATAGAGGAGTCTTTGGCTGCTTTAAGATCTGCTAACTTCTTCTCTACCTTCGATCTCACTAGTGGGTACTGGCAGGTTCCTGTAGCAGAGGCGGACCGGGAGAAGACCGCATTCACCACCCCGATGGGACTTAGCGAGTTTACCTGCATGCCGTTCGGACTCTGCAACGCACCAGGAACCTTCCAACGATTAATGGAGTGCTGTCTGGGCCACAGAAACTTCGAGACGGTCCTGCTGTACCTGGACGATGTCATCGTATATTCCAAGACGTATGAGGACCACCTGAAACACCTGGCGGAAGTGTTCGAAGCTCTGGCAAGCTACGGCCTAAAGGTGAAACCCTCCAAGTGTCACCTCCCGAAACCAAAGGTGCAGTACCTGGGACACGTGGTGAGCGCTGATGGAGTGGCTCCCGACCCTGATAAGATCACCGCAATTAAGGAATGGCCAAGTCCCTCCAGTGTAAAGGAAGTGCGGCAGTTCCTCGGGTTGGTAGGCTATTACCGCAGATTCATCCCCGGTTTCACCAAAAAGGCAGCTCCTATGCAGGACCTCCTGATAGGCCAGTCCCGAAAGGCCAAGAACCAGAAGCCACCCTTCAGATGGGAGAAGTTAGAAGAAGAGTCCTTCCGCCAGCTGAAGATGGCCCTCACGGGGGGATGAAATCCTGGCGTACCCTGATTACAGCCAGCCCTTTATCCTCTACACCGACGCAAGTAACATCGGGCTAGGAGCCGTGCTGTCCCAGATCCAGCAGGGGAAAGAACGAGTAATCGCTTACGCCAGCCGAAAACTGCGACCCACCGAGAGAAACCCTGAGAATTACAGCTCATTTAAGCTAGAGTTCCTGGCAGTGGTGTGGGCAGTCACCGAACGCTTTAAGCACTACCTCGCTTCCTCCCGGTTCATCGTGTACACGGATAACAACCCGTTGACACACCTGGACACAGCAAGACTCGGTGCCCTAGAGCAGAGATGGATGGCCCGTCTGTCCAACTACGAGTTCACAATCAAATACCGGGCAGGACGCTCCAATACCAACGCGGACGCCCTGTCCAGGATGCCAAACCTACCGGACGTAGGAGAAGATCCAGAGGGACTGGAAGAAGTCGAACTCCCCGCGTTCCACCGTCATGGGACTATCCAGTATTCCCACCGGGTAAGGAGTGAGCAAGCTGCTACGTTTAATCCCTTGCCTCACTACAACTGGGCGGAAACGCAAGACAGTGACCCTGCCGTCCGACTGGTGAAGGAGATGCTGACTCGGCCAGAGGCTCACCTTGACCCAGACGCTCCGGAGGAAGCCAAGCAACTGTGGGCTGAGAAGAGTCGACTGTTCCTTTATAAGGGGAAGTTGTGCCGCCGAATGGTTAACTCCCGGACGCATGAACTAATCTGGCAAGTAGTGGTGCCACGAAGAGACGCAGCCGTGGTGATGGAGGCATACCACGATGGGGCTGGACACTTCGGATGGAAGAAGCTGGAGTTCCTGCTGCGCGGGCGGTTCCACTGGGTAGGCATGAGGGGAACCATCGAGAGGTGGTGCAGAGACTGTGGCCCGTGCAACCTAAGAAGGAAGGACCGTGCCAGCCAGAAGACTCCCCTGCAGTCCATCGTCACCCGGCAGCCGTTGGAACTGGTAGCCTTGGATCATGTAAAACTGACCCCAAGCAGAAGTGGCTACGTCTACGCACTAACCATCGTGGATCACTACTCCCGGTTCTTGGTTGTCGTCCCCGTCAAGGACTTAACAGCTCGAACAGCAGCTAGAGCCTTCCAGCAGCATTTCTGCCGTCCACACGGGTACCCGGACCAAGTGTTGACAGACCAGGGACCTGCCTTTGAAGCGGAGGTCTTCCAAGAATTCTGCACTCTGTATGGCTGCCGGAAGATAAGGACGACACCCTATCATCCGCAAACTAATGGACTTTGTGAGAAAATGAACCAGGTGGTGATAGATCTTCTGAAAACATTGCCCCTGGAAGAACGCAGTCTGTGGCCTGAGAGGCTGCCCGACCTAGTGGACCTATACAACCACATCCCGGTAGGTTCCACCAACTGTACCCCGGCTTACCTGATGAGGGCAAGACCTGGTAAGCTACCTGTTGACCTGGAGATGCGAGTCCTGACACCCGAGGACACTTCACCAGAAGCAGACTGGGACACAGAGAGGCAGCAGCAGTACCGGAAAGTACAGGAGAGCGTGGAGCGAAGTCTCTGTCAAGCTAGGAAAAGACAAGAGAAAACTTACAACCAGTATGCTCCCGCTGTTCCCCTGGTACCCGGAGAGCAGGTCTTGAAGAGAAAAAGGCGGCTCCACAAATTGGACGACCAGTGGGAGAAGGACCCGTACATCGTACTGCCCTCAAGCCACGACAACCCGAAGGTCTGTACCATCAGTAAAGACGGAGGGGAAACCACAACCATTGTATCCCGGGATCACCTGAAGAAGTGTCCCGAACAGCTACGGGACCCTGAAGAGGAACAAGAAGACCCTCGACCCGTAGAGGAAAGGGAAGATATGGTTAGTACTGTGCTCGGAGACTTCCCTCAGTCTTGGACTCAAGTCAATGGCGCAGTTGTGGTACCCGTACTCACCTTCCTCCAACCAGCATCCCAAGCACCTACGGAGCAACAGGTAGAGCTGGAAGAACAGCCGGTCCAGGAGGCAGAAGACCCCACACCAGCAGACCAGGAGGATCAACCCTCTGCTTATAGTGAACCTGCCATGCCTCTAGTGAGCCAAAGGGCCCATGGACAGCTGCCCAGTTTACCCTTGACAGCTCCTACACCCTGTAGTTCAGGGCCAGACAGTCAGCTCCGTAGGTCCACTAGGGCCACTAGAGGCCAGTTACCCGCACGTTGGAGGATTTGAAGTGTTTAAATTGTTTTATTTGTGGTCACCTGTCTGTTACTTGTAAATAATTATGTGTTTCTAGTTATTTTTAGGAGTCCTTGGTGGATTTACCGGGAATCCTTGTACAATTAGTTGGAGCGTAACCCAGGATGGACTAAAAGACTGATAAGGACTCGGGGCAGGACAGACCCCTACCTGGTTACGTCTCCCTGTTTTGGTGAAATGGACACCTTTGTTTTCTTCAAAACTGCACCCGGTTGCGGACACGCCGTAACCATCTTTATGTGTTTTTCTTATTGTATTATTATTGTTTATACCTTGTTATGTTTTTCTAAAAATATGTTTAGTCCCGGAGTACTAAATTTCACTAGGGGGGAATGTGACACCCCAGGGGTCTGGTTGCCACAGTGATAGAGATATTACGTCTGAGAGCAGGTGGGAGGTCTCTTGGTCAGGGATCCTATGCATGCCACACCTCCTGCCCAGTCCTGGGAGGGGAAGAACTTCCCCTATATAAACCTAGGGCTGAGGCAGGGTGAGTGAGTAGAGAAGAAGTAGAGACAGAGAAGAGCAGCAGATATAGGAGAAGAACATCAGGAGCTCTGTGGGAGCAGTGCTACAAGGAGTCAGGTGCTGGCAGCTGCAGAGCTCGCCCTGACTGAGAAGTTATCACCGGACCCGGAGTCCGAGGCTGTGGGGACTAACTCCTATCCAGCAGCAGAAACCGACCGGCAGGGGATTGCAGGTCCTCTGGCCCACAAACCCGAAGGCACGGTCACACGCGTGGGACCAGCACCGCCGTCGTGGAGCGGAAGCTACTAGAAGGCCCCGAGTCACCGGCCATACGGGTGAGCACCACACGGTACACTCAGGGACGTGGGCTACTTATACCCACCTCTAGCAAGGTAGCCGGAAGAGTATCGTTAGTTTGGGAGGCCTACAACTCCGCCTGGCCAGGGGAGATCCCATCTGCTCAAGGACTGACCAGGCCCCAATCGCTAGCCAGTACTCCGGGAGGGTCTATCTTTGTCACCAGTAAAGACCCTGAACTACACCGTACCGTCTCCGAGTGGTTCCTGCTACCCCCATCATCCACGTCGGTTGCCCTGAGGCCATACCCCTCCCGTTGGGGGTTATACCATCACACTGCACAATCCTACCACCGGCCTCAGCAGTCTGCCCTGCAGCAGCAGCTCCTTAGCTGTACTCAACGGGTGGCGTAGTCGTCCAACATCTACCGCTAATACAGCGCCACTTAGTCTGACTCCCTGGGCACGGACCGGATCACCGCCACGAGACTACAACCCTCAAGAGATCCGGCTCCGGGTAAGCTCCCGCGTGCGCAACGCAGCGCGACACAGGCCCAGGGGCGCGTCACATGTATGACAGGATGGGGTACCATGTATATCAGGATGGGGGGCCATGTATACATGCATAACAGAGTCAGCAGCAGATTCCCCCATAAGAGTGCCTCACGACCACATTTTTTGCTTCTATTTTTTTTCTGTTTTCCTCCTCTAAAACCTAGGTGCGTCTTAAAGTCCGATGCATCTAATAGTCCAAAAAATACGGTATATACCAGCATCCACCAATGAATAAATGATACAAACAGATATATATCACCATGAAGAAAATTCCTCATTCTGGCCCCCATACAGTATTATGTCCTTCTCTGTGGCCTGCATACCATGATAATGTATCCCATTCTAGCTCAAATATTGTAATAATGTCCCCCATCCTGCCCACCATACAGTAATATTGTCCCCCATTCTGGCCCCCATACTGATTATGGATAATATTAAAGGTGGAAAAAGTTCGGAAATGATTCTTCAAAGTATAATTTTTTCACTTGTCAAAACCCTGTCATGTTAACAGGGGTGTGTAGCATTTTTATATCCACAGTATACACATCTCATCCAGATAGCAGGAAATACCAATGTAGTGAACACTAGGGGTACCACTGAACATTTGGGCATTGGTACAGTTCTCAAAAGCCCATGACAAGAAGGGACCTCAGTTAGAGAGGACACTTTGATTGGTTGTTGATACATTACAGATGTATGTTATAAAACATTAAATTTGCAGTTAAATATAACAAAAATGTAGTGCATCTTTGTCCAGTTTTTGATAGTACTAATTGTTTTTATAGAAGGTATTAAAACTTTTCTAAGCCAGGCCATTGCTTTTCCATATACACGTATTAGTAGGATAATCAATCGTTATCAGTTTGGTAACTGGGAGTTATAGTTCAGCAACAGCTGGAAAGTTCAGGGTAATTGTTGAGAGTTGACTCATTCTTGGTCAATTTTTCTGCACAGAAACACCCATAATGACTCTCAATAAAACTACTCCCAGATTTATAGATAAAAAGATTTATTTTCTATTGATGGGATTTGCTTTGTTTGATATAAATATTTTAATTGACTTATAATATTCCATTTTTCCCTAGGGGTTCTAAGTAACTAAGTAAAAATAAGACAATTAGAGGACAAAACAATTGCATCAAAGGAATCAAAGAAAACATAGTAATTGATTTCAATAGGATTAATACCTTTCATGATGGATTTACAGACACACTCGGCATAGAAGTGTATCTAGAAGCAACTCTATTTCTGTTGTCAGAAAACTGATGGAAATTACCTTTATTAATCTATGTGGAACAATGCTGTAAATAGAAGAGGATGGAAATCAATATAGATTTTCCAACATAGTACCAACTTTATCCACCCAGTACCGAAGGTCTTAATGTTTGTTTTTTTGTTCTTCCATTCCCTTTCAATTGTCCTTAGTCTACTTCCACAATGACCTTTTGCCTCTAGAATCTTCTAGAGAGAATTTTTGTACACGTACTGGACCAGTCCAAGCCCATGGCCTCTATGGAGTCCATAGCAGCCAGATAATCGACCTCTATGATACATACAGTAGATTCTTGAAACAGACTTTTAACAAACATGATCTGTGTTTATGGCTGTCAAAGTGTATAGAAGACAATATACAGTATTGTGCAAACGTTTTACGCAGGTGTAGAAAAAATTCTGAAAAGTAAGAATGCTTTCAAAAATAGAAATGTTAATAGTTTATTTTTATCAGCTAAGAAAATGCAAAGTGAATGAACAAAAGAGAAATTTAAATCATATGGACTAACAAAAGATAACAACTCGGATATGGAAAAACCGTCTAACATAAACAAAACTCCCCTGTATAAAAAATAAACTTTATTTATAATCATTAAAATGAGAATATTGTAAAATTCCCAAAGTAGCAAAATACTTATTGGCCCAGATGGTCACAATTGATATCCACTACTAAGCCAAAAAAGTACATTGCAAATGTGACAATGGGTCAGAATGGAGGGGTAAGGGAATAAATACTCTCCCTAAACAATATGCCCTATAGATGACCCTACCTGGTGGTTGGCACTCTATATCAACATGCAAGATTGGTGCCCCCCACTCACTGTCACCTTGCCCTAGGAGACCCCTTCTGTCTCTTTGTTTAATCCAGACAGACTTTATGCTGTTGAACTCTATTATGATCTCATCTGTCCACGAAACATTGATACCAGAGCTTTCTGGCTTGTCCAGGTGTAGGGGGTCAGCCCCTGCTAACAACTGAATTACACTGTAACTTTAAGAGACTCCAACTCCTGGGCAGGGTAATATTTATCTTAAATTTCCATAATATGTGCACAATCTGTCTCACTGTGCATTGGAAGAGTCCAAACTCTTTAGTGATGGTGTTGTAACCAGCCTGGTCAACAACTCTTCTTCTGAGGTCCTCAGAAATCTCTGTTGTTTGTGCCATTAGACACTTTCCAAAACATGTGTTGTGAAGATCAGACATTGTTTCATCCCAGTTCTATAAATGAAACAGGTCACTCACTCACACTTGGTTGTCATAAAACAACACACACTAATTTCAACTTCAAATTATCTACTGATCCTAAAGGTTTATATACTGTTGCCACTCACAGTCATGTGATATTGGATAATTTTCCTGATTTAAAAAAATGGCAGTCTAATATTTGTAACTCATTTGTTTGAGTTTGTTCTCTTTATTTACTTTAAGGACTTGGTTGAAAATATGATGTAGTTTTAGGTCAAATTTATGGATGAACATGAAAAATCTCATTTGAAAAAGGAAAAAAAAAAACTCACCGTTCTATATCATCTTATGCCTGCTTCATCTCACTGGAGTGCCGTATCCAAAACTGCTGACCTGCAGAGAAATCCATGAAAAGCATAAAGTGGGAAGGCACCTCCAGTTAAAACAATCTTCAAACTTTATTTCATAACAAAAAGGAGATTAAAAATTTCCACATGTTGGCGGTAAAAACAACATGTGGAAATTTATATTCTACTTTTTCATATGAAATAAAGCTTTTAACTGGAGGTGCCTTCCCACTTTATGCTTTTGATGAAAAATCTGATGCTGATTACATTTGTGCTTTGTCTATAGTACATGTTTAATAAAGTTAGTTTTGTTCACCAAAAATACTGCAAAAAATGTTTGTTGCATTTTTGCAGCATTTTTTTATACTTTTCCATTGCTTTCTATGGCTGAAAAAATGCTGCAAAAACGTTGAAAGAATTGACATGCTACAGATTTAAAACAAAACTGCAGTGGTCAAATAAAGTCAGGAAAAAAACTAATGTGTGCATAAAATTTCTGAAATCTCATAGCTTTTTAACCCATTTAAAGCCCATGACATACTAATACGCGTCTGTGCCCTGGGACTTAAGAGCCTGACCCGTATTAGTACGTCATCGCGATCGCGCGTGCACACAGGCTGTGCGGGCGCGATCGCCGCCAGGTGTCAGCTGATTGTCTCAACTGACACCCGGTGCTATGTGTAGGGAGCGGTCCCGCACCGCTCACGGCACATTAACCCCCGCAATGCTGCGATCGAAGTCGATCGCAGCATTGCGGTGGCTAAGGGGAGGTGATCGGTATACTCACCTCCTCTTCTGGCCTCCAGCGCTGTCTGCCGCGGCTTCCCGGGTGTCGCCATGATGACCCAATGTCGTCATGACAACATCCGGGTCACCAGAGAAGCAGGAAGATTTTTTGGTCATGCGCAGTGCATTTCCAAATTATCTTCTCCCTGTCCAGCTCTGACAGCCTGCACGGCACAGGGATGGTGCTCCATCCCTATGCTGTGCAGGCGATCAGAATAAAAAAAAGTGAAAGTCCCATAGTGGGACAAAGTAAAAAAGTAAAAAAAACTCTCAGAAAGTGAAAAAAAAAAAAAAAAAATGTGAAAATATTTAAAAGAAAAATAAAAAAAATAATCCACCAAAAATGAAAATATAATGTACCCATCAATAAATATTATTATGAAAAAAAAACAAACAAACAATAAAAGTACACATATTTGGTATCGCCGCGTCCGGAACGACCTGACCTATAAAATTGTCCCTCTAGTTAACCCCTTCAGTGAACACGGTAAAAAAAAAAAAAAAAAAACTAAGCAAAAAACAATGCTTTATCATCATACCGCCAAACAAAAAAATGGAATAACATGCGATGAAAAAGACAAATATAAATAAAAATGGTACCGCTGAAAACGTCACGTTGTCCCGCAAAAAACAAGCCACCATACAGCTCCATCATCCGAAAAATCAAAAAGTTATAGCTCTCAGAATAAAGCGATGCAAAAAAATAATTTTTTCTATAAAATAGCTTTTGTTGTGTAAAAGCGCCAAAACATAGAAAAAGGATATAAATGTGGTACTGCTGTAAACGTACTGACCTGAAGAATAAAGCTACCTTATCAATTTTACCACACGTGGAGTAGAATAAAAAAATAAAAACAATTCCTGAATTGTTGGTTTTTGTTTATTCTGCCTCCCAAAAGCTGGAATAGAAAGCGATCAAAAAATGTGACATGCCTGAAAATGGCACCAATAAAAACGTCAACTCATCCTGCAAAAAACAAGCCATCACATGACTCTGTCGGCCAAAATATGGAAAAATTATAGCTCTCAAAATATGGCGATGCAAAAACTAGATTTTTCAAAATATGTGTCTTTTAGCTGTCAATCATAAAAACCCGATATCATTCTGGTACCTCTGTAGTCGCACCGACCCGAAGAATAAGGTCGTCTAATCACTTATACAGCACTATGAACGGTGTAAAAAATAAACGCTAGGGCTGGGGTTGGGGTTAGGGTTGGGGTTGTTGTTTTTTTCAAAAGTAAAAAAAAAAAAAGATGACGATATGGCAACTAGTGTTGAATGCAAGTACTCGCTACTTGAGTTTGCATCGGGTGCTCGGGTATGCATTGAGTATCGCGGGTGTTTGAGTCTCCGCCCCATATACTTCGCGGCCAAAAAACCTCGCGGGGATTGCCTGCCATGCACGACCGATCCCCGCATGTTTTTTTTGGGGTGTCTAATAACCGTAAAACATGCGGGCGGGGACTCGAGCATTTCACTTGATCACCTGTGATACATGGTGCATACCTGAGTACCCGATGCAAACTCAAGTAGCGAGCACTTGCGCTCAAGACTAATGACAACTTATTCAATATGATGACCTAATGTCATCAAATTCTGTGTCGTACCTCTGGGTTCAAAATGTTCACTATACCCCTGGATAAAATCCTTGAGGGGTGTAGTTTCCAAAATGGGGTCACTTGTGTGAGGTTTCAACTATTTAGGCACATAGGGGCTCTCCAAACGCGACATGGCGTCCGCTCTTGATTCCAGCCGATTTTGCGTTCAAAAAGTCACACAGTGCTCCTTCCCTTCTGAACTTTGCCGTGCACCCAAACACTGTATTTTCCCCACATATGGGGTATTGGCGTACTCAGGAGAAATTGCACAAAAGTTTTTGGGATCTATTTTCTCCTGTTACCCTTGTGAAAATAAAAAAATTGGGGCTAAAACGTAATTTTTGTGGAAAAAGTTTGATTTTTTTATTTTCACGGCTCCATGTTATAAACTTCTGTAAAGGACTTGGGGGTTCAAGATGCTCACCACACATCTAGATAAGTTCCCTGAGGGGTCTAGTTTCCAAAATGGTGTCACTTGTGGGGGGTTTCCACTGTTTAGGCACATCAGGGGCACATCCGCTAATTATTCAAGCAAATTTTACAATCAAAAAGTCAAATGGCGCTCCTTCCCTTCCTAACCCTGCCGCACGCCCAAACAGTGGTTTTCCTCCACATATGGGGTATCTGCTAACTCAGGAGAAATTGCACAACAGACTGCATAGTGCAATTTCTTCTGTTACCCTTATGAAAATGCAAAAGTGGGGGCTGAAAAACATTTTTGTGGGAAAAATGTGAAAATTTTATTTTTACGGCTCAATGTTATAAACTTCTGTGAAGCACCTGGGGGTTCAAGGTGCTCACCACACATCTAGATAAGTTCCCAAATTGGTCTAGTTTCCAAAATGGTGTCACTTGTGGCCGGTTTCCACTGTTTAGGCACATCAGGGGCTCCCCAAATGCAACATGGCGTCCGCTAATTATTCAAGCAAATTTTACATTCAAAAAGTCAAATGGCGCTCCTTCCCTTCGGAACCCTGCCGTGCGCCCAAACAGTGGTTTTCCCCCACATATGGGGTATCTGCTTACTCAAGAGAAATTGCACAACAAACTGCATGGTGCAATTTCTCCTGTTACCCTTATGAAAATGCAAAAGTGGGGGCTGAAAAACTTTTTTGTGGGAAAAATGTGAAAATTTTATTTTTATGGCTCAATGTTATAAACTTCTGTGAAGCACCTGGGGGTTCAAGGTGCTCACCACACATCTAGATAAGTTCCCTGAGGGGTCTAGTTTCCAAAATGGTGTCACTTGTGGGGTTTTTTCACTGTTTAGGCACATCAGGACTCCCCAAATGCAATATGGCGTCCGCTAATTATTCAAGCAAATTTTACATTCAAAAAGTCAAATGGCACTCCTTCCCTTCCGAACCCTGCCGTGCGCCCAAACAGTGGTTTTCCCCCACATATGGGTATCTGCTTACTGAGGAGAAATTGAACAACAAACTGCATGGTGAAATTTCTCCTGTTACCCTTATGAAAATGCAAAAGTGGGGGCTTAAAAACATTTTTGTGGGAAAAATGTGAAAATTTTATTTTTACGGCTCAATGTTATAAACTTCTGTGAAGCACCTGGGGGTTCAAGGTGCTCACCACACATCTAGATAAGTTCCCTGAGGGGTCTAGTTTCCAAAATGGTGTCACTTGTGGGGGGTTTCCACTGTTTAGGCACATCAGGGGCTCCCCAAATGCAACATGGCGTCCGCTAATTATTCAAGCAAATTTTACATTCAAAAAGTCAAATGGCGCTCCTTCCCTTCCGAACCCTGCCGTGCGCCCAAACAGTGGTTTTCCCCCACATATGGGGTATCTGCTTACTCAGGAGAAATTGCACAACAAATTTTATGGTCCATTTTTTCCTGTTACCCCTGCGAAAATAAAAAAAATTGGGTCTAAAGTAACATTTTTGTGAAAAAAGTTAAATGTTAATTTTTTTCTTCCACATTCCAAAAATTCCTGTGAAGCACCTGAAGGGTTAATAAAGTACTTGAAGCGTTCCAGAGTAATTACCTCATAAAGTGACAGTGGTCAGAATTGTAAAAATTGGCCTGGTCATTAACGTGCAAACCACCTTGGGTTGTAAAGGGGTTAAGGTACTGTAAAAAGCAGCTTTTAATTTATTTAAAAAAAATGCTTAAAAAATGATGCATCTGAACATAGCATAATAATCAAGAGCCAGAGTATGGCAGGGGTGATGTTATGATCAAGAAAGATCAAGGGCCCAGTACCCAAAAAAAAATAACATCACAGATAACTCATAATGAGTAGTGATGAGCAAGCACTAAAATGCTCGAGTGCTCGGTCCGAGTAACGTCTATGGGAAACTCGAGCATTTTTCCGGCAGCTCCCCCCGGCGGTCTGCAGAGGGCCTAAACATTGCCCAAATCGATGGGAACAGTGCTCAAATGACATAGGAACATCATGGGGAAGACCCCTGGAAGCATCTCTGACTCCCAGGTCACTGCTGTCAACAACGTTGTCAGAGGTATTACGCCACTTTTTCGGACTCACAATAAAACATACAAAAATGAAACCTAAATGGATTTTCCAGGGAAATATGTTAAGGAACAATCTTTCCAGGATTATGACTTGTACATAAGACAAAATAAATATACAAAAACAAAAATGCTCCTCCACACCTTGGGCTATGTTCACACGTAGCGTTTTTGATGCATTTTTGCACTTTTGCATTGCTTTCAACCAAGACAAATGCATTCACCAGGAAATGTCATTTTAACATTTTACAACCTTATCTGGCCATGTGGTGTGTGACATGGGAACTGCATGGGGAAGACCCCTGGGGCTGGAAGCATCTCTGACTTCCAGGGTACTACCTAAAACTGTGGCCATCTCATCAGACGTGATCCTATATTACTGCGGTAATAATACAGATATTTTCGGCAACGTGACAAATCTTAAACTCCATTTAAAATGGGCAAAGCGACTGTCAAGGGACCGGAAAGTGGACGTTATGGTGATGGTGATATTGCACACAGAGGCTGTGGGCAAGATGAAACTGTGCCTGCTAAGGGAGCACAACAAACACCCATGTCATGTCGAACTAGCTTCCTGTCCCAATTTCTAGGGGGCCGTGGAACACCACTATTGAAGCCAGAGCAGTGTGAAAGATTGTTGGTTGGATAGCAGATAAAGCTTCCAGTCACTTTGCCACCACCACCACCCTGTGTTCCACATGGTCCAGTCTCAGTAGATGTGAGTCTGGATCACATTATTATTATTACCTTATCGCCTTTTATTCCATGGCACTTTACATGTGAAAAAGGGGTATACATTGCAAAAACAATTACAATAATGTTGAACAAAAATGTGACAGCGACTGGTACAGGAGAGGACCCTGCTCGTGAGGGCTCACTCTACAAGGCATGGGTGAGGATACAGTAGGTGAGGATAGAGCTGGTCTTGCAGCGGTATGGTGGAGCGAGAGTTACTGCAGATTGTACACATGTTGCAAGAGGTGGGTCTTCAGCTTCCTTTTAAAGGTTTAAACAGTAGGCGAGAGTCAGAAATGGTGGGGTAGACAGTTCCAGAGAAGGGGGGATGCACAGGAGAAATCTTGTATGAACTGGAGTCTCTGGGTAATGGGGAGCAAGTGAAGGGATGGACAGAGAGGAGAGGCCAGGGAATAGGGAGGGGACAGGTGGATTAGTCGGGCAACAGAGTTTAGGATAGATTGGAGGAATGCGAGAGTGTTAGAAGAGAGGCCACAGAGCAGGAGGTTGCAGTCGCCGAGAAGGGAGATAATGAGCGCGTGCACTAGTGTTTTTGTAGATATTTGGTTGAGGAATGTGCGGATCCGGGAAATTTTTGCAGTCGTCATCTTCCTCACACTGATCCTCCTGACCTCCCACCATACTGAGTGCCCTGAAACAACTGATCCCACACTTGAACACTTTGAAGAGCTGTTTTGTTCATCTTTCCATTTATAGATTCTAGCCTCTCGCTCGGTCCGCTTGGAAGTGGAAAGAGCTTGGATATGTGGTTTGAAGGAGAGATTAGAGTCCAGAGTTATCCCAAGAGCTGTTCACTTTTCCATCAATAAATTTGGGACTCTCGACTGACCAGCTTCGAGCAGGGCAACAGAAAATCACTTGTAACGATTTGAGGAGCCATGGTCACCCGAAGGTGACGGTGGGAAAGTGCAAATACTGTCGCAAGAGGTAGATAATGATGAGACACAATGGACAGAAAGTCAGTAGGAGGACCAGGGTACGGAAGTCGAAAACGAAGCGGTGGACGATGAAGTCACTAATCCAACCTAGCAAGGGGACATGTAGAGCGAGGACAGCAGCACACTGGGGGAGGGAGGCATAGCACAACAACAGGCAGGAGCAAGCAGTGTGGTAGCCCAGACACAAGGCGGGCAACTGCTCCCTGAAACACCAACACGACGGTCTGGTTCTTTTTTAAAGACTGTTTAGAATACCCCAGAAAGGCCATTTGCAACATCTGCCAGGCCAGCATCAGCAAGAGCACCAAAACTACCAGCCTGTGCACCACCAGCATGCTCAGGCACATGACAACAAAGCACCTGACTAGCTGGGCCGAACACCAAGGTCCAGAAACAGTGTCTGCGGGTGACACCACTGCCTCTTCCACTGTTGTGCGTGCATGCCAATCCCCTGTCCATGGCGCATGCGAAGATGCCTCCCGTCCTGCACCTGTCATTGCAGACTTGCAACTATCACCATCCACGTCCTTGTCCCTTTGCAGCGTTCAGTTGTCCCTACCACAGTTCTTGGAATGCAAGCGCAAGTATGCAGCCAGACACTCACCCATAGGCCACAATACTAAAATGACACATTTCTGGACTGCTTGCACTTGAAATGTTGCCTTTTAGGCTCGTGGAGGCGGAAGCTTTCCACAACCTCATGGCGGCGGCGGCCAGGTGTCCATACTCGGTCCCCAGCCGCCACTATTTCTCCTGGTATCGTCTCCGCCTTCCATAAGCCCGGGTTCCAGAAAATTACCCGCGCCCTTTCCCGTGTACTTAAGTGGGAAGTACCACCTAACCACAAACACGTGGACAAGTGAAAGTGGCCAGGGACGGTACATCTCACTGACGCATGTCACTTGGTTAATATTGTGCTCGGTCTCCGAGACAACGACCAAATTATTCATGATGGTTGGATCATCCATCTCCTTAGCTTTGTGTTACTTGGAATGCAAGCGCAAGTATGCAGCCAACCAGCCACCCACCAACAGGCCGCAATACTAATCTGCCACATTTGTGGACTGCTTGCTTGCACTTGAAATGTTGCCTTTTAGGCTCATGGAGGCAGAAGCTTTTCACAACCTCATGCTGGTGTCCATACTCGGTCCCCAGCCGCCACTATTTCTCCCGGTATCGTCTCCGACTTCCACAAGCGTGAGTCCCAGAACATTACCCGTGCGCTCCCCAGAGCACTTAAGTGGAAAGGACCGCCTATCCACAAACACATGGACAAGGGAATGTGGCCAGGGACGGTTCATCTCACTGACGCATTCCACTGGGTTAATATTGTGGAAGCCGGGACCCAGTGGGACCCTGGGACGGAACACATCCTCCTGACACAGAGGATTGCGGGCCCTGGGTCAATCAGGGTTACCCCTACATTCTACAGCTCCTGCACCACCTCCTCCTCTTCAGCCTCCATCTCCATCACTTGATTCATTTTTTCTGGACATATTCCAGATTATTTACTTAAACTTTGTGTGTGGCAATAACAATAAGCAGGACTGTATGCTTAGGCGATAAACCGCACACCGTTGCAGAGTTGTTGAAAGCTGTATCAGAGAACCAGGTATCAGCTCTGAAGCTAGGCAAGCTCGCACATGTACCATGCCTGGCCCATGTGCTCAACTTAGTGGTTCTGCAGTTTCTCAAAATCTACACGGATCTGCCAGATCTGCTTGTGAAAGTACGCCGCATGTGTGCCCATTTCAGAAAGTCATCTACAGCTTCCGCCGCCCTGGCAGAGCTTCAGCAGCGTTTGCAGCTTCCAGCTCACCGACTGGTTGTGATGTGACTACACATAGGAAATAAACGTTGCAGATGTTTGCAATAATTTTGAGCAGCAGAGAGCAGTTGTTGAGTACCAGCTTCAACATGTCCATCGGCATTCAGGTCAGCCTCCGCACATAAGAGCTGATGAGTAAGCATGGATGTCTGAGAGCTGTGCCCTCCTCCAAAACTTTCAGGACTCCACCAAGATAGTGAGCGGCGATGACGCCATAATTAGCGTCACCATCCTGTTTCTCTGTCTACTGAAATGCTCGCTGCTCACAATTAAAGAGGAGGCATTGCAGGCGGAGCAAGGAACAGTACAGGATGATGCTACCCAGCCCAGCCTCATCTCAGCACAGATTGGGTGATAATGAGGAGGAGGAGGAAGAGAACATAGACAGTAATACTCTTGGTGACAACAAGGAAGTCTTGGCTGTTGGCTGTCTGGCACACAAGGCCGACTTTATGTTCCCCTGCCTTTACAATGATCATTGCTTTGTACGCATTTTGGGCATTACAGAAAACTGGCACATCACAAGAGAATTCTTGGAGACGGAGGTATGTGGTTCTGATTAAGGTGGATGTCTGTCTTAGATCAGTTGCAGAATGGAGGGCACAGGAGGGGTGATACACAGAAATGAGGGTTATAGGCCGGTGCAGAACTGTGGACAGCTTGGTGGATGAGAGAGATGGGTTTGTATTGTATTCTGTAGTGATTGTTTAAACTAACCTGTGCATGACTAGCACAGGGTAGAGGCGTCGGTGAAGCAGCTTGATAGAAACACGACCCTGGCTGCTGCATTCAGAAGGGATTGGAGAGGAGACAGTTTGTTTAGAGGGAGACGGATTAGAAGAGAGTTGCTCTAGTGAATAAGAGTGACTGTAAGAGTTTTTGCAGTATCAAAGGTGAGAAAAGGTCGACTTCTGGAGAAGTTTTTAAGGTGCAGGTGATATGAGCGACTGAGTGATTTTCCAAGATGAATAAAGGAAAGTTGTGTGTCAAATATGACTCCAAGATAGCAGGCGTGCCGAGTGGGAGTTATGGTTGCAGCACCTAAAGGAAATTGCAAAGTGAGGTATAGGTTAGTAGAGGGAGGAAACCAAAGGAGTTTATTTTGGGAGATATTAAGATCAGGCTCTTGTTGAAGAATTATAACAAAAAAAATTCCAATCTGACAACGCAGGCGGCAGAGGTCACAGTCAGACAGTTCATTGGACAACCAAGCAGTACAAGCGAGGAAGACACAAACCAGATGCCACAGAGGCAGGAGAACACTGTCAAAGGTCTGGGACAGTTTTCTCAGACCCTCCCAGTGCCCAGGCCCTGATACATGGGGTACTCTGGCAAGGAGGGAAAAGTTTTGGAAGATGCAAGCTTTCTACGCCTTGGAGGTCCTGGCCGCTAGCGTTTTGTCAGAGATAGTTTTTAGTGCCGCCGGGGGCATTATAACTGATAAAACTGATAGGCGCATCTGCCTGTCAACTGAAAATGCTGACAGGCTGACTCTTATAAAAATGAACAAGGGCTGAATTGGGCCAGACTTTTCAACACCACCAGATGATAGCATCAAACATAAACTCAAACCCAGCGGTTATTTTTTTGGGGGTCCATTCCCATGCACCCCTTCACACCCAGATATGGGTATACCCTTCAGGAATTGTTATATTTTATTTTTCTCTCCTCCTTCTCTTCATCCTCCACCACCATATCATTAGGGAGACCGTGATACAACACCCACATCATTTTTTTAAGGGTGTTTCTGATTAGTGTTTTCCTCTACGTCTGGAGGAAAGAAGGTTTAATCATAATCACAGACGCGGATTCTTTATTGTAAGAGCAGTGAGACTATGGAACTCTCTGCCGCATGATGTTGTAATGAGTGATTCACTACTAAAATTTAAGAAGGGCATGGATGCCTTTCTTGAAAAGTATAATATTACAGGTTATATATACTAGATTCCTTGCTAGGGCGTTGATCCAGGGAACTAGTCTGATTGCCGTATGGAGTCAGGAAGGAATTTTTTTCCCCAATGTGGCGCTTACTGTTTACCACATGTTTTTTTTTTGCCTTCCTCTGGATCAACATGTTAGGCTATGGGTTGAACTAGATGGACTTAGTCTTCCTTCAACCTTAAAAACTATGTTACTATGTTAGAGACGAGCAAATATTTCAATATTCGTATCGGATTACAATCACCATTTTTGCAAAATTCGCAAATATAGTGATGAGCGAGCATACTCGCAAGTACTCGGTACTCGCCTGAGCATCTCAGTACTCGAGATTCTCGGAGCTCGCCGAGTACTTCCGAGATGCTGGGGCGGATGCTCGGGTCCCTTCCCTGCATGTTTGGCACTCTTTAGAGAGCCAATCAACATGCAGGGATTGTCTGCCACTCACTGTAATGCTGCAGCCATGTTAGTTGTGGCATTACAGTGATTGGCTGGTCGCACAGCGTCATCAGATCTATATCAGACCTGGCATCGCCGTGCTCGTCAGTCTACTCCGCAATCAGGCAGTGTAGGGAGAGGTGCTGCTAAGCTACGTAGAGATTTGGTTGTTTATTAGTTAGTGTAGGTATTCCACAAGATTACAAGATTCTCTACTCATATCCATCTCAACTAACAGTCCTTCTGAGGACTAATCCAGCTGCAGAGATATCAGTGCTAGGCAGGCAGGGTATATAGCAGACTGCAGTGCATATATAAAGAGGGTCCATTCCAGTTCTGTCTGCTGGTGCTTTTACAGATATTTGTAGAAATAGCCCCAGGTATCAGGGGCCAGGAATATTTTTTTTATCTTAAATCTGATTATTTGCTTAAAAAGCAATCCAGAGAATACCATTTTTCTGCGCCATTTGCTTGTTGGCACTGCAGAATACAGCCAGGTCCTTTCCATATTACAGCCCTAAAAATCCAACTATTTAAAACTGTGGTTTGTCTGTCACATGGATCACATATAATTGCACTGAAAATTCTGCCATTTCTCGCCTCCATTGAAATTTTGTTGCAGTGTGTCAGCGAACTTATTGCCACGAGGTCGCTGTTAAAAATAGTTACCTACAGGCCAGCTATTTAAAACTGTGGTTTGTCCATCACACGGATCACATATAATTGTGTTGAAAATTCTGCCATTCCTGGCCTCCACTGAAATTTTGTTGCAGTCTGTCAGTGAACTTATTGACACGAGGTCGCTGTTAAAAATAGTTACCTACAGGCCAGCTATTTAAAACTGTGGTTTGTCCATCACACGGACAAATAATAATGGCTCTGAAAATTCTGCCATTTCTGGCCTCCATTTTAATTTTGTTTCAGTGTGTCAGTGAAGTTATTGACACCAGTTTGCTGTTAAAAATAGTTACCTACAGGCCAGCTATTTAAAACTGTGGTTTGTTTGTCACACAGATCACATATAATTGCACTGAAAATTCTACCATTTCTGGCCTCCATTGAAGTTTTGTTTCAGTGTGTCAGCGAACTTATTGACACGAGGTCGCTGTTAAAAATAGCTACCTAAAGGCCAGCTCTTTAAAACTGTGGTTTGTCCGTCACACAGATCACATATAAGTTCGCTCTAAATTCTGCCATTTTTGGCCTCCATTAAAATTTTGTTTCAGTGTGTCAGCAAACTTATTGACACAAGGTTGCTGTTAAAAATAGTTACCTACAGGCCAGCTATTTAAAACTGTGGTTTGTCCGTCACACAGATCACATATAAGTTCGCTCCAAATTCAG
This sequence comes from Phyllobates terribilis, assembly GCF_046119375.1. Taxonomy (NCBI): domain Eukaryota; kingdom Metazoa; phylum Chordata; class Amphibia; order Anura; family Dendrobatidae; genus Phyllobates; species Phyllobates terribilis. The sequence continues at coordinate 199,467,382 of NW_027362762.1, read as the reverse complement.
TCATTTGTAGTGAGCGTGGAAGATATTATCCTCCATTTAAAATGGGCAAGGAGCATGGCAAGGGACGGGGAACTGGACGTGATGGTGATGGTGCATGCAGAGGCCGAGGCCGTGAGCAAGCTGAAATTGTGCCACAACAAACACCCACATCTTCTCGCTCGACCTTCCTGTCCCAATTAAAAGGGGACCGCAGAACACCACTATTGAACACAGAGCAGTGTGAAAATGTTATTGATTGGATAGCAGATAATGCTTCAAGTCACTTAGCCACCACCACCACCCTGTCTTCCACACGGTCAAGTCTCAGTAGCCGTGAGTCTGGACTGCATATTCCTCACCCTGATCCTCCTTCCTCCCACCATGACAAGTGCCCAGAGACAACTGATCCCACACTTGGACACTCCGAAGAGCTGTTCACTTTTCCATTTATAGATTCGGACCTCTCACCTGGTCCACTTGAAGCGGGGCAAGAGGAGATCACCTGTAGCGATGCCCAAATATTTGAGCAGCCACTGTCATACGAAGAGGTGGACGATGATGAGACACAATTCCCAGAAAGTCAGGTGCAGAAGTGGAAGACGAGGTGGTGGATGATATACTAACTGACCCAACCTGGAAGGAGGACATGCAGAGTGAGGACAGCAGCACACAGGGGGAGGGAGGCAGAGCACCCCAACAGGCAGGAAGAAGCAGTGTGGTGGCCGCAGACAGAAGGCGGACAACCGTTCCCCATAACACCAACACGACGTAAGTTGCCAGTCCAACTGTTAGGTCTTCCCGAGACTGGTTGTTTTTTAAAGACTGCCGATAACCCCAAAAAGGCCATTTGCACCATCTGCCAGGCCAGCATCAGCAGGGGTAGCAAAACTAGCAGCCTGCCCACCATCAGCATGATCAGACACATGGGAGCAAAGCACCCGACTTGGTGGGCCAAACCCCAGGGTCCAGGAACAGTGTTTGCGGGTGACTCCACTGCTTCTTCTGCTGTTGTGCATGCAAGCCAATCCCCTGTCCAAAGCCCTGCACCTGTTGTTGCACACTCTCAACTAGCACCATCAGCAAGGACGTCCTTGTTCAGTTGTCCATACCCCAGTCCTTGGAACACAAGCGCAAATACGCAGCCAACGCCCCACAGGCCACACTACTAAATTCCCACATTTCATGACTGCTTTTGCTCGAAATGTTGCCTTTTAGGCTCGTGGAGATGGAAGCTTTTCGCAACCTGATGGCGGCTGTCCCTCAGTACTCAGTCACCAGCCTCCACTATTTCTCCCGGTGTGCCGTCCCCGCATTACACAAGCACTTGTGTCCCACAACATTAGCTGTGCCCTCAACAATGCAGTTACTGGGAAAGTCAACCTAACCATGGACACGTGGACAAGTGTTTGTAGGCAGGGACGGTACATCTCGCTGATGGCACACTGGGTTAACTTAGTGGAAGCCGGGACCCAGTCGGACCTTGGGACCGAACACATCCTCCCGACGCCGAGGATTGTGGGCCCTAGGTCAATCAGGGTTGCCCCCACAGTCTACAGCTTCTGCGCCTCATCCTCCTCAGCCTCCTCTTCCTCTTCAGCCTCCATCTCTGAAATGACCACATCAGTCACAAGCTGGAAGCAGTGCAGCACTGCTTCAGCCAAGCAGCAACAGGCTATGCTGAAATGTGGTGCCCCTGAGGGTTCAGTCGCCACCGAGGTACTGCACCTCACTTAGAGGTGTGGCATCTCCTTCTTTCAGGTAAGGAGGAAGTACTGCCCGGGACCCCAACACTCGCATTCAACACTACACTACTCCAGGCTGGCTGGAAGGGCAAGATGCGCTGTGTACTGTTGAGCCCTGTCCCTGGCTGGAGTGGGGGGAACCAAAGAGAGGGGGAACCAGTAGTGGGTGTGGGTGAAGGACGCAGAACAGGGGAGCATTTGAATAGGTGGTGTATATAAAGGGAAGCCATCTTAGAGTGGCAGTACAGTACTGTGCAGTGAAGTGAGTAGTAAGGAGAGGAGGGGAGCAGAGTCTCTTCAGGAGCTCTGCTCCAGAGTGGGGCCTAGTAAGATGGAGGCCCAGCAGTGAGAGGGGAGCAAGGGAGGAATGCCCCAGGAACAGAAGGGATCCCAGGGGGTACAGTGAGTGCAGGATGGCACCCCTACACCCGGATCTGCCAAGCGTCAGAGGGATCAGGCCGCAGGAAGGGAACCGGTCCCTGGACCAGCCGTGTTACTCCAGGTCTCGGCTGGAAAAACCGGAGGCTTTTGCACTTCCATGGTGCAGTTGCCACAGTCTCACCCTAGTCATCGTGAAGGGTATCAAGTAGGTCCGGGAACTTCAGGTTGCCCAGAGGGACTTCAGAGCACCCGAGTGGGACTGAGTGTGGGAAGCGCAGAGCAGGAGGGAGAAGACCCAGCGTGAGAAGTCGGTCTAGTAAGGAACATAAAGAAAGCGGGGTTCCGTCAAGCACTCCTGATATATCTGAGAAAGTGCTGAACCCCTGGTCTGGTAGATGCAGTGCGACGCGGAGGCGGACACCCGTACAGTGTACCTGAGAACCTTGAACAAGAACTGTGAGTAAAACTCGGATGACTGCACTCCGTTGCCTCCGTCAGTTATTTCAGCTGCGCCATCCCGACTGCACTACAAGTGCCAGCATCACCACCCACCATCAAACTCTACACTGCCCTGAGGCCCGCTCCACCTGTGGGGAGCTGTTCCATCCAAGCTGCCCTATCAACTGCCTCAGAGGTCTGCAGCAGCGCTGGTACAAATTACCAGAAACCACAGGTGGCGTCACGATCAAACTACAAACCCCATATAAACTATCCCCTTTTTGTTGACCGCCATGGGCCGTGCCAGCCACTGTGACATATTTTCCCCCAGCATCCATAGGCCCAGACACCAAGTACCCCACTGCCCTGGGGGCGCGTCAGAAACTAATATGCTTAGGTGACAAACCGCAGAATGCTAAAGAGTTGTGGACAGCTCTGAAAGAGCAGGCAGATCTGTGGCTGACACAGCTGAACCTACAGCCAGGTATGGTCATATGTAACAATGGCCGGAACCTGTTGGCGGCTCTGAGGCGAGGCGAGCTCTCACATGTACAATGCCTGGCCCATGTGCTTAACCTCGTGGTTCAGCGGTTTCTGAAAACCTACCCAGAGCTACCTGATCTGCTTGTCAAAGTACACTGCTTGTGTGACCCTTTTAGAAAGTCAGTTACAGCTTCCGCCTCCCTTGCCGTGTTTCAGCAGCATTTGCAGCTTCTGGCTCACCGACTGGTGTGTGATGTCCCCACGCATTGGAACTCTACACTGCAGATGTTGGGAAGGATTTGTGAGCAGAAGAAGGCAGTTGTTGACTACCAGCATCAACAAGGCCGTCAGTATTCAGTTCAGATTCCACACATAAGACCTCAGATGTGGGCATGGATGTCAGACATCTGTACCATCCTCCAAAACTTTGAGGACTCCACCAAGATGGTGAGCGGCGATGACGCCATAATTAGCGTCACCATCCCACTTCTCTGTCTTCTGAAATGCTCTCTGCTCACAATCAAAAAGGATGCATTGCAGGCGGAGCACGATGAGATGGAGCAAGGAACCATACAGGGTGATTACACACAGATCAGCCTCATCTCATCTCAATGTGGATTGGATGACAATGAGGAAGAGGAGAAGGAGGAAGAACAGGAGCTAGTTTCATGCGCTATATATGGTGCTACCTGCACAACTGTCAAACCGTCTGTTCAGCGTGGATGGCCTGAAGACAGGGAGGAGGAAGAGGAGGAGAACATGGTCAGTCGTCCTCTTGGTGAGGACACGAAAGTCTTGCCTGTTAGCAGTCTGGCACGCATGGCTGAGTTTATGTTACGCTGCCTTTCCCGTGACCTTCGCGTTCTCAAAATTTTAGGTGACAGTCATTTCTGGTTGGAGACACTTCTAGACCCACACTACAAGGAGAACTTTCTATCTCTTATTCCTGAGGCGGACATGTCTACAAAAATGGGGCAGTACCAGAAGGCCCTTGTTGTGAAACTATTAAAAAAATTCCCATCTCAAAAAACGCTGGCGGCAGAGGTCACAGTTCGTTGAACAACCAAGGACTACAGGCGAGAAACAACTCCAATCCAGCAGAGGCAGGGGAACACTGTCAAAGTTCTGGGAGAGTTTTCTCAGACCCTCCAATCGCACAGGTCCTCAGGCACGGGGTACTCTCACAAGGAGTGCAAAGTTTGGGAAGATGCTGAGGGAGTACCTTGCCGACCGTACCATCGTCCTCCGTGATTCCGCTGTGCCTTATAATTATTGGGTATTCAAGCTGGATATGTGGAATGAACTGGCTCTCTATGCCTTGGAGGTCCTGGCCTGCACTGCCGCTAACGTTTTATCAGAGCTGGTTTTTAGTGCTGCTGGTGGAATTATAGCTGATAAGCGCATCCGCCTGTCAACTGAAAATGCTGACAGGCTGACTCCTATAAAAATGAACAAGGGCTGGATTAGGCCAGACTTCTCAACACCACGGAATGATAGCAGCGTAACATAAACTCAGATACAGTGGGTTTTTTTGGGAGGTGTATTCCCAAGCACCTTTTCACACCCACACATGGGTATATGCTTCCTGATTTTTGCTATTTGCTCTTGTCATCCTTCTCCTCATCCTCATCCTCCATCACCATATCACCAGGGTGACCGTGATCCATGATGCAACACCCACATAATTTTTTTAAACGGTGTCTATGATACCCGTAAAAAAAAATATATATACATTATGTTCATGTATACCCCCCAGTGGTAAATGTTTGTCAGCCCATACTCTTAGTGCATGGGTATTACAAGTATAGGAGACCCGCTCCTTTCTAATGGGAACATTTTTTTATGAGGCCCTCCTCCACGTCTTTTCCAAGGTGCATTGGAGTGCCTCCCAATTTCTGGCAGCCCTTGCATTCACTGCATAGGCGAACACAATGGGAGACCCACTTCCTAATAATGGGAATATTGTTATCAGGAGGCTCTCTGACCTCCACGTCTCTTCCAAGTGGCATTGGAGTGCCTCCAAATTTTTGGCAACCCTTGCATTCACTGCATAGGCAAACACAATAGGAGACCCACTTCCTAATAATGGGAACATTGTTTTCTGGAGGCCCTCTGACCTCTATGTCTCTTCCAAGGGGCATTGGAGTGCCTCCCAATTTTTGGCGGCCGTTGCATTCACTGCATAGCCCAACACTATGGGAGACCCACTTCCTAATAATGGGAACATTGTTTTCAGGAGGCCCTCTGACCTCCACGTCTCTTCTAAGGGGCATTGGAGTGCCTCCACATTTTTGGCAACCCTTGCATTCACTGCATAGGCAAACACAATGGGAGACCCACTTCCTAATAGTGGGAACACTGTTTTCAGGAGCCCCTCTGATCTCCGTGTCTCTTCCAAGGGGCATTGGAGTGCCTCCAAGTTTTTGGCAACCCTTGCATTCACTGCATAGGCAAACACAATGGGAGACCCACTTCCTAATAATGGGAACATTGTTTTCAGGAGGCCCTCTGACCTCAACGTCTCTTCCAAGAGCATTGGAGTGCCTCTAAATTTTTGGCAACCCTTGCATTCACTGCATAGGCAAACACAAAGGGAGACCCACTTCCTTATAATGGGAACACTGTTTTCAGGAGGCCCTCCTCTAAGTCTCTTCAAAGGGGTATTGCGGTGTGTCCAAATTTTTAAAGGAGTATTGGGGTGTGTCCAAATTTTGGGCAGACCTGCCACTCACTGCATATGCAATAACAGTATAGGAGACCCACTCTTCAGTAATGAGAACAACAAAGCATAGCGGGCTGATCGCTCTCTAAGAATAGTGAGGGCCGACTGCTGGCCCTTGAAGAATAGTAAAGGCCGCCTGATGGCTTTATAAAACTAGGCCTTGTGACTTTCAGAGTCCCTCCTTCATAAATGAAACAGGATGTGTCTGATCATGTCTCACACACCTCATGGCCAGATAAGGTTGTAAAATGTTAAAATGACATTTCCCGGTGAATGCATTTGTCTTGGTGGAAAGCAATGCAAAAGTGCAAAAACTCATCAAAAACGCTACATGTGAACATAGCCCAAGGTGTGGAGGAGTATTTTTGTTTTTGGTTATTTATTTTGCCTTATACAAGTCATTACCCTGGAAAGGATGTTCCTTAACATATTTCCCAGGAAAATCCATTTTGGTTTAGTTTTTGTATGTTTTATTATGAGTCCTTAAAAGTGGCGTAATACCTCTGACAACGTTGTTGACAGCAGTGACCTGCGAGTCAGAAATGCTTAAAGGGGTCTTCCCCATGCAGTTCCCATGTCATTTGAACACTGTTCCCATCGATTTGGGCAATTTTTAGGCCCTCTGCAGACCGCCGGGGGGAGCCGCCTGATAAATGCTCAAGTTTCCCATAGACTTACATTGGGCTCGTTGCTCGGGTCGAGCACTCGAGTATTCCAATGTGCTCGACCCGAGCAATGAGCACCCGAGCATTTTAGTGCTCGCCCATCACTATTCGCCAATGTAACTGTTGAATATTCACCGAACATTGCCAAACACCATTGGATTCAATGGGTGCCAAAACCAAACGTATACACAACACCTTCAAACGGGACCAAAAGCTGCCAAAACACATCAATTTAGGGGTAGTCACCAGGAAAGTGTCATCAGTTGACCCAGAGTACAAGTAGTATAATTATTATTATTCATTATTATAGCACCATTTATTCCATTGTACTTTACATGTGAAAAGAAGTCACTGACTCGTACAAGAGCAGAGAGGACCCTGCCCGTGAGGGCGCACAAACAGTCTATAAGGGATGGGTGAGGATACAGTAGGTGAGGGTACTTCTGGTCGTGCAGCAGTATGGCGTAGCGAGGGTTACTGCAGGTTGTAGGCTTGTCAGAAGAGGTGGGTCTTCAACTTCCTTTTAAAGGTTTCAACAGTAGACAAGAGTCTAATATGTTGGGGTACACAGTTCAAGAGTAGAAGGGATGACCAGGAAAAATCTTGCATGCGATTGTGGGAAGATGAGAGAAGACGGGAGTAGAGAAGGGGATCTTGTGAGGATCGGAGGTCGCATGCTGGTATGTACAGGGAGACTAGGTCACAGATATATGGAGCAGACAGGTTGTGGATGACTTTGCATGTCATGGTTACGGTTTTAAACTGAAGTCTCTGGCCAATGGGTAGCCAGTGAAGGGATCATAGATTGCAATCTTATAGATTGCTGGAGCCAGTCCACAGTAGAAAAAAGCAGCCATAGAGTGTCCAGGAACCTTCCCACACACTTTTGTTAGCCAGGGCTGCTTCACGGCAGGGTTTTACGGGCCCACTAGAGAATCCTCGGGTGGGCACTGGCTTCTTCATCAGGAGAGTTCATGATAGCGCAAACTTTGCAACTGCTATGGGGCTCTTGAGTGGTGGAGAAAGGTGGACCTTCAAAATCAAATCCTCTTGTGGGCCCAATGTTTTTCACTGACACTGCTTCTCGGTGAGAGTTGTATTTCACCACAGCCATATTCTTTAGCTTGGTGAAAAGACTGTCATAGAGGGAAACTGTATCTACTCCAGCTGTCTTTTCTCTGCCACCAGGTTCCAACCATTGTCACACACGACCATGCCTGTATGTTCAGCGGTGAGAGCCACAAATCAGACTGCTGTGTTACAGCTTTCAACAACTCTGCAGTGGTGAGTGGTTTGTCACCTAAGCATTAAGCATATTATCTTCAGCACAGCCTGTTGCCGCTTGGCCAAGGCAGTGCTGTAGTGCTTCCAGCTTGTGACTGATGTGGTCATTTTGGAGATGGAGGCCGAACCGGAGAAGGAGGTGCAGGAGCTGAACAATGTGATTACATTCAGGTTACATTGGCGAGTCTGTTTTTTATACTAAAGAAAGATCCTACTGTGTTTTTATTTTTATTTTTTTTACATCTCTTCAAATGTGTATTGGAGTGCATCCTAATTTTTGGCAGCCCTTGAAATTGTTGCATATGCAATAACAGTATGGGAGACACACTCCTTAATAATGGGAAGGACAATTCAAATAGATTCTATGTTCTAGAATATTAACTGTATTATCTGAAATTCTTTAACAGGTGACGTATCGCAGTATGGATAGCGTATTACACCTATCCAGCCAGGCATTATTGCCTTATACTGCTTTCTGCTGGTGCTGCCCAAAAAAATGTAAAATCTATTCTATTCCCTATCGATAATGCTGTCAGATGCATTTACAATAGGAACAGGTGCTGCTGCTAGGTGGCATCATCACCATCTACACATGAGTGTTCATTCTGGTCGCATAAATGTCTTCCACAGTCCATAACTTTATTATTTTTTATTTCTTTGGCTTTATATACAAGTCATTACCCTGGAAAGAATGTTTCTTAACATTTTTTCCATTTTAGCTTGTTTTTTGTATGGTTTTATTTTTTCGTCAATCCGCAAAAGTGGAGTAATACTCTGACAACATTGTTCACAGATATTCTATTTGTCAGTGGCCAACTGAGAATAGGTTTGAACCCTCAACTGCAATACTTTAAATGGAGTGTAATATTTGACACGCTCACAATAATTGCTGGATTATTAGGGCAGTCATATGCGATAACGTCTGATGGCCACGGTTTCAGGCAGTTGCCTAATAGTATGGTATTTGTCAGCGACCAAGTGTCAATTGGTTAAACAAAACACAGGTGGCTGACTTTAAAAGGAGTGGAATATTTGGCACGCTCCATAAAATTTCTGCATTATTATGGCAGTCATATAGATCACGTGCGTCTGATCATTGAAAAAAAATCCTCTGCTTCCACAACATAGTAATATGAATAAAACAAAAATAATCTGGCTGTATTTTGCAAACAAGCAAATGGAGCTGTAAAATGTAGTAATGAGTGAGTATTAAAATGCTCGGGTACTCGTTGCTCGGGTCGAGCAAATTGGAATACTCGAGTGCTCGACCCGAGCAATGAGCCCAATGTTAGTCTAAGGGAAACTCGAGCATTTTTCAGGCGGCTCCCCCCGGCGGTCTGCAGAGGGCCTAAAAATTGCCCAAATCGATGGAGACAGTGCTCAAATGACATGGGAACAGCATGGGGAAGACCCCTGGAAGCATCTCTGACTCCCAGATCACTACTGTCAACAACATGGTCAGAGTATTACGCCACTTTTATGGACTCACAATAAAACATACAAAAACAAAAACAAAATGGATTTTCCTGGGAAATGTGTTAAGGAACATCCTTTCCAGGGTAATGACTTGTATATAAGGCAAAATAAATAACAAAACACAAAAATACTCCTCCACACCTTGGGCTATGTTCACATGTAGCGTTTTTGATGCGTTTTTGCACTTTTGCATTGCTTTCAACCAAGACAAATGCATTCACCGGGAAATGTCATTTTAACATTTTACAACCTCATCTGGCCATGTGGTGTGTGACACATCATCAGACACATGCATACAGTGCTGAAAAAACATGGGAACAGCATGGGGAAGACCTCTGGAAGCATCTCTACCAAATTTTTGACAGCTGCTTGCACTTGAAATGTGGCCTTTTAGGCTCGTGGAGGCGGAAGCTTTTCATAACCTCATGCAGAAGCAATGGCAGCCCGTCCAACATCAACTCGCACTTGTCAGTGGTGCTTTGACACATATACATCTTTCTTTGCGCATTTAATTTCTTGAATACAGAGTTGGACAATGGCCTGATCTGTAATGCGGTTTGAGAAATAACATGCATAAGCATGGCTGATCCACATTAAAAAAGCAGCCATAGAGTGTCCGGGAACCTTCCCCCACACTTTTCTTAGCCAGGGCTGCTTTTCGGCAGGGTTGGACGGGCCCACCAGAGAACCGGAGACTCCTCCGGCGGGCCCTAGCTTCTCCTTCAGGAGAGTTCATAGTGCCGAGGTGAGGCCATGATGATGATAGAGGCCACCATCTGCTTAGTTTTCTGTTACTTGGAATGCAAGTGCAAGTATGGAGCCATCCACCACCCACCCACAGGCCGCAACACTAAACTGCCAGATTTCTGGGCTGCTTTTTGCACTTGAAATATGGCCTTTTAAGCTTGTGGAGGCAGAAGTTTTTCACAACCTCATGCCGGTGGCGGCCGGGTATCCATACTCGGTCCCCAGCCGCCACTGTATTTCCCGGTATCGCCTCCGCCTTCCACAAGCATGTGTCCCACAACATTACCCGTGCCCTCCCCAGTGCACTTACTGGGAAGGACCGCCTAACCACAAACACATGGACAGGTGAATGTGGATAGGGACGGTATGGAGCCAGTCCACAACTTTTTTTGCTAAGAGTTGTATTTAGCTCGGTGAAAGGACTGGCATAGAGGGAAACCGTATCTACCCTGCGTGTCATTTCTCCCAGGAAGTCCTGTAATTGAGTTTGTTGCAGAAGCAATGGCAGCCCGTCCAACATCAACTCGCACTTGTCAGTGGTGCTTTGACACACACACATCTTTCTTTGCGCATTTAATTTCTTGACTACAGAGTTGGACAATGGCCTGATCTGTAATGCGGTTTGAGAAATAACATGCATAAGCATGGCCGATCCACATTAAAAAAGCAGCCATAGAGTGTCCGGGAACCTTCCCCCACACTTTTCTTAGCCAGGGCTGCTTTTCGGCAGGGTTGGACGGGCCAACCAGAGAACTGGAGACTCCTCCGGCGGGTCCTGGCTTCTCCTTCAGGAGAGTTCATAGTGCCGAGGTGAGGCCATGATGATGATAGAGGCCACCATCTGCTTAGTTTTCTGTTACTTGTAATGCAAGTGCAAGTATGGAGCCAGCCACCCATCCACCCACCCACAGGCCGCAACACTAAACTGCCAGATTTCTTGGCAGCTTTTTGCACTTGAAATATGGCCTTTTAAGTTCGTGGAGGCGGAAGCTTTTCACAAACTCATGCCGGCGGCGGCCGGGTGTCCATATTCGGTCCCCAGCAGTCACTATATTTCCCGGTATCGCACTTACTGGGAAGGACCGCCTAACAACAAACATGTGGACAGGTGAATGTGGCCAGGGACGGTACGGAGTCAGTCCACAACTTTTTTTTTGCTAAGAGTTGTATTTAGCTCGGTGAAAGGACTGTGGCAATATTATAATTGTTCAATTCCCTTGAGAAAGCCAATTAGATTACACGCGAAACGCGCGTTGGGAAGCGGCTCATCCCCTCTATCTTCTGGCACATTGGCCTAGGGTAAGCACTGTCACTTGCCATCCTCCTCTACTGAGGTCTTTTTATGCCCCAATGGGGGTCTTTCTCTGCTGTCTATTGGACTACTATGGCTGAAGTACCTATCAGTGATTGAACAATTATAATATTGCCACAGTCCACAGTTTACCTGCAGAGCCCTACCCAGTCGAGTCTAATTGCCACAGTGAGGGTTCTTGGGGATTCATGGGTGCGAGCTACACTTATTTATGTGTGATTACTATTTTGGCATGTATCCCCCGCAATCCCCCCCTAGCTCTGCCAGTGCCCGCTGCTATCTATTCAAGCCCTCTTGCACATGTCTTTTTATTATGTGTCTTGTTTTGTCTTATACTTCTTGTTAATAAAATTTATACATTTTTTATCTTCCAACAAAAGCTCCATTTTCTCTTTTCGTGGTATATATGTTTTTGGAGTCTAGTACTTGTAATTGCACACAGCCTGTGGCTCTTACTGTGTGCTCTAGGGCAATATGCCTTTGGGATTTCTTGTTGCATTAAGTATTAAGCATGTTATCTTCAGCACAGCCTGTTGCCGCTTGGCCAAGGCAGTGCTGCAGTGCTGTCAGCTTGTGACTGATGTGGTCATTTCGGAGATGGAGGAGGAGGTGCATGAGCTGAACAATGTGATTACATTGAGGTTAAATTGGTGACGCTGTTTTTTATACTAAAGAAAGATCCTATTGTTTTGGTTTTTTTACGTTATTTTTTAAGACAAATGCATTCACCGGGAAATATCATTTTAACATTTTACAACCTTATCTGGCTATGTGGTGTGTGACACATCATCAGACACATCCTGTTTTATTTATGATGGAGGGACTCTGAAAGTCATAAAGCCTATTTTTATAGACGGCCCCTACTATTCTTAAAAGGCCAGCAGTCGGCCCTAGCTATTGTTAGAGAGCCATCAGCCAGCTATGCTTTGTTGTTCCCATTATTAACAAGTGGGTCTCCTATACTGTTATTGCATATCCAGTGACTGCAAGGGCTGCCAAAAATTTGGGAAAAACCCCACTAAGAATTTAAAGACACATAGAGCAGGGCCACAGTAACAAGGTACGACATGTTCCCATTAGAAAGGAGAGAGTCTGCTATACAGTTATAGGGTATGCAGTGAGTCCAACGGCTGACCAATTTTAGGAAAAACCCCACTAAGAATTTAAAGACACATAGAGCAGGGCCACAGTAACAACAAATTCCCATTAGAAAGGAGAGTGTCTCCCATATTGTTGGCCTATGCAGTGAATGCAAGGGCTGCCAAAAATTTGGAGGCACTTCAATGACCCTTGGAAGAGACATGGAGGAGGGCCTCATAAAAAAATGTTCCCATTAGAAAGGAGCGGGCCTCCTATACTTGTAATGCCCATGCACTAAGAGTATGGGCTGACAAACATTTACCCCTGGGGGGTATACATGAACATACTGTATAAAAAAAATTTTTACGGGCATCATAAACACCCTTTAAAAAAATTATGTGGGTGTTGCATCACGGACCACAGTCACCCTGGTGATATGGTTGTGGAGGATGAGGAGAAGGAGAAGGACAAGAGCAAATAGCCAAAATTAGGAAGTGTATACCCATGTCTGGGTGTGAAAAGGTGCATGGGAATACAACTTCCAAGAAAAAACATTGTATCTGAGTTTATGTTACGCTGCTATCATTCCGTGGTGTTGAGAAGTCTGGCCCAATCCAGCCCTTGTTCATTTTTATAAGAGTCAGCCTGTCAGCATTTTCAGTTGACAGGCGGATGCGCTTATCAGTTATAATTCCACCAACGGCACTAAAAACCCGCTCTGATAAAACGTGGCGGCAAGGCAGGCCAGGACCTCCAAGGTATAGAGAGCCAGTTCATTCCACATATCCAGCTTGGATACCCAATAATTATAAGGCACAGCGGAATCACGGAGGACGATGGTACGGTCGGCAAGGTACTCCCTCAGCATCTTCCCAAACTTTGCACTCCTTGTGAGAGTACCCCGCGCCTCAGGGCCTGTGCGATTGGAGGGTCTGAGAAAACTCTCCCAGAACTTTGACAGTGTTCCCCTGCCTCTGCTGGATTGAAGTTGTGTCTCTCTCGCCTGTACTCCTTGGTTGTCCAACGAAGTGTGCCCTCTGCCGCCAGCGCTTTCAGATGGGAATTTTTTTAATAGTTCCACAAGGGCCTTCTGGTACTGCCCCATTTTTGTAGACCTGTCCGCCTCAGGAATAAGAGATATAAAGTTCTCCTTGTAGCGTGGGTCTAGAAGTGTCACCAACCAGTAATGACTGTCACCCAAAATTTTGAGAACGCGAGGGTCATGGGAAAGGCAGCGTAACATAAACTCAGCCAGAGGATGACTGACCATGCTCTCCTCCTCCTCTCTGTCTTCTGGCCATCCATGCTGAACAGACAGTATGACAGCTGTGCAGGTAGTACCGTCTATAGTGCATGAAACTAGCTCCTGTCCTTCCTCTTCCTCCTCCTCCTGTTCCTCATCATCACCCAATCCACGTTGGGATGAGAAGAGGCTTGGCTGTGTGTAATCACCTGGTATGGTTCCTTACCCCATCTCATCGTGCTCCGCCTGCAATGCATCCTCTTTGATTGTGAGCAGAGAGCGTTTCAGAAGACAGACAAGCGGGATGGTGATGGTAATTATGGTGTCATCACTGCTCACCATCTTGGTGGAGTCCTCAAAGTTTTGGAGGATGGTACATATGTCTGACATCTATGTCCACTCCTGAGGTCTTATGTGTGGAGTCTGAACTGAATACCGACGGCCTTGTTGATGCTGGTACTCAACAACTGCCCTCTTCTGCTCACAAATCCTTCCCAACATCTGCAGTGTAGAGTTCCAACACGTGGGGACATCACACACCAGTCTGTGAGCCGGAAGCTGCAAGCGCTGCTAAAACACAGCAAGGGCGGCGGAAGCTGTAGCTGACTTTCTAAAATGGGCACACAGGCGGCGTACTTTAACAAGCATATCCGGCAGCTCCGGGTAGGATTTGAGAAACCGCTGAATCACAAGGTTAAGCACATGGGCCAGGCATGGTACGTGTGTGAGCTCGCCTCGCCTTAGAGCTGCCACCAGGTTCCGGCCATTGTCGCACACGACCATGCCTTGCTTTAGGTTCAGCAGTGTGAGCCTCAGATCTACCTGCTCTTTCAGAGATGTCCACAACTCTTCAGCATTGTGCGGTTTTTCACCTAAGCATATTAGCTTCAGCATAGCCTGTTGCCGCTTGCCCGAGGCAGTGCTGCAGTGCTTCCAGATTGTGACTGATGTGGTCGTTTCGGAGATGGAGGCTGAAGAGAAGGAGGAGTCTGAGGGCGATGAGGTGCAGGAGCTGTAGACCGTGGGGGCAACCCTGATAGACCTAGGGCCCGCAATCCTTGGCGTTGGGAGGAGGTGTTCCGTCCCAAGGTCCGACTGGGTCCCGGCTTCCACTATGTTAACCCAGTGTGCCGTCAGCGAGATGTACCGTCCCTGCCCACCAGCACTTGTCCACGTGTCCGTGGTTAGGTGAACTTTACCGGTAACTGCGTTGTTGAGAGCACGGCTAATATTTTGGGACACGTGCTTGTGTAATGCGGGGATGGCACACCGGGAGAAATAGTGGCGGCTGGGGACCGAGTACCGAGGGATGGCCGCCGCCATCAGGTTTCGGCATGCTTCCGTCTCCACGAGCCTAAAAGGCAACATTTCGAGCGCAACCAGTCGTGAAATGTGAGAAATTAGTAGTGTGGCCTGTGGGGCTTTGGCTGCATATTTGCGCTTGCGTTCCAAGGACTGGGGTATGCACAACTGAACGCTGCGCTGGAACAAGGACATGGACGTACTTCCTGATGCTGCTACTTGAGAGTATGCAACGACAGGTGCAGGGCAGGAGGCATCTTCGCATGCACCATGGACAGGGGATTGGCTTGCATGCACAACAGCGGAAGAAGCAATGGTGCCACCCGCAGACACTGTTCCTGGACCCTGGGGTTCGGCCCACAAAGTCGGGTGCTTTGCTGCTATGTGCCTGATCATGCTGGTGGTGGTCAGGCTGGTTGTTTTGCCACCCCTGCTGATGCTGGCCTGGCAGGTGTTGGTGTTACGGGGAACGGTTGCCTGCCTTCTGTCTGCGGCCACCACACTGCTTCTTCCTGCCTGTTGGGGTGCTCTGCCTCCCTCCCCCTGTGTGCTGCTGTCCTCACTCTGCATGTCCTCATTCCAGGTTGGGTCAGTTACTATATCATCCATCACCTCGTCTTCCACTTCTGCACCCTGGTCCTCCTCCTGACTTTCTGGCAATTGTGTCTCATCATCGTCCACCTCTTGTGACACTTTCCCATCGTCACCTTCGTGTGACCGTGGCTGCTGAAATATTTGGGCATCGCTACATGTGATCTCCTCTTGCCCTGCTTCAAGTGGACCGGGCGAGAGGCCCAAATCTATAAATGGAAAAGTGAACAGCTCTTCAGAGTGTCCAAGTGTGGGATCAGTTGTCTCTGGGTACTCGGCATGGTGGGAGGAAGGAGGATCAGGGTGAGGAATATGCGGTCCAGACTCACGGCTACTGAGACTTGACCGTGTGGAAGACAGGGTGGTGGTGGTTGTGGCTAAGTGACTGGATGCATTATCCGTTATCCAACCAACAACCTTTTGACACTGCTCTGGGTTCAGTAGTGGTGTGCTGCGGTCCCCTAGAAATTGGGGCAGGAAGGTCAGGCGAGAAGATGTGGGTGTTTGTTGTGGCACATTTTCGGCTTGCCCACGGCCTTGTCCTCGGCCTCTGCATGCACCATTACCATCACGTCCAGTTCCCCGTCCCTTGCCACGTGCCTTGCCCATTTTAAATGGAGGACAGTATCTTCGACGCTCACTACAAATGACTGAGTTTGGAGCGAACTTATATGTGATCCGTGTGATGGAGAAAACAGAGTTTTAAATACCTGGCCTGTAGGTATGTAGTTTGACCAGCAAACTGCTGTGAATTGCTTCACTGGCACACTGAAAGAAATTTTTAATGGAGGCCAGAAATGGCAGTATTTTCTGACCATGTATATGTGATCCGTGTGACGGAGAAAACAGAATTTTAAATACCTGGCGTGTAGGTAAGTAGTTTGAACAGCAAACTGGGGTGAATTGCTTCACTGACACACTAAAGGAAATTTTTAATGGAGGCCAGAAATGGCAGTATTTTCTGACAATGTATATGTGATCCGTTTGACGGAGAAAACACAGTTTTAAATAGCTGGATTTCTAGCGCTCTAATATGGAAAGGACCTGGCTGTATTCTGCAGTGTCAACAAGCTAATGGCGCAGAAAAAACGGTGTTCTCTGGATTTCTTTTTAAGCAAATGATGAGGATTAAGATCCAAAGAAAAGTATTCCTGGCCCCTGAGACCTAGGCCTTTGTATAGAAATATCTAACAGCAGCAGAAGGCAGAATTGGAATGGAGCCTCTTGTGCTCTATGCACTGCAGTCTGCTATATACACTGCCTGCCTATATACCCTGCCTGCCTGATATCTCTGCAGATGGATTAGTCCTCAGAAGGACTGTTTGTTAAGATGGATATGTGTAATGTATGGTTTTTCTCCCTACACTACCTAATACAGAATCAAATCTCTCCCTGACGCAGCAGCAGCTCTCCCTACACTGTCTGATCTGGAGTGACTGTGACGAGCATGGCGGCGCCAGATCTGATATAGACCTGATGACGCTGTGCGGCCAGCCAATCACTGTAATGCCCACAGCCAACATGGCTACGGCATTACAGTGCATGGCAGGCAATCCCTGCTTGTTCATTGGCTCTCTAAAGAGCGCCAAACATGCAGGGAGGGGACCCGAGTTCCCGCCCGAGCAACCCGGAAATACTCGGCGAGCACCGAGCATCTCGAGCAATGAGATGCTCGTGCGAGCACCGAGCAGTAGCGAGCATGCTTGCTCATCACTAGTAAAATGGTGTACACTGACACACTGCTACATAAAAAATGGATATATAAATGGAAGACAATATTTTCCACGTTCACTACAAATGACTGGATTTGAACCGCAGTTATATGTGATACGTCTGACAGAGAACCACGGTTTTAAATAGCAGGCCTGTAAATTACTAATATTATTCTACACAGAGACCTAGTGTGAATAACTTGACCGACACACTGCAACGAAATGAAAATGGAAGAAATGACTTATTTTGGAACACTCTTATAGGTGATATGTCTGACAGAGAACCATGATTTTAAATAGCAGGCCTGTAATTGAAGTGGTGGAAGAGGAAAACCCATGTAGCGATGCCCAAATATTTGAACAGCCACGGCCACAGGAAGTCGACGCTGGCAATTTGTCACAAGAGGTGGACGATGACGAGACACAATTGCCACGAAGTGAGGAGGAGGATCGTGGTGCGCAAGTGGAAGAGGAGGAGGTGGTAGATGATCTAGTAACTGACCCAACGTGGCAGGAGGACACGAAGAGCGAGGCCAGCAGCACACAGGGGGAGGGAGGCAGGGTACCCCAACAGGCAGAAAGAAGCAGTGTGGTGGCCGCACACAGAAGGCGGGCTACAGTTCCCCGTAACACCAACACGAGGGGCGTTGCCAGTACAACCGGTAGGTCTTCCAGAGTCTGGAATTTTTTTAAAGACTCTGCTGATAACCCCAAAAAAGCCATTTGTACCACCTGCCATGCCAGCATCAGCAGAGGTGACAAAACTACCAGCCTGACCACCACCAGCATGATCATGCACATGGCAGCAAAGCACCTGACTTTATGGGGCAAACCCCAGGGTCCACGACCAGTGTCAGCGGGTGTCACTACTGCTTCTTCCGCTGTTGTGCGTGTAATAGAACTCCCTGTTGTGTGTGCAAGGCAGTCCCCTGTCCATACTGCATGCAAAGATGCCCCCTCCTCTCAGTCTTCACTTGTTATGGCAGTTTCTCAAGAAACAGCATCAACGTCCACGTCCACGTCCCACCGCAGAGTTCAATTATCCATATCCCAGAGCTTTGAACGAAAGCGGAAATTCGCAGCCAACGCCCCACAGGCCACAGTCCTAAATTCGCACATTTCATGACTGCTTGCGTTGGAAATGCTGCCTTTTAGGCTGGTGGAGACGGAATCCTTCTGCAACCTTATGGCGGTGGCCATCCCTCGGTACTCGGTCCCCAGCCGACACTATTTTACCGGTGTGCCATCCCCGTGCTACACAAGCACGTGTCCCAAAACATCTGCCGTGCCCGCAGTTACTGGGAGAGTCCACCTGACAACGGTCACGGGGACAAGTGCTTGTGGCCAGGGATGGTACATCTCCCTGACGGCACACTGGGTAAACACAGTGGAAGCCGGGACCCAGTCGGACCTTGAGACGGAACGCATCCTCCCCACACCGAGGATTGCGGGCCCTTTGTCAGTCAGAGTTGTCCCCACAGTGTACAGCTCCTGTGCATCCTCCTCCTCCTCCTCATCATGTTCAGCCTCCATCTCAGATATCACCACATCAGTTACAAGCTGGAAGCACTGCAGTACTGCCTCAGCCAAGCGGCAACAGGCTGTGCTGAAACTCATAAGCTTAGGTGATAAACCTCACACTGCTTGTGAGTTGTGGACAGCTGTGAAAGAGCAGGCAGATCTGTGGCTGAGACTGCTGAACCTACATCCAGGCATGGTCATGTGTGACAATGGCCGTAACCTGGTGTGGGCTGTGAGGCGAGGCGAGATCACACACGTACCATGCCTGGCTCATGTGCTTAACCTCGTGGTTCAGCAGTTTCTTAAATCATACCCCGAGTTGCCAGATCTGCTCGTCAAAGTACTCCACCTGTCAGCTCATTTTCGGAAGTTGGCTACAGCTTCCGCCGCCCTTGCTGTGTTGCAGCAGCGTTTGCAGTTTCCGGCACACCGACTGGTGTGTGATGTCCCCACACATTGGAACTCTACCCTCCACATGTTGCAATGGATTTGTGAGCAGAAGAGAGCAGTTATGGAGTACCAGCTGCAACAAGGCCGTCGATATTCAGGTCAGACTCCACACATAAGACCTCAGGAGTGAACCTGGATGTCTGACATATGTACCATCCTGACAAACTTTGAGGAGTCCACCAAGATGGTGAGTGGTGATGACGCCATCATTAGCATCAGTATCCCACTTGTCTGTCTTTTGCAACGCTCTCTGCAGAGAATTAAAGAGGAGGCATTGCAGCCAGAGTATGATGAGATGGATCAATGGTCGATTACACACAGCCCAGCCTCATCTCATCCCAACGTGCATTTGGGGACAATGAGGGAGAGGAGGAGGAGGAGGAAGAGGAGGAGGAAGAACAGGAGATGGTATCATGCGCTGTAGACGGTAGTACCTGTACAACTGTCATACAGTCGGTTCAGCGTGGGTGGCCTGAGGACAGGGGGGAGGAGGAGAGCATGGTCAGTCGTCATCTTGGTGAGGACATGGAAGTCTTGCCCATTACCAGTCTGGCACGCATGGCTGACTTTATGTTACGCTGCCTTAACCGTGACCCTCGCGTTGTCAAAATGTTGGGTGACAGTCATTACTGGTTGGTGACACTTTTAGACCCCCGCTACAAGGAGAACTTTCACTCTCTTATTCCTGAGGTGGAGAGCTCTACAAAAATGGGGCAGTACCAGAAGGCCCTAGCTGCAGAACTGTTAAAAAAATTCTCATCTGAACACGCTAGCGGCAGAGGTCACAGTACGTTGACCAACCATGGCGTACAGGCGAGAGAGACGCAACTCCAATCCAGCAGAGGCAGGGGAACACTGTCAAAGTTCTGGGACAGTTTTCTGACACCCGCCCAGCTTACAGGCCCTGAGGCGCGGGGTACTCTCACAAGGAGTGGAAAGTTTCAAAAGATGGTGAGGGAGTACCTTGCCGACCGTACCAGCGTCCTCCGTGATTCCTCTGTGCCTTTTAATTATTGGGTATCCAAGCTGGACACTTGGAATGAACTCGCTCTGTATGCCTTGGAGGTCCTGGCCTGCCCTGCCGCTAACGTGTTATCGGAGCGTGTTTTTAGCGCCCCTCGGGGAATTATAACTGATAAGCTCACTCGCCTGTCAACTGACAATGCTGACAAGCTGACCCTTATCAAAATGAACAAGGGCTTGATTGGGCCAGAATTCTCATCACCACCAAATGACAGCAGAGTAACATAAAGTCAAATCCACTGTGTTATTTTGGGAGGTGTATTCCCATTCACCGCTTCACACCCACTCATGGGTATACCGTTCCTCATTTTGGCTGTATTTTGCTCTTCTCCTTATCCTCAGCCTCCACCACCACTATACCACCAGGGTGACCGTGGTCTGTGTTGCCAGCATTGCAAGTTCCTCCGTCCTAATTTTTGGCAGCTTTTGCTTGGAAGGCATAGGCAAAGACTATGGGAGACCCACTCCCCAATAATGGGAATAATGTTTTTAATATGTTGTACTGCATGGCTCTTGTAAGGGCCATGAAAACCGTCTTGTTAAGCTACTGCGACCTCCACCACTTTTCCCAAGGGCATTAAAACCATCTTGTTAAGCTACTGCGACGTCCACCATTCTTCCAAGGGGCATTAAAACCGTCTTGTTAACCTACTGCGACCTCCTCATCTCTTCCAAGGGGCATTAAAACCGTCTTGCTAAGATACTTCGACCTCCACCACTTTTCCCAGGGGCATTGATATTGTCTTTTTATTCCACTGCGACCTCCACGTCTCTTCCAAGGGGCATTAAAACCGTCTTGTTAAGCTACTGCGACCTCCACCACTTTTCCCAGGGTCATTAAAACCATCTTGTTAAGCTACAGCGACCTCCACCATTCTTGCAAGGGGCATTAAAACCATCTTGTTAAGCTACTTCGACCTCCACGTCTCTTCCAAGGGGCATTAAAACCGTCTTGTTAAGCTACTGCGACCTCCACGTCTCTTCCAAGGGGCATTAAAACCGTCTTGTTAAGCTAATGCAACCTCCACGTCTTTTCCAAGGGGCATTAAAACCGTCTTGTTAAGCGACTGCGACCACCACCATTTTTCACAAGGGCATTAATACTGTCTTGTTAAGCTACTGCGACCTCCATGTCTCTTCCAAGGGGCATTAAAACCGTCTTGTTAAGCTACTGCGACCTCCACGTCTCTTCCAAGGGGCATTAAAACCGTCTTGTTAAGCTACTGCATCCTCCACGTCTCTTCCAAGGGGCATTAAAACCGTCTTGTTAAGCGACTGCGACCTCCACCATTTTTCACAAGGGCATTAATACTGTCTTGTTAAGCTACTGCGACCTCCATGTCTCTTCCAAGGGGCATTAAAACCGTCTTGTTAAGCTACTGCATCCTCCACGTCTCTTCCAAGGGGCATTAAAACCGTCTTGTTAAGCGACTGCGACCTCCACCATTTATCACAAGGGCATTAATACTGTCTTGTTAAGCTACTGCGACCTCCATGTCTCTTCCAAGGGGCATTAAAAGCGTCTTGTTAAGCTACTGTGACCTCCACCACTTTTCCCAGAGGCATTAACCCCTTAATAACATCTGACGTACTAATACGCGTCTGTGCCCTGGGACTTAAGAGCCAGACCCGTATTAGTACGTCATGGCGATCGCGCGCGCACACAGGCTGTGCGGGCGCGATCGCCGCCGGGTGTCAGCTGATTGTCACAGCTGACACCCGGTACTATGTGCAGGGAGCGGTCACGCACCGCTCCCAGCACATTAACCCCCGCGATGCTGCGATCGAAGTCGATCGAAGTCGATCGCGGCATTGCGGGGGCAAGGGGAGGTGATCGCCGATACTCACCTCCTCTTCCGGCTTCCAGCGCAGTCTGCAAAGGCTTCCCGGGTGTTGCCATGACGACCCGATGTCGTCATGACAACATCCGGGTCACCAGAGAGCAGGAAGATTGCTTGGACATGCGCAGTGCATCTCCAAGCAATCTTCACACTGTGCACTTCTGACAGCCTTCATGGCATAGGGATGGTGCTCCATTCCTGTGCCATGCAGGCGATCAGAAAAAAAAAAGTGAAAGTCCCAGAGTGGGACAAAGTAATAAAGTGTATAAACTGTGTGAAAGTGGAAAAAAAAAAAAAAAAAAATGTGCAAAAATATTATAAAAAAATAAAAAAAATAATACACCAAAAATAAAAATATAATGTACCCATCAATAAATATTATTATAAAAAAAATAAAAAAAAAACAATAAAAGTACACATATTTGGTATCGCCGCGTCCGGAACAACCTGACCTATAAAACTGTCCCACTAGTTAACCCCTTCAGTGAACACGGTAAAAAAAAAAAAAAAAAAACCAAGCAAAAAACAATGCTTTATCACCATACCGCCAAACAAAAAGTGGAATAACACGCGATCAAAAAGACGCATATAAATAAAAATGATACCGCTGAAAACGTCATCTCGTCCCGCAAAAAACAAGCTGCCATATAGCTCAATCAGCCGAAAAATAAAAAAGTTATAGCTCTCAGAATAAAGCGATACTAAAAAATATTTTTTTCTATAAAATAGCTTTTATTGTGTATAAGCGCCAAAACATAGAAAAATTATACAAATGTGGTACCGCTGTAAACGTACTGACCCGAAGAGTAAAGCTGCCTCATCAATTTTACCACACGCGGAACAGAATAAAAAAAAAAAAAAAAAAACAATTCCTGAATTGTTGGTTTTTGTTTATTCTGCCTCCCAAAAATCGGAATAGAAAGCGATCAAAAAATGTCACGTGCCTGAAAATGGCACCAATAACAACGTCAAGTCATCCCGCAAAAAACGAGCCGTCACATGACTGTCTGCCAAAATTTGGAAAAATTATAGCTCTCAAAATATGGCGATGCAAAAACTAGATTTTACAAAAAATGCGTCTTTTAGTGTGTGACAGCTGTCAGTCATAAAAACCCCATATGATTCTGGCATTGCTGTAATCACACCGACCCGAAGAATAAAGTCGTCTAATCACTTATACCGCACAAGGAACGGCGTCAAAAATAAACTCTTGAGTTAGGATTGGGCTAGGGTTAGGGCTGGGTTTGGGGCTAGGGTTGTGCTGGGGCTAGGGTTGTGCTGGGGCTAGGGTTGTGCTGGGGCTAGGGTTGTGCTAGGGTTAGGGCTGGGGTTGGGATTTTTTTCAAAAGTAAGAAAAAAAGATGACGATATGGCGACTAGTGTTGAGAGCAAGTGCTCGCTACTTGAGTTTGCATCGGGTGCTCTGGTATGCATTTAGTATCGTGGGTATTTGAGTGACATGCTCGAGTCTCTGCCCCATATGCTTCGCGGCCAAAAAACTTTACGGGGATTGCCTGCCATGCCGAGCGATCCCCGCATGTTTTTTTTTGGGTGTCTAATAACCGTGAAACATGCGGAGCAGGGACTCGAGCATGTCACTCGAGCACACGCTGTACATGGTGCATACCTGAGTACCCGATGCAAACTCAAGTAGCGAGCACTTGCGCTCAAGAATAATGAAAACTTATTCAATATGATGACCTAATGTAAACAAATAATGTGCCGTACCTCTGGGTTCAAAATGTTCACTATACACCTTAATAAAATCTTTGAGGGGTATAGTTTCCAAAATGGGGACACTTGTGGGGGAGCTCCACTGTTTAGGCACATCACGGGCTCTCCAAACGCGACATGGTGTCCGCTAACAAATTGAATGGAAAATCGGCTCAAATTGTTAGCGGACGCCATGTTGCGTTTGGAGAGCCCCTGTGTGTCCAAACATTGGAGCTCCCCCACAAGTGACCCCATTTTGGAAACTAGACCCCCCAAGGCACCTATCTAGATGCATAGTGAGCACTTAGAACCCCCAGGTGCTTCACAAATTGATTCGTAAAAATGAAAAAGTGAAAAAAAAACACTTTTTCATTTTTATGAATCAATTTGTGAAGCACCTGGGGGTTCCAACTGCTCACTATGCATCTAGATAGGTGCCTTGGGGGGTCTAGTTTCCAAAATGGGGTCACTTGTGGGGGAGCTCCAATGTTTGGGCACACAGGGACTCTCTAAATGCAACATGGTATCCGCTAACAAATTGAATGGAAAATCGGCTCAAATTGTTAGCGGACACCACATTGCGTTTGGAGAGCCCCTCTGTGCCCAAACTTTGGAGCTCCCCCACAAGTGACCCCATTTTGGAAACTAGATCCCCCAAGGCACCTTTCTAGATGCATAGTGAGCACTTGGAACCCCCAGGTGCTTCACAAATTGATTCGTAAAAATGAAAAAGTGAAAAAAAAAACACTTTTTCATTTTTATGAATCAATTTGTGAAGCACCTGGGGTTCCAAGTGCTCACTATGAATCTAGATAGGTGCCTTGGGGGGTCTAGTTTCCAAAATGGGGTCACTTGTGGGGGAGCTCCAATGTTTGAGCACACAGGGACTCTCCAAATGCAACATGATATCCGCTAACAAATTGTCGGCTCAAATTGTTAGCGGATATCATGTTGCATTTGGAGAGTCCCTGTGTGCCCAAACATTGGAGCTCCTCCACAAGTGACCCCATTTTGGAAACTAGACCCCCCAAGGCACCTATCTAGATGCATAGTGAGCACTTGGAACCCCTAGGTGCTTCACAAATTAATTCGTAAAAATGAAAAAGTGTTTTTTTTTTCACGTTTCATTATTACGAATCAATTTGTGAAGCACCTGGGGGTTCCAAGTGCTCACTATGCATCTAGAAAGGTGCCTTGGGGGGTCTAGTTTCCAAAATGGGGTCACTTGTGGGGGAGCTCCAAAGTTTGGGCACAGAGGGGCTCTCCAAACGCAATGTGGCGTCCGCTAACAATTTGAGCCGATTTTCCATTCAATTTGTTAGCGGATACCATGTTGCATTTAGAGAGTCCCTGTGTGCCCAAACATTGGAGCTCCCCCACAAGTGACCCCATTTTGGAAACTAGACCCCCCAAGGCACCTATCTAGATGCATAGTGAGCACTTGGAACCCCTAGGTGCTTCACAAATTGATTCGTAAAAATGAAAAAGTGTTTTTTTTTTCACTTTTTCATTATTACGAATCAATTTGTGAAGCACCTGGGGGTTCCAAGTGCTCACTATGCATCTAGAAAGGTGCCTTGGGGGGTCTAGTTTCCAAAATGGGGTCACTTGTGGGGGAGCTCCAAAGTTTGGGCACAGAGAAGCTCTCCAAACGCAATGTGGTGTCCGCTAACAATTTGAGCCGATTTTCCATTCAATTTGTTAGCGGATACCATGTTGCATTTAGAGAGTCCCTGTGTGCCCAAACATTGGAGCTCTCCCACAAGTGACCCCATTTTGGAAACTAGACCCCCCAAGGCACCTATCTAGATGCATAGTGAGCAGTTGGAACCCCCAGGTGCTTCACAAATTGATTCATAAAAATGAAAAAGTGTTTTTTTTTTCACTTTTTCATTGTTACGAATCAATTTGTGAAGCACCTGGGGGTTCCAAGTGCTCACTATGCATCTAGATAGGTGCCTTGGGGGGTCTAGTTTCCAAAATGGGGTCACTTGTGGGGGAGCTCCAAAGTTTGGGCACACAGTAGCTCTCCAAACGCAACATGGTGTCGCTAACAATTTGAGCCAATTTTGCGTTAAATTTGTTAGCGGACACCATGTTGCATTTAGAGAGCCGCTGTGTGCCCAAATATTGGAGCTCCCCCACAAGTGACCCCATTTTGGAAACTAGACCACCCAAGGCACCTATCTAGATGCATAGTGAGCACTTGGAACCCTCAGGTGCTTCACAAATTGATTCATACAAATGAAAAAGTGTTTTTTTTTTCACTTTTTCATTGTTACGAATCAATTTGTGAAGCACCTGGGGGTTCCAAGTGCTCACTATGCATCTAGATAGGTGCCTTGGGGGGTCTAGTTTCCAAAATGGGGTCACTTGTGGGGGAGCTCCAATGTTTGGGCACACAGGGACTCTCTAAATGCAACATGGTGTCCTCTAACAAATTTAACGGAAAATCGGCTCAAATTGTTAGCGACACCATGTTGCGTTTGGAGAGCCGCTGTGTGCCCAAACATTGGAGCTCCCCCACAAGTGACCCCATTTTGGAAACTAGACCCCCCAAGGCACCTATCTAGATGCATTGTGAGCACTTGGAACACTCAGGTGCTTCACAAATTGATTCATAAAAATGAAAAAGTGTTTTTTTTTTTCACTTTTTCATTGTTACGAATCAATTTGTGAAGCACCTGGGGGTTCCAAGTGCTCACTATGCATCTAGAAAGGTGCCTTGGGGGGTCTAGTTTCCAAAATGGGGTCACTTGTGGGGGAGCTCCAAAGTTTGGGCACACATGGGCTCTCCAAACACAACATGGCGTCCGCTAATTATTCAAGCAAATTTTACAATCAAAAAGTCAAATAGCGCTCCTTCCCTTCCGAGCCCTGCCGTGCGCCCAAACAGTATTTTTTCCCCAAATATTGGGTATCTGCGTGCCCAGGGGAAATTGCACAACAAATTTTGGGGTCCATTTTTTCTTGTTACCCCTGTGAAAATAAAAAAAATTGGGTCTAAATTAACATTTTTGTGAAAAAAGTTAAATGTTCATTTTTTTCTTCCACATTCAAAAAATTCCTGTGAAGCACCTGAAGGGTTAATAAAGTTCTTGAATGTGGTTTTGAGCACCTTGAAGGGTGCAGTTTTTAGAATGGTGTCACTTTTGGGTATTTTCTGTCATAAAGACCTCTCAAAGTGACTTCAAATGTGATGTGGTCCCTAAAAAAATGGTTTTGTAAATTTTGTTGGAAAAATGAGAAATCGCTGGTCAACTTTTAACCCTTATAGCTCCCTAACAAAAAAAAATTTTGGTTCCAAAATTGTGCTGATGTAAAGTAGACATGTGGGAAATGTTATTTATTAACTCTTTTGTGTGACATATCGCTCTGATTTCAGGGCTTAAAAATTCAAATTTTGAAAATTGCAAAATTTTCAAAATTTTCGCCAAATTTCCGTTTTTTTCACAAATAAACGCAAGTGATATCGAAGAAATTTTTCCACAATCATGAAGTACAATATGTCACGAAAAAACAATCTCAGAATCAGGGGGATCCGTTGAAGCGTTCGAGAGTAATTACCTCATAAAGTGACAGTGGTCAGAATTGTAAAAATTGGCCCGGTCATTAACGTGCAAACCACCCGCGGGGCTTAAGGGGTTAAAACCATCTTGTTAAGCTACTGCGACCTCCACCACTTTTTCAAGGGGCATTGATATTGTCTTTTTATTCCATTGCGAACTCCACCATTCTTCCAACGGGCATTGCATTTCCTCCTAATTTTAGTCAGCTTTTCCTTTTCAATGCATAGGCGAACACTAAGGGAGACCCACTCCCCAATAATGGGTAGAAGGTTTTTAGTATGCTGTAATCCACGTCTGTTTCAAGGGGCATTGCAGTTCCTCATAATTTTTGGAAAGCCTTCCATTCACTGCTTAGGCCAACAGTGCACAGGAGTCCCAGTTGCTATAAATGGAAAAAACGGTTTAGTTAAGGCCCTCTGACCTCCATGTCACTTCCAAGGGGCATTGGAGTGCCTCGAAATTTTTGGTAGGCATTGCACTCACTGCATGCCCTATAACTGTGTAGCCGAACCGCTCCTTTTGGTACAGAAACATATCCTACAAGACATGGGTGGTTGACTGGCCTGATATTGATGTGAATGGTCCATGTTCCTCCTGCTCTTTCTCCTTTGCCACCACCTCATCCATCATTCATCACCTGAAGCTTTGTTTTAACGGGAGTCATAGAACTGGGATAGTCGCAGGAAAACATCCAGCAGTCCTCTGAGGAGGTAGGTTATGCGTCAAAACGATGACCACCTCAGACCTAGCCGCTACTACATACATGCTCTTGCATTCCAAGAAAACAAAGCAGATGCTAACTTCTATCATCATCATCATGCTCCTCACCTTGGCACTCTCAACTCCCCTGATGGAGAAGCCAGGGCCCACCGGAGGAGTCTGGTACTCTGGTGGGCTCGTCCAATGCTGCCCTAAAGCAAGCCGGGCTAAAAAAAGTGTGGGGGAAGTTCCAAGGAGAAATAAGGGCGGCTGGCGAGCGTTTATGGACACCCGGCCGCCCCCAGGCGGCAGGGGACCGAGTATGGACACCCGGCCGCCCCCTGGCGGCTGGAGACCGAGCGTGGACACCCGGCCGCCGGGGGGCTGGGGACTGAGTATGGATACCAGGCCGCCGACGCAGCCATGACATGGTGGCTGGCGTCTGCCTCCACATGCCTAAAAGGCCCAATTTCAAGTGCAAGCAAGCTAGCAGTATGCTATTGCAGCCTATCGGTGGGTGGGTAGCAGGCTGCACACTTACGCTTGCATTCCAAGAAAACAAAGCAGATTCTAACTTCTATCATCATCATCATGCTCCTCACCTTGGCACTCTCAACTCCCCTGATGGAGAAGCCAGGGCTCACCGGAGGAGTCTGGTTCTCTGGTGGGCTCGTCCAATGCAGCTCTAAAGCAGGCCGGGCTAAGAAAAGTGTGGGGGGAAGTTCCAAGGAGAAATAGGGGCGGCTGGGGACCGTTTATGGACACCCGGCCGCCCCCAGACGGCTGGGGACCGTGTGTGGACACCTGGCCGCCGGGCGGCTGGGGGCTGAGTATGGATACCAGGCCGCCGACGCCGCCATGACATGGTGGCCGGCGTCTGCCTCCACACGCCTAAAAGGCCCAATTTCAAGTGCAAGCAAGATAGTAGTATGGTATTGCAGCCTGGGGGTGGGTGGGTGGCAGGTTGCACACTTACGCTTACATTCCAAGAAAACAAAGCAGATGCTAACTTTTATCATCATCATCATGCTCCTCACCTTGGCACTCTCAACTCCCCTGATGGAGAAGCCAGGGCCCACCGGAGGAGTCTGGTACTCTGGTGGGCTCGTCCAATGCTGCCCTAAAGCAGGCCGGGCTAAGAAAAGTGTGGGGGGAAGTTCCAAGGAGAAATAGGGGCAGCTGGGGACCGTTTATGGACACCTGGCCGCCCCCAGGTGGCTGGGGACCGTGTGTGTACACACGGCCGAGGGGCGCCTGGGGACCGAGTATGGACACCCGGCCACCCCCTGGTGGCTGGGGACCGAGCGTGGACACCCGGCCGCTGGGCGGCTGGGGACTGAGTTTGGATACCTCGCTGCCAAAGCAGCCATGAGGTAGTGGCCATCTTCGGCCTCCTCCAAATTAAAAGACCCCATTTCAAGTGCAAGCTAGCAGTATGGTATTGCAGCCTGGGGGTGGGTGGGTGGCAGGCTGCATACTTGCGCTTGCATTGCAAGGAATGGGGGAGGTACAATTGAACACTGCCCTGGGACAAGGACTTGCACGGGGATAGTTGCAAGTCTGCATCTTCTGATGCGGCAAGGATCACTTCTGATGGGCACACTTTTAGGCAGTGACCTGGGTGTCAAAGATGCTTCCAGGGGTCTTCCCCATGCTGTTCCCATGTCTTTTCAGCACTGTATGCATGTGTCACACAGCACATGGCAAGATAAGGTTGTAAAATGTTAAAATTACATTTCCCGGTGAATGCATTTGTCAGGTTGAAAGCAATACAAAAGTGCAAAAACGCATAAAAAATGCTACTTGTGAACATAGCCCAAGGTGTGGAGGAGTATTTTTGTTTTTGGTTATTTATTTTACCTTATACACAAGTCTTTACCCTGGAAAGGAAGTTCCTTAACATATTTCACAGGAAAACCGTTTCAGTTTCTTTTTTGAACGTTTTATTGTGAGCCCGTAAAAGTGGCTTAATACCTCTGACCACGTTGTTGACAGAAGTGACCTGGGGGTCAGAAATGCATCCTGGGGCGATGCCCATGCTGTCCCCATGTCTTTTGAGCACTGTCACTATCGTTTTGGGCACTTTTTAGGCTTTCTACAGACTGCCGGGGGTGCCGCCGCAAAAATGCTCGGGTCTCCCATAGACTAACATTGGCCTCGTTGCTCAGGTCGAGCTCCCGAGTATCACGGTGAGCTCGGCCCGAGCTTCGAGCACCCAAGCATTTTAGTGCTCGCTCAACACTAATAGCGTGTAACATGAAAAAATGTGTAAAAGTTTACGGGGTATGAATAGAGATGAGCAAACCCGTGGATGTCCAAGTTCGCCTGTTTCAGGCGGACTTTTTTTTAAAGTCCAGTTCAGGTTGCGAACTTGACCTCGGACTCCAAACCCCATATAAGTCAATGGGGACCCGAACTTCAGAGCTGTAAAATGGTTATAAAATGGTCGTAGTAAGGGCTAGATGTCTGAAAAAGTAAACAAAATGACGGTAAGAGCAGGACAATTGCTCTACAAACAAATGTGGATAGCAATCATGGTAAAATAGGAAGTAAATGAATAGCATAAACAGTTTTAATAGTTGCCCCACAGAGACTGAGATTTGCTACCGCCAGTCCAGTTAAAAATTTCACCCACAGAGCATGGGGAAGATTATCACCACCGAAGGAGTTTCCAAACTTCACCCCCAGACCATGGGGCACAGAACCCTCACAGAAGCTGATCCAAATTTCACCCACAGAGCATGGGGAACAATACCCCCACATAAAATTATTAAAAATTTCAGAAGCAGAGCACGGGGAACAAAACCACCACAGAAGATTTTAACCAACTTCAGCCTCAGAACATGGAGAACAATACCGCCACAGAAGATTTTAACAGATTTCAGCTTCAGAGCATGGGGAACAATACCCCCACATAAAATTACACTAAATTTCAGCCACAGAGCATGGGGCATGATACCCCAAATGTTAAAAAGTTTACGCTTCAGTATTGTGTACTACAAATGCATGTGAGGAAAATCGAGTAGGTCACGAATCCCAAAGAGTTTACCTTGAAAAATTTAGTGTTCAAAGCAGGCAACCACGCCTGAATTAGAGCCTTTAGCACCAGTCTGGATTAGAAATTATGGAAACTTTTTGTTTTGGCCCATTAAAATTTAACCCACAGAGCATGTTGCACAATACCCCCACATAGGAAGATTAAGATTTTAACAAATTTCAGCCTCAGAGTATGGGGAACAATATCTCCACAGAAGATTTTATCAAATTTCAGCCTAAGAGCATGGGAAACAATACTCCCACAGAAGATTTTAAAAAAGTTCAGTGACAGTAAGCAGAGGAAAAGGTGCGGACTGGATCTCATTTATACATAAGGTCTACATTAGCATTTCTATCCTGCATCTAGTGGGGGCATGTGTGTCTTTGTTCATCTCTGCGGGGAGAATTCCTAATACACAACCCTACAGTGAAGCTAGAGACTGGGATTCGGGTACATTCTTCAGCAAATGTTTAAAGGGGAGGGTGTGAACATTTCTGCCCATCCAGGGGGCTGATCCCAGGAGAGGGAAAACAATAAACCACATGTTTAGTGAGGGAGTTGGTGCGTTAACATCGAGGGGCGAGGATCTGTTGCTGAGGTCCTGGTGCCCATGTACGATGGCCTATGCAGATTGGAGATCGGTTGCTGGCTGGAGCTGGATACATGTGCTACGGTCGTGTTATTTGTCGTCTGGATTTGAGGAACTATCCAAAAGACTGTTGCTGCTAGCTGAAGCTAGATTCATGTGCTATGGTCGTGTTATCTGTCATTTGGAGAAGCGTTGCCTGTGACTACAGACTATACTGGCAGGAGATGCAAAAGCTGTGGGCCAACCAAAAGTTGGAAGACAGTTATTATCGCCTGGTATGGTGGCAGTGGAACTACAGGCCCCAGGTTGGGATCTTGTGGATTGGTGGAAATGTATTTTGGCCATCTACCCAGAGTTGTTGTAAGACCATGGACATCAGAAATAAAAAATAGCTGCATCGTTAACCTGTCTAGATATTGCTGCTAGAGATGAGCGAACATATTCGGGAAATGTTAGTTTTTTTTTAATTTGGTATGAGCATTGCACATTCGGTTTCTTGATCGGACCCCCGAGTGTTTTTACTCAAAATCGGCAAAATTCGAACAAAGTGCGGTGAATGATTGTTTTTCCACTAGTGTATTTTTTAGGACTTTGGCTAGGATAGTGGTGCTGCATAATGAGCGGGGGGACATGTTTGATGGAGGGGGTGGTGAGAGGTCAGAGTAGCGGCGGACTGTGAATCTTAATTTTTTTTTCTTAACTTAATGTGTAGAGATTCTTGCAAGCCAGTCAGGGGGCAGAAACCATCCACAACGTCCAGACACAAGGGCTTCTGTCACTGACTGCTGAAGTCACATGTCCCTCTCCATATAAAGAGCGGACATTTTTTTTTTTAGAGTCATTTTTTTCAGTGTAACAACCCAGAGAGGCTACTCCTGCAGCTGCTCCTGGATGCTGAGAGAGTGAGATAGCTAGTCACTTGCTTGTAAGTCAGGTATTTTAAATAAATAGATAGATAGGATCCTGTGTGGCTGTGAAATTGACCTTCCAACATATTAGTGTGGTCCAGACAGAGACACCAAGCCACACACATTTTAGCATAGAACTCTGTTTTGCTGATACTGTGCTCTATGCAAGAATACACCTTTTAAACTCTATTTTTTTCTAATAATACCGTGCTACATAAAGCAGACCACATCTCAGCTTGTAATTCTTTTGCACTGAGATTGTGCTCTATCCGGGTCTCGTCCACAGTAAAAAATCTAATTTCTTTTGGTACTACCGTAATATATACAGCAGGCCACATCTCGGCTTGTAATTTTTTTGCATGGAGATTCAGCTGTATCCAGGGCTCTTCCACAGTTAAAAAATCTAATTTCTTCTGTTACTACTGTGATACATACAGCAGGCCACATCTCAGCTTGTAATTCTTTTGCGCTGAGATTCAGCTGTATCCGGGGCTTCACAGTACAAAATCTATTTTTTTCTGTTCCTACCGTGCTACAGAAACCATGTCACAGTTGAGCTTTTAATTCTTTGGTGCTGATATTCTGTTCCAGCCAGGGGGTTGACGTTATAAATCTAAATTAGTTCTGTTACTACCACGCTACAAAAATCATGCAACATTTGAGATTTTAATTCTTTGGTGCTGATATCTTTTAATTCTTTTGCAATGATATTCTGCTCCAGCCAGGAGTGATAATAGGGTCGTCCTGAAACCAGGCAACTTTTCAGCATGGGACAGGGTTTGGAACAGCATTTCTAGCTTAAACTTTGATCAGTAACAGGTGAATGAGTGACTGAGAGCACTGCCAAATTCAGGTAACACACATGAAGGAGACTCAACTTTGAGTCCAAACTTTTCCAAAAATTTTGGACAGACACCACTAAAGTGGCATCAATTTTTTTAACTAATTATTGATTTTACTCAATTATGTAATGCCATTAATTCCACAGCGCATTACAGATCAATTTCCCCAGAGTATAAATAGTATAATAGGGCTCTGACACCCATTCCACTACAGGCAAGTCACCAGATGGAGACCCAATTTGGAGTCTCCACATTTCAAAAAATTGTTAGTAACATTAGCAGCAGTAGCAACAGCAGGCACAGAAGCCATGACAAAGGTTTCACAGACTAACGCGAGATCAATGCAACACACTAAAAACTACACCATCACCTAGTCTGCCCACAAAATTTTTTTTTTATTATTTATTTTACTCATATAGCACCATTAATTTCACAGTGCTTTACAGACATTATTAGCACTGTCCCCATTTGGGCTCGCAATCTAAATTTCCTATTAGTATGTCTTCGGAGTGTGAGAAGAAATCTGAGTACCTGAGGAAACCCTTGCAAACACAGGGAGAACATACAAACTCCTTGCAGATGTTGTCCTTGATGGCGTTGGAACCCAGGACCCCAGCACTGCAAGGCTGCTAATGTTTTTTCGTTGATGACTCAACGTTCCCGGGGTTGGAAGTCTAGAACTGCGATGCACACTGTGTGCCTCACTGCTGTTTTGGGGAAAACCACTCTTAAGATTGTCTTCAAACGTGTTTCGATACTCTTGCATGCGTGCGTCCCTTTCCAGGGGAGGAAGCATCTGGCAAAATTTACTCTTGTACCGTGGATCGAACAGAGTGGCAACCCAGCACTATTTCGAGTCCTAACAATACGGGCAACAATCATGTTGCACGTAGTGCAGCAAGAAGGCACTCATGTGTCGGGCTCTTCCATGAGGTCCAAGTCCATGGTATGTTGGTACAGGGCAACACTGAAGCTTGCTTCCTCCGTTCCCTGCCACCAACCATGGACAATAGAGAGGCGATCATAATCTTCATCTCCTAACTGTTGTGCGCCCATCACCTCTTCCTCCTCCTCGTCGTCCTCCAAGCCAGGATAGTGGAGAAATTGCTGTACCACCGGGTTAAGGATGTGAGACATGCCAGGCACGTGTGTGGGGTTGCCCCGACAGAGCCGCCACCAGGTTTTCAACATTATCGCTCATTACCTTCCCTTGGTTCAGGTTCAGTGGAGACAGCCATTTCTCAAACATGGCCTGGATAGATGTCCACAACTCTTGAGCTGTATGACTGTGATCTCCAAGGCATATTAATTTAAACACTGCTTAATTGTGGGGAGAACTGGTTGTGCAGTACAGAGTTGGGCGGGACTCTTTCTGCGTTGTTGGAACGCGTGTCTCGTTAAGGCAGAAGTTGAGGGCACAGGTGGAGGCCCTAGAGGAGGTGGAGGAGGCAGAAGCAGTGGAGGAAGTGTTAGATATAGAGGTTTGCCCGGCAAGCTTTGGGAATTCCAAGACTTGGTGTCTAGTGACACCTTGGAGTCTAGTAGTTTAGTTCTCCATCTTCTGGTGGGTAGTGGTTTAGTTTTCCATCCCCAAGAGCCCTGCAAGCCTTGGTGATTCCAAGACTTGTGGAGCAGCCCCTTCCCTGCCTGCCCCTACAGCCACCAGAGTCACCCAGTGCCCAGTCAGTGAGATGTAATGCCCCTGCCATGCTTGCTTGTCCAGGTGTAAGTGGTGAAATGCACCCTGTCAGACATATATTTTTTCAAGGAACGTGTGATGTTGTCTGCAACATGCTGGTGTAGCACAGGCACATTTTTCTTAGAAAAGTAATGGCAACTGGGCAACTGGTACTTTGGAATTGTGACGGCCATCATCTTTTGGAAACCGTCTGTATCTACCAAGGGAAAAGGCAGTATTTGCATGGCCAACAGATTGGAGATGGTGAAGTTCAAGCTCTTCGCTTTAGCATGTGTAGGCGGAAACAATCTTTTACATGACCGCAACTGCAGGACCGAAGGCTGGCCGCTGTGCTGAGAGAGGGTGGAGTAGGGTGAACATGACAAACTGCTAGATTGTGAGAAAGGTGCAGGCGGAGATATTGTGGTGGACTGAGAAAGATGTGGTGTGTTCGGTGTCTGCGATCGGTCAAAAACAGTAGGCATGTCCACTTCCGTAATAGCTAACGTGCTCTCACTCACCGCAACTGTAGCGCGTAAACAAGTGGAGGTTCTGAAACCAGAGACCTATGTGAGAACAATTGCAATGGTGATTAAGGAGGAAGAAGCAGCAGGTGCGGTTGATGGGGTGGCCGATGGTTGGTGAGGTCCGCTAGTCTGAATTTTAGTGCAGTGAGATACCCAGTCTAATGCATGTTGATCGCACATGTGGCAGTTCATGCATGTGGTAGTCAAATTATTGCAATTTTTAATGTAAGTTTTGTCATACTTTGCGGTCTCCAAAAAGACCCAGGCTAGGCAACCCTTGCCGCCCCGGCAAACTGCCGGCCCGTGACTGTTGCTGGCCACAGCCACAGCTGTGGCTGTGAATGCAATTTTTGTCGTGGTTGCATCACTCAGTTTCTGTGTGGGAAGCCGCAATGTAACCTCCTCGTCTTCCTCCTCCTCCACCTCATCTGCTGAGCTACTCAGATGCGTGCCTCCACGTTCACGCCAAGTGGGATCTACAACCTCATTGTCATCCTATCTCTTCTATCAATCCTCACCCTGAGAGTCACCCTCCTCCTCTTCCTGCCCTTACAGCACAGTACAGTCCGCGTGCGCCTCAGGTATCTGAGACTCATCAGTATCATCTCTATGCTGATGGCACACAGATCTACCTCTCTGGACCTGATATCACATCCTTACTAACCAGAATCCCACAATGTCTGTCCTCTATTTCATCTTTCTTCTCTGCTAAATTTCTAAAACTTAACATGGATAAAACCAAATTCATCATCTTTCCACCATCTCATTCAACCCCACAACTGACCTATCCATCAAAGTCAATAGCTGCCCACTCTCTCCAGTCCTTCAAACCTGAGATCCTGGGTGCATGTGATGTGCTGTACTCAGTGGATGTATTTACTCACTGTCATTCTTTACTTATGCAGATCCAGTTCTTCCGATCCTTTGAATGAGAGAAGACACAGTTCTTAAAAAACAACAGAGTCCACTTTACTTGTCATGCTAGGTACGGTTGATTTCACATACAACGGCACTTTATGGTGTTCTGGACACTGATACAGTCCCCACACAATGAACTTCCACAGTGTGGCTCAACCCTAAGGGAAACTACCTCTGGAACTTTGACGTAGGGGAGCTCCTGCTTCACCCTACTGTTCCCGATGCCTAACTCTTTCAGGATCCACCTTGCTGATAAAGCTGTCCTAGTCCCGCCACATTCAATGCTGCCTGTCAGCTGAAAAAGGTTAGAATCCGCAGATTGACCTGTTGAATACAGATTGTCCTGAACTGTTCCCCATTGCTGCTGATACTCAGTATTTTCCACACACTCCCGTTCTTCTCCTCTCTCCTGTTCTCCTCACATGTCTGTCTTCCCTGAGACTCTTTCACTAACTGACTTAAGATGGCCGATCCAACTCCCAGTAATTCTTTAGTCTCTAACTGTCACTGAGGCCGGCCCAAACTGGTTAACTACCTGTGTCCCAACTGACATACAGAGATAGTGGTATGAATGTGCCAACTGCTGCCATCTTATGGCCAACACACCAACAACATCTCTTATGTTTATACATGTAATACATATCTACTGAAACAGCTGTAGAGGGGAGTGGAATGAGAATCTTCAATCACCCCCTCACATCCTCCCACTCTTTAAATATTGCCACCCTCGGCAATACGGACCTGCAAAAAGAGGATTAATACACAATCAAACATTTTAACACATTCAGACTGAAATCTCCCTCAAACATCTTCTCTCACTGGACGTCCGGCCCTTCTTGGTTAAGGGCCCTGGAACAACAACTAACACAGTCCATAACTTTACCAGCACTGGTCCTTCTTGGTAAGGACCCTGGAACAAAATGTCCATGTCCATACTTAACAGAGGCCCATGGGCCAACACAGTAGCAGCCCTTCCTGTCCAAGGGCACAGTCCTCAGCGAAGGGTGTGCAACCCTCTTGCAGCTGTAAAGCCCTCAAATCCATCAAGGGGATAAAACGTAACATCAGCCGTCCATGGCTATTACAGGCCCACCTGGCCTCGAAGATATCTCAAACAGTCCCTCTGATTCTTTTCAGAAAAAAAACATAAGCCTTCTGACCACGAAGGTATCAACAGTCCATCCAAAAGTAACAAAGGTAGAGAGCCTTAAACTTTGCTTCCTGAGACTCGACTTTAGATAGGAGTTCATCGGCATTTGAACCCTCAAAATAAACCGCTTGACCAACTGAGTAACTGCAACCGCCCAGAGGGCACCTTAGTCGCTGCTCAGGTGTCTCCTGGAATCGCTCCATCTTCTCCAGACTCCTCTCAGGCAAAGCTAAGCCACTTCTAGACAAAGTCATCACTAGGAACTACCTGCACATCTGCATCAGGCTCCTATAGTGAAGTCAAAGCACAAAATCCTTCCTGGAGCTCCTCAACCATCTTCCTCCCCTCGGCATACCACTGCTCAACGCTTCTGAGGAATTCACTGGGGATCAGAGATGTTACTATACCGTTCGCAACGCATTACTAGAGAGGTATGCCAAGAAAGAAACAGAGGAGCTCATATGTGTGAATCAGCCCAGACTGGTTTACTCGAGCCCAATACTGAAAATGCTCACTTGGAATCACTGTGCAATCTCGTGCACA
The DNA here is from genome assembly GCF_046119375.1 of Phyllobates terribilis. Taxonomy (NCBI): domain Eukaryota; kingdom Metazoa; phylum Chordata; class Amphibia; order Anura; family Dendrobatidae; genus Phyllobates; species Phyllobates terribilis. The sequence continues at coordinate 199,429,217 of NW_027362762.1, read as the reverse complement.
ACTCTGATGTTAGCAGACTGCAGCCCTCTTCATCAGCCCCCAGCTGAGGGTGAAGATAAAGACCCAAAATAAAGATGTTTTTATTTGTACCTCTTGAAACGCTCTAGAAACTCGTTGTTTTAATAAAAACATTGTTTTTTTAATAATTCATTGGAGTGACAGCATCATTGGATCGTCATTTTTTAATATTTTTTATTTGGGATTTTTATTTTAGAGAGGTATGCCCTCACACATGAAACAAACCAGGGGAAGTTTTGGTAGACTAACAAGCCCTGTGCACACATGCACTGGGAGTTTTCCAGCGACCATAAACCCGCATCTGCAGCAAGTCTGGGTAGAGGGCGTGGAGGCTGCGGGGCTCTGTGACTCTGGAGCCTCAGTCACAGACTCTGGAACTCTCTGGGAGAGGAAGTGGTGATGTCCAACTCACTTAATGAGTTCAAGAGAGGCCTGGACGCCTTTCTTGAGAACAATAAAATTACATCTTATGCTTAGTTAATTAATCCAGGGATTTAATCTGACTGCCAGATTGGTGTCGGGAAGTGAATTTTTCCTCAATGATGTAAATTGGCCTATACCGCATGGTATAGGAATAGCGGAATAGCTGCAGTGCACAAGAAATAGGTTGAACTGGATGGACGCTTGTCTTTTTTCGGCCTTATAAACTATGTAACTATGTAACATTAATCAAAGAACATCTAGTACTGGATCAATCTATTGTTTCCGACAGCCATGTTAGTCAACGTAGCCGGAGGAGAATCTCTGAACATTCGAAGGGCCAGACTACATTTAGACTGGGGTTAGAGTCAGAGAATAGTGGATGTAGGAGTAGTGCAGCACCAACCAGTAGATAAGTTGCTGGGAAACAACCTAGGAGCAGGGTTGGTGAACCACTGGGCTAATGTCGTAACCCAAAGCTGCGTCAGCCAAGAAGGAACAGAGCATTCTCAACATACCGACTAACCCTCCGCCAGTGGTGAGTAATGCACAAAATACAATGACTGTTACCATCAAGGAACATGACCTGGTGGAGGTAGATGATATAATGGAGGAGGCCGAGGTACTTTGGGACACTGGGTCTTCCATCACCCTGGTCAGCCCACAAATTGTCCCACCAGAACACTATTTATCAGGCCGCCAAGTGATCATCCCCCTAGCGCTCTGGGGACAGGCGCATTTATTTTGGCAATTTACCGGCCGATGTACGGGAGAATGAGCTGGAGGAGTTGTTCCATCGGTATGGGCGGATCTGTACCATCAATCTGGAGAATCGTAGGGGGAGCGGCGCCGCACCGTTCGTCTTCATTAGCTTCATTAGCGTCCCGGCGAACTGAATACAGAGTCCTGAATACAGAGTCCTCGTCTCAGGGCTAACAAATTTCAGCCTCAGAGCATGGGGAACAATACCCCGCACAGATGCTGATTCAAATTTCACCCCAAGAGGCAATGGGTGCCTGAAATTTTGTGCTGTAAAGGTTAGGGTGCCGTAAAAGGAATCAATGTGGGGGTAAGAGCAGGACAATTGCCCTGCAAACAAATGTGAATAGGGAAATCACTTAAAGGGGTTCTGTTGTGAGGAGGTGGACAAAGGTTCTTGCACATCTCTACAAATAGGGCACTGACTTAAAAAAAAGAACAAGAATCTTGAACCAGGAGGGCGGGGTCCAATGTGATGTACATGTAAGAGTCTAAGTAGGAGGTAGCCAACACAGGTTTTTTTTGTTATTTTTATTTTCTTTTGGTATTATCTTTAATTTTTAAGGGGAAATAGCAGAATAAAATACAAAACCAAACAATTATCTAGAACCAGGAGGCTGAGGTTAAAGTCAAGGAGGAGGTACACGTTGTGATGTAGGTATAACAGTCCAAATAGGAGGAAGCCAACACTTTTTTATATTTTTATATACATAATGTTATTTATTTTTTTTTTTTTAAGAGTAAGTTCCACAATTGGTTGTGTTAAAAAAATTGTTCCTGTGTTGTGATAATCTTATAAATGTGCCATTTCTATGTACTGTGTAATGGCTGTGTCTGACCGTGTACGGAACATAGTCTGATCATACCACATCTCCTGGGCAGGGGAGGAAACAAAAGAATATACAGACATTACAGCATGGTAACTCAGCTGATTATTTCTGTGAGGTAAAACATGTTTTTAAACTGGTAGTGAAATGTTTTATCTCACAGAAAGCAGCAGCTACAATCCCATGCTGTAATGTCTGTATACTCTTTTGTTTCCTCCACTGTCCGGGACATGTGATACATTCAGACCATGTTCCTTCACAGTGAGACACATCCATTACACAGAACATTGCAGGGGCACATTTATAAGATTATCTCAGCACTGGAACATTTTTTAACACATTCAACTGTGTAACTTAACTTTATTCCAAGATCTATTGATTCAAATGTACTTTGTTCATGGGAAAACCCCCTTAAAAGATGTATTATTGCAACCTCCAAGAGTTTGTACTTCATAGTTAAGAAACCACCAAAAGTTGCAAAAACTGTAATCCTCATGAGCTGTGCCCCAAAAGAATACCAAAGTGGAATACTTTTAAATTTATGCCTCTTCAATATATACAGTAATTCCTGTTTTACACCAGTCTGTGTGTCCTTGTCTATTATTGCACCATACCTCAGCTAAGGTAAACCAGAGGTATGAAGAACGCGTCATTGCGTCACTATCATCCCCAGCCAATCACAGTTGCAGACTCTAGTTGATAAATATAATTTGGCGTGAAATTGCTGACCACAGATTAATATCTGACATATGTCTGATTAGGGGGTAAATGAGAAACATAAATTATTTATTAAATTTGGTAATTTATGAATTGCATCTGTGACCTGTAAAGTATTCATAAATTATTGAGGTTCCGCAGTCATTGAATTCTCTTTTTTTACACCTGCGCTATAAGCAGCACATATCTGTACAACCAGGCCCCTTGCTAGTCTACTACAAAATAGATAATATTTCCGTCAGTAAAATCCTTATATGACCTTTTCGTCAAAAACTGAATTTTTGTTTTTCGGTTGTAATATATCTTTCACTGACAGACTAGTTCTGTGAAGTTCTATACAACTGAAAACTTCCCTATGTTGATTCACTGCGATTATCAGAGAGAACATCCTTCCTGTATTACAAAATGTCATTCTAGGTGACATACTGAAAAAAGGAAGGTAAATGTAAAAGGTAAATCCAACATATTGCTACTAGACTTGATCTAATCTAATAAAAAGCAGTTTCTTGGACAGAAATCTGCTTTACATTCTTTCCTAGGGCATGTTCCTCCTCTTACTTATTCCACAGTTTACAAATCACATGATTGTTCTTGTCCAAACGTCAAATCTGAGAGCAGAAATCTTTATCCCAGGCTTAAATAAATAGATGGCACATTTTATAGTAAACTTTATTGTGTCAGACACCCTCTGCACTTCCTCTGCCTGAACAAACACACTTTTCATGCATTATCTTTACATTCCCTCAATATGAAACGGATTCACAGTTTAATCCCTTAGATATACTGCAGTACTATGGTGCGCATCACTTTCTTTAGCTGGAACTAAATGTATTTTATGCTGGTACCAGCAACACAGGCATTCAGAAGAAGGAAAATTTTAGTTCCTAGACCTTAGTATAGTGACAGAATGGCCTATGGTGCTATAGAATATAAAGCATATGGCAGTATCCATCATAGACATGTGCACATCAGATCCTGTAACATAAAACTAATGGCGTAGCGTTGTGGACCTAGAGCGCAGTTTCCCCAGTGCCAAAGTCTAGGGGGGAGTGCAAAATGTTTCTACTACTGCTCCTACTGTCAAAAGTGCTGCTTTTTCTAAGAATGGCGCAGTGAATACCTGCCTAATACTGCCTATGCAGAGTGCAGTATTCAAGATGAGTTTGTCATCAGCTGCTGTGCTCTGCATAGGCCGCAACTGGGATGACAAAACTCTCTGTATAATGAAGTGAGCTTTGTCATCACATTTGTTGCCTATGGAAAGCGCAGCAGTTGATAATAAACTCAACTGTTGCTCTCTGCAGAAGTCAATGACCGAGGGGACAAACGTTGACCTGCCAAAGAATGAAGATTGTAATGAATCATGTACAGTGCACAAGATTCAATACTGTCTTCATTCATTACCAAGAGCTGCTTTTACAGTTTTACACTTTTTCTAAGCCTAACTAGGGATAAGTCTAAGTTAAGGTTTAGGGCTAATGTTATACTTAGGGTTAGGGCTAGAATTAAGGGTAGGTTTAGGGTTAGGGCTAGGGTTACTGATAGGGCTATAGATAAGGCTAGAGATAAGATTACGGTAATAAAATAGTTACATAAAGTTAAAAAATGTATACAGTATCTCAATGTATAACTTTATGGTTAAAATTTTATGTCTGATTTCAGTAAAAAGCAAGAAAAAAATATAGTAGGTCAAAGGACAAATTATGATTACAAAAGTATTTTGCTCAAAATACAAGTGCTTGTGGAATAAGGGAGTGCTAACATTTCACAGGTTAAGGGATGAAAATACTTGACTTACCCCAAAAAGTGTCAATCCAAATTATACCACTGCATCCTATCAACAATAAGCTAGCCATTCGGAAATGATTTATAATGAAATATTGGAAAACCACTGCAACTTTTATGAAGCGGCTGATTGGCATATTTCACCTGGACTACTATATCTACCATTTGGATTAATTTTAATTATAGTGAGTCCATTGCACAGAAGTCTAGTGACTTTTATGTCCAATCTCTCGTTTTTTATGGTTAAAGTTCTGCACATTTGCTAATGACACTACCTAGTGACCACACTACACTTATTTAGTGGCCACTGATTTAACCCTGCTTGAAGACAACCTAATTGCTTTGTCCAATGTATAAGATTTTATACCTAAAACAGGCATAAACATGATAGTTTATTCATATAATGATTGTAAAGGTGAGGGTATTTATAACACTCATAAAATCCATCTAACTATTAACCAGTATCTAACAAAATTTTCTCCTTTTCTATATTATTTGCCGAACGTAGATGTCCAGTAGAAAGCCACCTCCTGTCTTATTTCTCTATATTATGATACGGAACAGTACTAATTCAAGATTGATTAGTTCATACGGCTGTATAGATGCAATGGCGGGAACTGAGGAAAAGGCACAAGAAAGTAAGGCACACACAGTCCAGTTAGTAAAACAAGAACAGTCTTTATTAAATTTAGATGACATGTCCACAAAGGGAAATAAATTAAGCAATAAGGCCACTAATGGACAACAATTCTTCTTTAATGGAGAAAGACAGTTCTTAGAGTAGAAACCTTCAGGCTATGTGCCCATGATGCAGAAATGCTGCATATTTTTTCCGCTTCTCCCTGGCAGGAAAAACGCATGCGGATTTTACATGCGTTTTTCCTGCCAGGTAGAAGTGTTTGTGAAGCGTTTTTGCATGCATTTCTGCATGTGGGTTATCAAGCGCTTTTCCAATCGATTTTAGCATCACTTGGAAAAGTGCTTGACAACTTGGTCACACTATATAAATACATGCAACCGGCAGGGATTTATATAGTGTGACCAAGTAATAGTTACAAAAAAAGAATAAGAATGGTAAAAGTAAAAAATAAAGATTATACTCACCTTCCGATGGCCCCCGGTGTTTTCTCCGCTGCGTCCGGCCTCTTGTACGGGTCGCGGTGGTGTTTAAGGACCTGCCATGACGTCATTTAGTCATGTGACAGGTCACGTGACCGCCGACGTCAGCGGTCGTGTGACCTGTCACATGACAAAATGATGTCATGACAGGTCCATTCACATCACCGTGACCCATACAACAGACCGGACGCATCGCTGAGGAGGCTGGGGGCCATCAGAAGGTAAGAATAATCTTTATTTTTTATCTTAAATTCTTTTTTTAACTGGTACCATGGTACCTGGGTCTGGAGGAGAGTCTCCTCTTCTCCAAACCCGGGTACCATCCGCACATTGAACCGTGTGATATCCGCATGTGCAGATGCAGTGATGCAGATGTCACGCGGTCCAATGCAAGTCAATGGCAGGGATTACGCTGCGCATCCGGAAAATTAATGGACATGCTGCGTATTTTTCCTCAATGATAATCCGCAGCAGAAATTTCCGCAGCATGTGCACAGCACATGCGGATTATGATTGGGGACCATGGGGCACGTATTACCAAGCGTTTTTTAAGCGTTTTCGCTGGGGAAATTCCGCGGCAAAAAACGCTTGAAAAACGCATAGTGGGCACGCAGCCTCAGAAAACAAGGTTAGTGAAGATGGTAGTCCTTTATCTCCCATACTGTGTGCAGGTGCTTTTTAAGTGCACATGTATCTTTGTTGACTCCTCTTGATTATAGGGCTTGATAAATCAAAACCGGCATTGTTCACGCGGGTCTTTATGAGAGGACTGAGTGGAGTCAGACACTCCTGATTCATGAAGAGGTGCCCCATCAGGGGGCATTGTCCTAGGACGGGACAATGCCATATGAAGGGATAAGTACCTTTGATTTGTTTTAATATCTATATTTTATATAGACACCTCTCTACTCTCAGGTATATATAGAGGAGTGAATTATTGAACCTATTTATGTGTTTTTGCTCCGGGCCTTGGGCTTGTGCAATATAATGTTGAGCTGTATATACACTATTAGTAAATTATAGAAGCTAAGGTTAGATATGATATAGGTAAAATCACAATACTATAATACTGCTTCGTCAATTGGGTGTGTATGCACTCCCTGTGGGCAACTGGACATCTAATTGTGGTCTTGTGACTATTCAGTCATTACAGGTTGTTGTCTTTAATCTTTTTGGACGGTGGTCCAAAGGCCTGGGGTAGATGCAATATATATTTTGAGTTTTTGTTATTTGTTTGGCACGTGTTTGTATTTTACAGATAGGGTATGTAATAGGGCCAATAAGGGCCAGTCAACATGGAGCGGGGGCGCCATTTCGCATATTTAGGGTGCCAACCTCCGCTGCAAGTTAGTGTGAACAATTTATGGTCATCCTAGGGGAATTTTAGGTTAATATCTTTACCCCTAAAGAATCCTACCTATATACCTATCAGTCTGTTACACATCACATGTCTCTAACTGGGAGTACATACCTATACTTTTAGGTTTGTGGTTTAACCGACCCCTAGTTTGTGCACAAACATTTTTTGGCATTTTCCTTTACAATTTACATCCTAGGTACCACACCTGCCTTATTTGGGTATGGCACCCAGAGTTGTACTTCCCGACTTCCCTGTTGCCATCACTGCTGCCATCTCTTCTTCAGCATAAGGCCACAGTCCCACTATCACTATTTGGTCAGTATTCGGTCAGTATTTTTTCTCAGGAGTGGGTGATAAATGCCGAATTGGTGACTTGTTTCTATTATACCTTTTCTCTGATTGTTCCTCACCTGGTTTTGGCTCCTACTCCTGAGAAAAAATACTGACGGAATACTGACCAAATACTGATAGTGGAGCCGTGGCCTAAGACTACAGATGGAGAGAGATACCACTAGCCCAACACCACGCGAATCCAAATATGAACATTTCTAAAAGTAAACATTACAGTATAAAACATTGCATATGTAATTTAACAACACTATACAAAGTGTTGCACAACTGTCAACTTGAACTATCCTCTCATGCGCTCTGCTACTGTCTATTAAAATTTACATCTTGTCTTAGTACTGTATTTGTTAAATCCTTATAGATGTGATTGTCTTATATTGGTTTTCATCTGGCACGCATGATGCAACAATCTAAGCTTATTTTGCTGCCAAAGTGTAATGGAAATCCAGTGGAAAGAGAACCTGACCCCTCGGCCCCAGTGAGTATCATCTAGCATTATATAGTTTATGAATAATGACACATTCTGAGCTGTTCTAAGTGGGAATATGTTGAGCACCTCTAGTATGGATTGTTATCATTTGAATATACAATAGCACTTCACTTTCCATATAGGAAAATAATACTTAGCAAGTATTTGATTCACATGCTGTTAAGGTGAAATCCAACAAAATATCACAATTCCCAAGCTACTGATGTAACCAGTGGCATATACAGGACTCTGATCTGGAAATATCTGATAAAGTGAGCACTCTGTTTACACAGCACTTAAAACTGCTTCCATCTCCCTCTATGACACCAACTACGTGTATTTGCAACAAGCTGCAGAAGAACCCCGGCGGGACCTAGGGCCGAGCGATTAATGGAACATTTACGCTTCAGATCAACAATATTCAAATGAGTCATTGTTCTCTGCTAAAGCCAAAACAAACAGAGGGAGGTAGCCGGCCCCAGCTCTGCCCTTGGCCCAAACACATGAAATACAGTTTAATTACTGTTTCCACAGAGGGGGAAACACATAGGGGAGGTTTCCCCAGTATCACACCCATTGAACAGGCAGACACTTTATTATACATACAAAGCTGGCTACGCCCATCATGCTTATGTAACAAGAGTAAAATGAATTCAGTGAGGAATACTCTAAGCATCGTACGTAAATAAGAAAGATATAGTAAGCATGTTATGTCCACAATGGTTTCTTTTACTTGATAGCAAATTCTAGTATATGGTTGGTATTTTACATTTTTCTTTACGTAATTACAAATTTTTATTTTCAACAATTTAATGTATTTATAATAATCAACATAGAGATCAATTATAATTTTAATAATGCAATGTTTTTATAATGGTCTTCATAAATGCAGTATTTAGAGAAATGCTTCATTAGAATTAAACAGTGAGTATCCCAGAAACTTCAATTTGAATATTCTCCCATTTTTACCTACCCTTACTCATGAGACTTCAAAACACTTACTGTTGGTCTGATTCATTCTCATGTGGACTACTGCAATGCTCTATTAATCTCTCACCTTATTACTAAACCCCTGAATGCAGCAGCCAGGGTCATACTTTTTTCCAGCTGCTACACCGATACCTTCATCCTGTGCCAGTAATTGCACTGATTGCCATATTCTACAGAATGTAGTAACTTATCACTCTCACTCACAAAGCTGTCCACAATTCTACACAGGACTGCATCTCATCTCTTAGGCTATGTGCCCACGTAGCATTTTTGTAGCGTTTTTGCGGCGTATTTACGGCCGCGAAAACGCTTGTAAAACAGTCTGCCATGCAAAGCAATGTGAATTCGGATGTGCTGTGCACATGATGCGCTAACTTGCGCGCTGAATTCACATTGGTTTGCAAAACACAGCATGACCAATTCTACCGCGATTACGCTGCAGCGTAATGGCAGTGCGTGTGGTACCTGGGATGAAGAGGAGACTACAACTCCTCTTCATCCCGGCTACCACGCGGTGAAAAAAAGAAATAAAAAAGTTAAAAATAAACAAAACCTGTATATTCACCTCTCCGGCGGACCCCGGCCGCGTCTTCTCTCTTCAGCGTCCCGCAGTGTACTGTCAGGACCTGCGGTGACGTCATTTAGTCACCTGATGGTCACGCGACCGCTGACGTCGGCGGTCAGGTGATGGTCGAGTGACCATCAGCTGACTGACGTCACCGCAAGTCCTGAAGAGAGAAGACGTGGCCGGGAGCAGACTGGAGGAGACCGGAGAGCAGACCGGGGGCCGCCGGAGAGGTGAATATACAGGTTTTTTTTATTTTTAACATTTTAATTCTTTTTTTTTTTGCTATAGATGCTGCATTTAAAGCATCTAAGTTGTTCACACATTATAAATCCATGCCGGTTGCATGGATTTATATTGTGTGATCAACTTGTCAAGCACTTTTCCAAGTGATGCTCAAAATCGCTTGGAAAAGTGCTTGAAAAAACGCATGCAAAACACATGTAAAAACGCTTCTCTCTGGCAGAAAAAACGCATGTAAATCTGCATGCGTTTTTTCTGCCACAGAGAGGCAAAAACGCTCTGCATCAAATCTGCTACGTGGGCACATAGCCTTACCTCTGTCTGACACCCTATTTGCTCTCTCTGTTCTACTACTGCTCTATAATCTGAAGATAACACGCCCATCTCCAACACTTTCCTGGTGCTGCACTAGTTCTCTGGAATGCACTACTCCAGGCAGTCCAGTTAATTCCCAGTATCCATAGTTTTAAGTGTGCTCTAAAAACACACTGACCTATCACCTCACCTCACTAACCTAAATATTCCCAGTTCTCCCTTCCTAACTTTTCCTTGAATCTATCCCTTCAATCATCTGTTCTTACACCCTCCATGCACCATTCTTCTGTATAAGTAGAGCTTTGTATCTCTACTTATACAGATATTGACTGATGACTGGTTCATGCAGCATTTTTTTAATACTCCTATTTATTATATTGATGGCTGGGCCACACATGACAAACAATTTTTACCATTTGTGTCCCCAATATTTCCTTTCTTTCCTTCCTTCCTATTGTAAGCTTTTTATCAGGGCTCTCCTCTTGTTTGAATTGATGAATAATGTATTGCTGTATAATGTCTCATATTGTGTGTATGTGTCCCCTCTGATTTGAAAAAGTGTTCAATATGTTGGCGCTATAGAAATAAAAAATGTTGTTATTTATTTTTTATTATTATTATTATTATTATTATTATTATTATTATTAAATGCCTTGTTTGCATCAATAGACTCATCTAGGAAATATAAAAGGAAGGTAGGAATGAATACGCGCTGTCCCACCAATGCTCCTGTAATAAATAGAAAGAATATCTCTAGTGTCTGCTCAACATAAAAGAAAGCTGACCAGACACATGAGATCTTGCCCACAGTTGATTTACTGTACAAAATAACAAAGGATTGGACATGTTGAATTGAAACATGTACAATCCTTCTTTTCCTCAACAACAGCTGTTGGGGGACTGTTGAGAGACATTATACAGATTGATGGGTGGTCTCCTGTAGATTTTGAGCCCAAGAGGGCTGGGTCCTCTACCTTTCTGTATCAGTTTGTCAGTTTGCTTAAATTATTTCATGCATGTACTATGTATGTTACCCTTTTCACATGTGCATATGCCTGGAATAAATGGTGCTTCAAAAATAAATAATATTTATCTCACAAAATGAATTGTGATTTAATATTTATGGCCAATTTAAGTTGAACTTTTTTACCAAATAACTAAAGTTGTACCTAATGAGCAAAAAAAACCAGAGAGCATTAGTAGTAGAGCAAAAACAGATAGATATGCCAAACCCTGCCACTAATACACATGGTACCATAAATGTGTTTGATTCATAGAAAATGCATCCACATCATGTAGGTTAACCCCTTCATCCCCTAGCCTGTTTTCACCGTCCTGACCAGGCCAATTTTTTCAATTCTGACCAGTGTCAGTTTATGAGGTAATAATTCTGGAACGCTTCAATGTATCCCAGTGATTCTGAGATTGTTCTTTTGTGACATATTGTACTTCATAATAGTGGTAAATTTGTTTAATATGACTTGCATTTATTTGTGAAAATATTGGAAATTTGGCGAAAAGTTTGAAAATTTCGCCCTTTTCAAACTTTTTAATTAATTAATGCCCTTAAACCAGAGATTTATGTCACACAAAAAATTAATAAATAACATTTCCCATATGTCTACTTTACATCAGCACAAATTTTGAAACATAATTATTTTTGAAATTAGAAGGGTTAGATGCCTATCAGCAATTTCTCATTTTTCCAACTTGTCTCTTCAGAGAGGTAAAGAATAGTGTTGAGCGAACATGCTCGACACTGCTCGGTACTCGCCCGAGCATCACGCTACTCGGGATGTTCGGCGAGCACCGAGCATTTCCGGGTTACTCGGGCGGGAGCTCAGGTCTCCGCCCTGCATGTTTGGCGCTCTTTACAGAGCCAATGAACATGCAGGGATTGCCAGCCAGTCACTGTAATGCCGCAGCCATGTTGTTTGTGGGCATTACAGTGATTGGCTGGCCGCACAGCGTCACCTCGAGTATTTAAAACCGGGCGCCGCCATCTTGGATACAGTCGCTCCGGATCAGACAGTGTAGGGACAGCGCTGCTGATTTAGGGAGAGATATATCCTGCAAAATAGTTAGTGTAGGGTCTGTAAAGGCTGCCAGATCAAACAAACAGTCCTTCTCAGGACTAATATCCATCCCAGGTATATCAGGCAGGCAGGCTGTATAGGAGACGCAGTGGTTATACCAGCAAACGCTGCATTACAGTCCTGTGTGCTGCTCCTGTTGCTGAAATTGCTGGACTTAGCTTCAGGTCCCGGGGGCCAGGAAAAATCCTTTTTTTTTTTATCTAAATCCTCTTTTTTTTTTCCTCCTTCACAATGTACAAATACCCATCTTATTAACCTTTTGGTGCCCCCCCCGCCCCCCCAAAAAAAGTGTGCCTCTGATTTTTCAGACACAAATATATCTGTTGAAAATAGTCTGGTGTAGGCCAGAGAAATAGAAGTGTGGTTTTGCAGTTCTATGGGCCATTTGTATCTAAAAAAAACAGTTTGAGTGTGTCGCTCACTGTTCAGCCGCAAATATATATATATTTTAAAAAGCCTGGTATACACCAGTAAATTATTACTGTGGTTTTGATGTTCAACGGTAAAACATCTCTATTATCCTGTTTTTGGCATTTTTTGCTGTATAAAAATAATAAGTGTCTCCCTGATTTTTCAGACACAAATATATCTGTTGAAAATAGTCTGGTGTAGGCCAGAGAGACAGAAGTGTGCTTTTGCTGTTCCACGGTAAAAAATCTCTATTATCCTGCTTTTTGCATTTTTTGCTGTAAAAAAAAAAAAATAGTGTCTCCCTGATTTTTCAGACACAAATATATCTGTTGAAAATAGTCTGGTGTAGGCCCGAGAAATACAAGTGTGGTTTTGCAGTTTCACGGTACAAACCTCTGTATTATCCACTTTTGGGCCATTTGTATCTAAAAAAAACAGTTTGAGTGTGTTGCTGACTGTTCAGCTGCAAATATATATATATTTTAAAAAGCCTGGTATACACCAGTAAATTATTACTGTGGTTTTGATGTTCCACGGTAAAACATCTCTATTATCCTGTTTTAGGCATTTTTTGCTGTATAAAAATAATAATAGTGCCTCCCTGATTTTTCAGACACAAATATATCTGTTGAAAATAGTCTGGTGTAGGCCAGAGAGACAGAAGTGTGCTTTTGCTGTTCCACTGTAAAAAATCTCTATTATCCGGCTTTTTGCATTTTTTGCTGTAAAAAAAAAAAAAATAGTGTGTCCCTGATTTTTCAGACACAAATATATCTGTTGAAAATAGTCTGGTGTAGGCCCGAGAAATACAAGTGTGCTTTTGCAGTTCCACGGTACAAACCTCTGTATTATCCACTTTTGGGCCATTTGTATCTAAAAAAAACAGTTTGAGTGTGTCGCTCACTGTTCAACTGCAAATATATATATATTTTAAAAAGCCTGGTATACACCAGTAAATTGTTACTGTGGTTTTGATGTTCCACGGTAAAACATCTCTATTATCCTGTTTTTGGCATTTTTTGCTGTATAAAAATAATAATAGTGTCTCCCTGATTTTTCAGACACAAATATATCTGTTGAAAATAGTCTGGTGTAGGCCAGAGAGACAGAAGTGTGCTTTTGCTGTTCCACGATAAAAAATCTCTATTATCCTGCTTTTTGCATTTTTTGCTGTAAAAAAAAAAAAAATGGTGTCTCCCTGATTTTTCAGACACAAATATATCTGTTGAAAATAATCTGGTGTAGGCCCGAGAAATACAAGTGTGGTTTTGCAGTTCCACGGTACAAACCTCTGTATTATCCACTTTTGGGCCATTTGTATCTAAAAAAAACAGTTTGAGTGTGTCGCTCACTGTTCAGCCGCAAATATATATATATTTTAAAAAGCCTGGTATACACCAGTAAATTATTACTGTGGTTTTGATGTTCCACGGTAAAACATCTCTATTATCCTGTTTTTGGCATTTTTTGCTGTATAAAAATAATAATAGTGTCTCCCTGATTTTTCAGACACAAATATATCTGTTGAAAATAGTCTGGTGTAGGCCAGAGAGACAGAAGTGTGCTTTTGCTGTTCCATGGTAAAAAAATCTCTATTATCCTGCTTTTTGCATTTTTTGCTGAAAAAAAAAAAAATAGTGTCTCCCTGATTTTTCAGACACAGATAAATCTGTTGAAAATAGTCTGGTGTAGGCCAGAGAGACAGAAGTGTGCTTTTGCTGTTCCACGGTAAAAAATCTCTATTATCCTGCTTTTTGCATTTTTTGCTGTAAAAAAAAAAAAAAAATAGTGTCTCCCTGATTTTTCAGACACAAATATATCTGTTGAAAATAGTCTGGTGTAGGCCCGAGAAATACAAGTGTGGTTTTGCAGTTCCACGGTACAAACCTCTGTATTATCTACTTTTGGGCCATTTGTATCTAAAAAAAACAGTTTGAGTGTGTCGCTCACTGTTCAGCCGCAAATATATATATATTTTAAAAAGCCTGGTATACACCAGTAAATTATTACTGTGGTTTTGATGTTCCACGGTAAAACATCTCTATTATCCTGTTTTTGGCATTTTTTGCTGTATAAAAATAATAATAGTGTCTCCCTGATTTTTCAGACACAAATATATCTGTTGAAAATAGTCTGGTGTAGGCCCGAGAAATACAAGTGTGGTTTTGCAGTTCCACGGTACAAACCTCTGTATTATCCACTTTTGGGCCATTTGTATCTAAAAAAAACAGTTTGAGTGTGTCGCTCACTGTTCAGCCGCAAATATATATATATTTTAAAAAGCCTGGTATACACCAGTAAATTATTACTGTGGTTTTGATGTTCCACGGTAAAACATCTCTATTATCCTGTTTTTGGCATTTTTTGCTGTATAAAAATAATAATAGTGTCTCCCTGATTTTTCAGACACAAATATATCTGTTGAAAATAGTCTGGTGTAGGCCCGAGAAATACAAGTGTGGTTTTGCAGTTCTACGGTACAAACCTCTGTATTATCCACTTTGGGCCATTTGTATCTAAAAAAAACAGTTTGAGTGTGTCGCTCACTGTTCAGCCGCAAATATATATATATTTTAAAAAGCCTGGTATACACCAGTAAATTATAACTGTGGTTTTGCTGTTCCACGGTAAAAAATCTCTATTATTCCGGTTTTGGTAGTTTTTTCCGTAAAGAAAAACAGTAGTGTCTCCTGACTGTTGTGACACAAAAATATATCTGTTGAAAATAGTCTTGTGTAGGCCCGACATCCCAGTGTGGTTTCGCAGTTCCACGGGTCAAATCGCTGTACTATCCAGTTTTGGGCCTTTGGTATCTAAAAAAAAAGCAGTTTGAGTGTGTCGCTCACTGTTCAGCCGCAAACATCTCTATTTAAAAAAAGTGTGGTATACCCCAGTAAACAATAACTGTGGTTTTCCTCTTCCACGGTTCTAATCTACTCTTTATTACCCTTTTTCCATTGATAGTGCAAGTGTCAGCTATTTTACTTCATTTACAATGGGCAAGGCGCGTGGCAAGGGACGTGGAAGTGGACGTTCTGGTGATGGTTCGTGCAGAGGACGGGGCCGTGGCCAAGGTGAAAATGTGCCACAACCAACAGCCACATCTTCTCGCTCCCACTTCTTGACCGAATTACTAGGGAAGCACAGAACAACACCAGTATTGAGAACTGATCAGTGTGAACAGGTTATTAATTAGATAGCAGACAATACTTCCAGTTACCTGGGCACCACCACCTCCGGACTGTCTTCCACACGGTCAACTCTTAGTAGCCATGAGTCTCGACCGCATACTCCTCCTCACCCTGATGCTCCTTCCTCCCACCATGCCGAGTGTCGTCAGACAGCAAGTGATCCCACACTTGGACACTCTGAAGAGCTGTTCACTGGTCCATTTCCATATTTGGGCCCCTCGCCTGATACGCTTGAAGTGGTGTAAGAGGAGATCCCATGTTGCGATGCCCAAATATTTGAACAGCCACGGCCACAGGAAGTCGACGTTGGCAATCTGTCACAAGAGGTGAACGATGACGAGACACAATTGCCAGGAAGTGAGGAGGAGGATCGTGGTGCGCAAGTGGAAGAGGAGGAGGTGGTGGATGATCTAGTAACTGACCCAACGTGGAAGGAGGACATGCAGAGTGAGGCCAGCAGCACACAGGGAGAGGAAGGCAGAGTACCCCAACAGGCAGGAAGAAGCAGTGTGGTGGCCGCAGACAGAAGTCAGGCAACCGTTCCCCGTAACACCAACACGAGGGACGTTGCCAGTACAAGCGGTAGGTCTTCCAGAGTCTGGAATTTTTTTAAAGACTCTGCTGATAACCCCAAAAAGGCCATATGTTCCACCTGCCATGCCAGCATCAGCAGGGGTGACAAAACTGCCAGCCTGACCACCACCAGCATGATCAGGCACATGGCAGCAAAGCACCCGACTTTGTGGGGCGAAACCCAGGGTCCACGACCAGTGTCAGCGGGTGTCACCACTGCTTCTTCCACTGTTGTGCGTGCAATAGAACCCCCTGTTGTGTGTGCAAGGCAATCCCCTGTCCATACTGCATGTAAAGATGCCCCCTCCTCTCAGTCTTCACTTGTTATGGCAGTTTCTCAAGAAACAGCATCAACGTCCACGTCCACGTCCCACCGCAGCGTTCAATTGTCCATATCCCAGAACTTTGAACGAAAGCGGAAATTCGCAGCTAACGCCCCACAGGCCACAGTCCTAAATTCGCACATTTCACGACTGCTTGCATTGGAAATGCTGCCTTTTAGGCTGGTGGAGACGGAATCCTTCCGCAATCTTATGGCGGTGGCCGTCCCTCGGTACTCGGTCCCCAGCCGACACTATTTTGCCCAGTGTGCCATCACCACACTACACAAGCACGTGTCCCAAAGCATCTGCCGTGCCCTCAACAACGCAGTTACTGGGAGAGTCCACCTGACAACGGACATGTGGACAAGTGCTTGTGGCCAGGGACGGTACATCTCTCTGACGGCACACTGGGTAAACATAGTGGAAGCCGGGACCCAGTCGGGCCTTGGGACGGAACACATCCTCCCCACACCGAAGATTGCGGGCCCTATGTCAGTCAGAGTTGCCCCCACAGTGTGCAGCTCCTGCGCATCCTCCTCCTCCTCCTCATGTTCAGCCTCCATCTCAGATATCACCACATCAGTTACAAGCTGGAAGCATTGCAGTACTGCCTCCGCCAAGCGGCAACAGGCTGTGCTGAAACTCATAAGCTTAGGTGATAAACCTCACACTGCTTGTGAGTTGTGGACAGCTGTGAAAGAGCAGGCAGATCTGTGGCTGAGACCGCGGAACCTACATCCCGGCATGGTCGTGTGTGACAATGGCCGTAACCTGGTGGCGGCTCTGAGGCGAGGTGAGATCACACACGTACCATGCCTGGCTCATGTGCTTAACCTCGTGGTTCAGCAGTTTCTTAAATCGTACCCCAAGTTGCCAGATCTGCTTGTGAAAGTACGCCGCCTGTCAGCTCATTTTCGCAAGTCGGCTACAGCTTCCGCCGCCCTTGCTGTGTTGCAGCAGCGTTTGCAGCTTCCGGCACACCGACTGGTGTGTGATGTCCCCACACGTTGGAATTCTACCCTCCACATGTTGCAAAGGATTTGTGAGCAGAAGAGAGCAGTTGTGGAGTACCAGCTGCAACAAGGCCGTCGATATTCAGGTCAGACTCCACACATAAGACCTCAGGAGTGGACCTGGATGTCTGACATATGTACCATCCTGGCAAACTTTGAGGAGGCCACCAAGATGGTGAGTGGCGATGACGCCATCATTAGTGTCAGCATCCCACTTGTCTGTCTTTTGCAACGCTCTCTGCAGAGAATTAAAGAGGAGGCATTGCAGCCAGAGTATGATGAGATGGATCAAGAAGCCGTAGCGGGCGATTACACACAGCCCAGCCTCATCTCATCCCAACGTGCATTGGGGGACAATGAGGGAGAGGAGGAGGAGGAGGAGCAGGAGGAGGAGGAAGAACAGGAGCTGCTATCATGCGTTGTAGACGGTAGCACCTGTACAAGTGTCATACCGTCGGTTCAGCGTGGGTGGCCTGAGGACAGGGAGGAGGAGGAAGAGGAGGAGGAGGAGAGCATGGTCAGTCGTCATCTTGGTGAGGACACGGAAATCTTACCCGTTACCAGTCTGGCACGCATGGCTGACTTTATGTTACACTGCCTTAACCGTGACCCTCGCGTTGTCAAAATGTTGGGTGACAGTCATTACTGGTTGGTGACACTTGTAGACCCCCGCTACAAGGAGAACTTTCACTCTCTTATTCCTGAGGTGGAGAGGTCTACAAAAATGGGGCAATACCAGAAGGCCCTTGCTGCAGAACTCTTTAAAAAATTCCCATCTGAACACGCTAGCGGCAGAGGTCACAGTTCGTTGCCCAACCAAGGCGTACAGGCGAGAAAGATGCATCTCCAATCCAGCAGAGGCAGGGGAACACTGTCAAAGTTCTGGGACAGTTTTCTGACACCCGCCCAGCTTACAGGCCCTGAGGCGCGGGGTACTCTCACAAGGAGTGGAAAGTTTCAAAAGATGGTGAGGGAGTACCTTGCCAATCGTACCAGCGTCCTCCGTGATTCCTCTGTGCCTCTTAATTATTGGGTATCCAAGCTGGATACTTGGAATGAACTCGCTCTGTATGCCTTGGCCTGCCCTGCCACTAGCGTGTTATCGGAGCGTGTTTTTAGTGCCGCTGGGGGAATTATAACTGATAAGCACACTCGCCTGTCAACTGACAATGCTGACAAGCTGACCCTTATCAAAATGAACAAGGGCTGGATTGGGCCAGACTTCTCATCACCACCAAATGACAGCAGAGTAACATAAAGTCAAATCCACTGTGTTATTTCGGGAGGTGTATTCACATGCACCGCTTCACACCCACACATGGGTATACGCTTCCTCGTTTCGGCTGTTTAATCTTCTTCTCCTTATCCTCAGCCTCCACCACCACTATACCACCAGGGTGCCAGCATTGCAAGTTCCTCCGTCCTAATTTTTGGCAGCTTTTGCTGGGAAAGCATAAGCAAATACCATGGGACACCCACTCCCCAATAATGGGACTTATGTTTGTAATATGCTGTACTGCATGGCTCTTGTAAGGGGCATTGCAAGTTGCTCCGTCCTAATTTTTGGCAGCTTTTGCTGGGAAAGCATAAGCAAATACTATGGGAGACCCACTCCCCAATAATGGGACTTATGTTTGTAATATGCTGTACTGCATGGCTCTTGTAAGGGGCATTGCAAGTTGCTCCATCCTAATTTTTGGCAGCTTTTGCTGGGAAAGCATAAGCAAATACTATGGGAGACCCACTCCCCAATAATGGGACTTATGTTTGTAATATGCTGTACTGCATGGCTCTTGTAAGGGGCATTGCAAGTTGCTCCGTCCTAGATTTTGGCAGCTTTTGCTTGCAAGGCATGAGCAAATACTATGGGACACCCACTCCCCAATAATGGGACTTATGTTTGTAATATGCTGTACTGCATGTGACGCGCCCCCTGGGCCGTGTGTACACGTGTGTGGGATACCCGGTGCCGGGTCTCTGGGGTCTGTAGTCTCCGTGGCGGTGACCCGGTCCCGTGGCTCAGGCTGGTCAAACCAGTGGCAATCTTTCTTAGGTTTTGAGGTTAATTGTCCGACTGCGCCACCCGTGGATTGCGGTCAGGGAGTACCACCGCTACGAGGCAGACCGCTGAGGCTGGTGTTGTGTGCGCAGCATAAAATGGGATAACTCCTCTCGGGAGGAGTATAGCCTCAGGGCAGTGAGTGTGGATGATGGGGGTGATGGTGCACGAGCGCAGCAGGAATGACTCAGAGTCTTTGCAGTGCAGTTCAGGGTCTTTACTGATGATTATAAGGTAGACCCTCCCGGGAGTACTGGCTAGCATAAGAGGCCTGGTCAGTCTGTGAGCAAGCAGGAGTTCCCCTGGCCAGGTGGAGTTGTAGGCCTCCCCGTCTGTCTGCACTCTTCCTGGCTACCTTGCTGTAAGCGGGTAGAAGTAGCCCACGTCCCTGAGTGTACCGTGTAGTGCTCACCCGTATGGCTGGTGACTAGGGGCCTTCTGTTAGCCTCCGCTCCACGATGGCGGTGCTGGTCGCCTGCTTGTGACTGAGCCTCCGGGCTTCTTTGGCCAGAGGACCTGAAATCCCCTGCCAGCTGGTTTCTGCTGCTGGATATATAAGTCCTCACAGCTTCGGACTCCTGTGTCCGGTTCCTATTGTCTTCTGCCAGGGCGAGCTCTGCTTAGCTTCCAGCCCCTGGTCTTTAGCTCCTAGCTCCTACAGAGCTCCTTGCTGTTACTTTCCCTTGCTCTCACTCTGACTCTGACTGTTCTCTGACTCACTCAACCCCGCCCCAGATCCAGATTATAAGGGGAGAATTCTCCCCTCCCAGGATTGGGGCAGGAGGATGTTGCATGTTTAAGGGATCCTGACCAGGAAACCTCCCACTTGCTCTCCGACGTAATATCTCTATTACTGTGGTGACCAGACCCCTGGGGTGCCACACATGGCTCTTGTAAGGGGCATTGCAGTTCCTCATAATTTTTGGAAAGCCTTCCATTCACTGCTTAGGCCAACAGTGCACGGGAGACCCAGTTGCTATAAATGGAAAAAAAGGTTTAGTTAACGCCCTCTGACCTCCATGTCATTTCCAAGGGGCATTGGAGTGGCTCGAAATTTTTGGTAGGCATTGCACTCACTGTATGCCCTATAACTGTGTAGCCGAACCACTCCTTTTGTTACAGAAACATATCCTACAAGACATATCTGGTTGACTGGCCTGATATTGATGTGAATGGTCCCTGTTCCTCCTGTTCTTTCTCCTTTGCCACTACCTCATCCATCATTTATCACCTGAAGCTTTGTTTTAACAGGAGTCATAGAACTTGGATAGTAGCAGGAAAACATCCAGCAATCCTCGGAGGAGGTAGGATATGCGCCAAAACGCTGACCACCTCAGGCCTAGCCGCTACTACATACATGCGCTTGTGTAGCACCCTGAGGATTCGGCTGCTACAGGGGTATTGCACCTCACGCCAGAGGTGTGGTATTCCACTCCCGGGTAAGGATGGAGTGTGGAACTGAGCTAGTAGGCTGCATGCACTACATACATCCCATTTCCGGGGGACAGAACTACGGTACTCCCACCAAGTTTATGTGCAGGTACGACAGCGTCTGTCCCTGGCTGGAGTGGGAGGGGGGTGGAACATCCCAGTAGTGTAGGGGCAGATAGGGGGAGTAGTCTGGGTAAAGATAGGAGCTCATTGGGTGCTAGTCACCTGGGCTCACACATAGAGGGAGTATATAAGGTGGGCACCATCTTAGGACAGGGTCTTTTTAGCCTGAGGAGCAGAGCAGAGGAGCTCAGCCAGGAGGGCTGACAGGGAGCTGTGGCTCCGACTGGGCCCAGCTCCAGAGCAGAGCCTGCAGAGGGAGAGAGGAGAAAAGAAGGACCCAGAGAGGAGACAAGAAGGGAACCCCAAGATCCCAGAATAAAGACAAAAGGGTGAAGGGTTGGCGGACAAGGGTACCGGATCCCAAGCTGGCAGAGGCCAAAACCAACCTTAGCCAGGAACCAGAGGTCGTGGTCAGGATCTGCCACGACCCTCACCAAATCCACTAGAAAGGCACACCGAGCATAGGGTCAGGGAGCCCAGAGGAGGCTTGACCACCAAGAGACCCGAGGGAGCCGGCCAAAAGTGGAACCCTGGTGGGAACGGCCAGAGGAAGGGCGAGTCAGAAAGGAGCTCAGGACCACGCTCCGGAATTGCCTGGGGGTTGGCCGAGTCCAGGACCTGGTGAACGCAGCACGGCTCGGGTGGTCACTCAAGGCCAGAGTGACCAAGAGAACACCAGTAAGTAAAAACCCTGAACTGCATCTCCTGACTCTGAATCTTCTTTCTGCATCATTACAACCCCCATCATCTACACCTGCTGCCCTGAGGCCATACCCCTCCCGTTGGGGGTTATACCATCACTGCTGCACATATACCACCGGCCTCAGTGGACTGCTCTGCAGCGGCGGCTTCAAAGCCGCACTCAACGGGTGGCGTAGTCGACAATCAAGTTAACATCTGCTGCCATAGACTGCCACTTAGTTTGACACCCTGGGCACGGACCGGGTCACCGCCACAAGGACTACTACCCCCATCGAGATCCGGCTCCGGGTATCCCCTACAGCACTGGCCCAGGGGGCGCGTCAACTTTTGGCGTAGTCGGCAGGATAACGTGCCCGCAACCACCGGGTACTGCGTGCCTGAAGAAAAGTTCACATTTACCTCAAAAAGAAGTCTCCCGCCGGTTCCGGAGGGTCCCCGCCATCGGACGCCATCTCGGATCGGTTCCCGCCGGTTGCCCGCCATCTGCAGCTTTTTCCCGCCATCCACAGAGTTTCCCGTCACTGGGAGGCGATTCCCGCCATCTTGGACAGTTTCCCGCCCTGGCAGAGCGGACGCCATTATGGGCGTGCCAGAGGGTGGTAAGAGACGACCTCCCATCGTGGGCCAGGACCAAGAGTGGCGCCAAAAACGAAGACCGCCCCCACCAGCAGAGACTGCAATGATTGAGATGTCCATCAGCGTGGGGGGTCTGCCCCTGGAACTGACAATCACCAAGTTGCCCCAGGACCGCCCTCAGGATGGGCGTATACAGAACAAAAGAGAGAAGATGGGAGCAGCTTGGAGGAGTCTGGAGGAGCCGTACCCGGAGATGGAGGGAGAGGCAGGCAGCACCGACCCAGTGGTCAGGAGCCTGTTGCAAGCGACAACCCCAGAAGGCCTGGTGGAGATCCTGGCGCAGCTCCCCAGAAATCGGGAGCATGCACGGACCGCACTGGAGGGCTTGGCTCAGAGGATGGCCCGAGTGCAGCGGGACGTACTGGCCGCATGGAGCAGAGAGATGGCCCAGCAGGCTGGAACCCGCCAGCGAAGCACGCCACCCACAACAAGGAGCATGTCCGCCTCTGAGGACGGTGCAGGAGGGACGACGGCCGGAGACGACGCCGCGGAGGGAGTTGAAGAAAAGGGAGCAGGTAATGGGGACGACAACATCCCGTGCCCGATGGTCGCAGGCCTGCCCCAACTCCCCGTCGCAGAGCCCGAGACCCCACTCACCACTCACGTTGCTGCATCATCACCGCTCCAAGCTAGGCCTCAAGCGGCAGGAGCCGCGACCACGCCCCCTGTGACGTCACGCGCTTCAACCCTGAGCGCGGCCAAGCAGGAGACGCCACCGGCCTGGTCGCAAGGCCGAGTACCCCCGGGCGCCGCAGTACCAACAGCGCCCTCTACCTCCACTGAGCCACCGGCCTGGTCGCTGGGCCAAGTAACCCCGGGCGCCGCCGTCTTCACGGTGCCCTTTACATTCAGGGTGCCGCAAGCCTGGTCGCAAGGCCTGGTGAACCCGGGCGCCGCCACCACAACAGCGCCCTCAACGTCCACAGCGCCACACCTGGGTGAAGACCTATTTGCCCAGCACACATGCCCGGATGGGCAGCCCTTTGTGTGGCCACCGGAGTTCCACCATCCCCGACTCCGGAAAGAAAGACCTCTGGATGAGCCCCTGATCCCGGCTCCGGCGCCCGTCAAGATGACCCCGCTCTCGTTAGAGGAGGCGCAGTTTGAGTGGGACCCCGCAGGAGGAGACCTCATCGGGTTCACTCAAGAAACCCGGGCGGCTGCAGCGGAGCGTGCAGAGTGCTGCCGCCAGCAGTTGGAAGCCTTTGACCGATAAAGAAGAGAGAGGCGGGTCCGCGAGCAGCGGCTGCAAATAAAAAGTGCAGAACAGAAGAGCCGGACCAGGAGGAACCCCCGTGCAGCCCACGGTCCCCGTGCCACCGGGACTGTAATTAAATTCCAGTTGCAGCACGGTTGGGGCTTCATTAGAGATCATCACACCCCCGGCGACGTCTTTGTGACCAGAAGAGATGTCGAGTCCCACCTACCGGAGGGACACAGAGGTCGTGACCTATACCTGGGTGATGAGGTCACCTTTACCCGGCACCAGTGTGCCAAAGGACCCTATGCACTTCATGTACATCGCCTGACGGAAGAGGAGTTGCGGTGTGAGGAAGGTCAAGAGGACCCGGACGGGTCTGAAGCCTACCCTCAGGAAGGAGCAGGAGGGCATCGTCACCATTAAGAGGTGAACTGAAACTGTAAAATAGTTACCCGTAAGGGTATCTGCCATGCTGCTAATTTAAATATGTTCCCCGTTGGGACAAGTGTGAACTGTTCCAGTGTGTCCCATCTCCCCACAGGCTGAGGACTGTGAGCAGCCATCCCTTTTCCCCACTGGCCGAGGACTGAGAGCGGCCATACCTCCCCTTGTATATAGTTGCGCTTTCTAAGGCGCCCCCTACTGGTTTTATAGGAAAGCTGTGTTTTTCTTGAAGAGACTGTGGCACTTCCCTGGTCACAATTTGCACAAGTGGCCAGAGGTCAAAAATGTTTTATAGGAAAAGTTTTATTATGCTGAAAGAGTTAATATTATTATATGATGTGTCCGTAACATTTGATGCTGGTAACATTATAAGTAAGAAGTACCTCCCATAAAGGGATGATTGAAGGATAATGTTTATAAGGTGTTTTATATGTTTATGATGTTTTTGAAAAAAAATTGTATGTTTTTGGATGTTTATTCTTTTACAGCCCGAGGACGTGCTGTGATTTACCAGGGGGGAATGTAGCACCCTGAGGATTCGGCTGCTACAGGGGTATTGCACCTCACGCCAGAGGTGTGGTATTCCACTCCCGGGTAAGGATGGAGTGTGGAACTGAGCTAGTAGGCTGCATGCACTACATACATCCCATTTCCGGGGGACAGAACTACGGTACTCCCACCAAGTTTATGTGCAGGTACGACAGCGTCTGTCCCTGGCTGGAGTGGGAGGGGGGTGGAACATCCCAGTAGTGTAGGGGCAGATAGGGGGAGTAGTCTGGGTAAAGATAGGAGCTCATTGGGTGCTAGTCACCTGGGCTCACACATAGAGGGAGTATATAAGGTGGGCACCATCTTAGGACAGGGTCTTTTTAGCCTGAGGAGCAGAGCAGAGGAGCTCAGCCAGGAGGGCTGACAGGGAGCTGTGGCTCCGGCTGGGCCCAGCTCCAGAGCAGAGCCTGCAGAGGGAGAGAGGAGAAAAGAAGGACCCAGAGAGGAGACAAGAAGGGAACCCCAAGATCCCAGAATAAAGACAAAAGGGTGAAGGGTTGGCGGACAAGGGTACCGGATCCCAAGCTGGCAGAGGCCAAAACCAACCTTAGCCAGGAACCGGAGGTCGTGGTCAGGATCTGCCACGACCCTCACCAAATCCACTAGAAAGGCACACCGAGCATAGGGTCAGGGAGCCCAGAGGAGGCTTGACCACCAAGAGACCCGAGGGAGCCGGCCAAAAGTGGAACCCTGGTGGGAACGGCCAGAGGAAGGGAGAGTCAGAAAGGAGCTCAGGACCACGCTCCGGAATTGCCTGGGGGTTGGCCGAGTCCAGGACCTGGTGAACGCAGCACGCCTCGGGTGGTCACTCAAGGCCAGAGTGACCAAGAGAACACCAGTAAGTAAAAACCCTGAACTGCATCTCCTGACTCTGAATCTTCTTTCTGCATCATTACAACCCCCATCATCTACACCTGCTGCCCTGAGGCCATACCCCTCCCGTTGGTGGTTATACCATCACTGCTGCACATATACCACCGGCCTCAGTGGACTGCTCTGCAGCGGCGGCTTCAAAGCCGCACTAACGGGTGGCGTAGTCGACAATCAAGTTAACATCTGCTGCCATAGACTGCCACTTAGTTTGACACCCTGGGCACGGACCGGGTCACCGCCACAAGGACTACTACCCCCATCGAGATCCGGCTCCGGGTATCCCCTACAGCACTGGCCCAGGGGGCGCGTCACTTGCATTACAACAAAACAAAGCAGATGCTAACTTCTATCATCCTCATCATGCTCCTCACCTTGGCACTCTCAACTCCCCTGATGGAGAAGCCAGGGCCCACCGGAGGAGTCTGATAGTCCGGTGGGCTCGGCCAATGCTGCCCTAAAGCAGGCCAGGCTAAGAAAAGTGTGGGAAAGGTTACCGGGACAAATAGGGGTGGCTGGGGACCGAGTATGGACACCCGGCCACCCCCTGGAGGCTGGGGAGCAAGAGGGGACACCCGGCCACCAGGAGGCTGGGGACTGAGTATGGATACCAGGCCGCCGACACAGCCATGGCGTGGTGGCCAGATTCCGCCTCCACATGCCTAAAAGGCCCAATTTAAAGTGCAAGCAAGCAAGCAGTATGGTATTGCAGCCTGGGGGTGGGTGGGTGGCAGGCAGCATACTTGAGCTTGTATTGCAAGGAATGGGGGAGGTACAATTGAACACTGCCCTGGGACTAGTACTTGCATGGGGATAGTTGCAAGTCTGCATCTTCTGATGCGGTAAGGATCACTTATGATGGGCACACTTTTAGACAGTGACCTGGGAGTCAGAGATGCTTCCAGGGGTCTTCCCCATGCTGTTCCCTTGTCTTTTCAGCACTTTATGCATGTGTCACACAGCACATGGCCAGATAAGGTTGTAAAATGTTAAAATGACATTTCACGGTGAATGCATTTGTCATAGTTGAAAGCAATACAAAAGTGCAAAAACGCATAAAAAAATGCTACTTGTGAACATAGCCGAAGGTGTGGAGGAGTATTTTTGTTTTTGGTCATTTATTTTAACTTATACACAAGTCTTTTCCCTGGAAAGGATGTTCCTTAACTAGTGTTGAGCATTCCGATACTGAAATATCGGGTATCGGCCGATATTCGCGATATCGGAATTCCGATAATTAATTCCGATACTTTTACAATATTGAATACCGGAATCGGAAGTTCCCATAATGCCTGCGCTCTGCAGTGTCTCTGAAGTATGACAAGCTGGATGGCAGCGCTCAGCTGAGATCCAGCCTGTCATCAGAATGCCATCCCAGCGTGGGAGAATTCTCCTGATCGTTTAAAAGCCGGCGGGCGGTAAAAATCCGCCGGCTTTTAAACAATCACACAGCCCCATACTGCTTCCCCGCAGCCTCCCACCCCGATCCTCCGCTCCCCTCGCCACCTCCCATCCCGATCGTAAGTTAGGACCGGGCGGGGAGCGCAGCACCAAGGAGCGGGGAGCGAAGGACCCGGGCGGGGAAGCCGGCAGTGAAAAGACTTCACCGCCGGCTTTCCCGTTCTGTGCTGCGCTTTCCCGCCGGTTATTTCAAATGAACAGCTGAGGTATCAGGTGATGCTGATCAGCTGTTCATTTGAAGTAGCCGCGGTGCCCTCAGAGGGTTCACGTGAGTTCATGCTTGACTGCATTGCATGAACTCACATGGCCGCACAGGTCAGCCTCACCTCCCAGACGATCAGCCCGTCATGATTGGTGTGTGTGGATGTCTGTGCGTGTGTCTGCGAGTGTGTGCGGGGTGTCTGTGCGTGTGTCTGCGAGTGTGTGCGGGGTGTCTGTGCGATGTCTGCGGGTGTGTGTGATGTCTGCGGGTGTGTGCGGTGTCTGTGTGATGTGTGCGGGTGTGTGCGGGTGTGCGCGGTGTCTGTGCGATGTCTGCGGTGTCTGTGCGATGTCTGCGAGTGTGTGCGGTGTCTGTGCGATGTCTGCGAGTGTGTGCGGTGTCTGTGCGGTGTCTGTGCGATGTCTGCGAGTGTGTGCGGTGTCTGTGCGATGTCTGCGGGTGTGTGCGTGCAGGCAGACATAGGCCGATGTGACACTACTACTCCCATCGGCCTATGTCTGTCCCCGTCCACTCGTGCCAGCAGGATCAGCTCGATGGGAGCAGTAGTTCCCATCAGCCTGATCCTGCTATTTAAATTGCCCTACTGTGTCCCCAATAAATTTTAAATACACGTCATTGGTGGCCAGTGGTTGCCTACAATAAATTAGTTCATACATTACCTGTCCCCGCCGATCGCCACCTAAAATAAAGTAAAAAATAAAAAACTACACCTATACTCACCTAGACACCTAATTCCCCGAAGCCATCGATCTCCTGTAATAAAATATAAAATAATAAACCACAACCTTATCCTTACCCCTCCGTAGTAGTCCACGAGTGTCCCACGATGATCTCCAGTTTAGAGCAGCCACATAGAATGTGACCGCTCTGAACCGCTGCCACCGCTAGAATGATGGGGCCGTAAAGCAGCCCCGTCATTGCATAAGCGGGTTCGCCGGAGTTCAGGCAGCACTGCTTCGGTTAGCTCCTTTACGGCCCTGCTGTATTGTGAGAAATTCCCATGGCACAGCAGTGCCGTAAAGGAGGTCTCCGGAGCTGCGCTGCCTGAATGCACTCCGGTGACCTCAGTCAGTGGCTCCCGCTGCCGGGAGCGGACGTGTTCCCGGCAGTTTGAGCTTACAGCAGCCATGCACAGCTGTCACCATCTCCAGATGTGACAGCTGTGCATGGGAGATCAGCGCAGGAACGTGGACAGGTAACAATTTTTTTTTAGTAAACTAAGAATTAAATAAAATTGTGTGTTTTATTTCAAATAAATTATTTTTTTCTGGGTGTAGTGTGTTTTTTCTTTTTAACACTTTGTAGGTTAGTAATGGGGGTGTCTTATAGACGCCCATCATTACTAACCTGGGCTTCATGGCAGCTGGCGCTGACATGAACCCCAACCCTATTACCCCCTACCACCGCACCAGGGCAGCGTGGAAGAGCGAGGCTAAGTGCCAGAGTTGGCGCATCCTATGGATGCGCCATTTCTGGGGCGGCTGACGGCTGGTGTTTCTAGCCTGGGAGGGGGCTAATATTCATGGCACCCTTCCTGGGCTATTAATATCAGCCCCCAGCTGTCTGCCTAGCCTTTGCTAGCTATTAAATAGGGGGTACCCCACGTCATTTTTTATGGGGTCCCCCATTTTAATAGCTAGTAAAGGCTAGGTATTCAGCTGGGGGCTGATATTAGTAGTCTGGGAAGCTCCGTGGGTATTACCCACTTCCCAGGCTTCAAACATCTGCCCCAGCCATCTGCTTAACCTCCCCTAGAGCCTAAAATTATGGGGGATCCCACACCAATTTTTTTTTAAATAAATCCTTTATTTTAACACTAAATGACATTTGAGGAGTTAATAAAGATGCAGTCCCTAAATTATTATTTATTTTTTAATTAATTTTTCCCAAAAATTTTGACGTGGGCTTTGCCATATTTTTGTATGCCAGCTAGGTACAGCATCCAGCTTCTATGAACGCGCCATTTTCCGGGGTGGCTGCGGACTGCAATTTGCATGGGGGGGGGGGCAGAAAGCTTGGGCCTCCCTGCGCTGCAGATTCTATCCCCCAGCTGCCTAGTTGTACCTGGCTGGATACACAAATAGGGAGAAGCCCCACGTATTTTTTTTTTTTAATTATTTCATGAAATTCATGAAATAATAAAGAAAAAAAGGGCTTCCCTATATTGTTGTGTCCGGCCAGGTACAAATAGGCAGCTGGTGGTTGGGCGCAGCCCGTTCCTGCCTGCTGTACCTGGCTGGACACAAATATAGTGCGAAGCCCCACGTCAATTTTTTTTTAATTATTTCAGGAAATTCATGAAATAATTAAAAAAAAATTGATGTGGGGCTTCGCCCTATATTTGTGTCCAGCCAGGTACAGCAGGCAGGAACGGTCTGCGCCCAACCACCAGCTGCCTATTTGTACCTGGCCGGACACAACAGTATAGGGAAGCCCTTTTTTTAAAAAATTATTTCATGAAATAATTTAAAAAAAATTGACGTGGGGCTTCGCACTATATTTGTGTCCAGCCAGGTACAGCAGGCAGGAACGGGCTGCCCCTAACCACCAGCTGCCTATTTGTACCTGGTTGGACACAACAATATAGGGAAGCCCTTTTTTTCTTATTTCATGAATTTCATGAAATAATTAAAAAAAAAAATACGTGGGGCTTCGCCCTATTTTTGTGCCCAGCCAAGTACAACTAGGCAGCTGGGGGCTGGAATCCACAGCGCAGGGAGGCCCAAGCTTTCTGGGCCCCACCCGCTGCAAATTGCAGTCCGCAGCCACCCCGGAAAATGCGCGTTCATAGAAGCGCCATCCTCTGGTGCTGTACCCAACTCATCCAGGGCCCTGGTGCGGTGGCTCACTGGGTAATAAAGGGGTTAAGGCCAGCTTGGCATTATCAGCTGGCCCTAAGCACGAAATTCATGGGGTCACGCCAATATTAGACATGACCACCATGAATTTCTAGTAAAGTATTTAAAAAAAACACAACACCCAGAAAAAAGTCCTTTAATTGAAATAAACACACAATTCTTTATTGTACTAAATTAAACTATGCTTACCATCACGCCCATTCCAGCTGAAGCCAACGATCTCCTGCAATAAAAGAAAAATAATAAAGCAACCTCATCCTTACCTTTCCATGGTTCCCACGACAGCTTCAGCTCTGCTACATCGAGATGACAGGCTGGACCGCAGCAGAACGCTGCCATCCAGCCTGTCATCCCGCAGACACTGAGAAGCGCAGGCTTGCTTGCGCGCCTCAGTGCCTCTCTGTGACGGCATAAAGATGAGCCGAGGTCATGTCCAATGAACTCGGCTCACCTCATGCACGTCACTGACAGCGTGGGAAAATTCTCCTGCACTCAGCGCTTCAGCGTGAGAATTTTCCCACGCTGTCAGTGACGTGAATGAGGTGAGGTCATGTCCAATGAACTCAGCTCACCTCATGCACGTCACTGACAGCGTGGGAAAATTCTCACGCTGAAGCGCTGAGTGCAGGAGAATTCTCCCACGCTGTCAGTGACGTGCATGAGGTGAGCTGAGTTCATTGGACATGAACTCGGCTCATCTGGATGCCGTCACAGAGAGACACTGAGGAGCGCAAGCATGCCTGCGCTTCTCAGTGTCTGCGGGATGACAGGCTGGATGGCAGCGTTCTGCTGCGGTCCAGCCTGTCATCTCGATATAGCAGAGCTGAAGCTATCCTGGGAACCATGGAAAGGTAAGGATGAGGTTGCTTTATTATTTTTCTTTTATTGCAGGAGATCGTTGGCTTCAGCTGGAATGGGCGTGATGGTAAGTAGAGTTTAATTTAGAACAATAAAGAATTGTGTGTTTATTTCAATTAAAGGACTTTATTCTGGGTGTTTGTATTTTTTTTTTTTAACTTTGACTATGGGGTTAGTAATGGGGGTGTCTTATAGACGCCTCTCCATTACTAACCTGGGCTTGATGTCCGCTGGCATTATAAGCTGACATCAACTCCAACCCTATTACCCCACTGCCACCGCTACAGGGCAGTGGGAAGAGCGAGGCTAAGTGCCAGAATTGGCGCATCCTATGGATGTGCCATTTCTGGGGCGGCTGACGGCTGGTGTTTCTAGCCTGGGAGGGGGCCAATATTCATGGCACCCTTCCTGGGCTATTAATATCAGCCCCCAGCTGTCTGCCTAGCCTTTGCTAGCTATTAAATTAGGGGGGACCCCACGTCATTTTTTTGATGGGGTCCCCCATTTTAATAGCTAGTAAAGGCTAGGTATTCAGCTGGGGGCTGATATTAGTAGCCTGGGAAGCTCCGTGGGTATTACCCCCTTCCCAGGCTTCAAACATCTGCCCCAGCCGTCTGCTTAACCTCCGCTAGAGACTAAAATTAAGAGGAACCCCGCGCCAATTTTTTTTAAAATAAATCCTTTATTTTAACACTAAATGACAAGTACAGTAATCAACACTGTCACTGTACTTTATATATATGTGACTGACATGTTTCTATCTATCTAATCTATGTATGATTCTCTATTCCTTCTATTCTAAATTGTCGGGTACAGATGCTGAATTGCCGGCCGGCTTTTTTAAAGAGACGATGCATGAAAACACTATTATATTTTTAAATAAATCCTTTACACTAAATGACAAGTACAGTAAGCAACACTGTCACTGTACTTCATATATATGTGACTGACATGTTTCTATCTATCTAATCTATGTGTGAAGCTCTATTCTTTCTGTTGTAAATTGTCGGGTACCGGTGTATGCTGCTGATGAATTGCCGGCTTTTTCGCGTAATACATTCTACATTATTCTTAGTTGTTTTACTTCATGTAGAATTAACCTACAAGGAAAGAAAGGGTTTATTTTCATTCCGATATTTGTGTCCCATTGACTTGCATTGGTTTCCGGTATCGGAATCGGCGATATCCGATACTTTTTGGGTATCGGTCCGATCCAATCCGATATGATATTTCCTGATATCGGAAGGTATCGCTCAACACTATCCTTAACATATTTCACAGGAAAAAAGTTTCACTTTCGTTTTTGAACGTTTTATTGTGAGCCCGTAAAAGTGGCTTAATACCTCTGACCACGTTGTTGACAGCAGTGACCTGGGGGTCAGAAATGCTTCCTGGGGCGATCCCCATGCTGTCCCCATGTCATTTGAGCACTGTCACTATCGTTTTGGGCACTTGTTAGGCTTTTAAAAGACTGCCGGGGATGCCACCGCAAAAATGCTCGAGTCTCCCATAGACTAACATTGGGCTCGTTGCTCGGGTCGAGCACCCGAGTATCACGGCGAGCTCGGCCCGAGCTTCGAGCACCCGAGCATTTTAGTGCTCGCTCAACACTAGTAAAGAACTAGAAGTCTAGTGCTACCTATTGGAAGTAGCAATCCTAAAAGTCAATATTGACCCTTTAATAAGCCTTATCACATGGCTTAGGATAAAAGCCAAGACCAGAAACTCAATTTGCAGACACTGTGTTTCGGAGTACTGCCCCTCATCAGTGCAAAGTGTGAGTTCTAGTTTGGCTGGGTGAGAGGCGTCAGACCGGTATCTAAGAAGTAACGTTTCTCCTTGCGGATATTGATATGCTAAGCACATCAAGGAGAGGAGACTTTTCGAGCCGCAATGCTCCTCTGGGAAATATGCAAATTGTCTCTCTCGAGAGGAAGAGAACTGGAACTCTAGGGCCACCTATTGGAAGCAGCAATTGACGCGCCCCCTGGGGCCGTGGGGTACTCGGAAGCCGGGATGGTCAGTTCTATTGGGGTAGTCACGGTGGCGTGACCCGGTCCGTGGCCCAGGGCGGTCAATAAATAAAGAAAAGAGGGGAATAAAGTTTTGTGACGCCACCCGTGGTATGCGGCTATAGGTGGCCGCCGCTGCTGTTCAGATCCACTGGGGCCGTTGGTGACGCAGCAGAGTTCGTTCAGCTCTCCATGGGTAGAGCTAGGCCCCAGGGCGTTTAAATAGATGATTTTAGATGTTGTTGGTGTAGTGCAAGGCAGGTGACGCAGTAATTAAGTAAAGGACACAACAGGATGCAGTCTTCAAGTTTTTGCTCACAGTTCTTACGATGCTCCAAGTTACGACTGCTAGCCATGTTATAACAGCCCACCGAGTTCTGTGTCCTCCGGGGAAGTGATCCAGCCAACTCTCGGATAACTTGGGTGCACTTGATCTGGACCCCCTTCTTGTGTACCTTCCTGGGTCTTCTCTCTGTGCTGGCTCTCGCCCTCCTGCCCTGCGCCTCACACACAGTGTCCCGAGCCAGTGGCCGCGGGCCTTGTCGGGCGACGTCCTCTCTGTCCCCTAGGTCCTATATGGCCACCTTTTCAGCGAATGTGTGTGGTTTTGGCTACGGCACTTAGAGATACCGCAACCTCCGGTTTGCTAGCTGTGTCTTGCAGTCCTCCACTAGTCTGGGGCCGGTCCCCTACTGCGAACTGATTCCTTCACGGTCGGCGTGAACTCGGGCGCATGGGTGGACTCCGCACTTCCCGAGCCCCTAAGATCCTTTCTCTGTCTCTGGAGCCCTTCTCTGACTCCCTCGCTCCTCTTGTTCTTTCTCTTACTGGGCCCCTTTGACTGGGTCCTCACTCTGTCTGGACCCAACTCCTCAACGGTCCTCACTCACTGCGCTCTTACTCCTAGGACCCTTTCTCTCTTCACTCCTTGTGACATACTCCTGTCACCAACTGCTCTGACTGACTAACTGACTTTCTAGATCTTTCTACCTTTCCTTTTATACTACCTGTCATGTGACCCACGTCACTAACTGTCAATCTACGTGGTCCCCTCTACCTTCAGTCCTTCCTTCAGTGCTCCCCTAAACTACTTCCTCCACCCACCTCCTCTACCTAGTTCCCCCCTCCAGACAGGGACAGGGACTGTGCTCTCCCTCAGGAGCAATCTGCCCTTCCCCACTGGAATAATGTGGTGTTGGATGTGGGTGTGTGGGTCCCGGGTAGTGCTCCCTCCTTACCCGAGAGTGGGGTACCACACCTCTGGCTGAGATGCAGTACCTCTGGGGCGACTGGACCTCCAGGGACACCACACAATCCTAAAAGTCAATATTGACCTAGCCAAACCACAACTCACACTTTGCACTGAGGTACCATTTTCGGTCACATAATATTTTTTAATCACTTTCTATTCCAATTTTTGGGACGCAGAATGAACAAAAAACAGCAATTCAGGAATTGATTTTTGCGTGTTTTTTTATGCTGCATCCCCATGTGGTAAAATTGATAAGACAGCTTTATTCTTTGGGTTAGCATGACTACAGCGATACCACATTTATATAATTTTTTTAGGTTTTGCAGCTTTTTCACAATAAAAACTTTTTTATAGAAAAAAATTATTATTTTTTTCATCACTTTATTCTGAGAGCTATAACTTTTTTAATTTTCCACTGATGGAGCTGTATGGCAGCTTCTTTTTTTTGTGGGACAAGATGGCGTCTTCAGATATATCATTTTTATTTACATTTGTCTTTTTGATCGCATTTTATTACAATTTTTGTTTGGCAGTATGATGAAAAAGCAGTTTTTTTACGATGTTCACTGAAGGGGTTAAACAGAGTGACAGTTTTATACGTCAGATCGTTCTAGACTCGGCGATACCAAATGTCTACTTTTTTTACATAAAAATATGTATTTATGGGTATATATATATTTTTTTATAATTATTTTGTGATTTTTGTTCTTTAAATATTTTTAGCATTTTTTTAAACTTTTTTTACCTGTTTACTTAGTCCCTCTAATGGACTTTAACTTTCAGCTCTCTGAGCAAAACCCATGAATGCATGACAGTGTTCCAAAATGTTGGAGATGGTGCTCTACTGGAATGAATGAGTGAAACATCAAGGGGTGATCTATTCATTTTCTTTGCAACATCAACTGCTTGGAGATTTATGTATTTATGTTTAGTTAATTATTTTATTTCCTTATATAGCACCTTTATTTCCACAATGGTTTACTGATTCTGATTGGATTCCCTATCTGTATGTCTCTGGAGTGTGGATGGAAACGGAGTACCTGGAGGAAACCGAAGCAAACGCAGGGAGAACATACAAACTCCTTGTTTGTCGTTGGTGGGATTTAAACCAAGGACTCCAGCACTGCAAAACTAAAGTGCTAAAAACTGAGCCACCATGCTTCCTCCTTGAAAAAAGAATTAAAAGAAAAAAATATTTGCCCAGCTGTGATTTATTTCACACTCTATCATTGTATGATGAGTGTCATATCTCTAAAAATTACAGCATACTTTAATTAGTGAAAATGGTAATTGCTTTTAATCAACTAAACAAACATTTTCTATCGACCAAATTCCCTTGTGATAAATATTACACAATGGTTTTGGCTGCTAGTATACAGCTGGGATCGATCATCACATAAACTATATTCACATACAGT
The DNA here is from genome assembly GCF_046119375.1 of Phyllobates terribilis. Classification (NCBI taxonomy): domain Eukaryota; kingdom Metazoa; phylum Chordata; class Amphibia; order Anura; family Dendrobatidae; genus Phyllobates; species Phyllobates terribilis. The sequence goes on along the minus strand of NW_027362762.1, from coordinate 199,393,578 downwards.
ACAATCTTACAATTATGTTTGATGCATGACTGACTTAGCAAAAACAATAAAACATTGAATAAAAACATTTCATGATTATCACAAATGAGTAATACAAAAAAGTTAGGCTGGGTTGAAAACCACGGTACCTTTTTTTTTTTTTTTGCAATTTTGGAAAAAAACATGCTGTGGTTTGCTTGTTATAATCTTCTTATAATTAGTAAGATAAATATGTGAAACTGATCATATGAATATAACCTGAGTCGTCGTGTTTAATTATGATAAATATGTATTCATTTGTTTATTGATTGATCATCTACATCTGTGAAAAACTCAATCAGATGAGTTGTGTGCTTGTACAGTCTTCTTGGCCATCATTGAATCTGGTATGAAGGATATACATCAACAGATGACTGGGAAATTGTCTTGCATTCCTTCTGCAGCTTATAAGGCAAATAGATAAGGCTTTGGGCTCCAAACTGGAACTATTACTGTGCAGGTCTCTTTACTAAGATAGACAATCATGTTTGATTATATTAAAGTATACCTGTCTTTTCACATAAAACAAGTAGTAAAACATGGTCTTGCTGACCTTATCACCTACAGCAAGTTAAAATTGCTTTTGGTGCACATACCAGACTAATATGTACAAATACAGCCTCAATTCTCAAACTTAGTATTTTGCTGTCCAGTTTGTGAGTGTGTGGCCCCTCTTTATAAACATTCTGTCAGTGCTATACGTGCTAGAACTTCTTTTCCCTTGCTTCCCAGCATGGGAATGGCTTGCCTGTGAGGATGGTGGTTTCAACAGTCTCACAATAGGCAACAAAAGTTCTTGAACAGAGATAGTATTCACTGGCCACAACTCCTCATTTAGTCACCTCTCCTCAGCAGCACAGAGTTTGTGTCTGGACTCTTTGCACATACCCGCTGCCTACACCTCTCAGTGACTGTGTCATAGTCCCTCACACACAGACCTAGCTATATATGGCATAGCAATCCCTTCACACTCAGCCATCAGCTTCTGGGCTTCGCTGGTGTGGATACTTTGTGCTTCTCTTGAGTGGCTAATCCCGTCCTACTTTAGCAGATGCTCTCTTCCCACTCAAGAATACATCTATGCTGCTCTCTGGTATGGCACACCTCATTCCTCTAATAGTGGTACTCTCTTATGCAGGTTGGCAGATGTAGTCCAACTGAGACAAGTGTGTCAAATGCTCCACAGCGCCCTCACTAATCACTGGGGTTGTGCACCTTAATACTGAGTGCTAAATTACCCTTTTCTCCTTCTCTACCTGTCTCCCTACACACTATCCCCTTACACTGCACCCTCTCTATATTGCTCTCCACACTACCCAGTCTCTAGTCTTTATTGTGCCCAGGGGCATACATAGGAATCATGGGGCCCCATACCAGAAGCTCTAATTGCCCCCCCCCCCATGGTGAATTCCTCCACATGCACAGTATAATGACCCTACTGTACCCCACCTCAACTCCCTGGGTAAAGTATGCTGACCCCAACACAGTATGATCCCCCAACTGTGAGCCACTAGAGAGGATGGTACATAATAAGGGATGGCGCTATACATAATAAAAGAGGAAACTATATAACTAAGGATGGCGCTATACATAATAAGTGAGTACACTATATACTAAGGGACTGTGCTATACATAATAAGGCTACATTCCTGCATCTGTGTGTAGTGTCAGTGTGCTGCCCTGTTTTACTGACGCATTGAGCATGTCCTATTCTAATCCTCAAAATCGGATCAGAACAGAACATTCTCTGACCCTCTTAGATCTCATTCTCAGATACGTGATTTTCATGGATGCGTGAATGGATCTGTGTCACCCCAGGCCTGGATGCCACAAACTTGTAAGGCTGTGTCTGAGAGCAGGAGGGAGGTTCTCTGGTCATGGACCATTTGCATGCAGCACCTCCTGTCCCAGGCCAGTAGGGGGAGCAGGCTGCCCCTATAAAAACTGGTGCTGAGGGCAGGGTTAGGGAGACCAGGACCCACTTCTGAAGGATCCAGAAGGGTTCCAAGAGGAGAGGGACAGGTCAGCCGCAGTCCAGGAGGCAAAGTAGGAGCAGAAAGCCAGGGACAGAGGCGATCCTGGCAGAGAGAAACTACATACCGGACACTGGGGTCCGAGGCTGTCAGGGTTGCAAGCCCTGCAGCAGAAAACCAACCCGCAAGGGATTGCAGGTCCCTTGGCCAAGAAGCCTGGAGGTTCCGCCACACAGAGGTACCAGTACAGCACGGAGAAGCTGCAGGTACCTAAGGCCCGAGTCGCAAGCCATACAGGCATAGTACATGGCAAGCTCAGGGACGTGGGCTATCATAATACTAAAGGGGGAGATAGCAAGGGCAGAAAGAGAACGGTAGGCCTACCCACTCACCCTGACCAGCGGAGCTCGCCTGAATGCCCTCAGACACCCAGGTCCATTCCTACCCTGTACTCCTGTTGGGTCTATGATAAGATCAATAAAAGACCCTGGACTGCATTATTGGACTCTGTGTGGTTACTGCTGCGCCTGCACCATCACCCCCAGCATCCTATCACACTGCCCTGAGGCTACACTCCTCCCGTGGGGAGTTGTACTATTCCCTGCTGCATCCCCAACACCAGCCTCAGCGGTCTGCCTTGCAGCGGCGGTCCTCCCTGACTGCAATCCATGGGTGGCGTAGTCGGACATTACCTAAAACACATCATAGACTACCACTGGTCTGACCACCCTGAGCCACGGGACCGGGTCGCCACTACTACTCCCAGCATTGCCCTGAAGTCCGCTCTCGAGTGCCCCACGGCCCAGGGGGCGAGTCAGCTTTGGCGTAGTCGGCGGGATTGAGACCAACCCGCCACAAACGGGTATTGCGTGCCTGAAAAAGACGGTACACGTACCTGAAGAAGAGGTTCCCGCCATCCGGAGCCGTTTCCCGTCATTTTCAGCCCTCTCCCGCCATCTTCCATCGGTTCCCGCCATCTTCAGCCGTTTTCCCCCCATCGGACGCCATCTTCAGGACGCCGCCCGGGAAGAAGAGGGGCGTGTACGTCCAAACCGCGCGAGACCCAAAGCTCCGCCCCACGCACCGACGCTGCGCAAGGTCCTGGAAGGGAGAGAGAGCGACGCTGACGTCACCAGGACGCGATGCAAGGTCCTTGTCCAGAGCAGCACCAGCGGAGCCGCGGCCTACAGAAGAGGATCGTCGGAAGGTAGGCCACGCTTAACTAGGGGGGAGGAAGATGACGGACACGGAGGGGCCTTCCACAACCAGCGGGGCTGCAGCAGCGGTGATGCCGTTCTCTATGCCCTACATCCCCGGAGCAGCCTGGCTGCCCCAATACTCAGGGGAATCCCTTACCTTAACTGACTTTAGGGAAAGACTGCAGTTTGTTCAAAGTTTATCCCCTGACGGAAGAACAGAAAGTGAGCATTCTAACGGGGCAGCTCACCGGTGCAGCCCAGCGGGAAGTGAAATCATGATGAAGATGAAGTCAGATGAAGAGAAAAAGACAGTAAAGGACATTCTGACCCGGCTGCGGAGTACCTTTGATACCCGTACCTCAGCAGAAATAAAAATGCGGTTCTATGGCTGTAAGCAGCGGGCCCAGGATAGTATCAGAGACTATGCCTTGAACCTGCAAGAAGCCCTGAGAGCTATCAAACAAGCTGACCCCTGGTAGCGTGCAGGACTCTGATAAACTGTTGACTGACCAGTTCATAGAAGGTCTGCTGTCCAGCTCCCACAGAACCCAGCTGCGCCTCATGGCCCTACAGAACCCCGATTTGACTTTTGCACAGTTCAAGGATCGGGCCATCCGAGTGCTCAGAGAACCTGCAGCAGGTGGCGCTGTAGCTTCCCGGCGCCCTGCCATCACTTACCACCAGGGGGCAGCGCCCTACCCTGCAGACCTTGTGGGGGCTGATGCACAGGCCCTAAATCCATTCCAGCCTACAGACCTGCACCATCAGGTCCAGGAGCTAACAAAGAGTGTGGCTGCATTAACCAGGACCGTACAGTCGTTGCAGGTGGAACAGTCAAGACCAATCGAGCTGGCTTCCAGTCCGGAGGATGTCCCGTGGCGTCGACAGAGGAGGATCCCGCCGTTCAGAGGGAGGCCCGCCGACCGCTACACTGAGGATGGACAGCCGATTTGCCGCCGTTGCAGTCAGCCAGGACACATAGCAAGGTACTGTACTTTAAATGGGTCCGACCTGGGGCAGAGGGCCAACCCCCAGGCATAAGATCATCAGGCCCATCTAATTGGCGTGATAAGTACGTGGGAGGACGCCCGGTCTTACCCGTAGTGCTGGACGGTATCCCCATGAGTGCACTGCTGGACACCGGGTCTCAAGTGACTACCATCCCCTACGTACTTTTCAAGCGGTACTGGAGTGACGCTGACATAACCCGCTACCCAGATGATGACTTAAGCATCATTGCCAGCAATGGCCAAACCGTGCCGCAGGTGGGGTTCAGAGAGATGACCATCAAGATTGGTAAGGTGGAACTGCCGGCACAGGGAGTGATCATTGTGGACATTGACCATCGTGAAAGTCACCCTAAAATAACTGTGGGTACTAATGTAATTGAAAACTGTCTTTCAGAAGTAATTGTGATTTTACAGCAGGTGGCGATGAATGTGAGCTCCAGCCAAAAGAGGGTCCTCCAGAAAGAGATAAGAGCCCTGATGAGACGGCAGCAGGTAGAACTGTCTGGTGGTGAGATCGGTAGCGTAAGAATGAGTGACCCATTCCCCATTTCCATGCCTCCCAAAAGTGAAATGATGATCTGGTGTCGGACTGCAATCGGGTTGAGAGGCAGAGACTACCAAGCCATGGTAGAACCCGTGTACTCAGACAGCAGGCCCACCATTTTGACAGCCCGGGGGGTGGTTGATGTCCGTCATGGGAGGGTGCCCGTTCGCATTCTCAACATTGGGGAGAGGGAGGTACACCTACCCAGGTACGCTACACTTGCCAAACTGTTTGCTGTTGAGCACAAAGCTATAAGGGCCGTGGAACCGTTGCCTCCATCTCCACAGGTGGAGGGTAATGGCTCCCAGAAACAAAAGGAGGACTGGTACCAGAAACTCCATGTGGGTGCTGACTCCACTCCCCTGCACCAAAAACAAGGAGTCTACCGGGTGGTTCCGGAGTACGAAAGAATCTTTAGTAAGCACCCGCTAGACTTCGGCAAAGTAAAAGGGATAGAACACCATATCCCCACGGGGAGCCACCCACCAATAAAAGAGAGACACAGGCCTGTACCCCCTGCACATTATCAGAACGCCAAGGGTATGCTGAGAGAAATGAAAGAAGCTGGGGTCATTAGAGATAGCTGTAGCCCCTGGGCAGCTCCCTTAGTTTTGGTAAAAAAGAAAGACGGTACCATGAGAATGTACGTGGACTATAGACAAATCAATCGTATCACCCATAAAGATGCGTACCCGTTACCTAGGATAGAGGAGTCTTTAGCAGCTCTAAAATCAGCTAATTTCTTCTCTACTTTGGATCTTACTAGCGGGTACTGGCAGGTTCCTGTGGCAGAGGCTGACAAGGAGAAGACCGCCTTCACCACCCCGATGGGACTGAGCGCAGGGCCGGCGTCAGCACCCGGCGCACCCGGGCAAATGCCGGGGCCCTGAGCAGGCAGAGGGGCCCACTGGCGGTCGCGCACCCCGCTGGGCTATGGGCGGAGGAGAGCGGTGTCAGCGCCCGCCCTTCTCCGCCGCTTGCTCAGGGTCCCGGCAACCCGATACTTACCTCTCCCCGTGCCTCCACAGATCAGCTGTCTTCCTGCTCTGCGCTCCCTGTGACGTCTCAGGTCAGAGGGCGCGGTGACGTCTTTACACCGCGCCCTCCCCTGAGCCGTCACAGGGAGCGCTGAGCGGGAAGACGCCGACAACGCTGGAGTTCGGAGCCGAGCAGCGAGCGGCGGGCAGCAGGCAGCGGGCAGCAAGTAGCAGGTGAGGAGAAGGGAGGTGAGTATTTGATTTTTTATTTTTTTTTAATGTATGGAGGCATGGGGCATTATAAAGAGGGGAGGGGGGGCATCCTGCATGGGGCATTATAAAGAGGAGGGGTGACAGCCTGCATGGGGCATTATAAGGTGGGGAACAGCCTGCATGGGGCATTATAAAGAGGGGGGGATTCCTGCTTGGGGCATTATAATGAGGAGGGGTGACAGCCTGCAAGGGGCATTATAAGGTGGGGACCAGCCTGCATGGGGCATTATAAGGTGGGGAACAGCCTGCACGGGGCATTATAAAGAGAGGGGGGGCATCCTGCATGGGGCATTATAAAGAGGAGGGGTGAAAGCCCGCATGGGGCATTATAAGGTGGGGAACAGCCTGCATGGGGCATTATAAAGAGGGGGGATTCCTGCTTGGGGCATTATAATGAGGAGGGGTGACAGCCTGCATGGGGCATTATAAGGTGGGGACAAGCCTGCATGGGGCATTATAAGGTGGGGAACAGCCTGCACGGGGCATTATAAAGAGAGGGGGGGCATCCTGCATGGGGCATTATAAAGAGGAGGGGTGACAGCCTGCATGGGGCATTATAAGGTGGGGAACAGCCTGCATGGGGCATTATAAAGAGGGGGGATTCCTGCTTGGGGCATTATAATGAGGAGGGGTGACAGCCTGCATGGGGCATTATAAGGTGGGGAGAAGCCTGCATGGGGCATTATAAGGTGGGGAACAGCCTGCACGGGGCATTATAAAGAGAGGGGGGGACATCCTGCATGGGGCATTATAAAGAGGAGGGGTGACAGCCTGCATGGGGCAGTATAAAGAGGAGGGGTGACAGCCTGCATGGGGCATTATAAAGAGGAGGGGTGACAGCCTGCATGGGGCATTATAAAGAGGAGGGGTGACAGCCTGCATGGGGCAGTATAAAGAGGAGGGGTGACAGCCTGCATGGAGCATTATAAAGAGGAGGGGTGACAGCCTGCATGGGGCATTATAAAGAGGGGGGGCAGCCTGTATGGGGCATTATGTGGGGGGTAACAGCCTGCATGGAGCATTAAAAGGAGGGGGCCTGTATGGGGCATTATGTGGGGGGGAACAGCCTGCATGGAGCATTATAAGGGGGGGGGCAGCCTGTATGGGGCATTATGTGGGGGGTAACAGCCTGCATGGAGCATTATAAGGGGTGGCAGCCTGTATGGGGCATTATGTGGGGGGTAACAGCCTGCATGGAGCATTAAAAGGGAGGGGCCTGTATGGGGCATTATGTGGGGGGTAACAGCCTGCATGGAGCATTATAAGGGGGGGACAGCCTGTATGGGGCATTATGTGGGGGGTAACAGCCTGCATGCAGCATTATATGGGGACCGGTATCCTGTATGGAGCGTTATATGGGGGCCAGTATCCTGTATGGAGCGTTATATGGGGGCCAGTATTCTGTATGAAGCCTTATATGGGGGCCAGTATTCCGTATGGAGCCTTATATGGAAGCCAGTATTCCGTATGGAGCCTTATATGGGGGCCAGTATTCCATATGGGGGCCAGTATTCCGTATGGAGCCTTATATGGGGGCCAGTATTCCGTATGGAGCCTTATATGGGGGCCAGTATTCCTTATGGAGCCTTATATGGGGGTCAGTATTCCATATGGAGCCTTATATAGGGGCCAGTATTCCATATGGGGCCTTATATGGGGGCCAGTATTCCGTATGGAGCCTTATATGGGGGCCAGTATTCCGTATGGAGCCTTATATGGGGGCCAGTATTCCGCATGGAGCCTTATATGGGGGTCAGTATTCCGCATGGAGCCTTATATGGGGGTCAGTATTCCGCATGGAGCCTTATATGGGGGTCAGTATTCCGCATGGAGCCTTATATGGGGGTCAGTATTCCGCATGGAGCCTTATATGGGGGTCAGTATTCCGTATGGGGCCTTATATGGGGGCCAGTATTCCGTATGGGGTCTTATATGGGGGCCAGTATTCCGTATGGGGTCTTATATGGGGGCCAGTATTCCGTATGGGGTCTTATATGGGGGCCAGTATTCCGTATGGGGCCTTATATGGGGGCCAGTATTCCGTATGGGGCCTTATATGGGGGCCAGTATTCCGTATGGGGTCTTATATGGGGGCCAGTATTCCGTATGGGGTCTTATATGGGGGCCAGTATTCCGTATGGGGCCTTATATGGGGGCAAGTATTCCGTATGGGGCCTTATATGGGGGCCAGTATTCCGTATGAAGCGTTATATGGGGGCCAGTATTCCGTATGGGCGTTATATGGGGACCAGTATTCCGTATGGAGCCTTATATGGGGGCCACTATTCTGTGTGGAGCGATTCACCGGTTTCTGAGCTATTGTGGAATTTACAATAGATATCACTCATGAAGTGAAATCTTTGCATTGTACTATATATATATATTTCTCCGCCGTATCTCTGCATCATGAATCGTGGTATGTGTTAAAGGGGCCCACTGAGACTCTTTCGCCCGGGGCCCAGAAAAACCTGGAGCCGGCCCTGACTGAGCGAGTTCAACTGTATGCCCTTCGGGCTCTGCAACGCACCAGAGACCTTCCAGAGGCTGATGGAATGCTGTCTATGGCACTGAAACTTCGAGACGGTCCTCCTTTACCTGGACGACGTGATCGTCTATTCGAAGACTTACGAGGACCATCTAAAGCACCTGGCCGAGGTGTTCGAAGCCCTGGCAGGCTACGGCCTGAAAGTGAAGCCTTCAAAGTGCCACCTGTTAAAACCGAAGGTCCAATACCTAGGACACGTGGTGAGTGCAGAGGGAGTAGCCCCCGACCCCAACAAAGTTACAGCCATCAAGAGCTGGCCAAGCCCCTCTAACATCAAGGAAGTGAGGCAATTCCTCGGGTTGGTAGGCTACTACCGAAGGTTCATCCCCGGGTTCACTAAGATGGCAGCCCCTATGCAGAACCTCCTGATAGGGCAATTTAAATCCAGAAGTCACAAGCCACCCTTCAAGTGGGACAAGCCGGAAGAGGAGTTCTTCCGCCAGTTGAAGATGGCCCTCACGGGGGATGAGATACTGGCCTACCCCGATTATGGCCAGCCTTTTATCCTCCACACAGATGCCAGTAATGTGGGTCTGAGAGCCGTACTGTCACAGAACCAACAAGGCAGAGAAAGGGTGATCGCATATGCCAGCCGGAAGTTGAGGCCCACTGAAAAAAACCTGGAGAACTACAGCTCCTTCAAGCTAGAATTCTTGGCAGTGGTGTGGGCCGTCACGGAACGGTTTAAGCATTACCTGGCCTCCGCAAAGTTCACCGTGTACACGGACAACAACCCGTTGACACATCTGGACAATGCAAGATTAGGTGCCCTAGAACAGCGGTGGATGGCCCGGCTATCCAATTATGACTTCACAATCAAATACCGGGCAGGCAGAACCAATGCCAACGCAGACGCCTTATCAAGAATTCCCCACCTACCTGAAGGAGAAGACGACTCGGAAGAGCTGGAGGAAATAGAGCTCCCTGCTTTCCACCTGTATGGGGCCACTCAGCTTTCTCACCGGGTAAGAGACAAGGACTTAACCACCGTCATGTTCAATCCCTTATCCCACCACGGCTGGGCTGAAACGCAAGATAGCGACCCTGCAATACGCCTGGTGAAAGACATGTTAACCCAGGAAGACGCTAGCCCTAGCCCGGACGCTCCAGAGGAAGCCAAGCAGATATGGAAGGAGAAAAGCAGGCTATTCCTCTACGAGGGTAAGCTGTGCAGAAGGCTTGTCAACCACCGGACGCACGAGCTGACCTGGCAGATAGTGGTCCCAAGGCGAGATGCAGCAATGGTCCTGGAGGCCTACCATGACAGAGCGGGACACTTCGGGTGGAAGAAACTGGAGTTCCTACTGAGAGAGCGGTTCTACTGGGTCGGCATGAGAAGGGCCATCGAGAAGTGGAGCAGGGACTGCGGCCCATGCCACCTCAGAAGGAAGGACCGTACCAGCCAGCAGACACCCTTGAGGCCCATCGTCACCAGGCAGCCTCTTGAGCTGGTAGCTCTGGACCATGTGAAATTGGCTCCAAGCCGGTCGGGCTACGTCTATGCCCTGACAATTGTGGACCATTAGTCCCGGTTTCTGGTAGTGGTTCCTGTTAAAGACCTGACAGCCCAAACAGCGGCCAGAGCCTTCCAGCAACACTTCTGCCGTCCACATGGGTATCCGGAACAGGTCTTGACAGATCAAGGTCCAGCGTTTGAGGCTGAAGTATTCCAGGAGTTCTGCAACCTCTACGGCTGTAGGAAGATTCGGACAACGCCTTACCACCCGCAAACCAACGGGCTGTGTGAGAAAATGAACAATATCGTCATCGGTCTCCTCAAGACGTTACCCCTGGAAGAACGCAGCCTGTGACCGGAGAAGCTGCCAGACCTGATTGACTTGTACAACCATATCCATGTGAATGCTACAAATTGCACTCTGGCTTACCTGATGCGAGCAAGACCAGGTAAACTGCCGATAGACCTGGAGATGGGAGTCCTGACACCTGAGGACACCTCCCCAGACGCAGACTGGGATACGGAACGGCGGCTACAGTACAAGAAGGTACAGGAGAGTGTGGAGAGGAGTCTGGCTCAAGCGAGAGAAAAGCAAGAGAGGCTCTTCAACCAACACGCCCCTGCTGGTCCCCTGGAACCTGGTGAGCAGGTCCTGAAGCGGAAGAGAAGGCTTCACAAGCTGGATGACCAGTGGAAGAGAGACCCGTACACAGTGCTGCAGTTCGACCATGACAACCCGAAGGTATGTGTGATTACCAAGGATGGAGGAGAAACCACTAGCACCGTCTCCAGAGACCACCTAAAACGGTGCCCCAAGCAACTACAGAGTCCAAGTGAAGATCAAGATGACCTTGAACCCGCAGAGGACAAGGAGGAGATGATCAGCACAGTTCTCGGAGAGTTCCCCCGGACCTGGACTCAGATAAATGGCGCAATAGTGGTACCCGTCCTACACTTCCTTCAGCCTACCCAGCAGGAGCCTACAGGAGGACAGGAAGAACAAGAAGAGCAAGCGGCCCCAGAGGCGGAAGAACCCACGCCAGCAGCCCAGGAGAGTCAACCCTCTGCTGACAGTGAGCCTGCCATGCCCGCGGTAAGCCAAAGGACCCGCAGACAGCTACCTGTCCTGCTTGTACAAACAGCTAGTAGCTGTACTCTCAATGATGGTGGGGAAAGCCAGGTTGGTCCACCACCAGACAGTGGGTTAAGGAGGTCAACCAGGAGCACTAGGGGTCAAATGCAGGTTGCTGGAAGATCTAAATGTAAAATGTATATATTTAATGTGTTATGTTTGTACCCTGGTTATTAATACTGTTTTCCAGTTTTTCATAGTGACAAATGGACTAAAAGGTTATGAACTTTGAGTAACCGGGACTTTCTTGTAAATATGTTCGGAGCCTAACCAAAGGAAAGAATAAAGACTGTCAAGGACTCGGGGCAAGGACAGACCCCCACCTGGTTAAGGCTCCCGTTGTGTTGGTGATATGGACACCCGGTCACAGGCCATACTGTGACCTAAAGAACTCAATATGTGGTGTTGTTTGTTGTTTTCTTCTCTGTTATGTTTACGTTATAATTTATACCCTGTATCGTGTTTCTTGTTTAGTCCCGGAGTACTAAGCTTTCCTAGGGGGGAATGTGTCACACCAGGCCTGGATGCCACAAACTTGTAAGGCTGTGTCTGAGAGCAGGAGGGAGGTTCTCTGGTCATGGACCATTTGCATGCAGCACCTCCTGTCCCAGGCCAGTAGGGGAGCAGGCTGCCTCTATAAAAACTGGTGCTGAGGGCAGGGTTAGGGAGACCAGGACCCACTTCTGAAGGATCCAGAAGGGTTCCAAGAGGAGAGGGACAGGTCAGCCGCAGCTGAGGAGTCCAGGAGGCAAAGTAGGAGCAGAAAGCCAGGGACAGAGGCGACGAGAGCCGGTCCTGGCAGAGAGAAACTACATACCGGACACTGGGGTCCGAGGCTGTCAGGGTTGCAAGCCCTGCAGCAGAAAACCAACCCGCAAGGGATTGCAGGTCCCTTGGCCAAGAAGCCTGGAGGTTCCGCCACACAGAGGGACCAGTACAGCACGGAGAAGCTACAGGTACCTAAGGCCCGAGTCGCAAGCCATACAGGCGTAGTACACGGCAAGCTCAGGGACGTGGGCTATCATACCACTAATGGGGGAGATAGTCAGCAAGGGCAGAGAGAGAACGGTAGGCCTACCCACTCACCCTGACCAGCGGAGCTCGCCTGAATGCCCTCAGACACCCAGGTCCATTCCTACCCTGTACTCCTGTTGGGTCTATGATAAGATCAGTAAAAGACCCTGGACTGCATTATTGGACTCTGTGTGGTTACTGCTGCGCCTGCACCATCACCCCCAGCATCCTATCACACTGCCCTGAGGCTACACTCCTCCCATGGGGAGTTGTACTATTCCCTGCTGCATCCCCAACACCAGCCTCAGCGGTCTGCCTTGCAGCGGCGGTCCTCCCTGATCGCAATCCACGGGTGGCGTAGTCGGACATTACCTAAAACACATCATAGACTACCACTGGTCTGACCACCGTGAGCCACGGGACCGTGTCGCCACTACTACTCCCAGCATTGCCCTGAAGTCCGATCTCGAGTGCCCCACGGCCCAGGGGGCGAGTCAGATCTATAAAACTGTACGAGTCCGTGGACCATCCGATAAAAAGATCTGGCAGCACACGGACATTTCACACAAATGTGAGAATGTGGCCTAAGGGATTTTACAGATAACATTATCACTCCAAGTCACACAGTGCAGATATAGAATAATATTTACATCCAGGCACTTACCGCTGACGTCTCATCTGATCAGAGTCGGTTTCTGCTGCTTCTCCATCTGGTCAGACCTTCATGTCGACATCTCCCAGCCATGACTCATATTGTCACGATGATCTCCAGCCTAGAAAATAACAAGGTCATACATTGTATGCATACATGTGTCTCCCCCACACTGCGTCCTCGAATACAGATATGTAACCCCCCCCCCCCCCATTAATGTACTATTAGCCACTTGGTAATCAAAATATAAAGTGATAAGCAGCACTGTGCCCCCCATTAACTATAATCTGCACCGGCCAATAATATAAATTATTCAGTCTCTGTGACTCTCCCCAATTAACTGTAAGGCTATGTGCACACGGAAAACATACAAGGCTTCACAGTACAAGCAAAGTAAAACCCCCATAATTGCTCTCTCCCAGCACCCCCATCATTGCTCTCTCCCAGCACCCTCATCATTGCTCTCTCCCAGCACCCCCGTCATTGCTCTCTCCCACCACCTCCATCATTGCTCTCTCTCAGCACCCCCATCATTACTCTCTCCCAGCACCCCCGTCATTGCTCTGTCCCAGCACCCCGTCATTGCTCTGTCCCAGCACCCTCATCGTTGCTCTCTTCCAGCACCCCCATCATTGCTCTCTCCCAGCACCCCCATCATTGCTCTCTCTCAGCACCCGCATCATTGCTCTGTCCCACCAGCCCCATCATTGCTCTCTCCCAGCCCCCTTCATTGCTCTGTCCCAGCACCCCCATCATTGCTCTGTCCCAGCACCTCCATCAATGCTCTCTCACAGCCCTCCCATCATTGCGCTCTCCCCGCTCCCCCATCATTGCGCTCTCCCAGCAACACGTCATTGCTCTCCCCTTCCACACCATCCCCATCATTGCTCTCCCCAGCCCTATCAGCCCCATTATTGCTCTTCCCAGCCCCATTATTCCTCTCCCCAGCCCCATCAGCCCCATTATTGCTCTTCCCAGCCCCATCAGCCCCATTATTACTCTTCCCTGCCCCATCATTCCTCTCCCTAGCCCCATCAGCCCCATTATTGCTCTCCCCAGCCCCATCATCCCATCATTCCTCTCCCCAGCCCCATCAACTCCATTATTCCTCTCCCCAGCCCCATCAGCCCCATTATTGCTCACCCCAGCCTCACCATCCCATCATTGCTCTCCCCAGCCCCATCATTCCTCTCCCCAGCCCCATCATTGCTCTCCTTAGCCCCACCATCCCATTATTCCTCTGCCAGCCCCCTCAACCCCATCATTCCTCTCCCCAGCCCCATTATTGCTCTTCCCAGCCCCATTAGTCCCATTATTCCTATCCCAAGCCCCATCACTCCTCTCCCCAGCCCCATCAGCCCCATTATTGCTCTCCCCAGCCCCATCAACTCCATTATTCCTCTCCCCAGCCCCATCAACCCCATTATTGCTCTCCCCAGCCCCATCAACCCCATTATTCCTCTCCCCAGCCCCATCAGCCCCATTATTGCTCTCCCCAGCCCCATCAACCCCATTATTCCTCTCCCCAGCCCCATCAGCCCTCTCCCCAGCCCCAATATTTCTCTCCCCAGTCCCATCAGCCCCATTATTGCTCTTCCCAGCCCCATCATTCCTCTCCCCAGCCCCACCATTGCTCTCCCCCCACCTCCCCTCCCCAGCATTTCAGTAAAAAAAAAAAAAAAAAAAAAACAACAACTTACCTCAGCTCGCTCCCCTGCAGCATCCTCCTGGTTGCCGGCAGCTTTCTTCCTGACCCAGGCGCGCGCTGCATGATGACGTCAGGGAGCGCGCCTGGGTCAGGGAGGAAGCAGAGGACGAACCCTCCAGCTCCGCTGCTATTCTCCTCCTGACAGCAGCGGAGCTGCAGGGATCACTCCCTGACCGCTGCGTGCAGGGAGCAGCTGCACCTTGCGGGCCCCTTGGTGCAGCTGCATGGTGGGGACCAGGCGCAGCTGCACCGGCGGCGGTATGTCCACCCCTGGACTGCTATGGGGCCCCCCCGGCTCACGGGCCCCATAGCAGTCGCGTGGTCTGCCGCCATTGGCGGTACGCCACTGATTGTGCCCCTCACACATTTCTCCACCCATACTGTCCTCTCACACATTTCTTCCCCCATATTGTCCCTCACACTCCCTGACCTCTCACACATTTATCCCCCAAATTGTTCCTTTAGACTGCCCCCTCACCATACTGATCACCTATACTACCCAGTTTCTATACTGTGCCCCCTCACACTTTTCTCCTCCATTCTGTGCTCTCACACATTTCTCCCCCATACTGTCCTCTCACATCCCACTACTAACCCTGGTGGTTAGGGCGTCAACTGCCTTAAAGACATGAGTACAATTGATTGCTCGGAGCTGATGTTTAACATGTTTTCCTTGCCAGCTGTCAGTTTGGCAACAACCGGCTTGAAGTGGGGGGCAAAATGAGTGCAGCCACCTGGGATACACTTCAGACTTTTGGTGGAATAAAGGATTGTAAAGACAACATAAAGATTAAAAGAGTTCGCCATATCCTGTTATCAAGCAGTGGGTGAGTAAGTGACTTCAAAATATCATATTAAAAGTTAGAATATGACAGTTACATTCCATTTTATATTTTTGCTGACTGATTAATATAATCGGTACATTACAGACCTCAAAGGAAGAACTGCAAATAATTAAGAAAATGAAGACTGACTATGGAACACTTTGAACACAGTGATCTCATAGGTCAGTAGATATCTGTACCCTTCCCTTACACAGCTGTACCTACATAGTTATTTTATTTTTCATCTACTTCAAAATCATAAAATGACCTCTGGGATATTGTCTATCTGAAAGAATTCATTACTACAGATGAGCAAATAGATTTGCGGATCACCGGTCCAGCGGCCACGTAAGGAATTCTTGGCTGCCAGGTAAGAGCCTTATGAACCGCCTCCTACCTGCCAGAATCCTTGGTGCCTCTTTTGATTAGTAGGCCAATCCAACATTATGTTTGCATCATGCCGCAACAATGATAGAGCATGGGGCCTACAAACTAGAAGCAGCATCGGGGATTCTGGCAGGTAGGAGGCGATTCAAAGATCTCCTGTCCGTTGGCCACAGACTATTGACATGGCCACTGAATGAAGGACTTGGAAATCAATCCCCTCATGTCTAGTAAATACCTTTTTCTTGCAATGGCTACATTTAGCTAAAAAATCTGCTGATGGGCTAAAATAAGAAACATGCACCTATCCACCTTTTAAAATGTCAGTGTACAGTGACTGTATATTGTGTTGCATTGATCATGTCTAGTACTGACACGTGACTGCTGCAGCACATGCCTGGTAGCGGTGATGTCAATACATACGGTATTTATGGTTTTAGCAATATTCAGGACATATAATTTTGGCGCAGATTTTGAGTTGCTATTGAAACTATATTATATAGAACAATACAGACCTGCAGTCTCATGTCAGCGCATTATAAGCTGCTCAGAGTATCATTGGCAAAAATCTATGTGTAACATCTCATGTGTAGGGCTAGGAGCATTATTGCAGATCTTTACCATCTAGTGTATGATTTATTTTGTATTTTTTCTAAATGTTTTTGAACATTGATTTCTAGATCTGTTTAAGTTAGTGTAGTGTGGGCGTGTATAAAAAAATAATGTGAGAAGCTTTACATATCTTTCAATCGTATTGTACTGTAGTTTACATTTGGGAACTGATCTTATCTACAATGTTTCAATTATTTCTATATTTACAGTATTCATAGCACTCATTCATTTTGTGAACACGTTGAGGAATATTACAATACCATTGTGTATTGTATCTTTAATGGAGTTATACAGAGACCACAACAAGGCACACAAATAATTCTCATCTACATTAAAGCACCACTCCAGTGTGTTTTTTTTATTTCAGCCCTGGAGTGGTGCTACTAATCTAAAGTCCCTGCCCCTAGTGTCATACTTTCCAGGTGCCGTCTTCACCTTCTATCAGCGCCGCTCCAGTTGGTCTTCAGCAGGTTGTGAGCTGTCGGATCACTCCAGTGTTTGCTGGGCGAGCTGGAAGTCACTACTCAATGTAAGTCTAGGAGAACCTCATTGAGAGCTTGTGGCCATTACTGCTGACTTCCGGTCAGTGAGAAGTTGTTGTCACAAGATGGCGCGGCAGGAACTGAGGGGCGCTGGGAAGCACTGAAGACAGCGGCTGGTAAGTGTGAGACTGAGTGCATGGATCTTAGATTATTTGCACCACTCCAGTGCTGAAAAAAAAGACGCTGGAGTGGCGCTTTAAAATATAACTACTTGTGGGAATGAACTGGGACTTGTATGTACTGAAACGTACCTCCATACCCTTCGTTCCCGTCTGCTCCTGCATCACCCTCCCCTTACTTGTGCATGTGACGCGCCCCTGGGCCTGTGTCGCGCTGCGTTGCGCATGCGGGAGCCTACCCGGAGCCGGATCAGTAGAGGGTTGTAGTCTCGTGGCGGTGACCCGGTCCGTGCCCAGGGAGTCAAACTAGACGGCAGTCTATTAGTAGTAAATAGTTGATGACTACGCCACCCGTTGAGTGCAGCCAGGGAGCTGCTGCTGCAGGGCAGACCGCTGAGGCCGGTGGTAGGATTGTGCAGCGTGATAGTATAACCCCCAACGGGAGGGGTATGGCCTCAGGGCAGCCGACGTGGATGATGGGGGTAGCAGGAACCACTCAGAGACGGTACGGTGTAGTTCAGGGTCTTTACTGGTAACAACGATAGACCCTCCCGGAGTACTTGCTAGCAAACGGGGCCTGGTCAGTCTTTGAGCAGATGGGATCTCCCCTGGCCAGGCGTAGTTGTAGGCCTCACAAACTGACTGTACTCTTCTGGCTACCTTGCTAGAAGCTGATGTAAGTAGCCCACGTCCCTGAGTGTACCGTGTGGTGCTCACCCGTATGGCCGGTGACTCGGGGCCTTCTAATGGCTTCCGCTCCACGATGGCGGTGCTGGTCCCACGCGTGTGACCGTGCCTTCGGGCTTCTGGGCCAGAGGACCTGAAATCCCCTGCCTGACGGATTCTGCTGCTGGGTAGAAGTTAGTCCCCACAGCCTCGGACTCCGGGTCCGGTAAAGAATCTTCTTAGTCAGGGCGAGCGCTGCAGCTGCCAGCCCCTGACTCCTTGGAACTCTGCTGTTTCCTATGCTGCTTCTTGTCTCCACTCTCCTTGTCTCACTCTCCCTGCCTCAGCCCCGGGTTTATACAGGGGAAGTTCTTCCCCTCCCAAGACTGGGCAGGAGGTGTGGCATGCACAGGATCCCTGACCAAAGGACCTCCCACCTGCTCTCAGACATAACATTACATTACTGTGGAAAACCAGACCCCTGGGGTGCCACATTCCCCCCTAGTGAAATTTAGTACTCCGGGACTAAACACATTTAGAAAAACATAACAAGGCAAAAAAAAAAACATTAATAATACAATAAGAAAACATATAAAGATGGTTACGGCGTGTCCGCAACCGGGTGCAGTCTCTGAAAGAAGCAAGGTGTCCATTTCACCAACACAGGGAGACGTAACCAGGTAGGGGTCTGTCCTACCCCGAGTCCTTAACAGTCTCTAGTCCATCCTGGGTTACGCTCCAACTATATACAAGGATTCCCGGTAAATCCACCAAGGTTTCCTAAAAACAACTGGAAACACAAAATTATTCACAAGCAACAATACACAGAAAAACATAAATAAAACAATTTATACACTTTAAATTCTCCAGCGTGCGGGTAACTGGCCTCTAGTGGCCCGAGTGGACCTACGGAGCTGACTGTCTGGCCCTGAACTACAGGGTGTAGGAGCTGTCAAGGGTAAACTGGGCAGCTGTCTACCGGCTCTTTGTCTCACTAGGGGTACGGCAGGCTCACTATAAGCAGAGGGTTGATTCTCCTGTTCTGCTTGTGTGGAGTCTTCTGCCTCCTGGACCGGCTGTTCTTCCAGCTCTACCCGTTGCTCCGTAGGTTCTTGGGATGATGGTTGGAGGAAGGTGAGTACGGGTACCACAACTGCACCATTGACTTGAGTCCAAGACTGAGGGAAGTCCCCGAGCACGGTACTAACCATATCTTCCCTTTCTTCCACGGGTCGATGGTCTTCTTGTTCCTCTTCAGGGTTCCTCAGTTGTTCGGGACACTTCTTCAGGTGGTCCCGGGATACAATGGCTGTGGTTTCCCCTCCGTCTTTACTGATGGTACAGACCTTCGGGTTCTCGTGGCTTGAGGGCAGTACGGTGTACGGGTCCTCCTCCCACTGGTCATCCAACTTGTGGAGCCGTCTTTTCCTCTTCAAGACCTGCTCTCCGGGTACCAGGGGAACAGCGGGAGCATACTGGTTGTAAGTCTTCTCTTGTCTTTCCCTAGCCTGACAGAGACTTCGCTCCACGCTCTCTTGTACTCTCCGGTACTGCTGCTGCCTCTCTGTGTCCCAGTCTGTTTCTGGTGAAGTGTCCTCAGGTGTCAGGACTCCCATTTCCAGGTCAACAGGTAACTTACCAGGTCTCGCCCTCATTAGGTAAGCCGGGGTACAGTTGGTGGAACCTACCGGGATGTGGTTGTATAGGTCCACCAGATCGGGCAACTTCTCAGGCCACAGACTGCGTTCTTCCAGGGGCAATGTTTTTAGCAGATCCATTACCACCTGGTTCATTTTTTCACAAAGTCCATTAGTTTGCGGATGGTATGGTGTCGTCCTTATCTTCCGGCAGCCATACAGATTGCAGAATTCCTGGAAGACCTCCGCTTCAAAGGCAGGTCCCTGGTCCGTCAGCACTTGGTCCGGGTACCCGTGTGGACGGCAGAAGTGCTGCTGGAAGGCTCTAGCTGCTGTTTGAGCCGTTAAGTCCTTGACGGGGACGACAACCAAGAACCGGGAGTAATGATCCACGATGGTTAACGCGTAGACGTAGCCACTTCTGCTTGGGGTCAGTTTTACATGATCCAAGGCTACCAGTTCCAACGGTTGCCGGGTGACGATGGACTGCAGGGGAGTCTTCTGGCTGGCCCGGTCCTTCCTTCTCAGATTGCACGGGCCACAGTCTCTGCACCACTTCTCGATGGTTCCCCTCATGCCTACCCAGTGGAACCGCTCGCGCAGCAGGAACTCCAGCTTTTTCCACCCGAAGTGTCCAGCTCCGTCGTGGTATGCCTCCATCACCATGGCTGCGTCTCTTCGTGGCACCACTACTTGCCAGAGTAGTTCATGCGTCCGGGAGTTGACCATTCTGCGGCACAACTTCCCCTTGTAAAGGAATAGTCGACTCTTCTCCGCCCATAGTTGTTTGGCTTCCTCCGGAGCGTCTGGTTCAAGTCGAGCCTCCGGCCGAGTCAGCATCTCCTTCACCAGTCGGACGGCAGGGTCGCTGTCTTGCGTTTCCGCCCAGTTGTAGTGGGGTAAGGGGTTCAACGTAGCAGCCTGTTTACCCCTTACCCGGTGGGAATACTGGATAGTCCCATGACGGTGGAACGCAGGGAGTTCAACTTCTTCCAGTCCCTCCGGATCTTCTCCTTCGTCCGGCAGGTTGGGCATCCTGGACAGGGCATCCGCGTTAGTATTGGAGCGTCCTGCCCGGTATTTGATTGTGAACTCGTAGTTGGACAGACGGGCCATCCACCTCTGCTCCAGGGCACCGAGTCTTGCCGTGTCCAGGTGTATCAACGGGTTGTTATCCGTGTATACGGTGAACCGGGAAGAAGCGAGGTAATGCCTAAAGCGCTCGGTGACTGCCCATACCACGGCCAGGAACTCTAGCTTAAATGAGCTGTAATTCTCGGGGTTCCTTTCGGTGGGTCGCAGTTTTCGGCTGGCATAGGAGATCACTCGTTCTCTCCCCTGCTGAATCTGGGATAGTACGGCTCCTAGCCCGATGTTACTGGCGTCGGTGTAGAGGATGAAGGGCTGGCTATAGTCTGGGTACGCCAAGATTTCATCCCCCGTGAGGGCCATCTTCAGCTGGCGGAAGGACTCTTCTTCTAGCTCTTCCCATTTGAAGGGCGGCTTCTGGTTCTTGGCCTTCCGGGACTGGCCTATCAGGAGGTCCTGCATAGGCGCTGCCTTTTTGGTGAAACCGGGAATAAACCTTCGGTAGTAGCCTACCAACCCTAGGAACTGCCGCACTTCTTTTACGCTGGAGGGGCTTGGCCATCCCTTAATTGCGGTGATCTTATCGGGGTCGGGAGCCACTCCGTCAGCGCTCACCACGTGTCCCAGGTATTGCACCTTTGGTTTCAGGAGGTGACACTTGGAGGGTTTCACCTTTAGGCCGTAACTCGCCAGAGCTTCGAACACCTCCGCCAGGTGTTTCAGGTGGTCCTCATAAGTTTTGGAGTATACGATGACATCGTCCAGGTACAACAGGACCGTCTCGAAGTTTCTGTGGCCCAGACAGCACTCCATTAATCGTTGGAAGGTTCCTGGGGCGTTGCAGAGTCCGAACGGCATGCAGGTGAACTCGCTAAGTCCCATCGGGGTGGTGAATGCGGTCTTCTCCCGGTCCGCCTCTGCTACAGGAACCTGCCAGTACCCGCTAGTGAGATCCAAGGTAGAGAAGAAGTTAGCAGATCTTAAAGCAGCCAATGACTCCTCTATCCTTGGTAAGGGGTACGCATCCTTGTGTGTGATACGGTTGATTTTCCGGTAATCTACACACATCCTCATGGTGTTGTCTTTCTTTTTGACTAAAACTAGTGGGGCTGCCCAGGGGCTACAGCTATCCCGGATTACCCCAGCCTCCTTCATGTCTCTAAGCATCCCCTTGGCGTGTTGGTAATGTGCAGGGGGTACGGGTCGATACCTCTCTTTTATGGGAGGATGATCTCCCGTGGGGATGCGGTGTTCTACCCCCTTGACTCGCCCGAAGTCTAACGGGTGTTTACTAAACACTCTCTCATACTCTTGAACCACCCGATAGACTCCTTGTTTCTGATGTGAGGGAGTGGAATCAGTACCCAAATGTAGTTGCTGACACCAGTCCTCCATGTCTTTCTTAGAGCCGTTACCTTCCTCCGGGTGAGATGGAGGCAAGGGTTCCACAGATTGTATAGAATTTTGATTAGTGGTATATAATTTGGCTAGCGTGGCATACCGGGGCAGGTACACTTCCCTCTCCCCGATATTTATTATGCGAATGGGCACCCTCCCATGGCGTACATTGACCACCCCCCGTGCTGTCAAAATGGTGGGCCTACTGTCTGAGTAAACTGGTTCTACCATTGCCTGGTAATCTCTTCCTCTCAGACCAATAGCTGCCCGGCACCAAATCATCATTTCACTTTTTGGGGGCATGGCAATAGGAAAAGGGTCACACATTCTTACGCTACCAATCTCACCGCCGGAGAGTTCCACTTGTTGCCGTTGCATCAGTGCCCGGATCTCTTTCTGGAGCACCCGCTGCTCGCCGGAGCTGGCGTTCTTGGCAACCTGCTGTAAAAGGAAAATCACCTCTGCAAGACAATTTTCAATTACGTTAGTTCCTAGAGTTATTTTTGGGTGACTCTCATGTTTATCAATATCTACAATGATCAGTCCCTGTGCGGCCAGTTCGACTCTACCGATTTTGAGGGCCACCTCCTTAAATCCGATCTGTGGCACGGGCTGGCCATTGCTGGCGATGATACTCAAGTCGTCGTCAGGGTAGTGGGTAATATCCGAGTCATTCCAGTACTGCTTGAAGAGCACGTACGGGATGGTGGTGACCTGTGACCCGGTATCCAGTAGGGCACTCATGGGAATGCCATCCAGTACCACAGGCAAGACTGGACGTCCTCCCACATATCTGTCGCGCCAGTTCGATGGGCCTGGTGATCTTTTTCCTGGGGGTTGGCCCTCTACCCCAGGTTGTGCCCGTTTAAAGAACAGTACCTTTCCATATGTCCGGGTTGATTGCAGCGGCGGCAGATGGGTCGTCCGTCCTCGCTGTATCGGTCACTGGGTCTTCCTCTGGCCGGTGGGGTCCTCCTTGGTCGACGCCACGGGATGTCCTCCGGTCCGGATGCCAGCTGGATCTTCCCTGGGGTGGAAACCTGTAAAGACTGCACAGTTCGGGTTAGCGCAGCAACGCTCTTAGCTAGCTCTTGGACCTGATGGTGTAGGTCTGGAGCCGGGTCATTGTCCAAAGCCTGCGCATCAGCTCCCACAGGCCCTGCTGACAAGGGCGCCGCCTCCTGGTAGTAAGTGGTAGTGGGGCGTCTGTGGGTCACAACGCCACCTGGTGCCGGTTCTCGGAGCACCCGGATGGCTCTGTCCTTGAACTGTGCAAAGTCCAGATGGGGATCCTGTAAGGCCATTGCCCGCAACTGGGTTCGGTGGGCATTGCAATATAAACCCTCTATAAATTGTTCAGTCAACAGCCTGTCCTCGTTTCCCACCCCATCAGGGTCGGTCTGCTTTATGGCCCTCAGGGCCTCTTGTAGGTTTAGTGCATAGTCCCTTATACTCTCATGCGCTCGCTGCTTGCACCCGTAGAATCTAAGCTTAATCTCGGCTGAGGTGCGGGTATCAAAGGTGTCCTTCAGCCGGGTTAGTATCCCTGCGACAGTCTTCCTCCCAGGTGGCCAGGATTTTACTTCCCTTTTGGCTGCCCCGGTTAGTTGGGCCACCAGGATGCTCACTTTTTGCTCTTCTGTGAGGGGGTACACCTGGAAGAGGCTATCCAGCTTTTCTCTAAAGTCATGCAGGGTATGTGACTCCCCTGAGTACTGGGGTAGCCAGGCTGCTCCCGGGATATAGGGCATGGTGAAGGGCATAACTGCAGCAGCGGTAGCGCTGGCGGGGGTTGGGGCAGTGAAGCTCTCCTCCGTATCCGACATCTTCCTCCCCCCTAGTGGACCGTGGCCTACCTTGCGATGATCCTCTTCCGTAGGCCGCGGCTCCGCAGTGGATCGTCAGGGTTGAGGACCTTCCGTCGCGCTCCTGTGACGTCGGCGTCTGCTGGGCTCCTTCCAGGACCTTACGCAACGTCCGGACGTGAGGCGGGGCTTCAGTTCTCGCGCGCTTTCAGAGTCCACGCCCCTCTTCTTCCCGCGCGGCGTCCCCAAGATGGCGTCCAACGGCGGGAAAACTCCACGGATGGCGGGAAGAAGGCCGAAGATGGCGCCGGATGGCGGGAAACTTCACCGATGGCGGGAAGAAGGTAGAAGATGGCGCCGGATGGCGGGAAACCTCCACGGATAGCGGGAATCTTCACCACTGGTAAGTTTGAACAGTCTTTGCTTTTCAGGCACGCAGTACCCGGTGGTTGCGGGCACGAGATCCTGCCGACTACGCCAAAGTTGACGCGCCCCTGGGCCTGTGTCGCGCTGCGTTGCGCATGCGGGAGCCTACCCGGAGCCGGATCAGTAGAGGGTTGTAGTCTCGTGGCGGTGACCCGGTCCGTGCCCAGGGAGTCAAACTAGACGGCAGTCTATTAGTAGTAAATAGTTGATGACTACGCCACCCGTTGAGTGCAGCCAGGGAGCTGCTGCTGCAGGGCAGACCACTGAGGCCGGTGGTAGGATTGTGCAGCGTGATAGTATAACCCCCAACGGGAGGGGTATGGCCTCAGGGCAGCCGACGTGGATGATGGGGGTAGCAGGAACCACTCAGAGACGGTACGGTGTAGTTCAGGGTCTTTACTGGTAACAACGATAGACCCTCCCGGAGTACTTGCTAGCAAACGGGGCCTGGTCAGTCTTTGAGCAGATGGGATCTCCCCTGGCCAGGCGTAGTTGTAGGCCTCACAAACTGACTGTACTCTTCTGGCTACCTTGCTAGAAGCTGATGTAAGTAGCCCACGTCCCTGAGTGTACCGTGTGGTGCTCACCCGTATGGCCGGTGACTCGGGGCCTTCTAATGGCTTCCGCTCCACGATGGCGGTGCTGGTCCCA
Organism: Phyllobates terribilis; assembly: GCF_046119375.1. Classification (NCBI taxonomy): domain Eukaryota; kingdom Metazoa; phylum Chordata; class Amphibia; order Anura; family Dendrobatidae; genus Phyllobates; species Phyllobates terribilis. The sequence continues at coordinate 199,368,924 of NW_027362762.1, read as the reverse complement.
CGCGTGTGACCGTGCCTTCGGGCTTCTGGGCCAGAGGACCTGAAATCCCCTGCCTGACGGATTCTGCTGCTGGGTAGAAGTTAGTCCCCACAGCCTCGGACTCCGGGTCCGGTAAAGAATCTTCTTAGTCAGGGCGAGCGCTGCAGCTGCCAGCCCCTGACTCCTTGGAACTCTGCTGTTTCCTTTGCTGCTTCTTGTCTCCACTCTCCTTGTCTCACTCTCCCTGCCTCAGCCCCGGGTTTATACAGGGGAAGTTCTTCCCCTCCCAAGACTGGGCAGGAGGTGTGGCATGCACAGGATCCCTGACCAAAGGACCTCCCACCTGCTCTCAGACATAACATTACATTACTGTGGAAAACCAGACCCCTGGGGTGCCACACATGCGCAGAGAAATGTGGTGCAGAAAGCGCAGTGGATAAATGTGATTTGATGACACACCAACACAACCGAAGAAGGAAACCTCTGTCTCCCATGTAAAGCTATTTCAACAAATCATCAAAGGTGCAATAACTACAGGACTTCTGGAAATACAACTGTATCAGGGAATTGGCGCACTATAGCAAGCAGAAGTATACAAGTGATTCATCTAATATAGTGTAATGTACACATAGAATATAATTTCTAGAGAGTGCTTTGTTCCAAATTACAATTGTTAGTATCTAGGTAAGAGACACCAGTTAGCTCCAGATGAAATAGCATAGAAAATAAGGCATCAAACTCATGACGAATTACATGCTGTAACCATACATAGCTGCTAAGGAAGACAGGCATCCAAAGCATGTACAGTACCTGTGGAGAATCAGCAGACGTCATAAACCGCTTCCAGCATCTTATTTGCAGCCTCACAGTGTTATCACTTTTTCTAGTTGGTTATGTCTGTTAGAGCTAATAGATGTAAATGTAGCCACCCAGCTTACTAGCCTCTAGCCTTTCACTGACATGTTGTGATGTCTGATAATCTGCATTATTTCTTCTACAGTCATTGGACATTTACATTTTTCTCTCTGTTTTAAGCTTGACAATTTGACTTTTTGATTGCACTTTAAGTTGAACTTCAGTAGTATTGCCCTTAGCAATACCCCTTTTAACAATTATACCTGTCCCTATTGCTATGTGACTTCATAGCCATCACTCGGATATGTCTCAGCTTGCAGTCTGCATCCATGCTGAAGCTGTCAGATGTATCATTTGGAAGCTGCGGCCACTGTATGTGCTGTGGGCCATTTGCCTCATATTTGAGTGGCTGAATTTCATCTTCAAAAGCAATCAGTCTTTTAGCACTTCTAGTCTCTGCTTCAGGCCATTGGATCATCCATTTAAATGCAAAGCCTGGCTCATGCCACCTGTTTAAACTGCAGAAGGATGACAGTCCACGTTATGCATCTGTCCTTTGCTCAGGACTACACTCCACTCCACACAAGTTCAAAAGACTAGCAAAATTTGGTTTCTATCCTTCCTCTACCATAAATAAACATAGGCTGGGTACAGTCGTGAGGACTTATTAAGGATTTACATTTTATATACTTTTATATTTGAAAGTCATGAAATATAAAACGACATACGCCATGAGCCCCCATTGATTCTTTTCTTTATACAATAAAAATAGAAAAAATAATTCTACATATGAAACTTTGAATTTGTTGTGTTTTTATTATTATTGATATATTATAATTGTTTTTTAATCCTCATCTTCCAAAAGCTGCAACTACTTTTTTATTTCTCTACTGTCATAGATATTCCAGGGGTTGTTTTTTGTGGGACAGGTTATATTTTTTAATGGCAAAGCTGAGGAATTTTTTTAGCTTACCATAAGATGTGTTGAAAAACAAGAACAAAATCATAGTTGGGTTTCATTTTTACACCATTCACTGTGCGGTAAATATGACATATCAGTTTCAGTCAATGGAGCTGTGTAGAGGCTTATACGTTTTTATAAGTGTTAATTAGGGTTAACTCCACCCACACCACTGATTGGCAACTTTCTGTTTACACTGTGCATAGCCAGAAAGGAAAGCTGCCAATCAATGGTGGGGGCGGGGTTATACAGAATATGGAGGACTACTTGGCAGCAAGTTTACTAGCCCTCTAGTGATAATCTCCTGCTGATAAAACTGATTTTATCAAAACTACAGAAAGCAGCAGTAAATGACACTACTGGAATCAGCTTCTCTGTCTCTACATTATGCTGCTCTCAGTTTAGGTAGCAAAAACCTGGTGACAGATTCCCTATAAGCAAGATCTGAACAATGAAAAGTTGTCCAGGTGTGCAGATACTTCTGCCCATGGCTTTCTGGTTCTGAGAAGAAGAACAAGGAATAATGAGCAATTGCACTTGGTATCTAGCTCCTAGTCTTCACCTGTATGTTACTATCAAATAGTTTATGTATCATTTTTTATTATGCAATTATTTTCTTTAGGTAGCTAGCCATGGCACCAAAGGTTTACTTTTGGCTCAATCACTTCATCTATCAGGGACAGGGACCATCATAGCCCACAATAGCACTTTTCTGCACCCATCAAATACCACTGTGTATGGTGTGGAAAGTAATACTGTACAGGTATATATCTATTTATTATGCTTTGCTTATATTGCTCCATCATTTTCCGCAGCACTTTAAAGTTGTTATCATCACTGTCCCCATTAGGGCTCACAATCTAGATTCCCTATCAGCATGTCTTTGGAATGTGGGAGGAAACTGGAGAACCTGGAGGAAACCCACACAACACGGGGAGAACATACAAACTCCTTGCAGATGTTGTCCTTGGTGGGATTTGAACCCAGGACCCAGCGCTGTAAAGCTGCAGTGCTAACCACTGAGCCACCATGCTGCCCACATATTGAATATATTCCGGTTTCTTGAGTATATAGCATCTCATAGCTGTAGTTAATATAACCAGCTGCAATGACAGCTTATAATCGTTGCACCAATTACATAGTCCAAATTCCATGAAAACATAATCTGCTTTTGTCACAGGTTAAGACATTTATTCTCCCTCTTCCACTTCTCCTCCACTGTTCCTTTCCACCACCTGTCTTTTTGAAGTCTGGCTATGAAGAGTATACAAACCCTGTATTTGTCATTAATGCTTATCAAGAGCTTTGTTGTTCTGGGCTGAATAATAGACATCAAACAACTGAGAGAATTGTACTTGAGTGAGAAGTCAAGATATATGTATTTCCGATGTGTTTATTTATTTGCTGTGTATACAATTATTATATCATAATCCATTTTCAAAGGCCCTTTGAAATGGTGTAATGCGTACCTGTCATTATAATACTTTTGTATTACGTACATGTGAAACGTTATATTTTATTTGGGGAAAATGGCCACTCCCTCACCCTTTGTAAGTACAAAATATATCTTTAATAATGCTGAAAATGAAGACACAGGGATAAATAGAGAAAGTAAGATGCTGCCCAGCATCTCTCCTTCAGTGTTTGTAAAAGTCATGCAGTTCAAGGGCAGAGAAAGGAGCATGTCACAGTCACAGTCACTTTGCTTTAACATCAACCTCATGCTGCCAGAAGGGAAGGGGACTCAACCTCATGCTGCCAGATGGGAAGGGAACTCAACCTCATGCTGCCAGAAGGTAAGGGGACTCAACCTCATGCTGCCAGAAGGGAAAGGGACACAACCTCATGCTGACAGAAGGGAAGGGGACTCAACCTCATGCTGCTGGAAGGGAAGGGAACTCAACCTCATGCTGCCAGATGGGAAGGGAACTCAACCTCATGCTGCCAGAAGGGAAGGGGACTCAACCTCATGCTGCCAGATGGGAAGGGAACTCAACCTCATGCTGCCAGAAGGGAAAGGGACCCAACCTCATGCTGCCAGAAGGGAAGGGAACTCAACCTCATGCTGCCAGAAGGGAAAGGGACTCAATCTCATGCTGCCAGATGGTAAGGGGACTCAATATCATGCTGCCAGAAGAGAAGGGAACTCAGCCTCATTCTGCCAGAAGGGAAAGGGACTCAACCTCATGCTGCCAGAAGGAAAGAGGAGCAGTAGGAGAAGAGGCAGCTTACAGTCTCAGAGCACACAGCACTGCTCTGACATTTCTGCCTACTTCACAAGTATTTACAGAAACCAAGAAAGTAAAGAAATAAAGTCCAAATTGTGCAGGATACATACATTTCAGACTGCACACCACTTAATATACATCTACAGCTGCCTAATCCATTAGAATATTGCTGGTTATTTTTAACTTTACATTTATCTTTCTTTTTCAGGTAGAAAAGGAATAAAAGTTAAAAAGTGAACCTTCTCCTTATATTCGCTTCAAAGAGTATTCTGAAGGATTGAATAAATTACAAAGCCTAATATGATGGCAATTTCTGATTGATTCATTTACATGGCAATATTGCATCTCCAGATAAGCTGTGTTATTGCATGGTGCCATAGCGCAGAGCACATAGAAACAATCGTATAATGGTGGAATGGAAAGGACCCGCAGGGGCAGTATCCCAGGGTGCCAAATTCTATCTCACTCTGCCCCCACAGTGACCGTGATGACAAAGTGCTTGGTGCAATGAAGTGAGCTTTGTCATCTTGGTCACAGCCTATGCAGTGACAAACTCATCATGACTGCTGTGCTCTGCAAAGCTGTTACAAATCTAAAATTGTACTGTGTACAGTCCACAATACTTGCTTTACCCCACACTTTGCCACTGCATAGAAGTGGCCCTTATTAAAGCTATGTATGTTTTTTTACTTTATATGGAAGAATAAAGAGAGTTATCTCAGATTCATACGGAATCCAACAGAAAAAAAGTCTAATTTTCAAGTGACAATGTATTATAGAGGTATTGTATCCAAGGATAAATGAAAGAACATTAAGATTAAAATGTTCGTGTGATGCACCATCTCCTCACACCCTGTGCAAGCCACAACACATTGGGGGGAATTTATTATTCCCTCTATGCCAGAAACCGAATGACATAAAGTTGCAATACTATTTTTCGCTCTGCTGTGCGGACACTGTCCCTTTTTTCCAAAGTGGAAGGGGCTTTGCAACAGAGAACGATGCCTATACCCATGCAACAAATGTATTATGATGTATGCCATAAAATTTGCATACATTTTAGCTAAAAATCTATGAGAGTTAATAAAATGTTCATTTTCTGTCACACAGACAATCCAAAAATGTGCCAAATTTATTAATACAATTGGCACACCTTACTCCAGCAGGGCTATAAGATCAAGACTGGCATACAAAATATCAGTCTTCGTAATTTCCCCGATTGTTTCACTTTTCCCACAAGTTAAATACCATATATAAGCTTATTTTTACGTTAGTAAGCAGAAGAAAACTTAATAACAATCACTTGCAAATTATTATCATATGGCTGGGCTGATAGGAATTGGAAAAATGTTTGGATAGCTGTAAATCAAAATGTTATCTTTTTGTATTTGAATTTTTCCCTGGAGTTAAGCTTATCTAGTGCTCCTCTATGGAACAGTGCTTGTTCCATTGTATTTAGTTAATATGGAAACTAAAGGAGCAGAAGCAGGATAACCCACCACCACCCCCTTGTTTTTTAATAACTGCTGTTTTTACATTATTCTTTTTTTTCTGTTGTCTATGACAGGTTCTAATCAAATCAGTTTACAGACATAGATCTGTTATTTTTCTTTAGCGTAATATAACCATTTTACAGGGCCGGCGTCAGCACCCGGCGCACCCGGGCAAATGCCGGGGCCCTGAGCAGGCAGAGGGGCCCACTGGCGGTCGCGCACCCCGCTGGGCTATGGGCGGAGGAGAGCGGTGTCAGCGCCCGCCCTTCTCCGCCGCTTGCACAGGGCCCCGGCAGCCCGATACTTACCTCTCCCCGTGCCTCCGCAGATCAGCTGTCTTCCTGCTCTGCGCTCCCTGTGACGTCTCAGGTCAGAGGGCGCGGTGACGTCTTTACACCGCGCCCTCCCCTGAGCCGTCACAGGGAGCGCTGAGCGGGAAGACGCCGACAACGCTGGAGTTCGGAGCCGAGCAGCGAGCGGCGGGCAGCAGGTAGCAGGTGAGGAGAAGGGAGGTGAGTATTTGATTTTTTTTTTTTTTTTTAATGTATGGAGGCATGGGGCATTATAAAGAGGGGAGGGGGGGCATCCTGCATGGGGCATTATAAAGAGGAGGGGTGACAGCCTGCATGGGGCATTATAAGGTGGGGACCAGCCTGCATGGGGCATTATAAGATGGGGAACAGCCTGCACGGGGCATTATAAAGAGAGGGGGGGCATCCTGCATGGGGCATTATAAAGAGGAGGGGTGACAGCCTGCATGGGGCATTATAAGGTGGGGAACAGCCTGCATGGGGCATTATAAAGAGGGGGGGATTCCTGCTTGGGGCATTATAATGAGGAGGGGTGACAGCCTGCATGGGGCATTATAAGGTGGGGACAAGCCTGCATGGGGCATTATAAGGTGGGGAACAGCCTGCACGGGGCATTATAAAGAGAGGGGGGGACATCCTGCATGGGGCATTATAAAGAGGAGGGGTGACAGCCTGCATGGGGCAGTATAAAGAGGAGGGGTGACAGCCTGCATGGGGCATTATAAAGAGGAGGGGTGACAGCCTGCATGGGGCAATATAAAGAGGAGGGGTGACAGCCTGCATGGGGCATTATAAGGTGGGGAACAGCCTGCATGGGGCATTATAAAGAGGGGGGGATTCCTGCTTGGGGCATTATAATGAGGAGGGGTGACAGCCTGCATGGGGCATTAAAAGGTGGGGACCAGCCTGCATGGGGCATTATAAGGTGGGGAACAGCCTGCACGGGGCATTATAAAGAGAGGGGGGGACATCCTGCATGGGGCATTATAAAGAGGAGGGGTGACAGCCTGCATGGGGCAGTATAAAGAGGAGGGGTGACAGCCTGCATGGAGCATTATAAAGAGGAGGGGTGACAGCCTGCATGGGGCATTATAAAGAGGGGGGGGCAGCCTGTATGGGGCATTATGTGGGGGGTAACAGCCTGCATGGAGCATTAAAAGGGGGGGGCCTGTATGGGGCATTATGTGGGGGGGAACAGCCTGCATGGAGCATTATAAGGGGGGGGGCAGCCTATATGGGGCATTATGTGGGGGGTAACAGCCTGCATGGAGCATTAAAAGGGGGGGCCTGTATGGGGCATTATGTGGGGGGGAACAGCCTGCATGGAGCATTATAAGGGGGGGGCAGCCTGTATGGGGCATTATGTGGGGGGTAACAGCCTGCATGGAGCATTAAAAGGGAGGGGCCTGTATGGGGCATTATGTGGGGGGTAACAGCCTGCATGGAGCATTATAAGGGGGGGACAGCCTGTATGGGGCATTATGTGGGGGGTAACAGCCTGCATGCAGCATTATATGGGGACTGGTATCCTGTATGGAGCGTTATATGGGGGCCAGTATCCTGTATGGAGCGTTATATGGGGGCCAGTATTCTGTATGGAGCCTTATATGGGGGCCAGTATTCCGTATGGAGCCTTATATGGAAGCCAGTATTCCGTATGGAGCCTTATATGGGGGCCAGTATTCCCTATGGGGGCCAGTATTCCGTATGGAGCCTTATATGGGGGCCAGTATTCCGTATGGAGCCTTATATGGGGGCCAGTATTCCTTATGGAGCCTTATATGGGGGCCAGTATTCCATATGGAGCCTTATATAGGGGCCAGTATTCCATATGGGGCCTTATATGGGGGCCAGTATTCCGTATGGAGCCTTATATGGGGGCCAGTATTCCGTATGGAGCCTTATATGGGGGCCAGTATTCCGCATGGAGCCTTATATGGGGGTCAGTATTCCGCATGGAGCCTTATATGGGGGTCAGTATTCCGCATGGAGCCTTATATGGGGGTCAGTATTCCGCATGGAGCCTTATATGGGGGTCAGTATTCCGCATGGAGCCTTATATGGGGGTCAGTATTCCGTATGGGGCCTTATATGGGGGCCAGTATTCCGTATGGGGTCTTATATGGGGGCCAGTATTCCGTATGGGGTCTTATATGGGGGCCAGTATTCCGTATGGGGTCTTATATGGGGGCCAGTATTCCGTATGGGGCCTTATATGGGGGCCAGTATTCCGTATGGGGCCTTATATGGGGGCCAGTATTCCGTATGGGGTCTTATATGGGGGTCAGTATTCCGTATGGGGTCTTATATGGGGGCCAGTATTCCGTATGGGGTCTTATATGGGGGCCAGTATTCCGTATGGGGTCTTATATGGGGGCCAGTATTCCGTATGGGGCCTTATATGGGGGCCAGTATTCCGTATGGGGCCTTATATGGGGGCCAGTATTCCGTATGGGGTCTTATATGGGGGCCAGTATTCCGTATGGGGTCTTATATGGGGGCCAGTATTCCGTATGGGGCCTTATATGGGGGCCAGTATTCCGTATGGGGTCTTATATGGGGGCCAGTATTCCGTATGGGGCCTTATATGGGGGCCAGTATTCCGTATGGGGCCTTATATGGGGGCCAGTATTCCGTATGGGGTCTTATATGGGGGCCAGTATTCCGTATGGGGTCTTATATGGGGGCAAGTATTCCGTATGGGGCCTTATATGGGGGCCAGTATTCCGTATGAAGCGTTATATGGGGGCCAGTATTCCGTATGGGCGTTATATGGGGACCAGTATTCCGTATGGAGCCTTATATGGGGGCCACTATTCTGTGTGGAGCGATTCACCGGTTTCTGAGCTATTGTGGAATTTACAATAGATATCACTCATGAAGTGAAATCTTTGCATTGTACTATATATATATATTTCTCCGCCGTATCTCTGCATCATGAATCATGGTATGTGTTAAAGGGGCCCACTGAGACTCTTTCGCCCGGGGCCCAGAAAAACCTGGAGCCGGCCCTGACCATTCATGTGCTCAAGACATACTGGAAGGGTTTGTATGCTGGAAAAAAAAACATTATTTGCTTATACAAAGTTTGGCAAGCTGCTATTTATTCGATTATTTTAATAATATTTTTATTTGGGGCATTTTTTGGATATGAATGAAAATGTTATGTGTTTTTTAATTACAATACCAGCAGATGTAACGCACAGATTGTGGTGTATGAGTACTATACACAACAGACTTGTAGATGAAGCCTAGTTTACAATGTTTCATAAGGAAAAGTAATAACCATTGTGTGTTTTTGCTAAGTATAATTATTTTTGGATTGACTTTGCTTATAGAGAAGAATTGGGAACTATAATTTATGTATTCACTTATTGTTAAAGTTCAAAACTTCTTCTTTTTATAGGATTTCCTTCAGACTTCTGGCAGAAATGTAGCCAATCATAGAGCCGGTAATCAATCAGATGACGGATGGTAGCTGTCTAGCAGCCAATAGGGATGAATAAAGCATTGCATGTTCATGATGCTGTAGATCCAGTGTTGTTAGTTCTGTTACAGAAGTGTTAGGCTATGTGCCCACGATGCAGAAATGCTGCATATTTTTAACGCTTCTCCCTGGCAGGAAAAACGCATGCGGATTTTAAATGCGGTTTTCCCACCAGGTAGAAGCGTTTGTGAAGCGTTCTTCACATGCATTTCTGCAGGCGGGTTATCAAGCGCTTTTCCAAGCGATTTTAGCATCACTTGGAAAAGTGCTTGACAACTTGTTCACACTATATAAATCCATGCAACCGGCATGGATTTATAGTAGTGTGACCAAGTTAGTTAAAATAAAGAATAAGAATGGTGAAAAATAAAAAAAATAAAGTTTATACTCCCCTTCCGATGTCTTCCCGGTGTTTTGTCTGCTCCGTCCGGTGTCTTGCACTGCTTGCGGTAGTGTGAAGGACCTGCGGTGACGTCATTGAGCCATGTGATGGGTCACATGACTCAGTGACGTCATGGCAGGTCCTTCACATCAACCCGAACATTGCAAGACACCGTCCCGGAGCAGACAAAACACCGGGAAGACATCAGAAGGTGAGTATAAACTTTATTTTTTATTTTAAATTCTTTTTTTTACAGTTTTCTATGGTACCCAGGTCTGGATGAGAGTCTTCTCTCCTCCAGACTTGGGTATCATCCGCACATTGAACCGTGTGATATCCGCATGTGCAAATGCAGTGATGCGGATGTCACGCGGTCCAATGCAAGTCAATGGCGGCGATTACGCTGCGTGTCCGCAAAATTAATGGACATGCTGCGGATTTTTGAGCGCAGCATAAACGCTGCGGAAAAATCCGCAACATGGGCATTGAAAGTGTGGCTTGTCATTGGGGACCATGGGGGGCGGATTACCAAGCGTTTCCCAAGCGTTTATGCTGCGGAAATTCTGCAGCATAAACGCTTGTAAAACTCTACGTGGGCACCCAGCCTAAATAACATATCACCACCTGAACTTCAACTCTTACATAGAATGACCATGTACGCCGATTCATTCTCAGTGCTGGAGTAAGGAATTTTTAGAAAAGCACAGGTACAGTTTTTTAATTTTAGAAGGGTGATGGACAGGTCTGGTCTAACATGTTACTCCATCAGCAGCTATTTGGTGGACTGGAGAGCTGTGCAGTGTGAGAGGAAGCAAATACTAACAAGTGCAGGAGGAGAACTGATAATATTTATTAATAATAATACACAAAATCATGTCCCCAACATATTTTCTAAAATAAAGTGGTTAACCCCTTCAATAAATAATGTAGGTAGACACCTCCCATTGCCTTTTGTATAGTTGGTTCTAAAAAAACATATATATAGTATATATGCCTTACACAAATGTTTATCAAATGCAATATTTATCATACAATAAATATTGATAATAAGAGATATCAATAATTTAAACGGGTATTCCCCTCTTGAATGTTTATGCTGAGTGTGTGCTACATGAGGGCCCAACCAAAGGGACCCACATCTATTTCAATGACCAGGCCCCGTTGTATGCTGCTGTCAGTGAAGAGGTTGTCAGAGCCATACAAATGACCAGGAATGTAAACTATCTCTGCACTGACAGTGACATGGCTCAGGATCTCATCTCAGTCTCGAGATAGGTTTGTGGGACCCACAGCTACTACAATGGCATGTAAAAGTTTAGGCGCCCCTGAACATTTCATGGGTAGAGAGAATAATGGATTCAATGAAATTTCAACAAATTCTTGATGCAAACAAAACACTATCTGTAAAAAAGCTGAAGTTGAAAAGAGGATGGCTTCTACGAATGGATAATGATCCAAAACACACGTCAAAATCCACAATAGACTACATCAAAAGGTGCAAGCTAGAAAATCTGTGGCTAGATCTCAAAATAGCAGAGCATGCAAGACGACCCAGGAATCTCACAGAACTGGAAGAATTTTCCAAGGAAGAATGGATGAAAATCCCTCAAACAAGAACTGAAAGACTCTTGGGTGGCTATAAAAAGCATTTACAAGTAAGTTTAAAAAGGGGGTGCTACGAGGTACTAACCATGCAGGTGCCCAAACTTTTGCATTGGCCCATTTTCCTTTTTGTAATTTTTAAAAAGAAAAATATTTAGTTTTTAGGCCTAAAATACAAAGGAAATGTGTCATCTTTAACTTTAGCCCTTTTAGAGATCATTTCACCTTCAACTTGTTTAACTGATCACAATAATAGTAATTTTGACCAGGGGTGGCCAAACTTTTTCCTGACACTGTATACATTTATGGCATATCCTGCGTAGATCAGATAAATGTATAAATGTATGAGATAGGAATACCCATTTAAACGCAAATTTAAAACTTACATTGTCTATGCAACAAAATTATCGTTAATTCTAGAAATAGTAATATGATGTGCTCCATGTTTCATCAGAGTAGCTATATAATTAGACAATGTAAGTTTAAAATTTGCATTTAAATGGGGATTCCTATCTCACACACACTCCCTGATGAAGCAGGGTGAAACACGCATTGGGGCTCAGTCTATGTGGGTCTACACCATTGCAAAGTAAGGTTGGTTAATATGTCCTGATCTCCCTTTTCAATTCTGTGATTTTTTTACTCCATTTAACAATCTAAGATCACTATTATTATTGGAATTTAGAGGACTTATGCACTAGCACTTTATTTTTCTCCTCTATTATACTTTGACAATTGTTATTGTCATACAGCGCTATAGGACTTATGCACAAGCATTTTATACTATGATATCTGTTATTATCATTGGGAGTTTTGAGGATGTATGCACAGGAATCATTTATTTTGCTAACATAGAGACACATCGTGATACATGTGGGATGGTTTTAAGGCTACTATTTGTTATTCACTAAATAAATATATAGAGGGTGGTCCAAAAGTAGGTGGACAGAAAGTGTAATAAGGTTATGAAGGGAGAGATTTATCAAACACTAAATTGCAGCTGTCTGCCTGGATCATCCTCCAATAAACCATGAATTAGACGTGGACGATAAGCTTTCCACCCAATAGTTTTCAGGATTCGCATGATAGAAGCTCGTGAAATTCCCAATTCCAAAGAGGCTCTTCTGGTGGATTTTTTTGAAAAAATGTTTCAGCAACAAGTTGTTTATTATCTTCTGTACAGACTGTTTTGGGTCAACCAGTTTTTGGAGCATTAAGGATTGAGCCAGTGGCATTGAATTTGTCACGAATGCGGTAAATGGTTTGTCTCTTTGGGGCTTGAGTACCAAATGTTTCAACCCAATTTGCTCTAACGGTTTCAGCATTTTGAGATTTCCAATACTCTGTTAAAATCCATTTTCTTTGATCTGTATTTAAATTATTTGCCATTATGTGTTATCTGAATTATCTGAAAAGAAAACAGATTTGGGGGAGATCTATCTGTGAAAACTAGATCTGTGAAACTGGCTCAGTTGCCCTTAGCAACCAATAAGATTCCACCTTTCATTTTCCAAAAAGTCTGTGAGGAATGAAAAGTGGAATCTGATTGGTTGCTAAGGGCAACTGAGCCAGCTTCACTTTACACCATGTTTGATAAATCTCCACCTTCATAACCTTATTACACTTTCTGCCCACCTACTTTTGGACCACCCTGTATATATTTCATTATATGTTCCCTATCATCTATGCCATACATACAAACCTATCTTTATTTATTTTCTAGAGTTGTATTGCACATTATTGGTCTCCTTGGTATTTATTCAATTGGGAGCCCATTCCCCGGTTTCTCAAGGAGCGGATTCTTGTAATGACTACCTCCCCAAACTACAAGCAGGTTGCTGATTTTTTATATATTGTTCTGTTGGAAATGATAGTACCCCCTGGTGTTTTGTGTTTGTCCTGACTACAAGTCTGGGTTCCACTCACTACTGTAATTCTAGAATCCATTCTGAGAATGTGTGTCAGTAACATGAATGAAACTGGTCCTATGCTTTTTTGCTAGTATATTACTTTAAGCCACACATGGAGCCAAATTTCCCATTTTAGAGAACATGATAGAGATTAAACTAGAAATTGCTCTAGACTCTCCCAGAACTCATTTATTACATACATGTAGAAGAGCACACAACATCAAATATGTTTCCGTGCTTCTTCCTTGGTAATGGAAATTGATTTACTTTTCCTCTATACTTTTATGTAATGTTTTATTCCACGTTGTCCTAATTTACTAAGCAGAGGAGTAATGTTACAATTGGCCAGTAAAGAGAACCTTGAACTGACGTCACGTACGGTAGTTATGCACACTTGTGTGTTTCCAATTTTTTTGGGGATCTTGCACACTGCACATGCAACACATATAATTAATAATAATGTTGTTTATGTAAATATCTAATAATTAATTTAAACATTTAAAAACAAAAAGTATGTTTCCAACACATGTTATAGTCTAGTATGTGGATTCATGATTGGTAAAGAAAGCACCAGGAAACTGATGGACATCTCACTTTATCATCCTTATTACCAGCTTTTCACAGGCACAGTAAATTGCATGGTGGAGAATGAAAAACCAGTCACCCACTGGCTAAGCAAAGATCACTGGTGAAAGATATGCAGGTGCATCTCACTAAATTAGAATATCATCAAAAAGTTAATTTATTTCAGTTCTTCAATGCAAAAAGTGAAACTCATATTATATAGAGTCATTACAGAGTGATCTATTTCAAGGGTTTATTTCTGTTAATGCTGATTATTATCGCTTACAGCCAATGAAAACACAGAAGTCATTATCTCAGTAAATTAAAATAATTAACAAAAAACACCTGCAAAGGCTTCCTAAGCATTTAAAAATGCCTCTTAGTCTGTTTCAGTAGGCTCCACAATCATGGGGAAGACTGCTGACTTGACAGATGTCCATAAGGCAGTCATTGACACACTGCACAAGGTCCCAGAGTTCCAATTTTCATTTGGAAATCAAGGTCCCAGAGTCTGGAGGAAGAGTGGAGAGGCCACAATCCAAGCTGCTTGAGGTCTAGTGTGAAGTTTCCCCAATCAGTGATGGTTTGGGGAGCCATGTCATCTGCTGGTGTAGGTCCACTGTGTTTTATCAAGACCAAAGACAGCACAGCCGTCTACCAGGAAATTTCAGAGCACTTCATGCTCCCCTCTGCCGACAAGCTTTTTGGAGATGGAAATTTCATTCTCCAGCAGGACTTGGCACCGGTCCACACTGCCAAAAGTACCAATACCTGGTTTAAAAACAACAGCATCACTGTGCTTGATTGGCCAGCAAACTCACCTGACCTTACCCCACAGAGAATCTATGGGGTATTGTCAAGAGGAAGACGAAAGACACCAGACCCAACAATGCAGATGAGCTGAAGGCTGCTATCAAAGCAACCTGGGCTTCCATAACACCTCAGCAGTGCCACAGGCTGATCGCCTCCATGCCACGCCACATTGATGCAGTAATTGATGCAAAAGGAGCCGCGACCAAGTATTGAGTGCATTTACTGAACATACATTTCAGTAGGCCAACATTTCGGATTTTAAAATCATTTTTCAAGCTGTTGTTATAAAGTATTCTAATTTTCTGAGATAATGACTTTTGTGTTTTAATTGGCTATAAGCCATAACCATCAAGATTAACAGAAATAAACACTTGAAATCGATCACTCTGCTTGTAATGACTCTATATAATATATGAGTTTCACTTTTTGTATTGAAGAACTGAAATAAATGTACTTTTTGATGATATTCTAATTTAGTGAGATGCACCTGTATATCAGAGATACAGTACAGTTCGATTTTTACACATGCTGATTTATTATGGACAGATTTTTGCTAAGATTCTGAAAAAAAAATACAATTCATATTTTATTATGCTTTCTGCAAGTTTATATGACAATATCTATTAGGGCGTATTCAGACGGAAGTACAAATCAATCTGAGATCAGATCGCAATGCACGGACTGTCTGTCTCCCAACCTGAGCGTGACAGCTTCATATATTTCTATGAGGCCATCATGGTTGGGTTGGGAGACCCGCACCCAGTCTGTGCATCGAGGTCCAATCTTGGACCAATTTGTCCAGACATCTGAATGTGCTAATAGAGTATGACGCAATAGTAAGGCTGACAGCACATGGCGAAACCATGCCCACATGCAGAGGAGAATGGTCACACAACTTTACCTTAAATCATGCAGCCATTTGCCACTGAATGTAGTCATGTTTTGGCTGCTTCAGCAACGCAATCTGGTATCACCCATATATCTGCAAATCTAATCAAAGATATACAGTCTTCTAAGATGGCCATTTCCTAGACCAATGTCACTTAAGAAGAAAACTGTCTGTGTTTAAAAGCATGTCACCAGACCTAAGAAACTATCTATTATTGCTTTGGAATGTGTAATATTTCAGCCAGTTTCCCAAACCTAGCTTTCCTTGTTCAGAAAAAAAATCCAGATATCCACAAATGTTTTTGTTCTTTAATTAACATTACATGAACATCCACAATTCAGAATTTCCACGTCTGTATTTAAACACAGGTCTGAGATCAATATAAAATGTTACAAATAGAGATGAGCGGATCGATCCGTGGAGGATCAATTTCCTCAAATTCTCGGTCTCACATGAATTCGAACATTTGCGATTTGCAAAAGGAAAAAAGCTTACCTGGCACCATTATCCCACACTGCGGAAGCATCAGAGAGCAGGCTAATGTCATTTTGCATTGCTACACGGGCTTTCCCATAATGCCCTGCAGCTATGACCTCTTACAGATTATCACACCTTGTACATTGGTGGTCAGTACCTGGGCCATTAGAAGTCATCGGTTACCAGTGGAGCGCAGTTTGTATGGCAGAGTCATTTTCAATCTCCAGAGTCACTGGGAAAGTTTCTACTGTAGAGTGTAACTCATAGGCCAAGTTCACACGTTCAGTATTTGGTTAGTATTTTACATCAGTATTTGTAAGCCAAAACCACAAATGTAACAGAGGAAAAATATAATAGAAACACGTCACCACTTCTGTAATTCTCATCCACTCTTGGTTTTGGCTTACAAATACTGATGTAAAATGCTTACCAAATTCGGAACGTGTGAACATGGCCTTATGATCAGCAGGGTCTTATTTATTTCTTTAAAAAGCTAGGGACCCACTGAGATGTTCACCATGACGTGGCAGTGGGCTTAAACAAGTCTGATTAGAATGTTAATCTATGAACCTCATGTTCAGTTTTGTACGTTTTTGCCTGCAGCATTAGATCAACGTGTAATTTTTGAATCTATGGTCCATGTCTTTTTTCCACAATTCACCAAACCTAAAGTAATTTGCAGATTCGGACACCTTTTCTCTTATGTGCATGGGCACCTTCACCTTAAAATGACAGCCACTCACAGGAACAGGAAACAAAATGTGATCAGTATTTGGTGATTTTTTTTTTAAACTTCCTCCATGGACAGAAGTGAAAAAAGCAAAAATGTAGTGAGTATTACATAGTATACAAAGATAGTAGATAATAATCATTGGTGCACTAAGTGGATAGATGCACTAAAATAATGGAACGCTTTTAGAACATTGCTTAGCTCAAAAAACGGTGGAGAACAGAGCTGTCTATCAAGCAGATCTATGTAGACGCCCCCCACCCCATTTCACCAACTCATGTCTTCACAAACTGTAACTGTGTTTCCGATAATTTTTTTATAGTATTTATTATTTTATTGCAAAAATAGCTCATTAAAAACACTTACTGAATCATTGTTTTAAGTGTGTCCTTCGTTACCTCTAGAGTGAAGAGTTTCTTTGACATAGTTCTTTTAGGCCGGACAGTGAGGTCACAATTTCCTAAAATTTTCCTAAAATTTTCATGATTTATAAACACATACAGTACAGACCAAAAGTTTGGACACACCTTCTCATTTAAAGATTTTTCTGTATTTTCATGACTATGAAAATTGTACATTCACACTGAAGGCATCAAAACTATGAATTAACACATGTGGAATTATATACTTAACAAACCAGTGTGAAACAACTGAAAATATGTCTTATATTCTAGGTTCTTCAAAGTAGCCACCTTTTGCTTTGATGACTGCTTTGCACACTCTTGGCATTCTCTTGATGAGCTTCAAGAGGTAGTCACCGGAAATGGTCTTCCAACAATCTTGAAGGAGTTCCCGGAGATGCTTAGCACTTGTTGGCCCTTTTGCCTTCACTCTGCGGTCCAGCTCACCCCAAACCATCTTGATTGGGTTCAGGTCTGGTGACTGTGGAGGACAGGTCATCTGATGTAGCACCCCATCATTCTCCTTCTTGGTCAAATAGCCCTTACACAGCCTGGAGGTGTGTTTGGGGTCATAGTCCTGTTGAAAAATAAATGATGGTCCAACTAAACGCAAACCGGATGGAATAGCATGCCGCTGCAAAATGCTGTGGTAGCCATGCTGGTTCAGTATGCCTTCAATTTTGAATAAATCCCCAACAGTGTCACCAGCAAAGCACCCCCACACCATCACACCTCCTCCTCCATGCTTCACGGTGGGAACCAGGCATGGTGAGTCCATCCGTTCACCTTTTCTGCGTCGCACAAAGACACGGTGGTTGGAACCAAAGATCTCAAATTTGGACTCATCAGACAAAAGCACAGATTTCCACTGGTCTAATGTCCATTCCTTGTGTTCTTTAGCCAAAACAAGTCTCTTCTGCTTGTTGCCTGTCCTTAGCAGTGGTTTCCTAGCAGCTATTTTACCATGAAGGCCTGCTGCACAAAGTCTCCTCTTAACAGTTGTTGTAGAGATGTGTCTGTTGCTAGAACTCTGTGTGGCATTGACCTGGTCTCTAATCTGAGCTGCTGTTAACCTGCGATTTCTGAGGCTGGTGACTCGGATAAACTTATCCTCAGAAGCAGAGGTGACTCTTGGTTTTCCTTTCCTGGGGCGGTCCTCATGAGAGACAGTTTCTTTGTAGTGCTTGATGGTTTTTGCAACTGCACTTGGGGACACTTTCAAAGTTTTCCAAATTTTTCAGACTGACTGACCTTCATTTCTTAAAGTAATGATGACCACTCGTTTTTCTTTACTTAGCTGTTTTTTTCTTGCCATAATACAAATTCTAACAGTCTATTCAGTAGGACTATTAGCTGTGTATCCACCTAACTTCTGCACAACACAACTGATGGTCCCAACCCCATTTATAAGGCAAGAAATCCCACTTATTAAACCTGACAGCGCACACCTGTGAAGTGAAAACCATTTCTGGTGACTACCTCTTGAAGCTCATCAAGAGAATGCCAAGAGTGTGCAAAGCAGTCATCAAAGCAAAAGGAGGCTACTTTGAAGAACCTAGAATATGCCATATTTTCAGTTGTTTCACACTTTTTTGTTAAGTATATAATTCCACATATGTTAATTCATAGTTTTGATGCCTTCAGTGTGAATGTACAATTTTCATAGTCATGAAAATACAGAAAAATCTTTAAATGAGAAGGTGTGTCCAAACTTTTGGTCTGTACTGTATATATTTTTCAATCTAGAAAGATCTGCAACAAATGCACTTTTGTATATTGATACAGATTTATTATCTTTCAAAGAGCAAAATCTGCTGTTAAAATTCGTAGGATAGATTGACATGATGTGGATTTGAAATCTGCACCACACCCATAATCTAGATGGAAAGTCTGCAGCGTATTAGTTACATGTGAACATACCCTAACAATTTGAAGAAATTACAGATTTATCATTTTACATATATTATGATGCCATGCCACATCATCATACTGGTACAGGATGACTGTGCTATGCTATATTGAAGAATATTGGTTAGGTTTATGGCTTTGATAAAGGAAATTGGGGAATGGAGTGGTTTAATGTAAAAAATTCTAATGGAGGATTATTAGGTAACTTAATAAAAATTTCTGGAAAAGGTGTGCTTGACCTAGCACAAATGAAGGAATGCTGGTTGAAAGTGTAATGAACCATGAAAGTAAGTTCCATGGAATGGTTTCTATACAGGGAAAACTCTTGGAAATGAGCAGGTAATGAGGGAGGAGGACAGGAGGAGGTCATGGGAAGAACAGAGGGATCAAATTGGGAGATATTTGGAAACAAGTGAAGACACGTTCACCGATGCAATGTTGCTAATTGCTTTTTAAGTTAGAGTATTGGATTGGATTTACTATTGAACACACATTTTGGATAATAAATAGCAAAACAAAGAAATTTTGGGTACTTAATTAGCAAGATAGATGGCTAAAAGCCACCATGAAAGACTATTCAAAACTCTAGAGCTGTCCATACACATACAATAGCTGACAGCTAAGTGATCATTCGGCCAACAGCTATCTCTGCCAACTCCTCCATATGCACAAACACATGGGTTGGTCGAGCTTTCATGTGTTTTCAAAGGGAACAAATGAGAAAACTGTTACATGTTTCCAACCCTAGTCCATGGGTTCTCAATCATAACTGGAAAAACCGTCTGGCTAAAAAGGATATCCTTTTTTGCAGTTATGATTAAAAACCTATGAACTATTCACTATTCTTGTGCCATTGAGTTTTAATGAATCTAATAAATGGCAATTTTTTAAACTTTGGAATGAGTACTGTATACATCTTTTCTGAAAATACAAATTCTAGCAGATGTTGGCCTTGTCATACTGTATAAGGGAAGGTCTTAAGTAATTCTTCTATTGTGCAGAGCAGGCTGCTCCTACCTTGCTTTTGCTGCTTGAGAAGAAAAATTAAATGGCACCCAATCCTATCCATGAAAATGCACAGGAATCAAAGGCGGTACCCTACAAGTGGTACTGAAGTCAGGAATCAGATATTACAAGAAGCGGAATGAGACGCTGCTAATCAGAGCGTTCTACAGTTGGATAAGGGAAGGTCATAGAGAGTTTCTTTAGCATCAAGTTTAGGTTATGTTTGATGGTCCATGGTTGATATGTCTAGTTATCGTAATGTAGGATGCATACTCCCACCATTCCCTGCCCAATTTCTTACTTGTAAGTATTTTTAACTTTGAACTAAATCTTTATGTTCTATAGGTAAAGGATAAGATGTTTAAAACGTAAAATGCTTTCCTTCAATGGGCTTCATTACAATTAGCTTTGCATGGTAAAATCCCACACTGCAGATTTTGTTGAAGAAATTTCTGCATCAGCAAATTGGTTCAATTCATTTGGGCTTTTTTGGATGGGACAGTTTCTGAACTATCTTCCAAAACATCCGCAGTGTGTGAGTTCACCCTTACATTGAATTTCAATGGCTGTAGTTATTAAATTGGAGATAATATGGAAACGTCTTGAAGGAGTGCTTTTTATAATGCTGATATATAACACATTGTCAGGTTTATTAGCTGCCATGTAGGATATATGGCTATACTGTTGTGGGCAAATTTTAAAACTGTAAAGGGGCTAATCTTCTTGCACTTGGCTAATATTTTGGGTTCACGCTTCTTTTACGTTACCATTACATCCACTACATTTTTCTATCTAGACTAATTTTGACATTATTTAGTAAAGCAAAATGCTTCTTTTTCATCTTTTTAAGATATTACAATTTAGGATCAGAAGAAATTTTTATATGTTTGTAAATGAGATAAAAACAAAATGAGCAAATAGCCTGTAGTAAGTAAATGAATAAATAATAAATTAATAGGACATGTTAAAACATAGGATATTTACTTAACAACACTATTTTGATTAAAAAAGCATAAAAGATAGTCCACCGCGTCAAGGTGTACCCAATCGGAACGGTACCTAACTCTCGTAATTCTCTTCACTATGTGTCAGCAGACAGCAAAATAGATGAGGACAGAACAGGACCTGGGTCCTGACTGTTTAGACACCTGAATGTGGAATGCTATATAAACAAAATAAAAAGCCAAAAAAGGGGGAGACACGCCCCTGTTTGTTAAAAAAAAAACTAAAACAAAACCAAAAAAAATTAGAGCCGGAGTACATGTTGGTATAAGTGCAATGTGTAGGTGTGCATTCACACTGTGGTCATTTAACAGGGTATATGCTCATTTTGTTCTTAGGTTCTGTTTGTTAAATGGCCACAATGTGAATGCACACCAATGCATTGCACTTATATCAACATATACTCCGGCTCGATTTTTTGTTTATGCATGTATGTGTATATTGTAGGTTATTCTCTGTCTCAGTGAGATATCTTTATGTTTGGTATTGTTCTTACAACATGTTACCAGGCTGTAAAATGATGATATTCAACCACATGAAATTTCGAGAGGGCATTGCCAACAGCGAGTGGCTTTTGTGGTTGTGACCATGTTTGTCCATTGACCGGACAGGTTAGGTAAACAATACTTCTAATATGTAGTGAAATATATAGAATAGATTGTGTAAACTGAGCATCAGTACGAGCTATACAAGAAAAAACAAAAGGATTATCTACATTGTAAGTTTTCTCCTATATTTGAACGTAAGTATACTCTGATCCCCGCACAGCAATGTCTAATTTGTTTGCATGGTTAAATGGTTATATGACTAGTGGCACAAAAGATGCTTTGTAGTGCAAACTGGCCCTCTGAAGTACAATTTTGTTTTTACGGGAAAATATATGTAAAAAAGGACAAACCTTAGGAAAATAAACCCTTCCTTAGCTGACATGTTTACAACCGATTGATAAAGGGCACAAAAGCTAATGCTCACCAATGGCCTCTCTTCCCTAAGGCAATCCAGTAGGCTTATTTACTGAAGTCTATGTAATATAAAGCCAGAGAAAACAAATGACAGGTATTATGACAAAAAAGAACTACAGTAACAAAGCGGTGATTAAAAGAATGACTTTAAGTTTTTGCTAGTGATGTGGATTTTGAATGCAGGTGGCTACATTGGGTTATTTCATTGCTATAAATTTCAGGAGGTGTTTTAAGGGTATATTCACACATGGAATGTTTGTTGCAAAAACGTCTTTGGCTGCTTCATTCATCCGAAAGTGGTTTGCAGAATCCATTTACATACCGCAGAATCAAATCCATCCAGGTGTATGCAACAGCTTTTCAGTCATACAAATTTCTACAACTAATCTGCGGCAGGTGTATTTATTGTAATAAATCACGGTTAATCCTTTCACTCTGTTTGTTCATTTCATAAAAGGGGTGCACAACTTTTTTTTGGTTCTAAAGCCACATAAAACCTATAAAGGGAATCTGTCAGCAGGTTTTTGCTACCTCATCTGAGATCAGCATGAAGTAGGAAAAGAGACCCTGATTCCAGTGATATATCACTTAGTTTACTGGGTGCAAAAGTTGTGACACAATCAGAGTTTTTAGATGTAGCATAAAGCAGAGCTGAGAAAGCTGCCCACATCACTGATTAGCAGCTTACTGTGTACACAGTATATTGATAGTAAGTTGCTAATCAGTGCTGGGGGAGTGGTTGGACCAGGATGCACACAAGCTGTAGTCCGGGCAGTGATAAAAGACTGAATTGAAACAACAGCATACAGCCTAATAAGTGACACATCACTGAAATCAGTGTCTCAGCCCATACCTAATGCTGCCCTCAGATTAAATAGCAAAAAAATGCTGACATATTCCCCTTTTCACCATCTTACAGTAATTGATATATCTCATAAGCTGGGGTTACTTTCTTGAAACTGCTACATTTACAAAGCCAAAGAGTTCTGCTCATTTGGTACCCCAGTAAATAGTTGTTGAGGTGCCCACTCAAAGATATGGTGACTCATTCAGTCATCAGTTTCTGTTTACATACGAGGGAAAAAAAAACAGATAATTTTTTCAACAATGTGCTAGATTTGTTTTTCATTGATTTTTGATCCGTTTGTGGATTATTATTATTATCAGTATGACATCCATTTTTCTTATATGAAAAAAAATCATGCATCTTCCCATTATAGAATTAAATATTATCACTGTAATAACAGATAGATGACATTCATGTACAGTAGGGTGACAATGCGTTCTATAGAAAAAATAAAAATTAGTTTTATTCAAAGTCTCACCCCTATAATTGTTACACATAATAATCAGTAATATCCTTTAAAAAATAGTTTATTTTGGTTGTGTTTAAAAGGTGGCTCAATGTCAGCCTTTGAACACTTAGGCTATGTGCCCACGATGCAGAAATGCTCCGGATTTTTCCTGAGTGTTTCTGCAACTCCCTGGCAGAAAAAACGCATGCGGATTGTACATGCGGATTGTACATGCGGATTGTACATGCGTTTTCCTGCCAGGGACATGCAGATGTGAAGCGTTCTTCACATGCATTTCCGCATGCGGGTTGACAAGCTTGACAACCTGGTCACACAATATAAATCCATGCAAACGGCATGGAATAATATAGTGTGACTTTAAAGAATGGTAAAAAATAAATATATACTTATCTTCTGATGGCCCCCGGTGTCTTTATTCGATCCGTCCTGGCTTGCCGGTAGCTCGTGGTACACTGAAGGACCTGCCGTCACATGACTAAATGACGTCAGCGCAGGTCCTTGAGTCCACCGCGATCTGCGGGCAAGCCAAGACAAGCACACTGGGGGCCATCAGAAGGTAAGTATAATATTTATTTTTTATTTTATTCTTTTTTTTACAGGTACTATGGTACCCGGGTCTAGAGGAGAGTCTCCTCTTCTCCAGACCCGGGTACCATCCGCACATTGAAACGCATGTACAGATCCAGTGATGCGGATTCCATGCATTCCAATGCAAGTCAATGGCGGCGAAAACACAGCACTTCCGCAAAATAATTGGTAGTGCTGCGTTTTTTTCCGCAATCATAATCCGCAGCGGAAATTTCCGCAGCATATGCACAGCAGATGCGGATTATCATTGGGGAACATGGCAGGCCTTCTACCAAGCGTTTTTTGCAGCGTTTTTGCCGCTGCGGAAACGCTTAAAAAACACATCGTGGGCACACAGCCTTACTGTAATAGACGTTAAAATAGGATTTGGGTATTTTTAATATAGAGCAGCAAAAAGGGCCCCACTGCTGCTTGAAACGGCCTCCAATTTACTTATTTGTAATTTGTAAAGAATATTTAATATTACTAGTAGTAGATAAAGTGAAGTTTATGTCATTTGACAAGACCAGTAGTGACACTGATACAAAGTCTGCTACGTGTGTCCTCTTGCAACAGAAACTTCAGAAAGAACTACTGAGTTTGCCATGTAGGAACCAAATTCACAAGACAATTATTGCAAGCGTGTTTGATAAATTGTGGCCGGCATCAACAGGTCCAAATATAAAGTTGTTTGAGAGATTTTCAGCTGCCTGGAATCAACTGGATAAAACCAAGTTTTTGGCTGGCACAATGCCATCCAAGAGATTACGAGGAATGGTTAACACTTACAATCCTGTTCCTTGGTTCGCAGGCAAACGCAAACGTACAAATCAACACTGCAGGTGCCTACCATCTCAATAGATGGACAAAGTTATATACTCTCTGAAGATCTTCGTGTTTCATCACTAATTTCGTTTAACTTTGACAGAGTTAAAAAATCTGCGTCAATTTTGCACTTTTACTGTCCGATTATACTTGAAGGCTTGGTACCTCTGTCAGATCCCAGCCACATCACCGCAAAATGATTTGACATTACTCCAAGAACTCATAGTATACAAAGGAATTAATGCGTCTGTTGCTGAGGCAGCAATAAAAACTTTCAACAGACACCTAAGTGAGATTATGGGGGCTTTGGCTTTTTTTGCACAATGGGGTTCCAACTGCAGAAAACGTTGAGATGGTACTGGCTCTGCAGAAGGAAGGCAACGATGTCTGCTCAACTTGCGTGCAGCTTACCAAAGACAATGTGTCACACAAGAGGCTTCATCACTTCATGTCATCCAACACAAAAAAACTGTTCTTTGAACTGGAAAAAAACTGGAAATAAACCAAGATTTTCTTCATCAAGATCCTTGTCTATGGCACTAATGCAAGTTACATCAATGCATCCTCAAAAGTAGCCAGATTGAAAATCGTGAATGATGCCGCCGAACGCTCAATTGCTCTCATGATTGCATTTAATTTGAGACTGAGCACTCAAGAAGACAAGAAACAGTTTATTCTCCAGTGTGTGGAGAAACATCCTCAAGACTATCCTGAACCAAATAAAGAGTGTTTAGTTAAAAAAAAGTGAAACTGTGAAACTAATGTAAAATTGTACATTTACTTTGCTGCAAGAAGTTTATTACAAATAATTGTTTGTTTTGTGATGCTTGAGCCACCATTAAACACTGTTGCAATGTTATGAAATTTTGAGTATGTTACAATCACACCAAAGGGAATTATTCTCAGGGGTGCATCTAAAAATTTTCACTAAATATTTTTGACTGTCACCCTAATGTACAGCCCATTTTTTATTGATTTGGATGGATGAGTTTGACCTGTGACTTGGATCAAAAACTGACATGTTTTTATTTGTTGTAGGACGCTTGCTCTTCAAAAAAACACATGTGCACAGCCTTAGAATTTAATGGGTATGTGTTCTATCCAAGAATAACAAGGACAGAACAAATTCTTGAAACACAGATGTCTAAATGAGACTTTAAAGGAAACTTGTTGTTACGCTCATGCTCGGACTGTTAAGCGCGAGCGTGGATCGTGCTCCCACTGTGCCTTGGACCGAGTAGAGCCTGGAGGGGCGTAACTAAGTGCCACACCAGGACTGACCTCAGATACATAGCAGCTGATGATACTATGATCCAAGGAGAGCCCGGGAGAGGTGGGACCAGGTGCTTCTCCAGGAACGACTTCGGACGCATGGCAGCTGACCCTTCAGCGGGCATATAGACTGGCAATGTGATATACTGCCAGGCAGGCACTGGCAGATATGACTGGAATACAAGAACGGATAGGACCCAGTTCAGACTGAACGAACAGGAATGGCTTCAGGAAGAACTGGGTCTCTAGTAGGAAATCATAGGTGCGGACAGACAGGGAACCGCAGGTGCAGACAGACAGGAAACCACAGGTGTTGAAAGACAAGGAACCACAGGTGTGGACACACAAGGAACCGCAGACGTGGGAAGACAAGGAACCACAGGTGCGGACAGACAGGGAACCGCTGGTGTGGACAGACAGGGAACCGCCGCTGCAGACAGACAGGGAACCGCCGGTGCAGACAGAACGAACCATGAGCAGGTTCACTTAAAACAGACAGGTCAGGTTCACACAGGTTGAACACAAGGACAGGTACACACAGGACAGGCAGAGCCAACTTCACACAGGGTACTTACAATGAAGTAGCCAGTGTACTCACTAAACACTAATGTTGCACAGCGACAACAAATTAAAGATAGGCACTAGTTCAGACACTGCAGGTTTCTGAGATATGTACAGCTTCAGATACTGCAGGTTTCAGAGATAGGTACAGGTTCAGACACAAGAGGTTTTGGGAAAGATCCAGACACAGATACAAACAGGTTCAAGGTTAGGTCCTAATTCAGACAAGAACAGACACAATTACAGGTTCAGGGTTCAGGCCTGGGTATGCAGCCCCCAGGGTGGCAGAAACAGACTAGATAAGACACAGGTACAGGTTCACGGTTCAGGCCTGGGTACTCAGACCCCAGGGTGGCACAAACAGACAGGCCCTGGCCCTGATAACTAAGCAGTTGCCAACACACAGACTGAAAGAGAATGTTGCTCAGGCACCTCCTAACAGGTGGAGGTGCTTTAAGTACCCAGTGCCTCTCAGCAATAGGCTGGGGACACATTTGGAATGCGTGCACTGTTTATTTAAGAATCAGGAAGTGCACGCGCGGTCGCCCTAAGCATGCAGCCAGGAAACATGCACAGCAAGCAGAGGACAAGGAGCACACTGCACACAGCAAGCAGAGGACAAGGAACACACTGCACAGCCTGGAGTGGTAAGTAAGTCGGTGTCCCTGCATGGTGGGGGATGGGAAGCTATGCAGGGACGCAGGCAATAGTGTTACACTTGTCAGGTGAAATAATGCTATTAACCTGCAGATATAGGGTTAATCTTCAGTTTAATAGTGTTCTTGCACCATGCGACTGCCGCACTGAGAGCCCTGGTGCTGGGAGGGAATGAACTTTATTCTCCTCGGAAGCATTTGGCTTCCGGTCACAGGGATGGCACCAGTGCGGCTTCAGTGTATAGAGAGCGCCAGCTGTATCCTTGCCTCCTGCACCGACTGACAGCTGGCCCCAATACTGAGCGAGCTGTCAGTCAGTGCTTGGGGCATGGTTACCGTCGCCTCTCACTATGCACAGGGTGGTGACTGAAACCTTGCTAGCACTGCCCCTATGATTGGATGCCAAACGCTGCCAGGGGGAATAAAGTTAATTTCCTCCTGGTAGAGGGGCTCTCAGTGCTGGCTCTGCAGTGTCAGAAAGCTATTAACCTGCAGATTAACCCCGTACCTGTAGGTTAATAGTGTTATTTTACATGCCAGGTTCCCTTTAAAGGGAATCTGTCACCACATTTGACCTGTCTAAACTATTAATATGGGCATACAGGTTATAGACTGCTGAAAAAAAGTTATATATATATGTCTCATATGAGATGCCTTGCTGTTGAGACATCATCTTTTATCACTTTATGTAAATGACCTCTTCCAGGCTATGGGGAGGATGTTGCCTGGAAGATAACTCTGCCTCCAAAGATTATATTACATGAAGGAGAGTTTCCAGTTTGATGTGTAATGGTTACCAGTGTTACCAGTGTGATGTGTGATGGCCGCTCTCTGCTCTCCTGATCACTGCAGAGCTGTGTGTGATTATACCTGACACATCTGCAGGTTCCTCTCAGCTTCCATCTCACAGACCGACAGGATTGTAATATAGTAGAGCTGTGAGAGATGCAGCAAATGTGTTTGTAAGGAGACAAAGTACAGTTCTACTATTGTGTGTTAGTTACTAGTGATAAGCGAGTGTGCTCGTTTAACCTTTTCACCGAGTATGCTCGGGTGCTTTCCGAGTATCTTCGGCATGCTCGTATATTATGTTCCAGTCCCTGCGTCTGCATGATTTATAGCTGTTACACAGCCTCAACACATTTTAGGATTCCTTAACAAACTGACAATCCCTGCATGTGTTGAAGCTGTCTAGCAGCCATAAATGCTGACGCAGTGACTCGAACATAATTTACGAGCACGCCGAAGATACTCGGAAAGGACCCGAGCGTGCTCAGTGAAAGGGTTAAACGAGCACACTCACTTATCACTATTAGTTACATGTCTCACACTGGTAACTCCCGTTTGATGTAAAATTATCTCTGGAGGCAGAGTTATCTTCCAGGCAGTGTCCTCCCCATAGTCTGGAAGAGCTAAGTTAGATAAAGTGATAGATGATTTCTCAACAACACGGTATCTGATATTAGACATACAGGTAGGACTTTTTTTCAGCAGTCTATAGCCCGCATGCCCATATTAATAGTTTAGATAGGTCACATGTGGTGACAGATTCCCTTTAAAGGAAGTGTTTTAAATCCCTCATAAACTGCATAAACTATAATGGAGAGTCCATCTATTCATTCATAGTTCATGTACAAATATGTCTACTATCTAGAGTATTTCTGTAGTCTAAAATAGGAGAGTGACAGAGATGGATGGGGCCTCATAGAATAGCACTGTGGGCTACATGTGGGCACAGTTGTCTGGCCACAGGGTGTGCCCTTTCAGTCTATAAAGTATTTATCAATTTCAAAAAGCACTTAGACATTTGTTACTGTTTCCCTGTGGCACTGAGCTATTACTGCAATATGCAGATTGTAATTTACAAATGACTTTTAAGGGGAATCTGTCAGCAGGTTTCTGTTATGTTACCTGAGAGCAGCATGATGTAGGGGCAGAGACCCTAAGTCTAGCAATGTGTCACTTGCTGGACTCACAGA
This sequence comes from Phyllobates terribilis, assembly GCF_046119375.1. Classification (NCBI taxonomy): domain Eukaryota; kingdom Metazoa; phylum Chordata; class Amphibia; order Anura; family Dendrobatidae; genus Phyllobates; species Phyllobates terribilis. Next base: position 199,339,789 of record NW_027362762.1, on the reverse strand, counting down.
AGGCTGAGCTGTGAATAACTCTGCCCACATCCCTGATTGGCAGCTTACTGTGTTCACTGTACATTGTCAGCAAGCTGCCAATCAGTGGTGGGGGGCTGGGTTACCCAGATTAGCCTGACTGGCCTGCACTCATTATGTAGCTCAGTAGTGATAATCTCCTGCTGATAAAACACTGATTGTATTTAAACTACAGGGTGAGCCATTTATATGGATACACCTAAATTAAATGGGAATGGTTGGCGATATCAACTTCCTGTTTGTGGCACATTAGTATATAGGAGGGGGAAAACTTTTCCAGATGGGTGATGACCATTTTGAAGTTGGCCATTTTGGATCCAACTTTATTTTTTTCAATGGGAAGAGGGTCATGTGACACATCAAACTTATTGAGAATTTCATAAGAAAAACAATGTTGTGTTTGGTTTTAACATAACTTTATTCTTTCATGAGTTTTTTACAAGTTTATGACCACTTATAAAATGTGTTCAAAGTGCTGCCCATTGTGTTGGATTGTCAATGCAACCCTCTTCTCCCACTCTTGAAACACTGATAGCAACACCGCAGAAGAAATGCTAGCACAGGCTTCCAGTATCCGTTGTTTCAGATGCACATCTCATATCTTCACAGCATGGACAATTGCCTTCGGATGACCCCAAAGATAAAAGTCTAAGGGGGTCAGATCGGGAGACCTTGGTGGCCATTCAACTGCCCCATGATGACCAATCCACTTTCCAGGAAACTGTTCATGTAGGAATGCTCGGACCTGACACCTATAATGTGGTGGTGCACCATCTTGTTGGAAAAACTCAGGGAACGTGCCATCTTCAGTGCATAAAGAGGGCAACACATCATCATGTAGCAATTTCAGATATCCAGTGGCATTGAGGTTTCCATTGATGACTGGCTGGCTCCACAATCTTTGTACCCCATATACCACACCATACCATCAAGACACAAGATGTGCAGCATCTGAAACAACGGATACTGGAAGCCTGTGCTAGCATTTCTTCTGCGGTGTTGCTATCAGTGTGTCAAGAGTGGGAGAAGAGGGTTACATTGACAATCCAACACAATGGCAGCACTTTGAACACATTTTATAAGTGGTCATAAACTTGTAAAAAACTCATGAAAGAATAAAGTTACGTTAAAACCAAACACACCATTGTTTTTCTTATGAAATTCTCAATAAGTTTGATGTGTCACATGACCCTCTTCCCATTGAAAAAAATAAAGTTGGATCCAAAATGGCCGACTTCAAAATGGCCACCATAGTCACCACCCATCTGGAAAAGTTTTCCAACCCCCCATATACTAATGTGCCACAAACAGGAAGTTGATATCACCAACCATTCCCATTTAATTTAGGTGTATCCATATAAATGGCCCACCCTGTACAACACACAGCCTAATAAGTGAAATTGCTGGATTCAGGCTCTTAGTCCCTACATTATGCTACTCTTAAATAGCAAAAACCTGCTGAAAGATTCCCTTTAGGCTGGTCATTCACATTATCACAACTATCAGCTAAATGGTTATTCAGCTGCCAACACTCTCTCCTGATTCCCCCATACACAGGAATCCAGTGTTCTCCATGAGACAACCGCTGCCAGACTCATCTGGTTCCAGCTTACCTGCCTTTGAAGAAATGGATCAGGCAATTGAATTCCAAAAACTCTCTCCTTATGTCTCCTAACACAATCTGCCAGGGGAGAGTCGGTAGACCCTCGTACACTTTAACTGGTAGGCCCATCCCACTAAAATCATCGGGGTCGGCTTATTTTATCTAATGTGTATGGGGACCTTTACATTACATGATATATGTACATTATCAGTGACATCAGCAAGAAGAATTTCTTTGTGAAACTGAAAATCACAAATCGTGTTCAATACGAATGAATGTACTGTATAACACAATTTGTAAAGTATAATGACACTTGGCAGAAAAGTCCCATACGTCTGATTGTGGCTTATCTCTGTGCATATCGTAGACTTTTCCAAACACTATTTAGATTTATGGAACAGTCACAGAAATTTCTGCAGTTTGCAACATGTGAATATGTCTTTATGCTACATCGAGAAACCAGCAACATCATAATTATAGGCATCCAAATGATCTGTACCGAGCTAATAAGTCAAGCCAGACACGTCAGTAAATGACAGTAGCATTCGGAGTGTGCAATTTAGCAGAATGTGATGGGGAATCATTTCAAATTGCCTGAGGAAAACTATTTAAACCTTTCCGATTAATTAAAAGGTAACAATAACCATGCAATGACTTTAGATGTAGCAACGTGTACTTTTTGGTTTAGGAATTCCACGCTTCTAATAAGACGTATCCTGTAAAAAGCAATTTTAGTTCTACATGCAATAGCATTCGATCTTTTGTGCTCTTTTTTGCTTGTAGTTTGCCACCTAGAGCTTTGCAAATTGATGTTGAACTTTGCCCTGTGATCCCTCATTCACATGTCCCCCAAAGCAGCAGGGAAAAGGTAGAAGTCTGTTTGAACCCGTTACACCTTACAGATGGAAAACCGAAGACAGAAAGGAGGAGATGATGTGAAAGTTGATGGAAAGAGGTAAATCCTGGATGGATAGAAGGGGAGTGGAAAGTGACTTTCAGGGAGTGGCTGTGCATTCACTATCCAGATCAACTTCAGACACAGAGGAGAGATTCTGCCAGACACATCCCCATGGTGGCTGCTCATGGTGTGTCTGTCCCGATCACATCTGAGATCACTTGTGACCAGGTGACTAGGACAACGTCACTCAAGAGCGACAAGGGTAGCGGAGAAGTAGAAAAGCACCCACAGCATCCCAGTAGTAATGGAAAGCAACAATATATCCCGAGGAAGCATCTTCAGCACATAAAGAAGCAAGCACTGGAGAAGAAGGTAGGACAATAAGGGGCTTAAGGATAATAAAGAAGCTTTACAGAGGAAGGCGAAGTGAGGAGAACTATCTATCCAAACTGCATAAGTCACTGCCAAGTTATTAATTCTTTGTAACAATGTTACCATTATGTGAAAGTACTATAGGATATAAAGTGCTGCCGCTGTCAACACATTGACACCAGGGAAATACACCTGTCAACATAGTATACGTTCATAGCATACTGAGAGAAATGAGCAGAATGTGGCTTATTCTAGGAGCACATGAAGATTATGTATTTTCAGTGATTTTTACACAGATGTCTTGGCTAAATATACAAAATGTAGTAGAGATGACTTTGTCATCTGGAAGAACTCATCGTGATCTAATATGTTGTCTTTGATTTCATTTTCTAGAACTAAAGATTTTTTATATTACCTTGTACAAATAATGCAGCCCCAATGATCTACAGGACAAATTCATCACTGCTACATTTGTAAATGCAGGAGCTGGATGTTGACGTACAGACATGTCTGGAATATATGTCGACTCAGGGTGGCTGGTACGATGCCACTTGGTTAGGATTTGGCCCTTCTCTCGGGATTTGTGTGCCAAAGCTTTCGTCTGCTTTTGCAGCTGCAATATCCAAGACTCGGTAGTTCAGTAAGGGTTAAAAAATAATGACCACAGGTAGGAAATTGAAGGGAAAAGCAGAAAAGATGTTTGGAAAAACAGAGAAGATTTATAGTGGTCTTTTAATGAAGGCTCCCTGCTGCCATAGTAAAGCAGTCACTAGAGCCATGCTGCTGTAGGCCCATAAAAGGTCCATTTCATTCAGGTCAAAAACGTCTTAACAACTGTGCGGCAGGAATTCTTTACACATGATGTCCATGTCCTGACTACAAGTAACCCCCCATATAAAATGTAAGGTGCGGGGAGGAAATATCGGAAACGTAGTGACTACAATGTTTCATACAACGTACACTGTAGCTTGATCCAGAGTCATCCTTTCATATATCCCATTACGGGGCACACCTAAATACCTCCCACAGCTGGCACACAGTGTCAGTAGGTGTGAGAAACTACATTTGTTTTAATTTATTCAGAATGTCTTGAGAGTTATACAATCCCCAATCTATAGCTGCCATTCTCCTCGTCTCATAGGGAAATGTCCAGTTCTTCTGTGTAAAATGATTTTTAGCATGTATTATTGAATCATCAGACATTCCCTCTTCATGCTTGGTAGCTGCCTTGGATAATTGGATCATTCCTTCATCTCATCACTTTTATTAGATTTCAGTATTAAAGTTGGTTAGATAATTGTAGCCTCAGCCTTGAGGGGCATGCCTATATGATATTAGCATTGTGTGAGCCAGGAGGTATTACAGGACCAGGGTTATGGCTCAGCTCTATGTTAGAGGTGGACTACGTAGATTACGTAATATTTCACCTCTAAGTTTCAGTGGAGACAGGAAGGTTTCCATGTATTCCTTACTGCTAATTATTTTCTAGTTTCTGGTGACTAATAAACAGGAATTACAGCATAAATCATACATATAAAAGCTGGTTATTAAGCAGAAGCTAATACACTATACATACAAGTAACAAATTCAATGGAACCTGCTAGAAAAGGACAATTAGTGTGTGTTCAATTAGTGTATATAGGTTTATTCTCTATCAAATACTATTTGTAATGTCCTGCTTTTTATTGCCTATTATGTAAAAATAAATAGACAGATTTTAGATTGAGATAGATAATAGATATAGATGATAGATAGATGTAGAAACATGCTTGTTATTGCCTATTATACAAAAGTAAATACATAGATAGATTGAGGTAGAGATAGATAGATAGATAGATAGATAGATAGATAGATAGATGAAGAAAAATGTTTTATTGCGTATTATCTAAAAATAAATAGAACTATATAGTGATGATTAGAATCATAATAGGAAATGTATAACGAATGAATATACAATATAAGCTGTTATATCTATTGAAATGTACCAATGTTAAGACTATTTAAATAATTCAGTCAAAATGAGCTAGAAGATTGGTTGATCATTGTCTTTGGACATCTTTAAGAGAAACAAGTGTATTCCCAATTCTTTCATGTCACTCTGGTCATTTATGTGGGACAGAGACCAACAGATCAGAATTACCTTGTACTTTTCTACTTAAATATGACTTCTATAGCATGTACACATGACTTCTATAGGATTTACACATTTGTAGTCTATATTTGGTAGATGTATTTCACTCCAATTTATATATAAAAAAGTTACACTTAAGTATTGAAAAATTGTGATAAATCGTGATCACAATAAATGAATGAATGAATGAATGAATCCCCATGAAAAGTGTTTCACTATTTACTATACACCTGCTGACTGCACTGTCCACTAGCTAGATCTAGAGACGATCAATTGTATCTTTATCTGTAATAATTACACTATAAAGCCATCATCTCTACTAAACAAGAGCTCGTGTTAGTCAAGGCAACAAATATAAAATGGCTTTGTTTGACTTTTCAGCAATTTTGTCTATTTTTGCATTTTAATTCAAATGAAAATCAATGACATACATACACTAGAGGTTTCATTATATATATATATATATATATATATATATATATATATATATATATATATATATATATATATAAGCCAATATCTTCAATGTGTACAGCAGACAAATCTACTGGCAGGAACCCTAGAGTTAATAAGAATAGATCAATCACTTCAAATAGGAGAAGATGTGAAGAACATGAAAAATGCGACATGACTTTAACCAGTTAATCACATACAAAGCATATAAAACACATAAACATATGTATGGCTACTCCTCAAGAAGCTCATAGCAGATGTCTTTTGGGGGGGAAACTGTAACCAAACACCTTACAAGAAATGAGTCAGTTTGGAAGCGCTATTCCACTTTTTGTGCACACCCTCCCAGCATCAATGTAAACTTGGAAAACCTTCAGAGATTAGAAGACTTCTCCAAACTGTATATATCAAAGAATAACCATCACACTGGTTTGAAGATACATGATCCTTTGATATTTGTGAAGCAATTATCCAACCCAAAAATTGCTCCACTTTTGCTTTAATACATAATATTAAATGAGCATGTCCTATTACCGAGAACACATAACAAGATTAAACCTGCTCTAATGATACCTGCTGAGGATTACTCAAACCTCCAGCTAACCAGACAAGCAGGGACACCTGCAGAGGGTACTGAACGGCACTGGCTTTTCAGCAGCCCCATGCAGAGTACTTCTAGTGATGCATGCAGGGTACAGTTTACTATTAAGTCTTTCATAGGCTTACTTGGTGGTTAAGCATTACTTAGCTTTATAGTCATGCTGAGCCCTATTTACTTTCACCAGTGAGTCCCACAGAGCATCATTTAAATATATCAGCATGGAAGTGTTTCTCACATTGAAGCTACCACCATGGAAATACAAGTGGACATAGTCGAGCTTCAGATTTTACACTGATAATTGATGTTACACTTGTTAAATATTTTTTGTTCTATAAATCAAATATTTTGTGCTCCATGACATAAACCCAATTTAATTTATTCTAGGGTATTGATGAGAAATATCCAATTATTATTTATTAAAGTCTGTTTTTGGACCTAATAGAGTGCAGAAAATCGAGAAGAAAAAAAGTTAAATAATGAAACACAAACATGAATACATAAGTATGAACATTTCAGCTATGCAAAATTATATTAATTCATTCATATTAGGATGATGCAAATAAGACTTATCGAAAAGGTTTATATAGCTAATAGTGATGAGCGAGTATGGTTTGTTCACCCTTTCGCCGAGTATACTCGGACAAGCACCGAGTATTTACAGCGTGCTCGGGCTTTAAGTTTTCGTCGCACCGTGAACATGATTTGCAACTGTTTGACAGATTTAATACATGTAAGGAATGCTGGAAAAACAGGCATTCCTCACATGTATTAAATCTGTCAAACAGTTGCAAATCATGTTCACGGAGCGACGAAAACTTGAAGCCCGAGCACGCTCTAAATACTCGGTGCTCGGCCGAGTATACTTGGCGAAAGGGTTAACTGAACATACTCGCTCATCACTAATAGCTAAGGAATTGTATGGTCAAGAGAAACATTTAAGAGCAAAATGTGAGATATTTTAAAAGATCAGATCCAATGGGACAAAACAACCTTTGTGCTAAAATAGTATATAGAAGATGACTGAAGCTGCCCTTCATTACCTTTGGTGGCTGTGTGTTCTAAGTTTTGGAGTAAAAGTAAACAGTTGTGCTTGGATCCAAGCTTATACTAATTGTAAACCGTTTAATTTTGTTAAGGAAAATCAGTTTTGTCACCAAGATATTGTTATTTGTAGCCGAAGAACTGGTAATTGAGGTCACAACATATTGTAAATAATCTCAAAATTTTACAAAAGAAAAGGACACAAAAGCAATTCCAGAGACACAAATGTAACATATTGCATGCTTTATGGTAATCAAGGAATGGCAGAACGCTACTAAATACTAAATGTTTGCAAAGGTTTCAAAAAAATTGCCTATTAATGTATTGATGATGTATATTAAGTTAATTGATAGGAGATCAAAATCAGATTAATTCTGCATAGGCAATGGAAGCAATTTATTTATGAGTTTACTATTTATTTTACTGTCTGTCCTACCTGTGGAATGTAATAATTATCATATTCATGAGATTGTATGTGTGGAATAGAAGGGGTCTAGGGGCTTCCATGGATCATACTTTTCTTTTTTAGTCTACCTTTTGCAGGAATGCTAATATGAAACATTTAATTAAGTGTTCCAATATTTGTCTACAAAATTCCAAAATGTAATATCAGGAAATTAATTGGACTGACCAGTATATAGATTTTCAGGATCCCCTTGAAAAGAATAATTGACCATACTACATCAGTCAAGAACACTTTTTGGCATATTTTTGGCTATTAAATTCAATGAGCATTTAGGTGTTTAATGTGTACAGTATGTCAAGAGTCAACATATACCTTAACTCCAATTCCCTGGTATGCGCCAGTTTGGTTTGTCATTATCTTTGCTGGTCACTTTATATTACAGCATGTCAGCAGGACCTCCATAATCTGCTAGTCATAAGGAGACCTTCCTAATTAAAAGAAATGAATTAAGTGAAGAACGCCTATAAATACTCCAACCATTATTCATGCTTTGAAAGATTTTACAGACTTTTAGTAAACACATCTAGAATAACATTGGTGCTTATAAGAAACATTTCACGTAAAAAAAATTTAGTTTTCACATTGTGGTTCATGAAATACAGAGAAAACCAAAGGGAAGGTGACTAGAGCTTAGAAGTTTCATTAATAAACACATACAGGTCTTCTTTACCTGCATAAAATATCTCAGATAAACTGAGCTGCATTCTCAGTTGGCATCACCTCTAATGAAGATTCTGGCTTGAAAAGACATCCTCATTTGCTCACTGTGTTATGCTCTGCCCCTGAGCATCTCAGTTATTCACAATCCCACCCATATCTCCAATATACTTCCCTCAAGGAACCTTGCTCCTCTTCTCTATATGTCTAAGATTGGCTTCGAAAATATATGTGGAACTGACAAAAGTGCTATAATTTCTGTCCTTATGGATACAGTAGTTAAACACGCACTTACTGAGATAATAGTCCAGACTACTTGGGTAATTGAATGAAATGACTTCTTGTTTGAATTTGTTTGCTCCATTGTTACTGTAGTTTACTAGATAGCTATTTATATTATACTGGCAGCTTTTTTTATTACATTTTCCACTTCCTTTAGCATTTTGCATTTTATTCCCTTTGTTCTAGCACAATAATGCTCATGCAACATATTTGTGAGTGTATGCATTACAATTTACATCATTAGTGATAGGTTTACTTAGTGCTAAGTGTTCAGTTTCCTGCCCTGTTTGGGATTTTTTTCAGTTGCTTTATTGACCAGATGGCCCAATAGGGTCCTTCTGTTTGTTGTAACCTTACTATATCTTATTATGGTGGATTTTAGTGTTAGAGTTTATGAAAAATGAAAAAAAAAATACAGACCCACGTCTGCAAGCTGCAGATTACATAATTTAGCTAACCTGAAGAGGTGAACATCATACATCTCTTAATATATTATCCCTGGGAAACAAAGGCTCTAACCATATGTCTACAAAATCCCAGCTATATTATGATATATCAAACTTTGTTGATAACTTAATCCACAGCATAGTATTGGCATTCATGACCTTTTCTGTAAAGGATGAGCAAGCTTCTCATACCAATTGAAGACAACTCCTATATTAATGAGCCCCCTTGTGGCAAATGAGTGCAAAGGTTGGCCCTTCTATCATCAGTTAATTGCCAGTGATTGTGCGTTATATTCCATCCAAAAAGTAGAGCACCTCTGAACACATGGAAAATGTCTTTTTGATGATAAGTTTTTATTATAAGGCTTCATGAACACTGATTGCAAAATCTACAAGGCCATATAGTACCTCCATATAGCACCAGTACCATTCAAAGACATACTGAGGATTTTTTTAGCACATGAAAAAGTGGCATGTTCCATCACACGTCATATTATCACATGAGTCTAGTGGAGAATAGAGTGCAGTATTGAGGCACCATACGCCGGTAAACATAGAGTATACTATCATTTTACAATTCAACATACAGCACTCCTTAGGGATTACTGTGCAATGCTAATCCAGCAACATGTAATAACATTGCATTGTCAGTAATAAAACACAATTTTATCAACCTATTCTGTAGTAACAGTACATCGTCAGTAAAAAGTAACAATATTAAACTGTTCATGTGCAGTTTTTAAAAATTACAAATTATTGATCATGTTCAGTGTCAACATGCCTTAGTGCCAGCATTATTACTTATTTTGTCATTGGCAGGGTATATTGATAAATAGTGTTATTTTCCCCCAAAAAATGATTATTACTGGAAAAGCATGAAATTCAAGTGAATTTGACATAAATAAACAATAAAATGCACCACCCAGAAATATTATATATGTAAAAATTGAACATATTTTTAGAAAACCCTCCTAAAATGAACACCTATATTGACCTGGAATTGGCTAGAAATACCGTATTTTTCGGACTATAAGACGCACTTTTTTCCTCCAAAATTTTGGAGGAAAATGTGGGGTGCGTCTTATAGTCCAAATGTTGGGGGGTGTATATATATATATGGGGTGTGGGGGGAGCGGTAGCGGTGGAGGAGCGGGGCACAGGAGGCAGCAGCCGCCGCTGCAGCCTACACTGTCCCTGCTGCTAGAGAAAATGAATATTCACTGCTCCCCACGCCCATGGGCGTGGGGAGGGGTGAATATTCATGCCCTTTAATGAGCAGGCACATGAGAAAGCAGCGCGGCTATGCTGTGTGCCGGCTATGAAGGACAGTGAAGTCACTGCTCCCCGCGCACACAGTCCCAGCATGGGGAGCAGTGACTTCCGGCATCTGATCACTCCTTGTGAGCCGCGCTTGGTAATGACATCATGCGCGGCTCACATGGAGAGATCAGTGCAGACAGACAGGACGCAGCGCTGGAGGAGAGAAGAGAGGTGAGTAGGAGTGTTTATTTTTTTTTATGTGCAGCATGATGGGGATTAGGGGGACCATGCATACTAGGATAAGGATGAGGGGGCATACATACCAGGATATTGCTGAGGGGGCCATACATACCAGGGTAAGAATGAGGGGGCCATACATACCTGGATAGGGATGAGGGGTGCCATGCATACCAGGATAGGGATGAGGGGTCCCATGCATACCAGGATAGGGATGAGGGGTGCCATGCATACCATGACAGGGATGAGGGGTGCCATGCATATCAGGATAGGGATTAGGGGTGCCATGCATACCAGGATAGGGATTAGGGGTGGCATGCATACTAGGGCAAGGATGAGGGTTGCCATGTATACCAGGATAGGGATGAGGGGTGCCATGCATACCAGGACAGGGATGAGGGGTGCCATGCATATCAGGATAGGGATTAGGGGTGCCATGCATACCAGGATAGGGATGAGGGGTGCCATGCATACCAGGATAGGGATGATGGGTGCCATGCATACCAGGATAGAGGGGTTCCATGCATACCAAAATGGACGGATGCCAGGCATACCAGGATGGGGATGGGGACCATGTATAAAAGGAAGGGGGGGGGGGCATATATACCAGGATGGGGGATATTGTCAGAATTGGGGGGCATTACCCCTATACCAGTGTCAGCAGAAGACCCCCTCCCCCTTAAAAGTGCATCATGGCCACATTTTTTGCTTAAATTTTTTTTTCATTTTCCTCCTCTAAAACCTAGGTGCGTCTTATGGTCCGGTGCGTCTTATAGTCCGAAAAATACGGTAAATAAAAAACAGGAATAGTTTCTAAAAATAAGTATACATCTCTCCTTTAAACTTGACCTCCCTTTAGGAATCAGAGAATACTTTAAAAAAATTACACATAGTTGAAATAACCAAAAATAAGATTGTTTCTAAGAAAGCAGGTTAACACCAGTATGGACTTCATACCAGCTCCTAAAGCAGTTCTCTTCTGTAAAGAATGTTGTGTTTGAACATTCTGCAATAGAACACTAAAAATGTTAACAGATATTACTTATCATTATCTCCTAATTGAAAGGAATGCTAAGCATAGAAAATCAACAAAAAAATTAAATAAAATATGAAAAAAACTGAAAATCTTCCCTGCGTGTCTCAGAGGTTCAGCCATGACCAATCTTCCTATTTGCGATCTTGAGTGTGGCTGTAGGACAACTGGCTACAGCAGAAGCCTCCCCTCGCTGTCTTATCTGCAATTGGACAAAATATCACTAAGCTACACCCATTTATAATAGGGGGTGGCCACCAGCTGAAGATGGTCTGATTCATCCTAATGATCAGGATTTCTACAAATCTGTTTCAGGATCATTAAGTAAAAAGCTGCTAATTAATAATCTACTTATAGACTATTTCTTGTTTTATTTAAACCATCATTTCAAGGTTTAGTATTCCTTTAAAAAATATATAAGCAATTATTGGTTTACTTTAAAACAGTGATCACTACTTTTCTCAATCTTAGCCTGTTTATATGTATAAATGTAAATTTATGCCATGGTGTTCTTATCACAGGACATGTTTAACTTGCTAAACCAGACTTAGATTATAAATCGGTAATTAAAAAATGAATGTCACGTGAACAAATCTTTCCTACTGCATGAGCTGCTCTGAAATGAAATTACAATATGAATGTATAGTTATGTGCGATACCGCAATCAGTTACACAACAGTATAGGAAATCACCTTTCACACAATTCAACATCAACTCACAAAGATCTGTGCAAATTGAAGAAATTGCTGCAACTCTGTAGTTATATCCAGGCCCTGGTGCTTGATCCTCTGTTAGATAAGAAGACACCAATGTTTTAAATGACACATGTTGGGTGGCCGTCCTTTTACACATTTTGCAATAATGCAGGAGTTTTTAAGTGGTACTTCCAGATTTTAGCTATGCAATTTCTTTCATGCCAGTAAAGTTACATCCATACATCCCCCTTCATTATGGGCAGTTGTGTCATGTCCTGCCTGACTACCAGTTCAGAACATGCTCTCCTGAGTAGACAGGAAGTCACTTTCTGACTTCCTGTGAACTACAAGATGACTTCATTCATCACTTGATTGAGATTCAATGAGTATCTAATCAAAGCAAATAGTATGAAATTTGTGGGCCCCTGCGAATTCAAACAATTTGTGATTCAATTCACGCAAATTGCCAAAAATATGCTCGCTACCCACTTACACATTTCAGGAGATTACATTAGTCATAGATTGCTGAAATGTCCTGAGGCATAACTTTGTGGGTTTCTACATAATGTCTTGCAGCTATTACATAATATAGTATAGCACAGCCAATCAGGAAGGACTATCATAGCTTGTACAAAAGTCTAGGCAGGGAAAGCTGCAGCCGTTTTAGGATGATTTTAGGATAGTGAGAGGACATCAGGGGCTCACAATTCAGCAATAGAGAAAACCCTAAATCAGTTAAAGGGGTAACCCTCAAAAAACAATGAGGTGGGGTCCCCCTATTATTACTAGCCAGCAAAGCCTAAGCAAAAAGCTGTAAACTGTTATTAATAGGCTGGGAACAAGCCTTTCAAATTTATTTATTTAATACACACTACACAGCGGGTGCTGACTACAAGTCTCATCCGCATCGCCTGGTCTCGCTGATCATAGGGAGACCAGGCGACAATGATGAGTTTCATTCAGCACCTGGCGCCTGGGAACAGCAATAACTGTACTACTTTTTCCCACGAACCGGTACGTGTCACACTGATGTGAGCCATGTGTAATCAGTGTGCACATGGGAGTAACGTTTTGTAGACCGTGCTGCTGGAAAAAAACAGACATGTCAGAGTGTTTTGTACACGGACACACAGTCCCTAGAAACACATTGACATGTGCACAGACCCATTGATTTGAATGGTTCTACATGTGTAAGTGTCTCCAGTACATGAGACACTGACGTGTGAAGGAGGCCTTACATGGTTTTTTTTTTCATTCATAGTGCACTGGAAAGCAGAAGCAATTTTCCTATATTTTACAAATTTTTGGGAAGTATATCACTCCCTTCGGCCTGAGGTAGCTTTCAGTGCCTTATTTACTTTTTATTTAATTGTGACTGTCTACCTCACAAGGTGTGTGTGTTGCAAACAATTTTTGTTTTTGACAATGTTTGGCTAGTCAAATATTACATACGTACACACCATACAAATGCAGTATCCTATTTCCTGGCTTTTTAGTTGTATATCTACTTTGTATTTATTTTGTCATTTTTTGGGAAGTAGTAATACCGAACGCAGATTGAAATTGACTTACCTCTGGCAATGTATGAAATGTTTGACACCACAGTCTTCTCAGTTATATCAGAATGATGTTACCTCTAACAGCGACACCAACAGTTTGAGTGAGTGTTCTACAAAGAATGGTCTACCTGATCCCAAAAGACTAAGAAGGATAGTTTGGGGACTTTTTGATTTTAAAAATCATGAAAAGTCTGTCAGTGCACTGTGTTATTAAACTGGCTGCTGGTTACCATCCCTTTCTACGGTTCAGTCACTTTGAGATTACTAAGGCTATGTTTGTGTTAATGAGATTTCAAGGTGTTGAATACAGTCTTAGGAGACCTCAGAGTGTTATATAAATCATTTTAGGGCAATTGGAGTACCTGTGATTTATTGCAAATTTATTCACCACAAATCAATATTTGGGAAAAATTTGCCAAACCTGTCAATTTTAAAATTCAAATGATTTGAATCTCTGTTCTTCACCTATCAAATCTCTCCTGGCAGCTCTCAAACTCCTATGTATGTCTCCATGCAGCTAAAGATATCATCCCAGACTCCTCTGAGTCAGACTGCCATTACATTGGAACAAGAGTAACGTGATAAGACTCTGCACTATCTTCAAGGAAAGAGGCATCATGGAAATGTAGTTTTTATTAGGGAACCCATAGAGGGGAGAAGGAACCAGCATTGAAGATGACCCTGAAATGAAACATTAACTAAAACAGATGTCTCCTCTTCCGGTCCTCACATGGTTTCACAGAAATGTAGCACCCTGAGGATTCGGCTGCTACAGGGGTATTACACCTCAAGCCAGAGGTGTGGTATTCCACTCCCGGGTAAGGATGGAGTGTGGAACTGAGCTCAGTTAGCTGCATACACTACATACATCCCATTTCCGAGGGACAGACCGATGGTACTCCCACTAGGTATATGTGCAGGTACGACAGTGTCTGTCCCTGGCTGGAGTGGGAGGGGGGTGGAACATCCCAGTAGTGTAGGGGCAGATAGGGGGAGCAGTCTGGGTAATGCTAGGAGCTCATTGGGTGCTGGTCACCTGAGCTCACACATAGAGGGAGTATATAAGGTGGGAACCATCTTAGATCAGGGTCAGTCTTCTGTAGAGAGTGAGTCAGTCCTGAGAGAGGTCCAGGAGCGCCTGCAGAGAGAAGAGAGAGAGGAGAAGAGAAGGACCCAGAGGGGGAGAAGAAGGAACCCCAAGAACCCAGAATTAGACCAGAAGGGTGAAGGGTTGGCACGCAAGGGAACCGGATCCCAAATTAGTGGAGGAGAGAAACAACCCTCAGCTAAGAACCGGAGGCTGCGACATTTCATGTGGAGCAGCCCCTCACTAAGTCCACTAAGAAGGCACACCAGGCATAGGGTCAGGGAACCCCGGAGAGGTGCACCCACCAAGAGGCCCGAGGGAGCCGGATATAAGTGGACCCCTGGTGAGAAAGGCCAGTAGAGAGGACAGTCAGAAAGGGAGCTCAGGACCACGCTCCAGAATTGCTTGGGGGTTGGCCGAGTCCAGGACCTGGTGGACGCAGCACGGCTCGGGCGGTCACTCAAGGCCAGAGTGACCAACAGAACAGCAGTAAGTAAAAACCCTGAACTGCACAGCCCGACTCTGAGTCTTCTTACCATCCACACTGCACCACCACTACCACCATCCTCTACACCTGACCCCCTGAGGCTATACCCCTCCCGTTGGGGGTTATACTACCCGAAGCTGCACACATACCACCAGCCTCAGCGGACCCTGCTGCAGCGGCGGCCGTATTGACCGCAAATCAACGGGTGGCGTAGTCGACACAAAGAACAACTAATAACATCTGTAAAGACTGCCACACACTGAGCTTGACACCCTGGGCACGGACCGGGTCACCGCCACTCGGAGACTACAACCCCCATCTGATCCGGCTCCGGGTATCCCCCAAACAACACTGGCCCAGGGGGCGCGTCAGAAACACTAAGTGAGAAGCTGCAGCTACATCTCCCTAAAGGCTCAGAGGAAGCGTGACTCTCACGCGAAACGGCTGTCAGCCAATTTTTGTCTCCACAATCTCTGTAATGGAAGCGCAATAAAGCTACATTTTAACATTCAGTGGTGAGTGCCCCTCAGTGCCAATATAAGGTTGTCCTTCATTGCATGTAATATTCTGTGAGATTGTTGCAATAATAGGATTGGTATATAAATATATTGGATAGGGCGGATTTTTTTCTGCAGATGGTTATTCTCATTGACTTTCAAATGGTTATTCCAATTATTGTAATCCAAATGATAGATCAGGCTACAAGTCCCAGTGTCAACATTCTGTATTCTTTTGATGAATATATCAGAATATTTTGTAAAAAAATGTGAAAAATCTCTTGTCTTTGACCAGTATTTGTTGTGTTATAAGCAAAATGTAAGCTGAGATTCAGAGCGTACATATTTTTCCTGCATTAGAATTCATCCGCTTGCTTAGTCATGTTTAGAAATGCAAAGGGCTAGCAGATATACAGCTCCAGGTATCGAAAGTGTCCAGCCAGCAATTTTCAAAGGTTAAACATTCATTCATCAGGGGACTTGGAAAATAAATAGAAATCTCTTAAATCCTCAGAAAACTTCCTTGTGTATTATTTTTTATCATTCGGTGTGCAAGTTTAAAAAACATAGCTTGTCTAAATCATATGTGCTAATCCTTACAAGCTGAGCTAACTTTTTACCATGGGAAGTCAAAATGTTTTTCTGGTTTGCTATTTTTTCCTTATTATTTTTCTATTTTTTTTTAAAAGACAAACCAAGTATCAAATGCGATTT
The DNA here is from genome assembly GCF_046119375.1 of Phyllobates terribilis. Lineage (NCBI taxonomy): Eukaryota > Metazoa > Chordata > Amphibia > Anura > Dendrobatidae > Phyllobates > Phyllobates terribilis. The sequence goes on along the minus strand of NW_027362762.1, from coordinate 199,323,252 downwards.
CTGAACATCAAGGAAATGGAATTTTTTTTTTACAGTTAATCCTACAATATCTGACGCGCCCCTGGGCCTGTGTCGCGCTGCGTTGCGCACGCGGGAGCTTACCCGGAGCCGGATCTTTTGAGGGTTGTAGTCTCGTGGCGGTGACCCGGTCCGTGCCCAGGGAGTCAAACTGAGCGGCGATGTAACAGCGGTAGATGTAAGACGACTACGCCACCCGTTGAATGCAGCTATGGAGCTGCCGCTGCAGGACAGTCCGCTGAGGCCGGTGGATGGATGGTGCAGCGTAGATGGTATAACCCCCAACGGGAGGGGTATGGCCTCAGGGCAGCAGATGTGGATGATGGGGGTAGCAGGAACCACTCAGAGACGGTGCGGTGTAATTCAGGGTCTTTACTGGTAACAACGATAGACCCTCCCGGAGTACTTGCTAGTGAACGGGGCCTGGTCAGTCCTTGAGCAGATGGGATCTCCCCTGGCCAGGCGGAGTTGTAGGCCTCCCAAACTGACTGTACTCTTCTGGCTACCTTGCTAGAAGCGGATATAAGTAGCCCACGTCCCTGAGTGTACCGTGTGGTGCTCACCCGTATGGCCGGTGACTCGGGGCCTTCTAATGGCTTCCGCTCCACGATGGCGGTGCTGGTCCCACGCGTGTGACCGTGCCTTCGGGTTTCTGGGCCAGAGGACCTGAAATCCCCTGCCGGTCGGCTTCTGCTGCTGGGTAAGAGTTAGTCCCCACAGCCTCGGACGCCGGGTCCGGTAAGAAAGCTTCTCAGTCAGGGCGAGCTCTGCAGCTGCCAGCCCCTGACTCGTAGTAGTATTGCTTCTGCTGTTTCTTGTCTCTACTCTCCTTGACTGACTAACCCTGCCTCAGCCCAGGGTTTATACAGGGGAAGTTCTTCCCCTCCCAAGACTGGGCAGGAGGTGTGGCATGCACAGGATCCCTGACCAAAGGACCTCCCACCTGCTCTCAGACATAACATTACATTACTGTGGAAAACCAGACCCCTGGGGTGCCACATATCCAAAAAGACCTTTTTAGATCCATTATAAAGTTTGCCAATTTGCGACAGAATCTCTGATTATATTTTGACGCATAGTAGGTAAAATTGACATTTTATGTAACCAGTGAAAGGTGGCGCTTATTAGCTGTGCATTGCAGAGATTACATAATCCACAATATCTCAAACAAGATTTTTTCTCTACATATAAAATGGTAAAGAGTAGACCTTTATCTCCTGATCTATGTTGATGTTTTAAGCAGGAGTTTGAATACAGGTCATGGGAAAACACAACAATATAAACTAATGACAAAATTCACAAACTCTGCTTAGGCAGATGTATATCTAGACTAGATATAATATATTATCTGCATATTTTGGATCTATTTCATTCTTTTTGGATGTCTACAAAGTACATTGTTCTCTTTTTGTATGCAGAGTGGTTGAACATTTTCTGGTGTGATATAAGAGCTCAGTTGTGTGTCAATGCTGTGAGTCAATCAGATGTCTCCTCTTCTGCTCTTTATTCCTTGCCACTCATTAAAACAGTAAGTGAGAAGTTGCAGCTGCATTCCTTTACTCCCCATCTTCTATTAATTCTTATATACTAGTGCATTTTTTATTAAAAAAGGGAAGGGGTTGCTAAAATCTTTACAGGAGTCAGAAGATATGACATTTTTCATTTTTCTTCACTGTCATAACTTTTTTAAATGCTTTTGTGAACATAGCTGTATGGAGGGTTGTTATTTAAAGGGTATTTTCAAGTTCTTAAATTGCTTTAATTAACTGGACACATGAAGATAAGCAAGTTTTCAATTCACTTGCTTTTCCTATTTGCTACCATTCTCCTGCAACAAAAGCTTTTATCTTTCATAATGTACAGCTGGTCTCCATAGAGCTTAGCCTCCAGAACCTTGGCTAAAGTGCACAGGATTTACAATTTAGAAGAGGAGTTAACTCTTAACTTCTCAGTCAGCTCTCTCTAGCCCATTCATTTTTATACAGCAGTTAGCTGCTCACCTCCCTCCCCCCAATCTCTCATTTTCTAAAAGGATGCAGTTATAAATCACGAGCCCCCAGCTTTCAGAGCAGGTCTGCTAATCTTGGCTCCCTTTTCGCATTGTCCAGCGTTGTGTGCTTAGTTTAAATGCCCCGTTATCTCTATATGTGAATATAGTGATAACAGTGCACTCACTCCAGAACAAACCACAGATAGCTGAATGTGTTACAGCAGAACTTGTACTAAGCTTTATAGTTCTAATACTAGAGTTCTACTATTTACCAGAGCTGTCATACAAGGGAGAGCACCCACCATGCCAGAAACCAGGATGTAAGAAAACTGAGGAGAATGCATTGCTCTGAACTGTTCAAGAGACAACTTGAGAATACCCCTTGAAGGGACAAGTTGAATTTGTATGGCACTATTTAATTTACAGTATAATAAATCTTGAAAAACAGAATGGTGGGTGGAATGGAAACAGCAATTCCAGAATCATTTTTTGGATTTCATTTATTATTTTTTTTATGCTTTACAAATAAAATAATTATTTTGTGAGGAGTGCTAGAACTGCATCAATCAAAATTATCTCTGATCTCAGCATTTGAAGGTTGGTTTTGCTCTATAATATAGCGAGAAAATTCCTCAGCCCTGTACATGAATGTAATACGCCAACATGAGTTAAAGGAACAATTGTAATAGGAGGATATTGGAGTGATAAATGTCTGGTAATAGACTGTTTTTTTACATATTCACAGTATATAACATAAATGCTGATAATGTGAGTTCTACCTCTGGGACCCAGAACTATCTCTATAATTGAGGCACCACAACCTTTCTCTTGCCTGGTGAGTAGTGTTGAGCCACCCCCGTAGTGTTCGAGTTCGGTTCGGTTCGTCGAACACCCGTGTGTTCGCCGAACTGTTCGTCGAACACCTTCGAACACCGTTAAAACCAATGGCAGGCAAACAAAAACACATAGAAACACATAGAAAACACCTTCAAAGGTGTCCAAAAGCTGACAAACTGCTCAGAAGACATAACTAACACATGGAAAAGTGACAAGTACATATAGTCATGCGAAAATAAAAGAGGTGGAGGAGTAAAAGGAGGGGGAGACACAGATATAGGCATGTCATGCCCTTCTAAAATCCAAAAAGTGAGAAGCCGACACGGCCAGTCCGCTCCTGCCCGTGCCACCTCCGTGTCGCCGGGTTTGTGCCAGAGCCGCGGTGAACCCTGACGGCCAGCCCCCCTCTCCCAATACTGGTGCCTGTCCGCTGGTGGGTCGAGCGAGCCCCCCTGTGGTGGAGGCAGCTCTAAGTTTTTTAATTTAAATTGTCTCTCTAATTTGAATGAATACACTTTAAATCCATTTACAAGGATCTATTGGAGGGCAAGTCTCATGCCAGCAGCCGCGGTAATTCCAGCTCCAGTAGCGTCCACTAAAGCTGCTGCAGTTAAAAAGCTTTTATAAGGATCGAGCTCGGCTGTCCACCGCAAGGCATCCTACTGCCAGTCCCAGCCCCTATGCCTTGGGGTGCCTCCTGATGCTCTTCACTAAGTATCCCATGGTCCCGAAGCATTTCCTTTGAAAAAATTAAGTGTCTAAACTACAGGTGGTGCAGCTTGCTTAACAGCCGGGATAATCCGCTGACTAGCAGACACTGCTACTAGGCACAAAGTATTTCCTGGGCTAGATGCAGTTAAAAATTTGTAATTAGATACTCTCGTTGGATGCTGAGAAAGCATTCCATAGAGTCTCCTGGCACGCCATATATGATTCTCTTAAAAAGCTTGGGGTAGGGGTCTAGGGGACCCTTTAATAGCCAAAATCACGGCCCTGTATCGCAATACGTCACCTAGGCTGAAGATAAATGGAACTGTAGCACCCTGAGGGCTCGGTTGCTACAGACGTATTGCACCTCACCCAGAGGTGTGATATCTCACTCTCAGGTAAGGATGGAGTGTGGATCAGGACCCGACACCTGCATGCATTACACCACATTGCCGTGGGGCAGGGCGACCAATATGCCCCTGAGATGGGCACGACAGTCCCTGTCCCTGGCTGGAGTGGGGGGAGGGAACACTGAGGAAGGGGAACCCTGTAGTGCAGGAGCAGGGAGGAAGCAGTTCCTGGGTGCATTGAGAAGGGAGTATAAAAGGTGGGCACCATCTTAGTTCAGTGCAGAGAAGTCTGAGCAGAAGTGGCAGGGAGCAGGGGCTCTGCATGAGCTCTGCTCCGGAGGCGGGCCTAGTAACAGAGGCCCAGGCCTGGAAGAGGGAGAAGGAAGGAAGAGGAGCGGAGAAGGCTCCAGGAACGAGGAATGAAGGGATCCCAGGGGTGCGGACGGGCGAGTCGCCACCGCACGCCCGAATCCACCTGCGTGGAGGGGTCAGGCCAAAGGGGGAGACCGGTCCCCGAACTAGTGGAGGCAGGAAACGACCCTCAGCTAGAAACCGGAGGCTCTGACATTTTATGTGGCGCAGCCCCTCGCTACACCCGCTAGGAAGGCACCACATAGGGTCAGGGAAACTGGCGCCAAGTTTACCAAGAGGAGGCCCGAGGCAGCCGGACAGAAGTGTTGGTAAGAAAGGCCAGACAAAGGACACACAAAGGGGGTCCTGTGAAGTGCTCCAAAGTTATCTGGGAGTTGTCTGAGCCCCTCACGTGGTGAGCACAGTACGACGTGGGCAGCCGTTACCTGCAGACGTGGTCTGGATAATAAGAACTGTGAGTAAAGGCCCTGAACTGCATCACTGACTCCGTGTCGTTACTGCTGCTGCCCTGCACCATCACCCCCATCCTCCGCATACACTGCCCTGAGGCTATACTCCTCCCGTGGGGAGTTATGCTACGCTCTGCTGCACCCACAACACCAGCCTCAGCGGTCTGCCCTGTAGCGGCGGTTCACTCTGACCGCAATCCACGGGTGGCGTAGTCGGACATTTAAACATCAAAACCACATAAATAGTTCCGCCACTGGTTTGACCGCCCTGAGCCACGGAACCGGGTCGCCGCCACGAAGACTACAACCACCAGCATCCACCAAAAAGGGTCCGGCTCCGGGTGTCCCAAGGCCCAGGGGGTGCGTCAGAACATTTTCATCACCTTTCACAATCACCAATGGGACAAGGCAGTGATGTCCTCTGTCCCCTCTCTTATACATCCTAGTGACGGAGCACCTGCTCTCATCAATTCGCCATAACCCCAATATTAGGTGGATTGAGGTGGGAGGCACCGAGTACAAGTGCTCTCTATTTGCTGATGATGTCCTAGTATATATCACTCAATCACATATATCCATCCATGCTGTTATGGCTGAAATAGATCACTTTGTTACATGGTAAAATTTTAAAATCAATGCAGCGAAGTCTGAGGCCCTCGATGTCTCCCTCCCCGAATCCATATAGGATTCCATCCAGTCCAACTTTCCCTTTGCCTGGCCCTCACAGGGTATCAAATACTTAGGAATTCCTATTCATAGAGACCTCTCCCATCTATGTTATCTTAATTTTGGGCCCTTTATTGAACAACTCCATACAGACCACGGTTGGCAAGTTAGAACTGTAAGATTCACTACGTGAACCACTGGTGTTTTGTGGAAAAGCACATGTACACTGCGTTCCAAATTATTATGCAAAAAGTGTTTAGGAGTGATAAGGGAAGAATTTGTTTGTTTGTCAGTTAAACTCATTGATGGTGATGTGTGTCAGGGCTCTTTATATCACTGTAAGCAATTGCAGACACTTGTGCTAATTAGTTTGGCAGGTGTGTCCAATGAAAGGCAAGACTACTTAAGAAGGCTCTCTCACATTATTAAGCAGCCTACATTTTCTGCCAAAATGGGAAAGAAAAAGGATGTGTCGGCTGCTGAGAAGCAACAAATTGTGGAGTGTTTAGGTCAAGGCATGACTACAATCAACATTGTGCGATGATCAGGATGAAGTGTCTTGGCAATCAAGAAGTATGTAGCTGATTCACAGTACACACGTGTGCGTGCTGATAAGGGCAAATTGAGGACTCTTTCCTACAGGCAATTACGTCAGGTTGAAAGAGCAGCGGCAAAAAAGCCTTGTCATAGCAGCAGACAAGTTTTTGAAGCTGCTTGTGCCTCCAACGTCCCCCGAACAACAAGATGCAGGGTCCTTCAGAGGTTTGCAGCTGTGCATGCGCCATCCTGTCGACCTCCTCTATCCACTTCACACAAGCAGAAACGGCTCCAGTGGGCCAAACATTACATGAAGACTGATTTCAAAACTGTTTTGTTCACGGATGAGTGCCGTGCAGCGCTCGATGGTCCAGATAGATGGAGTGGAGGATGGCTGGTTGATGGACACCCCACGCAAACACGGCTACAGCGCCAACAAGGAGGAGGTGGAGTAATGTTTTGGGCTGGAATCATGGGGAGAGAGATTGTCGGCCCCTTTAGGATCCCTGAAGGCGCTAAAGATGAACTCCATAATGTATGTGGATTTTCTCAAACAGCACTTCCTGCCATGGTTCAAGAAGAAGAACCGTGTATTTCACAGCAAGATCATTTTTCTGCATGATAATGCACCATCTCATGCTGCACATAAAACATCTGCATCTCTGGCTGATATGGGCATAAAAGGGGACAAACTTATGGTGTGACCCCCATGCTCCCCTGACCTCTACCCCATTCAGAACCTTTGGAGCATCATTAAAAGGAGTGTCTATGATGGCGGGAGGCAGTTCACATCTAAGCAACAGCTCTGGGAGGGTATTCTGTCCTCATGCAAAACAATTGAAGCAGAAACCATCCAAAACCTGACAAATTCAATGGACGAGAGAGTTCAGAAGCTCCTTTCGAACAAGGGGTCCTATGTGAAAATGTAACATCACCTAGAATAAAGTTTTGAGTTGAAAACTGTTTGATTTCAGTTTCTAACAACCTGCTAATGCTTATAATTTCAAAAATGACCATTTTTTTGGTCTTTATTAAAATGAAAAGGTTGATCGAAAAGTTTGGGGGATCTAAGAGTGTGGCAACCCAGTAGTCATGATTACTTCGAATTCTGACAATATGAGGGTCATGCTGCAGGTAGTGCAGCAAGAAGGCACTTATGTGCCTTGCGCATCTCGGAGGCCAAAAATTATTTTCCGGGCTAGATGCAGCTAAAAATTATTTTTAATTTTAAATCTGGTGAAGCTTTAGTATAGATGGCCTAATAGGATCAGTGCTGCACACTGCTACAAAGCCCAAATTATTTTCCAGTCAAGATACAGATAAACATGATTAGTAATTTGAAAGCTTAAAACGGTTGGTAGGGTGATTTTAACCAATCATCAAGCTTTTACTCTCCCCAGGATGACACAGGGGTAGAAAAGACGTTTCGGATCCATGATTTGTTCATCTTTATGAACGTGAGTCTGTCTACATTATCAGTGGAGAGCCGCGTGCGCTTATCTGTCAGCACACCACCAGCAGCGCTGAACACACGTTCAGACAGAACGCTGGCTGCGGGGCATGACAAGATCTCCAAGGCGTAAGTGGCTAGCTCCGGCCATTTATCCAGATTGGAAGCCCAAAAAGAGCAAGGGTCCAGTGACACAGTCGTGGCTTCAATGTTTACTTGGAGATACTCCTGTACCATCGTCTCTAGGCGTTGACTATGTGTCAGACTTCTTGTCTCCTGTGGCCTTGCAAAAGATGGGCTAAAAAAGTGGTGAAATGATTCCGCAAAATTGATGTTACCAGCAGATACTGTGGTTCTGTTACGGTTTGAGTGCTGAACACTTGACGGTCCCACGGTTGGCAAGTTGGAACTGTGAGATTCACTACGTGCACCACTGGTATTTTGTGGAAAAGCACATGTAAGATTCTGCAACAGTCTCTGCTGATACTCCTGCATGCGTGCATCCCTTTCTATGGCAGGAATAATTTCTGCAAATTTACTTTTGTACCGGGGATCTAACAGTGTGGCAACCCAGTAGTCAGGATTATTTCTAATTCTCACAATTCGAGGGTCATGTTGCAGGTAGTGCAGCAAGAAGGCACTCATGTGTGTTGCGCATCCAGGAGCACCAAGTCCCTGTTGTGTTGGTGGCGAGGTAACAATCATGCTTCCTTCCTCTGTCCTCTCCCCCCAACCTCGCACAACAGAAATGTGATCAAGGTCTCCCTCATCTGATGAGTCTTCCATCAGTTCGTCCTCCACTTCTTCCTGGGCTCCTGCACCTTCCTCACTAGTTTGGCTGCTACCATGCGCCCTGGTAAAACCATCTCCCCCACCCTCACATGCCTGCCGCCTTGGTGCTGCCGACCGTCTGGACCTTGCAGATGTTAGCCCTTCCGCATACAACTCCTCCTCCTCTACTTCCTCCACCTCCTCTTGTGCCAACACCTGACTCCGAATTCTGTTTAACATGTGCTCCAGCATGTAAATCACCGGAATAGTCATGCTGATAATGGCATCGTCAGCACTAAACATCTTCGTCGCCATTTCAAAACTGTGCAGAAGGGTGCATAGGTCCCTGATCTGAGACCACTCCTCCAGCGTGATTTGCCCCACCTCTGAATCTCGTTGGCCCAGGCTATACGTCAGAACGTATTGCACCAGGGCTTGTCGGTGCTGCCACAGTCGCTGCAACATGTGCAGAGTTGAATTCCACCGGGTAGGCACATCGCATTTTAGCCGGTGAAGTGGCAGGCCCAACGACTTCTGTAGAGATGTAAGTCGCTGAGCTGCGGGATGCGAACGGCGGAAGTGAGCACACAGCGACCGTGCCCTCTGCAGAAGGCCATCTAGTCTGGGATAGTGGGCTAAAAATTGCTGGACAACCAGGTTCAACACGTGAGCCATACAAGGCACGTGTGTGACATTGCCCCGGAGAAGGGCCGCACCCAGGTTTGCAGCATTGTCGCACACGGCCTTCCCTGGTTTCAGGTCCAGTGGAGACAACCATTCATGAAATTGGTTCTCCAGAGCTGACCACAACTCCTCAGCTGTGTGACTCACATTTCCCAGACATTTCAATGTAAAAACCGCCTGATGACGTTGAGCCCTACTGCCAGCATAGTAAGGAGGTATGCAGGATCCCTTCTGCGCAGTTAGAAAGCTTGTGGCATGACCAGACAGGCTTTGGGTGCAGGTGGAAGACCGAGAGGAGGTTGAGGAGGCAGAAGCAGTGGAGGAACTTTGACATAAAGAGGATTGACGCACAACTCGTGGGGACGGCAAGACTTGGACAGCAGCCCCTTGTCCTGCTGTCACCATAGTTACCCAGTGCCCAGTCAGCGACATGTAACGCCCCTGTCCATGCCTACTCGTCCAAGTGTCTGTGGTGAAATGCACCCTGTCACACACAGAGTTTCTCAAAGAAGCGGTGATGTTATGTGCGACATGCTGGTGGAGCGCAGGCACACCTTTCTTTGAGAAGTAGTGCTGACTGGGCATCTGGTACTGGGGCACTGCGACGGACATAAGGTCTCGAAAATCCTCTGTGTCCACCAGGCGGAAAGGCAGCATTTCTGTAGCCAAGAGCTTGCAGATGGTGAAATTCAACCTCTTAGCTTTCTCATGGCTAGGAGGAAATGGTCTTTTACTTGTCCACATCTGAGGGACCGAGGGCTGGCTATTGTGCTTAGACGGGGTTGATAAGGGTGTCCCCGGCAAACTGCCGGTCTGTGAGGAAGATGCAGGCGGACATGTTAGGTTGCCTTGATCCAAAGGTGGTGCTATCGATGTCGGACAGCGCTCAACACCAGCTGGTGTTACCACCTCCAAAGAAAATGATGACCTGCCAATCACGCTGGCTGTTGCGGGTAAAGAGGTGGCAGGTCTGCGCCCCAAAACAGGTGTGACTGCTGTCCCCCCAGTCACAGAGGATGAAGAGGCCGCGGATGCACAAGATATGGCAGACGGTGGTTGGCCCGGCCGGCTAGGCCGCATTGTAGCACACGGAGCTTCCCACTGCAACTTATGCTTCATGTCCATGTGCCGGTTCATGCATGAAGTACTCAAACTATGTATTTTTTGGCCTCTACTTAGCTTTTGCTGACAAATGTTACAGATAACACGAGTTGGGTCATCTTTATCGATCTGAAAAAATGCCCAGGCTATGCAAGGCTTAGCACCCATGCGACCTGAAGAGCTACCACGACTTGTGGTGAGAGGCAGAGTTGTGTTTGAGGATGCAGTTGTTGACGTGCTTCCAGTACTACGTCTCTGTCCAGGAAGGCGCAACCTGACCTCGTCGTCACTAGCATCTTCCTCCACCTCCTCTGCTGACCTCATCTCTTGGCTGACTGTGGGTTGACAGTAAGTGGGATCTCCGACCTCATCATCATCACCCTGTGCGTTATCACACCCGTCGTCCTCAGAGCCAACCTGTTCCTGCCCTGACAAAAAACTAAAGTTGTCGCTCCAATCAGGTATTTGAGTCTTATCATCGTCTTCCTCATTGTCTCCACCAACAGGAGTTACAGTTTGGGAATGAGGGTCTACATTATGGTCAGAACCTTCTGCGTCTGGTCCTGGATCCGACTCATAAAGATTCTGGGCATCAGTGCAGATCATTTCCTCGTCTGGATTCACAGAAGCGCTGGAGTCGACCTCTGATTCCCAGGCTATAGTATGAGTAAACAGCTCTGCAGACTCAACCATCTGTTCTACCTCATACTCAGACGGGCAGCTGGAGATTTGGGAGCTGTGAGGAAGCAAGTGCGATTTGGGTGACACCTTTGAGGACTGGAGTATTTGTGATGTTGAAGTTGATGTGGAGGAGAGCCCACTTAAAGGAGCACTTGATATCCGTTGAAGCACCTGCTGTTTTTGTGCCTCATCTGGAATTTGTAGCGATTGGCGTGGCCGTAAGAAAGGGATCTTATCACATTGTCCGCTAAAAGAAGTAGACATTTTAGTTTGGCTGGAAGATGGTCTTTCTTCTGCAGATGTTACTGTTGCTTTAACACCTACCCCACGGACACAACCTTTTTTCCCCTTCCCAACACGCCTATTCCCCTTTCCACCAGCAGCAGGCCTTTTTCCACTCATTTTGGTGGTTAACTAATTCACAACTCTGGAGTTGTTTGCACAAAAAAACAATGGATGGTAACCGAGCAGAGCTGAGTGGCCAAACTGTGGTATTAGGCCAAAACTATTGGCTGGGTTAGATGCAGAAAAAAATTATTTTGAATTTGCAACCTGATGGAGGTCAGTATAGATGGATTAATAGAACAAGACCCACACACAGCTAGAAGCCCAATATTTTTTCAGAGGTAGATGCAGGAAAAAAATATATTCAGTTTGCAACCTGATGGAGGTCAGTATAGATGGACTAATACAACAAGTCCCACACACAGCTAGAAGCCCAAATATTTTTTCAGAGGTACTGTAGATGCAGATAAAAATTAGTTTTAATTTGCAACCTGATGGAGGTCAGTATAGATGGACTAATAGAGAAAGTCCGACACACTACTAGAAGGCCAAATATTTTTTCAGAGGTAGATGCAGAAAAAAATATATTCAGTTTGCAACCTGATGGAGGTCAGTATAGATGGACTAATAGAGAAAGTCCGACACACTACTAGAAGGCCAAATATTTTTTCAGAGCTAGATGCAGAACAAAATTATATTCAGTTTGCAACCTGATGGAGGTCAGTATAGATGGATTAATAGAACAAGACCCACACACAGCTAGAAGCCCAATATTTTTTCAGAGGTAGATGCAGAAAAAAATATATTCAGTTTGCAACCTGATGGAGGTCAGTATAGATGGACTAATACAACAAGTCCCACACACAGTTAGAAGCCCAATATTTTTTCAGAGGTAGATGCAGGAAAAAAATATATTCAGTTTGCAACCTGATGGAGGTCAGTATAGATGGACTAATACAACAAGTCCCACACACAGCTAGAAGCCCAAATATTTTTTCAGAGGTACTGTAGATGCAGATAAAAATTAGTTTTAATTTGCAACCTGATGGAGGTCAGTATAGATGGACTAATAGAGAAAGTCCGACACACTACTAGAAGGCCAAATATTTTTTCAGAGCTAGATGCAGAAAAAAATTATATTCAGTTTGCAACCTGATGGAGGTCAGTATAGATGGACTAATAGAGAAAGTCCGACACACTACTAGAAGGCCAAATATTTTTTCAGAGCTAGATGCAGAAAAAAATTATATTCAGTTTGCAACCTGATGGAGGTCAGTATAGATGGATTAATAGAACAAGACCCACACACAGCTAGAAGCCCAATATTTTTTCAGAGGTAGATGCAGAAAAAAATATATTCAGTTTGCAACCTGATGGAGGTCAGTATAGATGGACTAATACAACAAGTCCCACACACAGCTAGAAGCCCAAATATTTTTTCAGAGGTAGATGCAGAAAAAAATTAGTTTTAATTTGCAACCTGATGGAGGTCAGTATAGATGGACTAATAGAGAAAGTCCGACACACTACTAGAAGGCCAAATATTTTTTCAGAGCTAGATGCAGAAAAAAATTATATTCAGTTTGCAACCTGATGGAGGTCAGTATAGATGGACTAATAGAGAAAGTCCGACACACTACTAGAAGGCCAAATATTTTTTCAGAGCTAGATGCAGAAAAAAATTATATTCAGTTTGCAACCTGATGGAGGTCAGTATAGATGGATTAATAGAACAAGACCCACACACAGCTAGAAGCCCAATATTTTTTCAGAGGTAGATGCAGGAAAAAAATATATTCAGTTTGCAACCTGATGGAGGTCAGTATAGATGGACTAATACAACAAGTCCCACACACAGCTAGAAGCCCAAATATTTTTTCAGAGGTACTGTAGATGCAGATAAAAATTAGTTTTAATTTGCAACCTGATGGAGGTCAGTATAGATGGACTAATAGAATGATGCTATGCCCAAAAGATTTTACTTCACTAGGTGCAGTAAAAAAATTGGTATTCTATACACAGGTGGTATATCTTGCAACACAGATAGGCTACTCCACTGACTAACACACTCTGCAATAGGCCAAAAAGGATTAGCTTTGCTAGATTCAGCCAAATGCTGTGAAAAAAACTTGCACAGCACTGGCACAGACCTGCCTGGCAAAAACTGATAGGAACTGATGTAACCTAGTCCTGAAAAGGACTCCAATTACAATTAGTCTTTACTCCCACAACCTATCTATTTAAGAGCACAGACCTCCCTGATAAAAGTCGTAGGAAATACTGTAACCTAGTCCTTAAAAGGACTGCAATCACAACTATTCCCTACTCCCAAGCTATCTGTAGATTTGTGCGAAAATTGGCTTGAAATTAACAAGGTATAGCGCACACAGCAACAGCGGTGCCGTCTAACACGCAGCTGCAGCAGTGAGAAAATGGTGGCGACGGGGAAAATGGCTTGGTCTTATAGGGCAAGGACATGTGACATACACTGCCAATGACACATGCCCTTGCTTGTGTGAAAAAAAGCACTTCGCTCCGTGTGTGCGCTGCTGATAGGCTGACAGATTGCACCTCCCCACTGCAAATGCGGGAAAGAGAAAAAAAAATGGAGATCTTCATTGTTCCTGCAGAGATCCATCCCCTGCCCCTCCCCCCACCCCGCTGTACACTCAAACTGCGTATTAACATTAATTTTCATCATTACTGAGAAAAAATCCAGTTATGATTTTGGTGCACGAACAGTTATCGAACATAACCTCGAACAGCCGAATTTTTCTCAAATTGTTCGTGTTCGCCGAACGGCTCGAACACCGCCCAAAACAGCTCGAATTTGAGATTGGCGAACAGTTCGAGTAGAACAACGCTCATCTCTACTGGTGAGTCTGCTGCTGCACATTGCATCAAGTTGGAAAATTAATAGAGAAGTGGCTGCATATGTGCTTGACTGTCTACATTAACTTCTATGAGAGTTAGCCAAGCGAGCAAGTTTAGCTTTTTCAGAAGATCCCATAGAAGTCTTCCTAGAGGTAAAACCCACATCTCTCTGACATTTATCATATAACCATATAATTTCTATGTGTAATTATTTTGTGGCATTCGCAAGACAAGTATTAATCTTGGAGAATGGTATCTCAGTAGTAGAAATATATTTAAAGGTAATCTGTCAGCAGGTTTTGCTATGTAATCTGAAAGCAGAATGATGTAGGGACAGAGACCATGATTCCAGCAATGTATCACTTAGTTTACTGGGCGCAGCAGTTGTGAATGAATCACCGTTTTCAACTTAGGGAAGCTGACCAGACTGAATGTGTCTTAGAGCTAGAAAGAGAGAGGCAGGACAGAATTCCTCTCTGAGAAGAGTCTGCACAGGCCATGTGCAGAGAACCGCAAGTATCCGTGGTTGCTATGGACAATAGCTGTTTTGTTTGACCGAGCTGGGGTTAGCTCAGCCGTGTAGTCAGGGTCTGTTCTGTTAAGTTAGACAAGGCTAGGGATTTATGTTTAAGAATTTCTTTGGGTGCTGTGTAACCTGTGGAAAGCAATAGAAACTGCATGCGTTTGGACCAAAACTGCATTGCCTGTGTGAATGCTACCTAAGGCTTAATGCCTATCAAAGATAGTGAATCCCTACAATTGGTGGATGAAATGCGGGTGTGAAATTCCAGTGAGCACAGGCGAATTCAGTGTAAAGATTGAATGTCATGGGTTAATGCAGCTACAGCATTGTGAACACAGTCTGAAAACATGGAGTTGATTGTTAAGCAATTAGTCCAGCAGCAGCAGACCCAAAAGTAAACTAACAAACTTCTAATCCAGCAGTGTCAACAGCATCAGCAGGAGTTGTGGTAGCACTTAGTACAACAGCAGCAGCATCAGCAGCAGTTACAGCAGGTTCAGCAGCAGAATCAGCAGAAGATGGCGAACACGGGAGGCCTTGAAGAAAATGACTCTGGAGGATGATGTTGAAGCTTTCCTAACTGTCTTTGAAAGGGTGGCAGACAGGGAGAAACTGCCCTAGAGCAATGGGCAGAGGTTCTTGCTCGATAGCTTACTGGGGAACCGCATAAAATGTACCATGGTCTGGCCCAGCAGGATATCAAAGAGTACAGCGAGCTGAAGGTGGAGATACTGGCATCTTTGAAGTAACCCAGTCCGTCAGGATGCAATATGTTCACCTCTGGCGCCACCAAAGGGACAAGCCTTCCAGGTCCCAGATGTTTGACCTGTTACACCTGGGCCAGAAATGGCTGCAGCCTGAGACCTGCTCTCCAGCGCAAATGGTGGAAAGAGTGGTAGTGGACAGATTTATATACCTACTACTTAACTCTGGATAAAACTGGGTTGCCCAGGGAGATCCCCAGAACGCAAATGACCTAGTGAGAATGGTGGAAAAATACTTGGCTGTGGTGAACTCCCTGAGCAGTCAAGGGAGCCTGAGGTCACCTTTCAGGGACCAAAGATCTCCTCTGAGGGGCGTCCAAATACCCAGGAGGGGTCAAAGCCAGGTTCAAAGCTTAAAACTCGTACCATTATCTGCTGGAGGTGTCAAGTCCCGGGTCATATATCAGCCATTTGTCCCTTTACCTCAGAGCCGATGGACTGCAGCGTAGGCCGGAGCTACTCTTACTTCACCTACCCTGCCTGCAGTGCTGATCCTCATCCTGGCAAGGGGCCTCAGGAATACCAGGTGACTGTGAACGATGTCCAAGTGACAGGACTTCTGCACTCAGGGAGTTTGGTGACCCTTGAAAGGGTCACACTTCTGCATGTGCCAACCCGGGGAAGGTTGTATCTGTGGAGATGCCAAGAAATATCTCATGGCCCAGGTCAACATACGCACAGACTTTGGTTCCGTGTCCCACCAAGTGGGAGGGGTCAAGGACTTGTTGCATGCTATTGTAATCAGTCAAGATTTTCCAATGTTTTGTGACTTATGGGCTAAAGCTGTAGCACCCAGTAGTCCAGTATGTCGCCAGAAGTTGGCTATGGTAACAAAGTCACATGATGTAAACGGTTTATTTCCATTCACTGTACGGGCTAGAAAGGAGGATGAAGAAGCATCCCCTGTAGCCAATGACCCAGAGGAGCACTAGTACAACTTTGGGACTGCCCAGCCCAAAGACTTAACAGTATAAGGTACTCTGGAAAATGTAAATACGGGAGCTGATAGTCAGTTTCAGCAAGGGGCCAGGCATAATGAGCTGTTATGTCGAGGGAACAAAGTAAAGGGACAGGTAAAAGAGCCTCTCCTCAAGGCCCAAGTGGAAAATTTGAGCGGGTATAATCGGTCAGCTTGAGTGAGACAGTTTAAGCCTGGGGATAAGGTACTTGTGTTAGTGCCCACCAGTGAAAGCAAGTTGCTTACCCAGTGGCAGGAACCCTATAGGGTGGTGGAAAAGGTGGAGGAAGTCAACTATAAAGTACACCGACCAGGGAAAAGGAAGCCTTTGCCAATATATTTTGGCAACCTACTAAAACCCTGGAAGGATAGGGACCCGCTCAAAACCGCTGACTTGCTGACACTGTCAGAAGCCAACATGGCGAGTGTTAAAGTGGCAGAAACTCTGCCGCCTTCCTAAAGTCGGCACAGCCGAAAATCGATAGCTGAAAATAGGAGCATGTTTATGAGATACTAGGTCACCCTCGTGTCATCAAGCATGAGTCTCATGTTCGGTTCAATGTAAGGCACTGTAGGCTCTGTGTGTTGGCAGATGGTGCCTAGCCACTGGTTTTGAGCAGAAGGGGTGGCTATGTAGCAAAGCCAGGTAAGCGAGGGCTAATTCTTAGCACTACAGGTTAGTTGTTCTCCTTAAGCAGTCAGCTCAGGGAAGATGACCAGACTGAATGTGTCTTGGAGCTGGAAAGAAAAAGACAGAACAGAATTTCTCTCTCTGAAGAGCCTGCACAGGCCGTGTGCAGAGAACCACAAGTATCCGTGGTTGCTATGGACAATAGCTGTTTTGTTTGACCGAGCTGGGGCTAGCTTAGCCATGTGTGAGTAGTCAGGGTCTGTTCTGTTTAGTTAGCACCTGGGCAAGGCTGGGGATTTATGTTTATGAGTTTATTTTGGTGCCATGCAACCTGTGGAAAGCAATAAAAACTGCATGTGTTTGGACCAAAACTGTCTAATGTCTAATGCCTACCAGAGAGAGTGAATCTCTACAGTGTATACTTCAATTTTGTGTATACTTCAATATTCAACAAGGTAAATATGTTGAAATGAATATTTTCAAATTTCATAAAAATCAATAAATGTGGAGAGAAGCGGGATTTAACAAGCCATAATTGTTTCCTTATGAGTGTGAACTGATAAGCTGATTATACCACTAAAATCTAGTCGTGAGATCACTTCTTTGACTTGGCTTGGCTTGGAGTCCCTTAACCCCTTTCTGACGTATGACCTAATAGTACGTCTTGATAACCTGGGCCGATTGGACCAATGACATACTATTAGGTCATGGTCTTTAATGCGGTCCCCGGGGGTGTCACAGCTTCCCCACACCCACAATCGCTGTGATTGGCTGTTCAATTCTGAACAGCCAATCACAGCATTTTCACTGTTTCCGGCAATCAGATTGCCGGAAACAGTGATGTGCAGCCAAGGATCGGTGCTCCTAAGAGCACCGATCCTAGCCTGTTGCTAGGAGACCCCAGCCCTGACCCCAAAGCGCTATGATCGGTGCGATCGCCGATCACATCGATCGCACCGATCATAGCGGGACCGTGCAGTGACAGGGCGGTCATGGGACGGTGACCGGCTTGTTACCTGCCTGTTACCGCCCCATGACCCCCTGCAATGTGATGAAAGCCCCCAGACTCTTCTGATTTGAGCGATTGATGATGACATCGATCGCTCCAATCAGAGTACCTGAATACAGATGACCGGGCGGTCACAGGGAGGTGTCACCTCCCTGTGACCCCCTGTGGTGCGTGCTCTGCCCCAGCCATGTCTGATTGGTGATAGTGATTGCACCAATCAGATGGCTGGGGCACAGCATGCACCACAGGGGGTCACAGAGAGATGACACCTCCCTGTAACCGCCCGGTCACCTGTATTCAGGTACTCTGATTGGAGCAATCTATGTCATCATCGATTGCTCCAATCAGATTACCTGACCGGGAGGTGACTGGGTGGTGACCTCCACCTGTCACCACCCTATCACCCCCCTGTGACCGCCCTGCAGACCCTCACACTTGGTGAGGATATCTACAGAGCGGTCACATCTGATCTGTCTGTCGCTGGGCCTTGTAGTGCCACAGAATCTTCTGTGACACCACAAGACCGTCTTCTCACCTGCTCCAGTTGCTGCTGCTGCTGCTCTGGTCTCCTAGATCTTCTGCTCCAGCGTCCTGGGACTCCTGCTCCTGACCTGCTGTGGTTACTGCTCCAGAGCCCGCTGATGATCCTGCTGCTGATCCTGCTGAAGAACAGAGAAGACTTTGGTAAGTCCATCTCTGTTCTCCTCTCATCCACCCCAATCCCCCCTCTCCCCTCCCCCCTCTTTTTACCCCCCTTCCCATCATTTTTTTTTTTTTCGTGCATCCTGCAGCGGCCGAGCGCTGACCAGTGACTACGTCACTGATCAACGTCCGTGCTCGCTGCTTTTCAGGATTCTCTTGGTTCTGGTCTCCAGCTCCAGCTTTTGGAACAAAACCCCTCTTCATAATTTTCTAACTGGTCTCCTGTAGATGCAGTAGAAATGATGAAGTTTTGGGGCCTGGTCCTTCATATGGGGATCGTGAAGAAGCCAGAAGTTCGGCAATACTGGAGTGTTGACGTTTTATATAACACTCCAGTGTTCCGAATGGTCATGACCCGGACACGTTTTGAGGCCATCCACAAGTTCTTGCATTACAACGATAATGAAAGGTGTCCTGCATGCGATGACCTGAACCTTGATCGTCTTTTCAAAGTTCGGCCGGTCATCGAACACTTCAACAACAAGTTTGCTGAAGTGTACGTGCCCCAAAGGGACATCTGTGGGGATGAGTCCTTACATTGCTTTTAAGGGGCGGCTTGGATTCCGGCAGTACCTGCCCAGTAAGAGGGCCAGGTACGGAATCAAGCTGTATAAATTTTGTGAGAGTACCTCAGGGTACACTCACAAGTTTAGAGTTTATGAAGGGAAGGACTCCCGGATTTAACCCCCTGAATGCCCCCCTGTTCTGGGAGTGAGTGGGAAAATTGTGTGGGACTTGGTGCACCCACTGCTGGATAAATGTTATCATCTCTACGTGGATAACTTTTATACCAGTGTCCCTCTCTTCAAGTCCCTCTCTGCGCGACGTACCGCAGCCTGCAGTACTGTCCGCAAAAATCAAAAAGGCCTCCCAAAGACGCTAATTGGGTAGATGCTAAGAAGGGGTGAGAGCAGAGTCCAATGTAGCGACCACCTGCTGGTGGTCAAGTACAAGGACAAGAGGGATGTCCTTCTCTTGACCACCATACATGGTGATGGCAGCACCCACAGCACTGTACGAGGTTCCACTACACAGGTCGGCAAACCAGACTGTGTAGTGGGGTGCAACAAGTACATGGGGGGAGTTGATCTCTCTGATCAAGTCCTCCAGCCGTACAGTGCTTTGAGAAAGGCCAAGGTATGCTATAAGAGGTTGGCGGTGCACCTTGTACAGATGGCAATGCGCAACGCTTTCCTTCTGTCACAATGTGCAGGCCAGACTTCTGCGTCGTACCTTCACTTCCAGGAGACAGTTATCAAGGCCCTGATATTTCGCAGCGGTGACGAAGCGGGCCCCAGTACTTCCGGAACTGAAGGACCGAGAATTGTACCAGGCCAGCATTTCCCGGGGCAGATCCCTCAAGTCGCAAAAAAAGGTAAGTCACAAAAGAGGTGCAGAGTGTGTTATAAAAGGGGAATTCGCAAGGACACCATTTATCAATGTGACACCTGCCCCGACAAACCTGGCCTGTGCATGAAAGAATGCTTCAAAAAGTACCATACTTCCATGCACTACTAAATTAATTTCTGACGTATGACAACCTGATGAACACTACACAACTGACGTAGTGTTCGTCAGGTTGTCATACGTCAGTTGTGTAGTGCTCGCCAGGTTGTCCTACACAACTGGCGTATGACACTACATTATAAAGTTCAAAAATCAGCTACCACTTACAAAAAGGGGGCACTTGTTGGGCATTTCCACTGTTTAGGCCCATCAGGGGCTCTGAGAACGTGACATGATGCCCACAGACAATTCCATCAAAGTCTGCATTCCAAAGCGTCACTCCTTCCCTTCCGAGCCCAGACATGCGCCCAAACAGTAGTTTTCTCCAGCACATGGGGTATCAGCATACTCAGGGGAAACTGCACAACAGATTTTGAGGTCCACTTTCCCTTGTTACCCTTGTGAAAATATTTTTTTAACATTTTTGTGGAAAAAATGTTTTTTTTTTATTTTCACAAGTCAACATTATAATTTTCTGTGAGGCACCTGGGGGTTCAAAGTGATCACCACACATCTAAATAAGTTCCTTAAGGGGTCTAGTTTCCAAAATGGGGTCACTTGTGAGGGGGTTTCCACTGTTTAGGCACATCAGGGGCTCTCCAAACGCGACATGTGATCCGCTGTAAATATCAGCGAGTTTGGCATTGAAAACGTGAAAAATGGCACTCCTTCCCTTCCGAGCCCTGCAGTGCGCCCAAACAATGGCTTTCCCCCACATATGAGGTATCAGTATACTCAGGAGAAATTGCACAACTTTTGGGGTCCAATTTCTCCTGGTACCCTCATAAAAATAAAATTATTGCGGCAAAAAGATTGTTTTTGTAGAAAAAAAAATTTTTTTTTTCACGGCTCTACGTCATTCACCTTTGCAAAACACTTAGGGGTTCAAAGTGCTCACCACACATCTAAATAAGTTCCCTGAGGGGTCTAGTTTCCAAAATTGGGTCACTTGTGGGGGGTTTCCACTGTTTAGGCACATCAAGGGCTCTCCAAATGCAACATGGAGTCCGCTGTGAATTCCAACGAGTTTTGCATTGAAAACGTCAAATGGCGCTCTTTCCCTTCCGAGCCCTGCCGTGCGCCCAAACAATGGCTTTCCCCCACATCTGAAGTATCGGCGTACTCAGTAGAAATTGCACACCAACTTTTGAAGTCCAGCTTCTCCTAGTACCCTCGTAAAAATAAAAATATTGCGGCAAAAAGATTGTTTTTGTGGAAAAAAAATGATTTTTTTTTTCACGGCTCTACGTCATAAACCTTTGCAAAACACTTAGGGGTTCAAAGTGCTCACCACACATCTAAATAAGTTCCCTGAGGGGTCTAGTTTCCAAAATGGGGTCACTTGTGGGGGGTTTCCACTGTTTAGGCACATCAAGGGCTCTCTAAACACAACATGGGGTCCGCTGTGAATTCCAACGAGTTTTGCATTGAAAATGTCAAATGGCGCTCTTTCCCTTCCGAGCCCTGCCGTGCGCCCAAACAATGGCTTTCCCCAACATATGAAGTATCAGCGTACTCAGTATAAATTGCACAACAACTTTTGGAGTCCAGTTTCTTCTAGTACCCTTGTGAAAATAAAAATATTGCGGCTAAAAGATCATTTTTGTGGAAAAAAAAAGATTTTGGCTCTACGTCATAAACTTTTGCAAAACACTTGGGGGTTCAAAGTGCTCACCACACATCTAAATAAGTTTCTTAAGGAGTCTAGTTTCCAAAATGGGGCCACTTGTGGGGGTTTCCACTGTTTAGGCACATCAGGGGCTCTCCAAAGGCGGCATGGGGTCCGCTGTCAATTCCAGCGAGTTTTACATTGAAAACGTCAATTGGTGCTCCTTCCCTTCCGGGCCCTGCCGTGCGCCCAAACAATGGCTTTCCCCCACATATGAGATATCGGCGTACTCAGTAGAAATTGCACAACAACTTTTGGGGTCCAATTTCTCCTGGTACACTTGTGAAAATTAAAAAATTGCGGTCTAAAGTAAAATTTTAGTGAAAAAAAGTTAAATGTTCATTTTTCCTTTCACGTTCAATTAATTGGTGTGAAGCAGGTGAAGGATTAATAAACTTCTTGAATGTGGTTTTGAGTACCTTGAGGGGTGCAGTTTTTAGAATGGTGTCACTTTTGGGTATTTTCTGTCATAAAGACCCCTAAAAGTGATTTCAAATGTGATGTGGTCCCTAAAAAAAATGGTTTTGTAAATTTTGTTGGAAAAATTAGAAATCGCTGGTCAACTTTTAACCCTTATAGCTCCCTAATAAAAAAAAAATTTGGTTCCAAAATTGTGCTGATATAAAGTAGACATGTGGGAAATGTTATTTATTAACTATTTTGTGTGACATATCTCTCTGACTTAAGGGCATAAAAATTCAAATTTTGAAAATTGCAAAATTTTCCAAATTTTCACCAAATTTCCATTTTTTTCACAAATAAACGCAAGTGATATCGAAGAAATTTTACCACTGTCATGAAGTACAATATGTCACGAAAAACCATCTCAGAATCAGCGGGATCCATTGAAGCCAGAGTAGTTACCTCATAAAGTGACAGTGGTTAGAATTGTAAAAATTGGCCCGGCCATTAACATGCAAACTACTCTCGGGGGTAAAGGGGTTAAATTTATCAATAATGCATTTTCTATATTTTTAAACTGTGCAGTTTATCGTCCTATAGTAGAATTGTGTGTCAGTTGTGTGTACTTTTTTGTTTACTGGCAATTTGTAATATACTGTACAGTCATGGCCAAAAGTATTGAGAATGAGACAAATAGTAATTTTTCCAAAGTTTACTGCTTCATTTTTTGTAATGGCAATTTGCATATACTCCTGAATGTCAAAGAGTGATCAGCTTAACAGCAATTACTGTACTTGCAAAGTCAATATTTGCCCAGAAAATGAACTTTAACCCCCAAAACACATTTCAACATCATTGCAGTCCTGCCTTAAAAGGAGCAGCTAACATCGTGTTAGTGATTGATGTATTAACACAGGTGTGGGTGTTGATGAGGACAGGGCTGGCGATCAATCAGTCATGATTAAGTAAGAATGACATCACTGGACACTTTAAAAGGAGGCTGGTTCTTGGTATCATTGTTTCTCTTCAGTTAACCATGGTTATCTCTAAAGAAACACGTGCAGCCATGATTGCACTGCACAAAAATGGCCTAACAGGGAAGAGTATCGCAGCTACAAAGATTGCACCTCAGTCAACAATCTATCGCATCATCAAGAACTTCAAGGAGAGAGCTTCCATTGTTGTCAAAAAGGCTCCAGGGCGCCCAAGAAAGACCAGCAAGCGCCAGGACCGTATCTTAAAACTGTTTCAGCTGCGGGATCGGACTACCAGCAGTGCCGAGCTTGCTCAGGAATGGCAGCAGGCTGGTGCGAGTGCTTCTGCACGCACTGTGAGGCGGAGACTCTTTGAGCAAGGGCTGGTTTCAAGGAGGGCAGCAAAGAAGCCACTTTTCTCCAGAAAAAACATCAGGGACCGACTGATATTCTGCAAAAGGTACAGGGAGTGGACTGCTGAGGACTGGGGCAAAGTCATTTTCTCTGATGAATCCCCTTTTCGATTGTTTGGGACATCTGGAAAACAGCTTATTCGGAGAAGAAGAGGTGAGCGCTACCACCAGTCTTGTCTCATGCCAACTGTAAAGCATCCTGAAACCATTCATGTGTGGGGTTGCTTCTCAGCCAAGGGAATCGGCTCACTCACAGTCTTGCCTAAAAACACAGCCATGAATAAAGAATGGTACCAGAATGTCCTCCAAGAGCAACTTCTCCCAACCGTCCAAGAGCAGTTTGGCGCCCAAAAATGCCTTTTCCAGCATGATGGAGCACCATGCCATAAAGCAAAGGTGATAACTAAATGGCTCATGGAACAAAACATAGAGATTTTGGGTCCATGGCCTGGAAACTCCCCAGATCTTAATCCCATTGAGAACTTGTGGTCAATCATCAAGAGACGGGTGGACAAACAAAAACCAACAAATTCTGGCAAAATGCAAGCATTGATTATGCAAGAATGGACTGCTATCAGTCACGATTTGGTCCAAAAGTTGATTGTTAGCATGCCAGGGAGAATTACAGAGGTCTTGAAGAAGAAGGGGCAACACTGCAAATATTGACTTGCTGCATTAACTCATTCTAACTGTCAATATAACCTATTGGTACTCATAATATGATTGCAATTATATTTCTGTATGTGATATAAACATCAGACAAACACTAATAAAAACCAGAGGCCAGCAGATCATGTGAAAATATAATTTTGGTGTCATTCTCAAAACTTTTGGCCATGACTGTAGTATCTAAACATGTTACATTACTACCATACTGACACTGTTCTGTCTTTTATAGGCTCAGTAAGACTGGAGAAGAGGGAGCCTCTGGGCCAGGAGATGAAGAAAGAGCCTCACTGTCTGACACAGCTGTCCAATGAAAGGTCAGAGGATGGCCTGGGACATTCACACAGGGACTTGGCCCTGGATTCTTACCATTTCCATATGGCTCTGCAGCCGGTAATTTTCTCATTTTTATCTTGCAGAACTACTATTTTATTAAAGAAGTTGTCCACTACTTTTAATAGGGCATCAATGTCTGATTGTCCGGGTTCTCGCACCCAGAACCCCGCCAATCAGCTGTTATCTGTGCTGGCGGCTGCCGTCCGGAAGTACTTACTCGTGGTACTTCGCCGTCTTGCAGTAGTGGCCGCCGCGGTGTACTGTACATCTGGCTCCCATTGAATAGGAGGCGGATGTGTAGTACCCCATGGCGGCCACTACAGGTAGATGGCCAAGCACCGTAAGTATGTACTGTAAAATAATAATTGTTAAACCTCTTTTCTTAGAATCGTGCATTGTGCTGTTCCGCTATTATTGTAACTGACAACTGGGTGTTGCCATTCCCCTGTCAAAGGGGTGTATCTCTACTCAGGCTGTGTCAACACTGATTGGACAATATGACGGTATGTGGGGACATGCACCAAACTGGTCAAACCCAAGTGTGAACGTATTCAAAAATTTCTAAGAGGAATAACATAGGAACAACACAATTGACAAGAAAAAATGCTACAGGATTGTTATTTTAAGGGGTGTACATTTACTAAAAAACAAATATAAGGAGAATCCCCCAGGTCTAAATTTTCCTTATGATCATCTTGTGTCTTATTTTTTCACCTGATATTCTATGTCTGAATATTATATTTTATAAACTTAGTTTTTATTAGAATAAAAATATTTTACACGGGTAAAGCATTAAATGGCACATAACTGATTTACATAGTTACTGAAACAATAAGAGAAGAAAAGACAGAGAGAGAGAGAAGAGAGGGAAAAAACAAACAATAAAAAGGTGGGGTATGTATTTTTTTTTTAAATTTCATAAAGCATTCAAGGCAGCCCATGTTTGCATGAGGGTGACACCCTTCTAGAAAAGTAGATTATAGCTACAGTGCCTACAAGTAGTATTCAACCCCCTGCAGATTTAGCTGGTTTGATAAGATGCAAATAAGTTAGAGCCTTCAAACTGCAAACGAGAGTAGGTTTTATGAACAGAAGCATAAATCTTACAAACCAAAAAGTTATGTTGCTCAGTTGAATTTTATTAAATTTTAAACATAAAAGTGTGGGTCAATTATTATACAACCCCTATGTTTAATATTTTGTGGAATAACCCTTGTTTGCAATTACAGCTAATAATCGTCTTTTATAAGACCTGATCAGGCCGGCACAGGTCTGTGGAGTTATCTTGGCCCACTCCTCCATGCAGATCTTCTCCAAGTTATCTAGGTTCTTTGGGTGTCTCATGTGGACTTTATTCTTGAGCTCCTTCCACAAGTTTTCAATTGGGTTAAGGTCAGGAGACTGACTAGGCCACTCCAACACCTTGACTTTTTCCCTCTTGAACCAGGCCTTGGTTTTCTTGGCTGTGTGCTTTGGGTCGTTGTCTTGTTGGAAGATGAAATTATGACCCATCTTAAGATCCTTGATGGAGGAGCGGAGGTTCTTGGCCAAAATCTCCAGGTAGGCCGTGCTATCCATCTTCCCATGGATGCGGACCAGATGGCCAGGCCCCTTGGCAGAGAAACAGCCCCACAGCATGATGCTGCCACCACCATGCTTGACTGTAGGGATGGTATTCTTGGGGTCGTATGCAGTGCCATCCAGTCTCCAAACGTCACGTGTGTGGTTGGCACCAAAGATCTCGATCTTGGTCTCATCAGACCATAGAACCTTGAACCAGTCTGTCTCAGAGTCCTCCAAGTGATCATGAGCAAACTGTAGACGAGCCTTGACATGACGCTTTGAAAGTAAAGGTACCTTACGGGCTCGTCTGGAACGGAGACCATTGCGGTGGAGTACGTTACTTATGGTATTGACTGAAACCAATGTCCCCACTGCCATGAGATCTTCCCGGAGCTCCTTCCTTGTTGTCCTTGGGTTAGCCTTGACTCTTCGGACAAGCCTGGCCTCGGCACGGGAGGACACTTTCAAAGGCTGTCCTGGCCGTGGAAGGCTAACAGTAGTTCCATAAGACTTCCACTTACGGATGATGCTCCCAACAGTGGAGACAGGTAGGCCCAACTCCTTGGAAAGGGTTTTGTACCCCTTGCCAGCCTTGTGACCCTCCACGATCTTGTCTCTGATGGCCTTGGAATGCTCCTTTGTCTTTCCCATGTTGACCATGTCTGAGTGCTGTTCACAAGTTTGGGGAGGGTCTTAAATAGTCAGAAAAGGCTGGCAAAAGAGATCTTTAATCCACACATGTGAAGCTCATTATTCTTGGTGCCTAAACTACTTCTTAATACTTTTGGGGGACCAAACAGAATTCTTGTGGTTTGAGGGGTTGAATAATAAATGACACTCTGAATTAACTTTTAACGTTTTTTAAAAAAAAAAAAAAAAATTTGTACAAATGTCACAATGCCGAGTTAATTCCGCATGTGTCAACCAGCTAAATCTGCAGGGGGTTGAATACTACTTGTAGGCACTGTATATAGTATATTTTCTCTCTCTTTTTCTCCAATAATTGCATTCTGGTCTCGTGTTCATTTTCTTTTTTGTTCTCCGCTATTAATATATTTATATGCCTTTTAAAGAATAAATAAATCCATTGCCAAATATATACATTTATAGATTTCCAGCTGAAATATTCACAAAATTAACTACCTGTCTCAAATAAATTTAAAACGTCAGGGTGGCCTGCATTTTACTCTGTAATGATGTTCTAAAACATCACTGCATATTATAGCAGCTGCACAAGATCATGCAGCTGCAGGAACAAGGAACCGGATGTCAGACACAGACGGATTCCCCAAAGAGAAGGCAGAAATAGTTTATTACCATCTCTGTCTTTCCGGTCAATGTATACACAACACTTAAAGGGAATCTGTCAGCAGGTTTTTGCTATATAATCTGAGGGAAGCATTAGGTAGGGTCTGAGACACTGGTTTCAGCAATGTGTCACTTATTAGGCTTTGTGCTGTTATTCAATACAATGAGTGTTTTATCTGCAGGAGATTATCACTGCCAGACTAGCTCCCGCACGCATCCTGGTCCAACCATGCCCCAAGCACTGATTATCAGTTTACTGTCAATATACAGTGTACACATTTGCTAATCAGGGGTGTGGGTGGAGTCAGCTTTCTGAACTATGCTACATGCTACATCTAAAAACAGTGATCGTATCACAACTGCTGCACCTAGTAAACTAAGTGATACACTGCTGGTCGTTAGTGGTCATAAAAAAGTGAAAAACATATACACATATTCTACGCCCTACCCTGATTTTGCCTAATATCGTCAAAAAATAAATAAAAGAATATGAAAATAACATAAAAATTTGGCAAATTTTATATCACAAAAAAAGCTGCAAACATTATTTGAATATCCGAACGAGAAAATTTTTAGACCTCTTAAAGCCGAATGTGAGCAAAAAAAACTAAAATGTACCTGGTCAGTAATGGGGGAAAATGGCCTAGTCTTGAACTGGTATGCACTAAACTTTAGGTGTATGTCAATTTATGTTCCATCTGTCATCACAGAAGACCCACCACACCCACTCGAATGAGAAGTGCAGACTGACCTTCGTGCCTTCTCTGCTAATATTTGGCACTTGTGAATTATGTCCTGGTTTAGACTACCCATGGTGAAAAAGATGGGTATAATAATCTTTAAAGGTTTTGTCCACTACTTGGGCAACCCCTTCTCATTTCTCCTGTTTGGCCCCATTAAAATAAGAAATCTAATACTCACCTCCAGAGCTGGCACTGTTCCAGTGGTGTCGGCACTCGCGTTTCCATGGCTTACTTAAGGTTGTTAAGTCAGGCAAGCCCTGAGCCCAATCTGTGCCGGCATCACTGTCTCCACCTTCAGATGTATAAGTAATTAATAGGAGGTGAGTGGCCAACCGCACCTCTCACCGCTGGAAAGGTGCTAGCACCGGAGGTGAGTATAAGCTTTATTATTTTAACGAGGCCAAACATGGGGGATGAAAAAGGGTTGTCCAAGTAGTGGACAACCGCTTTAAGGACTACATATAATGTCTGTGTAATATGCATGCCCTTGATTTTGGTAGTCATTCTACAAAGAAACATAGTTTTCAATACATAGCAGCTCATAGAAACAAAACTGTGTTTTCTGATTTTGTTAGGCGTGAGAAAGAGTGAGGTTGTAAAGATGACATATTCTGGTTAAATTGGATTTTCTACACATGATGTGGGTTTAGATTTAGTTTAATGAGATAGAATGTTAGGCATTGGGCATTTGCTGGATCTGAAATGGATTCAGAGCCATCTGAGGATTCTGTGGTCTCCCACTCAGGTCCAGCCAGGGCTTATGTTGCACAGCATTTCCTTCAGTCCCAACACATAGCTAATGCACAAGATACTCAGGTTGTATCTCAGGTGTTTGTGCCTAGTACTATGAAGTATAGGTTGCGGACGGAGTTGGGGCTCCGGCAGCCTAAGTCCGAGATGGGCCGCACTGAGCATGTCCATGACATGGCGGACCGTGATTGGTGGTTCAGGAAGCAGCTGATCCGGTGACCTGGCACCGCCTGATTGGTCACTCGTGTCGTCACCAATGGTGCGACAGTGGGGCAGGGCTTAATCTTTAAAAGGCCCGCCCACAAACATGGCGGCACGCTCAGATCATTTGAGCTAGTTGTTTGGTTGTGCACGCATATCTCCAGAGCTCCTCTAAGAGCCATATTGAGCAGGTCGGCTCAGTCCAGTAGCATGCCGGCTGAGTGCACGAGTACCTGGCGGAAATCACTCCCGCACACTAACGTCTTCTCCTTACCGTAGCGCCTGTATCGCAGACAGGGCTACTGCTCCTAGTCCGGTCACACGTCTCCCTGCGGTTCTTGGAGATTGTGCGAACCGTCTTACCCTTTCCGTGTGCATTAACACGAAGGGCTAAGATTGTTGATAGGTGCGTCGCCGGTCGCTCTCCCTCCGTGCAGTTAACGGAGATAGAGCGTACCGCTTTACCCGTTCCTGTGTGAAGAAACACGGAAGGGTTTAACATCTAAGTTGTCGCTTGCCTTTCCACCCAGAAAGTGTTCGGCAGCAGTCCTCCAGGCTGCATCGCGGACCCCGGGGTCGGTTGCATTCCATTTAAATTAAGTTGTCTGCAACCGCCCTCCTAACAGTATCTGAGCGCCAGGGTCTTGCCGAACATGGCCGACAATCAGAAACTGCAGTGCTATATACAGCAACTTGAGGCCAGACTTGAGTCTCTGGAGCAAGCTGCCCCGGTCGCTGATATTACTGCAGTAGCTACCCAGGCGGCTTCTCTAGCAGCCAATATGATTAACTCGGCCGCAGTGAATGCTGCGACCACTGCAAATGCCCCATTACCCCGTTTTGCTCTCCCGGAAAATTTTTCTGGGGACAGTAAAGCCTGCAGGGGTTTTATTAATTTATGCTCCATTCACTTGGAGATGATGGAGGCACGGTTCCCCTCCGAAAGAGCCAAAGTGGGTTATGTCATCTCTTTACTCACCCACAGGGCTCTGGAGTGGGCTACTCCACTGTGGGAGCGGAATGACCCGGTAGTAACTAATGCGGGTTTTTTCCTTAAAGCCCTAAAGGGTGTTTTCCTGGGGCCTCAGGTCACACATGATACGGCCCTTAAACTGCTTGCGTTGATCCAGGGTTCGGCCACCGCCAGTCACTATGCCATCCAGTTCAGAACCTTAGCGGCTGAACTGGATTGGTCTGAGCGGTCGCTTATTCCTGTGTTTTGGAGGGGGCTGGCTGGGCATGTCAAAAATGCTCTATCTACCAGGGAGATTCCAACCTCCCTGGAGGAGTTAATCTCCCTAGCTAACCGAATAGATTTGCGTCATGCAGAACATAAGTTAGAGCTGGAGGTCCCTGGACCACAGTATCGGTTGGCACCATCATTTTCCAGACCCATTTCCAAACCCGCGGCTCCCGACCCGGAGCCTGAGGCTATGGACATATCCCGGACTGTCTCTAGCCCCTCTCGTCCCCGACCTGTACATCTCTTGGAGTGCCCCATTAATAAGGGTTCCGAGCAGTCGGGAGAACGAGTGGATTTAACCACCGTTGGAGTAGGTGCGTTAGATTCTGGGGCGCTTTCCTCTAAATTATTATGTAAGGTGACATTGTCCTTCGGCACAGCCACGGTTGCTGCCAAGGCCGGGGTGGATTCTGGTGCCGACGACAATTTTTTGTCACTCACATTTGCCCAGAGGCATGCCATCCCTATGGAGTCTCTGCCAAAGGCCATGGACATCAGGGTGGTCAACAGTTCTCGGCTGGACACACAGATTACTCATCAGTCAGTTCCCCTCACCATGTCGTTCCCTCAGGGTCACCTGGAGGTTATCTCCTTCCTTATTATCCCCGGGGGATTAGATGAGGTGCTATTGGGTCTTCTATGGCTACGTACTCATGCTCCACACATTGATTGGAGTACGGGGAGGATTTCTTCCTGGGGAAAGAATTGTGTGCCCCAATGTATGGTACCAGTCTCCCGGAGGGTAGCCCCTGAGCCTTCTACTAATTTGACCCCTGGCACAGATTCATTGTCTGTCCCCGAGACTCAGGTCTTGTCAGTTTATGTCGAAAAGAATCCCCGGATAGACCTTTTGTCCCAGTCCATGAATATGGCTAGGGACGATGACGAGCCCAGTCTTACTCTTCCCCCTGGGAGGATGTTCGTTCCTCTTAATCTACAAAAGGAGGTGCTCTCCTGGGCTCATGCCCCTAAGATCGGAGGTCATTTTGGGGTCAAACGTACCACTAAGTTCCTTCAACGGTCGTATTGGTGGTCCCGGTGGCACCAGGACGTTAAGGAAAATATTCTATCGTGTGCCATCTGTGCGAGAGATAGATCTTTCTGTCAAAGTCCGGCTGGACGTTGCCACTCGTTATCCGTGGCGGACTCCACAGATAGTGTGTCGGTTGACACTTCTTGTCATACCGCTCCCGTGTTCTATCCGGGCGACAGAGTGTGGCTCACGGCTCGCAAAAATAAAGTACGCAAGGAACCTGCCAACTTTGCCCCCCACTCTACTGGTCTATTTTAGCCTGAGGAGAGTGTCAAGTGGAGGAGGATGTTAAAGGGGGGAATAATGTTAGGCGTTGGGCGTTTGCTGGATCTGAAATGGGTTCAGAGCCATCATAAGGATTCTGTGGTCTCCCATTCAGGTCCAGCCAGGGCTTATGTTGCACAGCATTTCCTTCAGTCCCAACACCTAGCTAGTGCACGAGATACTTGGGTTATATCTTGGGTGTTTGTGCCTAGTACTATGAAGTATAGGTTGCGGGGGGAGTCGGGGCTCCGGCAGCCTAAGTCCGAGATGGGCCGCACTGAGCATGTCCGTGACATGGCGGACCGTGATTGGTGGTTCAGGAACCAGCTGATCCGGTGACCTGGCACCGCCTGATTGGTCACTCGTGTCGTCACCAATGGTGCGACAGTGGGGCAGGGCTTAATCTTTAAAAGGCCCGCCCACAAACATGGCGGTGCGCTCAGATCATTTGAGCTAGTTGTTTGGTTGTGCACGCATATCTCCAGAGCTCCTCTAAGAGCCATATTGAGCAGGTCGGCTCAGTCGGGTAGCACGCCGGCTGAGTGCACGAGTACCTGGCGGAAATCACTCCCGCACACTAGCGTCTTCTCCTTAGCGTAGCGCCTGTATTGCAGACAGGGCTACTGCTCCTAGTCCGGTCACACGTCTCCCTGCGGTTCTTGGAGATTGTGTGAACTGCTTTAGCGCCATTCCACATAGCGTAGCGCCTGTATCAAAGACAGGGCTACTGCTTCTCCCACGGTCGCACGTCTCCCTGCGGTTCTTGGAGATTGTGCGAACCGTCTTACCCTTTCCGTGTGCATTAACACGAAGGGCTAAGATTGTTGATAGGTGCGTTGCCGGTCGCTCTCAATCCGTGCAGTTAACGGAGATAGAGCGTACCGCTTTACCCGTTCCTGTGTGAAGAAACACGGAAGGGTTTAACATCTAAGTTGTCACTTGCCTTTCCACCCGGAAAGTGTTCGGCAGCAGTCCTCCAGGCTGCATCGCGGACTCCGGGGTCGGTTGTGTTCCATTTAAATTAAGTTGTCTGCAACCGCCCTCCTAACATAGAATGATATTATTTATTATAATATTATATCTATAGTCAATTACAACTAGATCCTGCCTTCTGTGTTGATATCACTAATACCTAAATCCTATAGATTCATGGTATCTGCCTTTTTGAATGTCAACCACTTGTACCCTACGGCAATGAACCGTTTAAGCACCTGAACTTCAGGAACACTGTCATGGTAGGATTTATGAAAGTCATGCACCTTGACCTCAGTGAGTTAATGAGGATTTATCTTCCAACACTAAGTGCTAAGCTTCTTTTAAGCAAAAGTGAAAATGAGGACATATGGTGCAAAAAGGGTGTTTCACGGTTTCATTGCTCACAGTGTAATGAAATAATGATAGCGATGATGATAATATAAGATTACTTGCTGCAGCTATCTGAATTACTCATATTGCTTTATTTATGTTTATTTATGAGATTTATCTCTGTTTTTGTATTAGCCAGCTGTATATCGAAACCTATAAATGTTTCATACACATTGATTGGGGTACCTAAGTGCAGTCCCCATTTTGTTGACCAGCATTTTGACTCTTTGTCTGTTTGCAAATATTAAATTCTTTGTTTATTTTAAACAAAAAAGAAGACATATAATATTGAAACATGCAATATTAAGCTGTACATATATATATATACAGCACAGACCAAAAGTTTGGACACACCTTCTCATTTAAAGCTGTTTCTGTATTTTCATGACTTTGGAAATTGTACATTCACACTGAAGGCATCAAAACTATGGATTAACACATGTGGAATTGTATACTTAACAAAAAAGTGTGAAACAACTGAAAATATGTCTTATATTCTTGGTTCTTCAAAGTAGCCACCTTTTGCTTTGATGACTGCTTTGCACACTCTTGGCATTCTCTTGATGAGCTTCAAGAGGTAGTCACTGGAAATCGTTTTCACTTCACAGGTGTGTCCTGTCAGGTTTAATAAGTGGGATTTCTTGCCTTATAAATGGGGTTGGTACCATCAGTTGTGTTGTGCAGAAGTCAGGTGGATACACAGCTGATAGTCCTACTGAATAGACTGTTAGAATTTGTATTATGGCAAGAAAAAAGCAGCTAAGTAAAGAAAAACGAGTTGCCATCATTACTTTAAGAAATGAAGGTCAGTCAGTCCAAAAAATTGGGAAAACTTTGAAAGTGTCCCCAAGTGCAGTTGCAAAAACCATCAAGCACTACAAAGAAACTGACTCACATGAGGACCGCCCCAGGAAAGGAAGACCAAGAGTCACCTCTGCTTCTGAGGATAAGTTTATCTGAGTCACCAGCCTCAGAAATCGCAGGTTAACAGCAGCTCAGATTAGAGACTAGGTCAATGCCACACAGAGTTCTAGCAGCAGACACATCTCTACAACAACTGTTAAGAGGAGACTTTGTGCAGCAGGCCTTCATGGTAAAATAGCTGCTAGGAAACACTGCTAAGGACAGGCAACAAGCAGAAGAGTGGAAATCTGTGCTTTGGTCTGATGAGTCCAAATTTGAGATCTTTGGTTCCAACCACCGTGTCTTTGTGCGACACAGAAAAAGGGAACGGATGGACTCTACATGCCTGGTTCCCACCGTGAGGCATGGAGGAGGAGGTGTGATGGTGTGGGGGTGCTTTGCTGATGCCACTGTTGGGGATGTGTTCAAAATTGAAGGCATACTGAACCAGCATGGCTACCACAGCATCTTGCAGCAGCATGCTATTCCATCCGGTTTGCGTTTAGTTGGACCATCATTTATTTTTCAACAGGACAATGACGCCAAACACACCTCCAGGCTGTGTAAGAGCTATTTGACCAAGAAGGAGAGTGATGGGGTGCTACGCCAGATGACCTGGCCTCCACAGTCACCAGACCTGAACCCAATCGAGATGGTTTGGGGTGAGCTGGACCGCAGAGTGAAGGCAAAAGGGCCAACAAGTGCTAAGCGTCTCTGGGAACTCCTTCAAGATTGTTGGAAGACCATTTCCGGTGACTACCTCTTGAAGCTCATCAAGAGAATGCCAAGAGTGTGCAAAGCAGTCATCAAAGCAAAAGGTGGCTACTTTGAAGAACCTAGAATATAAGACATATTTTCAGTTGTTTCACACTTTTTTGCTAAGTATATAATTCCACATGTGTTAATTCACAGTTTTGATGCCTTCGGTGTGAATGTATAAGTTTCATAGTCATGAAAATACAGAAAAATCTTTAAATAAGAAGGTGTGTCCAAACTTTTGGTCTGTACTGTATATATATATATATATACAGTACAGACCAAAAGTTTGGACACACCTCATTTAAAGGTTTTTCTGTATTTTCATGTCTATGAAAATTGTACATTCACACTGAAGGCATCAAAACTATGAATTAATACATGTGGAATTATATACTTAACAAAAAAGTGTGAAACAACTGAAAGTATGTCTTATATTCTAGGTTCTTCAAAGTAGCCACCTTTTGCTTTGATGACTGCTTTGCACACTCTTGGCATTCTCTTGATGAGCTTCAAGAGGTAGTCACCGGAAATGGTCTTCCAACAATCTTGAAGGAGTTCCCAGAGATGCTTAGCACTTGTTGGCCCTTTTGCCTTCACTCTGCGGTCCAGCTCACCCCAAACCATCTCGATTGGGTTCAGGTCTGGTGACTGTGGAGGCCAGGTCATCTGGCGTAGCACCCCATCACTCTCCTTCTTGGTCAAATAGCCCTTACACAGCCTGGAGGTGTGTTTGGGGCCATTGTCCTTTTGAAAAATAAATGATGGTCCAACTAAACTTAAACCAGATAGAATAGCATGCCGCTACAAGATGCTGTGGTAGCCATGCTGGTTCAGTATGCCTTCAATTTTGAATAAATCCCCAACAGTGTCACCAGCAAAGCACCCCCACACCATCATGCCTCCTCCTCCATGCTTCACGGTGGGAACCAGGCATGTAGAGTCCATCCGTTCACCTTTTCTGCATCGCACAAAGACATGGTGATTGGAACCAAAGATCTCAAATTTGGACTCATCACACCAAAGCACAGATTTGCACTGGTCTAATGTCCATTCCTTGTGTTCTTTAGCCTAAACAAGTCTCTTCTGCTTGTTGCCTGTCCTTAGTAGTGGTTTCCTAGCAGCTATTTTACCATGAAGGCCTGCTGCACAAAGTCTCCTCTTAACAGTTGTTGAAGAGATGTGTCTGCTGCTAGAACTCTGTGTGGCATTGACCTGGTCTCTAATCTGAGCTGCTGTTAACCTGCGATTTCTGAGGCTGGTGACTCGGATAAACTTATCCTTAGAAGCAGAGGTGACTCTTGGTCTTCCTTTCCTGGGGCTGTCCTCATGTGAGCCAGTTTCTTTGTAGCGCTTGATGGTTTTTGCAACTGCACTTGGGGACACTTTCAAAGTTTGCCCAATTTTTCGGACTGACTGACCTTCATTTCTTAAAGTAATGATGGCCACTCGTTTTTCTTTACTTAGCTGCTTTTTTCTTGCCATAATACAAATTCTAACAGTCTATTCAGTAGGACTATCAGCTGTGTATCCACCTGACTTCTGCACAACACAACTGATGGTCCCAACCCCATTTATAAGGCAAGAAATCCCACTTGTTAAACCTGACAGGGCACACCTGTGAAATGAAAACCATTTCCGGTGACTACCTCTTGAAGCTCATCAAGAGAATGCCAAGAGTGTGCAAAGCAGTCATCAAAGCAAAAGGTGGCTACTTTGAAGAACCTAGAATATAAGACATATTTTCAGTTTTTTCACTTTTTTGTTAAGTATATAATTCCACATGTGTTAATTCATAGTTTTGATGCCTTCAGTGTGAATGTACAATTTTCTTAGTCATGAAAATACAGAAAAATCTTTAAATGAGACGGTGTGTCCAAACTTTTGGTCTGTACTGTATATATATAAACACAATACTGTACAAAAGTTTCAGAAGAAGTGGAAAAGAATGCTGCAAAGTAAGAATTCTTCTAGGTACACTTGCCCACAGATTTTGAGGGAACTCAGCAGATCGGTTGTTCCAAACATCTCAGCGAAGTGACTACTGAATTGTTGATGTGGGTTTGTGAAAATCCTTCTATATCTTCTTGTAATTCCAGACAGACTCAATGATGCTGAGATCAGGGCTGTGATGGGGCAAATGATCACTTCCAGGACTCATTGTTCTTCTTTATGCTAAAGATGGTCCTTATTGACATTGGCTGTATATTTGGGATCATTGTCCTGCTGCAGACACCTCCCTGATGGTATTGCATGATGGATAGCTATCTGGCTATATTTCTCAGTGTTGAGGTCACCAATAAATGATTAATATTGAGCAGCGTAGACACTATGCGCTGCTAAGGAGGCTTAGTGCAGCAGGTAAAAAGCACATCCAGTGCTGCCAAGTTCATTAAGAGTCACATGACAATTAATAAATTCTAAGTCTCTTCTTCAGTGGTGTTTGCCTCTGTGCACTGTGCCAAAAATGCTACTCCAGTCAGGAATTGGAATAGCATTTCTGCCATACAAAACGCTAGCACTTTTGATGTCCTGCCACAGCTCCTCACCAGCTCTAGCAATTTCGGTGGAGCTGATTCAAACTGGCATGGAAAAGCCAAAAGTTGAAAAATTGATGCCCCACACCTCGTTGCGCAAAAATTAAGCAACTTTTCAAAGCTTTCATGCCAGTTTTCAGGCGTAACAGCTCTGATGAATCCACCCCATCATGCTAACTCCTCCTAAAATCTCCAATAGTGCTATCAGGTCAAAATTGGCAGCAACCAGGGGTACCCAGCTACAGCCTTGTACTATTTGGAGAAATCAAACCTGAAGTGATGTTCAGAAAGAAGTATTGTAGCCAAAAACTATACCTTTGACATGAAAGTAAGGTCAAGTGACTCAATTATGCAGAAAAGCATAGGACCTGGGGTGCAGAAAAAAAGCAGCATGTGCTCTGGACTGATGAATTAAAAGGTGAAATATTATTCTGCAACAAAAGGCAGTTTGTTTGCTAAAGGGCTGGAGAATGCCACAATAATGAGTGTCTGCAAGCAACAGTGAAGAATGGTTGAAGATTCCTTGAAAGTTTGTGGCTGCATTTCAGCAAATGTAGTTGGGGATTTGGTCAAGATTAATGGTGTCGTCAATGCTTGGAAATACAGGCAGATTCTTATTCATCATACAACACCATCATTGAGCGTCTGATTGGCTCCAAATGTATTCTGTAGCAGATCAACAACCATAAACATATAGCCAATGTCATTAGGAACTATCTTTATCAAAAAGAATAACAAGAAGTCCTAGAAGTGATTATATGGCCTCCATAGAACCTTGATTTCAACATCATCAAGTCTGATCTGGGATTGCATAAATATATAAAAGGATTTGCACAAGTCTACATCTACAGAAGATACGTGGTTAGTTCTCCAAGATGTTGGGTCAACCTCCCTGCCAAGTTTCTTCAAAAACTGTGTACCTAGAAGAAATAATGCTTTGATGCTCTTTTAAAGGTAAAGGGTGGAAATTTAACATTTTTTTCGAACACGTATTTCATAGTGTATGCATAATTATTACCAATATTTTGTAGTTCACAAATGATGAAAGTAGTATTTAATGTCCAAAATCTAGTGATCAGAGACCAGGCTACTAATACAATATGAGGGATAGTGATTGAAAGATGGTATAAGATGAGGGGCATTTCCAGAAAGCATAAGGCTTAATCAGGGGCGTACATAGAAATCATGGTGCCCCATAGCAGAAGCTCTAATTGGGCCACCCCCCGCCCAAAAAAAATAAACAAATATTTGTCTGTGTCACAGAAGAGCAGATCTCACAACTTTCCAGCCTTTACTTAGTCATTTTCCTCCTGCTGAAGTCCTAGATTCCTCTTTCATTGCCCCATAAAGTATGATGCCAATAAAAGTTCCCCCCCTAAACACAGTATGATACCCCTATGGTGCTTTCCTCCACATTAGCCTCCACATGCACAGTATAATGACCCTATTGAACCCCACTTCAACTCCCAAGGCAAAGTATGGTGACCACAACACAGTATGATCCCCCAACTGTGACTCCCACACAGCTCTCCACACAGTATAATGGCCCGCACTAGCCCTCCAAACAGTATGATGGACCCCACACAAACCTTCACACCGTATAATTACTTTCATACAGTATAATGGCCCCCCACATAGCCCTCAAAATATTATAATGGCCCCACATAGCCTTCGATATAGTATAATACGCCACCCATAATCCTCCATATAGTATAATGCGCCACCCATAATCCTCCAAATAGTATAATGCGCCCCCCATAATCCTCCATATAGTATAATGAACTTCCCATGGTCCTCCATAGAATATAATGCACTCCCCATAGTCCTCTATACAGTATATTACACACCCCATAGGGTAAAATGCAGCCCCCATATAGTATAATGCACCCCACAGTCCTGCAGTATTATGGGCACCACGTACTCACTGATTTTAAAATACAGTATATTTTAAATAAACTGACCTGAGTATAAGCTGAGGCAACTAGTTTTACCACAA
This sequence comes from Phyllobates terribilis, assembly GCF_046119375.1. Lineage (NCBI taxonomy): Eukaryota > Metazoa > Chordata > Amphibia > Anura > Dendrobatidae > Phyllobates > Phyllobates terribilis. The sequence continues at coordinate 199,284,264 of NW_027362762.1, read as the reverse complement.
ACAACTTGGAAAACGTATTGACTCTAGTATAAGCCTAGGGTGGGAAATGCAGCAGCTACTGATAAATTTCCCCATCCTGGCATGTATGGCACCCCTCATCCCCCAATCCTGGTACATATGGCACCCCTCATCCCCCAATCCTGGTACGTATGGCACCCCTCATCTCCCAATCCTTGTACGCATGACACCCCTCATACCTCAATCCTGGTACATATGACACCCCTCATCCCCCAATCCTGGTACGCATGTCCTCCTCATCACCTAATCCTGGTATGCATGGCCCCCTCATCCCCAATCCTGGTATGCATGGCCTCCATCATCCCCCAATCCTGGTATGTATGACCTCCTCATCCCCCAATCCTGGTATGCGTGGCCCTCCTCATCCCCCATTCCTGGTATGCATGGCCCCCATCATCCCCCAATCCTGGTATGTATGGCCTCCTCATTCCCCAATCCTGATATGCATGGCCCCCCTCATCCCCCGATCCTGGTATGCATGGCTCCCCTTCAGGGCCGGCGTCAGCACCCGGCGCACCCGGGCAAATGCCGGGGCCCTGAGCAGGCAGAGGGGCCCACTGGCGGTCGCGCACCCCGCTGGGCTATGGGCGGAGGAGAGCGGTGTCAGCGCCCGCCCTTCTCCGCCGCTTGCTCAGGGCCCCGGCAGCTGGATACTTACCTCTCCCCGTGCCTCCGCAGATCAGCTGTCTTCCTGCTCTGCGCTCCCTGTGACGTCTCAGGTCAGAGGGCGCGGTGACGTCTTTACACCGCGCCCTCCCCTGAGCCGTCACAGGGAGCGCTGAGCGGGAAGACGCTGACAACGCTGGAGTTCGGACCCGAGCAGCGGGCAGCGGGCAGCAGGTAGCAGGTGAGGAGAAGGGAGGTGAGTATTTGATTTTTTTTTTTTTTATGTATGGAGGCATGGGGCAGTATAAAGAGAAGGGGGGGGAGGGGGTGGCATCCTCCATGGAGCATTATAAAGAGAGGGGGGGGCATCCTGCATGAGGCATTATAAAGAGGGGGGGTGACATCCTGCATGGGGCATTATAAAGAGGGGGGGTGACATCCTGCATGGGGCATTATAAAGAGGGGGGGGACAGCCTGTATGGGGCATTATAAGGTGGGGAACAGCCTGCATAGTGCATCATAAGGGGGGGGGCAGCCTGTATGGGGCATTATGTGGGGGGTAACAGCCTGCATGGAGCATTATAAGGGGGGGACAGCCTGTATGGGGCATTATGTGGGGGGTAACAGCCTGCATGCAGCATTATATGGGGGCCAGTATCCTGTATGGAGCGTTAAAAGGGGACCGGTATCCTGTATGGAGCGTTATAAGGGGACCGGTATCCTGTATGGAGCTTTATATGGGGGCCAGTATCCTGTATGGAGTTTTATAAGGGGACCAGTATCCTGTATGGAGCGTTATATGGGGACCGGTATCCTGTATGGAGCATTATATGGGGGCCAGTATCCTGTATGGAGTTTTATAAGGGGACCAGTATCCTGTATGGAGCGTTATATGGGGGCCAGTATTCTGTACGGAGCCTTATATGGGGGCCAGTATTCCGTATGGAGCCTTATATGGGGGCCAGTATTCCGTATGGAGCCTTATATGGGGGCCAGTATTCCGCATGGAGCCTTATATGGGGGCCAGTATTCTGCATGGAGCCTTATATGGGGGCCAGTATTCCGCATGGAGCCTTATATGGGGGCCAGTATTCCGCATGGAGCCTTATATGGGGGTCAGTATTCCGCATGGAGCCTTATATGGGGGCCAGTATTCCGTATGGGGCCTTATATGGGGGCCAGTATTCCTTATGGGGCCTTTTATGGGGGCCAGTATTCCGTATGGGGCCTTATATGGGGGCCAGTATTCCATATGGGGCCTTATATGGGGGCCAGTATTCCGTATGGGGCCTTATATGGGGGCCAGTATTCTGTATGGAGCGTTATATGGGGGACAGTATTCTGTGTGGAGCGATTCACCGGTTTCTGAGCTATTGTGGAATTTACAATAGATATCACTCATGTAATGTAAGAAGTGAAATCTTTGCATTGTACTATATATATATATTTCTCCGCCGTATCTCTGCATCATGAATCATGGTATGTGTTAAAGGGGCCCACTGAGACTCTTTCGCCCGGGGCCCAGAAAAATCTGGAGCCGGCCCTGCTCCCCTTATCCTCCAATCCTGGTATGTATGGCCCCCCTTATCCCCAAATCCTGGTATGTGTGGGCCTCCTCACCTCCCAATCCTGGTATGTGTGGGCACCCTCATCCCCCAATTCTGGTATGCATGGCCCCCCTCATCCCCCAATCCTGGTATGAGTTGCCCCCTCCTCCCCCAATCCTAGTATGTGTCGGCCCCCTCATCCCCCAATCCTGGTATGTGTGGCCCCCTTATTTCCCAATCCTAGTATGTGTCGGCCCCCTCTTCCCCGAATCCTGGTATGTGTGGCCCCCTTATCTCCCAATCCTGGTATGTGTTGCCCCCTCATCCCCCAATCCTGGAATGTGTGGCCCCCCTCATCCCCCAATCCTGGTATGCGTGCCCCCCCTCATCCCCCAATACTGGTATGCATGTCCCCCATCATCCCCCAATCCTGTTATGTATGGCCCCCCTTATCCCCCAATCCTGGTATGTGTTGCCCCCTCCTCCCCCAATCCTAGTATGTGTCAGCCCCCTCATCCCCCAATCCTGGTATGTGTGGCCCCCTTATCTCCCAATCCTGGTATGTGTCTCCCCCTCTTCCCCCAATCCTGGTATGTGTGGCCCCCCTCATCCCCCAATCCTGGTATGCATGGCCCCTCTCATCCTCCAATCCTGGTATGTATGGCCCCCTTATCCCCCAATCCTGGTATGTGTGTGCCTTCTCATCCCCCAATCCTGGTATGCATGGCCACCCTCATCCCCCAATCCTGGTATGTGTTGCCCCCTCATCCCCCAATCCTAGTATGTGTCGGCCCCTTCAACCCCCAATCCTGGTATGCATGGCTTCCTCATCCCCCAATCCTGGTATGTGTGTCCCCCCTCATCCTCCATTTCTGGTATGTGTGGCCTCCTCATCCCCCAATCCTGGTATACATGGCCTCCTTATCCCCCAATCCTGGTATGTATGGCCTCCTCATCGCCCAATCCTGGTATGTGTGGCACCCCTCATCCCCCAATCCTGGTATGTATGGCCTCTTCATCCCCCAATCCTGGTATGCATGGCCCCCCTCATCCCCCAATACTGGTATGCATGTCCCCCATCATCCCCCAATCCTGGTATGTATGGCCCCCTCTTCCCCCAATCCTGGTATGTGTGGCCCCCCTCATCCCCCAATCCTGGTATGCATGGCCCCTCTCATCCTCCAATCCTGGTATGTATGGCCCCCCTTACCAACCAATCCTGGTATGTGTGGGCCACCTCACCTCCCAATACTGGTATGTTTGGGCCCCCTCATCCCCCAATCCTGGTATGCATGGCCACCCTCATCCCCTAATCCTGGTATGTGTTGCCACCCTCATCCCCCAATCCTAGTATGTGTCGGCCCCCTCATCCCCCAATCCTGGTATGTGTGGCCCCCTCATCCCCCAATCCTGGTATGTGTGGCTCCCCTCATCCCCCAATCCTGGTATGTATGGCCCCCTCTTCCCCAATCCTGGTATGCGTGGCCTCCTCATCCCCCAATCCTGGTATGTGTGTCCCCCCTCATCCCCCATTCCTGGTATGTGGTCTCCTCATTCCCCAATCCTGGTATGCATGGCCTCCTCATTCCCCAATCCTGGTATGTGTCCCCCCTCATCCCCCATTCCTGGTATGTGTGGCCTCCTCATCCCCCAATCCTGGCATGCATGGCCTCCTCATCCCCCAATCCTGGTATGTATGGCCTCCTCATCCCCCAATCCTGGTATGTGTGGCACCCCTCATCCCCTAATCCTAGTATGTATGGCCTCTTCATCCCCCACTCCTGGTATGTGTGTCCCAATCACTTTACACATAAAAAAAATAAACACTTATACTCACCTTCCTTACCTTTGCTCCAGCACTGCTTTGTCCTGTCCAGTATAGCTGTCTAAAATGTATTTTGCTTTCTAAAAAATTAAACAGCAAAAAATAGAGAAAAGGTCAGCTCAACTTACTCAGACATCAGATGCACGCAACAGCTGGCAGTGCCCCGGGAAAATAGCAAGAGAACAAAGGAATAGTCCAGCATCAAAACGTCTTCTTAAAATCAATGAGTCCTTTATTGGAAAAATAATTAAAAAAACGTACATATAAGTCACAACCCCATGGGGGGGAGGTAGTAAACAGACGCGTTTCAGACCTTCAGGTTCTTAATCATTGCATGAGTGTCCAGTCCAAACTGGTGGGTATATATACTGTGCCTAGCTTGGACACGTGCTCACAATGAGACCAATCGCAGACAAACAATGCAACAATGGAGGATTTATTTATTGGAAACCAGGGCACCACAAGGTATGAACGATAGACACGACTTAATTTATCATTACAATTAATTATTTATGCAGTAATTTTTTACAGCATTATATATGTCAGTATGCATATATATATATATATATTGTTTTCTTATCGCATTAGAATTACCCTTTTGTATACCATATCTGCATTTTTGTGCTCTTTCGTTACAATTGCACCAGTTCTTCTGTTATAAGTTGCAACGCCCATCTTGGTGTGGAGATTGTTGGTTTTAATTATGCTAATTTGTTTGTTTTTAATTGTTTGTCTGTGATTGGTCTCATTGTGAGCACACAATGGCGTCTGTTTACTACCTTCCCCCGTGGGGTTGTGACTTATATGTACATGTTTTTAATTATTTTTTCCAATTAAGCACTCATTGATTTTAAGAAGACGTTTTGATGCTGGACTATTCCCTTGCTCTCTTAATAAATTAAACAGGTTCTTCAGTTTCAATAAGCAAGTTTTATTTAACTCAATGCTGTAAATTTGCAGTAGAAAATTTGCTTTCAAAATTCAGAAATAATGGAATATCACTATAATATTTTAGGTAATACATGTAAGTCTATAAACTTCAATGGTAAAAATGTACTAAAACATGTGCCAGAATTCTGGCACAAATTGTGTAAAAAGGTGTCTGTATGTGGTGTCCATCAAACTGTATTGTGTGTTTTAGGCTATGTGCCCACGTTGCGGAAATTAAGCGGAAAATTTGCGCTTCATTTCCGCATGTCCTTTCCCGGAAAAACGCATGCGGTATTTCGCAAGCGTTTATAGCGCGTTTTTCGCACGTTTTCGCCATGCGAAATTGCCTTGCGGTTTTTAATGCATTGAAAAGGCAATTCTGCTTGCGGAAATGCAAAATGAATTGACATGCTGCGGATTTTTGTGCGCATCAAAAACGCTGCGGAAAAATCCACAGCATGGGCATAGAACTTGTGGATTCTCATTGGGGACCATGGGGTGCGGAATAACAAGCCTTTTACAAGCGTTTCCGCTGCGGAAATTCCGCATCAAATGCGGTTGTAAAACGCTACTTGGGCACATACCCTTAGAGACTTTGTAGATCTTTTTTGAAAAGTGTTTAGAATAGGGGAATGGCTGGGAGTTGTAAAATATATAAAAGGGTATAGGAAAAAGTCGTAAAATGAAGGGGGTCGACTTGTTCTGCAAAAAACAAGCCCTCACTGAAATCTGCCAACAGTGGAAAAAATGTTATAGCTCTCAGACTATGGTGATTCAATAATTATTATATGCAAAAAAAAGTGTTCTAAATGCAGAAGTAGCAAAACATAAAAAACTATATCAATCTAGTACCACTGTAATAATACTGACCTGAGGAATAAAGTTCTTATCACTTTTACTATACAGAGAACGGTGTAAAAAATAAAGAAGGAAAAGCAATTTCTGAAGTGCTGTTTTTTGTTCATTTTGCCTTCCAATATCAAAATAAAAAGCAATCAAATGACATTATGTACCCAAAAATGACACCAATAAAAATGTCAACTCATCCTGCAAAAAAAGCCCTCATACAGGTTTGTCAGCAGAAGAAAATCCCAAAATTTTAATTCTCAGAATATGGCAATGCAAGATCAAATAATTATTTGTAAAAAAGTGTTTGTAATAAGCAAGGAAAAACATAAAACCTACATAGATCTGGTATCACTGTAATAGTAGTGTCCCAAAAATAACACCATTTTATCACTTTACTGCTCAGTGAAAAAATGTGAAAATAACAATGATTTCAGAATTGCGGTTTATTTATATTGACTCCCAAAAATTGAATAAAAATGGATCAGAATATGTAATTTAACCCAAATAGTAGCAAGGTGTTACGCTCGCGCCCGGACTGACTGGCGTGAGCGTGATTAGTGATCCCACTGTACCATGAACCGAGGAGTGCCTGGAGGGTCCTAACTAAGTATCAACCCGATCCGACCAAGGTCGCACGGCGGCTTAGTCGACTCCGTGGACCAAGGAGGAACCGAGCAGAGGGACCAGGTGCGACTCCAGGTCAGACCCCGGTCACAGCTGTTTACCCACACCGGGGAATGCAGGAACAGGCAGGTTAGACTGGCATACAGGCAGGTGGGTATTGGCAAGTACGGCTGGTATGCAGACAGGTGGGTACTGGCAAGTACGGCTGGTATTCAGACAGGTGGGCACTGGCAAGCACGGCTGGTATGCAGACAGGTGGGCACTGGCAAGCACGGCTGGTTTGCAGACAGGGAGATACTGGCAAGCACGGCTGGAGTGCAGACAGGGAGGTACTAGCAGGTTGGAGCGCAGGCTGGATAAGGTCCAGTACAGACTGGGAGACAGGTACAGAGCCGCAGATGCGGTAGACAAGCAGAGTAAAGCGAAACCGCCGGAGCGGAGGACAAGGCGGAGCGGAGGACAAGGCAGAGCAGAGAGGAACTGCTGGTGTGGTGAGCAAGCAGAGTGGAGCGAAAACCGCAGGTGCGGTGGGCAAGGCAGAGCAGAGAGAAGCCGCCGAAGCGGTGGGCAAGGCAGAGCAGAGAGAAACCGCAGGTACGGTGGACAAGGCAGAGCAGAGCGGAACCGCCGGATTGGTGGGCAAGGCAGAGCAGAGAGAAGCTGCCGGAGTAGTGGACAAGTCAGAGCAGAGAAAAGCCGCCGGAGCGGTGGGTAAGTCAGAGCAGAGAGAAACTGCCGGTGCGGTGAGCAAGGCAGAGCAGAGAGAAGCCGTCGGAGTGGTGGGCAAGTCAGAGCAGAGAGAAACCGCCGAAGCGGTGAGCAAGGCAGAGTAGAGAGAAACCGCCGGAGCGGTGGGCAAGTCAGAGCAGAGAGAAACCGCCGGAGCGGTGGGTAAGGCAGAGCAGAGGGAAGCCGCCGGAGCGGTGGGCAAGTAGAGCCGAACAGGGCTGAAGGTGCAGGCAGAGAGAACAGGGCTCTGTTCACATGGAACACACTGGAAAATACAGGAGGATGGTTAGAACACAGGAGGAAGATACAGAGGAAGGGAAAAGGGACAAGCTGAACCAGATACACACACGGTACTTCATATGAAGTAGCGAGTGAACACAAAAACTCACAAACAGAAGTACAGAGACAACGAGTTGGAGTTAGGTGCAGGTTCAGATACTGCAGGAAAAGGGAAGGTACGGACATAGAGACAAACAGGTAACAGGCTAGGATACAGTTCAGACAGGAACTGCTACTGCAATGAGATACAAGAATGAGCCTGGGTATACAGCCCCCAGAGTGGTGGAAACAGACTAGAAGTCACAGGTAACAGGCTTGGGTATACAGCCCCCAGAGTGGCGGAAACAGACTAGAAGTCACAGGTAACAGGTCTGGGTATGCAGCTCCCAGAGTGGCGGAAACAGACTAGAAACAGGACAGGACCTGGCAATTCAGTAGCAAAGACTAACTGAGTGAAGGTGTTGCTCAGGCCCCTCCTACTGGGTGGAGGGGGTTTAAATATCCAGTGACTCACAGCAATAGGCTGGAGACGCATTAGGGGTGCGCCAACAGCAGCTATAAGAATCAGGAAGTAACCGGGCCGCCGCCCTAAGCAGTCAGTCAAGAGACATATGACGCGCCCCCTGGGCCTGTGCTGTGCAGGGGGATACCCGCAGCCGGATCGCTGGGGGTTGTAGTCCTCCGTGGCGGTGACCCGGTCCGTGCCCAGGGCGGTCAAACCAGTGGCAGTCTATTGGTGTTATAATAAGTGTCCGACTACGCCACCCATGGATTGCGGTCAGTGGGGACCGCCGCTGCGCTGCAGACCGCTGAGGCTGATGTAGTTTGCGCAGCCGAGTATGGGATAACTCCCCACGGGAGAAGTATTGCCTCAGGGCAGTTAGTGTGGATGATGGGAGTGATGGTGTGAGCGTCCCAGTACTAATGGTGCTGGTGCGGCGATGAAACACAGAGACGTGTGGTTGCAGTTTCCAATGCTTTACTCACAGTTCTTTACTGGTCCTAGTCACCTCGGTACCGGCGGTGACTGCCCAAGCTGTGCTGCGTCCACCAGGCAAGGGGCTCGACCAACTCCCAGGCAATTCCAGAGCGTGGCACAGGACTCCCTTCCTTTCCTTTCTCTGGCCGTCCCCACCAGTGACCCACCTTTGTCCAGCTTCCTCGGGCCTTCTGTTGGCGAAACCCCTCTCCGGTTTTCCTGACCCTATGTGGTATGCTTTCCTGGTGGATGTAGTGAGGGGTCGCACCAAGATGTGGTCACAACCTCCGGTCTTTGGCTGAGGAATCTGTTGCCTCCACCAATTTGGGTTCCGGTACCCTGTTCTGCCAACCCTTCACCCTGTGTCTCCTGGGCATATGGGGTTCCTTCTGTCCTCGTGTCTCTGGGCCTTTCTCTGTGTTCCTGTTCCTTGTTTCCTTTCTTACTGTCCTTTCTGTTCCTTCTCCTTTCTCTCTCTCTCAGGCTCCAGCTTCCTGACAAGGCCTGCCTGCAGAGCAGAGCCCATGCAGGGGCTCTGCTTCCTGTCTTCTCCTCTCACTCTTAGCTTCTTCTCTGCACTGCACTGAACACTGTTCTAAGATGGTGCCCACCTTTTATACCTCCTTCTAACACCCGAGCCCAGGTGACTAGCAACCAATGGGCTCCTACCTATGCCCAGAGACCCACCCCTATCTGCTCCTACACCACTGGGTTTTCCTCCCCCTCCCCACTCCAGCCAGGAACAGATGCTGTCGTGCCTGCACTTCTGTCTAGTGGGAGCACCGTTGAGCTGTCCCTCGGAAATGGGGTGTGTGTGGTGCATGCAGCTTACTGAGTCCTAGTCCACACTCCATCCTTACCCGGGAGTGGAATACCACACCTCTGGTTCGAGGTGCAATACCCCTGTAGCAGCCGAGCCCTCGGGGTGCTACACATACACACAGCATGAACTGGAGCATGGTTTGTAGGCTGGACTGACAGGTAAGATTGCGGTCTTGCATAGTGGGAGGTGGTACACTATGCAAGCACGCCGCCAGGGATGTTACACAATGAAACCATGACCACATTCTGTGAAAAAATAAAACTCAAGCAGGTCCGTCAACTCTCAATGGAAATATAAGGGGGTTTTCACGTTACTGGTGGTGCAAAGGCTCTGGAAAAGCAATATGGCTCCCAAAATCCAATCTTGGAAAATTCTTGCTCCTAAAGCCAAATGCCTTACCTCTTCCCTTCTGAGTCACCCAATGGGCCCATTCCACAGTTAGCATCCATATATACAGTAAGATATGATGTATTGGCGAGAGCCTACATTACAATTAATGAGGTGCTCGTCTCCAGGAACATAAGGTGGATACTATGTATTGGGCACTAAAATGTCATATTTGCAATTTTCACTGTGCAACATCTAATGTGTGCTTATTTCTGGAGAACACATGTGAGTTCAAAATAGTCACTACAGGCATAGATGAATTCCCAAAGAGGTATGAATTCCAAAATGGGGTCACTTTCGTTTTTTCTCTGCTGTCCTGGAATATTAGGGGCTCTGCAAACGGTGACCGTAATTATTCCACGTAATCTGCTCTACAACAGCTAAATGGCATTTCCCTACCAAAGCCTGTCATGTGACCAAACAATAATGTGTGACCAGATATAAGGTATTGCTGCACTCGAGAGAAATTGCATACCAACCTCTGGGTTCATTTTCTACTTTTATCCCTTTAGAAAAGAAAAAAGCGTGGGGCTAAAACAACATTTCAGTGGAAAAATTTAGTTTTTACTTTTCATGGCCCAATATTATAAAATTCTATGAAACACTTGTGTGTTCAAAATGCTGAACACATCTCCAGATTAATTCATTGAGGGGTGTTGTTTTATTTGTTGGGGGTTTTTTTTTGCTGTTTTTGGAACCTTAGGGACTCTGCAAATGCAGCGTGGCATCCGCAATCTATTCCAGCGAAATATGCCCTCCAAAAGTCTTAAAGCGCTCCTTCCCTTCCAAGCACTGCCATCTGCTCAAACCGCAGTTTACCGACAACATACAGTATGCATTTGGTCACAATCGCGCAATAAATTTTGGGATTCATTTTATACTAATATTCCTTGTGAAAATGAAAAAATTTGGAACTAAAATTGACATTTTAGTCAAATAGAATTCAACTAAATTAATTTTTTTTTAATTTTTTTCATTATATTTTGCATTAATTACTGTAAAGAGTTAACAAACTTCCTGAATATTATTTTGAATACTTTAAGGGGTACGTTGTTTATAGTGGGGTCACTTTTTACAAATTTTTACTGAATATGTCCCTAAAAATACAGGTTTTCAAAATTTCCTGAAAAATATAAAAAAATTGCTGTTAAAATTTTTCTAAAATTCTAAAAAAAATTAAAAACATTCCACAAATGATGGCAAGATAAAGTACACATAAATGCTATTTATTAACTACTGTCTGTTTTACGGCATAAAAAGTCAAAGTTTAAAATTTTTTCTAAATATTTGGCAAATGTTGATGTTTTTATAAATATAAAACATATTGATGTGTCACAAAAAAACACAATCCAAGAATCACTGGCATATATAGAAGTATTCCAAAGTTATTTCCACATAAAGTGGTACACGTCAGATTTAAAAAATGGGACATGGTCACGGAAGCCCAAATTGACTGCCAATGGGAGGGATTAAAGGGGTTGGCCATTTTATCTTTATTTTAACAAAATTACTGAGGATATGATTTCATGGCACTTACTAATATATACTGTAAGTAATGCACTTCTTAGTGCAGGTTTCCTAACAGGCTCGAAATGCACTTTGACGTTTTTTGAAAAAGTACTGCAGGGAATATAGTAAGGCCCTGAATCATCAAAGCGATTACTCCAGAAATGTGTAAAATGCTTTGTGTTGTGCAAAAGCTTTGCAGCTTTTCAGAGTTGCACAAAAATGTTGAGAGTTTTGGAATTTTCATGCCACTTTTGACAGCTCCGACAATATGGGTGGAGCTGAGTTGAAACGGGGTGGGACAGGGCAGGTGACACCTGCTCTTCTAATTCATGATGAGCTATGGCATACTTTACACCACAAATCTCACCACAGACCCTGACTGGAGTAAGAGTTTTGGAGTAGCGCATGGAGGCGCATATTTCATTAGGAGATGTGCGCCTCTTAATGAATCAAGCGGTTCTCGCTCCGACATGCCCTGTCTTCAAGAACGGCATGAATAATGCTGGACTTTATGAATTGGTGGCCAATGTTTTTACTGCTCTAAGGTCTTTTGATGCATTTTATAGTTCTCATGTATCACGGAGGGTGAAATAAATACAATTATATGGTATCCTCTCTGTAATCAAAAATAATATTGCGCAAACTTCTTAACTTAAGATCTACATAGAACATGTTTTAACAGAGGGAAAGTCTCACATAGATCTGCAGATAAGACTCATGTGCTGGCACTTGTTTGACATACCTTGTATATGTCTGCCAGGCAGCACATACAGACAGTGGTTGATTCTCTGTGCACATATGCCTAGAGTGGCCTCATCCTGTTAATATGTAGAATGACATATATTATTTTTGTGAACTGAAGTGATTAACTTGGAAACCCAATGTCACTATATGGTCACAGGTATTGATACCTATTTTGAGAAAGCTTTGGTCCACCAGTCTATACACAACATGTCAGGAATTTATATACCTTCCTAAACAGAGCAATGGTGCCCCAACTGAACCATTATAGATATTTTGTCATGAGCCACGTAAAATTATTAACATATTATTTCTATTGAAAAACTGTCCTGAATTAAAACTAACAGATAAATTAAAGTTACTTGTTCACCATCTTTCATCATCATGTTTACTGACCGAAAAACTCAGATCAACACAAAACTAGTTCTCTGTTAATGTCAACACATAGGATCTAAGGAGTAACGTCTCTCCTTGTGAAGAGTGACATGTCTGGCCTTGCATGTCAGTGTAAGGAGGCTTGTAGGTCATGCTCCTCTGGGAAATTAAATATTCTAATTTCCTCTTCAGGGAGGAAGAGGACTTGAACTTTATTGCCACCTACTGAAAGCAGCAATCCTAAAAGTCAATATTGACTCTTTAATGAGCGTTGCCATATGAAGAGCAAAAAAAGTCAAACCAGAATTTCAGTTTAGAGACATTGTGTTTTGGGGCGTTGCCCCTCTTCAGTGCAAAGCATGAGATCTGATTTGGCTGTATGAGGAGAAAGGAGATACATTACTACTTAGATCACAGTCAGAAGACACTCCTACAGCCATATCAGATCTTATGCTTTGCACTGATGAGGGGCAACACACTGAAAAACATTGTCTGTAAATTGAGATTCTGGTTTGGCTTTTATCCCAAGTCATATGACAAGGCTCGTTAAAGAGTCGATATTGACTTTTAGGATTACTACTTCCAATAGATGGCACTAGAATTCAAGTCCTCTTCCTCTCTAAAGAGGCAGTTTGCACATCAATACCTAGCAATGGATAAAATTACTCATACTAAATGTGACGCGCCCCCTAGGCTGTGGGGTACCCGGTGCCGGGCCGGTAGATGCCGGGGGATATGTCACAGTGGCGGTGACCCGGTCCGTGACCCAGGGCGGTCATTCAATAGGGAATTATTTACAAGGGAATTATGTACAATGTTCGTGACGCCACCTGTGGTATGCGGCTAAGGGAGCCGCCGCTGCGGAGCAGGTCCTCTGGAGCTGATGTTACTGCAGCAGGGATGGTATGGCTCTCCACAGGTAGAGCTTAGCTCCAGGGCAGTGTAGATGTAATAGGTTGTGCTGGACGTTGTAGTGCAGGGTTTGATGGCGCAGCAATAATCACAGAGACAATGAAGTGCAGTCCTCAGGGTCTTTACTCACGGTTGTTGCAGTCCAAGTTACAGGCGCCAAAGTAACTTCCCTCGTCGTGCTGCGCTTACTCAGGGAGGGGCTCGGTCCACCCTCAGGTATCTCTGGAGTACTTAGCAGGACCCCCTTCTGTGTCCTCTCTCTGGCCGTCTCCCTGCACCTCATACCAAGTGTTCCAATCCGGTACCTGCGGGCCTTGTCGGGCGACGTCTGTTTCGTCCCCTGGGTCCTCTATAGCTACCTTCTTGGTGAGACTGATATGGACTGTTGGCTGCAGGACTTGAATTACTGCAGCCTCTGGTTTCTAGTTGAGTCATAAAGTTCTCTGCTAGTTGAGGGACCGGTCCCCTTTGTGTGGCCTGACCCCTCCACCTCCCTGTGGATTCGGGCGTATGGGTGGCTTCCAGCACTGCCCGTACCCCTGGGGTCCCTTCTTCCGTTCCTGGAGCCCTTCCTGCTCCCTCTCCTCTTTCTTCAGTCCTGGGCCTCTCCTCAGGCCCTCTGCCTGAGCAGAGCTCCTGCAGAGCCCTGCTCCACTCCTCTCACTGTAGACTGTTCTCTCTCTCTGCTCACTGTTCTGATCTCACTAAACAAGATGGCTTCTCTATTTATACCTTCCTCTCATGTGCTCCCCTAAGCTACTTCCTCCACCCACACCCACTACATAGTTCCTGCCCCCCAGCTAGGGACCCGGGACTGTGCTCTCCCTTAGGAGCAATCTCGCCCTACCCCCACTGCGGGTATGTGTTGGATGCAGGTGTTAGGGTCCTGAGCTGTACTCCTTCCTTACCTGAGAGTGAGATACCACACCTCTGGTTGAGATGCAGTACCTCTGTGGCGACCGAACCCTCAGGGGTGCCACAAATGCACTTACCTGTTATAGATATGACGCGCCCCCTGGGCCATGTTTGTGTAGCGTTGCGCACGCGGGGAATACCCGGAGCCAGATCAGATAGGGGTAGTAATCCTCGTGGCGGTGACCCGGTCCGTGCCCAGGGTGGTCAAACTAAGTGGCGCTATTGATTTGATGGTATTAGTGTCCGACTACGCCACCCGTTGAATGCGGCTATGAAGCCGCCGCTGCAGGGCAGTCCGCTGAGGCCGGTGGTTCGGATGTGCAGCGTGGATGGTATAACCCCCAACGGGAGGGGTATGGCCTCAGGGCAGCTATGTTAGAGATGACAATGGGAGTGATGGTGCGGGTGTCCCAGTACTGATGGTGCAGGTGCGACGACGAAACACGGAGGCTTGAAGTGCAGTTTCAAAAGCTTTACTCACAGTTCTTTACCAGGTCGCCCGTGCACAGTAGGACCACCCGAGTCGTGCTGCGTCCACCAGGTCAGGGACTCGGCCAACTCCCAGGCAGTTCCAGAGCGTGGTCCTGAGCTCCCCTCTCTTCCTTCCTACTGGCCGTCCCCACCAGGGATCCACCTTTGTCCAGCTCCCTCGGGCCTTCTGGTGGTGAAACCTTTCCCGGCTTCCCTGACCCTATACATGGTATGCCTTCCTGGTGGATATGGCGAGGGGTCGCGCCAAAACTTGTCCACGACCTCCGGTTCCTGGCTAAGGATAATTGGCCTCCACCAGTTTGGGATCCGGTACCCTGTTCTGCCAACCCTTCACCCGTTTCCGTTCTCTCGTGGGATCTCAGGGTTCCCTCTATGCTTTCGTCTCTGGGCCTTTCCTTGCGTCTCTCTTCTTCCTCCTTTTTCCTTCTCTCTCTCTCTGCTTCAGGCCTGGCTCTGGAGCTGGGCCCAGACGGAGCCACAGCTCCCTGTCAGCCCTCTCTGGCTGAGCTCCTCTCTGCACAGACTCTCCTCTGAACAGGACCCTGTCCTCAGATGGTGCCCACCTTATATACTCCCTCTGACACCTGAGCCCAGGTGACAAGCACCCAATGGGCTCCTACCTATGCCCAGAGTCCCTCCCCTGTCTGCTCCTACACCACTGGGATGTTCCTCCCCCCTCCCCACTCCAGCCAGGGACAGAAGCTGTCGTACCTGCACATCTATCTGGTGGGAGTACCGTTGATCTGGGGTGAGTGTAGTGCATGCAGCTATCTGAGCCCAGTTCCACACTCCATCCTTACCCGGGAGTGGAATACCACACCTCTGGTCTGAGGTGCAATACCCCTGTAGCAGCCGAGTCCTCGGGGTTCTACAGATATGTTATATGATATGCATTCATTCTCATTTTGTCTCCAACCAACTGGCACTTTTGCATGACAATGCAACTACATCATTTATGAGTTGCTGGTGGGAGAACGCTTAAACAATGATGGATTATCCTGTAGTTACATTTGCAATGAGCATCCCTGATGTCACCCATCAGTTTAAAAGTAAACAGATTTTGGAAGATTCTTTTTTTCCACTTAATGCTTGGAATATAACCCTTTGATGGAGTTGTATTCAGACATACATTGGTTTATAAAGCACCTTTCACTTTGTGTTATGGATCATTTTGTCTGCATTTGTTAACATTCACATTCATTATGTATCTCTTTGTATGTTTTAAAACATCTTCACTTCCTAATTTGAGAAAAGTTGCTTTTATTACTATGGTTATAAAACATGAATTATTTTCCCTTCAGCATGGGCATGTTTTGATCTGTCATTTGGTCCCTTGGCTCGGAGTTCTGTTTTCCTGCCCCTCCTACAGCACAAGAGAAATTGCTGATCCCTAGTTCCAAAGTGAAGACAAATATATTCCCACCCTGCAGGGAGCGTCCCGCAGAGCTTCTGACAGCGGTCGACTCTTCTGTCCCCACCCAGGGCAAGATGAGCAGGCCATGTGTTAACCATTTTACAGCCACGTCCCTGTGAATGTAGGGGCACCTGTTGCTACCTCTTCCCTTAAACATTTGGTTTCTAAACAGAATTTAAAACATCTCATACAATGCCAAGTGACCTTCACACCTCTCTTTACTTGCATATGCCTGGGCCCAAACAGTAGCAAATAAAACAAGTGCCTAGAGAAATGGAAAAGAACATTCAGTGGAATGTAATTTTCTTCAGGGCTTGCATTTTTATTTTTATTTATTGCCAATGCATTTGACAGGTTCTATCCTGCACTTAATGGTTTCTTGTGTATCTGTTAAAACTCAAATCTGAATTAATCTTTTAATCGCTTCTAAAATTACATATAACTGATTGCCAAGGTAGGATATGTTCTTTTGAAAATTATAGGTGTATGTCTAATCACATAAGTTTCTTCTATAGACTCTATAGTGAAAGAGCAATGACACATATAAAGGGAGCTTACAGTTCACAAAAAAATGGTGCTGGATCCCCAATCATCTAATATTGATTACCTATCTTGAGGAAGGTCATCAATATCACAGTAAAATCAAAGTAATGGACAAACCCTTCATTTCTGTATGCAAAAAAATGTAAAATTAAAATATTTGGCGGGGTCACAGAAGAGCTTATCTCACATCTTTGCAGTCCTAATAAAGTATTTTTGCTCCAATTGAGACCCTATGTGATCCACACACTTAGATACCCGCTTCATGGCCCCCATTAAGAATGATGCCAATAAAAGTGCCCCCCAATGATACCCCACAGTGAATTCCTCCACACGCACAGTATGATGACCCTACAATAACCCCCCCACAAAGTAAGATGCCCCTTCAATGACACCAACACAGGATGATGCCCCCACAGTGACTCCAACACAGTATGATAGCCCCCACTGACACCCACACACAACATGATGGCCCTGACATCGCCCTCCACACAATATGATGGCCCCCACACAGCCCTCCATACAATATAATGGCCTGCACTCAGCTCTCCATACAATATAATGGCCCAAACACCTTTCCAGACAACCCTTCACACAGTATGATCGCACCTACACAGCCCTCTACATAGTAAGATGGTACCGACACAGCCCTCCACACTGCATAATGGCTCCCACAATATATATTGCTCCCCACACAGTATAATGGCTCACACATCGCCCTCCAAACACTATAATGGCCCCCAACATAGCCCTTCAAACAGTATAATGACCACACACATAGCCCTCCAAACAGTTTAATGGCCCCCTACATAGACCTACAAACAGTATAATGGCCCCCACAGAGGCCTTCAAACTGTAGAATGGCCCCGACACAGCATGATTGCCCCAATGAGTACAATGTACTCATTGATTTAAACAAAAAAGTAAACTGCTCACCTCTCCCCATTCCCTGCTGCTCCGGTCTCTGCAGTGGATGTTCTGAAACTCCACACAGGGGGTGCGATGTAGTGACATCATCACGATTGCTGCGTTGAAACAGGGATGCAGATATAGTTAAAAGTGTGATGCCAGGAGGGGGGTACCTGTGTCAGCACTGGGTCACCCCCCCACCCTCGGCCCCCATATTGGCCGTGTTGTCTGCCACTATTAGCGGTATACCACTGGTTACAGCATATTTATCGGTGCTCTGTCTTATAATGAGCTGTGAACCCATATGATAATTTTTCCTCTAATATAAGTAATCAATCAAGGTTCCTATTAAAAGACAGCAAGCAGAGGTATTGAAAACCGTAAGGAATTTTTTTTAAACTTATTACAGCTCTATTGTGATCGACCTAGTTATTTTAACTTAAAGCCGTTGGCCAATTTAACTTTATTTTTCAAATATGTTGGGGATATACAGTACAGACCAAAAGTTTGGACACACCTTCTCATTTAAAGATTTTTCTGTATTTTCATGACTATGAAAATTGTACATTCACACTGAAGCCATCAAAACTATGAATTAACACATGTGGAATTATATACTTAACAAAAAAGTGTGAAACAACTGAAAATATGTCTTATATTCTAGGTTCTTCAAAGTAGCCACCTTTTGCTTTGATGACTGCTTTGCACACTCTTGGCATTCTCTTGATGAGCTTCAAGAGCTAGTCACCGGAAATGGTTTTCTCTTCACAGGTGTGCCCTGTCAGGTTTAATAAGTGGGATTTCTTGCCTTATAAATGGGGTTGGGATCATCAGTTGTGTTGTGCAGAAATCTGGTGGATACACAGCTGATAGTCCTACTGAATAGACTGTTAGAATTTGTATTATGGCAAGAAAATAGCAGCTAAGTAAAGAAAAGCGAGTGGCCATCATTACTTTAAGAAATGAAGATCAGTTAGTCTGAAAAATTGGGCAAACTTTGAAAGTGTCCCCAAGTGCAGTTGCAAAAACCATCAAGCGCTACAAAGAAACTGGCTCACATGAGTACCGCCCCAGGAAAGGAAGACCAAGAGTCACCTCTGCTTCTGAGGATAAGTTTATCCGAGTCACCAGCCTCAAAAATCGCAGGTTAACAGCAGCTCAGATTAGAGACCAGGTCAATGCCACATAGAGTTCTAGCAGCAGACACATCTCTTCAACAACTATTAAGAGGAGACTTTGTGCAGCAGGCCTTCATGGTAAAATAGCTGCTAGGAGGCCACTGCTAAGGACAGGCAACAAGCAGAAGAGACTTGTTTGGGCTAAAGAACACAAGGAATGGACATTAGACCACTGGAAATCTGTGCTTTGGTCTGATGAGTCCAAATTTGAGATCTTTGGTTCCAACCATCGTGTCTTTGTGCGATGCAGAAAAGGTGAACGGATGGACTCTACATGCCTGGTTCCCACAGTGAAGCATGGAGGAGGAGGTGTGATGGTGTCGGGGTGCTTTGCTGGAGACACTGTTGGGGATTTATTCAAAATTGAAGGCATACTGAACCAGCATGGCTACCACAGCATCTTGCAGCTGCATGCTATTCCATCCAGTTTGAGTTTAGTTGGACCATCATTTATTTTTCAACAGGACAATGACCCCAAACACACCTCCAGGCTGTGTAAGGGCTATTTGACCAAGAAGGAGAGTGATGGGGTGCTACGCCAGATGACCTGGCCTCCACAGTCACCAGACCTGAACCCAATCGAGATGGTTTGGGGTGAGCTGGACCGCAGAGTGAAGGCAAAAGGGCCAACAAGTGCTAAGCATCTCTGGGAACTCCTTCAAGATTGTTGGAAGACCATTTCCGGTGACTACCTCTTGAAGCTCATCAAGAGAATGCCAAGAGTGTGCAAAGCAGTCATCAAAGCAAAAGGTGGCTACTTTGAAGAACCTAGAATATAAGACATATTTTCAGTTGTTTCACACTTTTTTGTTAAGTATATAATTCCACATGTGTTAATTCATAGTTTTGATGCCTTCAGTGTGAATGTACAATTTTCATAGTCAAGAAAATACAGAAAAATCTTTAAATGAGAAGGTGTGTCCAAACTTTTGGTCTGTACTGTAACTTTGTTTTCTTATATAACCATCACCTGACCATCAGTCTCCTACAATTGAAAAACACTGCACATGATTAGACTGTTTAAAATTGGAGGAGGCTAAAGACTATTTTGAGAACATGAGAGCTGTGCAGTCTGTGAGAAAGACAGGATCAACAATATATATAATATTATATAATAGTAATATGTTAGTAAGCACCACAAAATCTTGTTCCCAACACACTTGTTAAAGTAAAGATAAAGTAGCCAACCTCTTTAAATGTACACAAAGTTAAAGAGACAATCCATTTTTTAAAGGTTATCACCTATCCATAGGATAGATGATTATTGGATCAGTGGTTGTCTGACCAATAAGAGCCCCGCTGATCACTTGAAAGGGGAAATTGTGTTCTCAGTTTGAATAAAGTGGTGGTTGTGTATGTGCGCTGACACTATTTAATCTCTATTGGAGTTCTAGAAATAGATAAACGCTATCGTTGTTAGTCCTGTAGATTTTTGATAGAGTGTCAGGGGGCATGTAACCCATTCAATCAGTAGGCACAAGTTTCCCATGGGGATATCATCATTGGACACCCAACAATCCAGCAGTTATCTTTTAACCTGTGGATAGATACAGTAAGTTGGTATAATACCAAAAGTCTGTAAGAGGGGTTTTCTGAGAATATAAAAAATGAACTTATAACTAATTGAAATGTATTTTTATATAAATGAAAAAGAAAAGGGAAATCCACCGGCACATCCAACAGGAAATAATTAGAAATTGTTCTTTATTGGAAAAAAAAAACCCTAAAACATGCTAAAATGAAACCTCAGAAACCTATCCTATTTGTATATAGTTATAAATAAATATCTAAATACCTATAGCTTTCAAATCACACATTTCATCTACAGAGGTAATCACCATGTAATTAATATGGTCATCATCTTGTTACACTGACAAAAACATGTCCTAAATTATTAGGAGAGGTGCCTGTTGGGAAAAGCAGTGCCCTCCTTTCATATGTAGGAAGACGTGATCGGATGGATATTATGATCTAATATTGGAGTTACCAGGAGTAGTGAGGTAACGAGAGGCTGCTCACACTGCTGTCCACACTGCCTTTCTGAACTAATAAGGGACTTACCATTGATGCAGAGAATAAGAAGAGGCAGTTCACATTGTTGTCCACCTGTCCATTGTATCTATCACTGGAGAAACCAGCGGTGCTTCACACTACTGTCCACCATTTGTATCCTATCTAATACTGGAGATAAAAGGGGTGCTGAGGTAAGAAGAAGCTGCTCACACTGCTGTACACATTGTGTATCTAACCTAAAACTGGAGATACCAGAGGAGCTAGGTAAGAAGAAACTGTTCATACTGCTGTCTGCCCTGTTGATACCAGGAGTGCAGAGGTAAGAAGAAGCTGCACACACTGCTGTCCACTCTGTTGATACCAGGAGTGGTAAGAAGAAGCTGCTCACGCTGTGATCCATCCTGTCTATAAGAGGAGTGCTGAAGTAAGGAGAAGCTGCTCACACTGTGGTCCACCCTGTCTATAAGAAGAGCGCTGAAGTAAGGAGAAGCTTCTCACACTGTGGTCCACCCTGTCTACATGCTGAGAGGCTGCTGTGACTTGTAGATAGCTTGAGCGGAAATGGTATAGGTTATCTCCGTGTCTCAGGATCAGATCTTTCTACTACACATATTTACAGGCACCTGAAAGGTTTTTATTAGTGTAACAAAACAGTGGTCATTTTAATGTCCTACTGTAAAAAATGTTATCTCCGTAGACAAAATGGTTGTGATTTACTAATTAAAAGTATTTAGGAATGTATTTATAGTTATGTTTTCTTTAGTTATTTTTTATATTCCAGTAGAACCTCTTTACATTTTGGTCATCATATTGTTACAGCCAGTTCAATACAATCTATACTCCGGATTTCATAAAGCTTAAAGGGTTTGTCCAGGACTATTATATATTTTTTACTATGGGCCTAAAAACTAACAGACAGCTGCTAACAGGGGCAGCTACCTGCCTGTTCTACCCAGGGTCGGCTCAGAGCGGTCGCTCACCGCTCCTGTCGGCAATTCAGCTGCTTTACATCAACAGAGCAGCTCTTCTTCTTCTGGGCCGCTCTGTCGAGGGGGCGTGCCGCTGAATCGCTGGTAGGAGTGGTCTGTGACCGCTCTGTGCTAGCAGACATCGGAGCTGGGCACAACGACCTGCCTGCTAGTTCTTAGGCCCGTAGTAAAAAAAAAATTATACAATATAATCTTGGATAACCCATTAAACCTAATCACAGAATATAGGTAGAAAAATATTTAATAATAACAGAGTTTGTAAAATTTCTGACTATTTGCATAAAATCTTACTACATGTTCATCATATTCTATGCTGTTATGTTAAAATCTACTATAGATTGATCATTATTGGAGAGTTGCATTTTTTTGCTCTCCACTACTTCTTGTATATCCTTCTTACCATGCAATCTTTGACTTCTATTTTCTCTTTCCAGAGGACTGTGCAATGATATTTTGGGTTTAAAGTTGCCCAATGATCCCATCCTGACTCCAAACACTGTCTGTTTGACATTACCTGGCTTAAGTAAACGCCAGCTTGGACTTTGTGTGCGCAGCCCTGATGTGACAGCTTCAGCTCTACAGGGAATTCAAATAGCTATCCATGAATGTCAGCACCAGTTGAAAGGACAGCGCTGGAATTGTTCCACTTTGGAGACCGGGGGCAAAGTACCACACGACAGTGCTATCCTGAAAAGAGGTATGGTCAATGTCAAAAAATACTTGGCTCAACTACGACTTACAATTCAGTTTTACAACATATTTAAAGGTAATCTGTCAGCAGGTTTTTGCTACCTCATCTGAGAGCAGTATAATGTAGGAAAAGAGACCCTGAATCCAACGATTTATCACTCAGTGTGCTGGGTGCAGCCGTTCTGACACAATCAGAGCTTTTGAATGTAGAATGAGGAAAAAATTGAGGCGCAAAAACAACACAATAGGGTCTGATCCGAGAGAAAAATAAAAAGCGTTAAGGTTATGCTATCCTGGTATAGTTGTGTATATACAACATTTTTAAGGCATAGAAATCCAGCTGCTGCAGGTCCAACGTGTCCTCAGGCCAAAAAACCACAGGAGGGGAAGATTGTGGATAATCCGCACTGCTGGTAATCGATGTGATGAATCCAGGTCTACACAAGTGGTATTTGCGGTTTCTTTATTTAGTCAACGCGTTTCAAAGTACTACAGACTTCTTCATCAGGACAAAAAAACATAGCATGCAGCACAATACAGATACATTTAAAGCATTAAGAACTCAAATATTGGCACCAATTGGACACATGATGTGTCAAAGTTCATGACAGTTGATGAGATGACAATTACTACAAACCAAGAGTAAACTCTAGGTTCTTAACTGGAAAAAACAGGAATATTTAGAAACATATTAAGTTTATGTTTAAAACATTTCTGTCATAATATATATTCCCAAAAATTAATTAAAAGTTGTATCAATAAAAATGAAAAGAAAAGGAAAAAATAAAGAATAAAATAAAGTGTATGAGATGGATTATAACTATACGATAAGTATGCTGTACCATTCCTAGGGCATCACGGTGCGAGATGGTGATCCAGATAAAAAATGTCTCGGTGAAAGAGATGAAAAATGATTAAACATATGACTTTTATATTCAATAAATGATATATGTGTGTCTAATTTAATCTAAATATTCCTATTTTGTTCCATTTCAAAACCTAGAGTTTACTCTTGGTTTGTAGTAATCGTCATCTGGTCAACTGTGATGAACTTTAACATATCATGTTCCAATTGGTGCCAATATTTGAATTCTTACTGCTATAAATGTATCTGTATTGTGCTGCATGCTATGGTTTTTGTACTAATGAAGAAATCTGTAGTAGTTCAAAATGCGTTGGCTAAATAAAGAAACCGCAAATAACACTTGTTTAGACCTGGATTCATCACATTGATTACCAGCAGCGCGGATTATCCACAGTCTTCCCTTTCTGTGTTTAGATGTAGAATGAAGCAGAGCTAAGAAAGCTAACCCCACTCACACTAGGCTCTCCCTGTACAACGCCTATTAACAGTGAGTTGCTTATCAAATGTAAAACCTTCACAGTAAATAAACAACAGAACACAGCTTGACAAGTGACACATCCCTGAATTCTGTGTTTCAACCTCTATATTCTGCTGTCCGAGATTACATAGCAAAAGCCTGCTGACAGATTCCATTTAAAAAATAAATGTATTTACATAGCAACTTGGTAAGATTATATAGTAGAAGTGGTAATGTCTGTAAAGTGCTGTGGAATTAATGAGTAAAATAAATTAATAAATAAAAAATAAAGTGGCATAAAATCATTGCAAAACTCAGCATTCACAAACTCCAAAAGTTCACCAAAAGTATATGTCTACTAAACTACAAAATTATTCAGTCTCACTTAAAGAATAGGTATATTATTAGTACCTTACAATAATACAGTATATTAAAGAAACCATCATATAAATCATATTATTCTCTGTAAAAGTATAATGAACATATATATATATATATATATATATATATATATATATATATATATACTGCTCAAAAAAATAAAGGGAACACTTAAACAACAGAATATAACTCCAAGTAAATCAAACTTCTGTGAAATCAAACTGTCCACTTAGGAAGCAACACTGATTGACAATCAATTTCACATGCTGTTGTGCAAATGGAATAGACAATAGATGGAAATTATTGGCAATTATCAAGACACACTCAATAAAGGAGTGGTTCTGCAGGTGGGGACCACAGACCACATCTCAGTACCAATGCTTTCTGGCTGATGTTTTGGTCACTTTTGAATGTTGGTTGTGCTTTCACACTCGTGGTAGCATGAGACGGACTCTACAACCCACAGAAGTTGCTCAGGTAGTGAAGCTCATCCAGGATGGCACATCAATACAAGCTGTGGCAAGAAGGTTTGCTGTGTCTGTCAGCGTAGTGTCCAGAGGCTGGAAGCGCTACCAGGAGACAGGCCAGTACACCAGGAGACGTGGAGGGGGCCGTAGGAGGGCAACAACCTAGCAGCAGGACCGCTACCTCCGCCTTTGTGCAAGGAGAAACAGGAGGAACACTGCCAAAGCCCTGCAAAATGACCTCCAGCAGGCCACAAATGTGCATTTGTCTGCACAAATGGTTAGACACCGACTCCATGAGGGTGGTATGAGGGCCCGACGTCCACAGATGGGGGTTGTGCTCACATCCCAACACCGTGCTCCAAATTTATTCTACAGCAGGACAGCAATCCCAAACATGCAGCCAATGTCATTAAGAACTATCTTCCGCATAAAGAACAACAAAAAGTTTTGGAAGTTATTATATAGCCTCCACTGAGCCCTGATCTCAACATCATTGAGTTTGTCTGGGATTATGTGAAAAGACTAAAGGATTTGGCAAGCTTGCATCCACAAAAGATCTGTGGTTAGATCTCCTAGATGGCAACAACCACTCTGCTGAGCTCCATCAAAAACTGTGTGCAAGTATACTTAGATTCTGTTTTGAAGTCAAAGGGTCACACCAAATATTGAATTTATTTAGATCATCGTTGATGTGTTGAAAGTCGGCTCCTGGGACACTTTGGAGAAATGGCCATACCACTGGTTCGCTTAGTCTAAATCATTGTAACGCTGGGCTGTTAGTGTACATGGAATGAAGACTAGTGGGGTCCGACTTCCATACATTATGCCACCCCACACCATAATCCTAAAAGTAGGACTAGTGTGAATTCCTTTGTGAATGCCTCTTCATGGTGTTGCTCACGTGGTCTCTTTAGAAGTGTGTACTGATCTACTCTGTACTGCAAGTGAAATTAAAACGTCACATACCAAGCATAAGGTGTCACATTGTGTCTACCTAAACCATCAGAAAGTCTTTGTACGACATTGGGCTATGAGTCAGATGTCTAGACACAAGTATTTCATTGACCTCACACCACCTCAAAGACCATCATGGTGCAGAGCAAGACAGCAATGGAAGCCTTTCCTCTACAACAATGAGTCCTACTTTTGGATACAATGATAGCCAGAGATTGGTCGGGACACCATGTGGGCCACACCGTGAAGAGGCATTCACAAGGGAATGTGAAAGTGTCCCAGGAACCGTTTTCAACATGAGAATGTGAGGCCTCTTGTTGCTGTGCTACTGTGAGCAGCCTGTGTGGCTTAAACATACTACCTTAGCCTCCAGCAGTTCCAGAATTGTCTCCCACCAAGCACATCTGTGACATCATTTATTGGCAATTGGAAAGGAAGCTGCGAGCAGTGGAACTTGATGATTTGTGTGCCCAAGTTCAGAATGGCAGAACATTCCTCAAACAGCCATTAATAACCTCATTGATAGCATGCCATGCCATGTAAGTGCGTGTACTTCTGCAGGTGGCACTCATAATTAATACAGAATAAATTGAGATGTTTTCAAAATTTTGCTTCCATCTTTTCATCATTTGCATATTATTAACATTGTCTATCAATCTTGTAATTTCCACAACTCCATGACTTTTCCTTCTTAGTGTTGCAGTTTTAATGTTGAGAAGTGTATATATACAGTACAGACCAAAACTTTGGACACACCTTCTCATTTAAAGATTTTTCTGTATTTTCATGACTATGAAAATTGTACATTCACACTGAAGGCATCAAAACTATGAATTAACACATGTGGAATTATATACTTAACAAAAAAGTGTGAAACAACTGAAAATATGTCTTATATTCTAGGTTCTTCAAAGTAGCCCCCTTTTGCTTTGATGACTGCTTTGCACACTCTTGGCATTCTCTTGATGAGCTTCAAGAGGTAGTCACCGGAAATGGTCTTCCAACAATCTTGAAGGAGTTCCCAGAGATGCTTAGCACTTGTTGGCCCTTTTGCCTTCACTCTGCAGTCCAGCTCACCCCAAACCATCCCAATTGGGTTCAGGTCTGGTGACTGTGGAGGCCAGGTCATCTGGCGTAGCACCCCATCACTCTCCTTCTTGGTTAAATAGCCCTTACACAGCCTGGAGGTGTGTTTGGGGTCATTGTCCTGTTGAAAAATAAATGATGGTCCAACTAAACGCAAACCGGATGGAATAGCATGCCGCTGCAAGATGCTGTGGTAGCCATGCTGGTTCAGTATGCCTTCAATTTTGAATAAATCCCCAACAGTATCACCAGCAATGCACCCCCACACCATCACACCTCCTCCTCCATGCTTAACCGTGGGAACCAGGCATGTAGAGTCCATCCGTTCACCTTTTCTGCATCGCACAAAGACTCGGTGGTTGGAACCAGAGATCTCAAATTTGGACTCATCAGACCAAAGCACAGATTTCCACTAATGTCCATTCCTTGTGTTCTTTAGCCCAAACAAGTCTCTTCTGCTTGTTGCCTGTCCTTAGCAGTGGTTTCCTAGCAGCTATTTTACCATGAAGGCCTGCTGCACAAAGTCTCCTCATAACAGTTGTTGAAGAGATGTGTCTGCTGCTAGAACTCTGTGTGGCATTGACCTGGTCTCTAATCTGAGCTGCTGTTAACCTGCGATTTCTGAGGCTGGTGACTCGGATAAACTTATCCTCAGAAGCAGAGGTGACTCTTGGTCTTCCTTTCCTGGGGCGGTCCTCATGTGAGCCAGTTTCTTTGTAGCGCTTGATGGTTTTTGCAACTGCACTTGGGGACATTTTCAAAGTTTGCCCAATTTTTCGGACTGACTGACCTTCATTTCTTAAAGTAATGATGGCCACTCGTTTTTCTTTACTTAGCTGCTTTTTTCTTGCCATAATACAAATGCTAGCAGTCTATTCAGTAGGACTATCAGCTGTGTATCCCCCAGACTTCTGCACAACACAACTAATGGTCCCAACCCCATTTATAAGGCAAGAAATCCCACTTATTAAACCTGACAGGGCACACCTGTGAAGTGAAAACCATTTCCGGTGACTACCTCTTGAAGCTCATCAAGAGAATGCCAAGAGTGTGCAAAGCAGTCATCAAAGCAAAAGGTGGCTACTTTGAAGAACCTAGAATATAAGACATATTTTCAGTTGTTTCACACTTTTTTGTTAAGTATATAATTCCACATGTGTTAATTCATAGTTTTGATGGCTTCAGTGTGAATGTACAATTTTCATAGTCATGAAAATACAGAAAAATCTTTAAATGAGAAGGTGTGTCCAAACTTTTGGTCTGTACTGTACCAATGCATTCCCTCTAATTACAGTATGGATTATATACGAGCATTTCCAGACTCCTGGACTATTCCAATTTGTAATATAAGCAATTTAATAAAAAGACTATGGCCCGGATTCATCAAAGCAATTACACCACAATTCTGGCATAAATCGCTTCGAAAAATTGTAAAATTTTTGCACAACATGGAGATGTACAAAAAATTTGCAACTTTGGTATTGTCACATCCGTTTTTGCAGAGCCGAGTCGGGGGCGTGACACCACAGTTTGCCAAATTCATGATGAGCTGTGGCAGAAATCTTACTCCAGCACCTGACTGGAGTAAGATTTGTAGCAAATTGCACAGAGGAGCACAACACTTTTGAGACACATGATTCAGACATGTGCCTCTGAAATGAATCAGGAGTGTCTGACTTCAACATTACCCTTCATCAATACTGACGTGAACAACGCCGGTCTTAATGAATCGGGGCCTATTTTGGGAGAATGCTTTAAATGTAAAACTGGTACATGAGTAATACTAGGGTTCCACGAATAATGAATTCCCTCGCAGCTGCTATACAAATTAGACTATACCTATATAAGGAACCACTAATGTACAGAAGGCAATAGTAGGAAAAGTAATAATTCTACTCCAAAATTAAATAAGTTTAAGGCTGCGTTCCCATGATCCGTAATAGCAGCGTGTTCTACATTAGAAGCACAGGGATGGGATTTATAGAAATCCCCTGGCTGCTGTGCTTCATTTGACACTGCGTAAACTCACCGGCAGCGCGGCTTTATGAGCTGCAGCATGTCAATTTCTGTTGCGGAGACACATTTTCTCCATTTTATTATCCAAGTTTGTATAGCTGGTTATTGAAAGAGCAGTCTTAGTTTCCAGTTATGCCTATGGGAGACATATAATACTGTAGGATTTTTTAGCTTTATTTCTAACATCTTTGAGTGTCTTGACAATGTATTAAATTAGAGAGAATATCATAGACATTTAATATTGGGATTAGAAAAGCTGTAAAGCATTAAATATTCTATTTGGAAAGTGATGAATCCTCAAGAATTAGGTGGATTATTCTAAGCTTTACATTGATGTCTATGTTTGATATCGACATTATTTTTGCATTTTAGAAATCTTAGATTGTCCTGATACTTTAGAAATTATTTTTCTTGAAAATATATTTTAGTTATCTGTCGGCAATTATGTTTCATCACATCTACCACTGGATAGTGTGTTACTTTGGCAATTGTAAAAATTCATAAATACTAAAAGGAAATACTTAAACATTAGGAAAAAAAATATTATAACTCAGGCTGCGTGCCCACGTTGCGGATTACAAGCGTTTTTGATGCGGAATTTCCGCAGCGGAAACGCTTGTAAAACGCTAGGTAATCCGCTCCCCATGGTCCCCAAGGGGATTCCGCAAGTTCTATGCACATGCTGCGGATTTTTCCGCAGCGTTTATGCTGCGTTCAAAAATCCGCAGCATGTCAATTAATTTTGCGTTTCCGCAAGCGGAATTGCCTTGAGCAATGCATAAAAAACGTAAGGCAATTCCGCATGTGGAAAACGCGCGATAAACGCGCGAAAAACGCGTGCGGAATTCCACATGCGTTTTTCCGGGAGAGGACTTGCAGAAATTAAGCAGAAATTTTCTGCTTCATTTCTGCAACGTGGGCACATAGCCTAAGTGTGAAAAACATTACTACATTAAAGGCGAATTTACCCTGGTACCTTTGGAATAACTTCAAACTTCTCTGTCATCAGTAAGCAGCCTAAAAGCATATTGAACCATGGCCAATGAGGATTGAGTTATGAAGGCGAAGTATATAAAATAGAATAGAAGCTTACTATTTACAGCTGCTTCTGCTGGGAAATTCCCAAGTGCAAGTAGCAACTTCACAATTTGTAGAGGTCTGATTCTTATGATGAGAGTTTTGGGGATCTGTGTTCCTGTTAGAGTAATGATCGGGACTAATATTCAGTCTTAACTAGTGATGAGCGAGCGCGCTCGTTTAACCCTTTCGCCGAGCATGCTCGGGTGCTTTCCGAGTATCTTCGGCGTGCTCGTATATTAAGGTCCAGTCCCTGCAGTCTGCATGATTTATGACTGTTAGTCAGCCTCAACACATGCAGAGATTGACTGTTTGTTAAGGAATCCTCACATGTGTTGAGGCTGACTAACAGTCATAAATCATGCAGACGCAGGGACTGGACCTTAATTTACGAGCACGCCGAAGATACTCGGAAAGAACCAGATCATGCTCGGTGAAAGGGTTAAACGAGTACGCTCGCTCATCACTAGTCTTAACTCTTTCTTGTAGTATGAACCACAGACCTGATCTGCGAGGTAACTGTCTCGCAGAAATGTACTAGAATTTCTATCAAAGATTTGAATTGATCAATTGAGACTACATCCTATAGTAGCAAGAAATTCTGTATGAGACTTGTAGATAGAAGATCATATGTGCAAGAAAATAATGAGCAAATGAAACATCTCGACAGAGTTATCTTGGCAAATTCATTGGGTGTTAGTCCACTAAGTTGATGTCAGCAAAAGATTTACAGGACCATGGTCCAGCGATCACATCAGTATTCCGAGGTCTCTGAATCATAGCCCTACATTCCTCCTCCTATATGTCAGCAATTCCAGTGCCTCTTCTGATTAGTAGGCCTAGAGTGATGTCACCATTGCTGCGCAATACACACATAATGTTGTGCCGGCCTACTAAGAAGGGATGTCAGCAGTTAGGAGCAGATTGCAGGACTCTGGTGACCACTGGACCATGGTCCTGCAAACTTTTTGCTATACTCTACCACTAAAGTATCAAACCTAAAACATTTTTGCTAATATTTAAAATGTTTCTTTTTAGACAATTTCCTATAATTCTAACATGAACCTCAGTGCAAACAGTAAAGAAAAGTTGGAGTGCTTTAGAATAGTCTCCCAAGACCTTGACATTTTTGGTGGATCTAAACTCTATTGTTGAGGGAGGGCAATAACCCTTCACGGTTGACCAAGTGAGTGTCAAATTATTATGTTGATTGCAATCCACAGAAAACCAAACGGAAACAATGTTCTGTATTGGGAGGATTCAAACAATCTCTGATCCCCTTTATTTTGCTTAGCATTTTATATTGTTTTGAGTATTTTAATAGCCAATCAACTCTGCAGCCATACTACAGTACTATAGGCTAACTAATGTTAGTACAATTATTACGGAAACACATATATAAGGTCAAACCTGGCCTACACAAGTTAGATAACAGAGTGTCTGACAAAATGTTCTCTTGAGAAAAAGTTAGTGTGAGAGAAGTTCCATGGGAAGAGAAAGAAAGAATGTATGTTATGCAAGGAGTGATAATAACATGATTTTAAAGCAAGCAGACAAAATGGAGTTGCTCTAGCATGAGTATCAATATGTCCTTTACACTATGACTGGCTTTACGATAAAAACGTTGACCTCAGTTCATTAGGAATGGCTTTTCCAGTCATTATAAGAGCTGTGCAGAAATGAGATGTGCTGAATTTATTATGAGGTGCAGGCTACTCAATGAATTCATCAGATTTTATTACTAATGCGGTCCGCCTCACCAGAAATGTTGCTCAAATCAGTTTGCACTGTTGATGAATTTGATGGGCGGGCGTAGCAATGCCTTGTTTGCTCCAACTCTGCCCATTTGGGCTGAGCTGCTTCAAACAGGCTTGAAATTGGCAAAAGTAGCAAAATGATTGCACAACTCCGCTTTACACAAATGTTTGAGACTTTTCAAAGTATTTTATGACAGTTTTCTGCCGAAAACACTTTCATGAATCGCCCCCATTTTTTCCTCTTTTCTCTGCCCAGTTAAAAAGGACCTGCAAACTGTTTTTCTTGGTCCCTGACAACTTTAATAGAAGACTGTTCATGGGGCAGATCACTTGTTATGTACAGACACATGTTTTTCATAATGTTAGGTCAACTGATGTCAACAAGAACATTTCCATCTCTTATAACCTCTCAACAGTCTCAGTCTACATGATTTTTGTTAATTTTTTGTTTTCTCCACTAGGTTTTCGGGAGAGCGCCTTTGCCTTCTCTTTGCTAGCAGCTGGAGTTATGCATTCAGTAGCCACAGCTTGCAGTCTGGGCAAACTGCAAGGTTGTGGATGTGAATGGAAACGGAAGGGAACTGAGGAGAAGATACGTTTAAAGTTGAACCAGCTGCAGCTTCAAGCTTTATCTAAGGTAAGGGGTCTCCCCAGAGACTTGACTCCACTGCTTAGGGAGACCCCTGAGCCCAGCCCCCAGGATACTTGGGAATGGGGAGGCTGCAAGCATGAGCTGGAATTTGGAGAGAAATTTTCCAGGGATTTTCTTGACTCCAGGGAGTCACCAAGGGATATTCAAGCACGAATGAGGATACATAATAACCGTGTGGGCAGACAGGTAATGAATAATAAATTACTATTCATGTACTGTATACAAATATTCACTAATTCACTATAAAGACAAAAGTTTGGGGTTACCTACACATTACACAGGAACTTTTAGAACATCCCATTCTAAAATCATAGGTAATTATATTAAGTTGTTCCCCCTCCTACAGCTTCCACTCATCTGGGAAGGCTGTCTAGAAAAAGGAGAATATTTGTGAAGTCAGACACTGATGTTGGACGCGAGACCCTGGCTTACAATCTTTATTGTAGTTCACCCTAGAGGTGTTTGATGGGTTTGAGGTCAGGGCTCTATGCAAGCAAGTCAATTTTTTCCTCACTGTAGTCATCCAATTATGCCTTCATGGATCTTGCTTTGCGCATAGGGGCACATCCATGCTGGAACAGAAAAAGACTTGGCCCAAACTTTTTCACAAACTTGGAAGCTACAATTGTTCAAAACGTGAAAAAAGTCATTACGATTGCCCTTCACTAGAACTAAGGGGCATAGACCAACCGTTGAAAAATAACCCCATCGTGTGGGCAAATCCACCAAACGTTACAGTTGGCACAGTGCAGTCAGGCAAGTAATGTTTTCCTGGGCAAACCCAGTCTCATCCATCAGACCACCAGACAGAGAACGCATTTCCACTTCTCCAGAGTGTGGCGGCTTTATATCACTCCATTCAACGCTTGGCATTGTGCTTGGTGATTTAAGGCTTGGATGCAGCTGCTCGTCCATAGAAACCCATGCCATGCAGCTCCTGATGCAAAAGTTTTTTTGCTGATGTTAAATCCAGAGAAGGTTTGAAACTCAGCAGAGACCACAGAGCGCTGGCGAACTTTATGCACTATGCACCTCAGTACTCGGTGATACCACTGGGTAACTTCACATGGTCTTCCATTTCTTGACTAAGTTGTTCTAGTTCCTAAATGCTTCTACTATGTAATAATTACACTTAAAACTTAGATTTGCATACAGAGCACAAAAAGGAAGAGTAGGTATTACGGGTCCGGGTGGTGGAACCTGTGTGCTTTGGTGCAAGGTGGGACCAGAGGGGCGTAACTAAGTGCCTACTCGGACCGACCCAGGTCACACGGCGGCTTAGTCGACTCCGTGAACCAGGGAGGGACCGGGCAGGTGAAACAGGTGCCACTCTGGGACCGACCTTGTGTGAGAGCAGGTGACTCCCACGGGTCAGATGACAGGAGCTGACCGGTACAGCGGATGAGCATGGCAGGAAGGCTGGCGGGTGGTCCGGGTAGATAAGCAGGCAGGTACCGCAGATATCCAGACAGGTGCTCCGGGTAGGCAAGCTGGCGGGCACAGCAGGTAACTGGCAGGTGCTCCAGGTAGGCAGGCTGGCGGGCACGGCAGGTTACTGGCAGGAGCTCCAGGTAGGCAAGCTGAGGGGCACAGCAGGTAACTGGCAGGTGCTCCAGGTAGGTAGGCTGGCGGGCATGGTAGGTAACTGGCAGGTGCTCCAGGTAGGCAGGCTGGCGGGCATGGCTAGACAGACTGGCAGGCTGGACTGTTAGACAGACTGGCAGGCTGGACTGTAAGACAGGTTGGCTGGCTGGACTGTTAGACAGACTGGCGGGCAGGACTGACAGGCAGCGGGACTTGAGGGCTGGGGAAAGTGTTAGCTCACAAACCAACAACCTTGCACAGGCACCTCCATTTTGGAGGAGGTGCCTTATATAGGAGAAGTCCTCCGGCCATTGGCCGGGGACTCTTTAGGACGGCGCGCGCGGCCTCTTTAAGAGGGAGGGAGTGCACGCGCGCCCTAAGCCCAGTGCCCGGGAAGCTGTGCGTGCCACAGCAGCAGCTGGGGAGCAGGAAGACGCCGGACCGAGACCGCGGCGGTGAGGGGAACGGCATCTCTGCCCAGCAGGAGGCAGAGACGCCGATGCTACAGTAGGCATGACAGATATGTACATCATGCTCATTGCACAGTACAGCTTCTGTACTGATACGATCAGCTGCATGAGCAAAAATGATATACCCAGCCAGGTTTCTGCTATAATTGCTAGGAATGATGGTCTCAGTGATCCTAGCAGTTTATCCTCTCATATGCTACTGAAAAAAATAACAGTAACACATGAAGAGATAGGATAGTGACAGGATAGTGTAATGCACAGCACAACTGAGGTAGTGCTGTATATTACTAAAGCAATCATATGTTCGCATAATCAATTCTCCTTGATGAACTAATAGATAATGGAAAAAAATGGAAATGTTTAAACTCAAAAGAGTAAAAACACCTTTCCCAAAATCCCAGTTTTTCCAATAAAAAAAATGTTTTAATCTTGAAACCAAATAAATGCAGCTTAAAAATGTCTCATAGTTATCACCGGATCTGTAACAACATGTACCATAACACTGTATCATTTTGGGGATTTCTACTGTTTTGGAAGCTTAGGGGCTCTAGAATTGGTCCCCACAAATTACTCAAGTAAACATTGCTCCCTAAAAACGAAATGGCACTTCCGAGCCCTACGGTATGCCCAAAGAGACGTGTATCAACACATATAGGGTATTGCCATACTTAGAAGAAATAGTATAATAATTTACGTGCTTTTTTTTCTATTGCCATGGTAAAGATTAAACATTTTGATCTAAATCTAATTATTGTTACAAATGTAACTTTTAATTTTCTCACATCCTAATGGTAAAGAAATTGGTAATACACTTATGGGATAAAAATATTCATTTCACACTCAGATGAATTCCTAGAGGAGTGTAGTTTCCAAAATAGGGTCAGGTGATGGGGCTTTCTCCTGTTCTGGCTCTTTGGGCGCTCTACAAGTGGCGCCCATGAGCTATTTCTGCTAAATTTGTGCTCCAAAAACAATTATTCCTTTCTGAACCCTACCGTGTGCACAAATAGTAGTTTCCAACCGCATAGTGGGTATTGCTGCAATCCGAAGAAATTGCTTTACAAATGTTTGGGTTCCTCCTATGTTTGTTTACTCCTATTATTCCTTCTGAAAATTAAACATTTGGGGCTAAAATTATATTTTTGTGGAAAAAACTTAATTTTTCATCTTCATGTCCCAATGTTATAAAATTATGCAAAGCACCTGTGGGTTAAATATGATGACCACACCCTTACATGAATTCTTTGAGTGGTGTCGTTTCCAAAATTGGGTCATTTGTGTGGGGTTATTGCTCTTCTGGCAGTACAAGGGATCTACAAATGCGCCATGTTGCCTGGGAACCATACAAGCATAGTCTGCTTTCCAAAATGGCACGCCTTTCTTTTAGAACTTTATTGTGTGCCCGAACAGTAGCTTTACCCCACAAAAAAAAACTTGTGGAAAAAATAATAATTTTTCATTATTTTTTTATTCCACTTTGCTATTATTCTTGTTAAGCACCTGAAGGGTTAACAAACTTCCTGAATGCAGTTTTAAATACTGTTAACGGTGCCGTTTTTAAAATGGGGTCTTGTTTGGGGGTTTTCTGAAATATAAGACCCTCAAAATCACTGCAAAAGTGAAGTGGTCCCTAAAAAATAGGATTTGTAAATTTCCTTGGAAAAATGAAAAATTACTGCTGAAATGTTAACCCTTTTAAATTCCTGACAAAAAAATAGACTTCAAAATTGATGATGACATAAAGTAGACATTTGGTAAATGTTATTTATTAATTATTTTGTATGGTATGACTATTTGTTTTGAGGGTATAAAAATTCAAAGTGTCAAATTTTGTGTCAAATTTTGGATATTTTCATACATAAATTCAGAGCATATCGACCTAAATTTACTATCCTGAAGTGCAATGCATCACGAAAAAAAAACAATCTCAGAATCACTGGGATATGTTGAAGCAGAGTTATCACCACATAAAGTGACCCTGATCAGAATTGAAAAATTTGGCCTGGCCAGAAAGGTGAAAACAGGCTTCGTTGTGAAGCGGTTAAGCAAAAACGAAAATCCAGAATTATTATTTCTCCACCTCCAAAAAGGTGTAATAAAAAAGTAATCAAAAAGTTATATGTAACCAGGGCCATATTTGGCATTCATGCCGCCCTAGGCACTTTAAGTGGTCATGCCCCCTAGTGATCAGTCAGACTAAGGGTATGTGCACACAGCTTCTTTTTCAGGCAGATCCACTCAGTAACTCGACTGAAAAAAGTGCTAAATATATGCTAAAACCAATGAACTCATACACTCGCTGTTCATATGCTCCGTCTTTTGAGTTTTTTTTAACCGCTTCAGGTTTCCTATGATATGAAGCAGATAAAAGAAGTGACTGGTCCATTATATGGGCAGCTTACTAGTGTATTAAAAAAAAAATGAAACAAAACAGATGAAACTAAAAGATGTCGGAAAAGTCGACCAAAAAGAAATAAAAAATGTTGCTTCAGGACAAAATGACGACTAAGTGTCTTGAAGCGTCTCCTGTCTGAAAAACTCCAGGGATTCGCAGACGTCTAAAAGAAGTTGTGTGCACATACCTGGAAGTGCCCATAACCCTTCAGATAGTAGTTAAAACTCCCATACACATTAGACTAAATTTGGCCAAACCTGACGATATTAAGAGGTTCTGCTGACACTCCAATGTGTATGGGGGTCTCTGACTGATGATTGTCAGGGGAGATAAGAATCCAGCATGTCCGATTTCTGACCGCATATCCTTTTGTTCTCATAAGCTCATAAGTCATAAGCTGCTGCCAGAGATGTCTAACAGCGGCTCTCATAGAGAACACAGGAACGCTCAACAAAGTGAGCGATCCTGTATATGTGAGAGTTGAGTGAGATAGCTGCTAGCCGAAAGATCGGACAGCTGTCTATAGTATGTTGGGTATTAGTCAATTTCTTGTTCAGCTGACAGACATTCAGACAGCTGTATTTTTAGTCCAGCACCCTGACCTTATAATGTTTTAGTATCAAGTGTGATAAATTAAATATTACAACAACTACATGACTACATCACCAGAACCACCATCAGTACATTAATAAATCACTAGACCTATCGTCACTACAGTAAAACATCTCCAGAACCACCGTCAATACAATAAAACATGACCAAAACCACCGTGAGTGCAGTAAAACATGACCAGAACCACCGGCAATACAGTAATACATTACCAGAACTCCAATCAGTACAGTAAACCATCACAAGAACTACCGTCACTGCTGTAAAACATCACCAGAACCACCGTCAATGCAGTATACATCCCCAGAACCATCATCAGTATAGCAATACATCACCAGAACTTCCATCAGTACATGAATACATTGCCAAACTTAGTACAGCAATCAATTGTAGTGTCTGGTCAGCGGCATACAATTGTATCGCATTAACCTACAACTCCCAGTATGTCCTTAGCAATGATAAGGAGATGCTTGAAGTTGCTCTTACCAGTCATCATAAAACTGCGAACCATGCAAGAACCACAGTACTGCTTAGTCCTAGGCAGGAGTTTTATTAAACATTTAAAGAGTAACTTAACTTTTAGAAGATATCTTATATGTTTTAGGTCCATTAATTCTCAGCAGATTGGTGTGGGTGTGAAGTTGGTTCAGAATGGGGAAGGGGCATCATGGGGTGGGACCTGAGACTCCTACCGATTGCTCAAAAGACCTCTTAGAAGTGCACAGCTCAGGAGACAGGACTATGACTTTCTACTCGCTGGATCCACTCTATGCTGTATTAATGCTCTCCTGTGTCCTGAGCTGTGGTCTTCTAGCAGGTCTTTGTTTAGCGACTGGTGGAGACCTCAAAATTGGATGACCCACTAATGGGCATAAAACATAAAAATATCCCAAAAGTTTAGATACTCTTTAAAGCGGATATATCAAGTTTGAAAGTTATTCCCTATTCATGTGATAGGGAATAGCTTCCTGATTACTGGGGGTCCAACCGTCGTGGTTCCCATTGATCCTGAGAACCGGGGATCTGAAAAACCCCGGTTGAATGGAGCAGAAGCATCCGCAATACTGCTACATTCATTCTAATGGGAATGCCAAAGATCAGCAAAGCTCTGCGCTCGGTAATCTCCAGCACACCCATTAAGAATGAATGGAGCGGTAGTACGGATGGTCGACCTCTGCTCCAGATCATGGAAACGCTGGGGATCTGACCACATGTGAATAAGGGATAACTTTTCAACTTGAAACAACTCCTTTAAGGAGCATTAAAGGGGTTGTCCAGTCTAACACTACAAATCTGCAGTCACTCTATGTCATTCTATGTGACTGCAGAGTTGTGAATCCTCCCAGTGCACACATTGCTTGCTGTGAGGATTTTCCGATGTCAGTGACGGGAACCAGGGCCGGCTCCAGGTTTTTGTGGGCCCCGGGCGAAAGAGTCTCTGTGGGCCCCTTTAACACATACCACGCTTCATGATGCACAGATACAGCAGAGAAATATATATATATATATAGTGCAAGGCCAAAGATTTCACTTCTTACATTACATGACCGATATCTATTGTCAATTCCACAACAGCTCAGAAACCGGTGAATCGCTCCATACAGAATAATGGCCCCCATAAAATGCTCCATAAAGAATACTGGCCCCCAAATAATGCTTCATGCAGGATACTGACCCCATACTACGCTCTGTACAGAACACTGGCCCCCTTATAATGCTCCATACAGAATACTGGCCCCAAAATAATGCCCCATGCAGGATACTGGCCCCCATATTACGCTCAGTACAGGATACTGGCCCCCTTATAATGCTCCATACAGAATACTGGCCCCAAAATAATGCCCCATGCAGGATACTGGCCCCCATATTACGCTCTGTAAAGGATACTGTCCCCCTTATAATGCTCCATACAGAATACTGGCCCCAAAATAATGCTCCATGCAGGATACTTGCCCCCATATTATGCTCTGTACAGGATACTGGCCCCCTTATAATGCTCCATACAGAATACTGGCCCCAAATAATGCTCCATGCAGGATGCTGACCCCCATATTACGCTCTGTACAAAATACTGGCCCCCTTATAATGCTCCATACAGAATACTGGCCCCCAAATAATTCTCCATGCAGGATACTGGCCCCCATATTACGCTCTGCACAGGATACTGGCCCCTTTTTTAATGCTCCATACAGAATACTGGCCCCAAAATAATGCCCCATGCAGGCTGTTCCCCCCACATAATGCCCCATGCAGTCTGTTCCCCTACATAATGCCCCATGCAGGCTGTTCCCCCCACATAATGCCCCATACAGGATGTCACCTTTCCCCTCCCTTATAATTCCCCATGCAGGATGTCACCCCCTTATAATGCCCCATGCAGGATGTCACCCCCCTTATAATGCCCCATGCAGGATGTCACCCCCCCCTTATAATGCCCCATGCAGGATGTCACCCCCCCTTATAATTCCCCATGCAAGATGTCACCCCTCTTATAATGCCCCATGCAGGATGTCTTCCCTCATTTAATGCCCCATGCAGGATGTCGCCCCTCATATAATGCCCCATGCAGGATGTCACTCCTCATATAATGCCCCATGCAGGATATCACCTCTCCCCCCATATAATGCCCCATGCAGGATGTCACCCCCCCATATAATGCCCCATGCATGATGTCACCTCTCCCCCCATATAATGCCCCATGCAGGATGTCACCCCCTCTTATAATACCCCATGCAGGATGTCACCCCCTCTTATAATACCTCATTCAGGGTGTCACCCCCTCTTATAATGCCCCATACAGGATGTCACCCCCTCTTATAATACCCCATGCAGGATGTCACCCCCCTCTTATAATGCCCCATGCAGGATGTCACCACCTCTTATAATGCCCCATGCAGGATGTCTTCCCTCATTTAATGCCCCATGCAGGATGTCACCCCTCATATAATGCCCCATGCAGGATGTCACCCCTCATATAATGCCCCATGCAGGATGTCACTTCTCCCCCTATATAATGCCCCATGCAGGATGTCACACCCTCTTATAATACCCCATGCAAGATGTCACCCCCTCTTATAATGCCCCATGCAGGATGTCATCTCTCCCCCCCTTATAATGCCCCATGCAGGATGTCATCTCTCCCCCCCTTATAATGCCCCATGCAGGATGTCATCTCTTCCCTCCTTATAATGCCCCACACCTCCATATACTGTATTAAAAAAAAAAAATCAAATACTCACCTCACTTCTCACCTGCTGCCGCTGCTCAGGACTCCTCACCCGCGCTGGTGTCTTCCCGCTCTGCGCTATTATGGCTCAGGGAAGGGCGCGGTGTAAAGACGTCACCACACCCTTTGACCTGAGATGTCACAGTGCAGCAGCCGCGGAAGAGACCGGAGCTGCTGCAGAGGCACGGGGAGAGGTAAGTATTGTGCCGGGGCCCTGAGCAAGCGGGGGGGAGCGGGCGCTGGCACGGCACCGCTCACGGGTCTCATAGCTTGCAGGGGTCCCCGACAAGCAGTGCATGATGTGAGGATTCACAAATCTGCAGTCACAGAGAGTGACTACAGATTAGCAGTTTTAGGCTAAGTTCCCACGATGCAGAAATGCTGCAGATTTTTTTTTGCATCTCCCTGGCAGGAAAAACGCATGCGGATTTTACATGCGTTTTTCCTGCCAGGTAGAAGCGTTTGTCAAGTGTTTTTGCAAGCATTTCTGCATGCGCGTTATCAAGCGCTTTTCCAAGCGATTTTAGCATCACTTGAAACCGCATGGATTTATATAGTGTGACCAAGATAATAGTTAAAAAAAGAATAAAGATGGTAAAAATTTAAAAAAAAAACACATTATACTCACCTTCTGATGGCCCCCGGTCTTCTTTCCGGTGCGTCGGGTCTCTTGTACGGCTCACGGTGGTGTAAAAGGACCTTCCATGACGTAATTTAGTCATGTGACAGGTCACGGGACTGCCGACGTCAGCGGTCGCGTGACCTGTCACATGACTAAATGACGTCATGGCAGGTCCTTTTACACCATCGCGAGTCACCGGGGAGCCAGGATGCCCCGTACAGGAGACCGGGGGCCATCAGAAGGTAAGTATAATGTATATTTTTTATTTTAAATTCTTTTCTTAAACAGGTACTATGGTACCTGGGTCTGGAGGAGAGTCTCCACTTCTCCAGACCCGGGTACCATCCGCACATTGAATCACTTAATATCCGCATGTGCACATGTAGTCATGCGGATATTAAGCAATTCAATGCAAGTCAATGGCGGCAATTACGCCGCGTGTCCACAAAAATAATGGACATGCTGCGGATTTTTCCGCAATGATTATCATTGGGGACCATGGGGCACGTATTACCAAGCGTTTTTTAAGCGTTTTTGCTGCGGAAATTCCACAGCAAAAATGCTTGAAGAACGCATAGTGGGCACGCAGCCTTAGACCAGGCAACCCCTTTAATACTGCAGCTGATAATGGGAAATTGATTATCGATCTAAACAGGTTATCAATTACCTAATGCACAAGCAAAACGTTCATTCATTGGGTGAAATTAATTTTAAGCTTACTGAAAGGGAGTTTGTCACCCCAAAATGACAATTAGACTGCATAAAGATTTATATAGGGGACGTAGCCTCTATTAAAATAATACCAGGCATATACAGTTAAGCGTAATATTTACTGAAAAAGTTATATTTATTTAATATGCAAATAAAGACACTTCTGTGCACCCTTTGCGTTGCCTAAGCCTTGGTGCACTGTTATGACCTGGCATTTAAAAATTCAAGGGAGCCTCTCACCAGCTTTTCCCCATATAAAGTACGGCCAGCACCTATAAGCCCCGATATACAGTATTCTGGTATGCTGTATGTATGTCCCCAATCCCCTATGCAAGGCAAAAAAAGAGCTTTTATTATACTCACAGACGGTGCGGTCCGGTCTGATGGGCTTCTCTGGTCTTGATCCGGCGCCTCTTCTATTCTTACAATTGTAGCCCTCCTTCTCTGCTTCATGTGGATGACGCATCCAACGTCATCATCACAGTATTCCCCAATCGCGCTCCTGTGCAGGTACACTTCTCTCTGCCATGCCAAGGGCAGAGCAAAGTAGTGTAGTGTGCATGAGCCAAGAAAGGCAAAAGAGAGCTGATGACACGTAGATAAAGCCGGCATATGCGCACTACCAAACTTTGCTTTGCCTTTGGCAGGGCAGAAAGAAGTGCAACTGTACAAAAGCGCGATAGGCGACACCGTGTGGATGACGTGGGACGCGTCATCCACTCGAAGCAGGGAAGGAGAATGGCAAATGTAAGAAGAGAGAAGGTGCCGGATCAAGACCAGAGACGCAAATCGGACCGGACACGCCATCTGTGGGTATAATAAAAGCTAATAATAATTTCCCCTACGCAAAAAAATTACCACACACTGTCTCGTTTACGGTATACGGTCTCCACACTATAAAATATTCCCACCTCACTGTCTTCCCTAGTGAAAGCCACATCACCCTCTCAAACAAAAGCCACCACACTGTCCTTCCCATTATGAATTATACCCAACACACCTTCCTCACTTATGAACTATGATCTCTGATTGTCCCCACTCCATGCAGCCACCTCTTGACTGTCCCCTCATGTTGTCCACACACCATACTGAGTCCCCTGATGCTACCCATTCCCATACTGAGCTTCCTATTTTCCATTCTAAACCCCCCATTCTCCATACTAAGCCCTCCTATTTTCTATACTGAGCCCCCTATTCTCCATGCTGAGCCCCTCCATGCTACCCTATTGTCCATACCGAGCCCCTCCCATGCTACCCCATTCTCCATACTGAGCCCTTGTCATGTTCTCGATACCGAGTCCCCCCATGTTCTCCATACCGAGTCCCCCTTATGTTCTCCATACCAGTTCACCCCATGTTCTCCATACCGGGTCCCCTTTCCATGTTCACCATACAGAACCCTGCTTAAGTTCTCTATTCCGAGTCCCCCCCATTTTTCTCCATACTGAGC
The DNA here is from genome assembly GCF_046119375.1 of Phyllobates terribilis. Taxonomy (NCBI): domain Eukaryota; kingdom Metazoa; phylum Chordata; class Amphibia; order Anura; family Dendrobatidae; genus Phyllobates; species Phyllobates terribilis. The sequence goes on along the minus strand of NW_027362762.1, from coordinate 199,241,212 downwards.
TCCCCCATGTTCTCCATACTCAGTCCACCCTCATGTTCTTCAAACTGGTCCCCCTCCGTGTTCCCCATACCAACCTCCCCCTATGTTCTGCATACTGCCCCCCCCCATTTTCTCCATACTGGGTCCATCTCATGTTCTCCATACCAAGCCCCCCATGTTTTCCTTACGGAGCTCCCCCATGTTCTCCATACAGAGCCCCCCATGTTCTCCATACCAAGTACCCCCCATGTTCTCCATATTGAGCCACCACTCCATGTTCTTCATACAGGGTCCCCCCTCCATGTTCTCTATACAGAGCCTCCCCCATGTTCTCCATCCTGAACTCCGCTCATGTTCTCCATACTGAGCTCCCCCCATATTCTCGATACCGAGTCCCCCCTCTATGTTCTCCATACAGAGCCGCCCCATGTTATCCATACCGAGCTGCCCTCATGTTCTCCATACTGAGCTCCCCCATGTTCTCCATACTGAGTCCACCCTCATGTTCTTCAAACTGGTCCCCCTCCATGTTCCCCATACTAACCTCCCCCTATGTTCTGCATACTGCCCCCACCATTTCTCCATACTGGGTCCATCCCATGTTCTCCATACAAAGGGCCCCCCATGTTCTCCATACCAAGCCCCCCATGTTCTCCTTACGGAGCTCCCCCATGTTCTCCATACAGAGCCCCCATGTTCTCCATACCAAGTACCCCCCATGTTCTCCATATCGAGCCACCACTCCATGTTCTTCATACAGGGTCCCCCCTCCATGTTCTCCATACAGAGCCTCCCCCATGTTCTCCATCCTGAACTCCTCTCATGTTCTCCATACTGAGCTCCCCCCATATTCTCCATACCGAGTTCCCCTCTATATTCTCTATACAGAGCCGCCCCATGTTATCCATACCGAGCTCCCCTCATGTCCTCCATACTGAGTCTCCCAGATGTTCTCCATACAGAGCCCCCAATGTTCTCCACACAGAGCCACCCTCATGTTTTGTATACCGAGTCTCCCTCCATGTTCTCCATACTAAACTCCCCCACCTCATGTTCTTCATACTGGGTCCCTCCCATGTTCTTCATTCCGAGCTCCCTCCCATGTTCTCCATATCGGGTTGCCCTCCATGTTCCCCACATCGAGCCCCCCATGTTCTCCATACAGAGCCCCCCATGTTCTCTATACCGAGCATCCCCCAAGTTCTCCATACAGAGCCCCTCCATGTTCTCCATACCGAGCCCCTCCATGTTCTCCATACAGAGCCCCCATGTTCTCCATACAGAGCTCCCCATCATGTGCTCCATACCAAGCCGCCTACCATGTTCTTCTACAGAGTCCCCCCCATATTCTCCATACCGGGTCCCCTCCTTGTTCTCCATACCAAGACACCCCTCCATGTTCTTCATACCGGGTCTCCCATTCATGTTCTCCGTACCGGCTCCCCTTCCATGCTTTCCTTACAGAGCCACTCCATTTTCTCCATTCTGAGCTCCCGTCATGTTCTCCTAACTGTGTCCGCCACCTCATGTTCTTCATACCGGATCCACCTCATGTTCTTCATACCGAGCTCACCCCAATGTTCTCCAGACCAGGTCCTCCCCATGTTCTCCATATTGGATCTCCCACATGTTCTCCATATAGAAGTCCCCCATGTTCCCCATACTGAGCCCCCCATGCTCTCCATACAGAGCTCCCCCCATGTCCTCCATACAGAGCCCCATGTCCTCCATACAGAGCCCCCCCCCATGTTCTCCATACCAAGTCTCCGTCCATGTTCTCTATACTAAACTCCCCCCCATGTTCTCCATACTGAGTCCCCCACCTCATGTTCTTCATACCGGCCCCCCCCCCATGTTCTTCATTCCGAGTTCCCTCCCATGTTCTCCATACTGGGTTGCCCCCCATTCCGAGCTCCCCATGTTCTCCAAACAGAGCCCCCCCATGTTCTCTATACCGACACCCCCCATGTTCTCCATACAGAGCCCTTTCATGTTCTCCATACCGAGCCCCTCCATATTCTCCATACAGAGCCCCCATGTTCTCCATACAGAGCTCCCCCATGTTCTCCATACAGAGCCCCCCATCATGTTGTCCATACCAAGCCCCTATCATGTTCTTCTTCAGAGTCCCCCCCATGTTCTTCATACTGGGTCCCCTCCATGTTCTCCATACCGAGTCACCCCTCCATATTCTTCATACCGGGTCTCCCATTCATGTTCTCCATACCGGCTTCCCCCTCCATGTTTTCCATACAGAGCCACCCCATTTTCTCCATTCTGAGCTCCCCTCATGTTCTCCTTTTCAAGTCCCCACCGTTTTCTCAAAACAGAACCCCCCTCATGTTCCCCATACTGTGTCCGCCACCTCATGTTCTTCAGACCGGGTCCCCCCCATGTTCTCCATACCGAACTCACCCCAATGTTCTCCATATCGGGTCCTCCCCATGTTCTCCATATCGGATCTCCCACCTGTTCTCCATATAGAAGTCCCCATGTTCCCCATACTGAGCTCCCTATTCTCTCCATACAGAGCTCCCCCCATGTTCTCCATACAGAGCCCCCCATGTTCTACATACAGAGCCCCCCTCATGTTCGCCATACTAAGCTCCCCCCATAATCTCCAAACAGAGCCCCTCCATGTTCTCCGTACAGAGCCCCCCATGTTCTCCATACAGATATCCCCATGTTCTCCATACAGAGCCCCCCATGTTCTCCATACTGAGCCCCCTGCCATGTTCTCCATACAGAACTCCCCCCCCCAGAGCTGTATTTTTTTAGACTTGAAAAAGGCCAATTGTGGCCAAAAATGTTGCCTGCTTTGTCTTCCTGTTTTAACTAATATAGAATAAAATTCATGTTTTTACCAAGAACCTACGGTTTTGGTGCCTCAGTTTCTTTGAATTTTCCACGTTGTTTTTGGACCTGGTGGGAGGCCTTGACGAGCTAAGCACAAGTTTGGTCAATCTACTATATGAATCTACTATTGGACTGTGTTAGTTCAGAGTGCCCCCATGTTGTCTATACCGAGCTCCCCCACATATTCTCCATACAGAGCCCACCAAACCCCCATGTTCTCCATACAGGGCCCCCCACATGTTCTCCATACCAATCCCCCCTCATGTTCTCCATACAGTGCCCCCCGTCCGCATCTTCATCTCTGTAAGTGCTTACCTGCTCCAGGCTCTGGCTTGTCCAACGTGCCATTCTACATTGATAGAATTGCTGATTGGACCTCCACTGACCCCAGAAGCATAGAGGTTCATTTGTATTTGTGAATAGATTTTGCAGAAAGATGACGGTTTTGTTAAAGAGTCAGGAGAAGGCGGGAGATATAAAAAAAAAAATCTTTAATTTTGACCCAGGCACTGCCACCCTGCAACCTGCCACCCTAAGCACCAGACCTCTAGTGCTTAGTGGCAAGTACGGGCCTGTATGTAACAGAAAATGGTAGCACTGAAATCGACACCATCACACAAAATAAATCCCTGGTACAGCCCCGTTGATGGAAAATTGTGAAATATATGGCTCTCAGAATATGGTGGCACAAAAAGAAATTATTTTTTTTCAGTGTAGAGATTTTTACCTAGTCTAAATTCAAATGTTCTGCCGAATCTTGTGTTTTTAGTTTGTTCTTGCTCTTGTTCTCATTTCCTCAGATATGGCTTCTTTTTCTATTCCTAAAATATACCCTCACAGAGAAAAGTTTGGGATCCTACCTCTTTGGCTAAAAGAACCTTAAATTTACGTTCAGGGTGCAAAAAGGAAGAGGAGGCACAGAAATAAAATAAAAACATGCCAGATACAGGAGAACAAAGTAATTTAAAACCAACTCTCTATCCTTCGTACTGTATGATAATGCTGTTTGGTAAGCCTACTTATTATTACTTCTTCCTAACATCTACTTTTTGTCTTATCTTTCTAGGCAGTGACAGAAAACATGAAACGAAGGTGTAAGTGTCATGGAACATCAGGAAGTTGCCAGTTTAAAACTTGTTGGCATGTAACTCCTGATTTTCGGACTGTTAGCACGTTACTTCGTGAAAAATTACAACGCGCTGTTTTTGTGAACTCCCGTAATAAGAACAGTGGGGCCTTCCATCCCCGTCTCAACAAGAAGCGACTGGCTCGTGAGCTGGTCTACTTTGAAAAGTCCCCTGACTTCTGTGAGAGAGACCCTTTTGTAGACTCCCCTGGTACTCAAGGAAGGGTATGCAATAAGACAAGCCATCAGATGGACAGCTGTGCCAGTCTTTGCTGTGGACGAGGTCATAATATTTTAATGCAGACACGCCGGGAACGATGCAACTGTCGCTTTCACTGGTGTTGCTATGTTATGTGTGAGGAGTGCCGAGTCACACAGTGGGTCAATGTGTGCAAATGAGGAGTTCTGCAACTTGTTCATATCTTCTCTTCATTGCAATTAATTTATTCCTTCTTAGCACTGACTATGTACAGAATGTATATTTCTGTTTGGGGATCACATAAAACTTGCTATGTGATTCAAAGTAATCTAACATACAGGGGAATACTACCCAAACTGGCACCCCCTGAAGACAATGTCTTACATGCTCTAGACTTCTATACATTCCAGGACACATGCCAGGTGGACAAACAATATAAGTGGATTTTTCATACAGTGATTTAAGGAGACCAGCAAATCCAATGAATCCTTGGATGAAACACTGTGACATCTCATGGACTAGTGGAATTGCAGCATATAGTCATATACTTTCTATAAAAGGAAGAGTAAATAATGAAAGATGTTCTTTTACCAAAAGGTCCAGTTTTGGATTTCTGGATTGTGTAAGTGGTGTGCACTTACTCATATGTCTAACACAGAGACCTCCGGGGGGTTTTATATCATTTGATGGGGTTAGCAAAGGACAGTGAGAGAGGATAAATAATGAGGAGGTTTATTTATTGGAGTTTGTGTTCATCTCTTAAATTAAAGTGTACTTTAGCTTACCTTCGATTCACTGTTTACATCATTACTATAGATTAATGTGATAAAGATGAAAATTGAAAAATAGTATGAAATTGACCAGTGCAGATTATATAGATTATTGGGGACTGAAACAGGGATTCAGCTGATCAGAGTTCTGCTGGGGAAGGTGGGCTGTACATGATATGAAGCAGTCAAAAATCAATGCATTGCTATGTGCAAGCTGCTTATAGTGCTGTAGTATGTGCCAAGATATGATCCCTTCCAAAAAGGCCCCTGGAAAAGGACAATATTTGGGCACTTTGCAGTCCAATAGCTCATCATAATGCACAATTCTTTGGAGGTAGAAATGGGCCCCCCTTATCAGGGGCATAAGGACTGCAACCGGGTCTGTGCGGGTGGGGGCCATGAGGGTGAGCCATCCTCTGATGCAATCAGAAACTTCAACTGAATTTGCATCTTTGGGCACACATCCAGTTGAAGTGTATTGTGGCGCACAGACCCATTGGGTCTGTGAGCGGCAATACACGCTGCCGGCAAATCAGAGGCCAGCAGCTGACGTCGGCGAGCACGTGACATCATGCGCTCCTGTCGCTTACACGCTGAAGTCAGCTGCCGGCTTCAGACGAAGACGCCGCTTGGCGGGAGAGGATGGGAGGTTAGTATAATTGTTTATTTTCTACTACGCATTTATTAACAGCGGCAGAACGGTGAACATATACCAGTATAGGGCCCAGGATAAGGGACATATACCAGGATAAGGGACATATTACCAGCATAGGGCCCAGAATATGGGACATATACCAGGATAAGGGACATATTACCAGCATAGGGCCCAGAATATGGGACATATACCAGGATAAGGGACATATTACCAGCATGGGGCCCAGGATAAGGGACATATACCAGGATAAGGGACATATTACCAGTATAGGACCCAGAATAAGGGACATATACCAGGATAAGGGACATATTACCAGCATGGGGCCCAGGATAAGGGACATATACCAGGATAAGGGCCATATTACCAGTATAGGACCAGAATAAGGGACATATACCAGGATAAGGGACATATTACCAGCATGGGGCCCAGGATAAGGGACATATTACCAGTATAGGGCCCAGGATAAGGGACATATACCAGGATAAGGGACATATTACCAGCAAGGACATATACTAGGATAAGGGACATATTACCAGCATGGGGCCCAGGATAAGGGACATATACCAGGATAAGGGACATAGTACCAGCATGGGGCCCAGGATAAGGGACAATACCAGGATAATGGACATATTACCAGCATGGGGCCCAGGATAAGGGACATATACCAGGATAAGGGACATATTACCAGCATGGGGCCCAGGATAAGGGACATATACCAGGATAATGGACATATTACCAGCATGGGGCCCAGGATAAGGGACATATACCAGGATCAGGGACATATTACCAGCATGGGGCCCAGAATAAGGGACATATACCAGGATAAGGGACATATTACCAGCATGGGGCCCAGGATAAGGGACATAAACCAGGATAAGGGGCATATTACCAGCATGGGGCCCAGGATAATGGACATATACCAGGATAAGGGACATATTACCAGAATAGGGCCCAGGATAAGGGACATATACCAGGATAAGGGACATATTACCAGCATGGGGCCCAGAATAAGGGACATATACCAGGATAAGGGATATATTACCAGCAAGGACATATACCAGGATAATGGACATATTACCAGCATGGGGCCCAGGATAAGGGACATATACCAGGATAAGGGACATATTACCAGCATGGGGCCCAGGATAAGGGACATATACCAGGATAAGGGACATATTACCAGCATGGGGCCCAGGATAAGGGACATATACCAGGATAAGGGACATATTACCAGCATGGGGCCCAGGATAAGGGACATATACCAGGATAATGGACATATTACCAGCATGGGGCCCAGGATAAGGGACATATACCAAGATGAGGGACATATTACCAGCATGGGGCCCAGGATAAGGGACATATACCAGGATAAGGGACATATTACCAGTATGGGGCCCAGGATAAGGGACATATACCAGGATAAGGGGCATATTACCAGCATGGTTCCCAGGATAATGGACATTTACCAGGATAAGGGACATATTACCAGCATGGGGCCTAGGATAAGGGACATATTACCAGGATAAGGGAAATATTGCCAGGATGGGCCCCAGGATTAGGGACATACAGTATCTACCAGGATGGGGGATATATATACCAGGATGGATCCCATGATAAGGGGCATACAGTATATACCTACAAATCTTGCACAGGGCCCATCGGATTCTAGTAACACCACTGTCCCTTATGACTTGGCCCCTGTGTGGCTGCACAGCTTGCACCAATTGTATGTACACCCCTGTCCCCTTCAGTGATAATGAAGGAGAAAATGGTTTGCATTATCAATTTAAATGTTAGAGAAAAAAGCAACAGGGGATTGTCCATCCAATAGCTATCATGCTAAATGAAGGGAATGGTGGGCCATGCTTTCACCAATAAGAATTCTTGCAGGTCATGCTAATAGGTCTCAAAGAGATAAACTTTGGCCTTAGTTATACTTCAATATTTTATCTTATTTTTAATTAATAGAAACGAATAACAAATATAACTTTTCTTTTTCTTAAATTTACTCATGGCCTTGGCTTTAAAAAAAATTAAAAAGAAAGATCAGCTTTCTTCATTACACACCAGACAGCACCACCTTCTTCTTCTTGATACAAAGCTCGGCGGTCCATGTTTGGCTGACTGAGGGTAGAGTAATGAAGAAAGCTTACATATTCCTAATGCATCTAGACATCCCTAAAGTACTTCAAGTCTTATTAGCATATACTTTAAAGGGGTTGTCTGAAACCTAACTTGATTCACTATATATTTAATTTAAAAAATGAAGCACTTTTCTAATATACATCAAGCAGGGACAGTATACTGAGCATGCATTGGAATTGACAACTGGCATATCCTCAGTATAGCAGAGAATAGCCCTGCTCCAAAAAGGGTCATCCCTGATGACTGTCTGTTTTAGGGTGGGGACAGCAACTGTGGCAGTGACAGCAGAGCCATCCCCTGGTGATGTCTCGTTTGAGAATCTCCAGTGCATGCTGGAAGACTCAGACAAAATGTCATCGGATGTAAGAAGAAAAAAACAATGAAGACTCAGTTACTCATTAAAGAAAATTTATGGAGTTGTAGGTAGAACCATCAAAAGTACTGCATAATTGATAACATATTTCTGTACTTTGAAGGGGTATAGCAGCAAAAAGAATTTACCACTTATCTACTGGATGCTTGATAAATGTTAGATAAGTAGGATCAGACCTTTATAAGTGATTGCTACAGAAGTAGACCCAAGTTCTCTGCCGCCTACTTTATCCCAAGCTGAAATTCAACTCATCCCCAATCTGATCCAGCTTTTTCCTTTTCCAGGGCTAAAGTCTCTTGCAACCCAACTCTTCTTGGCTCCCCACTTAGGACACCCTCCCACAGGGATTAAGCCACTCACAATCCACACAGACCTCTAAGAGCTGACCTCCCTAAGGTTGAAGATGCTGTCAGACGACAATACCTGGATGACTCTTCCTCTTACAGGGCTGAAGGTACTCTGAGCCTTCATCACTTCAGTGACAAAACTCCAGCTTTGTTTCATGGCACCATACGTGCACCTAAACTTTGGAATCCTAATAAAGCTCTAGGAACACCACTGTGTAGTGTTTTCTTATACACACCATCACTGGCTCCAGCTATCTGCCCGCAAACAAACTCTCCAAGATGGACAAGGTGCTCAAGCATTCAGCCCACCAACAGGATGGAAAAGCTCAAGCCTAACCAATGCCATAAACAGGTTTTCCAGTCACCACATTCAATCCAACTAAATTCTCTTTTTTGGTACCAAACCTCTGCTATAAGCTCACAGATCTTTACACCACACGGCTGAAATGCACTGCAATCAGTCACATCACATGCCTCTAGGGTCTCAAGAGAAATAATATTTGCTAACTTGTTAAAAGACTAGAGTTCTGAATGCCCTATTTAACAGAGTGAACAGTCAATCTCACAAATCGTAGCCCATTGTACTTATTATCTCTTGCCTCCCTTGCCAAAGTCTCAAAGTCTCCTCAGGTGTCCTGCATGGGAGCTAAGCTTGAGATCACAAACATTTCACAATTAGGATTCTTTTGACAGGTGCTTTTAAGATTCCTCTTCCAACAGGACCGTCTATGGAATCACTATGTTTTAGGATTAACTGTCTCTAACTGGGTACATGTACCTCCCATAGCTTTAGTCATACTCTGGCCCTATTTCCTATAGCAGACCCTTATCTTCTGGTTCCTGCTACATCAGTCATATTATGGTAACAATAAATAATATAGTATAGTCTTTATGCTGTTGAAAAATATACGTCACTTCAGTGGTGTGCTGCGTTGCTCAAGTATGGATGTTGCAGTGAAAATAGAGTTTGTTTATTTGGCAATCACTTGGTTAAACCTTTTCAGTCCCACAATTTGGACCTTCGTCACAACTGATTGCCTCTAGTAACTGGGTGTTGCAGAGTGTAGCGCTTGGACATGCGACCCACGCCGCTGCTGTATCGCGCTGTATCGTGCTGTATTGCGCGATACAGCAGCAAAGTGCGTCTTATATCAATGCAGATATCCAGCAGGCACTCTGGTAAAACTGTCTCTTATGAGAATTGCTCCAGGAAAGTAAGTGGAAGAATTAGCTCTGCTGCAGAGGATAAGTTCTTAACAGTTACCAGCTTCAGAAACTGCAACTTGACAGGACCTCAGATAACAGAGCTCATAAATGATGTACAGACATCAAGTAGCAGACATATCTCAAAATCAAGTGTCCAGAGGAGATACGAGAAGCAGGCTATTATGGTAAAAGTCATATTCATGGAAATAACAGCTAACCACAGACCAGTAATAAACCTAATGCCTTTTTACATGAGGACAGAACAAACATTTTGTCTAACTATTTTCTCCTTATAGAAACCATTTTTTCAGATATATATCAAAATTGTATAATTGAAAACCTTGCCTTGTTGCCCATAGTCTCCAATCACAGTGTAGTTTTTTTGTGTTCCAGAGCAATTTTAGAAAAAAAAACTGAGTTCCGATTGGTTGTTATGGGTAACAAATGTACCGTAAATTTTTTATTGCAAAGTTTTGATAAATAAGGGTCCAAACTTTCCAGAACATAAAGGATAAAATTCTGACCTTTCCTTATGTACTTTCTGTATTAATTCCTAATGATCTCAAGGTTTAGTCTTAGAATGGGAACTCTAAAATGTAACGGGTCTGGGAGGTGGAACCTCTGAGCAACGATACAAAGGGGCAGTCCTTGTAAGGAAGCGGGTGGCTCCCAGGGTAGGCGGGCAGGTAGTCACGGCAAGTGACGGGGACAGTCTCTGGGTAGAAGGGCAGGAGGTCACGGCAAGTGACGGGGACAGTCTCTGGGTAGAAGAGCAGGAGGTCACGGCAAGTGACGGGGACAGTCTCTTGACAGGCGGGTGGTCACGGCAAGTGACGGCTAAGCCTCCAGATAGGCTAGCAGGCGGGTAGCAGGTAGACGCTCCCAGGTGAGCGGGCAAGAGTCTCTGGACAGGCAGGTGGTCACAGCAAGTGATGGCTAAGCCTCCAGGTAGACTAGCAGGCAGGTAGCAGGTGGATGCTCCCAGGTGAGCGGGCAAGAGTCTCTGGACAGGCAGGTGGTCACAGCAGGTGACGGCAGAGCCTCCAGGTAGGCTAGCAGGCAGGTAGCAGGTGGACGCTCCCAGGTGGGCGGGTAAGAGTCTCTGGACAGGCAGGTGGTCACAGCACGTGACGGCAGAGCCTCCAGGTAGGCTAGCAGGCAGGTAGCAGGCGGACGCTCCCAGGTGAGCGGGTAAGAGTCTCTGGACAGGCAAGTGGTCACAGCACGTGACGGCAGAGCCTCCAGGTAGGCTAGCAGGCAGGTAGCAGATGAGCGATCCCAGGTGAGCGGGTAAGAGTCTCTGGACAGGCAGGTGGTCACAGCACGTGACGGCAGAGCCTCCAGGTAGGCTAGCAGGCAGGTAGCAGATGAGCGCTCCCAGGTGAGCGGGCAATCAGATCCATAGACAGACTGGCAGGACTGGTAGGCAGACTGTCGGACCGCAGGAATGCAAGTAGATAGACAAGTAACAGGCAGGTATCAAGCAGGATTCTGGCAGGTAACTGGCAGGTATCTGGTAACGGGACCTGAGGGCTGAAGCAGAGTGATAGGCTATGCAACAACATTGCTCGGGCACCTCCATTTTGGAGGAGGTGCCTTATATATGGTGAGGTCCTCCGGCCATTGGCCGGGGACTCCTTAGGACGGCGCGTGCGGCCCCTTTAAGAGAGGGGGAGCGCGCGCGCGCGCGCCCTAAGCACAGTGGCCGGGAAGCAGCGCGCGCTGCCAGCAGAGCGGGAGGAAGACACCGGGCACGGAGCGGAGAGGTGAGGGGAACAGCGTCCCTGCCTAGCAGGAGGCAGGGACGCCGACGCTACAGTACCCCCCCCCCCCTTTAGGCCCCCCATTTTTTAGGCCAGACAGAAATTTATCAAGGATGAGAGGGGCATGGATGTTCTCCCGGGGCTCCCATGTTCTCTCCTCAGGACCAAACCCCTTCCAATCCACTAGAAAAAAGGTCTTTCCTCTTACCCTTTTGGTGGCCAGAATGTTCTCTACCTCAAACTCGTTTTCAGCGGAAACCGGAGCAGGAGGTGTACCTGTAGACTTGGAAAAAGAGTTAAGTACCACATGGAAGGAGTTAGGGATCCGCAAGTTGGTCGGGAGTTTCAATTTATAGGCCACTGGGTTGATTTGTTTGATAACTTCCAGTGGGCCGATGAACCGAGGCCCTAACTTGTAGGAAGGAATCTTGAGCCGGACATACTTGGACGAGAGCCAGACTTTATCTCCAGGACGGAATTGTGGAGAATCCAGGCGTTTTTTGTCAGCGTGTCTTTTCATCCGCTCGGACGACTGAAGGAGTGCGGATCGGGTACTCTCCCAAATGGAGGAGAATTCGCTAACGAGAGATTCCACAGCCGGTTTGTCCACCGAGGTGGAGACGGGAAATGGGATCCGAGGATGCTGACCGAAGACTACAAAAAACGGGGATTTGGAGGAAGATTCGCTCTCGTGATTATTGTAGGAGAACTCGGCCCATGGTAGGAGATCCACCCAGTCCGAATTGTGGGCATTAACGAAGTGCCGGAGGTAACTGGTCAGGATCTGATTGATCCGCTCCACTTGACCATTGGACTGTGGGTGGTAGGCGGAGGAAAAGTCCAGGGTGACGTCCAGCAGCTTACATGTGGCTCTCCAGAAGCGTGAGGTGAACTGAACCCCACGATCCGACACGATGTGGAGGGGCAGGCCATGGAGACGGAAGATGTGGCGGATAAAGTCTTTAGCCAGCTCGGGTGCAGACGGGAGGCCCGGCAGGGGAATGAAGTGAGCCATCTTGGAAAAGGGGTCAGCGACCACCCAAATAACCGTACAACCGGCAGAGACAGGGAGATCCGTTATAAAGTCCATAGCTATATGCTGCCACGGGGCAGCAGGTACTGGAAGAGGAAGGAGGCGACCGGCTGGCAGATGTCTCGGAACCTTGTTGCGGGCGCAGGACACACAGGCTGAAACAAAGTCTATTACGTCCTTGTGCAGGGTAGGCCAACAGTAATGTCGGGTAATAAGCTGGAGGGTCTTTTTCTGACTGGCGTGGCCAGCTAGCTTAGACGAGTGACCCCAGTGTAGGATCTTCTGACGATCAGGTACTGTTACGAACGTCTTACCGGGAGGGAGACGATTTAGATTCACGGGGCCACCTGCATTACTCTGGCGGGATCAATGATGTGCTTAGGCTCCTCCTCTAGATCAGACACCAGGAAGGATCGGGACAAGGAGTCAGCTTTGATGTTTTTGTCTGCCGGGCGAGAATGAAGAACGAAATCAAAGCGGGCAAAAAACAAGGACCACCGGGCTTGGCGCGGGTTAAGTCTCTGGGCGCTTTGGAGGTAAGCCAAGTTCTTGTGGTCCGTGTAAATAATTACCGGGTGAAGAGCCCCCTCGAGCAGGTAACGCCACTCCTCCAGTGCCAGCTTAATGGCCAATAACTCTTGGTCTCCTATAGAATAATTGCGCTCAGAAGGGGAGAAGAGTTTGGAGAAGAAGCCGCAAGTTACCATTCTTCCGGAAGACGACTTTTGGGTAAGTACCGCTCCGGCTCCAGAGGAGGAGGCGTCCACTTCCAGGAAGAATTTTTTGTTGCCGTCCGGACGATGCAGCACCGGGGCGGAAGAGAAAGCCTGTTTTAAGGAAAGAAAGGCTTCCTCTGCTTCGGGCGGCCATTCTCTGGGATTAGTGCCCTTACGGGTGAGCGCAGAGATTGGGGCAGTCCGGGAAGAGAAGTGTGGTATGAAGAGGCGATAGTAGTTGGCGAAGCCCAGGAACCGCTGAATAGCCTTCAACCCCTCTGGTCGGGGCCACTTCTGGATGGCAGACAGTTTCTCAGGATCCATTCGTAGGCCGGTCTGAGAGATTATGTAGCCCAGAAACGGAAGCGAGGTCTGCTCAAAGAGGCACTTCTCATATTTAGCGTAGAGGTGGTTCTGCCTGAGCCTGAGCAGGACCTGACGAACGTCCCTCCGGTGAGTGAGAAGATCCGGAGAGAAGACCAAGATGTCGTCCTGGTACACCACCACGCAGGAGTAGAGAAGGTCACGGAAGAGGTCATTGACCAACTCTTGAAAGACGGCGGGAGCGTTACAGAGACCGAAGGGCATTACCGGGTATTCATAGTGGCCGTCCCGGGTGTTGAATGCCATCTTCCATTCATCCCCCTGACGGATACGGACCAGGTTATACGCCCCACGGAGGTCCAGCTTGGTGAAGATTCTAGCCCCCCTCAGACGGTCAAATAATTCCGGAATGAGTGGAAGGGGGTATTTATTCTTCACCGTGATCTGGTTAAGGCCTCTATAGTCTATACAGGGACGGAGTGAGCCGTCCTTCTTTTTGACGAAGAAGAAGCCTGCTCCCGCCGGGGAGGTCGATTTCCGGATAAATCCCCGAGCCAGATTCTCCTCAATATATTCAGACATGGACCGGGTCTCAGCAGCGGACAAAGGGTAAATACGCCCACGGGGAGGAGTAGCGCCGGGCATCAGGTCGATTGGGCAGTCATATGGTCTATGAGGGGGTAATGTCTCTGCCTCCTTTTTATTAAAGACGTCCGCATAAGACCAATAGGGAACCGGAAGACCAGGTAGATTGTCTGGGGTAGGAGAAGGACGGACAGGATGGACGGGAACTAAACAAGTCTTATGGCAGTCCTGTCCCCAGCGAAGGACTTCTCCGGTCTGCCAATCAAGCACGGGTGCATGTTTCTGAAGCCAAGGTAGGCCTAGCAAGAGGGCGTGAGAGAGTCCAGGCAGAACATGAAAGAAGATGCTCTCTGAGTGCAGCATTCCCACCTGCAGGGTTATGGATTCGGTGATGAGTTGGATGGGATGTGGTAAGAGGCCCCCATCTACGGCAGCGACAGACAAGGGTACAGCTAGAGGTTTGGTGGGAATGCGGTATTTCTCTACCAGGGACTGAGAAATGAGATTTCCGGCAGCTCCAGAGTCAAGTTGGGCTAGTTCAAAATAACGGTTCTCCCCGCAGATGATAGAGACCGACAGCAACAGAGATGGAGAGGGTTTACTCTTTCTTGGACGACCTCTCTGAGCGATCCTAGACACAGGCGTTTCCCGACCTCTCCGGGCTGGAAAGGATCCGGTGCTCCTTACTGCCACAGTAGAAGCAGTTCCCCTCGGCTCGGCGTAACTCTTGACGGGTCTTGACCATCTTGGTCTGGTCGACCTGCAAAGGCTCGGGTGAGTGCGCCTGGGGAGTAACGGGAGAAGTGACGGGTTTCTGGAAGGTAGGGGCTAAACGTGGAAACCTCCTCTCACGGGTGACCTCTTTGGCGCGCTCCTGGAACCGGATGTCTATCCGGGTGGCAAGAGTTATTAAGTCGTCGAGAGTGGTAGGAATGTCCCGACCGGCGAGTTCATCTTTAATACGGCCGGAGAGACCCTCCCAAAAGACAGACACCAGGGCGTCGTTATCCCAGGCCAGCTCCGAAGCAAGGGTACGGAACCGTATGGCACATTGGCCCACGGTGAGATTTCCTTGACGGAGGCGTAGCAGAGATGATGCGGATGAGGTCTTCCGTCCTGGTTCGTCGAAGACTTTCCGGAAAGCCGTGAGAAAGGCTGGCAGGTTGGACACCAGGGGGTCTCCTCTCTCCCATAGAGGATTTAGCCAAGCCAGTGCCTCTCCCGTGAGATGTGACATGATGAAGGCTACTTTGGCTCAGTCGGTGGAAAACTGGTGTGCCAACAGTTCGAAGTGCAGAGTGCACTGGTTAATGAAGCCCGGTGCCTGGCTGGGATCTCCGCCAAAACGAGGAGGAGCGGAGAGGCGAGGAGCGGAGAGGCGGGGACCGGGAAGAGATGCCATGGTGATGATGGGCTGCGGCGGTGCCGGGGTAGTAAGTGTGCGTGTGGAGGCAGCTCCCGAAGAGGTAGACAATGTGTCCAGGCGGGAGTTAACACTACGCAGGTGACTCAGGATGGACTCCTGTTGGGACCTCTGACGGGAAAGTTCATGACACAAGTCCGAGAGCGAGGGAGCTTGGGTGCCACCGGGTTCCATGGCCCGAGCAAACTGTAACGGGTCTGGGAGGTGGAACCTCTGAGCAACGATACAAAGGGGCAGTCCTTGTAAGGAAGCGGGTGCTCCCAGGGTAGGCGGGCAGGTAGTCACGGCAAGTGACGGGGACAGTCTCTGGGTAGAAGGGCAGGAGGTCACGGCAAGTGACGGGGACAGTCTCTGGGTAGAAGGGCAGGAGGTCACGGCAAGTGACGGGGACAGTCTCTGAGTAGAAGGACAGGAGGTCACGGCAAGTGACGGGGACAGTCTCTTGACAGGCGGGTGGTCACGGCAAGTGACGGCTAAGCCTCCAGATAGGCTAGCAGGCGGGTAGCAGGTGGACGCTCCCAGGTGAGCGGGCAAGAGTCTCTGGACAGGCAGGTGGTCACAGCAAGTGATGGCTAAGCCTCCAGGTAGACTAGCAGGCAGGTAGCAGGTAGACGCTCCCAGGTGAGCGGGCAAGAGTCTCTGGACAGGCAGGTGGTCACAGCAGGTGACGGCAGAGCCTCCAGGTAGGCTAGCAGGCAGGTAGCAGGCGGACGCTCCCAGGTGAGCGGGTAAGAGTCTCTGGACAGGCAGGTGGTCACAGCACGTGACGGCAGAGCCTCCAGGTAGGCTAGCAGGCAGGTAGCAGATGAGCGCTCCCAGGTGAGCGGGCAATCAGATCCATAGACAGACTGGCAGGGCTGGTAGGCAGACTGTCGGACCGCAGGAATGCAAGTAGATAGACAAGTAACAGGCAGGTATCAAGCAGGATTCTGGCAGGTAACTGGCAGGTAACTGGCAGGTATCTGGTAACGGGACCTGAGGGCTGAAGCAGAGTGATAGGCTATGCAACAACATTGCTCGGGCACCTCCATTTTGGAGGAGGTGCCTTATATATGGTGAGGTCCTCCAGCCATTGGCCGGGGACTCCTTAGGACGGCGCGCGCGGCCCCTTTAAGAGAGGGGGAGCGCGCGCGCGCCCTAAGCACAGTGGCCGGGAAGCAGCGCGCGCTGCCAGCAGAGCGGGAGGAAGATGCCGGGCACGGAGCGGAGAGGTGAGGGGAACAGCGTCCCTGCCTAGCAGGAGGCAGGGACGCCAACGCTACATAAAATATTGTTATCACACAGGTACATGGGCTGCCTTCACAGATCTTAAAAACCATTAAGGAATTACATAATTGGCAATAATACAATAAATGTTTTTTTATGAGAACAGAAGATCTCTTCAGAGTGTAGTCACACAGTAGAGTCGGTGTAGATTTGTAGAACCCAGTCTACATTAGTAATCTATGGCAACTGGATGGGAACCCTGAGGACCGTCTCCTACCTACCATCATCGGCACCTCTTCTTTTGATTAGCCGATCTGGTGAAACATCACGTGTGTCACGCTTCAACGATGACGTAGCGCCAGGCCAGCTAATGAAAAGAAGAGCCGTGAATGCCGAGAGGTAAGAGCTTGTTCTCTGGCCTGTATCCAGTGGCCACAGATTCCTAATGGGGCCAATAGACCGGATCTTGCAAATTGATTCACACCTAGCTCTACCACACAGAATGGAAATTCTGCAGATTTTCTATGCATAATTGCATTTGGAAAATCTACAGCAGATTATTGATTTTTCTTTCTTGTGTGGACATTTCATTGTTATATTATGAATACAACTTCTCTAATCCTGATTTCATTTGTATACATACTATTTATGGTAGATTTTATATTACTTGCACATACGGATAGACATCTGTCATTTGCTGTACAAACCATCTGGAATAAAGCTGTCAGAGAATGCTGGATTATGAGACCCTATTTCACAGGTATCACAGATATTAAATTCTGTATTAGACTGGGAAAGGTTAAATGTACAAGGATGGGCTAGCCTCACAGATACACAATGCAGTTAGCAATATTTTGGCAGCAAATACAGATTACAGCATCAGTGGAAATGCAGAGAGACAAACGCTATTTAGGAAAGATTAATTTATTTAAGGATAGCAGCCCTTTGGGCAATTGCATGATTTTATTAAGGGGTGGACTCCACATTCCACTGTTATACGCTGAAGTGTTACCATACATTGTCTACTATGCCGCTAACATTGCCAGTTAATGAAATCACTAAATAATGTTTTTCCTCCTCATAAAAGGATATAACACGTTAACTTACACATCCCATACTGAAGTCTAGTAAAATAAATTATCATGTTCACTTCTTCTTTCCCTATTTTATATCATATGCAATATAGTCTTTTTCAAGCAGCTTATTGAACATTTTGTGATTTTCCCTCTTATAACCTGATTTATTTATATCCTTGCGTCCCTTAGTAATAACGCACTTTTTTATGTCCCCACCTATTTAAAATAACCTTTGTATGCTTATATGTAGTAATAATACCCCCTTTGTGAGCCCATAGTGATAGTTACTCCATTTTTGCCCTAATTGGTGCCCAAAAGATAATGGGGTCCACTACCAACTCCAAAGCAGGTGGAATTGTGCATGAAGAAGAGCAATTGGACTGCAAAGGGCCGATTTATTGTTCTTGAATAAGAGCTGTCTTCTCTCTGTGTGCGATACTGCCTTTGCTAATGATGCTGACTTTGTGCCCCACAATAATAGTGTCCTTGGACTTTGTGTATTTCACAAATAATTAACCCACTTTGGGCCCCAACAGAGTAATAATATCCCCATATAGTAATAAGCAGCCTTTGTATTCCTTCCAGGGAAACAGTGCCCACATTTGTGCTTCCGTAAAGTAATACCTCCCATGCAGTCTGTTAAGGTCTGCAATGGTCCCGATTCCACCTTTTGCATAGAGTAGCAGATGAGCTTGAGTGCTGTGCTCAACAATGTCTGTAAGTCTCATAGACCTTGAATGGAGCAGCAGTGCACATGCTTGACCCGTTGCTCCATGAAAATGAACCTGAGCTCCGCAACATATCCCCTTTCCTTGTTGGGCAAACTCTTTACTCATCTTTTTTACTTATATTTTGTTGCTCTTTGGGGAGAGTTAAAGCCAAAATTTTCAGTGTTCAGTTTCAATGGTGCTCTCAAAAAAATAAATACTGTGACTTGCTGGAGCAATGTATACGTACTGTATATGTCTTCTCTAGAAAAATGTTTTTGGCTTTCAACTAAAATTTGTATTAAAGAATGCAGATTTTTGTAGACATCCTTAGAAATCAACATGATTATGTCAAGCAATGAGTCAGAGCTTGATGCACCAGGCATTAATTTAGGGGCAAATAGGACATCAATATTAAAAATGGCACATTGCAGTAAAGGGCACCATTTCACAGTTCCTGTGAATTTAAGAAGACCTTTCACCAAACGATTCATGTTGAACTGGACACGCAATGTAATAGTGGCTGCAGAGTGGAATAAAATGTTTTTTGTTTTTTTGAATTTCGCTTCTCTAGAGACTGGGGAAATTAACGTATTTGGTACCTAATGAGTTAACTTTCGATAAATTCAAGTGGGTGTTATTAGAGAATTTGCAATGGGGGCTTGTACTTCTTCTCCCTGTATGATGCTGACCGATCATAAGCAGACAGAAACACTCAAAGGAAAGAAGAACACACCCCCACCATAGCTTAAAGCTTAGCTCAGTGTATGAGCTATATAATGTCAGACAGCCCTGCACACCTGGTCTAATTTCATGCATGAGTCAGTGTGGGGGAGGGGTAGTGCAGCTGAGTTTAGCTGTGTCACATTACAAACCCTTCTATGAGCTCTTCTGATTATTATCACACTTACATTCATGGCCGAAAGTGATGGCACCCTTGAAATTGTTTCAGAAAATGAAGTATTTCTCACAGAAAATTATTGCAATTACACGTCTTTTGTTATACACATGTTTATTTCCTTTGTGTGTATTGGAACAATACACAAAAAAACAAAGTAAAAACAGGCAAATTGGACATAATTTCACACAAAACGCCAAAAATGGGCCGGTCAAAATTGTTGACAGCCTCAGCTTAATATTTGGTTGCACACCCTTTGAAATAAATAACTGCAATCAATTGCTTCCTATAACCATCGACAAGCTTCTTACACCTCTCAACTGGAATTTTGGACCACATTTTTTTGCAAACTGATCCAGGTCTCTCATATTTGAAGGGTGCCTTCTCCCAACAGCAATATTAAGATCTCTTCACAGGTGCTCAATGGGATTTAGATCCAGATTCTTTGCTGACCACTTCAGAACTCTCCAGCACTTTGTCTCCATCCTTTTCTGGGTGCTTCTTGAAGTATGTTTGGGGTCATTCTTGTGCTAGGACGCAAACTAAGCTTTCTGAGACTGGGCACTACATTGCGATCCAAAATCCTTTGGTAATCTTCAGATTTCATGATGCCTTGCCCACAGTCAAGGCACCCAGTGCAAGAGGCAGGAAAACAACCCCAAACATCTTTGAAACTCCACCATATTTGGCTGTAGGTACTGTGTTCTTTCATTCTGTTTTCATTAAACAGTAGAATGATGTGCTTTACCAATAAGCTCTATCTTTGTCTCATCTGTCCCCAAGATGCTTTCCCAGAAAGATTTTGGCTTTGGCTTTCTCACATACATCTTGACAAACTGCAGTGTAGCTTTTTTTCTGTTTCTGTGTCTGCAGTGGGAAATTCCTGGGTCTCCTGCCATAGCGTTGACACTAATGCTCACTGAGCCTGCAGGACAGCTTGAATTTCTTCGGAACTTGATTGGGCTGCTTATCCACCATCTGGAATATCCTGTGATGCAAATTTTCAGCAATTTTTCTCTGCCATCCACATCCAGGGAGATTAGCTACAGTGCCATGGGTTAGAAAATAGCAAAAAGGCAATGGAACTTACCAGCCAAAGGTTCAAGAGAAATGCACACCAGGACGCGGCCAGCCCCCCCCCTGTAGGAAGGAGATGACACAGGTGTGGAATGCCGTGAGCAATCACTCTCAACCACTCACACTGGAGGAGTGACTGCCCCGCAATATAACCACACCAGATGAAACCTGCAAATAGGGTGCCATTCACACTCGCGGCAACCGTGCCTGGCCGGCATCCTATTAAACGCCCTTCCTATTCGATTAGGCGGGATGCCCGGCACCCTCTCCGTGCATCGCAGAGGTGCAATGCCCCCATTCACAGGGTCACCATAAGTGGGCCTGGCCGCGCCCTGGCAGATAAAAAGTGCAAAAAAATATATCATATGAGGTATTAGTTGATATTTTGGCCAAAATACGTAAGCTCGCAACCCAAACGTCAAGGGTCCTCATGATTTTGCGAGTCCCTACTCTATCATTAAAAGCAACCAGCATAGCCAGAATAATAAATATAATTTTAGAAAAATTCAAAAATCAAATTAGAAAATAGCAAAAAGGCAATGGAACTTACCAGCCAAAGGTTCAAGAGAAATGCACACCAGGATGTGGCCGCCCCCTCCCCCCTGTAGGAAGGAGATGACACAGGTGCGGAATGCCATGAGCAATCACTCTCAACCACTCACACTGGAGGAGTGACTGCCCCGCAATATAACCGCACCAGATGAAACCTGCAAATAGGGTGCCATTCACACTCGCGGCAACCGTGCCTGGCCGGCATCCTATTAAACGTCCTTCCTATTCGATTAGGCGGGATGCCCGGCACCCTCTCCGTGCATCGCAGAGGTGCAATGCCCCCATTCACAGGGTCACCATAAGTGGGCCTGGCCGCGCCCTGGCAGATAAAAAAGTGCAAAAAAATATATCATATGAGGTATTAGTTGATATTTTGAAAAAAATACGTAAGCTCGCAACCCAAACGTCAAGGGTCCTCATGATTTTGCGAGTCCCTACTCTATCATTAAAAGCAACCAGCATAGCCAAAATAATAAATAGAATTTTAGAAAAATTCAAAAATCAAATTAGAAAATAGCAAAAAGGCAATGGAACTTACCAGCCAAAGGTTCAAGAGAAATGCACACCAGGACACGGCCGGCCCCCCCCTGTAGGAAGGAGATGACACAGGTGCGGAATGCCGTGAGCAATCACTCTCAACCACTCACACTGGAGGAGTGACTGCTCCGCAATATAACCGCACCAGATGGGTTGTAAACTTTTTGATTATGTTGCACACAAAGGAACATCAAGATCTCTGGAAATGGACTTGTAACCTTGAGATTGTTGATATTGTTCAACAATTTTGGTTCTCAAGTCGTCAGACAGTTCTCTTCTCCTCTTTCTGTTCTCCATGCTTAGTGTGACACACATAGACACGCAATGCAAAGACTGAGTCAACCTCTCCACTTTTTATCTGTTTTCAGGTGTGATTTTCATATTGCCCACACCTTTTACTTGCCACAGTTGCGTTTTAATGATCATTACATCCTTGAAACAAAGTTGTTTACCCACAATTTTGGAAAGGTGCCAACAAATTTGTCCAGCCCATTTTTGGGGTTTTATGTGAAATTATGTCCAATTTGCCTTTTTCTCTCTGTTTTTGTGTTGTTCCAATACGCACAAAGGAAATAAACATATGTGTAGCAAAACTTGTGTAATTGCAATAATTTTCTGGCAGAAATACTTCATTTTCTGGAACAATTTCATGGGTGCCAACAATATTGCCAATGACTGTATGTCTACTGTGCTGAGGCAACTTGTACTTACTCTGCAGTGAGTTCAAGGCTGTCATTATATCTCGCACAGGAGAAACCCACCTCTTCTGAACTACTCCTGTGTTAGATGTAATGAGGCTCTGCTCTGATCTCACTGCAGATTGAGTATAAGTTGGACACAACAAACATAATAAGGAACAACAGCCTTAAAAAGAGACAAGCAGTAAGGGGGAGAGGCAATACAGCAGAGCTAACAGTGATAGCAGAGGAGAAGTTATAGAAGGGTTTTTAATGTGACGCAGCTAAACTCAGCTGTTCTGCCTTTCCCAAACCTTGACTCATGCAGGAGGTTAGGCCAGGAGATCTGGGCTCCATCTTCTCACACTGAAAAATCTGCTCTAAGCTATGACTCCGACGTGTTCTTATTTGTTTCCTTTGAGTGTTGCTGCCTGCTTATTATTAGTCAGCATCACATATGGAGAAGAAGTACACACTCCCAGTGAAAACAAAACATTGATAACACCCACTTGGGCTTAAAAAAATAAATTTAACAAAAAAACAAATGTTTTTTTCTGCACTGCAGCCACTATTTGATGAACACTTTGATGAATTGTTATCTTTAAAGGAAATCTGTCACCAGGTTTTTTCTCAACTCATCTGAGAGCAGTCTGATGTAGGCAAAGAGAAGCTGAATCCAATGATGTATCACTTATATTACTGGGTGCAGTCATTCTAACTCAATCAGAGCTTTTAGATTTAGCAATGCAGCAGATCTGAAAAGCTTACCCTGACACACCAGGCACCGTATGTACAAAGTCCATAAACAGTGAGGTGCCTGTCACAGGAGGGGGCGTTGCTTAACCAGGAGGCAGGAGCTGTTGGATCACAGCAATGGTGCAGGCAAATAAAACCTGGAGCTTGATAAGAGAGGCATCACTGAAATCTGTGTTTTAACCCCTACAAAAATCTGCTGACAGATTTTCTTAAAGCTATGTGCCCACGATGCAGATTTGAAACAGAAATTTCCTGAGCGTTTTTTTCCTCTCTCTGGCAGAAAAAACGCAGGCGCATTTTACATGCGTTTTTAAGCGTTTTTACATGCGTTTATGCATGCATTTTTTCTAGCATTTTTCCAAGCGATTTTGAGCATCACTCAAATGCATTTTAAAAAGGGCTTGACAATATAAGTTGGTCACACAATATAAATCCATGCAACTGGCATGGATTTATATTGTGTAACCAACTTATGAGGAGAGTTCTGCTTTAAAATGGTGCATCTATATATAATAAAATAAAATTAAAAAGTAAAAAGAAAAAAAAAACCATATACTCACCTTTCCGTCGGCCACCGGTCTCCTCCCGGCGTCGGATCCTCTCTCCTCGGCAGCCCGCAGTGTACTGCCAGGAGCTGCGGTGACGTCATATATCAGCTGATGGTCACGCGACCATCAGCTGACCGCTGATGCCACTGATCAGCTGATGGTCGCGTGACCATCAGCTGATAAATGATGTCACCGCAGGTCCTGGCAGTACACCGGGGGCTGCCGAGGAGAGAGGATCCCCGCCGGGAGGAGACCGGGGGACGCAGGAGAGGTGAGTATGAATAATTTTTTTTTATTTTTTACTTTATAATTCTTTTTTAACTTGCGGGTACGATGGTACCCGGGTCGGATGAGAGGAGTAGCAGTCTCCTCTTCTCTCGACCCAGGTACCATGCACGTATTGAACCGCTGCAAATCCGCATGTATAGATATATACATGCGGGTTTGCTGCGGTTCAATGCAAGTCTATGGGCGTGCCCATATTGGTTGTGCTGCAGATTTTTCCGCAATGATAATCCGCAGCGTAAATTTCCACAGCATGTGCACAGCACATTCGGATTATCATTGGGAAACATGGCAGACCTCTTAACAAGCGATTTTAATGCATTTCTGCGGTGGAAATACCTCCTCAGAAACGCATTAAATTCACATTGTGGGCACACAGCCTAATTGTTCCTCACAATAAAACAAATTTTAACTTCATTCCATGCTGAAAGACAATATAGTGCCCCGCTACAGCTTAATAAGGGACTGTATCCTTTTAGCACGAAACTTTGCAAATTGTATTTTGGTCTACTAATTGTAAGAATGAATATATTCATCATAAAACACTAGGAGTTATGTCTTTCATTCTGTGGATAGCATAGTACCATCTCATTATGGCAGATGCTGTGAAGATTAGCACCAAAATGCAACCATAAGGAGTTCGGCTGTTGTCATTGGCTTCAAAATAAAGCACATTTTAGTGTTAATATCAACATCTATATTATGGATGCAAGACAAATCCTCCCTGTGAGTTCAGTGACTGTCCTTAACTGAAATAGCTGGTGTGAGTTAATCGTTGGCATGCTGGACAGACAGTCAGGAAATGCCACGGTCATTGACTGTTAGTCTGACTGGAGAATATGAGAAACGTGGACTCACTATATGGTTTCCTTCACATTCGTACGGTAAAACTGGGTACAATGTATCAATCATTACTGTAAATCCAAGCATATTCCAGAATCGTCTCTAATACCTAATCTGCATGAAATGTATTTTTTGGAACTTCAAGTCTGAACATTACACAACAGATTATACAATGAACTCTGAGCAATATTTTTCGGATTCTGAGGAGAATGTAAGATTACTCATTGTTGCGTTTTAAAGAGGACATGTCACCAGCTCAAAAGTGGACAGTTTTTGCCCTAATTTTAATCCAGTGGTTCCAGACATATGAGTCTTTTTATTTAGTTTTTGTTTTTTTTGTTCTTTAACAAGAGGGCATTGCTCACAAGGTAATAATGCAAATGAGCCTAAAGACATGCCCCAGAGAATCCAGTGAGCAACCGCCTCTATGTAATGACCATAAAAATTAACAAAAAATAAAAAGGTGCATATCTCTAGAGCTGTATAGCGGATTAAAAAAAAAAAAGAAAAAACACAGAATACTAAGGGGAGCAGCGAGAATAAAATAAGCGCAAAAACTGGTCACTTTTGATAGAATGACAGGTTCTATTTAAACTAAAGTGAGATTGAGTATTGGCAGCTAAATTTATTAGGAAGATGCACAAGTCTACTATTATGTAGGTCCCCATCAACTCTTTGTCGTGTTCTCCAAACCTGTTAAGCTATTTCGGGATAGTGCTGCAGGGGCAGACACTGACAGTTTGGGGCCTCTGTGCAAGAAATGTGTTTAGGCCCCCTTCTTTTATGGCAGAGGGCCCAAACGAGAATCCGATATGTAAGGGACGGTGCTGTACATGACAAGAGAGGGCACCGTGTAATAAGGAACGGCAATATACATAGTGAATGGAGACTATGTAATATGTATATATATATATATATATATATATATATATATATATATATATACAGTATATATATATATACATATATATACTGTATATACAGGTGCATCTCACTAAATTAGAATATTATCAAAAAGTTAATTTCAGTTCTGCAATACAAAAAGTGAAACTCATATATCATATATTATATAGAGTCATTACAAAAAGAGTGATCTATTTCAAGTGTTTATTTCTGTTAATGTTGATGATTATGGCTTACAGCCAATGAAAACACAAAAGTCATTATCTCAGTAAATTAGAATAATTAACAAAAAACACCTGCAAAGGCTTCCTAAGTGTTTAAAAAGGTCCCTTAGTCTGTTTCAGTAGGCTCCACAATCATGGGGAAGACTGCTGACTTGACAGATTTCCAGAAGGCAATCATTGACACACTCCACAAGGGCCCAGACTCCCTCGAGACTGCGCCCAGGCTCCACCCCAGCTCAACCTCCACCCCTCGAATCTTCCCCACCGCCCACTCTTGGAAAAACTCCACTGCACCACGTCCTCACCAATCACACATTAGCAGTTCCCATTGAACACCATATCACCATATCATATACAGAGCCAGCAGCTTTTATTTTGGCCAAAAGATTTTTAAGCCACCACCACGACAAGGAGATTCTTTTTGCCGGACCCTACTCTACTCTAACCTATTAAATATTTCTTAAAAATATCCAATACTCTTTTTTTAGGTATATTTTATTTATTTTTCTTTAAGGGAATGTGTCACATACATTTTTTTTTAAACTAATTGTAACCAGATTGTGATTTTTTTTATAATCTGTGTTTCTGATTGCAGATTCAATCAATCATTCCCTCCCCTCCCCAACAAAATGTATAATCTACTGGAGAACCTTGAGCGCTGCCGCCTGATGTAATTCGGCATTGGATTTTGCAGCATTGCTCAGAATCATCCAATAGCTTATAAATTATGATTGGGGGTTGGAAAGTAGGAGGGGAGGGAATGATTGCATCATGCAATCACGTATTGAATGGTGGACAAATTAATACATGGACTTAAGTTAGCTACTCACACAGCCAGTGGCACCACCACATCCGCCGCCCAGTCAAGAAGAATCTAATGGTTGCTTCAGCTTGCCCACCGCGCCACCTCAGCCTGCCCGCCGCCGCCGCAGCATGCGATCACGAATTAATAAATGTAAATGTGGCGCCCCTGAGGGTTCGACCGCCACAGGAATGCTGCACTTCTTTAATGGAGTGTGGTGTTCCTCCTCTGAGGTAAGCCTGGTGTGATGGTAGTGACCTAGCCTTTTGCATCCAACACCACATTTCCACCAGAGGGAGCTAGTATGCACTAGGTGCTGCTCCCCTGGTTACACGGAGACTGGGGAACACAAAGTGGTAGGAACCAGTTAGTGGGTGTGGGTGGAGGAACAGTTAGTTAGTGACACTTCTAATTTCATATTTAATAGAATGCCATCTTTGATTTTGGTCTTGGTTGCTGTAAAACTACTGTGTGTTATGTGACCTCCCTCCGGGAGCGCAGATCCTGTGTGGGCCTGCACCGAGAAGTGACACAGTCCTCGTACCCTGGTCTTGGGACGAGAGGTAGGTTGCAAACGAGGAATGTCTCAACCCGGCCAAGGACCAGGATCAAGAAGGCCCGGGAGCTTTAGAGTGTGGCTCCCTAGCAAATGGGTCCCGGGGAGGACGGAGCGGAGCACGCCACCTGTCCTCTCCTATCTGATCTATTCAGAGGGATTCCGGCTGCAAGAGGGGTACCGGCCCCGACACCCGACCTTGTACTATATGTCCAGGACGGGAAAGCCCGGTTAGGCCCTGAGGATCCCGGCGGGCTTCGGATGGAGAGGAATTGCCACCCGAGCCCTACACCTGAGAGGAGCTCAGAGGGAGACCCGGCCTATCTACACACGCACAGACAGGAAAGGGTAAAGTCTGTAATGCAGGAACACTCTGGTGTAGGGATGCTACCTCACACTGGACTTCCTCGTAGGTAGTCGGACCCCCGTCCCTGGTGGCCGCAGGACTCCGCAAGGAGCAGGGAGAAGCCTTGCGCTGCTTATGAGAACTGTGAGTAAAGCCTTGGAAATTCATCCCTATGGCCTCCGGACTGTTCATTACGCGCCATACCACGCGACACGGTGCCCGCACTCCCACACTACTACCCCCCTTTATCCTGTCTTGCCTGCCCTGAGGCCGCGCTCCGCCTGTGGGGAGCAGCGAGAACTTTAGCCGCCGTAACATCGGGCCTCAGCGGACTGCTAGCGGCGCTGGTGGCGCATCACCAGACACCACAGGTGGCGTAGTCGACAATTACCACTCAACCCGGAAAGCCCTAACATCATTTTCAATGTGACGGCCCTGGGCACGGAACGGGTCCAGGCCACGACTGCATCCCCGTTCTCAACATCTGACCCGGCTCCGAGTACCCCATCTTCCCAGGGCAGGGCTTGCGAGTGTCACATCACTGGTGTTGTCGGCAGGATATCGTGCCCGCAGCAACGGAGAAAAGTGCCCATTGCTATCGGGTACTGTGTGCCTTGCACCTTGGACTGTTGTTTTGCACTTAAAATGGCGCCCGCCCAAGAAGAACAGGCGCCATTATGCTGTGAAAAGACTGTCTTTGTACACCTCCCATCGTGGGCTGGGCTCCCGCTTGGTGCCAAAAATGTGGACTGCCCCTTCCATCATAGACTGTCCGCGGGGTAATGCCCGTCAAACAGGATGGGCTGAACGAAGACGGGCCTGTCAACATGCCGCCCAGGAACCGCCCCGAAAGAGGAGGAAGAAGAAGGAAAGCAACAAGGTGCGGCCATGTCAGTCAGAGCTTGGCAGTCAACGGAGGCAGTCATGGATGCCTCTGGGGAGCGAGACCACGTGACCACTGAACTCGGTCTAGGCCCTTCACCCGGCAGAGAGCGAAGTGGCGGCGTATTAACACCGGGAGATATTGAGTTTCTCCACTCGGAAGCTCCGGGACTTGCAAGGAGGCAGAAGGAGGCCCAGGAGGCGGCGACGGCTGCGTGGAAAGCGGAGATGCTGCAGCGGATCCGAGACCGCCGTCGAGGAGAGGAGGTTCCAGGACCAGTCGACCCAGAGGTCAAAGTCGAGGGTGACCTAGCGGCAGGTGAGAGTGCAACCCCTGCCCCGGCTGCGGAGCCATCAGAGACGATCCTGGACCTCATGGCGGAGTACATAGTCCCCTACACAGTCACCTGGGAGCAAGCACTAGCTCCTGAGCTGCAACCGGCAGCTATTGGTGGGGACTTACGCTGTCACGAAAGCTCAGTAACGGAGGTGCCTGGAGCTGCGGAGGAGGCTACCGGCTCCAACCCGGACTGGTCCGCATCTTCCGAGGACTTGCAGCAACCCGTCCTGACCCCGCTACCTGCACCGGCGGTAACCTGGCCCGAGGCCGAGGAGTGGGCCTGGGAAAACCAGGGGGGCGACCTAATGGGCTTCCCGCGGGAGACCAGATCTGAAGCGCGCAGGAGGAGCCAATGGTGCAGCGACCAGGTCTTCCAACTGGCACGGGAGCAACGTCGGCGGGAGCAACGTTGCGAGCGCCTCGAGGTGAGGACCAAGGCTACAAAGACTCGGGCGCGACTGGAGAAGGCCACCTGTCCTAGTCCCCGGTATGAAGGCCAGGTTGTGCGTTTTCACCATGAGGCGGGGTGGGGGTTTATCCGGTGTCCCATGTTCCAGGACGATGTGTTCGTCAGCAGGTGGGACATCGAGCCGCGCCTTAAGAAGGGACACCCCGGCCGGAACCTCTTCCCGGGCGACACAGTGACTTTCACTCGCCACCATGGGGAGCGTGGGTGGTACGCCATGGACTTCCGCAAAGTGTCTGGGAGTGACGCCACCACGCCCTCAACCTCAGGTGACCGGCTAGCCTCTGTCGGGAGGAATGAGCCTTTCCCTCCACGTGAGCCCCAAGTCTAAAGCAGCCCCCCCCCGGCTGCTGTTGTAGTTGTTTGAAGTTTAACTATTGCTGCTATTTTTCGTGTGTTTTCCTGTGGGGAGCAGCGAGAACTTTAGCCGCCGTGACATCGGGCCTCAGCGGACTGCTAGCGGCGCTGGTGGCGCATCACCAGACACCACAGGTGGCGTAGTCGACAATTACCACTCAACCCGGAAAGCCCTAACATCATTTTCAATGTGACGGCCCTGGGCACGGAATGGGTCCAGGCCACGACTGCATCCCCGTTCTCAACATCTGACCCGGCTCCGAGTACCCCATCTTCCCAGGGCAGGGCTTGCGAGCGTCACATAAACAGGGTATATTATTGCATATATATTCACCGATTATACACTGCTAAAAATATCTTTATTGGCATTCATTAAAAACCTATAAATTCTAGAATATAAATATAAATACACCTCAAAACATAACTGAAAGTGATAATATAAAAAAATTATCAAGTAGTCAAGAGTAAAGGGGGAAGGGGGAACCACCCCATTTAGCAACTATTCATCCGTACCTGTCTGCGGAGATTGGCACCCTCTTGAAACAAAATTGGCGCCTCTTCTCCGCAGCTACTCAACAGCCTCCACTCAGCAGCCTCCCCTCCCTCACCAGCCTCCCCTCAGCAGTCTCTCCACTCTCACCAGCCTTCCCTCCTTCAGCAGCCTCCCCTCCTTTAGCAGCCTCCCTTCCTTTAGCAGCCTCCCCTGCCTCACCAACACCCCCTCAGCAGCCTCCCCCCCTCACCAGCATCCCCTCAGCAGTCTCCCCTCCCTCATCAGCTTCCCCTCAGCAGCCTCCCCTCCCTCACCAGCCTCCCCTCAGCAGCCTCTCCTCCCTCACCAGCCTCCCCTCCTTCAGCAGCCTCCCTACTTTCAGCAGCCTCCCCTCCTTCAGCAGCGCAGTGTAACACACACACACTTGCCGCCCGCCGCTGTCAACACACACACACACACTTACCGCCGCCGCCATCCCCGCAACACATGTGGCACGCTGCTTCTCTGCTCCAGATTGAAGATGAGCGTGCAGCGTGTCAAATGCCAGTGCTGAATTTAAGTCCCAGTCCGACCCTGAGGGGAGATCTCAGTTTGAAATTGTTTGGAGCATATCTTCTATGTTATACACGCCTCATCCACCTAAAAAATACTTTCTTCTGTTACCAACGTGATACAGCAGTCTAGATATCAGTTTCAAATTGTTTGGAGCATATATTCTATGTTATACAGGCCTCATCCTCACTAAAAAAATAATCTCTTCTGTTACGAACGTGATACAGTAGAGGAGATTTCAGTTTGAAATTGTTTGGAGCATATATTCTATGTTATACAGGCCTCATCCACAGTAAAAAAAATACTTTATTCTGTTACTAACCTGATAGAGTAGGGGAGATCTCAGTTTGAAACTGTTTGAAGCATATCTTCTATGTTATACAGGCCTCATCTACAGTAAAAAAAATACTTCCTTCTGTTACGAACGTGATACAGTCGGGGATCTCAGTTTGAAATAGTTTGGAACATATATTCTATGTTATACAGACCTCATCCACAGTAAAAAAAAATACTTTCTTCTGTTATCAATATGATACAGCAAGCAATATCTCACCTTGTTATTTAGTGCCGCTGAAATTCAGCTATGTGCAGAGCTGTTGCAGAGTAAAAACAACTATTTTTTCAGTTGCTAACATGATACAGCAAGCCATATTTCACCTTGTCATTTAGTGCTGCTGAAATTCAGCTGTGTGCAGAGCTGGTGCAGAGTAAAAAAATCAAATTTTTTGTTGCTAATAGCGTGCTCCAATCACACTATCTAAGCAACATGAGTGGGAAAAAGAGAGGTCATGGTGGAAGGGGGAATAGGCTTGGTGTTCAAGGTATACATGGTGTATCTGGTAATGTTAGTGAAAGCACTAGCGAACCAACACTGTCATGTCCTATCCAAAAACAACTGACAACTTCTGTTACTGAACTGGCTACTCCACTCCCTTTCTTTGGCAGCCACACAGTGGTACACCTTAATGATGAGGGCCAGAAAGAACATGTGCTTGAGTGGATAGCAAACACTGATACAAATAGCCTCTCCTCCTCTTCCTCCACCACAACATCACACACAGTACAGTCCACAGCGGTGGCACCCAATTACCCTTGCCTCCCCGAATCTTACAACTGTCCAACTGCCCAACTGAATGTAGAAAACCACAGATGGGTGAGTATGCAGAACTGTTCACACATTCTATGCCATGGGCATCAGAAGTGTACTCCAAAGATTCACAGTCAAGAGGAGGAAAGCATCTGCACCGATGCCTAAAATTTTTTTAGGTTGGATACGGGGCAGGACGAAGTAGGGTCTGAGCAGCTTCCTGTTCCTCACCACCAGATGTTAACCCCCAGTGGGGAGGTGATCCTGATGAGACTCAAATACTTGAAGCTCACGCGGACTGTACTGTGCTGTCAGGGCAAGAAGAGGAGGAGGGTGACTCTCAGGGCAAGGAATGGGATAACACATTGGATGATGATGAGGATGTAGATCCCACTTGTTGTGATTCCAGAAGCATGAAGCTGAGTAGTTCATCAGAGGAGGTGGAGGAGGAGGAAGACGAGGAGGTTATGCTGCGTTCTATGGCGCAGACACGGAGTGATGCAATCGCGATGAGCACTGCATCCTTAGCCACAACTGTGGCAGCAACCAGCAGCGGTCGCGGGTCTGCAGCTCATAGGGGTGGCAAGGGTTGCTTAGCCTGCGTCTTTTTTGACACCGCAAAGGATGAGCTAACTCACGTTATCTGCTAACTGCTAAGAAAAACCTCAGTAGAGGGAAAAAGTGCAATAATTTGACTACTACATGCATGAACCTTCACATGCGCAATCAACATGCGTAACTCTGGTAATCTCACTGCGATAAAATGCGGACCAGCGGACCTCATTAACCATCAGCCGTCCCATCAACCGCATCTACTGCTTCTTCCTCCTCTGTTACCATGCCAAGTATTGTCACGCAGGTCTCCGACCGCAGAACCTCCACTTGTTTACCCGCTCCAGTCAGGCTGGAGACA
Source organism: Phyllobates terribilis (assembly GCF_046119375.1). NCBI lineage: Eukaryota > Metazoa > Chordata > Amphibia > Anura > Dendrobatidae > Phyllobates > Phyllobates terribilis. The sequence continues at coordinate 199,208,629 of NW_027362762.1, read as the reverse complement.
GTTAGGACTATCCAGAACAGGTTCACCTTATCGTTGGTGGGATAGCTTTTATACTATTTTTGATGAAAAACAGTGTTACTAAGAACCCTATTTTATTTAGATGCACTTGCTTTTTATTTATTTACAGCAGGGATTATGTTCATTTTGCTTCTTGTGGGTTTTTCTGATTCATGGCCATTGTGGAACATGCATTTATGTGCTGCATGTATACCAACTTAAACCAAGCTCAAATTTTGTGGTTTTTTTTTGTATTTTTTGCATTCTGTGCAAATTAGGGCGCGGCCTCCTTTCCTAGAGCTGGATAATACATTTAAAAAGTTTCCCTTGGCTGGTGTCAACAGTTCAGAACCAAGTCCTTTGTGTGCCCTTATTCACACAGAGGTCAAGGTTTTTAATATAGACACTGTAGGACTATCCAGAACGGGTTCACCTTGTTGTTGGTGGGATAGCTTTTATACTATTTTTGATCAAAAACAGTATTACTAAAAACCCTATTTTATTTAAATGCACTTGCTTTTTATTTATTTACAGCAGGGCTTATGTTCATTTTGCTTCTTGTAGGTTTTTCTGAGGGAGAGCCCATCAGCTGTAACAGAAGCGGACATGCCTGCTGTTTTTGACCGATCTCAGAGAATGAGCATACCAGATCTTTCTCAATCCACTGTAACATCTCCGCCTGCACCTCACTCACGGTCCAGCAGTTTGTCCGGTTCACCGTACTTCACCCTCTCTCAGCACTGCAGTCAGCCCTCGGTCCTACAGTTGTAATCACGTAAAAGATTGTTTCCTCCTACACATGACAAAGCGACGAGGTTGAACTCCACCATCTCCAATCTGTTGGCCACAGAAATGCTGCCTTTTTGCCTGGTAGAAACAGATGGTCTCTGAAAGCTGAAGGCCGTCGCAGTTCCCCAGTCGCCATTACTTCTCTAAAAAAGCTATTTTTGCGCTACGCCAGCATGTCGCAGACAACATCACCCATTCCTTGACTAAATCTATGTCTGCCAGGGTGCATTTCACCACAGACACCTGGAAGAGTAAGCATAGCCAAGGGCATTGCATCTCGCTGATTGGGCACTGGATGACTCTGGTGGCTGTGGAGTCAGGTGGGGAAGAGGCTGATCCACAAGTCTTGGAATCCCCAAGGCTTGCAGGAAAAACCTCTGTATTTTACACTTCCGCCACTTTTTCTGCCTCCTCCACCTCCTGTAGGGCCTCCACCTGCACCCTCAACTTCTGCCTTAAATAGACACGTGTTTCAACAGTGCAGAGCGAATCCCAGCCACCTCCATACTGCGCAGCCAGGGCTCATCGCAATCAGTTAATGTTAAAATTAATATGCCTTGGAGATCGCAGTCATACAGCTGTAGAGTTGTGGACAGCTCTCCAGGCCGAGTTTGAACAATGGCGGTCTCCGTTGAAACTGGATTCAGGGAAGGCCGTGTCCGATAACGGTGCAAACCTGGTGGCGGCCCTACACCAAGGCAAGCTCACACACGTGCCTTGCAAGGCTCACGTCCACAACCTTGTGGTACAGCAATTTCTCTGCCTCTATCCTGGCCTGGATGAGCTTCTGCAGAAAGCACGGAAGCTGTGTGCTCACTTCCGCCATTCGCACCCCTGAGGTCATCGACTTGCATCGATACAGAGGTCTTTGTCCATGCCAGATAACAGGTTGATATGCAATGTGCCGACATGATGGAATTACACTCTGCACATATTGCAGCAACTGTGGCAGCAGCAACGAGCCCTGACGCAGTATGTCATGTATTATAGCCTGGGCCAACGCACTACGGACGTGGGGCATATCACGTTTACGAAATGGGCACAGATTAAGGGCCTCTGCACCCTTCTGCACAGTTTTGAAATGGCTACTAAGATGGTTAGCGCTGACGATGCCATCATCAGCATCACTATTCCGGTCATCTACATGCTGGAGCAGACTTTGAATAGCCTGCGGGAGGAAGTGGTGGTCCTAGAGGAAGAGGATGCGGAAGGGATAACAATGTTTCAAAGTTCTAGAGTGTCGTCACACAGACAGGTGCCAAGGGAGGGTGGATTACTGTGATCGAGGGGTACTGGTGATACCAGACAAACTGTTAGTGATGGTACAAGAGCCGAGGAACAAGTGGAGGAGGAAGAGGTGATGGGCGAGCAACTGTCAGGAGATTAAGAGGATAATCATCCCCTCTCTGTTGTTCGTGGTTGGCGGGAGGGAATGGAGGAAACAAGCATCTGGCTGCGTGCCCACGTTGCGTATTACAAGCGTATATGCTGCGGAATTTCCGCAGCGTAAACGCTTGTAAAACGCATGTATATCCGCACCCCATGGTCCCCAATGGCATTCCGCAATGTCAATGCCCATGCCGCGGATTTTTCCGCAGCGTATATGCTGCGGTCAAAAATCCGCAGCATGTTCATTAATTTTGCGGAAGCGCAGCGGAATCAATGTGCGGATGGTACCCAAGTCTGGATGAGAGGAGACTCTCATCCAGACCAGGGTACCAAAGAACCTGTAAAAAAAAGAATAAAATAAAGTTTATACTTATCTTCTGATGTTTTCCCTCCGCCGCGCTGTTGTGTGAAGGACCGGCCACGTCATTGAGTCATGTGACCCATCACATGACTCAATGACTTCACCGCAGGTCCTGCACACAACAGCGTGAGCCGCTCAAGACTCCGGACGGGGCAGAGAATGCATCGGAAGGTGAGTATAAACTTTATTTTTTTATTTTTTACCATTCTGATTCTTTTTTTTTAACTATTACTTGGTCACACTATATAAATCCATGTCGGTTTCATGGATTTATATAGTGTGAACAAGTTGTCAAGCACTTTTCCAAGTGATGCTTAAATCACATGGAGAAGTGCTTGATAACCCACATGCGGAAATGCATGCAAAGACGCTGCAAAGACGTCTCACAAACGCTTCTACCTGGTGGGAAAACCACATGTAAAATCCGCATGCGATTTTCCCGCCAGGGAGAAGCGTAAAAAATATGCTTCAGTTCCGCAATGTGGGCACTTAGCCTTAGAGCTACCCAGCCACCAACACAGCATGGGCTTGGACCTTTTGGAAGAACCCGACATATGAGTGCCTTCTTGCTGCACTATCTGCAACATGATCTCCGTATAGTTATGATTTGAAATAGTGCTGACTACTGGGTTGCCACTCTGTTGGATTCACGTTACAAGAGTAAATTTTGCCAGATGCTTCCCGCCCTGGAAAGGGACCCGCGAATGCTGGAGTATCGAAATACACTTTTAAATAACCATAAGAGAGGATTCACCAAAGACAGCAGTGAGGCACACAGTGTGCATCGCAGCTCTAGACTTCCAACCTCCGGCACGTCAATTCCAAAACATCAGCAGCAGCAGTAGTGTAAGTGATAGAAGCAATTTCTGTGAGTCCTTTCACACATTTTTTAACCCCTTCGCAACCCTGGGATTTTGCGTTTTTGCATTTTCATTTTTTGCTCCCCTTGTTCCCAGAGCCATAGCGTTTTTGCTTTTTGGTCAATATGGCCATCTGATGGCTTATTTTTTGCGGGACGAGTTGTAGTTTTCAACGCCATTACTAGTTTTACCATATCATGTACGGGAAAATGGGAAAAAAATTCCAAGTGCGGTGAAATTGCAAAAAAAGTGCAATACCACAGTTGTTTTTTATTATTTTTTTTTACCACGTTCACTGAATGCTAAAACTGACCTGCCATTATGATTCTCCAGGTCATTATGAGTTCGTAGACACCAAACATGTATAGGTTCTTTTTTATTTAAGTGGTGAAAAAAAATTCCAAAGTTTGGTAAAAAAAAAAAAAAAAGCGCCATTTTCTAAGACCTGTAGCGTCTCCAATTTTTGGGATCTGGGGCTGGGTGAGGGCTTAATTTTTGCACACCGAGCTGAAGTTTTTATTGATAACATTTTGGGGTAGATCCGATGTTTTGATCACCCATTATTGCATTTTATTGCAATTTTGCGGCGACCAAAATCGTAATTCTGGCATTTAGAATTTTTTTCTCGTTACGCCGTTTACCGATCAGATTAATTCTTTTTTTATATTGATAAATCGGGCGATTCTGAACACGGCGATAGCAAATATGTGTATGTATGGATTTTTTTTTATTATTTTATTTTGAATGGGGCGAAAGGGGGGTGATTTAAACTTTTATATTTTTTAATTTTTTTTAATATTTTTAAAAACTTTTTTTTTCACTTTTTGCTTGCTTCTATAGTCTCCATAGGAGACTAGAAGCAGCAACTGTCCGATCGCCTCTGCTACATACAGATGATCAGCAGATCACCTGTATGTAGCAGAAATGGTTCTGTGCTATGAGCGCCGACCACTAGGTGGCGCTCATAGCGACCAGCTCATGACAACCACAGGCGTCTGCTGCAGACCCTGGGTTGACATGCCCACCCATCGGTGACCCACGATCACGTGACAGGGTCACCGATGGGCGGGGTAAGTGACGCGCTTCCTGCACGGCGCTGTTAAATGCCGCTGTCAGAGATTGACAGCGGCATTTAACATGTTAACAGCTGTGGGTGGATCGCGATTCCACCCGCGGCTGTTGCGGGCACATGTCAGCTGTAATAATCAGCTGACATGTGCTCGGTTCAGTGTGGGCTCAGCGCCGGAGCCCTCACTGAACCGGGGGATTACAGCCTGTGCGTACTAATACGGCACAGGCTGTAAAGGGGCTACCAGCTCGTGCATCAGCACAACAGCGTACAAGTCGGACACATGGTGAACAACTGGAGAGGATGGTGCAAGGAGTATTTAGAACTAGTGATGAGCGAACACTAAAATGCTCGGGTACTCGTTGTTCGAGTCGAGCAAATTGGAATGCTCGAGTGCTCAGTCCGAGTAACGAGCCCAATGTAAGTCTATGGGAAACTCAAGCATTTTTCTGGCTGCTCCCCCCGTCGGTCTGCAGAGGGCTTAAAAATTGCCCAAATCGATGGGAACAGTGCTCAAATGACATAGGAACAGCATGGGGAAGACCCCTGGAAGAATTTCGGACTCCTAGGTCAATACTGTCAACAACGTTGTCAGAGGTATTACGCCACTTTTACGGACTCACAATAAAACATACAAAAACTAAACCAAAATGGATTTTCCTGGGAAATATGTTAAGGAACATCCTTTCCAGGATAATTACTTGTATATAAAGGAAAATAAATATACAAAAACAAAAATACTGCTCCACACCTTGGGCTATGTTCACACGTTGTGTTTTTGATGCGTTTTTGCACTTTTGCATTGCTTTCAACCAAGACAAATGCATTCACCAGGAAATGTCATTTTAACATTTTACAACCTTATCTGGCCATGTGGTGTATGAGACATCAGTAGGATTGAGTAGGATTGAGAGACGGTCCCTTCTGACCAACAACAGTAAAGAAGGAGGGACTGAGGCATCAAGGATTGTTGGCACCTTCGACAACCAATCCCAACAAGTCTATCAGATTCTGAAAAGACATTGGGGTATATTAATGGCAATTGGTGACCGCCTTGTACATAGTCTCTGTTAGAACCTTCCTGTTAGTTGTTTTTTCTATCTTGTGTTTTGCGGTCACGTGACCATCTGCCTATATATTCCAGCTAAGCCCTTCTGGCTTTGCTGGACTTCAGTGTTGTTTGACTGTTTTGTTAGCCTGGTGCTTCGGTGCCTATCTCCGTCAGTTTGCTTGGTCCTCTGGACCTCAAGTATTTTTGTCAGTTTGTCTTTTGTTTTCTTCAACAATTTCTGTTTAGGAGGTGTCCCATTTTTGTCCCAGTCCTTAGTTCTTTTAGGGACCCCTCCCTTAATTCTATAGGTCTTCGTTCAGACTAGCCGAGGACGAAGGCAGGTCTGTTCACTAGGAACAGGCAGCCTGCTACATCGTAGGGATTCAGCTTAGTCTTACTGTAGGGACAGCTTTCCCCTATCTTTCCTTAGTTCTTGTTGCAGATCATAACAGTAAGTCCAGCCCAAAAAAAAAAAAAAACTAAAAGGAAAGAAATTCGGGGATCAGTATGGTTTCCGTTCAGGAGTTGGCTCAACGCCTGCAGGGATTGTCTCTGGAGGTGGCCGAGCTTCAGCAACACGTGAGTAGCTGTCCTGGAGCGCATTTTGTCGAACCCAAGGTAGGACTGCCTGATGTTTTTTATGGTAAACAGCAAGATTTTTTTTCCTTTAAAAATGCTTGTTTGTTATATTTTCATTTGAGACCAAGATCCTCTGGGAATGAATCACAGCGCATTGGTTTTATTATATCACTTTTGCGCAAAGAACCACAGGGTTGGGCCTTTTCTCTCCAGCCTAATGATCCGTGTTTAAGTTCTGTTGAAGATTTTTTTTCTGCTATGGGGCTATTATATGACGATCCTAATCGAATCTCATGTGCTGAATCAGAACTTAGACGTTTGAATCAGGGGTCTGATGATGTTGAAAATTATTGCACACACTTCAGGAGATGGGCTTCAGAAGTTAAGTGGAATGATTCGGCGCTGAGATGTTTATTTCTTGCTGGTCTGAGTGAAAGGGTTAAGGATTTGCTAATTGCATTCCCTGCACCTGAGACTCTGCAGGAAGCTATGCAGTTAGCGGTTCGTATAGACAGGAGACTGAGGTGCAGGCTCAATGAGGTAAAGACTCCTGTAATGTCAGGTCCTAGTCCCCAGAAAATCTGCTCTGACGGTGGGGAACCGATGGAGGTTGGGGGGATGTCACTCCGCTCTCAGGAAAAAGACCAGAGATTCGCCGAGGGATTGTGTCTTTATTGTGGTAAAGGTGACCATCTGATTAAGTATTGTGAGCGTCGTTTAAGTAAAGAAAAAAAAAAGGTCAGTTACGCCCGTATAGCTTGTTTACGCTCTGCAGGAGTATTTCTTTCTGGGAGTACTACTCTGCAGGGAGATTTGATTGAATTTCAGGTATTTGTGGATTGTGGTTCAACACTTAATGTGATTGATAATGGGTTTTTGGAAAACCTTAAATTGAAATCCAAACCTTTGTCATCACCTATTTCTGTGGTTGCAATTGATAACACTCCTTTGAAATGTATTACTCACAAGACTGCTGCATTTCCTCTCACTATCAATGGAGTTCACCAAGAAATTTTGGACTTGTTGTTTTGGATAATTTACCCTCTCCAGTTGTTCTAGAATTGCCTTGGTTAAAACTGCACAATCCTTTATTGGACTGGTCTACTAATGTGATTAAGTCTTGGAGTCCGAAGTGCTATGATAAATGTTGTAATGGTCACATTGTGGCTGTGGAAAAAGTGGAATTACCTGTACCTATTCAAGATTTTTGGAGGTTTTTTTCGGAGGAGGAGTCGCAAGTTTTACCTCCTCATAGGGATTATTATTGCGCCATTGAGTTTGTTCCGGGTGCTTACTCTTCCCAAAAGTCGCTTGTTTAATCTGACTATCCCTGAAAGAAAGGCCTTGGAGGAGTACATACAAACTAGCCTGGCTGCTGGTCACATTAGACCTTCTAAGTCGCCTGTGGCAGTTGGATTCTTCTTTGTTAAAAAAAAGGACGGCGGTTTATGTCCATGTCTGGATTTTCGTGAAATTAATAAGATTACCGTACGCAATTCCTACCCATTACCGTTAATTCCTGACTTGTTTAACCAGTTAGTGGGAGCCAAGTGGTTCTCCAAAATTGATCTCCGGTGGGGCATACAATTTGTTACGTGTGAAGGAGGGTGATGAATGGAAAACTGCTTTTAACACTCCGGTAGGTCATTTTGAGAATCTGGTGATGCCTTTTGGTCTTACCAATGCACCTGCATTTTTTCAGTACCTTATTAATGACATCCTGAGACCTCTGATTGGTAAGAATGTGGTTGTGTATTTGGATGACATTTTGATTTATTCACCAGATCTGGAGTCCCATTGGCAGAGTGTACGTGAAGTTTTGCAGTTATTGGGTGATAATTCACTCTTTGCTAAGCTGGAGAAATGTGAGTTCGCTGTGCAGAAAATTAGTTTTTTGGGCTACATTGTCTCCAGCGAGGGCTTTGAGATGGACCCTGTGAAGGTTCAGGCTGTGCAGGAATGGCCTAGGCCTATTGGTTTGAAATCTATACAGAAATTTTTGGGTTTTGACAATTATTGCAGGAAATTCATTAAGAATTTTTCTGTAATTGTTAAACCTCTAACCGATCTCACCAGGAAAGGTGCGAATACGGCCCAGTGGACTACTGAGGCCATTGAAGCGTTTGAGTATCTCAAAGAGAGGTTCAGTTCTGCCCCTATCCATATGCAGCCTGATGAGACCAAGCCTTTTTTGGTCGAGGTCGATGCTTCATCGGTGGGGGTCGGAGCAGTTTTGGCTCAGGAGAACAAGGGTGGAGTACATCCTTGTGCCTTCTTTTCGAAAAAATTTTCGCAAACCGAACTGAATTATGATGTTGGAAATCGGGAGTTGCTGGCTATTAAACTCGCGTTTGAACATTGGCGTTATTTTTTGGAAGACGCTAGATTTCCTATTCAGGTTTTCACAGATCATAAGAATTTGATCTATCTGGATGCTGCCAAGCGCTTGAATGCCCGTCAAGCTAGGTGGGCACTTTTTTTTTCTCGGTTTCATTTTTCTGTTACCTATATCCCTGGTACTAAGAATGTTAAAGCCGATGCTTTATCTCGCAGCTTCTCTCCTATGGTCGGTGCCGAGGAGGAGGAGACCATTTTACAGAAAGTAGTTGCGGTGGCGGCTTTGGACTCCGTTTTGGAGAATGGGATTCTGAAAGCTCAAGATGATGCTCCATCTAACACTCCCCATGGGAGGTTGTACTGTGGGCGCTAGGTCAAAGGCTTCACATACTCCTGCTGCGGGGTTGCTTTGCCCTCTGGAGGTTCCTAGTGCGCCTTGGACACATCTCACTATGGATATTATTACTGATCTTCCGGTGTCCGAGGGTTTTACAGTCATCTGGGTGGTGGTGGACTGCTTTAGTAAGATGTGTCATTTGGTTCCATTCATTAAGTTGCCCTGCGCCAAGACACTCGCTAAGGCATTTGTTAAGGAGATTGTCAAGCTCCCTGGCGTTCCCACGGATATTGTTTCCGATAGAGGACCTCAGTTTGTGGCTCGCTTTTGGCGTGCTTTTTGTGACAGGTTGGGAGTCCATTTGTCATTTTCGTCTGCTTATCATCCTGAGTCTAATCGATAGACTGAAAGAAAGAACCAGGATGTTGAACAGTTTTTGCGTTGTTTTGTGGCGGACAATCAAGAGGTGTGGTCGGAGTTTCTGCCTCTCGCAGAATTTGCTCTTAACAATCATACATCCTCCTCTGCTGGGTGTTCTCCTTTTTTTGTTGTACTGGGAGACATCCGTCTTTTGGTTCGTTCTCCAAATTGGGGTCGGTGGTGCCGGAGGAGGAGAATTTTTCCGGTGATTTGGAGAGAGTTTGGACTAATGTACGTTGTAACCTTCAAGAGGCTAACAAAAAGTCCAAGAAGTATTTTGACAGGAAAAGTAAAGAGGTTTTGTTTACTGTGGGTGACATGGTTTGGTTGTCCTCGAAGAACCTGCGGTTGAGGATTCCCTCTAAAAAACTGGGTCCTAAGTTTGTGGGATTTAAAGTGCTTCAGGTTGTTAACCAGTCTGCTGTTAGGTTGGATGTCCCTACTTCCTGGAAGATTAATCCTGTGTTTCATGTTTCCTTGTTGAAAAAGGCTGTCGTATCTGATAGGGACGTCACTGCCACAGTTCCTCTTGTGGTGGAAGACGGCGAATATGAAATTTCGCGTATCTTGAATTCTAGATGGCATAGAGGGAGATTACAGTATCTTGTCTCCTGGAAGGGTTTCGGTCCCGAAGACAACTCCTGGGTAAGGACGGATGATGTCTCTGCTCCTAGGCTTGTTAAAGCTTTCTACAGGAGGTTTCCAGATAGGCCTGGGCCTGGAGGATCCGGAGGATCCTCATAAAAGATGGGGTACTGTTAGAACCTTCCTGTTAGTTTTTTCTATCTTGTGTTTTGCGGTCACGTGACCATCTGCCTATATATTCCAGCTAAGCCCTTCTGGCTTTGCTGGACTTCAGTGTTGTTTGACTGTTTTGCTAGCCTGGTGCTTCGGTGCCTATCTCTGTCAGTTTGCTTGGTCCTCTGGACCTCAAGTACTTTTTGTCAGTTTGTCTTTTGTGTTCTTCAACAATTTCTGTTTAGGAGGTGTCCCATTTTTGTCCCAGTCCTTAGTTCTTTTAGGGACCCCTCCCTTAATTCTAAAGGTCTTCGTTCAGACTAGCCGAGGACGAAGGCGGGTCTGTTCACTAGGAACAGGCAGCCCGCTACATTGTAGAGATTCAGCTTAGTCTTACTTTAGGGACAGCTTTCCCCTATCTTTCCTTAGTTCTTGTTGCAGATCATAACAGTCTCTACCAGAGACCGACAAAATTAGGGACCTGGCTATATAGGAAACCCTGTGGCTCTTACCGGTGCGGTAACTGCTCCTACTGTGGTTGGATGAAGGTATGCAAAACCTTTGAGAGTGCATCCACGGGCAAAGTGTTCTCGCTGAGAGACTTTGGTAATTGCAAAACGTCTGGGGTGGTGTATAAGGCCACCTGTATCTGTCCACTAGATTATGTGGGGAAGACCACGATGGAGCTAAGAAGGAGAGTGGGAGAATACTTGGGGGATATCAGAAATAAGCGTGATACCCCAATTGCACGACACATCAATGGAATTCATGGAGGTCGTCTGAAAGAAATATCGTTTTGTATGATTGAGCTGATTACACCCAAAGTTAGAGGGGGCGATTTGGATAGAATGATCCTTTGGAAAGAATCCGAATGGATCTTTAGAATACAATCCCTATCTCCAAAGGGAATAAATGAACAACTATCTTATACATGTTTCCTATAAACTTACCCTTCATGGTCTATCTCTCTGCCCGGTCTGTTGTCCATTTGGTCTGGGCCCCTCTGCTTTCATTATATGGTGTTTTCTAATTTTTAACATGAATTTTTGCTTACTTCAAAATGACCACTTAATTGGTGGGTCCCCTATTGTGGGAATTATATGTGGGTATTATCCAGTTCGACGTATATTGCCATTGTGGCACCGTTATGCTGAAACTATATACCGTACATACATCATGGGCCCATAAGTGCCATTTATCATTTTTACATGGCATATTTCCCTCCCACAACCCCTCCCCTTCCCTTCCTAGCTATGTTCCTCATTTCATGGGGTCATTTGCCCCTGTTTAGATTCAACAATGTTCATATAGGTTCCTATGGTCACCAGTCATACCCCACCAACCCCCACCACACCAACCCATGTGAAAACCCCATATATTTAAAATGAGTTCTTGCAGCGTTGGCCACCTTCTTGTCTTAATAAAAAAAATCATATTCTCACTATGATACCATCTATTTAACTAAGACATTTTTACAATTATCTTAATAGCTGGGCCCTTTGAATCAATAGGGGCTATTTAATTTGGTTTATTTTACCTTACCATAGGATTTATTGATTTACATCTTTTGCTGAATCTTAATGGTCGTTCCAGGCTGGAACGCTGATACCACCTCTGGGAATGAAAAAGGCAAACATTACATAGATGCGTTCTAAGTTTCTTCTGGTTTAGTACCATTTAGACGCCAATGATGTGTATGCACTCCCCTGTGCGCTCCACGATGGAGTGCACACGTCATTTGACTCACCATAGCTTGCACACGTCTCTCTTGTCTTGTATCCTCTCTGCTGACGTCAGCGCGCCTGCGCATTGACCTTGCATCACGGACCTCTAGTGTTTAATTGACAGACATTTGCGGTAGCGCCAGTGGGACAGGGAAGCCCATGGTAGAATATAGGACTTCTCTCTATGGGGGTGTACGTTTTTCTATCCATATAGTAACCAGGGAGATATTTAAACCTGGTCTCTGACACTCTGTCTCTATCAGCCATCAGCCTCCTGCAGTACACATCATGCAGCTTCATCATTGCTTGACATAGAATCCCGGTATCGGCCTCCTGATGAACCTAATGATGGGAGAAACACGTCGAGGCATACTTTGAATGAAAGTTAAGTCTATCAATTGACTTTTGTCTATCAATATCTATATTCTTATAAATATTTGTATACTAGTAATATCTATGCACTAGACTAAGCAGACACCTTTTTCCTATATTTAGTTCACCCTGTAGGGTATAACAGGGACAAATAGAGACAGCCACCGGTGAGCGGGGGCGCCAAAAAACGTTATTAGGGTGCCAATCTCCGTGTCAGGCAGGATCATACTATAGGCGTATTAGGGCTATTTAAGTCTTCTCTATTTCTCAGAGCATTTATCTTCCTCAGGGAGATGTGCCATTAACAAATCTAGGCACACCAGCCTAACCAAAGAACTGCGAAGGGCCTCCAGGGTTGCTGAGCGTAGATGGAAAAGGTCCCACTCCAATGAGCATTTTATCGCATTCAAACAGTCCCTCACTACCTTCACGTCCACACTCACTGCAGCAAAACAAACATACTTCTCATCTCTCATATCCTCCCTGTTTCACAACCCCAAACAACTATTCAACACCTTCAATTCTCTCCTCCGCCTCCCAGTGCCTCCTCCCTCTGCTCTTATTTCAGCCGAAGACTTTGCCTCATTCTTCAAGCAGAAGATTGACACCATCAGACAAAGCATTTGCTTAAAGTCCCCACAGCCCCTCCTTATATCCACTCAACCCTCCTCCTCCAACACCACCTTCTCCACCATTACGGAAGATCAACTTTCCTCTTTACTCTCCAAATTACACTTTACCACCTGTAAACTTGACCCAATCCCATCCCACCTCATCCCAAACCTTACCACTATCTTCATCCCAACTCTAACCCACCTTTTTAACCTGTCACTAACAACTGGCATCTTCCCCTCATACTTCAAACATGCCTCAATCACATCCATCCTTAAAAAGCCCTCCCTTGACTCTCTGATTAGCTATCAGCCCATATCATTTCTCCCCTATGCCTCAAAACTACTGGAACAACACGTCCATTCTGAACTGTCCTCCCACCTCTCCTCCTGCTCCTTCTTTGACCGCCTACACTCTGGTTTCCGACCGCACCATTCTACTGAAACTGCACTGACTAAAGTCACCAACGACCTACTAACTGCCAAATCCAAGCGACACTACTCTGTCCTCCTCCTCCTGGACCTGTCATCTGCCGTCGACACAGTGGACCATTCCCTCTTACTACAGACTCTCTCATCTCTCGGCATCACAGACTTGGCTCTATCCTGGATCTCCTCATACCTAACAGACCGGACATTCAGTGTCTCCCACTCACATACCGCCTCCTCATCTCGCCCCCTATCTGTCGGTGTTCCCCAAGGTTCAGTTCTAGGACCCGTGCTCTTTGCCATCTACACCTTAGGCCTGGGACAGCTCATAGAGTCTCATGGCTTTCGGTATCACCTCTATGCCGATGACACACAGATGTACCTCTCTGGACCCGATATCTCCTCCCTACTAACCAAAATCCCACTATGTCTGTCCGCTATCTCATCCTTCTTCTCTGCTAGATTTCTAAAACTTAACATGGATAAAAAAGAATTCATCATCTTTCCGCCTTCTCACTCAACCCCCCCAACTGACCTATCTATCAACTTCAATGGCCGTTCACTCTCCCCAGTCCCGCAAGCTCGCTGCCTTAGGGTAACCCTAGACTCTGACATCTCCTTCAAACCACATATCCAAGCCCTTTCCACTTCCTGCCGACTCCAACTTAAAAATATCTTGGGGTAAGAACATTCCTCAACCATGAATCTGCAAAAACACTAGTGCATGCCCTCATCATCTCCCGCCTTGACTACTGCAACCTCCTGCTCTGTGGCCTCCCTTCCAACACTCTCGCACTCCTCAAATCTATCCTAAACTCCGCTGCCCAACTAATCCACCTGTCCCCCCGTTATTCCCCGGCCTCTCCTCTCTGTCAATCACTGGCTCCCCATTACCCAGAGACTCCAGTTCAAAACCCTAACCATGGCATACAAAGCCATTCACAACCTGTCTCCTCCATATATCTCTGACCCAGTCTACCGGTACATACCCACACGCAACCTCCAATCCTCACAAGATCTCCTTCACCTGCTCCCCTCTTATCTCCTCTTCCCACAATCGAATACAAGATTTCTCCCGTGCATCCCCCCTATTCTGGAACGCTCTACCCCAACATATCAGACTCTCTCCTACCGTGGAAACCTTCAAAAGGAACCTGAAGACCCACCTCTTCCGACAAGCCTACAACCTGCAGTAACCACCGCACCACCATACAGCTGCACGACCAGCCCTACCCTCACCTACTGTATCCTCACCCATCCCTTGTAGACTGTGAGTGCTAGCGGGCAGGGTCCAGTCCAGTCGCCATCACGTTTTGTTCAAGATTATTGTAATTGTTTTCGCTATGTATACCCCCTTTCTCACATGTAAAGCACCATGGAATAAATGGCGCTATAATAATAAATAATAATAATTATAGAAATATTATGTTTTAATATACATGGGTATTGGTGTGTTTTAAATAATATAAAAAAAAGTATTGTTTTAGAGGATATATATGTTTACTTCACTACAAACCTTCTTGGTATATTCTATATGTAAAATTACGAAAAAGGATGACACATCATCAGACACATCCTGTTTCATTTATGATGAAGGGACTCTGAAAGTCACAAAGTCTATTTTTATAGGGCTATCATCCAGCCCTTACTATTCTTAAAGGGCCAGCAGTCGGCCCTCGCTATTGTTAGAGAGCCATCAGCCGGCTATGCTTTTTGTTCCCATTATTAACGAGTGGGTCTCCTATACTGTTATTGCGCATGCAGTAACTGCAAGTGCTGCCAAAAATTTGGACGCAACCCAATACCCATTTGAAGAGACATAGAGGAGGGTCTCCGTAATAAAAACAATTCCCATTATAAATGAGCGGGTCTCCTATAGTGGTAATGCCCATGCTGTGACTGCAAGGGCTGCCAAAATTTGGGAAAAACCCCACTAACAATTTAAAGACACATAGAGCTGGGCCACAATAACGAGTATGACATGTTCCCATTAGAAAGGAGAGGGTCTGCTATTCAGTTATAGGGTATGCAGTGAGTGCAACGGCTGCTAAAATTTAGGAAAAACCCTACTAACAATTTAAAGACACATAGAGCTGGGCCACAGTAACGACATGTTCCCATTAGAAAGGAGAGGGTCTGCTATGCAGTTAAAGGGTATGCAGTGAGTCCAATGGCTGCCAAAATTTAGGAAAAACCCCACTAACAATTTAAGGACACATAGAGGTGGGCCTCAGTAACGACATATTCTCATTAGAAAGGAGAGGGTCTCCCATACTGTTTGTCTATGCAGTGACTGCAATGGCTGTCAAAAATTTGAAGGCACTCCAATGACCCTTGCAAGAGACATAAAGGTTGGAGGTCCTCCTGAAAACAATGTTCCCATTATTAAGAAGTGTGTCTCCCATACTGTTTGCCTATGCAGAAGAAACAGCTGCCAAAAATTTGGAGACACTCCAATGCCCCTTGCAAGAGACATATTGTAGATATGTTGATATGGTACATATTGTGGTGATATGGTGGTGAAGGATAAGGATGCGGAGAAGGAGGACAAGAGCAAATAGACAAAATGAGGAAGCATATACCCATGTCTGGATGTGAAGACAGAGGTGCATGGGAATAGAGTTAGACCTCCCAAAAAAAGAGTTTATGTTACGCTGCTATCATTCAGTGGTGTTGAGAAGTCTGGTCAAATCCAGCCCTTGTTCATTTTTATAAGAGTCAGCCTGTCAGCATTTTCAGTTGACAGGCGGATGTGCCTATCGGTTATAATTCCACCAGAGGCACTAAAAACCCGCTGTGACAAAACGTTAGCGGCAGGGCAGGCCAGGACCTCCAAGGTGTCGACAGCCAGTTCATGCCACGTGTCCAGCTTGGATATCCAATAATTATAAGGCACATTAGAATCACGGAGGACGTTGGTGCGGTCGGCAAGGTACTCCCTCACCATCTTCCGAAACTTTTCCTTCCTTGGGAGAATACCCCGCGCCTCAGGGCCTGTGCGATGGGAGGGTCTGAGAAAACTGTCCAAGAACTTTTACAGTGTTCCCCTGCCTCTGCTGGATTGCATTTGTGTCTCTCTTGCCTGTACTCCTTGGTTGTCCAACGAACTGTGACTTCTGCCGCCAGTGTTTTCAGATGGGAATTTTTTAAATAATTCCGCAACAAGGGCCTTCTCGTACTGTCCCATTTTATTAGGCCTGTCCTGCAAGGGAATAAGAGACAGAAAGTTTATCTTGTAGCGTGGGTCTGGAAGTGTCACCGACCAGTAATAACTGTCACCCAAAATTTGGACAATGCGAGGGTCAAGGGAAAGGCAGCATAACATAACTCATCAATGTGTGCCACACTGAAAACAGGCACGACTTTCGTGTCCTCACCAAGAGGACGACAGACCATTGTCTCCTCCTCATCCTCCTCCTCCTCCCTGTCCTCAGGCCATCCACACTGAACAGACGGTATGACAGTTGTGCAGCTAGTACCATCTATAGCGCAGGAAACTAGCTCCTGTTCTTCCTCCTCCTCTTCATCATTGTCACCCAATCCACGTTGGGATGAGATGAGGGAGGGCTGTGTGTAATCACCCTGTATGGTTCCTTGCTCCATTTCATCGTGCTCCGCCTGCAATGCATCCTCTTTAATTGTGAGCAGAGAGCGTTTCAGAAGACAGAGAAGGGGGATGGTGACACTAATTATGGCGTCATCACCGCTCACCATCTTGGTGCAGTCCTCAAAGTTTTGGAGGATGGTACAAATGTCTGACATCCACGTCCAATCCTGAGGTTTTATGTGTGGAGTCTGACCTGAATACCGATGGCCTTTTTGATGCTGGTAGTCAACAACTGCCATCTTCTGCTCACAAATCCTTCCCAACATCTGCAATGTAGAGTTACAATGCGTGGGGACATCGCAGATCAGTTGGTGAGCTGGAAGCTGCAAGCGCTGTTGAAGCACGGCAAGGGCGGTGGAAGCTGTAGCTGACTGTCTTAAATGGGCACACAGGTGGCATACTTTAACAAGCAAATCCGACAGATTCTGGTAGGTTTTGAGAAACCACTGAACCACGAGGTTAAGCACATGGGCTAGGAATGGTATGTGTGTGAGCTCACCTCGCCTCATAGCCGCCACCAGGTTCTGGCCATTGTCACACACGACCATGCCTGGCTGTTGGGTCAGCGGTGTCAGCCACAGATCTGCCTGCTCTTTCAGAGCTGTCCACAACTCTTCAGCATTGTGCGGTTTGTCACCTAAGCATATTAGCTTCAGCACAGCCTGTTGTCGCTTGGCCGAGGCAGTGCTGCAATGCTTCCAGCTTGTGACTGATGTGGTAATTTCAGAGATGGAGGCTGAAGAGGAGAAGGAGGTGCAGGAGTTGTAGAATGTGGGGGCAACCCTGATTGACCCAGGGCTTGCAATCCTCGGCGTCGGGAGGACGTGTTCAGTCCCAAGGTCCGACTGGGTCCCGGCTTCCACTATATTAACTCAGTGTGCGGTCAGCGAGATGTACCATTCCTGCCCACAAGCACTTGTCCACGTGTCCATGGTTATGTGAACTTTCCCAGTAACTGCATTGTTGAGGGCACATCTAATGTTGTGGGACACGTGCTCGTATAATGCGGGGACGGCACACCGGGAGAAATAGTGGCGGCTGGGGACCGAGTACGGAGGGACCACCACCGCCATCAGGTTGCGGAAAGCTTCCATATCCACAAGACTAAAAGGCAACATTTCAAGCGCAAGCATTCGCGAAATGTGTGAATTTAGTAGTGTGGCCTGTGGGGCATCGGTTGCGTATTTGCGCTTGCGCTCCAAGGACTAGGACGTGGACAGTGCTAGTTGAGAGTGTTCAACGACAGGTGCAGATCAGGAGGCATCTTGGCCTGCGCCATAGACAGGGGATTGGCGTGCACGCACAACAGCGGTACAAGCAGTGGTGTCACCCGCAGACACTGTTGCTGGACCCTGGGGTTCGGCCCACTTAGTCGGGTGCTTTGCTGCCATGTGCCTGATCACGCTGGTGGTGATCAGGCTGCTAGTTTTGCTATCCCTGCTGATGCTGGCCTGGCAGGTGGTGCAAATGGCCTTTTTGGGGGTTATCTGCAGAGCCTTTAAAAAATAACCAGACTCGGGAAGACCTCAGAGTTGTACTGGCAACTTCCATCTTTCCCATCTTGTGTCTGTGGCCACCACACTGCTTCTTCCTGCCTGTTGTGGTGCTATGTCTCCCTCCCACTGTGTGCTGCTGTCCTCACTCAGTATGTCCCACTGCCAGGTTGGGTCAGTTACTATATCATCCATCACCTCGTCTTCCACATCCGCACTATGGTCCTCCACTTGACTTTCTGGCAATTGTGTCTCATCATCATCATCCACCTCTTGCAACAGTAATTGCACTTTCCCACCGTCGCCTTCGTGTGACCATGGCTGCTCCAATATTTGGGCATCGATACACGCGTTCTCCTCTTGACTCGCTTGAAGCTGGCCTGGTGAAAGGCCTGAATCTACAAATGGAAAAGTGAACAGCTCTTCTGAGTGTCCAAGTGTGGGATCAGTTGTCTCCGGGCACTCGGCATGTTGGGAGGAAGGAGGATCAGGGTGAGGAATATGGGGTCCAGACTCACACCTACTGAGACTTGACTATGTGGAAGACAGGGTGGTAGTGGTGGTGGCTAAGTGAGTGGAAGCATTATCTCCTATCCAACCAACAACCTTTTGACACTGCTCTGTGTTCAATAGTGGTGTTCTGCGGTCCATAGTAATTGGGACAGGAAGGTCGAGCGACAAGATGTGGGTGTTTGTTGTGGCACAATTTCAGATTGCCCACGGCCACGTCCGTGGCCTCGGCCTCTGCATGCACCATCACCATCACGTCCACTTCCCCGTCACTTGCCACGCACCTTGCCCGTTTTTAATGGAAGAATATTTTCCACGTTCACGAGAAATAGCTGATTTTGGAATGCAGTTATATGTGATACGTTTGACAGAGAACCACAATCTTAAATAGCAGGAATGTCATTTGCTAATACTATTCTTTACAGACACCTAGTGTGAATAGCTTGACCGACACTGCAACAAAATGAAAATGGAAGAAATGTCTGATTTTGGAACACTCTTATAGGTGTTATGTCTGACATAGAACCACGGTTTTAAATAGCAGGCCTGTAATTTGCTAATACTATCCTTCGCAGACAGCTAGTGTGTATAGCTTGACAGACACACTACAACGGAATAACAATGGAAGAAATGGCTGATTTTGAAAAACTCTTATAGGTGTTACGTCTGACAGAGAAGCACGGTTTTAAATAGCAGGCCTGTAATTTGCTAATACTATCCGTCACAGACACCTGTTTTGTTCGTGACATATTGTACTTCATGATAGTGGCAAAATTTATTTGATATGACTTGGGTTTATTTGTGAAAAAATCTGAAATTTGGCAAAAGTTTTGAACATTTCGTAATTTTCAAACTTTGAATTTTCATGTCCTTAAGTCAGAGAGATATGTCACACAAAATAGTTAATAAATAACATTTACCACATGTCTACTGAAGCAACACCTCAAGACATCAGCCAGGAAGTTAAAGCTTGGGTGGAAATGAGTCTTCCAAATGGACAATGACATAAAGCATACTGCCAAAATGGTAACAAAGTGGCTTAAGGATAACAAAGTCAATGTTTTGGAGTGACCAATCCAAAGCCCTGATCTCAATTCTATTGAAAATGTATGTGCAAAGTTGAAAAGGCAGGTGCGAGCAAGGCGACCTACAAACCTGGATTACTTACACCAGTTTTGTAAGGAGGAATGAGCCCAAATTCCACCCAACTATTTTGAGAAGCTTGTGGAAGGATATCCCAAACGTTTGACCCAAGTCCGTCAGTTTAAGGGCAATGGTATCGTGGGGTAAGCTCAGTATAAAAAAGCAGGCAGGGTGGTGTGGGCTCAGAATAGAAAAGGTGGCAGCATGGGGGGCTCAGTAAGGAGAAAGGGACACATGGACTCAGTATGGAGAAGGGTAACGTGAGGGACACAGTTGAGGAGGGGGCAGCATGGGGTGGGGGAAGTGTGGAGATTGTAGTTCAGTGAAGTGAGGAGGGTGCAGTGGGTATAATTCATAAGGGGAGACAATGCAGTGGTCATAGTATGTAAGGGGGGATGGTGTGGTGGTCATGGCATATAAGGAAGGATGGTGTGGTGGTCATGGCATATAAGGAAGGATGGTGTGAAGATCAAAGTATATGAGGGGGACAGTGTGGTGGTCATGGTATATTAGGAGGGACGGTGTGGTGGTCATGGTATATAATGGGGGCGGTGTGGAGGTCATAGTATTTAAGGAGGGGACAGTGTGGAAGTAATAATATATAAGGGGGTGACGGTGTGGAGGCCATCTACCATGTGGGGCCATTTTTTTGCAGGAATCACAGTGAGGGGCAGTTATTTATCTGGGGCACAGTGTAGGGCTTATTTAAAGGGAATCTGTCAGGTGATATTTTTCATAGCAAGCTAATAGTATCCTGAAATAGGGATTGGGCAGCCCTTTCAGAATTTATAACGTTTATTGCTGTACTTTGCCACATTGTCTTGCTGTAAGCTCCAGACAATTCAGAGTCGTGCGCCGGCTAGTCAAGGGAATGTAAATCAAAAGTAAATATTCACCCCTACCCTCACCCATAATCCTGCCCACCCCTCTGCGCTGACATCAGTGATAGTTAGGGTGCAGTCAGACTGTCGTATTACTCACGTATTATATAAACTAGTGAGCAGCTTCCAAGCTTAAGTTGCTTGAGGAATGGTTGGGCCACTTCGTTTAACTACTTTGCATCTTTGGAAACCTGAGTGTTGAAGTGGTTAAAAGAAGCTCAAAAGACTGAACATATGAACAGTAAGTCATCTTACACTGCAGCACATACAGTCAGTCTGTATGCTGGGGCCCTGAGCATACGGGGGCCCACTCGCCGTCGGGCACCCCGGCGCGCCATGGGACCTGTGAGCGGAGGAGAATGGTGGAAGCGTCCGCGCTCGCCCCCCCTGCTTGTTCAGGGCCCTGGCACAATACTTACCTCTCCCCGTGCCTCAGCAGCAGCTCCTGTATCTTCCACTTCTGCTGCACTGTGATGTCTCAGGTCAGAGGGCTGAGCAGTCACAGCGCAGAGCAAGGAAGACAGCGATGCGGCTGAGGAGTCCGGAGCAGCAGCAGCGATGAGAGCAGCAGGTGAGGAGAAGTGAGGTGAGTATTTTACTTTTTTTTTATTTTTTTTTTTATTCATGGAGTCATGGGGCATTATATGGGGCACCTGCATGGGGCATTATATGGGGCACCTGCATGGGACATTATATAGGGGTCCATGAGGCATGGGGCATTATATGGGGGCCCAGCCTGCATGGGGCATTATATGGGGGCCCAGCCTGCATGGGACATTATATGGGGGCACAGCCTGCATGGGGCTTTATATGGGGGCCAGTATTCTGTTTGGAGCATTATATGGGGACAAGTATGCTGTATGGAGCGTTATATGGTGGCCAGTATCCTGTATGGAGCATTATATGAGGGGCCGGTATTCTGTATGGCGCATTTTAAGGGGGCCAGTAGTCTGTATGGAGCATTATAAGGGGGCCAGTATTCTGTATGGAGCATTATATGGGGGCCAGTATTCTGCATGGAGCATTTTTCTCAATGATGTAAATTGGCCTATACCGCATGTTTTTTTTTCGCCTTCCCCTGGATCAACGCTGCGGAATAGCTGCAGTGCACAAGAAATAGGCTGAACTGGATGGACGCTTGTCTTTTTTTGGCCTTATAAACTATGTAACTATGTAACTATGTAATTTTATTGGGGCCAGTATTCTTTATGGAGAATTATATGGGGGCCAGTATCCTGTATGGAGCATTATAAGGGGTCCATTATTCTGTATAGAGGACTTAATGGTGCCCATAATACTGTATGGAGGACTATGTGATGCCCATAATACTGTATGGAGGACTTAGTGGTGCCCATAATACTGTATGGAGGACTATGTGATGCCCATAATACTGTATGGAGGACTTAGTGGTGCCCATAATACTGTATGGAGGACTATATTGTCCGGTCTGCACTGTGCGCTGCGAGGATTAGCCGGTTTCTGAGCTATTGTAGAATTTACAATAGATATCATTCATATAATAGGCTGAACTGGATGGACGCTTGTCTTTCTTTGGCCTTATAAACTATGTAACTATGTAACTATGTAATTTTATTGGGGCCAGTATTCTTTATGGAGAATTATATGGGGGCCAGTATCCTGTATGGAGCATTATAAGGGGTCCATTATTCTGTATAGAGGACTTAATGGTGCCCATAATACTGTATGGAGGACTATGTGATGCCCATAATACTGTATGGAGGACTTAGTGGTGCCCATAATACTGTATGGAGGACTATGTGATGCCCATAATACTGTATGGAGGACTTAGTGGTGCCCATAATACTGTATGGAGGACTATATTGTCCGGTCTGCACTGTGCGCTGCGAGGATTAGCCGGTTTCTGAGCTATTGTAGAATTTACAATAGATATCATTCATATAATGTAAGAAGTAAGTCAAATCTTTGGCGAGGTACTATATCTATATTTCTCTGCGGTATCTGTGCATCATGAATGGTGGTATGTGTTAAAGGGGCCCACTGAGACTCTTTTGCCCAGGGCCCACAAAAACCTGGAGACGGCCCTGGTTACGGAGCCTGAAAAAGATGTCATGTGCATGTACTCTTAGTCAGACTTACCAGTAGGGGGCGTGACAACTTAAAGTGCCTAGGGCAGCATGATCACCAAATATGATCATCATAAATCATCCATCCTCAATGGGTCAGGTAGGGTCAGATATAGGCCCCTTATGAACTTCAGTAAAGACTTTCCTTACTGGCAAAAACAAGAAGGGTTGTTTGCCCTGTTTAAATTGCATTAGCTGTCACATTCCCCTTTAAAAAATAATGTATATTCGTTATACAGTGTCCGCTTTCTAAGTAATTATTCATGTATATTCCATGCGATTGTACGGAACTATAATGAATACATGTAGGCTATGTTCATTGGTAACACAACATAATGTGTAACGCTATTTGGCGGCGTCCCTGCATGGTTCACCTTCCCCTTCCATGCAGGGACGCCGGCATACTCACTGCCCCAGCCATTCGGCGTGCTCCCTATCTCTGTTGTGTGCGCTGCACTTCCTGGCGGCGCACACTCCCCTGCTCTTAAAGGGGAAGAGCTCCCATAGTTATCTGTCCCCAGCCAATGGCTGGGAAACATTTAGTATATAAGCACACCAGCAAGATGGCTCCCAGCTAATAGCTGGGAGGTATCTTGTTTAAAAGGCACTCTCCCCAATAGGGAGGTGCCAAGCAACATAGAGTCATTAGGTAGTGTGGTTGTCTACTAGTGATTTGTAAGGTCCTCTGGTTCTGGTATAACCTGTGTCCTGAACCGGTAGTCCCTGGTCATTGTGTGGCCAGTGCTTGAACCTCATCCCCTGGTCCGTGTGCAGCCAGTCCCTGAATCAGTATCTGAGATCCGTGTGTCTCAACGTGTGCCTATCCGAGTATTCCGTGTATCCAGACTGTCCTAACAGTCTCCGAAACAGTCCTGTCTGAGACTTTGTGTCAGTAACCGTTCTAACCATGGATCCTGAACCTAATAGTCTGAACGGAGCCTAAGTCCGTGTCAGTAACCGTTCTTCAAAGGATCCAGAACCTATTAGTCTGAACGGAGCCCTAGTCCTATCCGTGTCTGTGTACCTGACCCTGGGGTCAGCAGCCGTAGTATCGGGGATTGCATAGGAGTGGTACCTGGCAGCTACCTGCAGCACAAGCCTGACTTCACAATCAGGAGGACTTCCAGTGAACACCAGGTAGCCGCTTAGCTATACCCCTCCTAGGTAAGTCCGGCCCCATGTTACAGTGGGTCCTTGAACCATGTGCGCCACCTGCATGCGTAACAGTATGCAGTTTGGTTATAGAGGAACGTCAAATATAGCATCCTGCATGTCTTTAGGGGTCTGTGGATACTCTTTGATTAGGTGAGTAATAAATCTGTCTTATTTCCCAACACCAGCATTGAATTTATGTAGTTGTGTAAAATAGCACTCTTTATATATCACTTTATGTGAGATAGACATTTTATAGTTCATTGTATACTATGCACTATAGCTCTTTGATGACTGTCAGATTTTTTTGTATTTATGCGATTAATGAATGTAATTCACTTGACCACTGACTTGCTTATATCAGCTGGTTTGTTGCACTGCTATACTCTTTTGAAAAATGCCCACTGTTAGAAATGAAATATCATATACTTTAAGCACAAGGGATTGCAGCCGCTTTTCATTTTTATGTATTTAAACATATATGACAGAAACATATTACTGTCCACCAACATATTCTCAATAAAATTGTTCCACTATATACACTGTGTGCAGAATTATTAGGTAAATGAGTATTTTGATCACATGATACTTTATATACATGTTGTCCTACTCCAAGCTGCATAGGCTTGAGAGCCAACTACCAATTAAGTAAATCTGGTGATGTGCATCTCTGTAATGAGGAGGGGTGTTGACTAATGACATCAACACCCTATATAAGGTGTGCTTAATTATTAGGCAACTTCCTTTGCTTTGGCAAAATGGGTCAGAAGAGAGATTTGACGGGCTCTGAAAAGTCCAAAATTGTGAGATGTCTTGCAGAGGGATGCAGCAGTCTTGAAATTTCCAAACTTTTGAAGCGTGATCACCGAACAATCAATCATCTCATGGCAAATAGCCAACAGGGTCGCAAGAAGTGTGTTGGCCAAAAAAGGCGCAAAATAACTGCCCATGAATTGAGGAAAATCAAGCGTGAAGCTGCCAAGATGCCATTCGCCACCAGTTTTGCCATATTTCAGAGCTGCAACGTTACTGGAGTATCAAAAAGCACAAGGTGTGCGATACTCAGGGACATGGCCAAGGTAAGGAAGGCTGAAAAATTACCACCTTTGAACAAGAAACATAAGATAAAACGTCAAGAATGGGCCAAGAAATATCTTAAGACTGATTTTTCAAAGGTTTTATGGACTGATGAAATGAGAGTGACTCTTGATGGGCCAGATGGATGGGCCAGAAGCTGGATCAGTAAAGGGCAGAGAGCTCCACTCTGACTCAGACGCCAGCAAGGTGGAGGTGGCGTACTGGTATGGGCTGGTATCATCAAAGATGAACTCGTGGGACCTTTTCGGGTTGAGGATGAAGTGAAGCTCAACTCCCAGACCTACTGCCAGTTTCTGGAAGACAACTTCTTCAAGCAGTGGTACAGGAAGAAGTCGGTATCGTTCAAGAAAAACATGATTTTCATGCAGGACAATGCTCCATCACATGCTTCCAACTACTCCACAGCTTGGCTGGCCAGTAAAGGTCTAAAAGAAGAAAAAATAATGACATGGCCCCCTTGTTCACCTGATGTGAACCCCATAGAGAACCTGTGGTCCATCATAAAATGTGAGATCTACAGGGAGGGAAAACAGTACACCTCTCGGAACAGTGTCTGGGAGGCTGTTTTGGCTGCTGCACGCAATGTTGATCGAAAACAGATCAAGCAACTGACAGAATCTATGGATGGAAGGCTGTTCAGTGTCATCATAAAGAAAGGTGGCTATATTGATCACTAATTTTTTGGGTCTTTTGTTTTTGCATGTCATAAATGTTTATTTCTAAATTTTGTGCACTGATATTGGTTTACCTGGTGAAAATAGACAAATGAGATGGGATTATATTTGGTTTTTATTAAATTTCCTAATAATTGTGCACCGTAATAGTTACCTGCACAAACAGATATCCTCCTAAGAGGATTGGGTTGATTGAGAACATAGTTGTTGATCAATAATAAAAATAATCCTCTAAAATACAACTTGCCTAATAATTCTGCACACAGTGTATAAGTAATTGCGAGGCAAAAAACTTTGTGGTGGGCGCTGTCACAAGGAAGACAAGGATGAAAAGATGTAGAAAAACAATGAGCATCTATTATAAGACAGAAACCCGTTTCAAAATCGATCTTATTTCTTCCTCAGGCTATCACATAAAGAAACAGATAAAACAATTTAAAAAGGAAGCCATACAGCTCATTATCCGTTGCTGGAAAGGACATGACTTTAAAGGAGCAAGAGGAACTCGTTGAACTGAAGCAAGATCGCGGTTTAAAGCTAAAGTTTGCTGATCTTCCTTTGGACAGTTTTTGGTTATCTGTTGCCAAGGAGTTCCCCATTCTGGCCAACAAAGCTATTTTGACATTGCTCCCATTTTCAACCACATATCTATGTGAGCTGGGCTTCTCAAGCTTGACTGCGATAAAAACTAAAAACAGGGAGAAACTGAGAACTGTTGAGGAAGAGCTTCGTGTGTGTCTTTCCACCATTCCTGCCAGGATATCCCTTTTGTGTTTATCGAAACAGGCCCAGGTTTCACACTGAGTGAGTAAAATAAATTTAGAATCTATATTATTAACTATATGTATAATATGACTGTTTTAGTGTCATTTTGTGCTATTTTGGTTGGTGGTGTGCCCCAGGATTTTCTAAGTATAAAAAGTGTGCCGCGGCTCAAAAAAAGGTTGAAAATCACTGACCTAGAGTGCTCCAAGATGGGTAATTGGTGGTACGAACAAGACAATCTGTTGAACCTTTGCCAGTATTTGAATTTTGTATGTATATTATGTGTTCTGTCATATGTTTCAATGTGTCTTTACATGTATAACTGATGATTGAATGATGGTTGAATGAACATTGAATGAAGTGACAAGTAGCCAACCTTGCCCAACGATTCTGGTCAGGTGCCTTTGCAGTTCTGCCTGTATATTTCAGGAGTCAGAGAATTATTATATGTTGTCCTCATTGTCTATGTGATTGTAAAGTCTGGAGTGATATTGTTGTAAACTATGAGGATCCTTGAATGTGGGACTGAATGATTTTTGAGTGACCAATAAGGGACTACGGTCTCTGATTGATAAGGGATCCCATTAGGTGTGTTCCTTCACATGTGGTGAACAGAAAAATTGGTCCTTGACAGGATCAGGGAAGTATAACTGTTCATAACAGAGGAATCCTTCATGGTAAGGTAGTAATCTGAGGGTATTAATTGACCCCTGTAAATTGATAAGGGCACTCTCTTGAAAGAGGCGCTGAATGCAGCCTTTGCCCGAATACAGCAGGAAGATTTTATACCAGTGAAGGTGGAGTGTGGATTGACTGACTGACATATTGTAAAATTGTGTTGATGAATCAGAATCATCCTCAGTGCCTGTGCTCTGTTTTATGTGAACCAGTTTTGATGAATCATCGTCCTTGGGGTCCGTGCTGTGTGAACTCAAAAGAGAAAATGTAATAATAGGAGTTGTAGTCCATCTAGCCAGTATATCCACATAAAATCCGCTGCAGAAAATTCCATAGCATGGAACATGCGGATTGTCATTGGGGACCATGGGGCACGTATTACCAAGCGTTTTTCAAGTATTTCCGCAGCAGAAATTCCGCAGCAAAAATGCTTGAAAAACGCATCATGGGCACGCAGCCTTGGAAGGAATGGGAGAAGTGTTTTTGCAATTGGGAAGGATTAATGGAAGATAAATAAGAACAGACTTGAGCTGTTTAGGACTTGGTTAGAAGTATTCAAAGCGTCTGTCATTGAGTGAACATAAGAAGACATAGAACTGTGTATGTAATCTATTGTAGTATGAAAACACAGAGACTCATGTAGTCTCTGTACTTGATGTAAAACTTGCATCCTTTGTGACACCCCTGCCTTATGCAGGAATTGCAGATATTGTGTACAGAATCCCCGTGGGATTAATCACTGTGTCTTGTGTGTCCCCATGCCCATGGATGCCCACAAGGTGCCTCTTCCCCCATGAGAACCATGAGTTCTGTACACTTTCTACCTCCTAGGATAGAAAATAACCTGCTGGTACATGATCCACCATAGGTATATGTGGCGTCCCTGCAGGTTGAGTCGCCACAGAGGTACTAGAGCTCACCCAGAGGTGTGGTGCCTCACTCTAAGGTAAGAAAGGAGTACTACCCGGGACCCACCCACCTGCATCCAATACTACACCATTCCAGACCAGCAGGCGGGGCAAGATGCAAGTGTACAATGCTGAGCCCTGTCCCTGGTTGGAAGTGGGGGGAACCAAGAGAGGGGGAACCATGTAGTGGGTGTGGGTGGAGGAAGTCGGTCAGGGGAGCACCGTCAGAAGCAGTATAAAAAGAAAGTAGAAGGTTCTAGAAGCAGCCAGTCTCCTGCTCCAGTGCTGGGAGCAGGAGTGCAGTGTGAAGAGAGAGAGCTGGAGTGGGAGCTCAGAAGGAGCTCCACTCAGGAGAAAGGAGCAGGGCCTAGTCTGAGAGGCCCAGGAGGAAAGACTGAGAGAAGAGGACGAGAGCAAAGGGAAGGCTCCGGAGACAGAGGGGATCCCAGGGGCACGGCGAGTGCGGAAGCCACCCATGCGCCCGAATCTACACGGACGTGGAGGGATCAGGCCGCAGAGGGGACCAGCCCCTAAACTAGTGGAGAAGAATCAGGCTCAGCTAGATAACCAAAGGCTACTGTAATTTCAAGGTGCAGCTGCCCACTACCACAATTACATGGCCGAAAAGGTGGCCGCATAGGGTCCAGGGGACTGCACGTCGCCTGACAAGATCTGAGGCTACCGAATTGGGACACTGATTGTGAGGCGCAGGGCAGGAGGGTGAGAGCCAGTGCAGGAAGATGACCGAGGAAGGAACATAGAACGGGGTCCCGTTTAAGTACTCCTGAATTACCTGAGAGCTGCTGAACCCCTTCCTTAGTGAACGCAGGACGAAGTGGGTGGTTATAAGCTGGCAGTTGTAACCTGGAGCAGCGTGATAACTGTGAGTAAAATCTGAACACTGCACCCCACTGTGTCCTGGAATTATTGCTGCGCCATCACCAGCCCTGCACTACACAGCATAGCAACATCTACCTCATAACATCACTATCCTGCCCTGGAGCTAAGCTCTGCCTGTGGAGAGCTGAACCAACTCTTCTGCGTCACCATCAGCTCCAGAGGATCTGCACCGCAGCGGCGGCCCCATATAGCCCCATACCACAGGTGGCGTCACGAACATTATATATAAAAACTTTATTCCTTTTACTTTATTGCCCTTTAATTGACCGCCCTGGGTCACGGACTGGGTCACTGCCACTGTGACATCCCCCAGCATTGACTGGCCCGGCTACCGAGTACCCCATGGCCCAGGGGGCGCGTCATACTGTCAATAGAATAATAATGGCCCTGGTCCCTCAGTGAACTCATCGCTCTCAGTACCCAGCCACTGGACCCTCTAACATGGGATGATCTAATCTCAGTCATTTTACAGTGACCCCTTATTATTGCTGCAGTGTTTCATGAATGGCCTTGGACCTATAGTCCAGACTGTTGTACGCACTAGTTGCGGAGTGGCGCAATATGCAATAGGTTGATCTGATGGAAATAACTCAGGGTGCTGAAGTAGAAAGCATTTCAAAGAAAGAGTTAATTAGGACCCTGTAGCAAGAAAGGGAAGAGGGAGGGGGAGAGGGGGAAGCAATCATCAAGATATAGAGACTGCAGCAAAGTACATGTTGGTGTTGTGGGGGAAAAAAAAGGATATTTTACGGCCAAATGTCCTACAAGATCAACAGCTACTATCCTGAACCCCCCATAGGAAACTGGTGATCTAGTTGTCTACTTGTACCCCGTTGCCACCCCTCAGGGACTCACACTCACTGTCCTCATTTCTCTTGTGAGGGACAAACTGTTACTTTCATGATAGATACTGGAGCAGCTAGTACAGTATTAATGCAAGAACACATCTCAGAAGACATACTGTCCACTGAATATGTCACTTGTTAAGGAGTAGACGGATGAACTACTAAATTACAAATGACTCAGCCCCTCTGACTGAATTTGCATGATTCAGTTTAAATTGTGACCCAGGTTTTAGTTCCTCTGATGTATATTTTAATTTGATAGGTACAGAAGTGTTGCAGAAAATTGGAGCCTGCATAGAATTCACTCCAAATGGCCCCAAGATGGCTACCCCCTTATACGAAGGCATGCTGTGTAGTCTATTGTCCCTGACACTTTCTACAGCCCTGAACAGTACACGCTCTGAACCCCATTCCCTACATACTTGGGTCAAGAATATACCCAGCCAGCTGTAGGCATGTTACAAAATTGATTTGGGAAAAATACCCATTCCCCGGAGACAGTAAAACTTAAACCAGGTGTCCAACCCCCTGTATAAAGTAGTACCCTATAAGTAGTGTGGAGAATGCGGTGATGTATGATAACGTCCGAGAGCTTCAGAGGTCCTATTGTCCCTATAGCCACCCCATTTAATATTCCCTCCATATAGCTATCAAACGCTGTAATGTTCTAAACCCAGCTACGTTATTACCAGTGGATTTAGAGAAAGGAAGAGAATATCAGGATGGGGAAGAGGGAGGGATCATGAATCAAGATCCACCCCTGTTTTTCAAACTAGCAGATGAGGAAGCTCAAATTGACATGACACATGGACATGACTTCAGGCACTGATGGAGGCAGAAACAAAGGGCTTGTTAGATATTACTGATATACTCACTAACCCCTCTGCTGAGTATTTTGTAAATGGTTCCAGAGCTTGAGACAGTGAACAAGGATGGTTCATCACTGGATATCCAGTAGTCAAGGCAGTAATACATGAACCACTCTCCTCCAGCTGCTCTACGCCAGAGGCTGAGCTGAAGGCACTAGCTGCAGCATGCAATCTGGGAAAAGGTAAAGAGATCAATGTATTTTCGGACTCGATATATGTTTTAAAGGGTCTCATATGACTTTGGCGCCATTTGGTGGAGCCATAATTTTCTGGCCTCTGCTGGCAAACCTATAAGTTGGTAGAGCAGCTACTCACAGCACTCACCCTTCCCCAAAGGGCAGCTATCAGCGCACACGGAACAAACTCCCCTGGCAGTAGGGATTGCCTTGGCCGACCAGGCAGCTAAGGAAGCAGCATGACTACCTCTGACTGGAATACTGGCCATAACAGACACGGCCCCGCTAGGGGACTCAGTGACCGAAAGTGCAGGAAGCCCCCTTGACAGAGGAGACTGTCACCGCACTGGCCCCAGTGGCCGTTGATTGTGAACTACTGCAGGTCTTTCAGACCCAGACTCCCCCACACGAACAGAACGCATGGGCCAAAGTGGGTGCTGTACGGTCAGAGTCAGGGGTATGGCCGTTAAACACCAGGATTTGCCTCCCACACTGCCTGCTCCCCAAGATGACTTCCCTAGCACATTTCCCCGGTGCACAACTCAAAGGGTGTTATGTGTGTAGTGGTACTACAAAACTGGTGCGCCCCAAGGTTCCCGAATGTGGCTACAAAGTATGTCTCATTTGTGCGAAACATAACCCCGGTAGACCGATTCGAGTCTCACAAAATGCACACCAAAACCTGAGATTACTCGTTTCAGAGACTGCAGGTTGACTACATACAGCTACCTAAGGTGGGTACTTATGAGTACGTCCTGGTATGCATTGATCTTGTCCCTTGGTTGCCTAAAGCTTGGGCCGTGACCAAAGTTAAAAAATTTTGATAAATGAGGTGGTTTGTAGATATGGGGTACCCGAAACCATTGAGAGTGCCGTCGCCATATATTGTGGGACGCTCTGAGAAGTGGTGTCCGCTCCAAATTAAAATGTAAAATCTAAGTACATGTACAAAGAGAGAGAGCCACACTGACACATTCAGTATCAGAATAGAACAACTTTATTACATGCCCTGGTCCAGGCTTATATAGGTTGTTAGTATTCATACTTTAAAACAATATAATTGGCTCAGCTTATCTCTAAATATGTGCTGGCATTAGCATACATACATCTAATTGGCTAAGTTAACACTACTGAAACCCAACTTTTCGGTCTGGGTGTTATACTACCCCCCCACCTAAGTTTCGTTTCTCCGTTATCTCTAGTCTCTAGACAAAGACATTTCTAAGATGCCCCCCTTACATAGACTCCATTCTGTGAGCAAGTAGATGCACATACAAAAATCAAAATGGAGTCAGGATAGATAAAGCATAACTCCTGCTCTCACAATTCCCTTCTCTTGTGGCAGTGGGTGTCACAGGTGTGTCAGAGGTGACAGTCGCCCTGTAGTAGGTTGCAGATCTCTATGTTTGGCATTGCAGACAGCTTCTTAGATAAGAGGCTGTCTTTAGGACCGAGCGGCTACCTCTCTCTAGCTAATTAGCTCTCTGGCCTGGGTGTACATAAACAGTACCTGGTGTGTCTGAGAGGGAGTCTCTGGCTATATCCATTTCTACTTTGAAGCTTAGCAGGAGCAGTACTTCATCCTCTCCGGAGCTTGAGGCCGTGTGCTTATTTGGAGTTCATCTAAAGCTAAGCCATTTCCCCTGTTTTTTCCACCCTTCTTGTCTATAAAGTTTAGTGGAGGTTGACTAGTGCTCATCTCCTCCCATCCCTAGCCGTAGCCATATGCCAGGGAGAGAAGGGTGAGGCACGCGTGCACCGATTGCTGAGGAGGCAATATAGGGATGGTAGTTGAAACAGGGTGACGCTAGACCAGACTAGGAGGTCTCCACTTCCCCCATTTCCCTAGTGTCTGGGCTCCATTTCCCTTTTCCTTCTGTGTTGCACTAAGTCTTTCCCACACCTGGCATGACATTATAGCCGGCTGAGCACGTTTTGAAAAGGAAAAAAAAGAAGGGAACTGACATCTTGGGATTTTTTTTTCTTTGAGTGTGTTTTCACTTTTTTTTTCCTTTTTCTCTTGGGTATGGGGTCAGTTGCAGAGCAGCTGCACAGGCTGTCTCTGGTGGTGAATGACCTCCGTGGTGAGGTACATCAGCAGCATCAGCGGTTACAAGTCGCCAATATGGGGGTCTCTGCAGGTAGGCCTGTCCAGCCTGAACCCAAAGTTGCCGTTCCGGACAGGTTTTCAGGAGGTAGGGACAAGTTTTTTGTATTTAAGGAGGCATGCAAATTGTATTTTAAACTTTTTCCCTACTCCTCCGGTAATGAGGAGCAACAGGTTGGTATTGTGATCTCTCTATTGCTCAGTCATGGGTGTTTTCGTTACCGCAGGACTCAGTTTGTCTCCAATCTGTGGAGGGGATTTTTGGAGCTCTGGCTCTCATCTATGATGACCCTGATTGAGTCACCTTGGCTGAGTCTAGGCTACGTCGCCTTCAGCAGGGATTTCGGTCAGTGGAAACATACAGTTCGGAATTCCGTAGGTGGGCAACGGATTCCAAATGGAATGACTCAGCCCTTAAAAGTCAATTCTGTGAGGGGCTTACTGAAAGGTTGAATGATGCCTTGACTGTATATGAAACTCCTCAGTCCTTGGAGGCAGCCATGTCTTTGGCCATATGTCTTGATAGACGCCTTCTGGATAGACGGGTGCAACCACCTACTACGGGGCCTTCTTGCCGGGGTTGTGTACCTCTGCCAGGGGAGCGGTCTGGGGTGAATAAGTACTGGGGGAGGTGGAGGAACCCACGCAGTTAGGGGGTGTCTCTACATCATACATCTCCCCGGAGATTCACAAGAAAATAGATGTATGCTTTTTTATGGGAAAAAGGAACACTTTGTTGGGACCTGTCCTTTAATTCTTAAACAAAAGGAGACTCCATTAACTCTCAGTAGTCTGGAGTGGGATAAACAAGGGGTGCATTTGTGGCCAAATTGCAGTTCCTGCTTTGTCCTGACAGCAGAGGTGTTGATAGAGAGCAAAACCAAAAAAATTTCTGTGTTTGTTGACAGTGGAGCCGGAGTCAGCATGGTTGATGCTGAGTTTGTGAAAACTCATGGTCTTGCTTGCTGTCCTTTAGCTGAACCTATTCCCATCTTTGCCACTGACTCGGCGCCACTAGCACAGAAAGCATTTACTCAGATTGTACATAATGTAAAAGTGAGGGTGGGGTCAGTTCATTGTGAAATCATCCCTTGGTATGTTCTGGACAATCTTCCTACTCCGATTGTCTTGGGTATACCCTGGCTTGTTAAACATAATCCGTTGGTGGATTTGCAAGCCGGGGAGATTATTGAATGGGGAGATTACTGCCATGAGAACTGTCTAGATATTTCCATTGCTACTGTCTCTACGGAAATACAGTTATATGAAAAAGTTTGGGCACCCCTATTAATCTTAAGCTTAATGTTTTATAAAAATTGGTGTTTTTGCAACAGCTATTTCAGTTTGATATATGTAATAACTGTTGGACACAGTAATGTTTCTGCCTTGAAATGAGGTTTATTGTACTAACAGAAAATGTGCAATCTGCGTTCAAACAAAATTTGACAGGTGCATATGTATGGGCACCTCACCAGAAAAGTGACATTAATATTTAGTAGATACTCCTTTTGCAAAAATAACAGCCTCTAGTCGCTTCCTGTAGCTTTTAATGAGTTCCTGGATCCTGGATGAAGGTATTTTTGACCATTCCTCTTTACAAAACAATTCCAGTTCAGTTAAGTTTGATGGTTGCCGAGCATGGACAGCCCTCTTCAAATGATCCCACAGATGTTCAATGATATTCAGGTCTGGGGACTGGGATGGCTATTCCAGAACATTGTAATTGTTCCTCTGCATGAATCCCTGAGTAGATTTGGAGCGGTGTTTTGGATTATTGTCTTTCTGAAAGATCCATCCCCTGCGTAACTTCAACTTTATCACTGATTCTAGAACATTATTGTCAAGAATCTGCTGATACTGAGTGGAATCCATGCGTCCCTCAACTTTAACAAGATTCCCGGTGCCGGCATTGGCCACACAGCCCCAAAGCATGATGGAACCTACACAAAATTTTACTGTGGGTAGCAAGCGTTTTTCTTGGAATGCTGTGTTTTTTTGCCGCCATGCATAACATCTTTTTGTATGACCAAACAACTCAATCTTGGTTTCATCAGTCCACAGGACCTTCTTCCAAAAAGAAATTGGCTTCTCCAAATGTGCTTTTACATACCTCAGCCGACTCTGTTTGTGGCGTGCTTGCAGAAACGGCTTCTTTCGCATCACTCTCCCATACAGCTTCTCCTTGTGCAAAGTGCGTTGTTTAGTTGACCAATGCACAGTGACACCATCTGCAGCAAGTTGATGCTGAAGCTCTCTGGAGGTGGTCTGAGGATTGTCCTTGACTGATCTCACCATTCTTCTTCTCTGCCTTTCTGATGTTTTTCTTGGCCTGCCACTTCTGGCCTTAACAAGAACTGTCCCTGTGTTCTTCCATTTCCTTACTATGTTCCTCACAGTGGAAACTGACAGGTTAAATCTCTGAGACAGCTTTTTGTATCTTTCCCCTGAACAACTATGTTGAATAATCTTTGTTTTCAGATCATTTGAAAGTTGTTTTGAGGAGCCCATGATGCCACTCTTCAGAGGAGATTCAAACAGGAGAACAACTTGCAAGTGGCCACTTTAAGTAGCTTTTCTCATGGTTGCATACACCTGGCTATGAAGTTCAAAGCTCAATGAGGTTACAAAAAAAAAGAAGTGCTTTAGTAAGTCAGTAAAAAGTAGGTAGGAGTATTTAAAACAAGAAAATATTAAGGGTGCCCATACTTATGCACCTGTCAAATTTTGTTTGAATGCAGATTGCACATTTTCTGTTAGTACAATAAACCTCATTTCAAGGCAGAAACATTACTGTGTCCAACAGTTATTACATTTATCAAACTGAAATAGCTGTTGCAAAAACACCAATTTTTATAAAACATTAAGCTTAAGATTAATAGGGGTGCCCAAACTTTTTCATATAACTGTATTACCTGCTTTTCTGTCTGGTTTTGAGGACATTCTTTCTGAGAAGGGGTGTCAGGATTTGTCTCCTCATCGTGCTTATGACTGTCCTATTAACCTGACCCCCGGAGCTAAACTACCCAAGTCCAGACTGTATAATCTTTCTGGCCCTGAGAGACAAGCCATGAAGAATCTCATTGCGGAAAGTGTGGAGAAGGGACATATCAAGACCTTCATCTTCGCCCCTGGCGGCAGGGTTCTTCTTTGTGAAGAAAAAAGGAGGTTTACGTCCCTGTTTAGATTTCCGGTAATTAAATCAAATTACCATCCGTGATCCATACCCTCTTCCTCTGATTTGTTCTCCCAGGTTGTGGGAGCTGAGGTATTCTCCAAGTTGGATATAAGGGGAGCCTACAATCTGGTTAGAATCAGAGAAGGGGACGAATGGAAGACAGCATTCAATACCCCGGAAGGACATTTCGAGAGTCTGGTTATGCCTTTTGGTTTGACCAATGCACTTGCGGTATTCCAGCATTTCATAAATTATATTTTCCATCATTTGGTGGGGAGGTTTGTGGTGGTCTATCTGGACGATATTTTGGTTTATTCACCTGATTTTGACACATCGGGGGGCATGTTAATCAGGTGCTCCAGATATTAAGGGAATAACAAACTTTATGCCAAACTAGAAAAATGTGTTTTTGCTACTCAGGAGGTGCATTTTTTGGGGTACTTGTTGTCATCTTCAGGTTGTCAGATGGATCTGGAGAAGATCCGTGCAGTTCTTGACTGGGAACGTTCCGAGAACCTGAAGGATCTACAACATTTTCTGGGCTTTACTAATTTTTACAGGAAATTCATCCAAAATGACTCTGTTATAGTGAAACCACTTACTGACATGACTAAGAAGGGGTCTGATTTTTCCAAATGGTCGGAAGCTTCCCTCCAGGCTTTTTCTTCCTTAAAGAATCATTTTGACACTGCACCTATACTCAGTCAACCCGATGTTTCCCAACCCTTTATTGTAGAGGTCGATGCGTCGAATGTCGGTGTTGGGGCTGTGCTGTCTCAGGGTTCGTCCACTGGTAAATGGTGTCCATGCACCTTCTTTTCTAAAAAAATTGTCTTTGGCTGAGAGAAATTATGACGTGGGTAATAGGGAACTTTTGGCGATCAAATTGGCGTTCGAGGAATAGCAACATTGGTTGGAGGGGGCTGTCCATCCTATTACTGTTAGAACTGACCATAAGAACCTGTGTTATCTCCAGTGAGCTAAACGTCTCAACCCTAGGCAAGCCAGATGGTCCCTGCTTTTTACTAGGTTAAATTTTGTTGTCACTTTTCGTCCAGGGGTCAAAAATGTCAAGGTTGATGCTTTGTCCCGGAGCCTCTCTGGTGGTGGTGACCATGAGAACCCTGCCCGATATTACAGAAAGGGGAAGTCATTTCGGCTCTTTTTCCTGAACTGACGGGTGAGGTGTTGGAGGCTCAGGGGGACGCCCCTGCCTCCTGCCCTTCAGTAAAGTTATTTGTACCATCTGATCTACGCCGTAAAGTAATCAAGGAACATCATAACTCTATGCTTGCTGGGCATCCAGGTGGTAAGGCAACCACGGACCTCCTCTCTCATAGTTTTTGGTGGCCAGGGTTGCATTGGGATGTAATTGAACATGTAGCTGCTTGTAGAATTTGCGCGCGTTCTAAGGTTTCGCATACCCGTCCGTCTGGT
Source organism: Phyllobates terribilis (assembly GCF_046119375.1). Classification (NCBI taxonomy): domain Eukaryota; kingdom Metazoa; phylum Chordata; class Amphibia; order Anura; family Dendrobatidae; genus Phyllobates; species Phyllobates terribilis. Next base: position 199,171,043 of record NW_027362762.1, on the reverse strand, counting down.
ACACTTCTTCCATTACCTATCCCTAGTAGGCCATGGACACACTTGTCCATGGATTTTATTACTGACCTACTGGTTTATGCAGCAAAAAGGTGGTTTTGGTCGTAGTAGATAGGTTCAGTAAAATGGTTCACTTCGTCGCATTACCTGCACTTCCCAATGCCAAGACACTTGCTCAGGTGTTCATAAATGAGATTGTGAAGCTTCACATGATTCCCTCCGATGTGGTGTCTGATTGGGGGACCCAGTTTGTTTTCAAGTTCTGGAAGGCATTTTGTTCTCGACTGGGGGTGCAGATATCCTTTTCCTCTGCCTTCCACCCTCAGTCGAATGGTCAGACCGAGCGTGTCAATCAGAACTTGGAGACATACCTCAGGTGTTTCGACATCATGAGGATTGGGCATCCTACTTACCGCTGGCAGAATTTGCCATCAATAATCATCGTCAAGAATCCACTGGCAGGTCACCGTTCTTTGGTGTATACGGTTATCACCCACAGTTTGGTACTTTCAGTGGGGGAGGAGATTCAGGAGTTCCGGAGGAGGAACGGTTTGCTTCATCGCTCTCCTCGGTATGGCGGGCTGTTTTGTGTAACTTAAAGACCATGGGAGACAGGTATAAACGTATGGCTGACAGAAAACGCTTGCCAGGTCCGGACCTGAATGTGAATGACTTTGTGTGGTTGTCTACCAGGAATATAAGAGTGAAAGTTCCTTCTTGGAATCTGGGACCTAGGTTTATTGGTCCCTATATAATAACCGCCATCATTAACCCAGCAGCGTTTCGTCTTGAACTTCCTCAGACCCTTAAGGTCCACAATGTGTTCCACAGGTCCTTACTCAAAAGGTATGTGGAACCTCTTGAGCCCTCACCTCTACCACCGCCCTCAGTAATGGTTGATGGTACTCTGGAGTTCCAGATTTTGAGGATTGTAGATTCTCGTCTCCAACGTCGTTCTCTATAATACTTGGTGCACTGGAAAGGCTATGGTCCAGAGGAGAGGATGTGGGTTTCAGCGTCAGAGGTGAACGCTCACAGATTGGTTCGCTCATTACACACCTCTTTTCCTGATAAACCCGGTCCTGAGTGTCCGGAGGCCACTCGTAGAGGGGGGGTACTGTCACGGGTGTGTCAAGGGTGACAGACAGTCGCCTTGCAGTGGGTTGCAAGAGATCTTCTCTACGTTTGGCATTCAGACAGCTTCTTAGATAAGAGGCTGTCTAGGACCGAGTGACTACCTCTCTCTTCCTAATTTGCTCTCTGGCCTCGGTGTATATATACAGTACAGACCAAAAGTTTGGACACACCTTCTCATTTAAAGATTTTTCTGTATTTTCATGACTATGAAAATTGTACATTAACACTGAAGGCATCAAAACTATGAATTAACACATGTGGAAATGTCAGGGTAAGAAAGGATATATATTTTTCCACTTTTATACGCTTTGCTTATGTACTAACCACCATTTTGTGTCTTATAACAATAAGCTTTCCTTGCTACGTGTTATTTAGATTGAAATTTATGCTAAGATGGCGCCGGTATCAGCCAAGCACCTGTTTCAGAGAAACGAAACCAAAACATCAACTGACTGTTGTCTGCCCAGAGACTGAGTTAAGGAGACGTGGACCAATCAGGAGTGGCCGGATACTAGCCATTTATGGCTTACCCCGCCCCGAACAACCCCTTTCCCCTCCCCATTATGTAGTGTATTTAAGTTTGTGCATGCGGAAATAAAGAGGAACATTGCTGAGATCGTGGCTTGCCAGTAGCCTCTGAGCATGCTCTGAGATTGAACCAGCTTGTTGTCTGACTCATTCTTTGAATGGTTGACCCATGCTCATAGCCTTAATTTGGAGTGACTGGAGGACGAGTGGAATGTCGCTACGACCCCTGACAAATGGCGCCCAACGTGGGGCGTGGCTAGCGGTACGCCGCCCTCCCGGACCCATATTGCTGACTTCCCTGGTCTCACTTGCCTGTGTGTCAGCCGCAGCGGTTCCTGTGGGATTATCAGTTTGGATCTGGGTGGGTGACCGGTCGAGTGGTGAGACCTTGGGCGTCCCGCGCCACGTCCCGTACCAGCAACTGTGAGACCGAGTGACGTCGCATGCCTGCGCGTTCTCGTGTGCACACCACCTCCTCCCCCCCTGGTCACTGTACTTTTCTTAGATAGTTGCCTCCCGTGACTGATAGTCGATTCCAAGCCATCCTTGAATTGAAGTGTAAGGGAGAAAGAATCTGTGACGAATTGAGGAGTGCTCTTCATCTACCACAGAGACTGCTGTAAAGTCAAGGTTAGGAAAGGAGATAGATTGAGGTGTCTCTCTATCTCATCAGTGTATTAAGGTGTGTTCTACACTGAAGGTTAGGAAAGGAGATTGATTGAGGTGTCTCTCTATCTCATCAGTGTATTGAGGTGTGCACTACACTGACGGGTGGTGACCTGTAATCAGGGTGCCGTGGTGAGTCGCACTGTAAAGTCGCCATTCAAGGTTAGGGAAGGGGATAGATTGAGGTGTCTCTCTATCTCACCAGTGTATTGAGGTGTGCTCTACACTGCCCGGTGGCGACCTGTGGACTGCATCAGTGATCTGAGTCGCGACAGATCATTGCATTCTATAAGAAAATGTTGCGTATGTTTAAATCTGAAAGACCTGGCAAGTTGCCGGATGGTGCAGTGGGAGTTATCCAGCTACTAGAGTCACGGGAAAGCAAGGAGGCTGTTAAGAATGTTAGGAATCTGTATTAAATGATAAGACTACCCAGTACGGGCAGACTTCAGCCTTCAGTGTAGAAGGAATGCGTTATACAAAATAAGGGAAGTTGAGTGATGAAGGACACCTGCACCAGGCTCAGACACATCTTAGAGTAGATGGTGCAGGGGGGAACAGAGAATGCCGAGCCTTTGTTCGGATACATGAAAGCTGCAGAATGTGATTTGTTATGTGACCCTAAATTGGCCGTAACCCCGTTGATGCCTGTCACTACACCGAGCCCTCAGCCACCACCCTATAATGGCGCCGACGCCAAATCATCGGAAGGATGGACGTGTCGTATGTGTGGAGAGCAGAACCCGCCCTGGGCGGAGTTCTGCTGTGTCTGTGGGGCGGGCTGCCCATGGCACGATGCCCAGCCTGCCTCCAAGAACAATCCCACTCCCACTCCAACTCCTCCCTCCAACGGCCATCTTGCGACACCTTTTCCTGCCCCCAAGAACAATCCCACCCCCACTCCAACTCCTCCCTCCAACGGCCATCTTACTACACCTTTTACTTGTTGTGGGAGGCCCGGAAAGCCCCAATCCGGCCTATATCCACTACTAGATCTGTCCGGTGCTTATTACCAGCCGCCAGCACGGGTGGAAAAGCCCACAGTCCCAGAGCACCCATCTGAAACTAATGTGATACCCTCTGCTCCAGTCCACGATGCTGAGGCGCTCCCTCTGTTCCCCATAGGGGTCGCCCATAATCCTGGGGATATCCTCCTCAACTCCTCAGAATTTCAGGCCAGACTGCTCTCCCTCCGCCAACATACTGTTACTCAAGACGATAAGGAGCCAGATGAGGGATGGGCTCAAGATACTCCAGCCCCCCCCCCCTTTTATCCCATACGTCTCCTATGGCATCCTCCACCCCACATCCATTACCCATACTCCGGCCCTTGCTCCAAGCAACTGCTGAAAGAACACCACCCCCCAGCCCCTCAGAAGTCTGGGACCCCTGCCGCTCCCGGAATCTAGTAGACCCATCAGGACGCCCTGTCACTCTGTCAATAGGCTATGGTGTCATCCTTACACATCGGGTGGGGGCCATAGTCAACCCTGCAAACACCCGTATGAGCCATGCTGGAGGATTGGCTCGTAAAATTGCCCTTGCTGCTGGTTCCACTCTGGCTGCAGAATGCCAGGCTCACTTAGCCGAAAACGGAGAGCTTTCAAAAGGCCATGGATTCCACAAAAGCAGGATCCCTTAGTACGTATGAATCCGGCCTAGAATACATGAAACAGTTAAAAGCCTGGGCTCAGGATCGCTTGTCAGATCAAGCTGGGTCTGTACAAGATGTTCAACAAGACCCTGATGAAACTGTGGAAAGATATGCTGCAAGACTCAGCATGCATTTTGAGGATCTCGGATACAGTCCTCACGTCAAGACGCAGGCCGCCCTGTTGGTTCAGGCCCTAGTAGATGGCCTACAAGACGCTCTCAGAGATGAGGTTCTGAGGGTACGCCCCGAGATCCGTTCTTCTTCTTTTAACGACGCGGTGGACATTGTCAAAGCTTTCCAAAAAGCCATGCTAAAAATGGAAAAGGATACTAAGCCAAAGAAGAAAGCCGCTCCTGCCATGGTATATCAAGCTCAAGAAAGCTACCCACCCCCCAGCAACCAACATGGAATCAAGTGGGTAATGGTTAAAGGCACAGGTGATGATACTCCTCCCACATATAGAAAACAAGACAGAAGAAATGACAGGGGGCCACCTAGAGACAAGAGACAATCTCGTGATTCTGAAGGACGCATACTGTGTTGGAAATGTGGTAGCCCTAATCACCTTCTCAGAGATTGTCCAACCCTGCCACTTTGCTTCCACCTTCTAGGGGGGAAGACGAACAGGGTGAAGGTCCATTGGTGGAACCTCATGATTGTATAAAAATTTTGCAGGAAGAGACTTCTGCTCCAGAGAATATGGTGGCACATCCGCTCGCACACCCTGCCTTGCACCTATGGACTGATGGATCCCGTTTCGCAGACGCTCAAGGGAAGTTCCACACGGGATATGCTGTCACAACAGACCTAACAGTCCTCAAGGCTGAAGCTCTACCACCATACATGTCTGCACAAGAAGCTGAACTTGTAGCTCTCACAGAAGCCTGCCACCTGGCAGCTGGAACAACGGCAAACATATATACCGATTCTAGGTATGGACATGGAATTTGCAATGATTTTGGACTCTTGTGGAAGTCTAGAGGATTCATCACAGCTGCAGGTACACCAGTGAAACATGCCTCATGGATTAAGGCCCTAATGAAGGCCCTGGAACTACCCATTCAGGTTGCTGTTATCAAGGTCAAGGCTCATGGAAGACTAGATTCCAGGGAAGCCAGGGGCAACCACCTAGCTGACCAAGCAGCCAAGACTGCAGCAGTGGAGAATGTGTCATCAAAGTGGCAGGAAAAGGAAGAAGAGATGGGGGAGACCCTGCAAACCGTAGCTGTGGCGCTCACTAGAGCAAGGGCCAAAGAACAGCCGGCGGAAGACCATACAAGTCCAGCGGAGACACGAGTGGAATCCAGGGGGGTCAGGATGCCTGAAGAAAAATTGTGTGAGGAACAAAGGAAGACCCCCACTGAAGAAGTCAAGCAATGGAAAGCGGCAGGAGCCGTGCTGGCAGGTCGCAAAGATTTAAAGATCGACTCAGCTCTTTATCAAGTGGACGGAAAACCTTGCTTGCCCAGGCGCATGTACTCAGCCGTGGCAGCATGGGCTCACGGGCCTACACACAGAGGAAAGAATCAAGCCTTGGCATGTATCAAGAAACTGTACTTTGCACCCGGAATCTCTTCCACTGTGACTGCATACTCAAAATCCTGCTCTGTCTGCGCTACCTGCAACCCAACGTGTACGGCACGGGTCCCTCTCCAACACTTGGCTAAACCAGACTACCCTTGGCAGAGAATACAAGTCGACCATATCCAAATGCCTAAAGCAGGAAAATATGAGTAAGTTTTGGTAGCCGTGGATATGTTCTCAGCCTGGCCCGAGGCCTACCCGGTTGTCAACATGACTGCTAAAGTCACAGCCAAGAAACTGATCACTGAAATTGCCTGCAGATTTGGAGTTCCCCAAGTCATAGAATCGGATCAAGGACCAGCTTTCACAGCAAATATCTACAAAGAACTTTGGAACATGTTGGGAACAGATTTGGGCCTCCACACTCCATACCATCCTGCCAGTTCAGGCAAAGTGGAAAGGATGAATTCCACACTCAAGACCCAGCTCTTGAAAATGACCCAAGATCATCCCCTCCCCTGGCCCGACCTACTCCCTATAGTATTGTATCATATCAGACACACCCCACAAGCTAAACATGGGCTAACTCCCTATGAAATTTTGTTTGGGACCCCACCTAAAATAGGAGAAATTAGGCCCCAAGAGTTGTCTGAAACACATGATAGAGTAGTAAAATTTGTGATTGCTCTGTCTAAAGAATTGACTAACACCCGCTCTACAGTATCTGCTTCTCTCCCAGAATCCACAGGTGATGCGGTACATGATTTCACCCCAGGCGACCTGGTGTACATAAAGAAGTTTGTCCGGAGAGACTGTCTCCAACCCAGATTTGAGGGCCCTACACTGTGATCCTGACTACTCCTACAGCTCTGAAGCTTGAGGGCAAGAGCACCTGGATTCACGCCTCCCACTGCAAGAGAGACAGAACGAGCCTATAAAAGATGACTACCTTCTTCTATATCCTTTCCATATGCTTACTGTCTGTCCCAGGGTGGACAGCTACCACATTTTGGGTAGATACTCACGCAAAAATCCAGACGTATCGATTTGATTACTGTGACATAGTGAATTGCGCAGGAATGACATGGTATGCTGCATAGTCCCCTCATACAGGAAAGCTATAAACAATGCTGTTCCAACCCCCCATGACAGAGTCCAATTGAGAGATCTAGTTTAGGGTCAGTTGGGAGAACTCCATGTGTCATTTAGGGTAGGACTCAATTGTTTGGGGGCGTCCCATAAGGGGGCAGCTTCTAAGATAATTGGGTGAAGAAATCCACCTCCCCTCTCCCCACACATGGACAGTCTCAAAGGCCCCGAAGCAAGGGAAAGCTTAGTGTTTAGGGGGGAATGTCAGGGTAAGAAAGAATATATATTTTTCCACTTTTATACTTTTATACACTTTGCTTATGTACTAACCACCATTTTGTGTCTTATAACAATAAGCTTTCCTTGCTACGTGTTATTTAGATTGAAATTTATGCTAAGATGGCGCCGGTATCAGCCAAGCACCTGTTTCAGAGAAACGAAACCAAAACATCAACTGACTGTTGTCTGCCCAGAGACTGAGTTAAGGAGACGTGGACCAATCAGGAGTGGCCGGATACTAGCCATTTATGGCTTACCCCGCCCCGAACAACCCCTTTCCCCTCCCCATTATGTAGTGTATTTAAGTTTGTGCATGCGGAAATAAAGAGGAACATTGCTGAGATCGTGGCTTGCCAGTAGCCTCTGAGCATGCTCTGAGTTTGAACCAGCTTGTTGTCTGACTCATTCTTTGAATGGTTGACCCATGCTCATAGCCTTAATTTGGAGTGACTGGAGGACAAGTGGAATGTCGCTACGACCCCGACAGAATTACATACTTAACAAAAAAGTGTGAAACAAATGGAAATATGTCTTATATTCTAGGTTCTTCAAAGTAGTCACCTTTTGCTTTGATGACTGCTTTGCACACTCTTGGCATTCTCTTGATGAGTTTCAAGAGGTAGTCACCGGAAATGGTCTTCCAACAATCTTGAATGAGTTCCCAGAGATGCTTAGCACTTGTTGGCCCTTTTGCCTTCACTCTGCGGTCGAGCTCACCCCAAACCATCTCGATTGGGTTCAGGTCTGGTGACTGTGGAGGCCAGGTCATCTGGCATATCACCCCATCACTCTCCTTCTTGGTCAAATAGCCCTTACACAGCCTGGAGGAACACTATTAGTGGCTCGCTAATCACAGGCTTTAAACCTTTAACAAAAGCACAGGACAATAAACGGGTGTGTTCTCGTAAAAGCAGAGGACTTAGGATGTGTTCTCGTATCCTAAGTCCTGCCATCTTTGCCAGAGCCGGGTATAATATTTTTCTACTGACTCTGTATCATCTTTTTGTATATCATGAAGAGTGGCTGAATGGGAAACTAATCTGGCCTGCCCCCACTGGGAGTGTTTCTTCACATACTGATGCCCAGAATCCAGTGAAGTATCATCTGCGGGTGGTGCTCCTATTGCCCCCGCCACAAGGGGATAAAAAGTATCCCTTGTCCTTGCTGACACCAGGTCCTCTAAATCTCGCCAACAACAGAAGAAAGCCTTTCTAATTTTCTCTACTTCTCTAACAAGTGGCATGGGAAACATTTCAGGGACTGGCATTCTACTCATCATGGCCAGCATTTCACTAGGATTCCTGGGACGCCACACACCTCCTGGGCTTCTACAATATCGGGTCCCCTAGTCTGGGGTGTAAGGTCTGGTGGTAGCAGTCTAGGTGAGCGCTGCAGGCAAGCAGCAGGGGTTGAGGTGAGCTGCCCAGCTTGACTAAGTAATTGTCCTACTGAATCTTGGATGGGAACAAAAGACTGACTTATAACTGCAGCATCCATTTGGCTTGTGTTAGGGGAGGTGCTGGAGGGCAGGGCAGAACCTGAAGGGGCGTTAGTTTCATCCAGAGCAGGTATGATATTCATTGGGGTCATGGCCGAGACTTGTGGGGGCGTAGCACTTGGGGCACTGACCAGGGGGGCCACACTGGCTTGAACATGCTCTGGGGGCTTATAGTATGCAAATGGTTGTGAGGCGATAGCAAAGGGTACAATCCTGTTTTAGGAGTAGGAGGTTTATCAGTTTCTATTTGCCGTCGTGGGGCACCACATACACGACAAGTCTCCACCCAATCTGGATTCTGATTCTTGCATACATAACATGTTCTTCCTTCAGGTACAATGTAAGGGAGTGGAGTCAAACTGGGAGCGGTAGAGAGATCAACGCCATCTTTGTTACATACTTTAACATACAAAAACTTATCTCCATGTTTTTCTTCCTTTAAATCTCCTCTAGTTACACATTTAGAGATGTTCCACCATATCTCAGACTGATCTAACAAGCCAGCATCATTTAAACAACCTCGCTTTTCCTTCAACACATTTTTCCAGAAAAGTTCATCAAGCCTACCACCCGGTGGACAACCAGACACAGAACAAAACCTGTGCATTTTCTGCACAATTTTTTTTCCTTCTTTTTCTTTTACAAAATCAACAGCACTTCTACCATGCTCAATCTGTTTCTTACTAAACAGATTACCCATCTTCTGTTTCTTTTCTTAAAAAAAACAAACAAAAAAACATCAATACAGGACTAGAGAAGCAAAGCAGCGGGGACTCAAAACCACACACACTTTGCCTTTTTACTCTGTCACTCCATGCCTGACTTATAATCAGATGAAAACCATCAGCCCCTACGTCTAGGAGCCAGAGCCATATGGGATTCCATAGCAATACAAGAAGCTGTTGCCGACAATCACCAACATCTGCTCCACCGGATGCAATCAACTAATCACTACAATCCAACCCCACATACAGATGGGCAGTGAAATACCAAATCCGCACTCCCCATTCAACATCAGGCTTCTTTGTCTAACAATAATGGACCCACTTACTATGAACAGATCGAATGACCCGCTGACCCACTTTTCCAAAACACAGCAGGCCAAGAGAGAGAGACAAATTTAGGTAGTGTAAAAATAAGGCTTCTTACCTTGCTGCAGCTTTTAATTTTTCAATCTGTCTAGGCACCAGCCAAAACGCTTGGATCAAGAGTTCCTTTTAAGCGGTCCCTGTTCAGGCACCAGGTATTGTCGTCGCCACGTATTGTGGGACGTTCTGAGATGTGGTGTCTGCTCCAAATTAAAATGTAAAATCTAAGTACATGTACAAAGAGAGTGAACCACACTGACACATTCAGTATCAGAATAGAACTACTTTATTACATGCCCTGGTCCAGGTTTATATAGGTTATCAAAATGGAGTCAGGATAGAGAAAGTATAACTCCTGCTCTCACAAGAGTGACAGAGACACACTTCACTGGAGAACTGATGAAACAGATCATGGCCACTCTGGAGATAGAGAACATGGAAAACCAGTTCTATCACTCACAAAGTACTGGGAAGGTGGAACGCCTTAATGGTGCCCTGAAATTAAAATCCAGAAGGGCATGGAGGAAACAAACTTGTCCTGGGTAGATTGCTTGCCCATTAATAATAATCTTTTTATTTATTGCATTGTATTCAGTGAGGACCGCCCCAAGAGTTAGAGATAGGCTGTCCCCTATGAAATACTGTTGGTTGTGTCCCTAAGGATTTTCCCTACAGGATTGTATGTCCCGAGCAGCTGCAGGCCTCCTACAGTTCCCTCACTGAATATGTCTTGGAATTGCTTAAACTTTTAGTTGTTACTCATAAACGTGTTCTTTCCTCCATCCCAGACCCCAACTGTATAAGTGGCACACACACATTGGTACCAGGAGACTGGGTTGTGGGCAAGAGATATATGAGGAGACCTCTGAAACCCAGATACAGTGAGCCATTTTAAATACTTCTGCCCACTACCATTTCTATCAAGCTCCAAGGCAAAGATACTTGGATCAATGCAAGCCACTACAAAAAGGTCCTGATCCCCGGCAACAGCAAAGATGATGACCCTGCACCTTTTGGACAATTCTGATGGAAATTGCATCCCTTTCCCTAACTCTCAATGAGATACTAAAGGAGGAGAGGACTGGGCAATAAACTCACAAGTAACAACAAGTCCTGCTGTGAGACATAGTTTCTAAAGACATTCCTAAAAACTGCTGGATATGCACCATAGCCCAATATCCTCTGATACTGTGCCATATGAGGCTTTCAACTATAGCTGTTTCCACAAAGAGACTTTTGATACTGCCTGTTACGATGGAGGAAATCTCTGATGCAAGGATTTTTGACTTATATACGTTGTCTTGGGAGACTCACTGACCTCATACCCTGCATACTGCCTAAGGATTTATATCTAGTATGTTTCACCAGGCCTATAAATGGCTTCTCCCAGGTGTAGAGGGAACCTGCACCTTAGCACGCTTTACACCTGCAACCTTCATACTTCTGCGTGGTGACCAAGATATGAATGCTGTCCCCAAACATTCCCTATACACATGAGCTGCAGACAATCGCCACACACCGAGTGGTAGACCTCATATAGTGGAAATGAGGATAGGGAATAAGAGTACATGCATTTACCCTTTCATTACATAAATGTTGGTACTACTAGTGTATGTAACCGCAAGAACTGGTATATTTGTTATGACGACACTATGTAAAGATCAGACATCATAGACTGTCAGTTAACACATCTGCAAAATATCACAGTGCTCCTCCAGTAAACATATTTAACGAAATTTACAAACAAGGTATCTGTCGGTGAACGGGATTTGTCCCCTCCAGGCTCCCATAGCATGGGGAAGTAGCTGATGGATAAATAGTCTGCAAATAATAAAAAGGGAGGAATTGTTATGGCAAACATTTATACTTTGCTTTATTATTTAGACTATATATATCTTTGATAACTTTGTATTTTAATATTAGCTTTATAAGTGTTATTCATAAATAACAGGGCATTGTATCTTTATATAGAGATGTCTTTGTATTAGAGCTTTCCTTTGTTTCTGAAAATATAGTAAACTAGATACAGCCAGTCTCCTAAGGAATTCAGCAGAATACATAATTTACGACTTTGTTATTCCCAACTTAGATATCTTTCTTTTTAGGTAATGTAATGTATAAGCCATTCCCACTTTCCTTATCTTTGTAGTTGGAATAAAAACTAGGCATCTGAGAGCAGACAAGCCTGGGACACAGACAGAATTGGTTGTGTTCTCTGGTCTCCAATCAATCGATTTCCTGATTTGATCAAACATGTGAAACCTTTTACATTTCTCCTAAAATTTTGCATATAGGTTTCTCCATCAGGTTTGTACTCATCCTTCTTTCTCCAAATACGGCGAGTGGAGTTGATACCAAAAAGTTCTATTTTGGTCTCATCTGACCACATGACATTCTCCCATGCCTCCTCTGGATCATCCAGATGGTCATTGGTGAACTGCAAATGGGCCTAAACATATGCTGACGTGAGCAAGGGGGACCTTGCGTGCCCTGCAGGATTTTAATCCATGACAGCATAGTGTGTTACTGACGGTAATGTTTGAGACTGTGGTCCCAGCTTTCTTAAGGTCATTGACCAGGTATTCCCGTGTAGTTCTGGGCTGATTCCTGACCTTTATCAGAATCATCCTTACCCCACAAGGCAAGATCTTGCATGGAGCCCCAGACAGAGGAAGATTGACAGTCATCTTGTGTTTCTTCCATTTTCTAATAATTGTGCCAACAGTTGTTGCCTTCTCACCAAGCTGCTTGCCTATTGTCCTATAGCCCATCCCTGCCTTGTGCAGGTTTACAATTTTGTCCCTGGTGTCCTTAGACAGCTCTTTGGTCTTGGCCATGGTGGAGAGGTTGGAGTTTGATTGATTGAGTGTGTGGACATGTGTACTTTATACAGGTAACAAGTTCAAACAGGTGCAATTAATACAGGTAATAAGTGCAGAGTAGTGGTGCTTCTTAAAGAAAAAACTAACAGGTCTGAGAGCCATAATTATTGCTGGTTGGTATGAGATCAGATACTTATATCATGCAATAAAATGCAATTTAATTATTTAAAAATCATACAATGTGATTTTTCTGTTTTTTATTTTTAGATTCTGTCTCTCACAGTTGAAGTGTACCTACGATAAAAATTACAGACTTCTTGTTTCTTTGTAGGTGGGAAAACTTGGTAAAAATCGGCAGGGTATCAAATACTTATTTTCCCCACTGTAAGTAAACAGTTTCAAAATACCCATATACCTTCATTCCCAAGAGGAGAAGATATTTCTTGCCCATTGCTGCTACTTTACACTGACTGTCATGATGATGTCGCGACAAGATCTTGCCAGCAGGCGTACAGCATGAAGTATGGCTGCGTAGACAGCTGCCTGACAAAGGTGACCTACCTGTACAGTGTATGTTGTGGAAGAACAGTAAACCTATAAATGGTTCCAGGGGTGTGAAAAAAATTTGAGAAATTAGAAGTGAGTTGAATACCTGCAGTACCTAGCAGCAGCTACTAAACAATCTGATGGTGCAGAGGCATTCTGCTCTGTGCGTGGGCTTCATCTGGCCTCTAAGCAGCTGATCAGATCGGATGCCGATCTGATGTTAATGACCAATCCCAAGACGTCTTACCTTAAAGGAGTATTTATGTTTAAGTAATATCCACAGGGCATGCCATAAATGTATAATAGATGCGGGTTCCACCATTGGGACCTGCATCTATCTCGAGAATGGGGCCCTGCTGCACTCTGCTTTCAGCAGTGAGGCAGTCAGAATTCCCATACAAATAAGTAGGAATTCATACAGTGGTGCGTATCAGTGCTCTGTTCTCGAGATTGGTGCACATCCCATTTGTGGGATCTTGTTGATATGGCATAAATTTATAAAATGAAAATATTTAATACATATGATCTAGACAGCTATTATGTACTTTTTTTATATACATCTTTATTCTGAAATTATTTGGAAACTCTATTTATCATCAAGAGGAAGTATTACTATATTTTATGAGTTCATGCAATCATAAATGTATATGGTTAGCTTATATCACCAAATTATAAACTACAGGACTTGTCTGCCCTGTCTAATCTGCTTTATTATAATACCTCTCCCTGCAACAAAACCACACTGTTTGCAGTAACCCAAAATAGTCTGGTCACTAAATTCAGAACACATCGGCCATGAAGATTATGGACCCAGACATCTGGAGATGAGAACCTTGATTAACAACATTAGTTACGAGAAAAATAATAAGTTCAGTAGTTTCCCCCTCTTTAATAATATGTCAGGCAGGTCACAGCATGAAAACACAGCACCTCAGGGACTTCTACACCCTGCAGAGCTACGTTTGAACAGCATGTACTGACGGCAAATGATCCCTCGTCTCCACCAAAGTGCCATGCAAAACAAAAATGAAATGTAAGTCATTCGTCTTAGCAAGGCAGTTTATGTGAGGTCAGAAAATGTAGCTCTAACAGCTGCCCTTAAAGGGTTGGTCCAGCATCTAAAATATACAGTATTTTCTAACTATCTAACTCTACACCCTAACCACTTTGTAATCTTTGTAATGATACACAACACTCTATACTTCTTCCTATCTACCTAATCTCTAAATGTGTTTTTAACTGTAATCCCTGTGACATTTCATTTGAGAGAGAGGAGTCTCAAACATGATGTCACAGGAGGCTGGGGCTGCGCTCACTCTCTGCAGTGTCCATTGCCCCTCTTGGGCCAGGACATCACAGGGGGCATCGCTGCAATTACTCACTAGTTTCTTGCATCACTTCCCCCTCTGAAGACATTCTGGAAGATAAACCCTGTGGGAGATGTGAATGCAGCACAGGCAATCTGCTTCTATCTCTGCGGCCGCCGTAGCGTCTGTGAAAGATGTCGTCAGTGGTTGAGCTAAAAGCAGTGAATGACAACAACGCCACCCGTAGCTTCTAGCACCGCCCTCAAACAAGTCATCATCAGGGGCTGGTGCTGGTGTCTCTCACTGCTTCTATCACCGCCCCCCCTGATGACAACTCATTTGAAGGTGGTGTTAGAAGCTGTTGGGTGGTGCTGGTTTAACTCACTGCTTCTATATAGGTTGTAAAGATAGTTAAAAAATACATTTTAGGTGGCCAACCAACCCTTTAAAACAAAACTAAAAAGTTATCCCTAAATACAATATCTCCCATCTAGCTGGCTATGTTGGCATAGAAGACTTTAATTTAAGGGCCTTGTTTCTCTAAATCTCGGTCTAGGATGGCCTAGAAAAAAAAAGAATATATTATATATATATATATATATATATATATACAGTACAGACCAAAAGTTTGGACACACCTTCTCATTTAAAGATTTTTCTGTATTTTCATGACTATGAAAATTGTACATTCACACTGAAGGCATCAAAACTATGAATTAACACATGTGGAATTATATACTTACCAAAAAAGTGTGAAACAACTGAAAATATGTCTTATATTCTAGGTTCATCAAAGTAACCACCTTTTGCTTTGATGACTGCTTTGCACACTCTTGGCATTCTCTTGATGAGCTTCAAGAGGTAGTCACCGGAATGGAGTTCCCAGAGATGCTTAGCACTTGTTGGCCCTTTTGCCTTCACTCTGCGGTCCAGCTCAACCCAAACCATCTCGATTGGGTTCAGGTCTGGTGACTGTGGAGGCCAGGTCATCTGGCGTAGCACCCCATCACTCTCCTTCTTGGTCAAATAGCCCTTACACAGCCTGGAGGTGTGTTTGGGGTCATTGTCCTGTTGAAAAATAAATGATGGTCCAACTAAATGCAACCAATGGAATAAATGGCGCAGCAATAAGCTGTTGTAGCCATGTTGGATCAGTATGCCTTCAATTTTGAATAAATCCCCAACAGTGTCACCAGTGTCACTAAACGATGCTCAGCCACACCCTGAGGTGGAGGTATGGAGAATGACGTCCCTCCCATCACTATGTCATTCCCCTAAAACCAGGCCCTTTAAATGCTCAGTTCTGTTTTTTTTTCTTTGAGTTGTGTTTGGAGAGGCAAGGTCTCCAGACTGGACAGCCATAGCTCAGGAGGGAGCTGAAGGCTGGACATAGTTTGTGTGTGAGACCCGCACACACATATATGGACCCTGCTACTGTTTATCTTTTGTTTTGTTGTTTAGCCAAGTAAGGCTGTAGTTATTTTGCTGGAGTGCAGAGTTTTATGCTGTTAATAAAGCCTGCAAAGAAAACCCGGGTTGCTGAGTCTACTTCCGGTAGTGGCTGAGTGAGTCGTCCTACCACAATACACACACAAGCACATATATATATATACACATACATATACACACATTATATATATATATATATATATATATATATATATATTTATACACATACACACCTACTGATCAATCCACTAAGAAAGTCCAAAGTCAGTCTCCTGTCTTCTTCAGGCAGGGACCAGAACAGCCAATCAGTGGTCAGAGTGAACTAGTTCATGTTAGGTCTGGATTTAGGGAGCGGGCATTCCCTTTTTCATGAATGTTCTATTCATCAAACTTTTTACGAATAAAAATTTAGGGAAACAGTTGGAACTCATTGGTTGCTATCTATCTTCTTAGGAGAATTTCTCCCTGGTGTTCTGCTGTAGCTCTTCCCACAAGTGTTCAATAAGATGAGAAGAGTTTGATCATGCTACCAGGTTCAACAACGATAGTGTTCAGGTTCCCTATTTGTAGACTGCAGAAGTGAAATACTGTGGGCCCAAATCATTACTGCATTTGCACCTGTTTTTGGTCCAGTTTTTGGTGTTTTAGCCTGTTTTTGACTTCTGCCAAATTTGTCTTTTAATTTGTTCTTAAAGTTAATTTTATGTGTCCACTTGTTTATTTGGGTCTTTTTGTTCACCGTTGTGGCTAGGGTTTTGGTTCTCAGACATTTACGGTTGATTTGGTTGAATTACAATGATACGGCTGAATTACAACTTTTTAAGAAGTTATTAAATTTTTGCCCAAATAATATTATAGTCTTCCCTTGGAGTATCTTTATTTTGTTAAAATCTTTGAGCAAATTTTGCAATAATTATTGGAACATGGAACTTATGGCTATAAAAAGGCACAAAATAGGTTAAAAAAACAAAAATTAAGATCATTTTTCATTTTGCGAAAAATTTCTGAACAACATACGACATTTTTAAGAATTTGGTGCAAAACAAAAAAAATCAACAAATACTAAGACGACAAAAAAATAAACCCACAAATAATGAATCAGGCCCTATATCTGTTATATTTTTTTCTAAATGTTGTAGCTGATAATTTTTAAAAACTTTTTGGGTGCAGGTATATTGGAAGCACACACTTCCTTCCTGCTTTGTCTTCATAGATATTACACCAGTGTGTGTTATGGCCACTGCTCTGGGCCTTTCAGTCTTTAGGACCACAGGATTCTAACATCACACCAGGTTTCAAGCAGCCAAATCTTCACAATGTTTTTAAGGGTTGCTGTGGCCTCAGTTTGTGTGCGGTTTGTAAAAAAAATGGACAGCCTCGGGAAAGCACTCAAACCAAGGTTATTCATGTTTTTTTTTCCAACGGACAAGTCTGCATGTGGCTAAAATTGGAGCATGCACTACATCCTGACATCGCACTGATCGGCTGTTATTCGCTGTCGGTGGCCAGACGTTAAACAGCACAGTTCCGTTTAATGTTTGGCAGGAGCTTCAGAACAGCTCCTATTCAAATGAATAGGAGCTAATCTGCAGTTCTCAGCAGTTGCCACTACATATCCAATCGAGCTGTGCTGTACACCTGCACCGAGTTCCAAATTATTATGCAAATGCTATTTCTCTCTGATTTTCCTAAATTGTAGATACAAATAAGTTAGTATCATATTCAAATCATCAACCAATATAGCATAAATCTAATTTTATTGTACAAACCGCCCAATGATCACAGTATTTTTATAGTTTGTAAAGAACTGAAAATGGTCATTTGTTGAATTTGCAGCATTAAAAGGTCACATTTACTGAAATCAAAAGGTTTTCCAATCAAAAACATCTTAACAGGCCAACTTACATGCTGACATAGGGCCCCTTCTTTGATATCACATTCACAATTCTTGCATTCATTCAACTTGTGTGTATTTGAATATTTCCTGCTTAAATTTCTTTGCTGGATGTCAGAATAGCTTCCCAGACTTGTTTTGACGTGAACTGCCTCATAGATCTTTGGCTTGAGGATACTCCAAAAGTTTTCAATAGGGTTGAGGTCAGGGGAGGATGGTGGCCACAATGTGAACTTCTCTCCATTTCTGCCCATAGCTGCCAATGACTCAGAGGTATTCTTTGCAGTATGAGATGGTGCATTGTCATGCATGAAGATGATTTTGCTACGGATGGCACGATTCTTCTTATTGTACCATGGAAGAAGGTCACTCAGAAACTATAGATACTTTGCCATGGTCATTTTCACACCTTCCTGGATCCTAAAGGGGCCTACCAGCTCTCTCCACATGATTCCAAGTCAAATCATTAATCTGCCATCTCCTTGCTGACGTTGCAGCCTTGTTAAGACATGGTGGTCATTCACCAACCATCCAATAATTTATCAGTCTGGACAATCCAGGGTTGCACAGCACTCCTCAGAAAACAACTGTTTTAAAATTAGTGATCATGTATGTCTGTGCCCACTGCAATAATTTCTGCTTGTGAGCACTGTTTATGGGTGATCGAATGGTAGGTTTATGCACAACTCCAAGCCTCTGGGGGATCCTACACCTATCTGCAGCTTGTAATGGTGTTTTAGCGGCTGCTCTCTTAATCCAATGAATTTGTCTGGCAGAAACCTTCCTTATTATGCCTTTATCTGCACTAACCCATCTGTGCTCTCTACCAGTCACAAATCTCTTCACAGTATGATAATCATGCTTAAAGGGAACCTATCACCAGGTTTTCCCCATGTAAAGTCAGGCCAGCACCTGTCCGCCCTCATATACAGCATTCTAGAATGCGGTCTTTATTGAGGTCTTGCTCCCACTGCGCACATGCCACCAACACAACGATGGTGGTGGCACTGAATTTTTAAAGGGAAGCAGGTCACTGAATAATCAGTGACCTGCACAAGAAACAGAGGAGGCTGGTGAGGGGCAGAGAACGAGAAGAAGACCCTGCCCCTATGTCCCGCTCTGATGCCCACTGGAGCACAGAAGACGTCATTTTCTGAAAACTTCATAAGCAGCCACTGAACGGATCCCTTCACATCAGGCATCATATTAAGGCCATGGCCCCACTATCAGTATTTGCTCAGTATTTTTTCTCAGGAGTGGAAGCCAAATGCAGAATTGGTGCACTTGTTTATATTATACCTTTTCTCTCATTGTTCCTCACTTGGTTTTGGCTCCCACTCCTGAGAAAAAATACTGACCAAATACTGATAGTGGGGCCATGGCCTAAATCAGCATCACAGTGCCATTATGCCCATGCCTTAAGTTTATAGGGCTAAATCCTGCTGACAGGTTCTCTTTAAGTACCGCATTTTTTGGACTATAAGACGCACCTAGGTTTTAGAGGAAAATAGAAAAAAAATTTAAGCAAAAAAAATGTGGTCATGACTCAACTTATGGGGTGGGGATCTGCTGCTGACACTGGGGTAATGTCCCCCAATTCTGTACTAATATCCACCATCCTGTTATATAAGCCCCCCATACTGGTATACATGCCCCCCCCATCACCATCCTGGTATACATGGCCCCCCTATCCCCATCCATGTATACATGGCCCACCATCCCCATCCTGGTATACATGGTACCCCCCATCCCCATCTTGGTAAACATGATACCCCCCATCCCCATCCTGGTATACATGGTCCCCCCCATCCCCATCCTGGTATACATGGCCCCCTCATACCCATCCTGCTTTACATGGTTCCCTCATACCCATCCTGGTATACATGGCTCCCTCATACCCATCCTGGTATACATGGCTCCCTCATACCCATCCTGGTATACATTGCTCCCTCATACTCATCCTGGTATACATGGCCCCCTCATACCAGTCCTGGTATACATGGCTCCCTCATACCCATCCTGGTATACATGGCCCTCCCATCCCTATCCTGGTATACATGGACCCCCCATCCCCATCCTGGTATACATGGACCCTCCATCCCCATCCTGGTATACATGGCCCCCCCATCCCATCCTGGTATACATGGCTCCCTCATACTCATCCTGGTATACATGGCCCTCCCATCTCTATCCTGGTATACATGGACCCCCCCATCCCCATCCTGGTATACATAGCCCCCCCATCCCCATCCTGGTATACATGGCCCCCCCCATCCCATCCTGGTATACATGGCTCCCTCATACTCATCCTGGTATACATGACCCCCTCATACCAGTCCTGGTATACATGGCTCCCTCATACCCATCCCGGTATACATGGCTCCCTCATACCCATCCCAGTATACATGGCCCCCCCATCCCCATCCCGGTATACATGGCCCCCCCATCCCCATCCCGGTATACATGGCCCCCCCATCCCCATCCTGGTAAACATGGCCCCCCCATCCGCGTCCTGGTATACATTGCCCCCCCATCCCCATCCTGGTATACATGGCCCCCTCATACCCATTCTGGTATACATGGCCCCTCATCCTCATCCTGGTATATATGGCCTCAAAGACGCTGCAAAAATAAACGATTCCACTTACCTTCACTGTGACATTTTTTGATCGCTTTCTAGTCTGATGTTTGGGAGGCAGAATTAACAAAAATCAGCAATTCAGGAAAGTTTTATTTTTATGTCGTACCGTGTATGGTAAAATTGATAAGGCAGCTTTATTCTTCGGGTCAGTACAATTACAGCAATACTAAATTTATATTTTTTTTATGTTTTGGCGCTTTTACAAAAATCTATTTTATAGAAAAAATAATAATTTTTGCATTGCTTTATTCTGAGAGCTATAACTTTTTTATTTTTCCGCTGATGGAGCTGTATGGCGGCTTGTTTTTTGCGGGACAAGACAACATTTTTAGAGATACCATTTTTATTTACATTTGTTTTTTTGATTGCGTTTTATTCCACTTTTTGTTCGGCGGTATAATGATAAAAAAAAAAAAAAAGAGGCAAAAAACGGTGTTCACTGAGGGGGTTAACTAGTGGGACAGATTTATAGGGCAGCTCGTTCTGGACGCGGCAATAAACAAAAAAAAGTACACATATTTAGATACAAAATATTTTTATTGTATTACTTTGTGATTTATTTTTTATTATTGAACTTTTACAATTTTTTATTTTGTCCCACTGTGGGACTTTCACTTTTTGCAGCCTGATCACTCATAAAGCATAGGGATACAGGAGCATTCCTATGCCTTGTAAACTGTCAATGCTGCACTGACACACAAAGTTGCTAGATCGTGAACTGCGCATGATCTAGCAACTTTGGTCATGACATAAGGTCACCATGGCAATGATCGGGAGCCCGCGATGATGTCACGGGGTCTCTGACCCAAGGGTAGATGGGCTTTCTTTTCTCTACCTGCTCGCTAAAAGCTGCAATCGCAGGAAATCGAGCTGCATGCAAGACTAGTTGGACAAGTGGGTCCCTGGCGGCTTCTTCCCATCCGCTGCTATAGAATCATAGAATCATAGAATGGTAGAGTTGGAAGGGACCTCCTGGGTCATCTGGTCCAACCCCCTGCTCAAAGCAGGATTCACTAAATCATCTCAGACAGATGTCTGTCCAGCCTCTGTTTGAAGACGTCCATTGAAGGGGAACTCACCACCTCTCGTGGCAGCCTGTTCCACTCATTAATCACCCTAACTGTCAAAAAGTTTTTTCTAATATCTAATCTGTGTCTCCTCCCATTTAGTTTCATCCCATTGCTTCTAGTCTTTCCTTGTGCAAATGAGAATAAAGATGATCCTTCTACAATGTGACAGCCCTTGACATATTTGTAGACAGCTATTAAGTCTCCTCTCAGTCTTCTTTTTTGCAAGCTAAACATTCCCAAATCCTGCAACCGTTCCTCATAGGACATGGTTTGCAGACCAGTCACCATTCTGGTCGCTCTTCTCTGAACTTGCTCCAGTTTGTCTATGTCTTTTTTAAAATGTGGTGCCCAAAACTGTACACAGTATTCCAGATGAGGTCTGACCAAAGAGGAGTAAAGACCGATAATGACTTCACGCGATCTAGACTGTATGCTTCTGTTAATACATCCCAGAATTGTATTTGCATTTTTTGCTGCTGCATCACACTGTTGACTCATGTTCAGTCTATGATCTATTAGTATACCTAAGTCTTTTTCACATGTACTGTTGCTTAGCTCTATTCCTCCCATTGTGTATATGCTTTTTTCATTTTTATTGCCCAGATGTAGTACTTTGCATTTTTCCCTGTTAAAAACCATTCTGTTGGTTGCTGCCCACTGCTCCAGTTTATTTAGATCTTTTTGAATCCTCTCTCTCTCTTCTCTAGTATTAGCTATCCCTCCTAGCTTTGTGTCATCAGCAAATTTAATCAGTTTACCCTCAATTCCTTCATCTAAATCATTGATAAAGATGTTGAACAATACAGGTCCCAGGACGGAGCCCTGCGGTACCCCACTTGAGACATTCATCCAGCTGGATGTGAAACCATTTACAACCACCCTTTGAGTCCGATCACTAAGCCAGTTATGAATCCACCTAACAGTTGCCTGGTCCATTGCATACTTGGTCATTTTTTCAATAAGGATGGTGTGAGATACTTTGTCAAATGCTTTGCTGAAGTCAAGATATACTATATCTACAGCATTTCCCTGATCCACCCAGTCAGTGATTCTGTCATAGAAGGAAATTAAGTTAGTCTGACATGACTTGTTAGTTACAAACCCATGCTGACTCTGGTTAATCACTTCATTCTTATCCATGTACTTACATACATGTTGTTTAATAATTTGTTCAAAGATCTTTCCTGGTATAGAAGTCAGACTCACCGGCCTATAGTTCCCTGGGTCCACCTTCTTCCCCTTTTTGAAGATAGGAACAACATTTGCTCTTCTCCAGTCTTCTGGGACTTCTCCTGTTCTCCAAGAATTTTCAAAGATTATGGAGAGTGGTTCTAAAATTTCTTCTACGATCTCCTTCAGTACTCTGGGGTGTAATTCATCTGGACCTGGAGACTTGAACTCATTTATGTTAGCTAAATATTCCCTCACAATCTTTCTGTTTACAGATAACTTGGATTCCTCTATTCCTTTAAAAGGACAGTGAAGATCAGTTGATGTTACATTTTTTTTCTGAGAGAAAACAGATGCAAAATAGGAATTAAAAAGTTCGGCCTTCTCAACATCCTCTCTTACCATTTCTCCATTTTCATCCTGTAAAAATCCTATAGCATCTTTGACTTTTCTTTTACTTTTGACATACCCCCAAAATCCTTTTTTATTGCTTTTGACATCTCTTGCAAGCCTTAATTCATTGTCAGCTTTAGCTATCCTGATACGTGCCCTGCAGGATCTGCAGACTGCATTATAATCTTCTTTAGATATGCCTCCCTCTTTCCATTTAATAAACATTTCTTTCTTTCTTTTTAGCATGTGTTTAAGTTCTGTGTTCATCCATCCTGGTTTCCTTAAATGCTTCCCATTCTTCCTACTTTTCGGGATTGTTAACGATTGTGCTTTGAGAATCTCATTTTTAAAAATTTCCCATCCTTCCTGGACATTTTTGTCCTTAAGGACATTCAGCCATTGGATCCCTCCTATTCTCTTTCTGAGTCTCTTAAAATATGCCTTTCTAAAATCTAACCTTGAAGTTTGAGTCTTCACATGTCTTCCTCCTCTAGTTATCCAAAATTCTATAATAGCATGATCGCTGCCTCCTAGGGTCCCATGGAGTGACTTGTCTCTCCCTACGTGTATGTATAGAAAGAGATGTCACTTAAGGGCAGTGGGTGAGGAGAAGCCGCCGGGGACCTGCCTGTCCAACTAGTCTCCCATGTGGCTTGGTCCCCAACAGCTTTTTAAGTAGGTTTTTCTCTGAAACACTGCAGTGTTTTAAAGTCAAACATACCTGGCTGAAATCATGCAGTCAGTGTCTTATAAATGCTATCCGTGGATTGGACAAAACATATCAGCTGGCCCAAGTTGGAAGTCTTTTGTAAATAGGTGAGGATGATTCAAAATCTTACAGACCTCGATCCACCGAATGATCCAACCTTCTTTCACTTGAGCCACAAGCCAGAAAGTTATATGAATTTTGATGTCTACTTTTTCTTGTATAGTTTTAGCAAAATTACTTATACCTGTCATGTGGAACTGTTATTATTATTATTAAATATTTAGATATCGCCATTAGGTTCCATGGCGCTTTACAAGTGTTGGGGAGACAGGGACACTAACATGAAGCATCAGACGAGGCGCACTGGTACAGTAGGGCAGGGGGTCCTGTCCACGAGGGCTCACAGTCCATAGGGGTTGGCTGGGGAGACAGGAGGAAGGGGGAGAGGAGAGGGTGAGATGGTGTAGGGGATGGGTCTCAGCGTGGGCTGTAGGCCTGAAGGAAGAGGTGGGTCTTTAGGTTTTTCTTGAAGGTTCCCAGGGTGGGGGAGTGTCGGATGTGATGGGGGAGACAGTTCCAGAGTATGGCGGATGTATGAGAGAAGTCTTGTAGGCGGTTGTGGGAGGAGGAAATGAGAGGGGAGAAGAGAAGTTCTTGAGAGGAGCGAAGATCGCGTGGGGGAACATATCTGGAAGTCGGAGATGTAGGGGGGGGACAGGTTATGTATGGCCTTGTATGTTAGGGTTAGGGTTTTGAACCGTGATCTCAGGGCAATGGAGAGCCAGTGAAGGGCTTGGCAGAGGGGGGAGGCGGGGGTGAAACGTGAAGATAGGTGGATGAGTCGGGCAGCGGAGTTGAGGATGGTGCGAGGGAGGAAGCGGGGAGGCCAGTGAGCAGGGGGTTGCAGTAGTCGAGACGGGAGATGATGAGGGCGTGGATGAGTGTTTTTTGCCGAGTCCTGGTCGAGGAACGAGCGGATTCGGGCAATGTTCCTCAGTTGGAGTCGGCAGGCGGTGGCGAGGGCTTCGATGTGGGGCTTCAAGGAGAGGGCGGAGTCGAGGATTACCCCGAGGCACTTGGCATGGGAGACGGGTGAGAGGGTGCAGTCATTGATTGTGATGGATAGGTTGTGGAGCTGGGGAGAGCGGTTAGGGGGGAAGACGATTATCTCGGTCTTGTCCATGTTGAGTTTGAGGAAACGGGCGGAGAAGAAGGATGAGATGGCGGACAGGCATTGGGGAATTTTGGATAGTAAGGCGGAGATGTCGGGGCCAGAGAGGTAGAGCTGGGTGTCGTCGGCGTAGAGGTGGTATTGGAGGCCGTGGGATTCGATGAGTTTCCCCAGGCCGAGGGTGTATATGGAGAAGAGTAGCGGTCCCAGGACTGAGCCTTGGGGAACTCCAATAGAAAGGGGGTGGGGCGAGGATGAGGTGTGGGAGTGGGTGACGCTGAAGGTCCGGTCCGTTAGGTAGGAGGAGATCCATGAAAGGGCTAGGTCGGTGATGCCAAGGGATTCTAGGATGTGGAGTAGGAGGGGGTGGTCGACTGTGTCGAAGGCGGCGGAGAGGTCGAGGAGGAGGAGGACGGAGTAGTGTCGCTTACTCTTGGCGGTCAGTAGGTCGTTGGTGACTTTAGTTAGGGCTGTTTCGGTGGAGTGGTGGGGTTGGAAACCGGATTGAAGGCGGTCGAAGAGGGAGGAGGAGGAGAAGTGGGAGGACAGCTCGGCGTGTACGTGCTGTTCAAGTAATTTTGAGGCAAAAGGGAGGAGAGATATCGGGCGGTAGTTGGAGACTATTGCAGGGTCAAGGGAGGGTTTTTTGAGGATGGGTGTGATTGTGGCATGCTTGAAGGATGATGGGAAGGTGCCGGATTTAAGTGATAGGTTGAAGACATGGGTTAGGGCGGGGATGAGGACAGTGGTGAGGTTAGGGATGAGGTGGGAGGGTAGGGGGTCGAGGGCGCAGGTGGTGAGGTGTGAGTGAGCTAGCAGAGAGGAGAGGAGGTCTTCTGTCACGGGGGAGAAACTGCATTTTGGTGAGGGGGGTTGGGCGGTGGGGGTGGGGGGCCGAGCGGCTTGTAGATCGAAGCTTTGTCTGACTTTGTCAATCTTGTCCTTGAAGAAGGTGGCGAAGTCGTTGGCTGAGATGAGGGGCGAGGGGGGGGGGTGCAGGGGGACGGAGTAGGGAGTTGAAGGTACTGAAAAGTTGCTTGGGGTTGCGGGATAGGGCGGTTATTAGGGAAGAGAAGTAGTCTTGTTTTGCATTCGTGAGAGCTGTTTAAAATATCAATTTGTCAGTCTCCGAGTTGGCTTAAAGACATGAAAATAGAAACACTCATATCCTGTTTGATACGAACCACTCACATTTAGTTAAGTTTAACTTGGTTAAGTCTTGTCTCATACTCATGTGAATGCCCCAGGGGCCAGTCCTGTTCCACCTCTGCCCTTTT
The DNA here is from genome assembly GCF_046119375.1 of Phyllobates terribilis. Taxonomy (NCBI): domain Eukaryota; kingdom Metazoa; phylum Chordata; class Amphibia; order Anura; family Dendrobatidae; genus Phyllobates; species Phyllobates terribilis. Next base: position 199,145,134 of record NW_027362762.1, on the reverse strand, counting down.
AGAAATCAGCCCAGTGATAGAACTCTTCTTACCATTATCTGACCGTATTACAAAAAGTAATTAAATGGTAAGAATAGAAGCCAATTTTACTATTAAACAATTATACAAAATTTTAGGCACTATTGGGTAAACAAACAAAAGAACAACATATTGATCGTGGTCATGTGGGCTTTGCAAAAACACCTTTAGGATATGGGCATGAGGCTTTTTTTTTTCAGGTGCATTCTGCCTGTTTAAACTATGGAAAAAAATACAAATACCAGGGCTGCCACAAAAACATTTCAGGAAAAACACCGCAGGCATTTTCCTGAAGCATCTTTTGAAAAACTCTGCAGTACGCTGCCGTCTAAAAAGACACCTTGTGCACATATCCTTAGCTTCCTAACATTCAAGCCTTTTCAAATATAGAATGAGACTGGTAGCAGTTTTTAGGAGTTACGCACAAATTTTGGTGACATTTCAAACAGTTTTACATCAGAATTCTCTAGATAACTGGTCATAGGCCCAGATTTTTCACGCAATCTGATAGGCTTTCCTAAAGCAGAACTGGTGTTACAGATGGGGAAGTGTGAACAGTAAATTATTTCCAAGACTGATTGGTCCTAAGCATAAAGCACATAAAGCAATTAAGGGAGTTGTCTGGGATTTACATATTGATGACTTATCTATAGGATAGGTCTTCAATATGAGATTGGTGGGCGTCCGATGCTTGGAATGTCAATGATCAGTCGGTATCTGCTCTGCCAGCAGATAAATGTAAGTAATGTACATGGAACACAACAGCCCCATACATTGTTTTCTTCAAGTTTATATCCTATTCACTTGGACAACCCCTTTAAAAGTCTTAAAACATATTATTTAAGTCTGTATATTAGAATATGAACTGCAATATTTGGTAACAAACAGCTTAAAGTGCCTATTTGGCGTTAACTCCAAATATCTAGCAAGCATTAAGAGAAAAAGAGCTAGTTAATGACAAAAACACATTTCTCTCTACATTGTAAATGAATTATAAAACTATTGTTTTTACGTCCATCTCTTCTTTTTTTTCTCTTCCTTCATTGGAGCTTCACATTTTAGGTCTGACAGCGCATAGTTCAAAGTGATAATATTGCAATTCTTCAGACTACTCCCATGAGAAGAGCAGTGCAGAAATGTGGGAAGGTGCCTGGACCAGGAGTATTTTAGCAGTAGCAGTGAGCCTTGGTTGAAATTAGGAATTTAAGCAACTGCAGTAGTTTTTGCCCACAATACTAATAAGAAAGGTTGGGGAGGTGGAGGAGAATAGATGTGGGCTATAGTAGCAAACTACAGTCACATTTTAAAAGAGAATGAATCATATGTTAATAAGAATTACAACTATATTCTGACACTATTTTATTTTGCATTCTTTATTTTTTCATTCTAGAGTTGTCAAAATCTTTCCATGAACTGGCATTTACAGGCTTAGAAAACTTTCCCAATCTTTTGTTACTGCAGCACACACCCGTTACCCATTTGCCAGTTGCCTCCAATGTCTACATGCCGGATAAATGGGCAGCTGGGGACCTTGACTGGGGTGCTTGTGTAGGAATACAGTGGCATTAGGCTTTTTTTATGTCCACACACGATTTATACAGTTGGTACGGAAAGTGTTCAGACTCCTTTAAATTTTTTACTCTTTGTTTCATTGCAGCCATTTGGTAAATTCTAAAAAGTTCATTTTTTTTTCTCATTAAAGTACACTCTACACCCCATCTTGACTGAAAAAAACAGATGTAGACATTTTTGCAAATTTATTAAAAAAGAAAAACTGAAATATCACATGGTCATAAGTATTCAGACCCTTTGCTTAGTCACTCATATACATATATATTACATCAGGACATGCCCAACCCCTTTAACAGCATTTAAAATAATGCTTTACAGCAGCCAAATCGACCATAGGAACTTGCAGTCAAGAAATTACTTATTGGGGTATATTTATCAATACTAACTAATTTTTGGAGCATGTTCACAGTGTTTTTTGTAGTTTGTTGCCTGCCAAGAAAGTAGGAATTAGTCCTACCGATAATGGTAGTAGTCCATCATGACAGCACCACCAGGGTCTTCCTTCTTATCCTTGAAAGGGACAGGAAACACAGAAGAGGTTAAATAGCCCCTCCCCACCACCACCTGACAGTGATTTTTCAAATACCACACCAGGATGGATGCAACAAACGTGTTTATTGAATTTCCTTCTACATACGTTTACCTCGCATAGCAGACAGGAAATCCAAGAGGAGGGAATGTAATGGTGCGGTCATGATGGACTCCTGGAACAGTAGGACTAATTCCTCCTTTCCAGGACGTCCCTTCTGACGGCACCACCAGGAGAAATACCAAATAACTCCTTTAGGGCGGGATTACTGCTTGGAGGACTTTCCTCCTAAAGGCCATCTGTTGATTTGACAAAACGTACAATTTGTAATGTTTACAAAAAGTATTTAGATTTGACCAGGTCGCGGCTCTGCAGTTCTGATCCACAGAGACACATGCTCTCTCTGCCCATGAAGTAGACATTGCTCTCGTTGAGTGAGCTCTGATTTTCTCCAGGGGAAATTGTTTTGCTTCAACATATGCTGAATTGATCGTTGATTTTATCCACCTAGCAAGTATAGATTTTGATGCCTTCCTTCCTTTGTTTCTTCCATGGATAAAAAGGTTTGAATCTATTCTCCAATCTTCCGTGACCTTCAGGTATTGTAGGACTGTTCTCCTTACATCCAAGGGAGTGGAAAGAAAGTTCTTTCTGGTTGCTATAATTTTGGCAGAAGTTTTGACTTCTGTGGGAATCGGAAGCCACCTTAGGTAGGAATGCTGGATCTAATCTTAGGATGAGACAATCTTCCTGGATCTTCAGGTATGGATCTTTAATAGAAAGGGCCTGGATTTCACTAACGCTTCTTGCTGCAGTTATTGCAACAAGGAAAACTGTCTTTAAGGACATGAATTTTAATTCCGCCTGATCCAAAGGCTCGTATGGCTTCTTGCATAGAGCGTTTAATACCAGATTGAAGTCCTATGGGGGCACGGAGCTCCTTATTGTAGGTTTAAGCCGTTTGATAGCTTTAATGAATCTAACTATCCAAGGGTGATTCACCAATGTATAGTCAAGGAATGACCCCAAAGCTGATACCTGTACTTTTAAAGTATTAGGTCTTAGCCCCTTATCGAACCCTGTTTTAAGAAAATCTAGTATTTCTGGGATATCTGGGCCGAAAGTGATGGAAGCTGAAGTTTTACTTTGGGAAGACAAATTCTTCCAGATCTTCAGATAGATGGCTGAAGTCACAGGCTTCCTGCTTCCCTGCATTGTAGAACTGACTGCCTCTGAGAGTCCTTTTGATCTCCCCTCTCAGGATCCAGGCTGACAGACACTACATCTCCAGATTTTGATGGTATAGCAGACCCTGAAACAGAAGGTCCTGTCGTGTAGGCAGGAGTATCGGGTCTTCTAGAGACATTTGGCTCAAGAGGGAAAACCAGCTTCTTTTGGGCCAGTAGGGAACTATTAAAATCACCATAGCCTGGTTTTCCTGAATTTTTTCAACACTCTTGGAAATAAAGCGAGTGGTGGAAAAGCATACGCTAATTCCATATCCCATCTCTGGGACAGAACATTTACCCACCTGGACTGTCTCTTGAGTTCAGTGAAAATAACTTTTTCATTTTTGCGTTTTTGAGGCAAATAGATCTATTGTCAGCATTCCACAGCGTCGTGTCAATTGAAGAAAAACCTCTTTGTTTAGAGACCACTGAGGGTTGAATTGTTTTCCTGCCCAGGAAATCTGCCACCTGATTTCCTGCTCCTTAAAGGTGCACTGCTGTGACTGATCTGACCGTATCCTCTGCCCAACAAAATATTTTTTGATATCGACTGAAGATGATGATGTTTTGGTCCTCCCTGATGAAGAAGCAAGGAGACTGTAGTTGAATTGTCCGAAAATATTTTGATGTGATTTTTTAGATGCGCCTGACATTATTATTATTATTATTTATTATTATAGCGCCATTTATTCCATGGCGCTTTACATGTGATAGGGATATACAGTACAGACCAAAAGTTTGGACACACCTTCTCATTTAAAGATTTTTCTGTATTTTCATGACTATGAAAATTGTACATTCACACTGAAGGCATCAAAACTATGAATTAACACATGTGGAATTATATACTTAACAAAAAAGTGTGAAACAACTGAAAATATGTCTTATATTCTATGTTCTTCAAAGTAGCCACCTTTTGCTTTGATGACTGCTTTGCACACTCTTGGCATTCTCTTGATGAGCTTCAAGAGGTAGTCACCGGAAATGGTTTTCACTTCACAGGTGTGCCCTGTCAGGTTTAATAAGTGGGATTTCTTGCCTTATAAATGGGGTTGGGACCATCAGTTGTGTTGTGCAGAAGTCAGGTGGATACACAGCTGATAGTCCTACTGAATAGACTGTTAGAATTTGTATTATGGCAAGAAAAAAGCAGCTAAGTAAAGAAAAAAGAGTGGCCATCATTACTTTAAAAAATGAAGGTCAGTCAGTGCGAAAAATTGGGAAAACTTTGAAAGTGTCCCCAAGTGTAGTTGCAAAAACCATCAAGTGCTACAAAGAAACTGGCTCATATGAGGACCGCCCCAGGAAAGGAAGACCAAGAGTCACCTCTGCTTCAGAGGATAAGTTTATCCGAGTCACCAGCCTCAGAAATCGCAGGTTAACCGCAGCTCAGATTAGAGACCAGGTCAATGCCACACAGAGTTCTAGCAGCAGACACATCTCTACAACAACTGTTAAGAGGAGACTTTGTGCAGCAGGTCTTCATGGTAAAATAGCTGCTAGGAAACCACTGCTAAGGACAGGCAACAAGCAGAAGAGACTTGTTTCGGCTAAAGAACACAAGGAATGGATATTAGACCAGTGGAAATCTGTGCTTTGGTCTGATGAGTCCAAATTTGAGATCTTTGGTTCCAACCACCGTGTCTTTGTGCGACGCAGAAAAGGTGAACGGATGGAATCTACATGCCTGGTTCCCACCGTGAAGCATGGAGGAGGAGGTGTGATGGTGTGGGGGTGCTTTGCTGGTGACACTGTTGGGGATTTATTCGAAACTGAAGGCATGCTGAACCAGCATGGCTACCACAGCATCTTGCAGCGGCATGCTATTCCATCCAGTTTGCATTTAGTTGGACCATCATTTATTTTTCAACAGGACAATGACCCCAAACACACCTCCAGGCTGTGTAAGGGCTATTTGACCAAGAAGGAGAGTGATGGGGTGCTACGCCAGATGACCTGGCCTCCACAGTCACCAGACCTGAACCCAATCGAGATGGTTTGGGGTGAGCTGGACCACAGAGTGAAGGCAAAAGGGCCAACAAGTGCTAAGCATCTCTGGGAACTCCTTCAAGATTGTTGGAAGACCATTTCCGATGACTACCTCTTGAAGCTCATCAAGAGAATGCCAAGAGTGTGCAAAGCAGTCATCAAAGCAAAAGGTGGCTACTTTGAAGAACCTAGAATATAAGACCTATTTTCAGTTGTTTCACACTTTTTTGTTAAGTATATAATTCCACATGTGTTAATTCATAGTTTTGATGCCTTCAGTGTGAATGTACAATTTTCATAGTCATGAAAATACAGAAAAATCTTTAAATGAGAAGGTATGTCCAAACTTTTGGTCTGTACTGTACATAGCAAAAACATTTACATAATCTTAACAAAACGAGTCAGCGACTGGTACAGGAGGAGCGAGGACCCTGCCCGCGAGGGCTCACAGTCTACAAGGGATGGATGAGGATACAGTAGGTGAGGGTAGAGGAGGTCATGCAGTAATGTGGTGGAGCGGTGGTTACTGCAGGTTGTAGGCTTGTCAGAAGAGGTAGGTCTTCAGGTTTCTTTTGAAGGCTTCCATGGTAGACGAGAGTCTGATGTGTTGGGGTACAGAATTCCAGAGTAGGGGCGATGCACGGGAGAAATCTTGTATGCGATTGTGGGAAGATGAGATAAGAGGGGAGTAGAAAAGGAGATCTTGTGAGGATCGGAGGTTGCGTGCAGGTAAGTACCGGGAGACTAGGTCACAGATGTATGGAGGAGACAGGTTGTGGATGGCTTTGTATGCCGTGGTTAGGGTTTTGAACTGGATTCTCTGGGCAATGGAGAGCCAGTGAAGGGATTGACAGAGGGGGAGGCTGGGGAATAGCGGGGGGACAGGTGGATTAGGCGAGCAGCAGAGTTTAGGATAGATTGGAGGGGCGCAAGAGTGTTGGAAGGGAGGCCACAGAGCAGGAGTTTACAGTAGTCGAGGCGGGAGATGATGAGGGCATGCACTAGTGTTTTTGCAGAGTCTTTGCTGAGGAATGAACGGATCCGGGAGATATTTTTGAGTTGGAGTCGGCAGGAAGTGGAAAGGGCTTGGATATGTGGTTTGAAGGAGAGATCAGAGTCCAGGGTTACCCCAAGGCAGCGAGCTTGTGGGACTGGGGAAAGTGAACAGCCATTAAAGTTGATGGATAGGTCAGATGGGGGATATGAATGAGAGGGTGGAAAGATGATGAACTCTGTTTTATCCATGTTGAGTTTTAGAAATCTGGCAGAGAAGAAGGATGAGATGGCGGACAGACATTGTGGGATTTTGGTTAGTAGGGAAGAGATATCGGGTCCAGAGAGGTAGATCTGTGTGTTATCAGCATAGAGGAGATACTGAAAGCCGTGAGACTCTATGAGCTGTCCCAGGCCAAAGGTGTAGATGGAGAAGAGCAAAGGTCCTAGAACTGAACCTTGGGGGACACCGACAGATAGGGGGCAAGATGAGGAGGTGGTGCGTGAGTGGGAGACACTGAATGTCCTGTCTGTTAAGTATGAGGAGATCCAAGATAGGGCCAAGTCCGTGATGCCAAGAGATGAGAAAATCTGTAGTAAGAGGGAATGGTCCACTGTGTCGAAGGCAGATGACAGGTCCAGAAGGAGGAGGATGGAGTAGTGTCGCTTGGATTTGGCAGTTAGTAGGTCGTTGGTGACTTTGGTCAGGGCAGTTTCAGTCGAGTGATGCGGTCGGAAGCCAGATTGCAGGCGGTCGAAGAGGGAACAGGAGGACAGTTCAAGGTGGACATGTTGTTCTAGTAGTTTTGAGGCAAAGGGGAGAAGTGATATGGGGCGGTAGCTAGTCAGAGAGGATGGGTCAAGGGAGGGCTTTTTGAGGATGGGTGTGATTGTGGCATGTTTGAAACATGAGGGGAAGACACCGGTTGTTAGTGACAGGTTGAAGAGGTGGGTTAGGGTTGGGATGAAGACTGTGGTAAGGTTAGGGATGAGGTGGGATGGGATTGGGTCAAGTTCGCAGGTGGTGAGGTGTGTTTTGGAGAGTAAAGAGGAGACTTGACCTTCTGTAATGGTGGAGAAGTGAGATTTGGAGGAGGAAGGTTGAGTAGATATGAGGAGGGGTTGTGCGGGCTTTAGGCAAAAACTTTGTCTGATGGTATCAATCTTCTGCTTGAAGAACGAGGCAAAGTCTTCGGCTGAGATGAGAGAAGAGGGAGGAGGTGCTGGGGGACGAAGGAGAGAATTGAAAGTGTTAAATAGTTGTTTAGGGTTGTGAGACAGGGAGGATATGAGAGATGAGAAGTAGGTTTGTTTTGCTGTAGTGAGTGCGGACTTGAAGATAGTGAGGGATTGTTTGAATGCGATGAAGTGCTCGATGGAGTGAGACCTTTTCCATCTCCTCTCCGCAACCCTGGAGGCCCGTCGCAGTTCTTTAGTAAGTTTGGTGTGCCAGGGTTGCCTGTTGATTGTGCGAGGTTTGGTATGTGTGGGAGGGGCGATAGAGTCGAGAGCTGCAGCTATTGTGGTGTTATATAAAGCGGCAGCAACATCTGCATTGTGTAAGGAATTTATGTCTGTAAGAGGGAGGAGGGATTCAGAGAGTGAGTGTAGGTCAAGGTGTTTGAGGTTTCTGCGAGAGTGTGTAAGTTTGTGGAGTGGGGATTGTGCACTTGGAGAGGAGAGGGTAGATAATGTGAGGAGGTTATGGTCAGAGAGAGGGAGGGGTGAGTTAGAGAGGTTAGATAGGGAACAGAGGCGGGTGAAGATGAGGTCCAGTGTGTGGCCATCTTTATGAGTAGCTGCCGAAGACCATTGAGCAAGGCCGAAGGAGGAAGTGAGGGATAGGAGCTTAGAGACAGACGAGTGGGAAGTGTCAATGGGGATGTTAAAGTCACCCATTATGATAGTGGGGATGTCAGTGGAAAGGAAGTGAAGCAGCCATGTGGTGAAGTGGTCTAAGAAAGTGGTGGCTAGCCCTGGGGGTCGGTAAATGACGGCCAGTTGGAGGTCAGAGGGGGAATAGATGCGCACACAGTGCACCTCAAAAGAGGGGAGTGTAACAGAGGGTGGCAGTGATATTTGGGTGAAAGAACAGGTATCTGACAAGAGAAAACCTACGCCTCCGCCATGTTTGCCGTTGGGGCGGGGGGTGTGGGAAAGGTGGAATCCGCCATATGAAAGTGCAGCTGGGGAGGTTGTGTCAGAGGGGGTGAGCCAGGTTTCGGTGATGGCGAGGAAGGAAAGTTTGTTAGTAATGAAAAGGTCATGGATGTAGGAAACTTTGTTGCAGACGGAGCGAGCATTCCATAGAGCTCCTGTTAGAGCAACTGAGGAAGTGGGGATTAGTTGGATGGGTATGAGGTTAGAAGGGTTGCGACAGTTTGTGGAAGGTCGTGGATAGGAGGTAGAAGTAACTGTGGGGATATGGCGAGGAGGACCAGGATTTGGAGAGATATCTCCAGCAGTGAGGAGGAGCAGAGAAAGTGTCAGCAGGTGGGAGGAAGAGAGAGCATGAGGTGGCTGTCTGTGTTTGGAGCTCCAGGATTGAATGTTGATGAATAATTTGCAGGAGGAGGTGAGATGAATGGGGAGGATGGAGGGAGAGATGAAGAGTTTCTTATTAGGTGTAGGGATTTGAGGGGTTACTAGAAAGTGGAGGACTATAGAGGAAAAAGTGAGAGCTAACAGAAACATAGTTAAAAGAGAGTAAGTGATCAAAGTGTTGGTTACCTGACTCCTGTCCTGACTAACTGCCTCTGAAATAACTGCCACTTATCTCCGAAGCCAGTTTGCACAAGAAGACGCGTGCACAACCCAGCACGCGTGCACCCCTTAAGGAGCTTCTAAATATATACAGCACACTAAACCATCAGGTGTGGGGCATTGTGGGAGCTGCTTGTGGCTAAATTAGCAGCTGGTCATCTCACCAGGAGATGGCTGGGTGATCAAAGACATGGCTAGGACTCTGCAGGCTCTGCAGTTTAGAACCTCTAACCATCAGATAAAATCTACAGTGGGCAAAGGACAGACATATGTGAGTATTGAGTGGAATGGGACAGATAAAGCAGAAATATCAAGAGGAGAGTTCAGTGAGTTGAATCAGGAGAGCAGAGCATTAGATGGCGGCATATACAGCAAGTAGAGGAATTAGGCAGAAGAGCAACATCTGTTTAACGTTTCCCACACTGCCCTTAGCTCTCTGTAGTTTAAAGATCTTGCTCGTACTGCCGCAGGCCATATTACTTGAAGATAACAGCCTTCTATGTGGGCTCCCCAGCCAGTGTGGCTTGCATCTGTAGTGAGGTTTACGGAAGGTGAGATGATCCAGGGTCTGCCTTTTGTGAGATCTGCTGGAATGGTCCATCAGGATATAGACTTTTTTGCTTCTGCTAATAATCTCATCCTGCTGTCCAGTGTCGCTGTTTTGCCATCCCAGGATGATAGAATCTCTCGCTGTAGGGTCCTTGAATGGAATTGACTCCATTGGATGCAGGAGATACATGGAGGTCATTAGACCCTGGACCCTCATCGCTTTTCTTATCGAGATCTATTTCTTTTTTTGGATGGACTGGATCTTTCTCCTGATTGCCACCTGTTTGTGTAGAGGCAGGAAGGAGTATTGCAGTTCGGAATCCAGAAGAACTCCCAGAAAAATACTTCTCTTTTCAGGTTTGGGTTTTGATTTTTTTCGATTTATCAACCATCCCAGACAATTCAGAACTGTAATGGTTGTGGATAGATGGGAGCTTATCTGGTCTGGAGAGTCCACTATTAGTAGTAGGTCATCTAAATATGGGATGATTAGGATGTCTTTTTTCCCTTAGAAAAGCCATTATTTCTACCATCAGTTTTGTAAAGATTTGGGGTGCGGAGGAGAGACCGAACGGAAGACATCGAAATTGAAGATGCTGTATCTACCCTCGATCTTTTATTGCAAACCTGAGGAATTTTTGGTATGACAGATGTATGGGAACTTGATAATAGGCACTTTTTAGATCTAACGTGCTCATTACTAAATCTTTCTTTATTAGAGGTATGATGAATTTTAGGGATTCCATTTTGAACGGTTTGTAAAGAACCCACTGGTTTAGTGTTTTGTTTTTTAAATTCAAACTTTATTAAGGATTTTATATATTTTTAACAGGAAATTAGAGCATACAAAGCATGACAATGGAATTAAACAAGATCCAACACTATATATCTAGATATTAGTGTACGGAGGGAAAACTTCTTAGTTATAGTCCAACCTTTAGAGGGGAAAAAAAATCCCAATACCAACAATGAATCCCCTTGAAGGGGGGTTGAATTGGTACTGAATGGACAGGTCTGATAACAGGTCTGCCTCATATTATGAACCATAGAAAATCTAGGAGTAAATGGGGGACATGATGAAAAGGGACATTCTAGGAATAAGGAAGGAGAAAAGAGAAAGTAAGTAGACATGATTTTCTGTATCCATGAACAAGTATATGACCTGGTGCAAAGACAAGGTGTACATGTGTTATATTGAAGGCGAGTCAATTCGGATGGATCTATACATGGGCGAATCCAAGAAAGCCTCCCAGTGGAACCACTTGGTAGCTAATTTATTCCTCTACTCATGAGAATGGGCAATCAACATCTCCATTCGCTGTGTTGTGGCAACCTCCGTAAACCATTCCTCCAGGGAAGGAGCTTCAGTAGTTTTCCAGTGGCGCGGGACTATGGTCTTGGCAGCTTGTAATAAATGTCTCAGAAGAGACCTAAGCATTGGAAGCATAAATAGGAGGATAGCTTCAGGTTTACTAGGAATCATTACCCCTGTAACCTCCTGGATCACCTTAAGGTCACCTTCCCAGCAGGCTGTCAGGCCCGAGCAGGACCACCATATATGGACCATTGTACTTTCACTTGCACCACAACGCCAACATAAACTCGATGAACCCGGATACCACTTGTGTAGAACCGAGGGAACTTGATACCATCTGAAGACTATTTTATAGTTAGTCTCCTGTGCTTTGGTTGCAATGATGGATTTGTGTGATAAGTGAAAACACCTATTCCATTGGTCATTCGTAAATTTTAAGTTTAGTTCCAATTCCCAGGCTCTACAAAAATGGGGGAAGGGTTTCCAGTTCTGGAGCTAGAAGAAGTTTGTAGAGAATAGAAATAGCGTGATCTGTTTTAGCAGGAGCAATACATAATCTTTCGAATGCTGAAAGTGGACAGGCGAATTCAGGATTGTCGGCTAGGGAACTATGGAAATGTTGCAGTTGAAGATATTGGATGCCATGGTGTTTCATAGGAGCTTTATCCTTTAGAATTGCAGACAGAGGGAGCAATGATCCCTGGGGAGCAATTTGATTAAAACGGAAGGGTTTTATTTTAGTGCTGTTTAGAAATTTATTGGTGGAAGCTCCCGAAGGAAATCTCGGATTGTCCGTTATGGGAAGTAGTGGACCATTGTAATCAATCAGCGAAGTTGTGAGTTTAGAGGTGTGTAAAATTTTTAGGGTTTGGTTCACTGTAAATGATAATTTAGTGTTCTTGCGACAAGAGATTGGAGGCCAGATCCAAGGCAAAACAGACACAGAGCTGGCAGATATCCTGTGCAACAGAGACCCAGAACTTGGATGAAGAGCTTTGGACCAAATCCAAAACCCTAGAGTATGTAGCCGCCTGATAATATTTGCAGCAATCGGGCAGCCCTATGCCACCTGTATCTTTAGGCCTGGTTAGGGTTGCTGATCCAATCCTGGGGCGCCCTGATGACCACACAAAGCGGTTAAATATACGCTTAATTTTGTTCCAAAAAAGGGGAGGGGATGTGAATCGGAACAGTCTGAAGAAGGTATAGTTCTCCCAAGGTTGCTGTCATCTTTATAATATTAATTCTCCCAAACCAGAAGAATTCAGAATGGCTCCAAGAAGTTAAATCCCTTTCCAATCTGGACAAAAAGGGCTGGAAATTAATAGAGAACAATTTGGAAAGATCAGGGGAGATACCAACTCCCAGGTATACAATTGAGTTATTAGGCCATCGGAAAGGGAAATTCCTCTTCAGGGATTTTATCTCTTCAGGGGGCAGAGATGTGTTAAGGGCCTCACACTTGTCCATATTAATTTTGAAATTAGACCATCTCCCAAACCTACCCAACTCCGTCACTAATGAGGGGAGTGAGATATGTGGATTAGATAGATAAATCAGAAGGTCATCTGCAAATGCGGAGCATTTGTACTCTCGATCCCTTATCACTATACCAGAAATATTAGGGTTATTACAAATCGCTGATATCAGGCTTTACATTACGAAAAAGGGGCGATAGAGGACAGCCCTGGTGAGTACCATTTTTGATTAAAAATTGATCCGATAGAGAGCCATTAATTTTCAATCTCGCAGAAGGCCTCTGATAGAGAGCAGATATTTTGAACTTAAGGATTGGGCCTAGACCTATGAACTCTAAAGGTTTGAGTAATAGAGTGCCACAAGACTTTGTCGAACACTTTTTCGGCATCGAGGGATAAGATCATAAGAGGGGAGCTTCGCGATAAAGCAAAATTGATAATGTCTAAAGTTTTAAGCGTATTGTCACGAGCTTCCCTGCCTGTGACAATCCCTTCCTGCTCTGGATGGATAAGACCAGTAAGGAGTGGATTTAACCTGTTGGCTATTAACTTGGCGTACATTTTAATATCTTCATTTAAAAGCAATATTGGTTGAAAGCGATCGCAAAAAATGAGGGTCTTTCCCAGGCTTAGGTATGAAGGTAATACAGTGCCTACAAGTAGTATTCAACCCCCTGCAGATTTAGCTGGTTTGATAAGATGCAAATAAGTTAGAGCCTTCAAACTGCAAACGAGAGTAGGTTTTATGAACAGAAGCATAAATCTTACAAACCAAAAAGTTATGTTGCTCAGTTGAATTTTATTAAATTTTAAACATAAAAGTGTGGGTCAATTATTATTCAACCCCTATGTTTAATATTTTGTGGAATAACCCTTGTTTGCAATTACAGCTAATAATCGTCTTTTATAAGACCTGATCAGGCCGGCACAGGTCTGTGGAGTTATCTTGGCCCACTCCTCCATGCAGATCTTCTCCAAGTTATCTAGGTTCTTTGGGTGTCTCATGTGGACTTTATTCTTGAGCTCCTTCCACAAGTTTTCAATTAGGTTAAGGTCAGGAGACTGACTAGGCCACTCCAACACCTTGACTTTTTCCCTATTGAACCAGGCCTTGGTTTTCTTGGCTGTGTGCTTTGGGTCGTTGTCTTGTTGGAAGATGAAATTACGACCCATCTTAAGATCCTTGATGGAGGAGCGGAGGTTCTTGGCCAAAATCTCCAGGTAGGCTGTGCTATCCATCTTCCCATGGATGCGGACCAGATGGCCAGGCCCCTTGGCAGAGAAACAGCCCCACAGCATGATGCTGCCACCACCATGCTTGACTGTAGGGATGGTATTCTTGGGGTCGTATGCAGTGCCATCCAGTCTCCAAACGTCACGTGTGTGGTTGGCACCAAAGATCTCGATCTTGGTCTCATCAGACCATAGAACCTTGAACCAGTCTGTCTCAGAGTCCTCCAAGTGATCATGAGCAAACTGTAGACGAGCCTTGACATGACGCTTTGAAAGTAAAGGTACCTTACGGGCTCGTCTGGAACGGAGACCATTGCGGTGGAGTACGTTACTTATGGTATTGACTGAAACCAATGTCCTCACTGCCATGAGATCTTCCCGGAGCTCCTTCCTTGTTGTCCTTGGGTTAGCCTTGACTCTTCGGACAAGCCTGGCCTCGGCACGGGAGGACACTTTCAAAGGCTGTCCACTTACGGATGATGCTCCCAACAGTGGAGACAGGTAGGCCCAACTCCTTGTAAAGGGTTTTGTACCCCTTGCCAGCCTTGTGACCCTCCACGATCTGGTCTCTGATGGCCTTGGAATGCTCCTTTGTCTTTCCCATGTTGACCATGTCTGAGTGCTGTTCACAAGTTTGGGGAGGGTCTTAAATAGTCAGAAAAGGCTGGCAAAAGAGATCTTTAATCCACACATGTGAAGCTCATTATTCTTGGTGCCTGAACTACTTCTTAATACTTTAGGGGGACCAAACAGAATTCTTGTGGTTTGAGGGGTTGAATAATAAATGACACTCTGAATTAACTTTTAACGTTTTTAAAAAAAACAAAAAAACAAAAACAAAAACAAAATTTGCTGCAGTGCATTTCCCACTTCCAGGCTGATCTACAGTACAAATGTCAATGCCAAGTTAATTCCGCATGTGTCAACCAGCTAAATCTGCAGGGGGTTGAATACTACTTGTAGGCACTGTATGTGAGGAGGTGGCTTGAGGGGGAGGGGTGAAGTTTCCGATATATGGTTAAATGACTGAAGCATTAAGGGGGTTAGCTAAGTGGGAAAGGTTTTGTAGAATTTGGAAGTAAGGCCATCAGGGCCAGGACTCTTATTACTTGGGAGGTCTTTTATTATAAGTGAGAGTTCCTGAGGGGTTCTAAATTTTTGACTACCTCATCTGATAATTTCCCAAAAGGGGTGGGGGAAGAAATGAAGGATCTAGGCACGGCAGGTTTGCTTGAAGGTTATATAATTTAATATAATAACATTTGTAAATTTTGGCAATCTGTACTGTAGAATATGCCAGACGATCATTTGAGTTCTTGATACATGGAATATGGTTTTGTGTTAACTTAGTTCTTAACGAATGTGCCAGCATCCTTCCAAGTTTATTGCCGTATTCATAAAATCTACTGCGTCCTAACTGTAGAAGGCGACTGTAAGAGGTTTCTAACAGGTGTTTGACCTCTAACCTATCTTTCAGGAGTTCCCTGAGTGTTGAAATGGCCAGAGCGTGTTTATGTAATAGCTCAAGTTTAGATACCTTGCCAAGAGCATCCCTAAGAATTTGTGCCCTCTCCAGTTTAATTCTTACTCCATGTTTAATGAAAGTGCCTCTTAGAATCCATTTTAGGGTTTTCCAGTCAATAGAGGGGGAAGTGTCATCAGTAGAATGATCTAACACAAAGTCATCTGGTGTTGTTGAGGTGGCAGCAAGCAAAGTCATGGCAGGCTGTAAGTTTGTTTGAAGAGATGGCTTTTCAGGTTCCATCTGAAGGATCCAAGAGTGGCGGATAATCAGACGTGTTGAGACACAGAATTCCATAGGATGGCGGATATTCGGGAGAAATCTTGGAGGCGATTGGCCAAGTAACGAATAAGTGTGGAGGAGAGAAGGAGGTCTTGGGAGGACCGGAGATTACGTAAGGGAATGTATCGGGAGATTAGACAGATGTACGGACGAGAGAGGTTATGGATGGCTTTGTAGGTCAGTGTTAGTAGTTTGAACTGGTACGCTGGGCAATTGGGAGCCAGTGAAGGGATTTGCAAAGGGGGGTAGCAGAGGAGTAACAAGGCGAGAGATAGACCAGTCGCGCAGCAGAGATAAGGATGGACTGGAGGGGTGCGAGAGTGTTAGCAGGTAGGCCACAGAGGATGTTGCAGTAGTCGAGGTGGGAGATGATGAGGGCATGCACAAGCAGTTTAGTAGATTGAGGGTTGAGGAAAGGACGGATTCTGGAAATATTTTTGAGCTGGAGGCGACAGGAGGTGGCGAGAGCTTGGATGTGGGGTTTGAAGGACAGGGCAGAGGCAAGGGTTACTCCGAGGCAGCGGATTGTCGGTACAGGGGAAAGAGTGATGTCATTTATTGCAATAGAAAGATCAGGTGGGAAAGATATGCGAGATGGGGGAAAGATGATGAGTTCAGTTTTGTCCACATTGAGCTTGAGGAAGCGATAGGAGAAGAAGGAGGATATGGCTGATATACATGCTGGGTTTCTGAACAGCAGAGAGGTCACATCTGGTCCAGAGAGGTAGATCTGGGTGTCATCAGAATACAGATGGTACTGGAAGCCATGGGATATTATGAGTGGTCCCACGCCAAGGGTATAGATTGAGAAGAGTAGGGGTCCTAGGACAGAGCCTTGAGGGACTCCAACAGAGAGGGGATGCAGTGAGGAAGTAATGTGGGAGTGGGAGACGCTAAATGTGCGGTTAGAAAGGTATGAGGAGATCCAAGATAGGGCAAGGTCTTTGACGCCAAAGGAAGAGAGGATCTGTAGTAGGAGGCAGTGGTCAACTGTATCGAAAGCAGAAGACAGGTCAGGAAGGAGTACAGAGAATTGTCTGTTAGCTTTGGCTGTAAGTCATTGGTGATTTTGCTAAGGGCAGTTTCGGTAGAATGGTGGGGGCAGAAGCCAGATTGTTAGTTGTCGAAGAAAGACTTAGATGAGAAGCGGGAGGAAAGTTCAGCGTCAATGTGTTGCTCAAGGAGTTTGGGAGCAGCGATATGGGGCGATAGCTGGGCAAGGGGTTGGGTCGAGGGATGGCTTTTTGAGAATGGGCGTGATTGTGGCATGTTTGAAGGTATCAGAAGTTAGTGATAGGTTGAAGAGATGGGTTAGGGATGGGATGAGTGTGGGGGTGAAGTTGGGGAGGAGGTGGGATGGGGTCGGGTGCACAAGTGGTGAGGTGTGATTCTGTTTATTCCTGTTTTCTAAATCATCTATGTTTTGCGTAAAGAAAAAAGTCGCGCAGAGTGTGCTCGAATCTTATCTTGAAGGAATTGGATAGCTGAGGAATTGGTTGTCTGCACTTGAGCCAGGGTATCAACTCTTGCCGTAACTGAAAACAGCTCAGAGCGGAAGAGAGAAAACTCCTATTTACATTTTGAGTCAACCTGGTTAGTCAGAGCTAATATGTAATTTCTGGTAGGTATGGCTTGAAGAACTGCACATAAGTCCGCTTAAGAGGCTGGCCTGTTGTCTGTCTGCAATAAGGCGCCAGGGGCGAGGGGATCAGAGATAGGTGATTCTGATATATGGGTCCCAAGGCTTCTTGCCTGACAAAGTGAGGGAATTCCCCATCCTTAAAGGGTGGTGATAAGGGAGCAGAGTTCATAGGCCCAGGGCCAGTAGTGACTCCGCTGGACTCCGACCTCCCAGCCCGTGTGAAAAGAGAGATGGTGCAGATGAGGGTGGAGCCCCTGATGGAATGAGGGGGGAGGCAGCCCCCCAGTAGGAACCCGTGGACCAGGATGGAGAGGCAGCAGGATTCACTTGAATTGGTATAGTCATCTGGTGGGGCAGTAAATCCTGGTGTATAGGGGTTGGGGGGGGGGGGGTGTTCTGTCTCAGCCCTGTAGCACCATGACATAGGGCACTATGCCTTTTCCGCAACCTCTCCAGGCCCATCCTTTAATCCCTCATCCACAGTCTGCAATAAGGTTTTTTTTATTTTGTGAGCTGTCCCCTTTAAGAGTCAAGAAGGATGGAGATGAACTGTCAGAAACTGCTCTAGTAGGAGCAGGAGGGCTTGCTTCTAGGGATATTGAGGGCCTCCACGAGTGTCCGATATGAGCTGTGACACTCCCTCCACTGGCGCCGCCTTCCTGTAACCCCCTGCATGAGGGGGAAGCCACAATCTCCTGGGCAAGGGGACCACACTCTGCCCCGTCGGATACAGGGGAGGACTGGGTGCCCATCCCTGGGGAAAATGTGAGAGGAGGATGCAACTCCTGAGCCTCAGACCATCGGAGGGACACGCATCTCATGGGAACGGCGGCCATCTTGTGATGGCACCGTTAGCATCTCCGGCGGCACGGCCGGTGAGGACTTTGGGTAGGATGAATCCCTGGGAGCGGGTAAGTTACCTCTGATCTCGCCGGCGGCTCCGTCGGCGGCTGTTCAGGGGAATCCTGTCGCGTAGGGGGATAGTCTCTGCGGTCCGGGTCAGTGCTCAGGTCCTCCGGTCTCTGCAGTGGCGGGTCCTGGGGTGGTTTCTGGGGAGGCAGGAAGGCTTCAATATCCCCCCGGGAGGTGGCCGGGCGTGATGATGATCTAGGGTTGCCTTTTCCACTCACTTTGCCCAATGTTAGGAGGAGATTATTGGTGCTTTTATGATATCTGACGGTGGAGCTCTAAAACATGGGGCTCTACACGGCCATGGCAAACCACGCCCCCTGGTTTAGTGGTTTTAAATTGATTACCATTTGGAATTCTCCTCCTGGCTTTTTTTTGGAGAATAGACTTGAGTAGTGGCCCTGATATTGTTGAGAACGTGGTACGTGTACTACGACCTCTAAGTCTATGAGTTCTTTTACATCTTTTAGGAGCCTCTGATGGACCCTTGGAGATTGGCCTGATGTTAGACACAATCTTTCGGAAGCTGTACTGGTGAACTCTATCCTGTACCCCTTTGAGACTGTCTGCAGTATCCATCGATTTTTGGTCATTTCTTGCCAGCCTCAAGAGAAATATTGAAGTCTTCCCCTAACTCCTCTGGAATCATTGTCTGTTGGTGCAGGATCCTTGGTTATGAAAGGAGCCTCATTCTCTACTCCATTTGGGGTAGCTCCACCTGCCCGATTTCCCCTTTCTTTTATAGTCCTGCCTGGAATGAGAGTGTGCCCTCCTCATCTTTGGTTTCTCCTCGGAGAATCCTTTCTTCTTATCTGAAGCTTTTTCTAGTAGCTTGTCCAGAACTGGCACAAACACCCGTTGGCCTGAAAAGGGAATTGAGCATAATTTATTTTTTGAATGGGTATCACCTGACCATGTTCTTAGCCCGAGAGCTCTCCTTGCGCAGCACTGGACAGTTCGCTGTTCCTTGCGACAAATCAAACAGACTCTGCTGAGGAGTCTGCCATGAAATCGGTTGCCATTTTTAGCAAGGGAAGTGATTTCAGTATTTCTTCTCTAGGGGTTTTATTTTTTAAGTGATTTCCCAACTTCTCTACCCAAATACTCATTGATCTGGCCACTGAAGTAGGAGCAATATTTGTCTTAATGATGGCCGAGGAGGATTCCCAGGTCTTTTTAAGGAGGTCTTCCGATCTTTTGTCCATTGGATCTTCTAGACTAGAAGAATCTTCAAAAGGTATAGCCACTTGTAGTTATACTATAAGGTATAGTTTTCCTAGCCACTCTGGATACTGGTATGTTGATCCTTGGGGTCTCTTCCCATACTTTGATTTCTTCTGGGTCAAGGGGAAGGCGAGATTTAAATTCTCTTGGGATAACCAGCTTTTTCCCTACACCTTCCCATTCCTCCAGGATCATTGGTCTAAGTTTATTTACCAGAAAAACCCTGTTTCTGCAGACTGTTAGGGCACCAAACATTTTGTCCTGGATGGATAATGGTTGAGAGGGTTCTTCTATTTTCATGGTATCTCTGACGGCTTGTAGGAGTGCGTCTGTATCTTCTGATGCAAATAGGTATTTCTTCTTTCCCTCGGGTAGAAATGTAGTGGGGTTTTCACCTTCATCCGTCTCATGGTCAGAGTAGTAGGATAATTCCCCTTCCTCTGAACTTAAGTCCATGTTCCATCTAGGCCTTTTAGGCCAGGGAGACTGCGGCGGCATAAAGGCAGATACTGTACTCTGTACTTCTTCCCTAATTATAGCCTTCATGCTAGTTAGGAGTGAAGCCTGTTCATCCTTAAGGACCTTAGCAATACAATCCCCGCAGAGCTTCTTGTTGTAGCTCCCTGGTAATCTAACACTACAAGCAGCACATCTATTAGCTTTCCTTAATAGCTGAGGTGGAACGCCTAGGTGTCTCCTTGTCCTAAAAGACAATATAAACACTATATAGGTTATGCTACAGCAGAAAGGTAGGGTGTCACTGCTTAGGCATTACTCACGTCATCCAGGGATGGTTCTATGGACTGAACGTCCGACCAGCTAGCATTCTGGCCCTCCATAATAAGGCAAGACTGCTAACCTAGCTAAACCTTTTAAATAGTTGTCTCAATGGCTTCAGATCATCTGATTCACTAGATAATTCTGAGCCCCATCTGCTGCCAATCCTGAAGATTAGGTCCGGTCCTGTTGTAAGGCATCTGGAATTTATCCCTTCTGCCATGTGCGTTCCATGCTGGAAAGCACGCCGGTCCTCCTGGGACCAGAAGTCCGTGCTTATTTAGGAACATCGGCCAGCATTGCGTGCTGGTTTATCCCTTGCACCATGTGTGTTCCACGCTGAAAAGCACGCCGGGGCACAAGGGCTGCTGGCCCTCCTGGGACCGGCAGTTTATGTTACCCAGGAGCGCCGGCTGGCATTGCGACTTCCGGCCAGAGAACATGCCCCCAGAAGTTCGCGCCAGCCAAGAAGTGCACGCTGGCCACGTGCGCCAGCCAGAAGTACACCCCGGAGCGCGTTCCACATGGTACAGCTGCCCGGGCCTCTTCTACGTTTCCTGTCCCTATCAAGGATAAGAAGGACGACCTCCTGGGGTGCCGTCAGGAGGGACGTCCTGGAAAAGCACATTTTAAACATGCTTTTGATGCTTTTTTTTTTTCCCCACATTTCAATTGAACGGTTTAAAAAAAAAACTAAACGAATTGACATGCTAAGCTTTGAAGAAAACCTCCCCCCTCCCAAAAAAAAACGGCTGTTGGTCAAAAAACCTAAGGAAAATAAAAGTGTGAATCATATTATAGGAATCTCAATTACTTTGCTGCTACTGTAAAATGCTCCGTTTTCCCCACACTAAAAAAAATGCAGCAAAAATGCTACGTGTGAACAAGCCCTTACAGCATACCTGGGCAAAGTGTGGCACATGAGGCGTTTTGGCTGTTCTGGTTCGGCCCATGGACAGGGACAGCCAAAGGACTTTATGCAAAGGGCACCACATAGCCGCCCTCTGCCGTCATTTTGCTTTCACTGGTATCTCCATCCTCAGAATGCAGATACCAGTGATCATAATGATGTAACAGGAAGCAGTCAGCTCCCTCTTCCATCATTGAGAATCTGCGTCAGAGTGCAGCTGGCACAATGACTTCACTATATTGCATCAGCTGTGCCTCAATACACAGCGCAGAATGGAGCAGTGGGGAAACTGGGTGAGGCGAGAAGTTTTTTTTCCCCCCTCTAACTCAGTACATTGTGGGCAATTGTTGGGATATCAAGCTGTGCCCCGAGGAGCATGTGGGGGACATCATGCTGTGCCCAGAGGGGCATTTGTGGGGACATCATGTTGTGATCCAAGGGGCATGTGTGGGAATATCACACTACATGGTGGGGCTCGGTGGTGACATACTGTGTGAGGGACATCATACTGCGTGGGGGCTCTTTGGAGACATACTGTGTAGGGGGGCTTTGTGGGGACAATCAGTGTAGGAGGGCTGTGTATGGATATCATACTGCATGGGGGACATTATGCAATTTGAGAGGACATACTTTTTGAGATGCTGTGTGTGGTCATACTGTTTGTTAGGACTGTGGGGGCATCATTGCGTTATGAGCCGTTGACAAAGGTTCAAGGGCTTAATAACAGGAGCAGAATAATTTGCTGCTTCACATAAACAGCAATAAATTATATGTTTTTGATTCACTGCTACAGGTAAGAATACAGGTTACAATAGGTCCTATTGTAGCATGTATTAACTGTAGCAGCGAGTCAGCACAAATAAGTTCTGTTCAATATTAATTGCTAAAAATTGATATAAAACAATAACAATGAGCACAATTAAGTTTGGCCGATTGGCTTGATCCTTTGCTACAGCCACCGTCTCTTATGTGGTCCCTTGGGAAAATTAATTGCCCACCGCTGCCTTAGACAATAAATACTGTCAGGATTACCCGTGATTCATGTCGTTTGATAAATATGGGGTAACTTGTACAGAGATTATGGTGCATGGAGGGGGAGGAGGTGAGCTGTGATCATGACCTCTTGGGAATGGTATGTTATACATATATATTTAAATATTAGATGATACATGTCATTGTAAACTTGCCTATGATAAGGAGAGGACTGCTCAGAAATGATCTCTACAGACCTGGAAGTGTCAGCTTCATGTGAAGCTCAAAAGGTCCAGAGTAAAATATTCAAGATTTCAAAATTATTTTAAGATAATGCAATAAAAAAATAATCACCAAAATTATAAAAAAAAACAAAAAAACAACAACCCACAAAAATTTGCTTAGTTTATGATTACACATTCACTTTAAAAAAGGTCACCAATACACCTGGACAAAAGAACAGAAACAACACGGTGTCTTGCTTCCAGTGGTTTAATTCTTTTCTTTTTGAACACATACAGCTTACATTCCAAAATATACAAACAAAAAGAATAACCAGCAGAAACCATACGTTCCACTATACACCACACAGACCAGAGGTAAAAGAGTAGAGTACAGTTGAAAAAGTCTAGTTAGGCAACAGCATCAACTAAGTTATTAGAAGAAGAAAAGAAACACCAGGAAAAGTAACCTGATTACAACCAAACAATATCAATAAATAGCAAATCAACCATCACTGGAGAAAACAAAATGGTCCCTTATGTAAAAAGTGCACTACATGGTATGAAAGAGGACAACGGCAGCTCAGGTTTATTAACACAGCCTCTTCCCAACACAGGGATGTAGTCAAAAGCACCCGAGAGTGTTAAGTACCAGCAGCAACTCTGGGTACAAGATTCATCTTCAGATACTGTTCAAGATGGTTCTTTCTAGTTTCATCTGGATTTTCCATTTTTATTGTAGCACTTAAGGGTTAAAATAAATAGCACTTGTACAATAGAGAGAAACCTACATAGTATATATTGTATATTTAGCAGAATACTGCAAGTTTGTCCTCACAAATAATGGTTTCCCTTACTTCTCTATATCTTCTGTTTGTTAAATTAGTCAAACCATGAGGGTAGCGGTCATTTCCCTTTAACAATTACATCACAAAAAAGGGGTTGTCCATTTCTGACAACCCCTGCTTAAATCACTGCAGTGTCTGATATAAACTAAGACCAAATCAATACTTCCCCTCCTGCAGCAGTGTTGACATCGGCGCTGCCATTTCTAGAGGATCACAAGACAGTGCTGTATCATGTGACCGCTGCAGTCAATTATTAACTGTCTGCAGCCTTTATTCCATGAGAGCGGACATTTGTTTTGACAGAATACTGAAGGGTTTCAGCCAATCAGTTGCTGTTGATTGGCTGCAGGGGTCATGTGAGCAGTTTGAGAATAGCAGCCTCAACATCTCAGGAATGACCCTGCTGCGGGAAGAGAGCAGAGGTTGTTTTTAATTTATATTGGGCACTGACGTGATTATGCAGGGGTTGTCAAGTAGTCGGCAACCCCTTTTAAATGAGCCCAGCAATAGGAGGAGCCCTTTAATGATGTAGATGTAAAATGTTTAAAAACAGTATTTCCGCAGTATTTGGCAACACTATAATTGATAAAGCCTAAAATTAAGCTTTTTTTCTAACTAAAGACTCCAATGTATGGAAAATATTGGACTGTCCCCTCAAAAAAACATGAAAAGCAAAAAAGGACCGAAAAAGGGTATTTCATTATATTAGTCATCCATGTGCCATATGTGGGCTCTGCAGCTTTTTTCATTGTGTTTATTAATTTCACAATAAAAAAAAATATCCATTTACAGTCATGGCTGAAAGTGTTGACATCTTTGAAATTGTTCAAGAAAATGAAGTATTTCTCCTAGAAAATTATTGCAATTACACGTTTTCTTATACACCTGTTTAGATCTTTTTGTGTTGTTGCATTACACACACACAGAAAATTATTGCAATTACACATGCTTATTTCCTTTGTGTGTATTGGAACAACACAAAAAAAAAAAAAAAAGAGAAAAAAAAAGGGAAAATTGGACATCATTTTACACAAAACCCCCAAAAAGGGTCAGACAAAATTGTTGGCACTCTCAACTTAATATTTGGTTGCACACCCGTTGGAATAAATAACTGCAATTAATTGCTTTCTATAATCATCAACAACCTTCTTACAACTCTCAACTGGAATTTTGGACTATTCTTTTGCAAAACTACTCCATGTCTCCGATATTTGAAGGGTGCCTTCTCTCATCAATTTTAAGATCTCTCCACAGGTGTCAATGGGATCTGGACTAGTGATGATCGAGCATGCTCATTGCTCGAGATTTATGAGCATGCTCGGGCAAGCACTTATCTTCAGCATGCTCGGGCTTTTAGTTTTCGTCGCTCCGTGAACATGATTTGCGACTGTTTGACAGCTTTAATACATGTGAGGAATGCCTGTTTTTCCAGCATTCCTCACATGTATTAAAGCTGTCAAACAGTCTCAAATCATGTTCACAGAGCGACTAATACCGAGCATGCTCAAGATAATAGGTGCTCGCCCGAGCATGCTCGTAAATCTCGAGCAACGAGCATGCTCGATCATCACTAATCTGGACTTATTTCTGGCCACTTCAGAACTCTCCAGCGCTTTGTTTCCATGTATTTCTGGGTGCTTCTTGAAGTATGTTTGGGGTCATTGTCCCCCAGAACCTAGCACGCAAACCCAGCTTTCTGACACTGGGCAATACATTGTGACCCAAAATCCTTCGGTAATCTTCAGATTTCATGATGCTTTGCACATGATCAAGGCAAACAGTGCCAGAGGCAGCAAAACAACCTCAAGACATCTTTGAACCTCCAGCATATTTGATTGTAGGTACGGTGTTCTTTTTTTTGTAGGCCTCATTCAGTTTCTGGTAAACAGTAAAATTATGTGCTTTACCAAAAAGCTCTATCTTGGTCTCATCTGTCCACAAGAAGCTTTCCCAGAAAGATTTTGGCTTACTCGTGTACATTTTAGCAATCTGCAGTCTAGCTTTTAGGTCTCTGTGTCAGCAGTGGTGTCCTCTTGGATCTCCTGCCATAGCGTTTTATTTCATTCGAATGTTGACGGATAATTCACGCCGACACCGATGCACCCTGTGCCTGAAGGACAGCTTGAATTTCTTTGGAACTTGATTGGGACTGCTTATCCACCATCTGGACTATCCTGCGTTGCAACCTTTCAGCAAATTTTCTCTGCCATCCACGTCCAGGGAGATTAGCTACAGTGCCATGGGTTGAGATCGTCTTGATTATGTTGTGCATCATGGACAAAGGAACATCAAGATCTCTGGAGATGGACTTGAAATATATTAATCTCAAGGTTCCAACAATTTTGGTTCTCAAGTCTTCAGGCAGTTCTCCATGCTTAATGTGGCACACGCAGACACACAATGCAAAGACTTATCTTGTTTCAGTTGTGATTTTCATATTGCCCACACCTGTTACTTGCCACAGGTGAGTTTCAACGAGCATCACATGCTTGAAACAAAGTTGTTTAACCACAATTTTGGAAAGGTGCCAAGAATTTTGTTCGACCCATTTTCGGGGTTGTGTGTGAAATTATGTCCAATTTGCATTTTTTTGCTCTGTTTTTTTGTGTGTTGTTCCAATACACACAAAAGGAAATAAACATGTGTATAATAAAACGTGTAATTGCAATAATTTTCTGGAACAATTTCAAGGGTGCCAACACTTTCAGCCATGACTGTATATGGCATGCTGCGGTCTTTTTGACTTTCTTGTGGAATTGTTTCTTGGGCATTTGCCTTCCAAATCCTGAATACTGAAGAATGGTGCTGCCGTGATCCTCCTTGGAAAAAATATCCACAGCAGCCAGTTAATCCCATACCTTACAGTGAATACCAGCCTTTCTGGAGCTGTGAACACTGAACTTTTTATGAGCGATTGACTGTAAAAGTTGAAAGGCCTGTGTGAAGAAAACAGATTGGTCAGCTGATGAGTGTGCCAACCTCAGTAAAGATATAAATCACTGGAACAGGAGTGGTGAGGAATTAAGAGCGGTAGGTGAGCATGCGCGATGCTGCTCCATTCAAAGTCTATAGGACTGATGAAGCCCGCCGAGTAGCGCGTTTGGTGGTTTCCAGCAGCCCTATTGACAATGAATGTAACAGCTGGACGCTTGCTCTACCTTCACCCCATGCAAACTTCTCACTGCAATGTTGGGCCTTTGGGTACCCGATCTAGTGGTTGAGTAGGGTCCCTGCAGTGCGCCAGGACTGGGAAATAATGGGAAATGGCTAAGAAATATTAAAAAGTGCCATAATGAGTGTGCAATAGCCATAATACAATTAATTAAAAACTATAGCAGAAGTGTCAAATTTATCAAGATTTACCACAATGTGATAGAACGTCAAACATGAGGCTATTTCCCCAATCCTGCAATAGCAGAAGTCCTCTGAGAAGACAGGAGATGGGAACACAGGACATGTTTTTCTCTAGAAAAAAAAACAGCAGAGAGGAAATTACATCTCCCATGATGTTGTGCTAACTGCCAGGGGCCAAAAAAGTTTCCCATCCTGGGTCCACAGAAACCAAATCTCTATCTTAAAAGAAAAAAAATAAATAAATAAACAGAAAGATACGAGAGGCGATTTTGGTATCTGACACTCCTGTCATTACAATAATCCCCATTATTCCATCTGAAAACATTTTGCAGACAGAAAAAGGTCACTTGGAAAAATCTGTTTTAAATCTATGATGTAAAGATGAATCACCTTAACACTAAATCCCCATCACGTTGTTTGCTTCACAGAGAGTTACGAGTTGCACAAATCATGAGTGCACGCTCTCTGTTTTTTCATTTCGCAGAATTATGACAAAATAGAATAAAAAAACAAAATGTAAAAAAATAAATTTAGCCGCAACCAAGTTCGAGGGAAAGCGTCAGCGCTGATCATACGAAACTCTTAATTTTATTGAAAGGTTTTAATGCAAATACGATGCTATTGGAATGTCATCAGCTGGACGGGCTCCCAGTGATGTAACTGACAGGAGGAGTGGAGATTGCCACAATGAGCTCATTGGGAGCTGCTCCAGTCATTAGAAATAAGGGTGGTGAGACAAGAGCACAATGTGCTCAAATAACCTCTTATTTCATTACAGCAGGTGTCTAGAAATTAAAACGCACAAACCACATGCACTGCACAGTTCATATACAGTAAAACTTTCCCACTGGCTCAATACAGTTGCAAAGGAAATAATACTATGGCTTTTGCGGTCAGTTTTTACCATCCGACTACATGGGATTCATTTTGCTTTATTGCACCACACTTCAAACACCGTAAAGAAGCCAGCTCTTGTGTGTATCCGGTATAAATGAAGCACACGAGCAGCGGAGTCCGATTTCAGCACCACCCTGAAGATCTATGCAGATATAGATCACAGTACACCGTAGTAATGAGATCCGTACCGAAAACAATATATGGCCTTGGAATATATGGAAAGTTAATAAATTATTCTAGAGTAAAACGAGTCCGTCATTTATAGGACTCAAACATCTTGTACCTGAATTAAAAACAAACAAACAAAAAAAAATCTACAAAAGTTCACTTGTTCGGTGTACTAAATTTTCTTGTATGAAGCACTGAAGACAACCTGCCTTAAAAACAATCACAGTAAGCCAAATACATCTCTCCATCTTCAGCATAGGGAGCTTCCACAGAACATACAGACACAAAACAGCACAGCTCCCAAATCCTTTCCTTACCAACCCTGTCTACAGGGGGTACACTGCTATGGCAGAGGCTGCCAAATCTCACAAGTCCTCCCCCACCCAAATCTCCAAAAGGACAAATAAAGAGCGAGTAACAGCAGCTGGATGAGTCAGAAGAAACACGGCACCCGATAAAAACACCCCAAACCAAAACGGCAAAGTAAGCTAGTGTGGAACCAGGAGAAGCAGGTGGAATAGGGTGGTCTGTGTCGAAAGCCAACCCCAACCTGCCCTGGCGCAAGAGGGAATTTTGGATTGAGGGGGATGGGGGAAGAAAAGTCAGGCGCACGCTGGGGAGGCAGAGGTAGGGCCACAAATCATTACTTCTTGTTCTTTAGTTGGTTGGCTAGCCAGTCCAGGCCCTCGTAGAGACCATCTCCACTGGTGGCACAGGTGGACTGGATGTACCAGTTGCGATGACGAAGAGAATGAAGGCCCAGTTTGTCTGTGATTTCTGCAGCATTCATGGCATTGGGGAGGTCCTGTAATGAGATTATTAGGAAGGGATTTTAGTAAGGAACATATAATGGAATAAAAAGGACATAAAAAGACGTCTCATATAGAGAACTACTACACATGAAACCAACCTGTTTATTTGCAAAAACAAGCAGTACAGCATCCCGAAGCTCATCTTCTGCTAGCATCCTCATTAGCTCTTCACGTGCCTCATTAACTCGTTCTCTGTCATTGCTGTCAACCACAAATATTAACCCTGGAAAAAAATAGGTAAATAGATAGATGAATAACTGCCAATTCCGGTCAGACAAAGTGGTGGGGTCATTTAAGGTATATGTTCAGAATCTGCCACAATGTCCAATACACGTGGGTCCCATATCTTGAGAAATGGTCACTACCCATTTGCAAGAAAAAAAAGTAGTCATGGTGTTAAAAAATAAATGCAAAACAGCACTAGCTTACCTGGTAGTTTTTGTGTGTTAAAAGGGTTGTTGCAACATCTATCCATACGCCCTATTAGAGTTTATGGATAAGAGAGCTAGATAACCCCCCCCCCCTCCTCTATGAGGCAGTAATTAGAGACCCTCTGTTGAAAATACCTGGCGACCACAACTTCCCAAGCACTTTGACCTGTGACTGGGGTGCCAACAGTGCTGATTGCCCAGGGAGCAGTATTCGGAAATGGGTTAACGATAACCTTTTTAAAATTAACTGGTCACCTAGGAAAACACTACCTGCAGATAGGTGGTTGATCTCAAGGTAAAAAGAGTTACAGTGCTGCCTGACCGCCTTATTGAAAGTGCGATACCAGACTGTAAATCATTCCTTGCATGTCATGATTGAAAGCCAGTGGCTGCCGGGAGAAAATAAATTAATTTTCTCCTGGTAGCTGCACTTTCAGTAAGGCGACAAGGCAGCATTGTAACGCTATTCACTTGCAGGATGACCCTAGATCTGCAGGTAAATAACATTTTTCTGAGGTGACAGGTTCCCTGTAACATCATTTTTGCATATAATTAGGGCAGAGCAAGACCAGTGATTAGAGTTTATCTGCATTGTCTAAGGGCTCTTTCACAGGTCAGTATCTCCGGTATGCGTGATGACAGTTTCCACAAGTACCGGAGACACTGACATGTCCGTGTACTCCCCATGCTGACATGTCCGTTTTTTTTTTTACGGATACACGGTTGGCAAAACATACCACACGAAAGTCCTTATACTCACCTAAATGTCCCCCAAGGTAATCCATGCGACTGCTGACGCCGAGGAGCATGAACTGCTCCGGAGCTGCGCTAAGTGATTGACAGGACACCACTCCTGAGCTCCTTCTCCCCGGCGGATTACAGCGGGGGACACTTATACTCACCTAAGTACTTTATTATTTTATTCTTATTTTTACACAGGGACACTGGGGGAGCAAACTACCACTACCCTCATCATTGTCCCTGCCGGTGCTGATCGCAGCGCCGGCAGGGAACCATGAGGAGTGCAGTGTTCAGCACCCAGTGCCTGGGAACAGTGCTAAACTGTAGAACTTATTCCCAGGCGCCTGTACGTGTGATCCTGATGCAGGACACGGATGCAACACGTAAAAAACACACGGACACATGGTACACGGATATATCCGGACGTGTGAAACCGGCCTAACAGGAATTTAGGGTAGCCACCTAAACCCTTATTGGTTCTGTGACCACCATCAGGCTGGTGCTCTATGCCTCACTCATGTTTAATCCCTTCACGCTAAGGCCAATTTCTGTTTTTGTTTTTCCTCCTCTTCCGTGAGCCATAACGCTTATTTTTCTGTCCATATAGACATATCAGGGCTTGTTTTTTGTGAGATAAGTTGTACTTTTGAATGACACCATTCATTTTACCACATAGTGTACTGGAAAAATGGAGAAAAAATTCCAAGCGCGGTGAAATTGTGAAAAAAACAACAACGCAATTCTGATACTGTTTTTTGGGGGGAATTGTTTTTACAGTCTACATTTTGTGGTAAAAATGATCTCACAACAGGATTCTCCTCATCAATACGATTACGGCGATACCAAACATGTTGAGTTTTTGTTTGCTTGTTTTTTTGCCAGTTATGGGGCGGGCTCGATGCGGAAGCCCACTCCATACACACACGCTTCAGACTTGCGTCGTATATGTACAGCGGATGTTGTGAAGGGGATAACAATGTAGCTCTGCTTAATCAGACTAGCTGCTAAGTGTAAGCCCAAGCTCGCCAGGAAGAAACTGCAGAGATGATTTCCATTACAACCAAAAGATACTAAACCACACCCAACAGTCACATTTACAGCAGATGAGCCACAATGAGAGCTGAATTCTTCAGTTAAAAAACCTGCTAAAATGTATTAAAAAAAAAAAAAATTTTTGCACCATATTATGATTGTCATTCAAAACTGCAGGCCATGTGAACTAATAGAGAAGGTAAAATTAGATAAATAAAACTACTGCGCTAGAATGCTAAGGTAGTATACACCTATTAATATATCAATGCACACATAGGGAAAAACCTGCGGGATCCGCAAGTGCAACAGAAAAAAATATATATTTTTCAAAAAGTGAGATGTCTATATATGTTGCGGTGACCCCTTAGGGTTTGGCACTATCAAATTTGGTCCCCCTTCATCAGAGGAGATCGGAACATCTCCGAAACTCGTAATGGATTGGACAGAGCACCCAGGTTTCTGTCCCTGTGCGAACCTGTGACGTCACAAGCTGCTGCCATTTCCCTACACGTGGTTTGCTTAGCGGCAGATTTGCCACCGGCCGGGGCTCTCTGCACGCTCGCAGCGTGATTTACATTGACTTTTCAATGCACCTCAGGACCACAAAAGTTTCATCTCAGTCTGACTCTTCAAAACAGTGAGTGGTCGGAGGTCCTCCTCCATAAATTTATGTATTAGCACCCCAGTGCTCATTTGTGGATTTTGGCAGAAAACATTGGACTCCATCACAGCCGGTTCACGGACCTAAGGGGCTGACTGATCGGCACACAGTTGGAAGTGCATTGAGCTGTAAGGTTGGATTGCTGCTAAAGGGAAAGAAAAAGAAAAACTCTTTAAATCTTCTTCTTTAGCAAGTGTGAACGAGCTGAGTGTAACTGGAACGTAAGTGCGAACGGAAGTAAGTGTGTGACTTGTTTTTCAGTGACTTTGGAATCAGGGAGTTTGGAAGGGAGGACTTTGGACTGAATTGCTGTCTGTATTTTATTAATTCTTTAAATTTCTTTTTAATTAACATTCCTGTCTAGTGCAATCCCCATTAGGAAATGAGCTCCATTATTGACAATGCTATCCACTGTACATCTTGCCACATGTATGCAATCCTTGAACAGCCGGTCGTGGGTGCATACTGCTGTGAGAGATGTGTGCACATTGTACGTTTGGAAGCTCAGGTCCTGGATCTAAATGAGCAGCTGGCAACACTGAGATCCATAGACAATATGGAAAGGAGTCTGCTGCTCACTGAGCAGCGGCTCACTGGGGTAGATGTGGGGGAGGGTGGTAGTAGGGAGCTGCAGGACAGTGAGGCAGCTAGGTGGGTGACAGTTAGAAGAGGGGTGCAGGGAAGAGTGCCAGGGAGGCTAGTCCTGGTCTGGCACACCCCAATATGTTTGCAAAGTTGGCAGATGAGGGCGGTGTCAGTACAGGGGTAGCACTGCTTCAGCAACGTATGTCCTCTGAAAGCCGGAGGAGCGTCAGCTACAATAAGGGGGGAAATAGGAGAGCAGGGCAGGGCAGGCAGGTGCTGGTAGTGGGGGACTCAATTATTAGGGGAACAGATAGGGCAATCTGTCACAAAGACAGGGATCGTCGAACAGTGTGCTGCCTACCTGGCGCTCGAGTCCGGCACATCACTGATCGGGTTGACTGATTACTGGGATGGGCTGGTAAGGATACAGCGGTCATGGTGCACATTGGCACAAATGACAAAGTTAGACGTAGGTGGAAGGTCCTTAAAGATGATTTCAGGGAATTAGCCTGGAAGCTTAAAGCAAGGACATTCAAGGTGGTATTCTCTGAAATACTGCCTGTACCACGTGCCACGCCAGAGAGGGAGATAAATAAGTGGCTCAGGAATTGGCGTAGGAAGGAGGGGTTTGGGTTCCTGGAGAACTGGGCCGACTTCTCCGTTGGCTACAGGTTCTACGCTAGGGACGGGTTGCACCTCAATGGGGAGGGTACAGCTGTGCTAGGGGAGAAAATGGCTAGAAGGTTGGAGGAGTGTTTACACTAGGGATTGGGGGGAGGGTATTCATTTTATAGGTGAGGAAGATTGTGCCCAGGTCACTAACTGCACTAATAAAGAAATTGGGGGTGGGGTTAGAACAGTCAATATAGTAAGAAGGAATAGAGGTATAGAGAGATACATAAAATGCATGTACACTAATGCCAGAAGCCTCACCAACAAAATGTAGGAATTCAAATGAATTTTGTTGTTAAATAATTATGACATGGTGGGGATATCTGAGACATGGCTGGACGAGGGCCATGACTGGGCAGTTAACTTAAAGGGTTATAGTCTGTTCAGAAATGACCGTACAAACAAGCGAGTGAGGGGGGGGGGGGGTGTTTATATGTAAAATCATCCTTAAAACCCAGGTTCTTCAAAGTAGCCACCTTTTGCTTTGCGCACTCTTGGCATTCTCTTGATGAGCTTCAAGAGGTAGTCACCGGAAATGGTTTTCACTTCACAGATGTGCCCTGTCAGGTTTAATAAGTGGGATTTCTTGCCTTATAAATGGGGTTGGGACCATCAGTTGTGTTGTGCAGAAGTCTGGTGGATACACAGCTGATAGTCCTATGAATAGACTGTTAGAATTTGTATTATGGCAAGAAAAAAGCAGCCAAGTAAAGAAAAACGAGTGGCCATCATTACTTTAAGAAATGAAGGTCAGTCAGTCCGAAAAATTGGTATAACTTTGAATGTGTCCCCAAGTGCAGTTGCAAAAACCATCAAGCACTACAAAGAAACTGGCTCACATGAGGACCGCCCCAGGAAAGGAAGACCAAGAGTCACCTCTTCTTCTGAGGATAAGTTTATCCGAGTTACCAGCCTCAGAAATCGCAGGTTAACAGAAGCTCAGATTAGAGACCAGGTCAATGCCACACAGAGTTCTAGCAGCAGACACATCTCTTCAACAACTGTTAAGAGGAGACTTTGTGCAGCAGGCCTTCGTGGTAAAATAGCTGCTAGGAAACCACTGCTAAGGACAGGCAACAATCAGAAGAGACTTGTTTGGGCTAAAGAACACAAGGAATGGACATTAGACCAGTGCAAATCTGTGCTTTGGTCTGATCAGTCCAAATTTGAGATCTTTGGTTCGAACCACCGTGTCTTTGTGCGACGCAGAAAAGGTGAACGGATGGACTCTACATGCCTGGTTCCCACTGTGAAGCATGGAGGAGGAGGTGTGATAGTGTGGGGGTGCTTTGTTGGTGCCACTGTTGGGGATTTATTCAAAATTGAAGGCATACTGAACCAACATGGCTACCACAGCATCTTGCAGCGGCATGCTATTCCATCCGGTTTGCGTTTAGTTGGACCATCATTTATTTTCACAGGACAATGACCCCAAACACACCTCCAGGCTGTGTAAGGGCTATTTGACCAAGAAGGAGAGTGATGGGGTGCTACGCTAGATGACCTGGCCTCCACAGTCACCAGACCTGAACCCAATCGAGATGGTTTGGGGTGAGCTCGACCGCAGAGTGAAGGCAAAAGGGCCAACAAGAACTAAGCATCTCTGGGAACTCCTTCAAGATTGTTCGAAGACCATTTCCGGTGACTACCTCTTGAAGCTCATCAAGAGAATGCCAAGAGTGTGCAAAGTAGTCATCAAAGCAAAAGGTGGCTACTGCTGACAACAAAATCACACAAAAATCATCAATGGAAATCAAATTTATTAACCAATGGAGGCCTGGATTTGGAGTCACCCCCTTCTCCTGGTGTACTGGCCAGTGTCCTGGTAGCGCCTCCAGCCTCTGGACACTACGCTGACAGACACAGCAAACCTTCTTGCCACAGCTCGCATTGATGTGCCATCCTGGAGGAGATCCCACAGGAGACCATCCGCAACCTTATCAGGAGCATGCCCAGGCGTTGTAGGGAGGTCATACAGGCATGTGGAGGCCACATACAATACCGAGCCTCATTTTGACTTGTTTTAAGGACATTACATCAAAGTTGTATCAGCCTGTAGTGTGTTTTTCCACTTTAATTTTGGGGGTGACTCCAAATCCAGGCCTCCATTGGTTAATAAATTTGATCTCCATTGATGATTTTTGTGTGATTTTGTTGACAGCACATTCAACTTTGTACAGAACAAAGTATTCAATGAGAATATTTCATTCATTCAGATCTAGGATGTGTTATTTGAGTGTTCCCTTTATTTTTTTGAGCAGTGTATATACCCTATGGGAATAAACATGCTAGAAATAGGAGGAAACCACTATGGCTAAATAGAGCTGTAAGGGGCGCAACAAGTGACAAAAAGAAAGCATTTAGAGAACTAAAGCAAGTAGGTAGTGATGAGGCATTAGATAAATACAGAAAATTAAATAAATTCTGTAAAAACCAAATCAAGGCAGCAAAGATTGAGACAGACAGAGAGACTCAGTGCCAGAGAAAGTAAACATAATCCCAAAATATTCTTTAACTACATAAATCGTAAGAAACTAAAAAAATGATAGTTTTGGCCCCTTAAAAATAGTATAGGTGAAATGGTGGATGAGGATGAGAAAAAAGCCAATATGCTAAATTAATTTTTTTCAACAGTATTTACACAAGAAAATCGCACGATCAGTGATAACAAAAATTCTCCATCAAATGTCACTTGCTTAACCCAGCAGAAAGTACGGCGGCATTTAAAAATCACTAAAGTTGACAAGTCCCCGGCCCCGGATGGGATAATTCCTGCAGTACTCGCGGGTGTAAGTAAAGTCATAGATAGACCATTATTTTTAATCTTTATAGATTTCATAATAATAGGGTCTGTACCACAGGACTGGCATATAGCAAATGTGGTGCCAATATTCAAAAAGGACAAAAACCAAAGTTGGAAATTAGTAAGTAAGCTTAACCTCTACTGTGGGTAAAATCCTGGAGGGTTTTCTAAGAGATGCTATAATAGAGTATCTGAAGAAAAATAACCTCATGACCCAATATCAACATGGGTTTACGAGGGACCGTTCCTGTCAAACTAATCTGATCAGCTTTTATGAGGAGGCAAGTTCCGGACTGGACCAAGGAAATGCAGTGGATGTTGTGTATATGGACTTTTCAAAAGCTTTTGATACTGTTCCACACAAAAGGTTGATACATAAAATGAGAACAATGGGGATAGGGGAAAATATAGTAAGTGGGTTAAGAAATGGCTCAGTGATAGGAAACAAAGGGTGGTTATTAATGGAACACACTCAGACTGGGTCACAGTTAATAGTGGGGTACCACAGGGGTCAGTATTGGGCCAGCTTCTTTTTAACATATTTATTAATGACCTTGTAGGGGGCATACAGAGTAATATTTCAATATTTGCAGATGACACTAAACTCTTCAAGGTAATCAATACAGAGGAGGACAATTTTATATTACAGGAGGATCTATGTAAACTAGAAGCTTGGGCTGATAAATGGCAAATGAGCTTTAATGGGGATAAATGTAAGGTAATGCACTTGGGCAGAGGAAATAAAATGTATAATTATATGCTTAATTGTAAAACACTGGGCAAAACTGTAATTGAAAAAGACCTGGGTGTATTGGTGGACGACAAGCTCACGTGTCAGGCAGCTGCTGCAAAGGCAAATAAAATAATGGGATGCATTAAAAGAGGCATAGATGCTCATGAGGAGAACATAATTTTACCTCTATACAAGTCACTAGTGCGACCACACTTAGAATACTGTGTACAGTTCTGGTCTCCGGTGTATAAGAAAGACAAAGCTGAACTAGAGCGGGTGCAGAGAGGAGCAACCAAGGTTATTAGAGCACTGGGGGGGTCTGCAACACCAAGACAGGTTATTAGACTTGGGGTTAGTTTGTCAAAACAAAGGCTTAGGGGTGATCGTATTACTATGTACAAATACATGAGGGGACAGTACAAAGACCTGTCTACTGATCTTTTTACTCTGAGGCCTGAGACGGGGACAAGGGGGCATCTTCTACGTCTGGAGGAAAGAAGGTTTAATCATAATCACAGACACGGATTCTTTACTGTAAGAGCAGTGGAACTCTCTGCCGCATGATGTTGTAATGAGTGATTCAATACCAAAATTTAACAAGGGCCTGGATGCCTTTTTTGAAAAGTATAATATTACAGGTTATATATACTAGATTCCTTGATAGGGCGTTAATCCAGGCAACTAGTCTGATTGCCGTATGTGGAGTCAGGAAGGATTTTTTTTCCCCAATGTGGAGCTTAGTGTTTGCCACATGGAGGTATTTTGCCTTCCTCTGGATCAACATGTTAGGACTTAGTCTTCCTTCAACCTTAAAAACTATGTTACTATGTTACATTAGTGTCTTTTGTCTTTAATACCAACTAATACTCGAGTGGTTTATGTACACCACACTGGTTGATTATTTTAGCCATATATAATTTTTTTAGTTAATATACGCACCTACTTGTCACCTTTTGGTACAACCAGTCTGGTATTAGCAACCTACAGGTGTTCACTTGTAATTAGTTTTACCTATCTGAATATTTTGAAAGAGCTGTTCCCACCCCCCCTCTTTTACAGCTGGCCTTTTTGGTTTGTTTGTGATAAGGGGGTCACCCGCAACATCTATAGACATCTCACTTTTAGATAAAAAAAAAAATTCTGTTCCAGTTGCGGACCCCGCAGGTTTTGTCCTATGTGTGTGCATTGACATATTAATAGGTGTACACTACCTTAGCATTCTAGCGGAGTGGTTTTATTTATCTAATTTTGAATCTAGCTATCATTCACCAATCCAGTGGTGTCAGTTCCATGTGCTGCTGTTATGCTTTAGATTTGATGACACACCAGATAGCGCGGGTGTTCTTGGTTTTGATCAATAAAGAAGGTAAATTACATTTTTTGTTGCTTGTATGCATTCATGTGCTGAAATGCTTTGTCAAGACCTTACAGTTTCATGCAGCTGGTGAATGCTTATCAAGTTATCCTGACACATTTTTGGAGATCACAAAATGTACTTGGCCCAAGTATAAATGATAAAAATATTCTTCTTGCTTTGTTTATATGTAAAACTCATTAGTAATTTCATACATTTTATGATTATACTCAATCAATTTTGCATTCATGATCTGTATATTAAAATTGTGTCAGGGAAAGAGTGAACGAGCGCGCGGGAAAGAGAGCGCGCGGGAAAGAGAGCGCGCGGGAAAGAGAGCGCGCGGGAAAGAGAGCGCGCGGGAAAGAGAGAATCATTACATAGTTACAAGATACATAACATCTCACCCTGAGTATTCTGGAAATAATGCCTCCACAGTGGTCGGATCTTGTCTTGGCCACCAACGTCCCAAACTGTGAAGCTGATGTTCTTGTATTCTACTGTTTCTACATTGAAGCCTGTGGTAGAAAAAATCAGTACAAGCATTTAAGATTGTTGAGGTATGGGAAAGTGAAAGCAGTAAATAAAAAAAATATATATCCATTTCATGCTGTACTCTTTATTTGAGAGCATGACTACAAAGGACTAGTGTCAACTGAAGCCATTGGGTTTCCACTATGGTGATATGGGTGTGGGGTAGTTGTTGGACTTCTGCCTTGTTCACCAGAAAACATGGTGTCAAAAAATGGATGGAGCTGAGTAAAGGGGGGTGTAGATTACCACTGCACAAAAGCTTTACTACAATATATGCCAGAATGCTGGCACTCTTTGTAGCCAAAAACTACATCAGCTCATGATGATGATTTTTTGGCACAGAGGTCAGTAACAACCCATCAAACCAAAGATGTCTGTGAATTAAGTTCTGTGCAATAATGAGAAATGACACAAGGGAAAAAGTATTGAACACATGAAGAAAGAGAGGTGAAAAAAGCAATGGAAAGTCATGACCCCAGCTGAAATCGAATCTATCAGTAATTAGAAAGCAATCTTGCCACTTAGTCTATAAAAAAATGACTCATTACCAAGGTGCCAAACAAGAAACATCTCATGATAGGTAAAGTCAGTTAGCTGTCTCAAGACCTTTGCAACCTTATTGTTGCAAAACATGCTGAGATTAGTGTTTATGTGTAAATTATATATACAGTACAGACCAAAAGTTTGGACACACCTTCTCATTTAAAGATTTTTCTGTATTTTCATGACTATGAAAATTGTACATTCACACTGAAGCCATCAAAACTATGAATTAACACATGTGGAATTATATACTTAACAAAAAAGTTTTGATTTTGCTTTGATGACTGCTTTGCACACTCTTGGAGAGCTTCAAGAGGTAGTCACCGGAAATGGTCTTCCAACAATCTTGAAGGAGTTCCCAGAGATGCTTAGCACTTGTTGGCCCTTTTGCCTTCACTCTGCGGTCCAGCTCACCCCAAACCATCTCAATTGGGTTCAGGCCTGGTGACTGTGGAGGCCAGGTCATCTGGCGTAGCACCCCATCACTCTCTTTCTTGGTCAAATAGCCCTTACCACAGCCTGGAGGTGTGTTTGGCGTCATTGTCCTGTTGAAAAATAAATGATGGTCCAACTAAACGCAAACCGGATTAAATAGCATGCCGCTGCAAGATGCTGTGGTAGCCATGCTGGTTCAGTATGCCTTCAATTTTTAATAAATCCCCAACAGTGTCACCAGCAAAGCACCCCCACACCATCACACCTCCTCCATGCTTCACGGTGGGAACCAGGCATGTAGAGTCCATCCGTTCACCTTTTCTGCGTCGCACAAAGACATGGTGGTTGGAACCAAAGATCTCAAATTTGGACTGATCAGACCAAAGCACAGATTTGCACTGGTCTAATGT
This sequence comes from Phyllobates terribilis, assembly GCF_046119375.1. NCBI lineage: Eukaryota > Metazoa > Chordata > Amphibia > Anura > Dendrobatidae > Phyllobates > Phyllobates terribilis. Next base: position 199,105,994 of record NW_027362762.1, on the reverse strand, counting down.
CCATTCCTTGTGTTCTTTAGCCCAAACAAGTCTCTTCTGCTTGTTGCCTGTCCTTAGCAGTGGTTTCCTAGCAGCTATTTTACCACGAAGGCCTGCTGCACAAAGTCTCCTCTTATCCTCAGAAGCAGAGGTGACTCTTGGTCTATCTTTCCTGGGGCGGTCCTCATGTGAGCCAGTTTCGTTGTAGCGCTTGATGGTTTTTTGCAACTGCACTTGGGGACACTTTCAAAGTTTGCCCAATTTTTCGGACTGACTGACCTTCAGTTCTTAAAGTAATGATGGCCACTCGTTTTTCTTTACTTAGCTGCTTTTTTCTTGCCATAATACAAATTCTAACAGTCTATTCGGTAGGATTATCAGCTGTGTATCCACCAGACTTCTGCACAACACAACTCATGGTCCCAACCCCATTTATAAGGCAAGAGATCCCACTTATTAAACCTGACAGGGCACACCTGTGAAGTGAAAACTATTTCCGGCGACTACCTCTTAAAGCTCATCAAGAGAATGCCAAGAGTGTGCAAAGCAGTCATCAAAGCAAAAGGTGGCTACTTTGAAGAACCAAGAATATAAGACATATTTTCAGTAGTTTCACACTTTTTTGTTAAGGATATAATTCCACATGTGTTAATTCATAGTCTTGATGCCTTCAGTGTGAATGTACAATTTTCAAAGTCATGAAAATACTGAAAAATCTTTAAATGAGAAGGTGTGTCCAAACTTTTGGTCTGTAATATATATATATATACACATACACACACACATATACACGCATACTGTACACACACAGTGATCTCAGTATGTTTTGCAACAATAAGGTTGCGAATGGCAGTTTATCAGAACTGCAGTTTTGTATGCCACACTTGAACCTACAAGCTGGAGAACAAGGCGGCCCTGTTATATTTATTAGTAAGCAAAATCTAATAAAGAAGTATTACAGGTTCTCCTTGTTAGCGCCGCCTTCACCACAGACAGTTCTTCCATCCACAAAATACCACAATATCACATCACCAAGACATCAGGTAAAAGATAAAGTGGGCAACAGTTTTACTACAGAACAATTTGCAAGACTGCTGCTTTCATAACTGTTAGTTCCCAAGAAACATAACCTTTCAATATATATTTCTTGCTTGATTATGGCATTTTTTTTAAATTATTTTTTTTCCATTTGGTTCAGTTTCAGCCAAGCAAATTTGTAACCCTGTATAACACAGATCCACAATATGGCCTCATCATAGATCAGAGTGCCTCAGTGTTGCAGTTTTATATGAAATGACACCTTTCATATAAAATAATCCCTAGAGGCAGATTCTCATGCAGATCTGTCTCCCACCCATAGTCATGAACAGCTCATTTACATAGAAGAAAAACATGGGATTTCTCTGGAATACGACATCGGATCACAGATATCAAGGTATCATTTTATTCAGCTTTCTATGACCTACATGCCCATATAGATGGTTTAGGAGGGTTGCTTTTACTTACAGATTCTCTTTAGATAACGAAAGATAAGGTAAAAAACGAAAAGTAAGGCATTACAGCAATGACTTCCTCATCAGAACATATCAGTGTGTGTCAAACTCAGGAGTGGTTTTGATGTAGACTCAACTTTGCCATAGGAGTCCTACTTGGCATGCATGTTTGTAAGATTCAGCCATGAAGGATTCCATTCTCATCACGTGATCGTAAAATCATTTTAACCCCTTCACGACCTTGCAATTTTCCATGTTTTTTCTTTTTCTTCTAAGGGCCATAACTTATTTTTCAGTTAATATAACCATATGAAGGCTTATTTTCTGCAGGACGAGTTGTACTTTTGAATGACACAATCGATTTTACCATAAAACAGGAAAAAAAATCCAAGTGCAGTGAAATTGCAAAAAAAAAAAAAAAGTTCAATTCCACAATTGTTTTTTTATTTACAATATGCTAAAACTGACCGGGCAACTGGATTCCCAAGGTTGGTGAGAGTACGCAGATACCAAACATATATAGATTCTTTTTTTTATTTAATTGCTGAAAAAAAATTCCAAAATTTGTCCGCCATTTTCCGAGAGCCGTAGCATTTTCATTTTTTGGGATCTGGGGCTGGGTGAGGGATTATTTCTTATGGCTTGAGATGACGTTTTTTATTGATACCATTTTGGGGTAGATACAATGTTTTGATCGCCTCTTATTGCATTTCATTGAAGTGTGGTGGCCAAAAAAACATAATTCTGGAGTTTTGATTTCTTTTCTCGTTACGCCGCTTACAGATCGGATTGTTTTTATAGTTTGATAGATCAGACATTTCTGAATGCAGTGATACCAAATGTATATTTTTTATGGCTTTATTTTCAATGGGGAAAAAGAAGGCGATTTGAACTTTTTTTTTAGATTTTGAAAAACTTTTTTTTTTTTTCAGAATTTTTACTGACTTCAATAATCCTTAGGAAACTTGAAGCTGCGATTGTCTGATCACCCGTGCTATACAGAAGCACTGCTATGTATAGCAAAAATCACAATCTCATCAATGTCAGGCATAAGGGTCTTCAACAGACCCCAGGTTCTTATAACAACTAGTGGTGAGTGAGCATGCTCGTTACTCAAGAATTACGAGCATGCTCGGGTGTTTTCCAAGTATCTTCGGTCTGCTCAAATGTTATGTTAGAGTCAATCCGTGTGCATGATTTGCGACTGTTTGACAGCTTTAATACATGTGAGGAATGCCTGTTTGTTAGACATTCCTCACATGTCTTAAAGCTGTCAAACAGTGACTAACATAACATTCAAGCAGGCTGCAAATACTCGGCGAGCACCTGAGCATGCTCGCTGAAAGGGATAACATAACACACTCACTCATTACTACTAGCAACCCATTGGCGCCCAGCGATCACGTGGGCGCCGCTGTTGCTAAAAGGCACTTGATGGCTGATAAAATCAGCCAACTAGTGCGGGGAAAGATGCGGGCTCATCGTTGGAGCCCGCAACAAAGGCAGGGAAATGACCTTTGACGTACCAGTACGTCAAAGGTCGTGAAGGGGTTAATTTATTATTTTAGTTCTATTACTGCAATAAACCTTTTCCAAGATGGACAATTTCTGTTCTTGGGTTTTTGTTTTTTTTGCTCCCCTTCTTCCAAGGGCCATAACTTTTTATTTTTTGTTACACATAGCCATACGAGGGCTTGTTTTTTTTGCAGGACAAGTTTTACTTTTGAATGACACCATTCATTTTAGCATATAGTGTACTAGCGCAGGGGGGAAAAATTCAAGTGCAGTGAAATTGCAAATCCACAATTCTGACATTGTTTTTAGGCGTACATTGTGTGTAAAAAGTGACCTAGCACCATGATTATTCAGGACAGTACTATTATAGCGATTCAGAACTTATCAAGTTTTTTTTTTTATTATTTGCAGTGGGGGAAAAAATAAAACATTGATTATGTTGACACTTTCTGAGGCATGCAAAATTTTTATTTTTAGGTGGATGGGGCTGTGTGAGGGCTTGTATGAGGGGATTGTCATTGATACAATTTTGGGATGGATATGACGCTTTGATTGCTTCTTATTGCATTTTCCATGTGTCTAGGTGGCCAAAATACAAAACACAATTTTGGCACTTTCTTGTATCACCGCGTACCCCAAAAAAATCAATTTATGTTTTCTTAATGGGGAAAGAGGGGAGAGTTTGAACTTTTATTGTTATCATTTTTTTAAAGCTTTTTTTTTTCCACTTTTTACTGTATTTGTTAGTCCCCTTAGTGGGACTAGAACCTGTGATCGTCTGAACTTTTCACAGCATTACCACAGTACTGCTGCATTTAGTAAAAAAATAAAATAAATAATAATAAATCACACACTCATTTGAGGCCCAGCCACAGGCTGCGCTTCAATGGAGTTTTGTGATGCCATAGCAACCCTTTGGCACCCCAGAATGGCGTTACGGGGCACAGATCGGTGCATAGAATGATGCACCCCCATGCCGGCATGATGTATATGACACTGTCAGAGATTGACAGTGGCATTTAACAAGTTAACAGTCACAAGCTCCACACCACCTGCAGCTGTTAAAAGCAGATCCTGGCTGTGACACACAGACATTATCTACTTGATATAGGGGGAGGTTCAGACTGTGAGCCTGCTTCATAGACCTATGCCATATATGCATGGTGGATGTCGATAACGTGTTAAAGGGTGTGTGGCTAGGTTTAGGCCTTCCCAACATGGCAAATTACATCTTTTGCATTTTACATTTTTTCCTTCCTTTTCCATAAGCCATAACGTTTTAATTTTTCCATCTACATAGATGTAGGAGGGCTTGTTTTTTTTCTGGGATGAGTTGAACAGTACGAATACGGTGATACCAAACTTGTCCAGTTTATTATTTTAAAGGTGAAAAAAATTTTTTTTATATAGTGTCACTATTTTTTCGAGACCCTTAATGTTTTTATTTTTTGGCCGATGGAGCGGAGTAATGTGACACAGCTAAACTCAGCTGCACTTCCCCTCATTGATTAATGCAGGAGGTTAAGACCAAGACCAAGAGATCAGCGCCGTATCATATCACACACTGAGAAATCTTCTCTAAGTTATGATGGGGGCATGTTCTTTCCTGACCAGTTGTAAGCAGGCAGCATCATGCAGCAGGCAGAAGTTCACACCCCCAGTGAAGATTGTCTGATAAATTTTCAAAGTCAAAAAGGGTGTTAAATTTATTAGGTGCCAAATACTTTGATTGCTAATATCTCTGTAACAGAGAGGAGAAATTTAAAAAACAAAAATAAAAACATTACTACATGTGTTCAGTTCAACATGAAAAAAAAAAAATAGAGAAAAGTCCTTTTTAATAATAAAGCACCATAAACCCCGTTTCACAATTTATCACTTCAGTAATCCAATCATTGGGTATGTGCACACAGCGTTTTTAGTCCGACAGCTTTTTCTATCTCAAAGTCGCTTCAGGAGCATTATGTCCATTTTTTGTGGCACTTTTTCAGACGTTGTGTGCACATAGCCATTCGTTGTAATTTATATCAGTTTTTCGGATTTGGCACAAGGCTTCTATGCATTATAAATAGGATTTAGAGAACAGGATATTATATTGCAAATTGTTCTTAGGTGAAGTGCACTTGTTATTAACACACAGAGGCATTACATAGGACTATACCTATAGTTGGGATTGTGGTCACAATCTCTCCAAGTTTCAGTTTGTATAATATGGTGGTCTTCCCAGCAGCATCAAGTCCCACCATAAGTATTCGCATTTCCTTCTTTCCTATAAGACTTTTGAGCAGATTTCCAAAAATGTTTCCCATGGCTCTTTTCTCTGGATCACAGATCTGAACTGGTAACGACAGTAGGTGGATTGTGCTCTTTCCTGAAATGACAAACACATGAAGCAAAATTGAAATCTGAAACAATGAGATCAGAATGGCTTAGGCAGGCTTATCATACATGTAGCCACCTCCAAACATGGACTGCTACATAAAAGTAAAAAGTACAAGTGTATCCCATGCTATAATTTAATCCTCTCTGGTTTTGAGTGATGCAATAATGCAGATATGGGCAGCTGTTAATTTGGATAAATTGGTGGAGCTATGTATGTTGAGCCAAGGAGGACAAATTGTGGGGAGAAGGGCACAGCAAACAGAGTCCCATACACATTAAACGTCTGTCGGCCCGCGACTTATCTCCAGGAGAGCAATGAGATCGGCAGTCCAAAATCATACTTGCGCAATCAATTTCTCTGGACCAACAGTTGTTTGGTCCCGTCATACACATTGGATGGTAAACCTAACAAGTCAATATCAGCAGGTTCTGCCAATATTAGTATAATGTGCATTGGGGCCTTAAAGGGAATCTGTCAGCAGGTTTTTGCAACCTCATCTGAGAGCAGCCTGATGTAGGCAAAGAGAAGCTGAATCCAAGAAAGTATCAGTTAGTTTAATGGGTGCAGCCGTTCTCACACAGTTTTTAGATTTAGCAATGTGGCAGAGCTGAGAAAGCTGACCTCACCCACACCAGGCTCTCTATATTGACAGGGAGGTGCTTATCACAGAAGGGGGCAGAGTCAGACTTGCAAGCACTCAGCCAGCTAGTCACAGCAATGGTTAATGACCAGGCCAATTTTTACAATTCTGACCACTGTCACTTTATGATGTAATTACTCTGGAACGCTTCAACGGATTCCCCTGATTCTGAGAATGTTTTTTTTGTGACATATTGTACTTCATGATAGTGGTAAAATTTCTTTGATATCACTTGCGTTTATTTGTGAAAAAAAGGGAGCTATGGCGAAAATTTAGAAAATTTCCCAATTTTCAAACTTTGAATTTTCATGCTCTTAAATCAGAGAGATATGTCACACAAAATAGTTAATAAATAACATTTTCCACATGTAAACTATACATTAGTACAATTTTGGAAGCAACATTTTTTTTTTGTTAGGGAGCTATAAGGGTTAAAAGCTGATCAGCGATTTCTCATTTTTACAACAAAATTTACAAAAGCATTTTTTTTTTTTTTTTTTTTTTTTTTTTTTTTTTTTTTTTTTTTTTTTTTTTTTAGGGACCACGTCACATTTGAAGTGACATTGAGGGGCCTTTATGACAGAAAATATCCAAAAGTGACACCATTCTAAAAACTGCACCCCTCAAGGTGCTCAAAACCACATTCAAGAAGTTTATTAACCCTTCAGGTGCTCCACAGGAATTTTTGGAATGTGGAAGAAAAAAAATGACCCCCCCCCCCTCACAAAAACGTTACTTTAGACCCCAATTCTTTTATTTTTGCAAGGGTATCATAAAAGATGAACCCCAAAATTTGTTGTGTAATTCCTCCGGAGCACGCTGATACCCCATATGTGGGGGAAAACCACTGTTTGGGTACACGGTAGGGTTCGGAAGGGAAGGAGCACCATTTGACTTTTTGAATGTAAAAATTTGCTTGAATAATTAGCGGACGCCATGTTGCATTTAGAAAGCCCCTGATGTGCCTAAACAGTGGAAAACCCCCACAAGTGACCCCATTTTGTAAACTAGACCCCTCAGGGAATATATCTAGATGTGTGGTGAGTAGTGATGAGCGAGCACTAAAATGCTCGGGTACTCGTTGTTCGAGTCGAGCAAATTGGAACAGCCACACCGCTAGTTTTCAGAGAGTCCTGAACTTCAGCTGATGTTATTTGTGGGTTTTTCTTTGCATCCCAAACAATTTTCCTGGCAGTTGTGGATGAAATTTTTGTTGGTCTACTTGACCGTGGTTTGGTTTTTACAGAGCCCCTGATTTTCTATATGTTAATCACAGTTTGAACGCTGCTGACTGGCATTATCAATTTCTTGGATATTTTTTGTACCCCTTTCCTGTGTTATACAGTTCAATCTACCTTTCCCGTAGATCCGTTGAGAATTCTTTTGCTTTCCCCATGACTCACAATCCAGAAATGTCAGTGGCTGGATGAAAGATGCAAGAGTCTGTCTTGATCCCAAAAACTCACTCAGCTTTTATGCACACACACTGATTACAAGCAAACTGGTCACAGGTGAGGATGTTACTTTTAGTAGACATTCAAACCCATTTGTGTCAAATTCTGTGCATGTCATCAGGCCAAAATCACCAGGGTATGTTAACTTTTGTTCAGGGTCATTTGGATGTTTTAGGTTGTCATTAAGATTTAAAAAGAGAAAACACAGTAGTTTGACAATAAATGGCTTCACCCAACCAATAACAATGAGTGGAGAAAAAGTTTTTTTGTTATCATTCATATTCTCTGAAACAAGGCCAAGAAAGGAAAAATTCTGACGGGGTATGTAAACTTTTGAGCACAACTGTATATGTATCGTTCCACAGTAGAATATGTGTGTCAGTAAAGGGCGAAGTTACTTCCAGGGCTGTACTATATTGAGACTATGTGTTACTTCTAGTCACTGTAAGAACATGTTCACATCAGTATTTGGTTAGTATTTTGCACCACTATTTGAAAGCCAAAAACAAGGAGTGAACCCGATGTTTTAATTCCGACCGTGGCAACAGTCTTTTCTTGAAGCGGCTTCACTGTCGGTTTTTCCATCATTTTTGGCAGCTGCGCTACTGCCGGCATCTCTTCTGTCTTCGGCTCCCGAGATCACAATCCGCGCATGCGCAGTCTCCAGCGGCCATTTTCCCGAAGTTCACGGTAGTGAAAACAATGGGAAGTATGCTGACTCCGCCGACATTTTGTGAAAGCCCGGGGCCCACCGCAGACTCGCACTGCCGAACACTCCATCCTCCCAGCCCGGGGTCCGTAGCATTGTCCCACCCCTGCTGCCCTGCCAGCTTTCTGCAGCAGCGACCCTGCCTCCTGGGGTTCAACTCCACCGCAGCAGTCACCCCCTTCCCCAGTAAGCTAGCATAAAAGAAGACTATAAAACACACCACCATTTTATTACAGAAAAAAACATTTCTATTTCCCCCCCTAAAATTTGGGGTGCGTATTATGGTCCAGTGTGTCTTAGGCTGCGTGCCCACGTTGCGGATTACAAGCGTTTTTGATGCGGATTTTCCGCAGCGTAAATGCTTGTAAAACGCTTGTTAATCCGCACCCCATGGTCCCCAATGAGAATCCGCAAGTTCTATGCCCATGCTGCGGATTTTTCCGCAGCGTTTATGCTGCGTTCAAAAATCCACAGCATGTTCATTAATTTTGCGTTTCCGCATGCGGAATTGCCTTATTCAATGCATGAAAAAACGCAAGGCAATTCCGCATGTCGAAAACGCATGAAAAACGCGCGATAAACGCGTGCGGAATTCCGCATGCGTTTTTCCGGGAGAGGACATGCGGAAATGAAGCAGAAATGGGCACATAGCCTTATGGTCTGGTACAATATAGTACTTATTTTAACCACTTCACAGTTTCTAATCCCAGAAGCAGTTAAAGTAGGCCTACACAACATGCGGCCTGCCAAAGGGTTTGCTGTGGCCCGCAGGAACCATGAGATGCCAGATCCCTTCTTTCTATATTCAAATGTTTTTGCATTTTTCAGACGCGAATATATTTGAATACTTGTTTGCCAGGACTAGGGCAGAGGAGGGCTCGTCAGCCTCCACACCAACGTGCAGCGGCATGATGAGGTCAGCATGTTGCCGACCTCGTCATACTACTGCTGACGCCGGCGCAGCAGAGATATTGTGGACGCGGCAGACACTGTAAGCACTCCATGGAGGATCCGAAGATTAAATGTATTAATATTTTAGATGAGGGGGCGGAGAGGAATAGTGTTACTGCGAGGGCACATTAGGGGCAATGGGTGACTATGAGGCAATTAGAGGGATTTGTGAATGGGGTCATAGTATAGCAAGGGGCAGTGGTGCAACTTTATGCAAGGAGAAAGTGTGGGGGATAGATTAAGAAAAGAGGCAGTTTGGTGGTGGGGTGGGGGGGTATTCATGTACCGAGGGTGGTTCTGGTGCTGCATTCACATACTTATGGTGGTTCTGACACCGCACTTGTGCTGACGGTAGTCCTGATCTTCTGCATATGTAGCAATCTATAATGTACTTCATGGCCATGTACAAATCCTCAAAACTTAGAAGACTGCTATTATGAGGTGGATTTGGCGAGTTTCTGCCCAAAAACTCAGTTTAAGTTAGTTAACCATGAATTTTTTGGAGTAGAAACTCTCCAAATCCTCCTCAAATATTCAAAACCTGGTTCTATTGATGTATTAATGTACTGATGGTGGCTCTGGTGTTGCATTCATGCAAATACCCCTTTAAAAAAAATGTTGCAGTCTTTGGGATAGGTTCAGTATGGCAATGTGGACCTTGAAACAAAATGTTGTGCACCCTTGGTTTAACCCCCTATATGCTGCGAGCTATTTCCATTTTTTTTTGTTTGTTTGTTTTTTCCTCCCCTTCTTCCGAGAACCATAACTTATTTTTCCGCCCACATAACCGTATGTGGGCTTGTTTTTTGCAGGACAAGTTGTACTTTTGAATGACATCATTCATTTTATCATGTGATGCACTGGAAAGCAGGAAAAAAAAATCCAAGTGTGTTGAAATTGCAAAAAAAAGGTGCAATTGCACAATTTTTTCTTTATTTACCATGTTCACTGTATCACAAAACTAACATAGCAATATGATTCTCCATGTCAGTACGGTTACGCAGATACCCAACATGTATAGTTTGTCTTTTTTAAAGTGGTGAAAACAGTTTTTTTTGTTTGTGTCACCATTTAGAGACCCGTAACGTTTTCAATTTCCAGGATATGGGGCTGTGCGAGAGCTTATTTTTTGAGCCCTGAGCAGACGTTTGCAACGTTGCGGCGGACGAAGGAAACGTACCGTATTTTTCAGACTATAAGATGCACCGGACCATAAGATACACCTAGGTTTTAGAGGAAAAAAAATAGAAGCAAAAAATGTGGTCATGATGCACTGTTATGGGAGGTGGGGGTCTGATGTTGACACTGTTATAGGGGTAATGTCCCCCAATTCTGTACCAATATCCCACATCCTGGTATATATAGCTCCCTCACACCACGCACATAAAAAGTAAAGGATTTTACTCACCTTCCTTGTGCTCCAGCGGTGTTCTGTTCTCATGCCAGAAGCGGACAGCGTGCAAGCAGCGAATAACATCACTGCTATGTCAGCTGCCGGAATATTCACGGCTCCCCACTCCCATAAAGTGAATATTCATTCTCTTTAATAGTGGGCATATGTGATCGCCAGGCCGCTGCAGGAGCCGCGACTGCGGCCAACAGTGTGCCCACGATTAAGGAAAATGAACATTCACTGCTCTCCACTTCCATGGGCGTGTGGTGCAGTTAATATGAATTTTCAGTGGGCAGTGGTAGCTGCAGCAGGCGGCTCCTGCCTCCCGTGACACGTCCCTCCACAGATCCCCCCCCACCACATCCAGACTGTAAAGGTACCGTACATCTGGACTATAAGACGCACCCTCCACTTTCCAACAAGATTTGATGAAAAAAGTGAGTCTTCTAGTCTGAAAAATATGGTAATTCTGCAGTTTTGATTTTTTTTTTTTTTTTTTTTTGATTCGCCATTTACCGATCGGTTTAATTTACTTTATATTTTCATAGATCAGACTTTTACAAATGCATCGATACCAAATGTATATTTTTTTTACTTTTCGTTTTAAAGGGTGCAATTTGAACGTTTGTATTTATTTATTTTTTTTTTTAAAAAACAAAACAAACATTTTAATTGTGTTTGACATTTCCCTTAGAGGACTTGAAGCTGCAATCATCTGATCGTTGGTACTATTCACAGCAATGCACCAGAACTGATGATGTATAGCAAAAATCACGATCTATGACCACCAGGCTGGCTTTCAAATTAGAATCGTCATAACAAGCACAGAGGTCTTCAACAGACAGCAAGCCGTCATATAAACGCATCAGCTCCCATTGATCATGTCACGGCGTGTGGAATGACATGCCCCCCCCTGCCAACGCGTGTTAAATGCCCGAGTCAGAGATTGAAAATGGCAATTTACAGGTTAACAGACGCGAGGGGAGCTCCGCTCCACCAGCGGCTGTTAGGGGCAGGTGACGGATGAATAATTCAGTGGGGAAAGATGCGGGCTCAGCTTGCGAGTCCGCATCAAAGTCTGAGCCCGCATCAAAGTCAGGGACACGACATATGACGTGATTAACCCCTTCATGACATATGATGTGCAAAGGAAATAAAAAAACTGAACAGGTGAACAGCAATGTCATTCTTAAAATTGCTGTGCGTTATGTTAATTTTTGTCTTGGGTTTTTTGAGTCTTACTGCATCTGAAAAAGACAATGTGTAAACCTACCCTCACAGCGACTTTCCTCCCGGATAGCAGGAGGAAGTGGGGACCAAACCTCATTGTTGCGTACTCCGGAGGTCACTGGAGCAGAAGTCACAGTGACTCCCAGCGCCTGCACACTAGAGCAGGTCAGTAAAATAAAGCGGGGGGGGGGGGGGGGGGAAGCCTTAAGCTATAGGCGCATTGCGCGTGCTGTGCAGCCGTAGACTGCGCGTCACAGGGCCCTATGACGTGCAGGGGAGAGGGGGGGGGGGGGGATATTTAAATTAAGTAGATAGGCAGGCATTTCTTGGCGTCCCCGGGACGCCAAGCTTAAAAGAAAATGATTTTATAAAAAAGCAAATTCACAGCCACAAGACCGCTAATGCAGGACATACAGGTAAGTATAGATTTACATTTCTATCACCTGTATGCCCATATTAGTGGTCTGATAGGTCCCGAGGGGGTGACAGATTCCCTTTATTGAGGCACTAGCTGGAGGACACGGATCCATTATGCCACTTTATCATACAAAAATGCTCTATGGTATTTGTAGGGGTTAAATAACAATTAAGTAAATAGCCCAAAGGCCAAAAAGTCCCATTCTAACCAAACCACAATAAAACGTAACTTTTAATTACTTCATAACAGACACAAAATAATATATAATTCATAGCGTAGTACAGATCATTTCTTAAAGTGCACATTTAACCCTCCGTCAGGGGCAACTGATCTGACAGGCGCAGCTCACTTAGTTTCATTTCTCTATTTTCAGTGGTTTGTCTGGGAAACACCCTCCTCCCAGTACCTTCCTAACTTTAAAAGCTGTGTGATTATGTGTATTCTCATTTATTACATTCCTATTAAAGGTAACTGATCACTTTTAGAGCATTGAAATTTTAAAAGAGGAAAGAATAGCCAATTTTCTAGCCTGTGCCTGACAGGCGCAATGACCCTAAACTAGTTATGAAACATATTGCCCCTGACGGAGGGTTAAAAACACACTAATTCCCAAATTGCTCCTAACTCATATTATGGTTGAAAGTAGATATAATTAATTTCCCAGTGAAAATAAAGCGATACTCCTAACAAGTAGATTGAATGGCTTCACCAGTAATGAACAAACCATCAGTTAATGGAGAAAATGTGTGTTCGTTATATTCACCCCCAGCTGTGCAGTGAGATCAGCAGAGCAGACTGTCAGTCATTACATGTCTCACACTGGTAGCGCTCACTTTTGTGTAAAATAAGCTCTGTAGGCAGATGGAGATCTGTGTCTGGGCCCATAGATCTTAACAGCTCATTTACATATTAAAAAAAACAAAACACGTATATTTCACTAGAATAAGACATCGGACTGCAGATATGAAAGCATAATTTTAATCAACTTTCTATGAAATACATGCCCATATAGACGGCATCCTACTGACAGAGTTAATTTAATCACGGAAAAAGCATTCAATTCATTTAACCACTGACGTCTGTAGCATCGCAGCACAGTCCTATTGAAAGGTGTATTTCAGGACACTGGATACACTGGTTAACCTTTTAGATTGGGAACACTAGAACCTGGGGACTTGAGAGAATATTAGCAGCTACATATTTAAATCACCCGATTAGGACATTTGTTGACTCCTTAACAAGAACAATCACCAGCATCTGGAGAGGTTTTCTCTCTTCAGTTTTAATGACTTTGTAAAGATAAGTGCCATGTATGCACTTTTATTTTTAGGAGGTGATGTGTGCCTTTTGCCAGATCTATCTACCAAATATTTCAGGGCATTCTAGATAAGCATTTATTGAAGGAGGAGCCAGAGTAAAATTTAAATGAGTGGCCTACTTCTTGTAATAACTGTATACAATCCATGTAAGTCGTATAAGAAGTATCGCATAGAGGAGAATGAGGTTTATACAGAATAAAGCCTCATTTAGAAGTCTGTTTCATGTACATTCTTCTCTTCATGATTAGAACAAGTACCTCTTATAGTCTATGGGGTTGTTCGCGTGTGCACAATCATCCATGAGCTGTCCGTTTTTAACATTGCCATCATTAGTAGAAGCTTTGCATTTTTTTCATGTAAGAAATTAAACAGTGATGAAATACTGATTGTAAAAAGGGAAACACCAAGCCAACACTGATAAAACGCAGTTTGCTTGGCGTATGGAGAAAATCCATATCCTGGCATGTGCATGAGGATGGTATCATAAATAAGAGGGTACTGGATGGTTTAACGGTGATATTCCCCAGGACCCTAACCTTCAACCTCTTACCCAAGATCCACAAGGATGCAGTCAAGCCTCCGGGACGTCCGATCGTGCCTGGGATTGATGGGTTATGCAAACCCATCTGCAAATTTATGGAATACTATCTAAAATAAGTAGTAGAAACTCTACCTTCGTATGTTAAGGACACGATGGACGCCCTTAACAGGACTGACGGCATCCTTGTGGAAGAGGGGACCCTGTTGGTGACAGCAGACGTCGAGAGTCTATACACAAGCATCAATAATGTTGATGGTTTGAAAGCTGTCTGCCACTTCTTGGGGGCCTCCAACCTGGGAAGCCCAATGTGTAAGTTTAAGCTGCTGGATTTCGTCCTAACTAGTGTTGAGCGAGTATGTTCTATTAACCCTTTCGCCGAGTATGCTCGGGGCGAGCTTCGAGTATTTACAGCTGCTCGGTGATTTGGTTGAATCGCTCCCGTGTGCATGATTTGTGAATGTTTGACAGTTTTATTACATGTGAGGAATGTCGATTTCTTACACATTCCTCACATGTAATAAAGCTGTCAAACAGTTGCAAATCATTCACACGGGAGCGATTCAACCATATCACCGAGCAGCTATAAATACTCGAAGCTCGGCCCGAGCATACTCAGCGAAAGGGTTAATAGAACATACTCGCTCAACCCTAGTCCTAACACATAAATTTTTTGTGTTTAAAGATCTTTTTTAATCTCCAGAAGTGCAGCACAGCCATGGAGGTGGTTTGTTCACCCTCATACGCCAACCTGTTTCTTGGTGCCCCTCAGAGAGGGGTGTTTTTGGCGACGGAGGGCGTGCTGGCCGCCAGCCATGTGCTGTGCTGGCTGAGATATATAGAGATTTTGTTTTTGTGACACTGGAAAAGTGGACTTTCTGGACACCACTCTAGATATATATGATCTCTCTAACATTAAGACTGATGTCTACAGGAAGCCAACTTCCGTTAATGCTTTGATTAACACAGGTTCTGCTCACAGTGCAGCCACCATTAGGGACGTCCCGGTTGGCAGTTCCTAAGAGAAAGGCGGATTTGTTCATCTGAGGAGAGCTTTGAGCGAAAAGCCCGGGATCTGAGGGACAGATTCGAACAAGGTGGCTATGACAGGGTAAGGACAATGCGCCGTAACACCTTACCTTATTCTAAAAAGACCTTGGGTCGGAGTGAGGAGAGGATAAGGTTTATTTTTACCTTTAACCATGAGTGGACGGGTATGAGACATCTTGACCAAACACTGGGATTACCTCTCTATGACATCCATGAGATCCAAAAATTTGAGGGATCTCCTGGTTAGGAGTCATTACGTAATAGAGAAATCTAATCAGTTTGGCTCAAGAGGCCCTACTTTGGGTTGCTTTAAGTGCGGTTGCTGTCTTGTCTGCCCTAATGTCCTTTGGTGCGCAACATTTAAATCTGCGAATGGCCTTAAGGAATTTGAGATTAGACACCGTATCTCACATAGTACATCAAACGTCATCTATTATGCTACTTGTGATTGTTCACTAATGTACATTGGATTAACTTAGTGTCTGTGTACATGAGCATGTGAGGGACATTGGCGCGGCCAAGGCAGCAACAGACCCCTCAGAGTTAAAGACCATCCCATAATTATGATCCCCGATCCTTGGTGGTGCGGGGTATCAATGTGGTGAATTTGTTGTCCCATCTGTTATTTTGTGTTCACATACTATTATAATTCATGTTTATTGTGTGTTTTGAATAAACATCTCCCTAACCTGGTCTGCACCCCATTGGCAAGAATCTGCCATATGGATTTTTCCTGGTCTTACTCCTACCTTTTTCCGAATACCCATTGGGGATCTCTGGCCACTTGGCAAATTACAGTATATACCTGTGTGTTACTATTAGAATTTACCCTTAGTTGTTAGGGATTATTAGGCCACATTAGGGTGGACCCTTACCTACCGTATCAGGACATGCTATTTATTATAATGAAGCTGGGTGTTTATGAACCGTGGTTAGACCTCCCTCTGTCTGTCTTGTCATACCATGTTTTTTTGTTTTTTTTAACTATGTTCAATAAATATTTGTATTTTATATCACCAGTTACTCCGTTTTCCTCCTATTTTTTATGTGTACCTTTAGGAGTTGGTACGGCTTGGGCGATTCACGATAATCAGTTGGTGTGGTGGCTCACTCTTTCTTTAGTATGTGGTTGGCAAATCTTTTATATATAAAATCTAAATGAGGAAAAAAATAGAAGCAAAAAATGTGGTCATGATGCATGATTACTTCTTGTAATAACTGAATACAATCCATGTAAGTCGTATAAGAAGTATCGCATAGAGAAGAATGAGGTTTATACAGAATAAAGCCTCATTTAGAAGTCTGTTTAATTTACATTCTTCTCTTCATGGTTAGAACACGTACCTCTTAAAGTCTATGGGGTTGTTCACATGTGCATCATCCATGTGCTGTCCGTTTTTAACCCCTTTCTGACGTGAGGGGTTCCTCAATACATCTCAGTGCCGTGGGCCTTAATGACCAGGGCTGTGGAGTCGGTAAGCTAAACCTCTGACTCCGACTCCCTCATCCATTGCTCACGTTTAAGTGATAAATTTACTGTAGCACAGATTCATCTCAGCTAAAAGTCTAGACTCTTCGATCAGGAATAGGACAGACAACTATAGAACATTTCATAACTTTCCCAAATTCTTATGAAAAAATATTCCCCACAAACGGCACTGAACTACTGTACCCAATTTATTATATATTTTAGGAGTCGAAGTTGGTCCATTTTATACCGACTCCAGAACCCTGATTACTACGCCTCAGGTTTAATGCAGCACCGCGACTGGAGTATCTGTGATCGCATTAGAATTCCGGCGCCATCTTACCTCAGGGTATATGGCGTTGTCATCTTGGGGGGTGTCGCCGCCCCCCCTGCAACTACGATCGCTGTGATTGGCTGTTCAATTCTGAACAGCTAATTGCAGCATTTCTCAGTGTTTCAGGCAATCAGAAGCCTGTGACACGACAATCACTCTTCCAGCTGCCTGTGGAGAGAGAAGACATCAGTAAGTAGATTCCTGTGTGATCTCTCCTCATCCACCCCAAACCCCACCCCCACATCCCCCCCTTCCCGCCACCGAGCGCTGATCAGAACTTGATCGCAGATTTTTTTGGCCATTTTTTTTCATGCGTCCTGCTGCAGCCGAGCGCTGATCAGAGATGCAAATCACTGATCAACGTCCGTGCTCGCTGTTTTCCAGGACACGTTTTTGTCCCTGTCCATCCCCCCATCCTTTGCACCACCTCTGTGCGAACATCCAGCAGCCGCCAAGCATTGATCAGTGACGCAGATCACTGCTCCACACTCGTGCTTGCTATTTTACACCTTTTTTTTTCACTGACTTTTTCCTCCTCCTCCTTGTACCACCTCCGGTTGTTTGTTTTTTTGAAAAGGGAAAAAAAGCAAGTTTACACCAAGCACTTACACACACAAACTGAGTAAAATACTGACACACACCACATACATAAAAAAACACGTCATCCCACTCGTCCCAAACCCACTATTCAGCGGAGGAGGCATGCGCTTTCCTTGCCTCCGACACTGACAGTGAGGGAGAGGATCCCACCTTTCTTTATTTTTCTGACTCGTAGTCATCCTTCTTCTCAGGTGATGCTGAACGGTCACAAAGACGCCCCAGGACAGAAGATGAAACATTGCCCCCATTACTGACCCCTGTATGGACTTCGCCCCCAGAAAATTATGAGCCATCAATTCCTGATTTTGTGGCACAATCAGGATCAAGTTTGACATCACCAGCCTCGCAGAAATTGAAAAAGTATTTTTTTCTGAGGGTTTTGTAAACCTCATGGTGGGCCAAACTAATTTGTAAGCTCAACAATTTTTGGCACAAAACCGTTCATCATTTTCTAACTAGACTCCTGTAGACGCAGTAGAAATGATGAAGTGTTGGGGCCTGGTCCTTCACATGGGGATACTGAAGAAGCCAGAAGTACGGCAGTACTGAAGTGTGTAGACGTTTTGTATAAGACTCCATTGATCTGAATGGCAATGACCTGGACACGTTTTGAGGCCATCCACAAGTTCTTGCATTACAAAGATAATGCACGGTGTCCTGCACGAGATTACAGGGCTGTGGAGTCGGTAAGCCAAACCTGCGATTTACACGAGAGATGGAGAGAGATGGAGAGAGATGGAGAGAGATGGAGAGAGATGGAGAGAGATGGAGAGAGATGGAGAGAGATGGAGAGAGATGGAGAGAGATGGAGAGAGATGGAGAGAGATGGAGAGAGATGGATGGATAAATATATGGATAGATAGATGATAGATAGCCATATGGATGGATAGCTGGAGGGATAGCTGGAGGTATAGCTGAAAGGATGGCTAGATAGATGAATACACGGAGGGATAGATAGAGTATGATAGACAGATAACAGCTACAGACAGATGAGCAGTAGTACTTTCACTTTCTCCAGCTCGGGGCCCAGGAATCAGATCCTTTGCAGGGCAGGCACCCCTCCACCTCCTCTCTCTGGTGAAGACGGCAGAAGACAGGACAGAGGAGGGGAGATTGCCCCCTGCAGTCTGCAGCCGGTGCAGGACAAGAGCACTGCAGCATACAAGGGAGTTTTTTGTGCGTGCCCCTGCTTCTAGGAGGGGAGGGGGGGCAGCTGCCCCCCCTGCTCCTCGCTAGCTACGGCCATGATGATTCACACAGAGCGTTTTTGCGGATCTGTTTTTTGCAGTAAAATGCAGTGACTGGGCATCCCAGCAAAGTCAATGGGTTTCAAGATATGGCATTCAGACACATCGTTTTGTGAGGATCCGTTTTTCGGCTCAAAAACGGATCCTCACAAAGAATGAGCATGTCAATTTGTGCGGCGTTTTTCTAATCTGCTTTTGCTATTGAAAACATTATCTATGAGCTCAAAAACCTTTCAGGTGATGCAGTTTTGTAAAAAGCTGATCTGCTTTTGCAGCTGAAAAACGTATCCTCAAAAAACGCAGCAAAAACGCTGTGTGTGAATGTAGCCTTCGATCAGGAACAGAACAGCTATTTATAGGACATTTCATAACTTTCCCAAATTCCTGTGAAAAAATATTCAGCACATTCTGCATTAAACTACTGTACCCAATTTATTATACACTGCTCAAAAAAATAAAGGGAACACTTAAACAGAATATAACTCCAAGTAAATCAAACTTCTGTGAAATCAAACTGTCCACTTAGGAAGCAACACTGAATGACAATCAATTTCACATGCTGTTGTGCAAATGGAATAGACAATAGATGGAAATTATTGGCAATTATCAAGACACTCTCAATAAAGGAGTGGTTCTGCTGGTGGGGACCACAGACCACATCTCAGTACCAATGCTTTCTGGCTGATGTTTTGGTCACTTTTGAATGTTGGTTGTGCTTTCACACTCGTGGTAGCATGAGACGGACTCTACAACCCACAGAAGTTGCTCAGGTAGTGCAGCTCATCTAGGATGGCACATCAATGCGAGCTGTGGCAAGAAGGTTTGCGGTGTCTGTCAGCGTAGTGTCCAGAGGCTGGAGGCACTACCAAGAGACAGGCAAGTACAGCAGGAGACGTGGAGGGGGCCGTAGGAGGGCAACAACCCAGCAGCAGGACCGTTACCTCCGCCTTTGTGCAAGGAGAAACAGGAGGAGCATTACCAGAGACCTGCAAAATGACCTCCAGCAGGCCACAAATGGGCATGTGTCTGCACAAACGGTTAGAAACCGACTCCATGAGGGTGGTATGAGGGCCCAAAGTCCACAGATGGGGGTTGTGCTCACAGCCCAACACTGTGCAGGACACTTGCCATTTGCCATAGGACACCAGGACTGGCAAAGTCGCTACTGGCGCCCTGTGCTCTTCACAGATGAAAGCAGGTTCACACTGAGCACATGTGACAGACGTGAGAGTCTGGAGACGCCGTGGAGAGCGATCTGCTGCCTGCAACATCCTTCAGCATGACCAGTTTGGCAGTAGGTCAGTAATGGTGTGGGGTGGCATTTCTTTGGAGGGACGCACAGCCCTCCATGTGCTCTCTAGAGGTAGCCTGACTGCCATTAGGTACAGAGATGAGATCCTCAGACCCCTTGTGAGACCATATGCTGGTGCGGTTGGCCCTGGGTTCCTCCTAATGCAGGACAATGCCAGACCTCATGTGGCTGGAGTGTGTCAGCAGTTCCTGCAAGATGAAGGCATTGAAGCTATGGACTGGCCCGCCCGTTCCCCAGACCTGAATCCGATTGAGCACATCTGGGACATCATGTCTCGCTCCATCCATGCACCACAGACTGTCCAGGAGTTGGCGGATGCTTTAGTCCAGGTCTGGGAGGAGATCCCACAGGAGACCATCCGCAACCTCATCAGGAGCATGCCCAGGCATTGTAGGTAGGTCATACAGGCATGTGGAGGCCACACACAATACTGAGCCTCATTTTGACTTGTTTTAAGGACATTACATCAAATTTGGATCAGCCTGTAGTGTGTTTTTCCACTTTAATTTTGGGGGTGACTCCAAATCCAGGCCTCCATTGGTTAATAAATTTGATTTCCATTGATTATTGTGTGATTTTGTTGTCAGCACATTCAACTTTGTACAGAACCAAGTATTCAATGAGAATATTTCATTCATTCAGATCTAGGATGTGTTATTTGAGTGTTCCCTTCATTTTTTTGAGCAGTGTATATTTTAGGAGTCGGACCATTTTATACCGACTCCACAGCCCTGCGAGATTACCCCAACTTTGATTGTATTTTCAAAGTTCGGCCGGTCATCGAGCACTTCAACAAGTTTGCTGAAGTGTACATGCGCCAAAGGGACATCTGCGTGGAGGAGGCCCTAATTCATTTTAAGGGGAGGATTGGATTCCGGCAGTATCTGCCCAGTAAGAGCGCCAGGTACAGAATTAAGCTGTACAAATTTTGTGAGAGTACCTCAGGGTACACTCAAAAGTTTAGAGTTTATGAAGAAAAGGACTCCTGGATTGAACCCCCTGAATGCCCCCCTGTACTGGGAAAATTATGTGGGATTTGATGCACCCACTGGTGGATCAAGGTTATCCCCTCTATGTGGATAACTTTTATACCAATATTACACTCTTCAAGTCCCTGTCTACACAAGCAGTTTGCGGTACTGTCCGCAGAAATCAGAGAGGATTCTCAAAGACGTCAATTGGGCAGCTGCTCAGAAGGGGTGAGGGCAGAGGCCAATGTAGCGACCACATGCTGGTGGTCAAGTACAAGAGGGATGTCCTTCTCTTAACCACCATCCATGGTGATGGCAGCACCTCCAGCACTGCACGAGGTTCCTCTACACAGGTGGTCAAACCAGACTGTGTAGTGGGTTACAATAAGTACATGGGGGGGTGGGGGGGGGTTGATCTCTCTGATCAAGTCCTCCAGCCGTTAAATGCCTTGAGAAAGGCCAGGGTGTAGTACAAGAAGCTGGCCGTGCACATTGTACAGATAGAAGGAAAGCGTTGTGCATTGCCATCACAATGTGCAGGCCAGACTTCTACGTCGTACCTTCAGCTCCAAGAGGTAGTTATCAAGGCCATGATATCTGGCAGTGGTGGAGGTTCGGGCCCAAGTACTTCCAGGACTGAAAGACCTCGAATCGTAACGGGCCTGCATTTCACTTGACCATCAGCTGATTGATGACGTCAGCGCAGGTCCTGGAAGCACAGTATACTGTGATCCAGGACCCGCTCCCTCAGTGTACCGCTAGCCGCCGGGCTGAAGACATCACCGCCGGGGACCAGGAGGACAGCAGGGGCCACTGGACAGGAGAGTATAGAGTTTTTTTTTCTTTTTTTTACTACCGCGGGCTTGGAAGAGCAGACTACTGCTCCTCCCATTCACGCTGCTCTCGCTGTTATCAGCCAGAGCGGCGGTCGGATGAAAGGAGTAATAGCCTCCTCTACCGACCCGGTTACCACCCGCAGCACGATTCTGCCGCAAATTCGCGCCTATTGACTGTTATTGAAACACAGTAAATCGGCATGTATAGATATTATACATGCGGGTTGGCTGTGATTCAATGAAAGCTAATTGCCGCGAATTTGCGGCGGAATCGCGCAATAAATGGTCCTGCTGCGGTTGTTGCTGCAATGGTAATCTGGATCACCGTTGTTATACATGGCAGACCTATTAACAAGCGATTTTAATGCATTTATGCAGCGGAAAAACGGCCGCGGAAACGCATTAAAACCGCATCGTGTGCACATAGCCTGAGGGGTGCAGTTTTTAGAATGGTGTCACTTTTGGGTGTTTTCTGTCATATAGACCGCTCAAAGTGACTTTAAATGTAATGTGGTCCCCCAAAAAAAATTGTTTTGTAAGTTTTGTTGTAAAAATGAGAAATTGATGGTCAACTTTTAACCCTTATATCTTACTAATAAAAAAATATATATATATATTGGTTCCAAAATTGTGCTGATGTAAAGTAGATATGTGGGAAATGTTATTTATTAACTATTTTGTATGACATATCTCACTGATTCAAGGGCATGAAAATTAAAATTTTGAAAATTGAAAAATTTTCACCAAATTTCCGTGGGGTGTTTTTATTTTTTTGTTTTTTTTTTGTTACATACACACAAATAAATGTGAGTCATATCGAAGAGATTTGACTACAATCATGAAGTACAATATGTCACGAAAAAAACAATCTCAGAATCAGTGAGATCCGTTGGAGCGTTCTTCCAGAGTTATAACCTCAAAGTGACAGTGGTCAGAACTGTAAAAATTGGCCTGATCATTAACGTGCAAACCACCTTAGGGGGTAAAGGGGTTAACATAGCCATCATAAGTAGAATCTTTAATTTCTTACATGAAAAAAAATGCAATCAGTGATGAAACACTGATTGTAAAAACACTGATAAAACGCAGATTTTTTGGCGTATGGAGGAAAATCACTGATTTCTGAATGAAGCCCAAGGCCAGTTTATTATGGCCTCATTTTAAAGTCTAAATTATGCACAACACGACTGGAATCCACACAGCTTTAATGACCCTTCAAAGGGATATAGAGGCTAAATAAGTACATATGAATGTACTGGTAAAACCATTTACTCATCTTTTGTGATTTACTACTGATAAACTGCTTTATTTTCTACTTCTGTGAATATCTGTAAAATATATATCCAGGTTGGGATCTAAATTATGCATCTCAAGATGTGGCACAGATGGTGTGAATTGTGCCCTGATCCAGGCAGGTAGTGAATTATTTATAGGCCTGGATGGAGAGAAAGTATTATTTCCAAACGCTCGAATCACTTAACAATGTCCTACGTGTTGTTATAAATGGCACCTGCATCTGGCAGAATTATGTAGAATTGCTAAAAATATCCATCATCTTTATGAGAGGGGACTAGAATGGGGCATTCATACTTGCTTTCCATACACACAAAAATAATATTAATTTGATGTCAAAGAATGCCTTTTAATAATAAAAAAGGGATTATTTTTCAGACACATGAAGTTAGGGGAATATGGAGGTACAGCCCCATGATCTCCAACAAGAGCCCTATTTCGGCCTTGTACATGAGGTCATAATCATGTGATAGACACAGCTGCATGTAACAGTAGCAACACAGTTATCAGAGCTGCAAGAAAACAATGAAGGTCTTGTGAAGGATCTTGAACAACCAAGGAACTGATACAGAACGTATATAAAAGGAAATTGTATAACTTTTCATGATAGAAAACACACTTATTTGCTGAAACAGTACTACCCCTTTAATGGTTTGGTCTACTGGAGTACTGTGGACTTCTGACATGGCATCCACACCTTCCAAACAGGCAAGGCAGCTTTCCTTTCACACCTGTCCCTTCCATTATGTTATACTGGAACCTGCTACACTAGCATAACCAGTTTCCTTCAAACATGGACTGCTTGGGTACAAGTGGAACATTGTCAAAATATATATAATGTGTAATAGTATAAAGTCTGATAAAATATTTAATATACAATAAAAATAATGGGTTGTCAAGAAAATCTACCATATAAGGCAATTACAAGAATGTCAATGGTCTCCAGATGGTGAAAATCTCCATCCATACGGTGTCTTGTCACAGATAAAGGCATGCCCATTGTCCACGCGTCACATCACTGTGCCCATAAGCTTTACAAACGGCCATTTTTTTATCCACCCAGGTGCCCGTAGTAGAGTCTTTAACCAGGTCCTATTAGCACATTTATTCTTTTTTTTCGCATCAAAACATTTCTGGGGCTTGTTCAAACAAGGATATAATTACAGATGTGGCTGTTCGAGTTAAATTCGGACAGCACAAATGTGACTCAATAGCGCGGTACAGGTGACAGTTTTTTTCCACACAGAAAGGGTTTTAAAAAAATAAATAAATAAATAAATAAATAGGCATGCATTATTCTCTTCTGCAAGACTCGCCCATTCAAATCTATGGGTGCATAAAACCAAGATCCCATATAAAACATCAGTACTTCATCCCATTTTTAACCTAGGAAACTAACATGTACATTTTAAAATTATGTATAAATCTGGTTGCCACATGGGCATAAAATACAGACACGCGAATGAAAATCATCCTGAATCCTGAATCAAAAGTGGATGATTTTTCAGATTCTCGTCTGAACCCGGCCTTGCACTCAAGCATCGCAGTGGGTATGTGTTAACAATTCAATATCGGTACGTTTTCCTAACTACACTGAACAAAAATGTAAATGCAACACTTGTTTTTGCTCCAATTTTTCATGAGCTGAACTCAAAGATCTAGGAATCTAAGACTTTCTATGTGCACAAAAAGCCATTTTCTCTCAAATATTGTTCACAAATTTGTCTAAATCTGTGTTAGTGTTCTCCTTTGACAAAATAATCCATCCATCTCACAGGTGTGACATATCAAGATGCTGATTAGACAGCATGATTACTGCACAGGTAAGCCTTAGGCTGGCAACAATAAGAGGCCACTCTAAAATGTGCAGCTTTACCCCACAGCACAATGCCACAGATGTCTCAAGTTTTGAGGGAGCGTGCAATTGGCATGCTCACTGCAGGAATGTCCACCAGAGACGTTGCCCATGAATTGAATGTTTATTTCTCTACTATGAGCCATCTCCAAAGACATTTCAGAGAATTTGGCAGTACACCCAACAGACCTCACAACCGCAGACCACGTGTAACCACACCAGCCCAGGACCTCAACATCCATCATCTTCATCTCCAAGACAGTCTGTGACCAGCCGCACGGGCAGTTACTGCAACAATCGCCTTGCCTAACCAAAGAATTTCTGCACAAACTGTCAGAAACCGTCTCAGCGAAGCTCATCTGCATGCTCATCATCCTCATCGGGGTCTCCACCTGACTGCAGTTTGTTGTTACAACTGACTTGAGTGGGCAAATGTGCAGATTCAATGGCATTTGGTACGTTGGTGTTCTCTTCATGGATGTATCCCGGTTTTCACTGTACAGGGCAGATGGCAGACTGCATGTATGGCGTTGTGTGGGTAACCGGTTTGCTGATGTCAATGTTGTGAATAAAGTGGCCCATGGTGGCAGTGAGGTTATCGTATGGGCGGGCGTATGTTATGAACAACAAAAAACACAGATGCATTTTATTGAAGCCATTTTGAATGCACAGAGATACCATGACAAGATCCTGAGGCCCCATGATAATGCACAGCCCTATGTGCAAGAATCTGTACCCAATTCCTGGAACCTGAAGACATCCTAGTTCTTACATGGCCACATCCTGAGATCAGCATATACAACAGTGTGTTCAAGTTCCTGCCAATATCCAGTAAATTCGCAACCATTGATGAGGACCAGCAATCCACAAGCCACAATCAACAACTGTAAGCCAAGGAGATGTGTTGCACTGCGTGAGGCAAATGGTGGTCACACCAGATACTGGCTGGTTTTCTGAACATTGCATCAGCACCTCATTTCGATCCCAAAAATTCTGTATTCAACTAAAGAGCAATGTTCTAAAGAAAGCACATGACTAATACTGACTCGCTTTGTTATAACTAGCGTTGAGCGAGTATGTTCTATTAACCCTTTCGCAGAGTATGCTCGGGCCGAGCTCCGAGTAGTTACAGCTGCTCGGTGATATGGTTGAATCGATCCCGTGTGCATGATTTGCAACTGTTTGACAGTTTTATTACATGTGAGGAATGTGTAAGAAATAGACATTCCTCCCATGTACTAAAGCTGTCAAACAGTTGCAAATCATGCACACGGGAGCGATTCAAACATATCACCGAGCAGCTGTAAATATTCGGAGCTCGGCCCGAGCATACTCGGCGAAAGGGTTAATAGAACATATTCACTCAACACTAGTTATAATCAATACAAGGGGAGTTGTATTTCTATTTTTTCAGACAACTTCCTTCAGGTCTCAATGTTTTCTTCCTACAGACCTGTAGTGTTGTCATGTGAATACTAAGAGCAGGCTTTATTCTGTCACTGTTAGGCAGGCAATAAACATAGCCTTCTGCCTACTGAGGGAAAGAGCAGAGTCTCTGTCATAGCATAACGACAATAGCTCCTTTTGTAGGGAAAACTATATATGGACTGTACTGCCAGAAGGGGAAGGAGACAGATTTGGTCTACAGCCTGCCCCCAGTAGCACAGAAACAAAGGGCATACTTACCAACAGTTATAATGCACTGCAAAATTAAGAACATAAGGCTGGACCCCAGAACATCTACTCTGAGAAGTGGTTTTATTAAGTACTGCCCAATTGTGGCAGTTTGCCAACTGCTCGCAAGTGTGCAATGGTGAGGACACAAGGAAAATGACAAGGGTGTTTGTTATGATACAAACCATGTAAATTATTTTTGGTATAAAAATTATGGATGACCCCTTTTAAGATGTTTGGAAAAGAATTTTAGTCACAAACTTCTGCCACAAACCTGCTGTGAATATACCTAAATATTATCAAGTTGTTTTTGCTTATAAAAAGGGAGGTTCCAACAGCGGCTCCAAACTAGGCAAGTTCAACATATGAAATATCTCAATAGTGCGCATAAAAGTAACTTTGTAATATATCTTTATAGAGAAATAACTTTTCCTCCTCCTGGACGCATCATTCTCGATTTACAGGTAATATCTGTAGTCAGTGAATACAGATTTTCCCATTACTTACAGTGGATAGATGACAGTTGGTGCTCATAAAGTTCTATGGAACTTTCAGCTGAATGTCTTTGCCTTTAGCTCCTCCCTTCTACATAGAATTTTAAAAACACCAATCTCCTACCTCAATAATGTGAATGTCTGTCTTCAATGAATGCAGATTTTTACCTATAAATTGAACAGTAAAAGATCAATAAGGCTATGTGCCCACAATGCAGAAATGCTCCGGATTTTTTATTTTTTTTTGCGGATTGTACATGCGTTTTTCCTGCCAGGGACAAGCGGATGTGAAGCGTTCTTCACATGCATTTCCGCATGCGGGTTGTCAAGCGCTTTCCAGGCGATTTTAGCATCACTTGGAAAGTGCTTGACAACTTGGTCACACTATATAAATCCATGCAAACGGCATGGATTTATAGTGTGACCTTAAAGAATGGTAAAAAAATAAATCTATACTTACCTTCTGATGGCCCCCGGAGTCTTGATTTGATGCGTCTCGGCTTGCCGGTAGCTTGCAGTACACTGAAGGACCTGCCGTCACATGACTAAATTACATCAGCGCAGGTCCTTCAGTCCACTGCGATCTGCTGGCAAGCGAAGACAAGCACACTGGGGGCCATCAGAAGGTAAATTAAAAAAAAAATTATTTTTTATTTTTTTTTTTACAGGTACTATGGTACCCGGGTCCAGAGGAGAGTCCTCTTCTCCAGACCTGGGTACCATCCGCACATTGAAACGCATGGAATGAACATGTACAGATGCAGTGATGCGGATTCCATGCGTTCCACAGCACATGCGGATCATTGGGGAACATGGCTGGCCTCCTACCAAGCGTTTCTGCAGCGGAATTGCCGCTGCGGAAAAGCATCGTGGGCACACAGCCTATGGGCGAAAAAAAGAAGCATATCTAATAAGATATATTGCAAAGTTGATCATTTTCTTCTGCAGTATTGATTTATGAAATAAATGTTTATACAAGTTACTTTTTAAAGAGAACTGGTCAGCAGGATTTACCCCTGTAATGCACCACCAGACCACTGCACATCAGTTTCCTAGAAAGGCTTCCTATTGCGCCCTTATAGCAAAGCATCTAAGCAAATTTTCAAAAACTTCATGTGTATCAGGCGACTTCTCAGGTACACATTGGAAAGCTGAAGCTGCCAGATATATTCCTGACAATTGTGATTTCAAGTGCTGGGACATCAAATCATGCCTCTTTAGCATTTTTTTTTTTTTTTTTGCAAAATTGCTGGGACACTGCTATAATAATGGCAAGATGAGAAGCCTTTATGGGAGGCGGATACCATACAGAAGGTAGATTACAGGGGTGATTTCTGATGACAGGTTTCCTTTAAACAGGCTGTGGTATTCATAGTGCACCTAGTGGTTCAGAATCTGCAGTATTCATGTTCTTCACTTTTAATTTTGCATATGGTTTCCCAAAAGGAGATGACGATCTGAAGAATTTTGACGAAAATAATTCAGAAAAATCAAATGTCTCTGAATCAAAGAAATACTTGTCTACAGGTTTTTCTAACATATCACTATTTTTTTTAATGCTTTTCTATTGTCAGACCAAACTATTTCAGGTATAAACACATGCAGCACAAAGGAGGTGTTCTCCAGGTCAGCACAGTGGCTCAGTGGTTAGCACTTTTGATTGGCAGCGCTGGGGACCTAGGCTCAACCAGTTTGTAGGTTCTCCCCGTGTTTGTGTTGGTTTCCTCCGGGTTCTCCGGTTTCCTCCCACACTCCAAAGACATAGGGAATGTAGAGTGTAAGCCCTGATGGGGACAGTGATGATAATGTCTGTAAAGCGCTGTGGAATTAATGGCGCTATATAACTGAGTAAAATAAATACATTTTTCATTATGGGGGGGGGGCACACAAATATCTGAGCAGGTGCCACAACCAAAGCCATACGCGGGGGCACTCGGCAGGCGACACATGGCTGCATTAAAAGTGGCCACATGGACTCCTGTCATGATGGTGCTCGCTCCTCACAGCAGACCCTGGAGAATGCAGTGGATGCTCATTAAAGATGGAGGCTGCTGCTTGTGCTCCATGCGTGGGCGACATTCACATCCAGGGCTGCTGACACGCGAGAGCCGCCACAGACACAGAACACTAGTTATGGACGCCTCGCCGCCACTTCTGGCACCTACCTTCACCCCTTCTCCTTCTCCCTCGCCTACCGCAGCGACTCTTCTGTCCTCTCCGACCGGAAGCACCCGGCCCAAATCTCGCGACAGTTCCCTCTGTTCTCTGTCAGCGTTGCGGGAAACACACGCGAGATTTGTTCTGGTTTCCACAGTAACTGATGCAGCAGCGCTCTCCTCCATTCTGCTGCAGGAATGAGTGGGCAGGAGGCCTGGTCCTCACATGCAGCCCTGATGTCTCCAGTCACCCACACATCCATTAGCGGCAGAGCGCTGTATTGTATAACCATGTAGGTGACGTGCAGCCACCGTGTGCAGCGTGTGTACAGGGACAGCAGTAGTGGGACCCGTGGTGATCGGGGTAATCAGGTGTATAACCCCCAGCCCCGCCGTGCAGCCTGCTGCTACAGGCGTGAGGCGGGATAGGCGTCCTGTAGAGCCGCTGATGCAGGGTGGTCCTGTAATGGGAGGTCTCCAGGGTAACTGGTCAGGTCAGATGATAATGTGTGCAAAGTGCTGCAGAATATGATGGCGCTGTATGAGCAAAGCGTAATAATCACAGCCCACCATCGAAAAGTGATAAGAACTGTAACGACTCATCCACTATATGGGAGGCCACATAAATCAGAAGGTGGGGGGTCACCTGGGCATATAAGGGGCGATTCATCCAGACCGGCAATGCTCTCGCTCACGCCTCTTAATGAATCAGGTGAGGTGCGTAGTGAACTGTGCCGCTGTGTGCGTCTCACCACAAGTCTTACTCCAGCCCCTGCTAAAGTAAGATTTATGGCGTAGCAAATTCTGCCGCTCATCATGAATTTGACAAGCGGGTGACGCCATGACCCCAGCTCCACCATGACCCCAGCTCCGCCCACTTTGTCCGAGCTGGGGTGAGAATGGCGTGAAAACTGGCAAAAAAAGCTTTGATGAATTACTCCCATAGTGCTTAAAAGGCGCCAATGATCTGCTGACTCAATGACTGCAAAGTCCAAACTTCTGGTACTTACATCAGGACAAAAACTATGTAAGGCCTCTCACACGTCCTGACATTTCCAGTATTGTAAAAAAAAAACAGTACCGGAGATATCCTTGTCCATGTGTACCTGTGTGGCAACCGTGTGCCGCATCAGTTTCATACATACCAGCGCCTGGGAATCAGCGGCAGGGCTGCCATCAGGGCATTACTGCCCTTACTGTTGTATGGGGCCCGGTGAGCAGAGGAGCCCGAACTTGCGTCAGCAGCTGACATCACTCACTCGTCGCTGGCGTATGACATAGGTGCCGGCCTGTGACTGGCTGGCGTCCGCACTTCAAGTCAAGGAAGGAGCGTCGCCGCTGGAGCGGCAGCAAGGTAAGGAGGAACTTTTTTTTTTTTGAGACATGGGGGCAGAGATGAGACATGACATGGGGGCAGAGATGAGACATGACATGGGGGCAGAGATGAGACATGACATGGGGCAGAGATGAGACATGACATGGGGGCAGAGATGAGATGACATGGGGTAGAGATGAGACATGACATGAGGGGAGAGCTGAGACATGGGCAGAGATGAGACATGACATGGGGGCAGAGATGAGATGAGAAGAGAGCTGAGACATGGGGGGGCAGAGATGAGACATGACATGGGGGTAGAGATATCACATGGGGCAGAGATGAGACATGACATGGGGGCAGAGATGAGCCATGACATGAGGGGAGTGCTGAGACATGACATGGGGGCAGAGATGAGACATGACATGGGGGCAGAGATGAGACATGACAAGAGGGGAGAGCTGAGACATGGGCAGAGATGAGACATGACATGAGGGGAGAGCTGAGACATGGGCAGAGATGAGACATGACATGGGGGCAGAGATGAGATGAGAAGAGAGCTGAGACATGGGGGGGCAGAGATGAGACATGACATGGGGGTAGAGATATCACATGGGGCAGAGATGAGGCATGACATGGGGGGCAGAGATGAGACATGACATGGGGGCAGAGATGAGACATGACATGGGGGCAGAGATGAGACATGACATGGGGGCAGAGATGAGACATGACATGAGGTTGAGAGCGGAGACATGAGGGGAGAGATGAGACATGAGGGGAGAGATGATACATGAGGGGAGAGCTGAGACATGGGGGCAGAGATGAGAGATGACATGAGGGGAGAGATGAGACATGAGGGGAGAGCTGAGACATGACATGAGAGAGATGAGACATGACATGAGGGGAGAGATGAGACATGAGGGGAGAGCTGAGACTTGAGGGTAGAGCTGAGACTTGAGGGGAGAGCTGACACATGGGGAGCAGAGCTGAGACATGGGGGACGAGCTGAGGCACATGAGGGGAGAGCTGAGACACATGGGAGCAGAATGGAGAGACATGAGGGCAGAATAGAGAGACATGAGGGCAGAATGGAGAGACATGAGGGCAAGATGAAGTCTCATGGAGTCCAGAATGGAGTACATATGGGAGCAGGATGTGGGACATTATTACTGTAGGGGCTAATTATGGATATTATTTTTGCTGTGATGTATTTTATTTTTGAGGATACTGTTTTCAGTGGGGAGGGGGTCCTGTTACTGTGCAGGGCGACACTATGTCACTTTTTTTCTTCATCTGGTGTAGAGTAGAAGTTGGGGAAAAAGTGGGGAATGTGCTCTGGAAACTGCTCTAGATAACTGTGTTATTTTCTGCAGAGACGTGTCCTGGCTGGAAGAAGTGGTGGCGGTCTGTGTTGGATGAACAAGAAAAGCTAAGATGAAGGACTTCATCTAGAGATTTCACCGGTGAGTCAGTGTGTTTCCTGTACACTGACATTATATACTACAGTACATGCTATACACAGGGATACTGTGTATAATGTCACTGGTGATCCCTGTATTATCTGTACACTGACACTATATACAGAGCTACTGTGTATAATGTCACTGTTGATCACTGTATTACATGTACACTATTTACGGAGCTCCTGTGTATAATGTCACTGGTGATCACTATATTACCTGTACACTGACAGTATGTACAGAGCTCCTGTGTATAATGTCACTGGTGATCCCTGTATTACCTGTACACTGACACTATACACTGTATATTATGTGTAGAGCTGTGTATAATAGCACTTATGGTAATATTAGTAATATGTTTTTTTTTATTAATGATCAGTATTGTAGTAGTCACTAGGTGGTGGTAATATGTGGTCTAGTCATGGTGTGGTGGTATTTGTTCCTTGTATGTAACATTATTCAGTCGCTATGTGGTGGTAATATATGGTCTGGTTATGGTGTGGCGGTATTCCCTGTATATGGTATTATCCAGTCATTATGTGGGTGGTAATATGTGGTCTAGTCATGGTGTGGCAGTATTTGTTCCTTGTATGTGACATTATTCAGTCACTATGTGGTGGTAATATATGGTCTGGTTATAGTGTGGCGGTATTCCTTGTATATGGTATTATTCGGTCACCATGTGGTGGTAGTATGTGGTCTGGTCATGGTGTGACGGTATTTGTCCCTTGTACGTGGTACTATTGGTCATTTTTGAAAAATGGATGTGACACATTCCCTTAAAGAAAATATACTTAAAAAGAGTATTGGGTATTATAAGAAATGTTTAATAGGTTAGAGTAGAGTAGGGCCCGGCCAGAAGAGTCTACCTTGTCCTGGTAGTGGCTTAAGAAAACTTTTGGCCAAAACAAAAGCTGATGGCAATGTATGTGATCTCGTGTTTGATGAGAACTGTTAATGTGTGATTGGTGAGGACGTGGTGCAGAAGTGGAGTTTTTCCAAGAGCGGTCGGGGGACTGTGGAAGGTTCGAGGGATGGAGGCTGAGCTGGGGTGGAGTCTCAGGGGGGGGCCCGAAAATTTTGCCAGTATGGGGCCCTGAAATTCCTAGTGGCAGCCCTGATCAGCTGTACAGTTAGTGCTGTTCCTAGCCTGTTACCTGTTTATCTCTATGTCCGTACCTTCCCTTTTCCTGCAGTATCTGAACCTGCACCTAATTCCAACTCGTTGTCTCTGTACTTCTGTTTGTGAGTTTTGTGTCCACTCGCTACTTCATAGTAAGTACCTTGTGTGTATCTGGTTCTGCTTGTCCCTTTTCCCTTCCTCCATATCTTCCTGTATTTTCCAGTCTGTTCCATGTGAACAGAGCCCTGTCCTCTCTGCCTGCACCTTCAGCCTGTTCTGCTCTGCCTTGTCCACCGCACCTGCGGTTTCGCTCCGCTCTGTCTTGCCCACCGCTCCGATGGTTTCTCTCTGCTCTGACTTACCCACCGCTCCAGCGGTTCCGCTCTGCTCTGCATTGTCCACCGCTCCTGCGGTTTTCGCTCCGCTCTGACTTGCTCACTGTACCAGCAGTTCCTCTCTGCTCTGCCTTGTCCTCCGCTCCGGCGGTTTCTCTTTACTCTGCTTGTCTACTGCATCTGCGGCTCTGTACCTGTCTCCCAGTCTCTACTGGACCCTATCCAGCCTGCGCTCCAACCTGCTAGTACCTCCCGGTCTGCACTCCAGCCGTGCTTGCCAGTATCTCACTGTTTGCATACCAGACGTGCTTGCCAGTGCCCACCTGTCTGCATACCAGCCATGCTTGCCAGTGCCCACCTGTCTCCATACCAGCCGTGCTTGCCAGTGCCCACCTGTCTGCATACTCGCCGTGCTTGCCAGTGCCCACCTGTCTGCATACCAGCCGTACTTGCCAATACCCACCTGTCTGCATACCAGCCGTACTTGCCAATACTCACCTGCCTGTATGCCAGTCTAACCTGCCTGTTCCTGCATTCCCCGGTGTGGGTCAACAACTGTGACCGGGGTCTGACCTGCAGTCGCACCTGGTCCCTCTGCTCGGTTCCTCCTTGGTCCACGGAGTCGACTAAGCCGCCGTGCGACCTTGGTCGGATCGGGTTGATACTTAGTTACGCCCCTCCAGGCACTCCTCGGTTCATGGTACAGTGGGATCACTAATCACGCTCACGCCAGTCAGTCCGGGCGTGAGCATAACAGTCGTGTCACTCAGTGAGATCAGCGCAGTTCAGGGGCCCGCTCGCTGGAGCGAGTCATTCTCTACTCCTCAGCGTGTGCGGTCACCTCATGCCATCGCACACGCTGATGAAGAAATGTCGCACAGATGGATTACAGCATGGAACACTGGATTATTTAAACTGCACAGGCTTAAAATGTACAGGAGACATGGACGTGTGAATGAGGCCTAAGCCTTATATCACACAGCTGTGTGTAAGCCTTACATCACCAAGCACACCAAACTTCGGACAGAGTGTTGTAAACAATTTGTGTAGCAGAGAAGATAACTCCATTGTCACTTCACCCGTAGTTCAATGAACACATGCGGATTTACCTGCGTGATTAGAACTCAGAGTTTTGGAAGCAGCGAAAATACGCTGCGTCCAAAATACTGCTATAGCCTGATCGTGGGCACATAGCCTTAGGGTTTGGAAAATGTTAGGAATACGTTACCTGCTTGTCTGCATTGTGCCAACTCCAAGGCTACGTTCCCACGATGAGCTTTCGTTGAGTTTTTGACACTGCAGAATTTCTGCACCTATTATGTAAATTTTGTTTATTTATTCTTTGTGTTTTTATCATGTTTTTGACCCTGCGTTTTTGTCTCTTTTTGGTGTGTAGTGTTTTAAATAAAGCTGCTTTATTTTGTTACTTCCTGGTATTTGGCTTTGACAACACTTTATTGACATACTTAGGTGCAGATCACATGCATTTTTGATACGTTTCCACCGCTATAGCACAGTACAGACGCATGTGCATTTTTTACCTGCAGATTTTCCACTTCTAATGTAAGTGTATGGGAAGAAAACTCAGCGTACCTGCAAGTGAAATTGATATGCTGTGGATTTTAAACACGCACCGCAGGTCAGTTTACATTGAGTATACAGTGGGTACGGAAAGTATTCAAACCCCTTTAAATTTTTCACTCTTTGTTTCATTGCAGCCATTTGGTAAATTCTAAAAAGTTCATTTTTTTTCATTAAAGTACACTCTGCACCCCATCTTGACTGAAAAAAAACAGAAATGGAGAAATTTTTGCAAGTTTATTAAAAAAGAAAAACTAAAATATCACATGGTCATAAGTATTCATACCCTTTGCTCAGTGTTGAGTAGAAGCACCCTTTTAAGCTAGTACAGCCATGAGTCTTCTTGGGAATGATGCAACAAGTTTTTCACACCTGGATTTGGGGATCCTCTGCCATTCTTCCTTGCAGATCCTCTCCAGTTCCGTCAGGTTGGATGGTGAACGTTAGTGGACAGTAAATAGATTGCGACCCGCATAATAAATCATGTGGATAAGGGGTCTACAGGAAAATTAGAACCCCCATCACCACAAAGCCTACTCAAAACCAAATGTATACAAAATAGGAGAACAATTGAGTAGAATGGCATAAAAGACTTTATTACATATATAATTCATTAAGAATGAATACATCATATCAATAATTTACCACAAAAGTACAGATTGAGACATGCGGACATATTGTCCCCCTTATTTTGTTAATAAGGGCCTCTACGGAAAGTTTCTCCCAGGGATCATAGGAAGTGCACATGCTGAAAACAGAGGAATTGACACATGGTCAGACCCATACAAAATCACTGGTGTTTAGGAAAGGTCCACTCAATCACAGAACCACATTGCACCTCACTTACCCAATAATAGGAGGGCCCAGAAGTACGAGGGACCACACTGGGACAGGACACAGGTTAAGGGAAGCCTCTCGCCGGTGGTAGCACTTGGCTTTTTCAAGAGGCGTCTCTCCAGAGATGTTCAATTGGGTTTAGGTCAGGGCTCTGACTGGGCCTGTCAAGAATGGTCACAGAGTTGTTCTGAAGCCACTCCTTTGTTATTTTAGCTGTGTGCTTAGGGTCATTGTCTTGTTGGAAGGTGAACTTTCGGCCATGTCTGAGGTCCAGAGCACTCTGGAAGAGGATTTCATCCAGGATATCGCTGTACTTGGCCGCATTCATGTTTCCTTCAATTGCAACCAGGCGTCCTGTCCCTGCAGATGAAAAACACCCTGATAGCATGATGCTGCCACCACCATGTTTCACTGTTGGGATTGTATTGGGCAGGTGTTGAGTGGTGCCTGGTTTTCTCCACACATACCGCTTAGAATTATCACCAAAAAGTTCTATCTTCGTTTCATCAGACAAGAGAATCTTATTTTTCATAGTCTGAGAGTCCTTCATGTGTTTTTGAGCAAACTCTATGCGGGCTTTCATATGTCTTGCACTGAGGAGAGGCTTCCATCGGGCCACTCTGCCATAAAGGGCCGACTGGTGGAGGGCTGCAGTGATAGTTGACTTTGTGGAACTTTCCCCCATCTCCCTACTGCATCTCTGGAGCTCAGCCACAGTGATCTTGGGGTTCTTCTTTACCTCTCTCACCAAGGCTCTTCTCCCACGATTGCTCAGTTTGGCTGGATGGCCAGGTCTAGGAAGACTTCTGGTGGTCCCAAACTTCTTCCATTTAAGGATTATGGAGGCCACTGTGCTCTTAGGAACCTTGAGTAATGCAGAAATTCTTTTGAAAACTTGGCCAGATCTGTGCCTTGCCACAATTCTGTCTCTGAGCTACTTGGGCAGTTCCTTTGAGCGCATGATTCTCATTTGGTCTGGCATACACTGTGAGCTGTGAGGTCTGATATAGACAAGTGTGTGCCTTTCCAAATCAAGTCCTATCAGTTTAATTAAACACAGCTGGACTCAGGCTCGGACTGGCCTGGCGGGGTGCCGGGAAATTTCCCGGTGGGCCCCGGGCCCCTTGCAGAGGGAACAGGAGAATTAAAAAAAAAAAGAAGTGGTCGTGGGGTCTTTAAGGGCGCGCGCACGCACTTTCACCGACGCGATGCCCAGGAGTCCAGGACAGTAGTGGGAGGGGCCTGGGAGCAGGAGAGCAGGGGCTGCACTGCACTGCAGCGTCACACTCAGCAGACAGGGCCACACGTCTGCTAAAAGTGACGTCACAGCGCGCCCTGCACTGCAGTCTCCCGCATTAGGAGTGCGTCTGTAAACTGTATGGGCTGGAGACAAGCCAAGGTACTGTAATATTTGTGTGTGTTTGTATGAATTTTTATGTATATGCTGTCTGCATGTGTGTGTATATGCCTGTGTGTGTGCATATGCCTGTGTATGTATATGCCTGTGTGTGTATATGCCTGCATGTGTGTGTGTGTGTGTATATGCCTGTGTGTACAGTGTGTGTATATGCCTGTGTGTGTATATGCCTGTGTGTGTATATGCCTGTGTGTGTGTATATGCCTGTGTGTGTGCATATGCTTGTGTATGTATATGCCTGTGTGTGTATTTGCCTGCATGTGTGTGTGTATATGCCTGTGTGTGTATACGACTGTGTGTATATGCCTGTGTGTGTATATGCCTGTGTGTGTGCATATGCCTGTGTATGTATATGCCTGTGTGTGTATATGCCTGCATGTGTGCGTGTGTGTATATGCCTGTGTGTGTATATGCCTGCATGTGTGCGTGTGTGTATATGCCTGTGTATACAGTGTGTGTATATGCCTGTGTGTGTATATATGACTGTGTGTGTGTATATGCCTGTGTGTGTGTATGCCTGTGTGTGTATGCCTGTGTGTGTGTATATGCCTGTGTGTGTGTATGCCTGTGTGTGTGTATGCCTGTGTGTGTGTATATGCCTGTGTGTGTGTGTATGTATATGCCTGTGTGTGTGTATATGCCTGTGTGTGTACATTGTGTATGCCTGTGTGTATATGTGTCTTCACACGTGTGTGTATGCCTGTGTGTGTACATTGTGTATGCCTGTGTGTATATGTGTCTTCACACGTGTGTGTGTATGCCTGTGTGTGTACATTGTGTATGCCTGTGTGTATATGTGTCTTCACACGTGTGTGTGTGTGCTCTTCCCTGCGTGTCTGCATTTTTGTGTGTGATTGTCTGAGTGTGTCTGTGCATTTCTGTGTGTGCTTGCCTGTGTGTGTGTACGTGTCCCCATTTCTGTATGTGTATCTGCTTGTGTATATTAGGGCTCTTTCACATGTCCTGATATTTACGGGACTGGAGATATCCGTGTCCACCTGTGTGTCATCCAAGTGACACGTACCAGCTCTTGGGAATCAGTGTACAGTTAGCGCTGTTCCCAAGAGCCGGGTACTGAGCGCTGCCCTCATCATAGATCGCTGCAGGCGCTGTGATCAGCAGCAGCGGGGTCAATGATGAGAGTAGTAGTCTACTCCCACCGTGTCCAACTGTAAAAATAAGAATAAAATAAAAAAATCCTTATACTCACTTCTCCTAAGTGTCACCCGCTGTAATCCGTGCAAGCGCTCACGCCGAGGAGAATGACTCCTGCAGCGAGCTTGCTGCAGAGCTGCGCTTAGTGAATGACAGGGCACCCCTTGTTGAGCGCAGCTCCGGGGCCCACTCGCTGCAGGAGTCATTCTCCTCAGCGTGAGAGCTCGCACGGATTACAGCGGGTGACACTTAGTAGAGGTTAGTATAAGGATTTTTTTATTTTATTCTTTTTACAGTTGGACACGGCGGGAATAGAGTATTACTCTCATCATTGACCCTGCTGGTGCTGATCGCAGTGCCTGCAGGGATCTATGATGAGGGCAGCGCTCACCGCTCTTCCCAAGCATCGGGTGCTAACTGTCATCAATGTGCGGGACATTTTGCGGTCTGGACAGCAGGTAAAAAACAGACATGTCAGCGTGTTTTGCCCACGGACACCACATGGTCTGTGGAAAGTGGAAACACACTGACATATGCACATACGCATTCATGTGAATGGGTCTACGTGTCAGTGTCTCTGGTACGTGTGGAAACTGTCACCGCATGTACTGACGTGTGAAAGGGCCCTTAGTATGCATCTGTGTACGCTTGTATTCGTGTGTCTTTGTGCATGCCTGTGTGCTCTTCCTAAGATTTATTATATTTTGAGAGAGATGGGAGAGAAATTTTAGGAGACAGAATGGGGAGATGTGTGAAGAAACAGTATGGTGAACTAGGGGAGGGGTGGGAATGGGTGCGGGAACAGAATAGGGAAGGGATGTATGAGACAGTATGGAGAGTGGGGGAATAGTGTGAGGAGACAGTATGGAGGGAGAAAAGTGTGAGGTGACACAGCACAGAGACTAGGTAGTGTGGGGGAAGGTATAGAGATGCGACAGTATGGGGGGAACAGTATGCATAGGAGGGGTAGTGTGATGACTGGGCAGTATAGCGGGGACACCATATTTGAGGACAATGTGAAGAGGGGGCCCAGTATGGAAAGGAGAGGACAGTGTGTAGAACATGTACCATAAGAGGGGTAGAGTGTATGTCATGTTTTGTGCAGGGAGCATTGTAAGAGTTAGGTTTATTCAGGGGCTCAGTGTAGATATTTGTATTCAGGAGTATTATAATGACACTGTATCCTTAAGGGCATCGTGTGGGGATGTGCTGCTGAAGACCGGAGAAGATGGAAGTCTGCAGAGACGAACTGTGGATGAGAAAAGTCATCATGGAGTCTGGACAAGATGGAGACGAAAAGAGAGAGAACGACTCTAATCAGAGAAGACGTCTCAGGTACAGTGGTGGCCAAAAGTATTGGCACCCCTGCAATTCTGTCAGATAATACTCAGTTTCTTCCTGAAAATGATTGCAATCACAAATTCTTTGGTATTATTATCTTCATTTAATTTGCTTGCAAGGAAAAAACACAAAAGAAAATGAAGCAAAAATCAAATCATTGATCATTTCACACAAAACTCCAAAAATGGGCCAGACAAAAGTATTGGCACCCTCAGCCTAATACTTGGTTGCGCAACCTTTAGCCAAAATAACTGCGAACAACCGCTTCCGGGAACCATCAATGAGTTTCTTATAATGCTCTGCTGGAATTGTAGACCATTCTTCTTTGGCAAACTGCTCCAGGTCCCTGATATTTGAAGGGTGCCTTCTCCAAACTGCCATTTTGAGATCTCTCCACAGGTGTTCTATGGGATTCAGGTCTGGACTCATTGCTGGCCACCTTAGAAGTCTCCAGTGCTTTCTCTCAAACCATTTTATAGTGCTTTTGGAAGTGTGTTTTGGGTCATTGTCCTGCTGTAAGACCCATGACCTCTGAGGGAGACCCAGCTTTCTCACACTGGGCCCTACATTATGCTGCAAAATTTGTTGGTAGCCTTCAGACTTCATAATGCCATGCACACGGTCAAGCAGTCCAGTGCCAGAGGCAGCAAAGCAACCCCAAAACATCAGGGAACCTCCACCATGTTTGACTGTAGGGACCGTGTTCTTTTTTTTTCCTGTACACTGTATGTTGATGCTTTTTCCCAAAAAGCTCTACTTTTGTCTCATCTGACCAGAGAACATTCTTCCAAAACATTTTAGTCTTTCTCAGGTAAGTTTTGGCAAACTCCAGCCTGCCTTTTTTATGTCTCGGGGTAAGAAGTGGGGTCTTCCTGGGTATCCTACCTTACAGTCCCTTTTCATTCAGACGCCGACGGATAGTACGGGTTGACACTGTTGTACCCTCGGACTGCAGGGCAGCTTGAACTTGTTTGGATGTTAGTCGAGGTTCTTTATCCACCATCCGCACAATCTTGCGTTGAAATCTCTCTTCAATTTTTCTTTTCTGTCCACATCTAGGGAGGTTAGCCACAGTGCCATGGGCTTTAAACTTCTTGATGACACTGCGCACGGAAGACACAGGAACATTCAGATCTTTGGAGATGGACTTGTAGCCTTGAGATTGCACATGCTTCCTCACAATTTGGTTTCTCAAGTCCTCAGACAGTTCTTTGGTCTTCTTTCTTTTCTCCATGCTCAATGTGGTACACACAAGGACACAGGACAGAGGTTGAGTCAACTTTAATCCATGTTAACTGGCTGCAAGTGTGATTTAGTTATTGCCAACACCTGTTAGGTGCCACAGGTAAGTTACAGGTGCTGTTAATTACACGAATTAGAGAAGCATCACATTATTTTTCAAACAGTGCCAATACTTTTGTCCACCCCCTTTTTTAGGTTTGGTGTGGAATTGTATCCAATTTGGCTTTAGGACAATTCTTTTTGTGTTTTTTCATTGAAGACAAATTAAATGAGGAGAATAAGACCAAAGAATTTGTGATTGCAATCATTTTCAGGAAGAAACTGAGTATTATCTGACAGAATTGCAGGGGTGCCAATACTTTTGGTCACCACTGTAAGATACCTGGATGTAAATGTTCATTTGTGATCCTGCCTGTGTCTCATCAGTACTGTGGTTCCTGTATGGTCCGCAGTCTGATGATGACTGATAACTCCCAGTATCTCTATTGTTAATTACATACTGGGAGTTGTAGGTTTATGTGATACAAAGATATATCGGGCTGACCTGACATTACAATTGATGGTGGTTCAGATGATGTATTCATGTACTGATGTGTTTGTGCGCGTCTGCGTGTTTGTGCGCGTCTGCGTATCTGGAATAATATGTATTTTTGTAAGATGCGTGTATGTAACAGTGCATTGTGGTGTGTAATAACATTCATAAACTTGGGGCACCTTTACTAAATCTATTAGGACTCGCTCACATGTGTTAGGGAATTCCATTTGTCTTTCCACATTTAGGACCAGACAAGTGAAATTTGCTAACCTTGTCATAACCATAGGGTTGTACTTGTATGGAGCGGGTTCAGGAGCTGAGCCTGCTCCATACCAGGCAAATGTCGGCTGTGTTACATAGCCGGCGTCTGCCTGTAACAGCCGTGATCAGAGTTCGCCTTGATTGCTGCTATTCTGAGTATTTAAGTGCCCTTGTCAATCACTGACAGCGGCATTTAGATAGCACGATGGCCGGTGCATGCAGTCACCTGCTCCCTTTAGCCCTCTGTAACGCAGTTGCAGGTTGCTGATTGTTTGCCAGTAGTGCTGAGTGAGCATGGTTGGACAAGGTGTTATCTCAGCATGCTCGGGTGTTATCCAGGTATCTTGTAGTGCTCTGCTAATATGATCGAGTCCCCGGGGTAGCATGTTTTGCAGCGGTAGACAGAAGCAACACATGCGGTGATTACCTAACAAACAGGCAATTCCTGCATGTGTTGCGTTTGTCTACCACCGCAAAACACGTTACCACAGGGACTCGAGCATATTAGCAGAGCACTACATGATACCTGGATAACACCTGAGCATGCTGGGATCACACCTTATCTGACCACGCTCGCTCAGCACTAGTTGCCAGGTGCTGCTGCCATGTTAGTCATTCAATGAAGCTCAGCCTGAGGTTGGGCTCCATGGAAGTGTAACAATCAACGTTATTGCAGCACACTCACTTTGTAGTTAGTGTTGACTGTAATGTCTCCCTCCTTGCACCGACCTTATAACAGGAAGCGAGTGGCGGCAGGTAGAATAAAACGTAATTTTCTCCGTATAGCAAATGCTTTTCCATTAAGCCGTCTAACCAGGCTTTAAACCCTATTTACCTGCAGATTACCCCTATATCTGCAGATAAATAGCGTTTTTCAAGGTGACAAGTTACCATTAAAGGGACTCTGGCAGTACGGAATGACTGTTCGAACAAAGTCCTGCCGCTCAGTGCTTCACAGCGCGGCCAATCATGTGACTATAGTACATTATAGAAAAACATAAGTAATAAAACCGTTTATGGTGGGCTGTAGTGTGGGCCCCAGGCACCCCAGTCCAACCCTGGCTGGACTCCAATGAAGGAGTAGAACCATCTCAAGGAGGATCACAAGGAAATGGACAGCATGTGATTTAAATATGAGTGTCTGAGCAAAGGGTCTGAAAAAAATCAACTTTTTAGAATTTACCAAATGGCTGCAATGAAACAAAGAGTGAAACATTTAAAGGGGTCTGAATACTTTCCGTACCCACTGTAAAAGAAGCACATTTCTATAAATCCCATCCACTTTGCTGGATCTGTAAAATGCTGGGTTTTGTGCACATGTTAAGTATTAAGTATTTGCTGCATTTTTGTCTCATTTTGTCACAAAAACTGAAGCATTTGCTAGCACCAGCAAACTGAATGAGATTCATGAAGTCTCATGCACACGTTGCTTATTTTGTTCTTGCAGATTTGAAGCAGTTTCATATCTGTAGCATGTCAATTCGTTCAGCATTTTTCACGTATCCTAATAAATGGGCGGAAAAAAGTAGCAAAAAAGCATGTATTTTAGGCAGCGTTCACACATTGTGTATTTGCTGCTTTTTTTTACGCACCCGTATTTTCCTGCAGTTTTTACCTGCGTTTTTTTACGCAGGTAAAAAAAGCACCTCCATTCACACACTGCATTTTTTGCTGCTTTTTTTTACGCATGCGTTTTTTCTGCAGTTTACACTCATACTGTATTATGGCCACCGGTCACTGATTTAAAAAAAAATAGATCCAGTACTCACCTCTCCTGGTTCCAGCCGATGCTCCGGTCTCCTCAGCGTGCAGTGTGAAGCTCCGGACATCTCATAGCAGCGAGTGCCCTGTAATGACGTCATACGTCGAGTAAAATGATGGGAATGGAATCGTCTTCTGACGCTACCTCCTCCATCATCATTGCTCGCACTGGGCCCCCTCCGGCTGTCAGTGTGAGCAATGATGATGGAGGTGGAAGCATCAGAAGATGTTTCCAATCCCATCATTGTGTGCGGGCGAGCGGCCGGGCAGTGCGGGTGCTAACGGGAAGAAGCAGGGCCCGCTGCAGTGAGGCTCACGGGTCCCATAACAGTGGAGTGGCCTGCCGCCATTGGCGGTACACCACTGCATATATGCACACATATATATATACACACACACAGGTACACATGTACACACATATGCATACGCACATATACACACACATTACACATGGACTTACCCTCTCTGCAGATGATTCCACATGATGCATTTCTCTGATGCAGCCTCCCATCTCCCAGGGCCCGACTGCAGAGTGTTCTTGCAAATTGCAGGGCTGAAGGCAAGAGGGGGAGAGCAGAGCAGGGGAGGCAGAGAGAAAGAGAGCACAGGGTAGGCAGGGAGAGAGAGCACAGGGTAGGCAGGGAGAGAGAGCA
The DNA here is from genome assembly GCF_046119375.1 of Phyllobates terribilis. Lineage (NCBI taxonomy): Eukaryota > Metazoa > Chordata > Amphibia > Anura > Dendrobatidae > Phyllobates > Phyllobates terribilis. The sequence continues at coordinate 199,061,666 of NW_027362762.1, read as the reverse complement.
CAGGGTAGGCAGGGAGAGAGAGCACGGGAGGCAGGGAGAGAGAGCACAGGGGAGGCAGGGAGAGAGAGCACAGGGGAGGCAGAGAGAGAGAACAGGGGAGGCAGGGAGAAGGGGCCATGCTGGGAGCAGCCGCTCTACTGGAGCTACTGGCCGGAGCTGGTGGGCGGAGCCTCATCTCCTGCACCTACAGACACTGTGGCATCATCCCACCGCTTCCAGCATTTGCCGGTGAACCGATCAGCTGACTGTCAGCTGACCGGCTCGTATACCGATCAACTCACTAGACCAATCAGCTGATTTACAAGCCGGTCAGCTGACAGTCAGCTGATCGGTTCACCAGCAAATGCTGGAAGCGGCGGGACCGGACCGGACTCCTCTCCCATCCATCGGATAGGTGAATATCCATAGTTTCTCCTGCACCTCCGTAAAAAGCGCTGGAATTGCGCAATGTGTGAACACCGCTGCGTAATTCCATCGCTTATAATGGGCACAATATGTGAGAAGGCGCAGGCCGCGGTGCGTAAAGAATTGACATGTCAATTCTTTACGCAGCTGCGCTTTCGCGCTGCGTAAAATCACACAGTGTCTGAACGGCAAAGTGAATTTCCCATTCATTTTGCTGGCAGACACAAGGCACATTGGCTATTTTGAAAAAGCGCGTTCAAAAAAGCGTGCAAAAATATGCAATGTGTGAACGCAGCCTTATACTGCGTTTTTCCTGCCAACATTTTAGTATTTGCAGCAAAAATGTCTGTAGCAAATACTTGGTGGAGTAGGGATAAAGCTATGGGGCTCTTTTTCAGAGGTCTCACCCCCTGCAACAGTGAACGTTACACAACTACCTGTACGAGGCCGTACAACCTCATTCATATAGTTCAGCTGTGTGCATGACCACTTTATTACATTTATCAATATGTTCATTAATAAAATAGGACATTTATGCTCTTTCCCAGTTTCAGCTAAGAAACACTACAGAATATTTGTGAATAAATGAAAAAATATGGACATCATAAAGGGTTGTCCTCTGCTTGCGACACTTTATGTGCCAGAAAAAAACACCGCTCTGGCAGACCCGGCACATCTTTGCATTGCATGCATTATTCTCTGGTAATATCTGAAAATCTTGGATTAAGGAAGCCGGACACTAGGTGGTTTGCTAATCGCCGCACCCCTTTTTTTAACAACAGGTTGACTTCTTGTGACGACCCCTTTAAGGGTTACTAAAGTATGGAGCAAGTCGTTTATTGGTGCTTCTTATAAAAATTAGGGGGCCTCTACTACACAAATGGCACATTTTTGGAAGCTTAACTTCTTTTTCAAAAAGTTGGTGTCGAAAAAGTGTGTTGGGGTTCTCAACACCATTCTTTTTAATGTAATTTTGCTTTCAATCTGGTTTAATTGCATAGATAAATGTGCTCCATAATTTCCGGTTACATAGAAGACAAAACCAACTGCTGTGTGGCCTAGGCACCTGACGTCAGTATGGGAGAAAGTGCTGTAGGATGGGACCTACAGTGGCTCAATACATTCATCTCAAGATCAGCCCAGATGAAGTTTCATAATGGCAATGTGAAGAATTAGGGAACTACATCATATTTTGCACTTTTTTTTTTCACTTTTTTGATGTTTTTCTCTATTAAACACAGATGTGGTCAGTTATTAGTCCATGTAGGAAGCAAATGTTTGGTTTTATGACTTAGTGATAGATGTGATAGTTTTATGATATCACTTGGGAGTCAGGTTCTAACGAATGCAAGAATTAAAGCAATAATGCACAAAACATTTTCATTCAGTGTTAAATGGTCAAAGCTTTATTTATAATGACATGACCACACTGAAAATGGCAAACCCCTGACTCACGAAGAGTCATCCTTGATCACTCGGGACAGGAAAACATCCTGTGGAGGAAACCTCTAGGGAACCATGGCTGGAGGCCTGCCCTTCCCTTAGGCTTAGAAGGTTAATGCCAATATGTGACTTTGAATAATAAGAACAGAATATGTACATTTTATCAGATTTACCATGATCATGTAAAAACAGATTATAGGAAGAATAGTCATATAGGTTACAATAGATAAACAGTTATACAATATTAGACAAAGTAAGGGCAAATTTGGCCTTTTTGGCCCATCTAGAGTTAGATCTAAAAATATTTGGACAGAGACCGCATCTTAGTTATTTGGTCTCTGCATGCCACTATTTTTTATTTAAAATGAAACAACTGAGATGCAATTGAAGTGTAGATTTCCAGGTTTAATTTACAGGATTGAACAAAATATCCTGTGAAACATTTAGGAATTGTAACCATTTTTCTACAAAGCCTCATTTCAGGGGCTGAAAAAGTAATTGGACAGATTAACTTTACCATAAATAAAATGTTAATCTTTAGTACTTTGTAGAGAATCGTTTGCTGGCAATGACTGCCCGAGGTTAAGAAACCATGGACGTCACCAACTGTTGGGTTTCCTCCTTTGTGATGCTTTGTCAGGCCTTTACCGCAACTGATTGCAGTTGTTGCTTGTTTGTGGGTCTTTCTGCCTTTAGTTTTATGTTAAGCATGTGAAATGCATGCTCGATAGGGTTGAGATCTGATGACTGACTCAACCATTGTAGAATATTCCAATCCTTAAAAAACTCCTGGGTTGCTTTCGCAGTATGTTTTGGGTCATTGTCCATCTTTACTGTGAAGTGCCATCCAATCAACCTTGCTGCATTTGGTTGAATCTGAGCAGAAAGTATCACCCTGTACACTCCAGAATTCATCCGGCTGCTCCTATTTTCAGTCACTTCATCAATAGACACTAGTAACCCAGGGCTATTGGAAGCCATGCATGCCCATGTCATCACACTGCATCCACCATGTTTTACAGAGGATGTGGTGCGCTCTGGATCATGAACTGCTCCAAACCTTCTCTGTACTTTTTTCTTCCCATCATTCTGGTACAGGTTGATCTTAGTTTCATCTGTCCAAAGAATGCTTATCCAGAGCTGGGTTGACTTCTTTAGATGTTTTTTGGCAAAGTCTAATCTGACTTTTCTATTTTTAAGGCTGATTAATGGTTTGCACATTGTGGTGAACCCTCAGTATTTGCTCTCATGAAGTCTTCTCTTTATGGTAGACTTAGATACTGAAACACCTACTTCCTGGTGAGTGTTCTTCACTTGGGTGCATGTTGTGAAGGGGTTTTTCCTTCACTATGGAAAGGATTCTGTGATCATCCACCGCTATTGTTTTCCATGTACGTCCAGGCGTTTTTGAGTTCCCAAGCTCACCAGTGCAATATTTTTTGCAGAATGTACCAAACTATTGATTTGGCCACTCCTAACATTTCTGCTATCTCTCTCATAGATTTCTTCTTTTTCTCCAGCCTAATGATGGTCTGTTTCTCTTCCATTGAGAGCTCCTTTGACCGCACGTTGTAGGTTCACAGCAACAGTTTCCAAATGCGAATGCTACACCTAGAATCAGCTCCAGACCTTTTACCTGCTTTATTGATGATGGCTTAACAAGGGAATAGCCCATGCTGTCCAATAAAGAACTTTTAAGATAATTGTCCCATTACTTTTGGTCCCTTTAAAAGAGGCAGCTACATATTAAAGAGCTGTAATTCCTAAACCCTTACTCCAATTAGGATGTGAATGCCCTCAAATTAAAGCTAAGAGTCTGCACTTTAAGTCCATATTGATTATATCACTGTATCTTGAATAAGTTTTGGTAAACAGCTAAAATGCCAAAACTTGTGTAACGGTCTAAATATTTCTGGAGCTAACTGTACCTCCTTCTGTTTAACGATTCATCTGCTAACATGAGTTTGTCTACACTCTTGGCTATATGGCTTCTGGTCTATCCTGATACATACATACATTCTACCAGAGCGAGAAAAAAAAATGAATGCACACTGAAGTTATTCGCATGTATCTGTTTTTCACTGATCATTTTTTACTGATGCAAAATTGCATTAGGTCATGTGAATGTAGCACAAATCTCATCCTTGTTAACAGGCAAGGTGAGGAAGACCCGAAATAAGATACTCATGGATAAAAGGGCTTTAATTACAATCTCACATTTTAGTTTGCAACAGTGAGTGATGTTGAGGAAGTAAGTAATAATGAGAAAGAATACAATGAGATAATTTCATCAATTACATCTATTTTCCTGAATGGAAATCACACACATATATATATATATATATATATATATATATATATATATATATATATATATATATATATATATATATATATATATATATATACATACAGTGCTGGCCAAAAGTATTGGCACCCCTGCAATTCTGTCAGATAATACTCAGTTTCTTCCTGAAAATGATTGCAATCACAAATTCTTTGGTATTATTCTCTTCATTTAATTTGCTTGCAAGGAAAAAACACAAAAGAAAATGAAGCAAAAATCAAATCATTGATCATTTCACACAAAACTCCAAAAAAGGGCCGGACAAAAGTATTGGCACCCTCAGCCTAATACTTGGTTGCACAACCTTTAGCCAAAATAACTGCGAACAACCTCTTCCGGTAACCATCAATAAGTTTCTTACAATGCTCTGCTGGAATTGTAGACCATTCTTCTTTGGCAAACTGCTCCAGGTCCCTGATATTTGAAGGGTGCCTTCTCCAAACTGCCATTTTGAGATCTTTCCACAGGTGTTCTATGTGATTCAGGTCTGGACTCATTGCTGGCCACCTTAGAAGTCTCCAGTGCTTTCTCTAAAACCATTTTATAGTGCTTTTGGAAGTGTGTTTTGGGTCATTGTCCTGCTGGAAGACCCATGACCTCTGAGGGAGACCCAGCTTTCTCACACTGGGCCCTACATTATGCTGCAAAACTTGTTGGTAGTCTTCAGACTTCATAATGCCATGCACACGGTCAAGCAGTCCAGTGCCAGAGGCAGCAAAGCAACCCCAAAACATCAGGGAACCTCCGCCATGTTTGACTGTAGGGACCGTGTTCTTTTCTTTGAATGCCTCTTTTTTTTTCCTGTGCACTCTATGTTGATGTTTTTTCCCAAAAAGCTCTACTTTTGTCTCATCTGACCAGAGAACTTTCTTCCAAAACATTTTAGGCTTTCTCGGGTGAGTTTTGGCAAACTCCAGCCTGGCTTTTTTATGTCTCGGGGTAAGAAGTGGGGTCTTCCTGGGTATCCTACCATACAGTCCGTTTTCATTCAGACGCCGACGGTTAGTACGGGTTGACACTGTTGTACCCTCGGACTACAGGGCAGCTTGAACTTGTTTGGATGTTAGTCGAGGTTCTTTATCCACCATTCGCACAATCTTGCGTTGAAATCTCTCATCAATTTTTCTTTTCCGTTCACATCTAGGGAGGTTAGCCACAGTGCCATGGGCTTTAAACTTCTTGATGACACTGCGCACGGAAGACACAGGAACATTCAGGTCTGTGGAGATGGACTTGTAGCCTTGAGATTGCTCATGCTTCCTCACAATTTGGTTTCTCAAGTCCTCAGACAGTTCTTTGGTCTTCTTTCTTTTCTCCATGCTCAATGTGGTACACACAAGGACACAGGACAGAGGTTGAGTCAACTTTAATCCATGTTAACTGGCTGCAAGTGTGATTTAGTTATTGCCAACACCTGTTAGGTGCCACAGGTAAGTTACAGGTGCTGTTAATTACACGAATTAGAGAAGCATCACATGATTTTTCAAAGGGTGCCAATACTTTTGTCCACCCCCTTTTTTAAGTTTGGTGTGGAATTATATCCAATTTGGCTTTAGGACAATTCTTTTTGTGTTTTTTTCATTGAAGACAAATTAAATGAAGAGAATAATACCAAAGAATTTGTGATTGCAATCATTTTCAGGAAGAAACTGAGTATTATCTGACAGAATTGCAGGGGTGCCAATACTTTTGGCCACCACTGTATATATATATATATATATATATATATATATATATATATATATATATATATATAGATATATAGATATATAGGTATAGATATACATACACTGCTCAAAAAAATAAAGGGAACACTTACACAACAGAATATAACTCCAAGTACATCAAACTTCTGTGAAATCAAACTGTCCACTTAGGAAGCAACACTGATTGACAATCAATTACACATGCTGTTATGCAAATGGAATAGACAATAGATGGAAATTATTGGCAACTATCAAGACACCCTCAATAAAGGAGTGGTTCTGTAGGTGGGGACCACAGACCTCATCTCAGTATCAATGCTTTCTGGCTGATGTTATGGTCACTTTTGAATGTTGGTTGTGCTTTCACACTCGTGGTAGCATGAGACGGACTCTACAATCCACAGAAGTTGCTCAGGTAGTGCAGCTCATCCAGGATGGCACATCAATGCGAGCTGTAGCAAGAAGGTTTGCTGTGTCTGTCAGCGTAGTGTCCAGAGGCTGGAGGTGCTACCAGGAGACAGGACAGTACACCAGGAGACGTGGAGGGGGCCATAGGAAGGCAACAATCCAGCAGCAGGACCGCTACCTTCGCCTTTGTGCAAGGAGGAACAGGAGGAGCACTGCCAGAGCCCTGCAAAATGACCTCCAGCAGTCCACAAATGTGCATGTGTCTGCACAAACGGTTAGAAACCGACTCCATGAGGGTGGTATGAGGGCCCAACGTCCACAGATGGGGGTTGTGCTCATAGCCAAACACCGTGCAGGACGCTTGGCATTTGCCAAAGAACACCAGAATTGGCAAAGTTGCCACTGGCGCCCTGTGCTGTTCACAGATGAAAGCAGGTTCACACTGAGCACATGTGACAGAGTCTGGAGACGCCGTGGAGAGCGATCTGCTGCCTGCAACATCCTTCAGCATGACCGGTTTGGCAGTGGATCAGGAATGGTGTGGGGTGGCATTTATTTGGAGGGCCGCACAGCCCTCCATGTGCTCGCCAGATGTAGCCTGACTGCCATTAGGTACCGAGATGAGATTCTCAGACCCCTTGTGAGACCATATGCTGGTGCGGTTGGCCCTGGGTTCCTCCTAATGCAGGACAATGCCAGACCTCATGTGGCTGGAGTGTGTCAGCAGTTCCTGCAAGATGAAGGCATTGTAGCTATGGAGTGGCCCGCCCGTTACCCACACCTGAATCCGATTGAGCACATCTGGGACATCATGTCATGTTGCACCACAGACTGTCCAGGAGTTGGCAGATGCTTTAGTCCAGGTCTGGGAGGAGATCCCACAGGAGACCATCCGCAACCTCATCAGGAGCATGCCCAGATGTTGTAGGGAGGTCATACAGGCACGTGGAGGCCACACACAATACTGAGCCTCATTTTGACTTGTTTTAAGGACATTACATCAAAGTTGGATCAGCCTGTAGTGTGTTTTTCCACTTTAATTTTGGGGGTGACTCCAAATCCAGGCCTCCATTGGTTAATAAATTTGATTTCCATTGATGATTTTTGTGTGATTTTGTTGTCAGCACATTCAACTTAGTACAGAACAAAGTATTCAATGAGAATATTTCATTCATTCAGATCTAGGATGTGTTATTTGAGTGTTCCCTTTATTTTTTTGAGCAGTGCATATACACATACAGTGGGGGAAATAAGTATTTGATCCCTTGCTGTTTTGTAAGTTTGCCCACTGACAAAGACATCAACAGTCTATAATTTTAAGGGTATGTTATTTTAACATTGAGAGATAGAATATCCCCAAAAAATTCAAGAAAATCACATTGTATAAATTAGCTAAATTTATTTGCATTTTGCAGTGAGAAATAAGTATTTGATCCCCTACAAACCATTATGAGTTCTGGCTCCTACAGACCAGTTAGACGCTCTAAATCAACTTGTTACCTGCATTAAAGACAGCTGTTTTACAAAGTCACCTGTATAAAAGACTCCTGTCCACAGACTCAATTAATCAGTCAGACTCTAACCTCTACAACATGGGCAAGACCAAAGAGCTTTCTAAGGATGTCAGGGACAAGATCATAGACCTGCACAAAGCTGGAATGGGCTACAAAACCATAAGTAAGACGCGAGGTGAGAAGGAGACAACTGTTGGTGCAATAGTAAGAAAATGAAAGAAATACAAAATGACTGTCTTTCGACATCGATCTGGGGCACCATGCAAAATCTCACCCAGTGGGGTATCCTTGATCATGAGGAAGGTGAGAGATTAGCCTAAAACTACACGAGGGGAACTTGTTAATAATCTCAAGGAAGCTGGGACCACAGTCACCAAGAAAACCATTAGTAACACATTACGCCTTAAAGGTTTAAAATCCTGTAGTGCCCGCAAGGTCCCCCTTCTCAAGAAGGCACATATGCAGGCCCATCTGAAATTTGCCAATGAACACCTGGATGATTCTGTGAGTTATTGGGAGAAGATGCTGTGATCAGATGAGTCAAAAATTGAGCTCTTTGGCATTAATTCAACTCGCCGTGTTTGGAGGAAGAAGGATGAGTACAGCTCTTAAGAACATCGTCCCAACCGTGAAGCATGGTAGGGGAAACATTATACTTTGGGGGTGCTTTTCTGCAAAGGGGAAATGACGACTGCACTGTACCGAAGGGAAGATGGATGGGGTCATGTATCACGAGATTTTGGCAAACAACCTCCTTCCCTCAGTAAGAGCATTGAAGATGGGTCGTGGCTGGGTCTTACAGCAAGACAATGACCCAAAACATACAGCCAAGGCAACAAAGAGTGGCTCAAAAAGAAGCACAGTAAGGTCATGGAGTGGCCTAGCCAGTCTCCAGACCTTAATCCCATAGAAAACTTATGTAACATCCCTGGCGGCGTGCTGGCATGGCTTACCACCTCCCACCATGCAAGACCGCCATCTTACCTATCAGTCCATGCTGCACACTTTGCTCCAGTACCTGCTGTGTGCATGTCTCTTGTCTGATTGCTTAGGGCGGCGGCGTTGTTACTGCCTGATTCTTAAACTTACAGTGTACGCTGTCCTAATGCCTCCCCAGCCTATTGCTGTGGGTCATTGGATATTTAAACCCCCTCCACCCAGTAGGAGGTGCCTGAGCAACACTTTCCTTCAGTGTGTTCTGTGCAACTGAGTTGCCAGGTCCTGTCCTGTATCTTGTCTGTTTCTGCCACCCTGGGGGGCTGTATACCCAGGCCCGTTACCTGTATCTGTGACTTCTAGTCTGTTTCCGCTACCCTGGGGGCTGAGTTCCCAGGCTCGTTCCTGTATCTTGTTCTTGGTTTAGTTCCTGTCTAAACAGTGTCTTAGCCCGTTACTTGTTTGTCTCTATGTTTGTATCTTCCCTTTTGATGCAGTGTCTTAACCTGCACCTAACTCCAACTCGTTGTCTCTGTACTTCTGTTTATGAGTTTAGTGTCCACTCACTACTTCATTGTAAGTACCTTGTGTGTATCTGGTTCTGCTTGTTCACCGCACCTGCGGGTTTTGCTCTGCTCTGCTTGTCTACCGCTCCTGCGGGTTTTGCTCTGCTCTGCTCATCTCCCGCACCTCTCAGTCTGTACTGGTCCCTATCCTGCCTTCGTTCCTACCTGCCAGTACCCACCTGTCTGCTTACCAGCCATGCCTGCCAGTACCCACCTGTCTGCATACCAGCCGTGCATGCCAGTACCCACCTGTCAGTATGCCAGCCTAACCTGCCTGCTCCTGCATTCCCCGGTGTGGGTCAACAGCTGTGACCGGGGTCTGACCTGGAGTAGCACCTGGTCCCTCTGCTCGGTTCCTCCCTGGTTCAAGGAGTTGATTAAGCCGCGGTGCGACCTTGGTCGGACCGAGTTGATACTTAATCACGCCCCTCCAGGCACTCCTCGGTTCATGGTCCAGTGGGATCACTAACCACGCTCATGCCAGTCAGTCCGGGCGTGTGTGTAACAGTTTGCTCAGGCCATGGTCCCCGTTGAGCCCCACGGCCCTTCGCTCTCGGAGACATTTGAATTAATGTCTGGCGAATACGTGCACCAAGGAAAAAAATTTTCTCAAGCTGAGGTCCAGGCAATTTACGCACCAGCCCAAATGGAGCTATCAGCACTCGTTCCTGCGGATCCACCACGGTACTATGGGGATCCAAACAAAGCCGTGTGTTTGTGGAGCAATGTATGCTGCATTTCAAATTCTATGCTCACTATTTTCCCACTGATCGGGTTAAAGTAGCATTTATGATGTCCTACTTAGCGGCTGATGACTTGAATTGGATCACCCCCCTATGGGAAGCATGGGATCCTATCATCTCTGACCTGCAGGGCCTTCCTGGTGGCCTTTCTAATGGTCTTCGATGACCCTGACCCTGAGGCTTCTGCTAAAGCTTCCCTTCCCAATATCCTGGAGCAGTCCCGATGGGTGATGCGTGTAGGTAGCCCACCAGCTCTCCAGCCTGAAGAGACTGCTGCCCACACAGAATCCACACAGGATGACAATGCTCCACAGAATACTTCTCTTCCCAACCTCAAGAGGCAGTCCAGACGTGCCGTGCAAGGTGTAGAGGTAAACCGTCACGCCAGGTTCTGTCCTCCCAAAGACCTCCTGTTCCCCAGCCTGTAGAGGCAGCTACCCGCACAGAATCCATGAAGGATGACCATGTTCGTCAGGCAAAGCAGAAGCCGGAACTCGGTCACAAAATCGGATTGCGGTCCCGCTGCGGTTGTTTGGGACACCCTGACGGTCTTTGTCCAGCGAAGGTTGGAGAATCCCAAGACATTAGGCCTGTAGGAGAGGCTGCCCTTGGCGTTAGTGTTTCCTCTCCACAGATGACTGTGACTGTCTCCGTGGCAAGTGAAGGCCTCGGATTAACTGGAAGTTTCGGGCGTAGAGTCTTGAAGAGTCGGTGTCTGATTCCCCTCCGACAACTCCAGAATCCGGTTTGGGCATTGTCAGTGGAAGGACGAGCCCTACTCAGAAACAGTCAAAATATGTCTGTACAAATTAAGCTCCAGATTGGAGCATTACACATGAAGAAGTTCACATTCCAGGTGCTGTCTGGTTTACCCACAGGTCGTCCAGAACCGAGAGATCTAGTGCCCGCTCAGGTCTGGAGATCCTGCATGGTGTTTCCTGGGGGACTGCTGAGGTACAAGAAGTGTCCAGTCCCCATATCTTCAGGACAGTCAGCAGTGTCTTCTTCTTCACCAGATCTGCTAGTCGCTGACTCGCTGTGCGCTGAAGTCTCCGAAGGAAGGGAAGCGGAGGCATTGTCCCCACACAGTCTCGACGATTGTACCAATGATCTGGCTTCAGGTACCGCCCCGCCTCGCAGACGTGTCATCTCAGAAACCAGACTGAAGTTGGTCCCTAAGCAAGGATCCTCCATCTCTAATAAATCTGGCAATAACTCCATCAAGGCGGTGGCTACCTCCAAGTCTCTGCACCCCTCCAACCAGGCGGAGGAATTCCAGTTGTCTCCTGAATCCTCCGGGGTGCTACCTGATAACAAATGGAGAAAGACTTTTCTGCACCCTGTACCTGGTACTTCGCCCACTTCATCCAGTAAGCTTGGCAAAGTGTACGAACAGGCGGTGGTTACCACCGAGTCTCTGCACCCCTCCAACCCGGTGGAGGAACTCCAGTTGTCCCGTGAATCCTTTGGGGTGCTACCCTATATTAACAAATGGATAGAGACTTTCCTGTTTCCTGTTCCTGGTACTTCACTCACTTCATCTGTTGCTGAGGATAGCTCAATGGGAGGAAGCATCCTAGTCACCAAGATGGTGAGACCAGTTTCGTTCCCTCTAGTGGACAGAAGAGGTAATCTTCTTGAAGAGAAGGATTGGCCTCCAAATTCTCTGCAGAAAATGCTTGCTGGCTTGAAGAAGGGGGGGGGTACTGTAACATCCCTGGGGGTGTGCTGGCATGGCTTACCACCTCCCACCTTGCAAGACCGCCATCTTACCTATCAGTCCATGCTGCACACTTTGCTCAAGTACCAGCTGTGTGCATGTCTCTTATCTGATTGCTTAGGGCGGCGGCGCTGTTACTGCCTGATTCTTAAACTTACAATGTGCGCAGTCCTAATGCCTCCCCAGCCTATTGCTGTGAGTCACTGGATACTTAAACCCCCTCCACCCAGTAGGAGGTGCCTGAGCAACACTTTCCTTCAGTGTGGTCTGTGCAACTGAGTTGCCAGGTCCTGTCCTGTATCTTGTCTGTTTCCGCCACCCTGGGGGCTGTATACCCAGGCCTGTTACCTGTATCTGTGACTTCTAGTCTGTTCCGCCACCCTGGGGGCTGTATACCCAGGCCCGTTACCTATATCTGTGACTTCTAGTCTGTTTCCGCCACCCTGGGGGCTGAGTTCCCAGACCCGTTACCTATATCTGTGACTTCTAGTCTGTTTCCGCCACCCTGGGGGCTGAGTTCCCAGGCTCGTTCCTGTATCTTGTCCTTGGTTCAGTTCCTGTCTGAACAGTGTTTTAGCCCGTTACTTGTTTGTCTCTATGTTTGTATCTTCCCTTTTGCTGCAGTGTCTGAACCTGCACCTAACTCCCAACTCGTTGTCTCTGTACTTCTGTTTGTGAGTTTAGTGTCCACTCGCTACTTCATTGTAAGTACCTTCTGTGTATCTGGTCTGCTTGTCTACCGCACCTGCGGGTTTTGCTCTGCTCTGCCCATCTACCGCACCTGCGGGTTTTGCTCTGCTCTGCTTGTCTACCGCACCTGCGGGTTTTATTCCGCTCTGCTTGTCTACCGCACCTGCAGGTTTTGCTCTGCTCTGCTTGTCTACCGCACCTGTGGGTTTTGCTCTGATCTGCTTGTCTACCGCACATGCGGGTTTTGCTCTGCTCTGCTTGTCTACCGCACCTGCGGGTTTTGCTCTACTCTGCTTGTCTACCGCACCTGCGGGTTTTGCTCTGCTCTGCTTGTCTACCGCACCTGCGGGTTTTCTCTGCTTGTCTACCACACCTGCTGGTTTTGCTCTGCTCTGCTTGTCTACCGCACCTGTGGATTTTGCTCTGCTATGCTTGTCTACAGCACCTGCGGGTTTTGCTCTGCTCTGCTTGTCTACCGCATCTGCGGGTTTTCTCTGCTTGTCTACCGCACCTGCGGGTTTTGCTCTGCTCTGCTTGTCTACCGCACCTGCGGGTTTTTCTCTGCTCTGCTTGTCTACTGCACCTGCTGGTTTTGCTCTGCTCTGCTTTTCTACCGCACCTGCGGGTTTTGCTCTGCTCTGCTTGTCTACCGCTCCTGCGGGTTTTGCTCTGCTCATCTCCCGCACCAGCGGCTCTGTTCCTGTATCCCAGTCTGTACTGGTCCCTATCCTGCTTGTGTTCCTACCTGCCAGTACCCACCTGTCTGCATACCAGCCGTGCCTGCCAGTACCCACCTGTCAGTATGCCAGCCTAACCTGCCTGTTCCTGCATTCTCCTGTGTGGGTCAACAGCTGTGACCGGGGTCTGACCTGGAGTAGCACCTGTTCCCTCTGCTTGGTTCCTCCCTCGTTCATGGAGTCGATTGAGCCGCCGTGCGACCTTGGTTGGTCCGAGTTGATACTTAGTCACGCCCCTCCAGGCACTCCTTGGTTCATGGTCCAGTGGGATCACTAACCACACTCACGCCAGTCAGTCCAGGCATGTGCGTAACAACTTATGAAGGGAGCTGAAGCTCCGAGTTGCCAAGCGACAGCCTCAATATCTTAATGATTTAGAGATCATCTGCAAAGAGGAGTGGACCAAAATTCCTCCTGACATGTGCGCAAACCTCAACATCAACTAAAAAAACGTCTGACTGCTGTGCTTGCCAACAAGGGTTTTGCCACCAAGTATTAAGCGTTGTTTGCCAGAGGGTTGAAATACTTATTTCTCACTGCAAAATACAAATACATTTATCTAATTTATACAATGTGATTTTTTTGGTTTTCTTTTTCGATATTCTATCTCTCAATGTTAAAATTAACCTACCCTTAAAATTATAGACTGTTCATGTCTTTGTCAGTGGTGTAAGGCGGCGGTGTTCACACCGGGCAGTAACTGAGGCAGTGACCCAAGCAAGTTCAACATAAGCAGCTTTTATTCAGCAGACTCACGGGTAAACAGAAAAGTCCTCCGATTCGCAGCCGGCTTAACACAAGTCCATAACAACAGCCGCGCTGGGCCGCTCAGAGACTGACGGGTGCAGAGCCTTCCTAGGCGTGGGTTCAGCTACAGGTCCGCCAAGCTTTACTGCTATGCTCCTAGCAGGTCCCAACACTGAACAACCTAATCCTTTATGCAGGGACCTGTGGCAAGAGCCACTGGAAAACCCGGGTTGAAGGGAGGAGGCCGCCCCACTGCATTCCTGTAGCCTCCTCCAAGAAATGAAGGCCCTGCCGGGTTTTACTTAATCTGGCTTAGCCAGATAGCCTGACCAGATCAATGCTCACCTTCATTACTGCATTGCAGCTGTGTCTGTGAATGCCATGCACACCAACGGGTTTAATAGGTCTCTATACACATTCTGGGGGATATATAACGTCCCTCGTACACGATCCCAGTCACTGCCTCACATATCCCCCCCCTGTTCAAACTTGTGGGGTTGAACATTTGTCACCATACAGGGTGCCCGGGACAGGGCATCCGCGTTTGCCTGCAACTTCCCAGCGCGATGTTCTACAGAGAAACTGAAATTTTGCAGTGACAGAAACCACCTGGTGACTCGCGCATTCCTCTCCTTGGCGTTCCTCATCCATACCAAAGGTGAGTGGTCCGTCACCAAGTGGAACTGACGCTCGAGCAAATAATAACGTAGCGATTCCAAGGCACACTTAATAGCCAAACACTCTTTCTCTACCACGCTATAGTTTTTTTCCACCGGGGTAAGCTTTCTACTCAAGTAGGTGACTGGGTGCTCTTCACCATTCACTTTTTGTGACAATACCGCCCCTAGGCCTACCTCTGAAGCATCTGTCTGTACAATGAAGGTTTCCTTGATGTTGGGGCTGATGAGGACTGGCTGTTCACACAGGGCCAACTTCATGGACTGAAAAGCTTCTTCTGCCTGAGGGTTCCACTGAACCATTACCGATTTTTTTTCCTTTCAAGAGATCGGTCAGGGACACAGTTCTCCCAGCAAAATTAGGTATAAACCGGCGGTAATACCCAAGGAATGCCCTCAACTGTTTTGTACTTGACGGTTAAGGCCAGTTTTTAATATTAATTTTTATTGCACTTTTTTTGGGTTTGCCGTTAACCCCATGGCTCTAAGAGAATCCAGCACCGCTTGTACCTGGGATAGGTGCGTATGCCAGTCGGTGCTAAAGATGATGATATCATCTAGATACGCGGACGCGTACTTCTGATAGGGCTTGAGCACTATGTCCATCAGCCTCTGGAATGTCGCCGGGGCCCCATGTAACCCAAAAGGTAAGACCACATAGTAATATAGACCCTCCGGAGTTATGAAGGCGGTCTTTTCCTTCGCTGATTTCGTGAGGTACCTGCCAGTAACCGTTGGTGAGATCGAGCGTGGTAAACTACTGGGCCTGCCCCAGTCTCTCAATCAGCTCATCCACCCTGGGCATTGGATAAAGGTCCAACTTCGACACTTCATTTAATTTCCGGAAATCGTTACAGAAGCGTAACGATCTGTTTGGTTTTGGAATCAGTACGATGGGGCTAGCCCACTCACTCCGTAATTCCTTGATGACGCCTAACTGGAGCATTTGTTTTACCTCAGCCGTGATGGCTTGCCTCCGGGCTTCGGGTACCCGGTATGGTCTCATTCGTACCTTTACCCCAGGTTCGGTGACAATGTCATGTTGGAGAACCGTAGTCCTACCCGCTAGCTCTGAGAACACGTCGGTATTCTGCTGCACCAGCGAGCCAGCCTCCCATCGCTGCTGTTTAGTGAGAGCATCACTTATCCTGACCTCTTCCCCGGACGCATCCCTGGCTGAAGGTAGAGAACTCTCTGGTGGCATTCCCGGAGTGATGTCTGTAACTAAACACTCCCGATCTTTCCAAGGTTTTAGCCGGTTTACATATAAAGCTGCTCAGGTTTCCTCCTTCCGGGCTGATACACCCTGTAATTTACCTCCCCCACCTTTTCTCAAACTTCATATGGCCCTTGCCACTTGGCCATGAGCTTACTCTCGGCTGTGGGTACCAGTACTAACACCCAATCGCCCTTGTTAAAAGACCTAACCGTGGCTCTTTTATTATATGTACAGTACAGACCAAAAGTTTGGACACACCTCATTTAAATATTTTTCTGTATTTTCATGACTAAGAAAATTGTACATTCACACTGAAGGCATCAAAACTATGAATTAACACATGTGGAATTATATACTTAACAAAAAAGTGTGAAACAACTGAAAATATGTCTTATATTCTAGGTTCTTCAAAGTAGCCACCTTTTGCTTTGATGACTGCTTTGCACACTCTTGGCATTCTCTTGATGAGCTTCAAGAGGTAGTCACCGGAAATAGTTTTCACTTCACAGGTGTGCCCTGTCAGTGTGATTTCTTGCCTTATAAATGTGGTTGGGACCATCAGTTGTGTTGTGCAGAAGTCTGGTGGATACCCAGCTGATAGTCCTACTGAATGGACTTCTAGAATTTGTATTATGGCAAGAAAAAAGCAGCTAAGTAAAGAAAAACGAGTGGCCATCATTACTTTAAGAAGTAAAGGTCAGTCTGCGAAAAATTGGGCAAACTTTGAAAGCGTCCCCAAGTGCAGTTGCAAAAACCATCAAGCGCTACAAAGAAACTGGCTCACATGAGGACCGCCCCAGGAAAGGAAGACCAAGAGTCACCTCTGCTTCTGAGGATAAGTTTATCCGAGTCACCAGCCTCAGAAATCGCAGGTTAACCGCAGCTCAGATTAGAGACCAGGTCAATGCCACACAGAGTTCTAGCAGCAGACACATCTCTTCAACAACTGTTAAGAGGAGACTTTGTGCAGCAGGCCTTCATGGTAAAATAGCTGCTAGGAAACCACTGCAAAGGACAGGCAACAAGCTGAAGAGACAAGTTTGGGCTAAAGAACACAAGGAATGGACCTTAGACCAGTGGAAATCTGTACTTTGGTCTGATGAGTCCAAATTTGAGATCTTTGGTTCCAACCACCATGTCTTTGTGCGACGCAGAAAAGGTGAACGGATGGACTCTAAATGCCTGGTTCCCACCGTGAAGCATGGAGGAGGAGGTGTGATGGTGTAGGGGTGCTTTGCTGGTGAAACTGTTGGGGATTTATTCAAAATTGAAGGCATACTGAACCAGCATGGCTACCACAGCATCTTGCAGCGGCATGCTATTCCATCTGGTTTGCGTTTAGTTGGACCATCATTTATTTTTCAACAGGACAATGACCCCAAACACACCTCCAGGCTGTGTAAGGGCTATTTGACCAAGAGGGAGAGTGATGGGGTGCTACGCCAGATGACCTGGCCTCCACAGTCACCAGACCTGAACCCAATCGAGATGGTTTGGGGTGAGCTGGACCGCAGAGTGAAGGCAAAAGGGCCAGCAAGTGCGAAGCATCTCTGGGAACTCCTTCAAGATTGTTGGAAGACCATTTCCGGTGACTACCTCTTGAAGCTCATCAAGAGAATGCCAAGAGTGTGCAAAGCAGTCATCAAAACAAAAGGTAGCTACTTTGAAGAACCTAGAATATAAGACATATTTTCAGTTGTTTCACACTTTTTTGTTAAGTATATAATTCCACATGTGTTAATTCATAATTTTGATGCCTTCAGTGTGAATGTACAATTTTCATAGTCATGAAAATACAGAAAAATCTTTAAATGAGAAGGTGTGTCCAAACTTTTGGTCTGTACTGTACGCCTCTGTGCTGCCTGGGCATCTAACAGATGTTGTTTCACGATGTGCATGACCGCCGTGATCCGGTTCTGCATACTAGTCATGTGTTCAATTATACTCCTATGTGGAGTCGGCTCTTGTTCCCACGTCTCTTTGGCTACGTCCAACAGACCCCTAGGGTGTCTGCTGTACAGTTACTCAATGTAAGAGAACCCTGTGGAAGCCTGGGGTACCTCACGGACGGCAAACATCAAATAGGGTACCAACATGTCCCAATCCCTTCCGTCCTTAGACACCACCTTTTTTAACATGGACTTGAGGGTTTTATTGAACCTTTCTACTAGCGCGTCGGTTTGAGGGTGGTACACCGAGGTGCGCAATTGTTTTATTTTAGCAGTTTGCACAGTTCTCTCGTCACCTTGGACATAAAAGGGGTCCCTTGATCCGTCAGGATCTCCTTAAGTAGTCCGACAGAACATGGCAAACAGCTCCCGTGAAATCAGTTTCGCCGAGGTGTGGCGTAGCAGTATAGCCTCCGGGTACCGGGTGGCATAGTCGACGACCACCAGTATATGTTGGTGACCACGAGTGGATTTTACAATCGGCCCTTTCAAGTCCATCCGTTCAAAAGGTACCTCTATCACTGGCAGAGGTACCAATGGGCTACGGAAACTTGCAGTGGGTGTGGTCAACTGACATTCGGGGCAGAATTCGCAGTACTTTTGGATCTCCGCGTAAATCCCCGGCCAAAAAAAACGCTGCAAGATACGCTCTTGCGGTTTTTTAACCCCTAAGTGTCCACCCAGCAGGTGTGTATGTGCCATCTCCAGAACCGCCCGACGGTACGACTGATGAACCACTAACTGTTCTATGACCTCATCCCTGATTTTGTCTACTCTGTAGAGCAACTCACCGTTGACCACCATGTGTGGAAACACAGTATCTGCACCGGGTTGTTGAGCTTCACCATTTACCTCTAACACCCTTTCCCGTGCCCGAGTCAGGGTGGGATCCTGTAGCTGAGCTGTCCCAAACGTGCCCCGGGACGCTTCCACTTCGGGGATTGATGGGGTCTCCTCGACCTCTCCTGTTAGAACCTCTAGGGGAAACCTATCGGGGTCACACTCTGTCCCTAGGTTTGACACCCCTACGCAGGTACCCCTGACTAGGGTTCTTCGGGTATAGCGCCCGTAATAAATTTTACCGGGGAAGAGTGGATTTTGTTCTTCCACAGAGTCCAGAATAGGGGCAAGTCTCTTTCCAACACAGTCCCATAGGAAAGAGTTTTTACCACCCCCACCACATGTTTCATATCGCCACATGGCGTGGACAGAACTACCTCCGCGGTTGGGTACTCTCGGAGGTCCCCATGGATACACACAACCCCGACTGTCCATCCACTTGGGTTGTCTCCTGCCACCAGTGACCCATGTACCAAAGTCACTAGGCTCCCCGAGTCTAGGAGGGCCTCCGTGGGGTACCTATTAACCAGTACCTGGCACAGTTGGGGTTCACTGTCCGGGGGGTCGGCACTCGCAGTGCAGACGGTCCGGGCATACATTGAGACCCGGCGGTTATACCTGCAGTCCATGGGCTCCGTAGTCAGGGGGCAGTTAGCAACCACATGTCCCGGCCCCTGACACCGCCAGCACCTAATGGTGGGGGTACTGTTAGTTTTTATGACTGTTTGGGAGGGAACCAGTCTCCTGTCACTCTCACTCCGGGGTACCCCTTCAGCACGGGTACGGTGCTGACTGTCCTCAGCAGAGGGACGCGACCCTTTTCCCGGTTCCTGTGTTGGCAGGGACCTGCGTGGCAGCTGCGAGGGGGCAAAGTACCTTATAAACTCCTGAGTGGCCGTGTAGCGCTTGATCAGGTTAACCACCTGATTGAGGGTGCCGGGGTCCCCTTGCCCCACCCATTGTTGGACAGCGGCCGGCAGAGTCCTCACCAGCCTGTCGACCACCACCCTCTCCACCATCTGGGCTGGAGTCAAAGTCTCAGGCTGGAGCCACATCTTTACCAGATGCAGAAGGTCATAAGCCTGAGACCAGGCAGGTCGGGTCTCCACCAAGGCCCATGAAAATATGCGCTGAGCCCTCACGTATGTATTGACCCCCAGTCGGGCAAGGATCTCTCCTTTGAGCCTCTGGTAGTCCTGGGCGTCCCCCCGACTGAGGTCGAAGTAGGCCTTCTGGGCATCGCCGACCAAAAACTGAGCCACCACTTCTGCCTACTGGCCGGCTGGTAGGTTTTCCCGCTTTGCCGTGCTTTCATAGATGGTAAGGTAGGCTTCCACGTCATCCTCCGGTCCCATCTTCCTCAACTCTGAGCGAACCTTGTCCCGGGCCTCTCGACGCTCCGGGACTGGTGCCGTAATCGTCTTCCGCAGGGCTGTGAGCTGCTGCACGATCAGCTCATTGGTGTACTGCTGCTGCTTGAGCTGCTCCTGCTGCTGCTTGAAGTGCTCCTGCCGCTGCGTGAGAACCCATTACCTTAACAGCTCCTCCATTTTGTCCACGGGTTTGGGCTGAAAGGTGATCGGCCGGATTGTGGTCATGTAGCTGCCGGTGGGGTATGCCTCGGTCACAATACCTGCATTCTCCATCAAGCTGCAAGGCGGTGGTGTTCACATCGTGCAGTAACTGAGGCAGTGACCCAAGTCCAACATAAGCAGCATTATTATTATTATTATTTATTGTTATAGCGCCATTTATTCCATGGCGCTTTACATGTGATAGGGATATACATAACAAAAGCATTTACATAATCTTAACAAAACGAGTCAGCGACTGGTACAGGAGGAGCGAGGACCCTGCCCGCGAGGGCTCACAGTCTACAAGGGATGGGTGAGGATACATTAGGTGAGGGTAGAGCTGGTCGTGCAGTGGTGTTTACTGCAGGTTGTAGGCTTGTCGGAAGAGGTGGGTCTTCAGGTTCCTTTTGAAGGTTTCCACGGTCGGCGAGAGTCTGATATGTTGGGGTAGAGAGTTCCAGAGTAGGGGGGAAGCACAGGAGAAATCTTGTATACGATTGTGGGAGGAGGAGATAAGAGGGGAGTAGAGAAGGAGATCTTGTGAGGATCGGAGGTTGCGTGCAGGTAAGTACCGGGAGACTAGGTCACAGATGTATGGGGGAGACAGGTTGTGGATGGCTTTGTATGCCATGGTTAGGGTTTTGAACTGAATTCTCTGGGCAATGGGGAGCCAGTGAAGGGATTGACCGAGAGGAGAGGCCGGGGAATAGCGGGGGGACAGGTGGATTAGTCGAGCAGCAGAGTTTAGGATAGATTGGAGAGGCGCAAGAGTGTTGGAAGGGAGGCCACGGAGCAGGAGGTTGCAGTAGTCGAGGCGGGATATGATGAGGGCATGCACTAGTGTTTTTGCAGAGTCTTTGCTGAGGAATGCACAGATCCGGGAGATGTTTTTGAGTTGGAGTCGGCAGGAGGTGGAAAGGGCTTGGATATGTGGCTTGAAGGAGAGATCAGAGTCCAGGGTTACCCCAAGGCAGCGAGCTTGTGGGACTGGGGAGAGTGAACAGCCATTGACGTTGATGGATAGGTCGGATGGGGGATGTGAATGAGAGGGTGGAAAGATGATGAACTCTGTTTTATCCATGTTGAGTTTTAGAAATCTGTCGGAGAAGAAGGATGAGATGGCGGACAGACATTGTGGGATTCTGGTTAGTAGGGAGGAGATATCGGGTCCAGAGAGGTAGATCTGTGTGTCGTCAGCATAGAGGTGATACTGAAAACCGTGAGACTCTATGAGCTGTCCCAGGCCGAAGGTGTAGATGGAGAAGAGCAGAGGTCCTAGAACTGAACCTTGGGGGACACCGACAGATAGGGGGCGAGATGAGGAGGTGGTTCGTGAGTGGGAGACGCTGAATGTCCTGTCTGTTAAGTATGAGGAGATCCAAGATAGAGCCAAGTCTGTGATGCCAAGAGATGAGAGAATCTGGAGTAAGAGGGAATGGTCCACTGTGTCAAAGGCAGATGACAGGTCCAGAAGGAGGAGGATGGAGTAGTGTTGCTTGGATTTGGCATTTAGTAGGTCGTTGGTGACTTTGGTCAGGGCAGTTTCAGTCGAGTGATGCGGTCGGAAGCCAGATTGTAGACGGTCGAAGAGGGAGCAGGAGGAGAGGTGGGAGGACAGTTCAAGGTGGACATGTTGTTCTAGAAGTTTTGAGGCAAAGGGGAGGAGTGAT
This sequence comes from Phyllobates terribilis, assembly GCF_046119375.1. NCBI lineage: Eukaryota > Metazoa > Chordata > Amphibia > Anura > Dendrobatidae > Phyllobates > Phyllobates terribilis. The sequence continues at coordinate 199,039,775 of NW_027362762.1, read as the reverse complement.
ATGGGGCGGTAGCTACTCAGAGAGGAAGGGTCAAGGGAGGGCTTTTTGAGGATGGGTGTGATTGCGGCATGTTTGAAACATGAGGGGAAGACTCCGGTTGTTAGTGACAGATTGAAGAGGTGGGTTAGTGTTGGGATGAAGACTGTGGTGAGGTTAGTGATGAGGTGGGATGGGATTGGGTCAAGTTCGCAGGTGGTAAGCTTTTATTCAGCAGACTCACGGGTAAACAGAAAAGTCCTCCGGTTCGCAGCCGGGTTAACACAAGTCCATAATAACGGTTGCCAGGGGCAACAGCCACGCCGGGCAGCTCAGATCCTGACGGATGCAGAGCCTTCCCAGGCGTGGGTTCAGCTACAGGTCCGCCGAGCTTTCCTGCTATGCTCCTAGCAAGTCCCAACACTGAACAACCTAATCCTTAATGCAGGGTTTTTTAAAGGACCTGTGGCAAGAGCCACTGGAAAACCCAGGTTGGAGGGAGAAGGCCGCCCACTGCCTTTCTGTTGCCTCCTCCAAGAAATGAAGGCCCTGCCGGGTTTTACTTAATCTGCCTTAGCCAGATAGCCTGACCAGGTCAATGCTCACCTTCATTCCTGCATTGCAGCCGCAGCTGTGTCTGTGGCTGCAATGCACACCAACAGGTTTAATAGGTCTCTATACACATTCTGGGGGATATATAACGCCCCTTGTACACGATCCCAGTCACTGCCTCACAGTGAGCAAACGTACAAAAACAGCAAGGGATCAAATACTTATTCCCACCACGGTGTATATATACAGTACAGACCAAAAGTTTGGACGCACCTTCTCATTTAAAGATTTTTCTGTATTTTCATGACTATGAAAATTGTACATTCACACTGAAGGCATCAAAACACATGTGGAATTATATACTTAACAAAAAAGTGTGAAACAACTGAAAATATGTCTTATATTCTAGGTTCTTCAAAGTAGCCACCTTTTGCTTTGATGACTGCTTTGCACACTCTTGGTATTCTCTTGATGAGCTTCAAGAGGTAGTCACCGGAAATGGTCTTCCAACAATCTTGAAGGAGTTCCCAGAGATGCTTGGCACTTGTTGGCCCTTTTGCCTTCACTCTGCGGTCCAGCTCACCCCAAACCATCTCGATTGGGTTCAGGTCTGGTGACTGTGGAGGCCAGGTCATCTGGTGTAGCACCCCACCACTTTCCTGCTTGGTCAAATAGCCCTTACACAGGCTGGAGCTGTGTTTGGGGTCATTGTCCTGTTGAAAAATAAATGATGGTCCAACTAAACGCAAACCGGATGGAATAGCATGCCGCTGTAAGATGCTGTGGCAGCCATGCTGGTTCAGTATGCCTTCAATTTTGAATAAATCCGCAACAGTGTCACCAGCAAAGCACCCCCACACCATTACACCTCCTCCTCCATGCTTCACGGTGGGAACCAGGCATGTAGAGTCCATCCGTTCACCTTTTCTGCGTCGCACAAAGACACGGTGGCTGGAACCAAAGATCTCAAATTTGGACTCATCAGACCAATGCACAGATTTCCACTGGTCTAATGTCCATTCCTTGTGTTCTTTATCCCAAACAAGTCTCTTCTGCTTGTTGCCTGTCCTTAGCAGTGGTTTCCTAGCAGTTATTTTACCATGAAGGCCTGCTGCACAAAGTCTCCTCTTAAAAGTTGTTGAAGAGATGTGTCTGCTGCTAGAACTCTGTGTGGCATTGACCTGGTCTCTAATCTGAGCTGCTGTTAACCTGCGATTTCTGAGGCTGGTGACTCGGATAAACTTATCCTCAGAAGCAGAGGTGACTCTTGGTCTTCCTTTCCTGGGGCGGTCCTCATGTGAGCCAGTTTCTTTGTAGCGCTTGATGGTTTTTTCAACTGCACTTGGGACACTTTCAAAGTTTTCCCAATTTTTCAGACTGACTGACTGACCTTCATTTCTTAAAGTAATGATGGCCACTCATTTTTCTTTACTTAGCTGCTTTTTTCTTGCCATAATACAAATTCTAACAGTCTATTCAGTAGGACTATCAGCTGTGTATCCACCAGACTTTTGCACAACACAACTGATGGTCCCAACCCCATTTATAAGGCAAGAAATCCCACTTATTGAACCTGACAGGGCACACCTGTGAAGTAAAAACCATTTCCGGTGACTACCTCTTGAAGCTCATCAAGAGAATGCCAAGAGTGTGCAAAGCAGTCATCAAAGCAAAAGGTGGCTACTTTGAAGAACCTAGAATATAAGACATATTTTCAGTTGTTTCACACTTTTTTGTTAAGTATATAATACCACATGTGTTAATTCATAGTTTTGATGCCTTCAGTGTGAATGTACAATTTTCATAGTCATGAAAATACAGAAAGATCTTTAAATGAGAAGGTGTGTCCAAACTTTTGGTCTGTACTGTATATATATATATATATATATATATATATGTATATATATATATATGTATATATATATATATATATATACAGTATATACACAGACACGATGAATGTCTGCAGGGACTGCTGCAGTGTATCGTCCTTTTATTCAGTCTATAGTAGTTTAAATATCAATATTTAATAGTCACAGAAATGTCTGCAACAAAATCTGCTGCATGTGAATATACCCTAAAAGAAAGGTTTATAGGTAAGACAATTTATTGAGTTTTTATTTTATTAAAGATTTTTTGTGCATGAATTTTATCTTTATAGGGAAAAGAATGAATTGTGGGAGGTACAACATTTATGATTAATTAGGTAGCCTTACCAAAATGTCCATTTTAGACAATTAACCTGTTCTAAAAATTAACTATTCTAAAAGGTGGGAGAGAGAGGGCAATGTAGTATGCATGTGCTCCACCACTTTGACTTTAGCAAATCAGTGACGAGTGAAATTGTCACATTGCTTCTACTCATTGATTTTTGCTAAAAACGACTTCTAGTTTATGGAAAACAGTGGCATACTGTGTGTAGTCAGACCCAGGGCAAGGCAACTATTGCACCCCTAACTCAGTAATTTAACATTTTCAGTGCTCCCTTCATACAAATAATGCTCATTGAGCTTCTCTTAAAATAAATAATGCCCCCGTGCAACCTTTTTAAAGTATTAATGCCCCCCTTTGTGACCCCTACAAAAAGAATAATGCTGTCTTTGTGCCATTCTCTCAAAAAAATAAAGTTTATGTTCACCTAATCCGTATGTATGTCCAAGTCCTCTTCTCCCCTGCACACAGAGGGAGGCCAATATTGATGCAACAATGCAGTGACAGCATTGCACCCCTGCACCTGGATGCCAATGTCTTGTAGGGTGCAGTCCAGATCATCTGACCAAATCACTTTATTCCACATGTTAGCTGTGTCCACTACATGGTTTGTGGAAGAAGGTGTTCGGGTCAGATGAGACCAAAGCAGAACTTTTTGGATTAAATGCAAAGAGCTTTGTGTGGCGGAAACTAACACTTCACATCACCCTGAAAACACCATCCCCACCATCAAACATGGTGGTGGCAGCATCATGTCGTGGCGATGCTTTTCTTCCGCAGGGACATGGAAGCTAGCCAGAGTTGATGGGAAGATGGATGGAGCTAAATACATGGCAATCCTGGAGGAAAACCTGTTAGAGGCTGCAAAAGACTTGAAACTGGGACTTAGGTTCATTTTCCAGCAGTACAACGACCCTAAACTTACCGCCAGAGTTACAATGAATGGTTTAGATCAAAGCATATTCATGTGTGTGAATCGCCCAGTCACAGTCCAGACCTAGATTTCATTGAGAATTTGTGGCATGACTTGAAAATTGCTGTTCACAGATGGTCTCCATCCAATCTCACTGAGCTACAGCTAGTGAGTAAAGAAGAATGGGCAAACATTTCAGCCTTTAGATATGCAAAGCTAGTAGAGTCATTCCCCAAAAGTCTTGCAGCAGTAATAACAGAGAAAGGTGGTCCTACAAAGTATTGACTCAGGGAGGATGACTACAAATGCATGTCTCAATTTTCAGAGTTATATTTTTAAAATTTTTAGAAAACCATCTACCATTTCCTTTACGCTTTACAAATACTAGCTACTTTGTGTTAGTATATCACATAAAATCCCAATAAAATGCATTTAAGTTTGTTGGTGTAACTTAAAAAAATGTGGAAAATGTTACAGAGTATGAATACTTTTTCAAGGCACTGTGCAGGATGGAGAGTGTTCAAGCTATAGCTTTCTAATTTACCACAGGATCCAACAGTGGGATCACATTATAGCCAGGGTCGGACTGGGGTGCCTAGGGCCCACCAGGGGAACTGACTCTAGGGGCCCACACTACAGCCCACCTAAACGGTTTTATTACTTGTTATGTTTTTCTATAATGTACTATAATTACATGTTTGGCCGCGCTGTGGAGCACCAAGCGGCAGGACTTTCTTCGAACAGTCATTCCGTACTGCCAGAGTCCCTTTAATGGTAACTTGTCACCTTGAAAAATGCTATTTATCTGCAGATATAGGGGTAATCTGCAGGTAAATAGGGTGTAAAGCCTGGTTAGACGGCTTATTGGAAAAGCATTGGTACACGGAGAAAATTACATTTTATTCTCCCTGCCGCCACTCGCTTCCTGTCATAGGGTCGGTGAGGGTGCTGCAATAACGTCCGGCACCTTGATTGTGACATCTTCCATGGAGGCCAACCTCAGGCTGAGCTTCATTGAATGACTAACATGGCAGCAGCACCTGGCAACTAGTGCTGAGCGAACGTGGTTGGATAAGGTGTGATCCCAGCATGCTCGGGTGTTATCCAAGTATCTTGTAGTGCTCTGCTACTATGCTCGAGTCCTCGGGGTAGCATGTTTTACGGAGGTAGACAGACGCAACACATACAGGAATTGCCGGTTTCTTAGGTAATCCCTGCATGTGTTGCTTCTGTCTATCACCGCAAAACATGCTACCCCGAGGACTCGAGCATATTAGCAGAGCACTACAAGATACTCGGATAACACCCGAGCATGCTGGGATCACACCTTATCCGACCAAACTCACTCACCACTAGTTGCCAGGTGCAGCTACCATGTTAGTCATTCAATGAAGCTCAGCCTGAGGTTGGGCTCCATGGAAGTGTCACAATCAAGGTGCCGGAAGTTATTGCAGCACGCTCACTTTGTAGTTCGCGGTGACTGTAATGTCTCTTATCCGACCACGCTCACTCAGCACTACTGGCAACCGAACAGCAACCTGCAACTGCGTCACAGGGGGCTGCATGCACCGGCCATTGTGCTATCTAAATGCCGCTGTCAGTGATTAAAAAGGGCACTTAAATACTCAAAACAGCAGCAATCAAGGCAAGCTCTGATCACTGCTGTTACAGGCAGACGCCGGCTATGTAACACAGCCGACATCTGCCCGGTATGGAGCAGGCTCAGCTCCTGAACCCGCTCCATACAAGCACATCCCAATGGTGACAGTTATGACAAGGTTAGCAAATTTCACTTGTCTGTTCCTAAATGTGGAAAGACAAATGGAATTCCCTAACACATGTGAGCGAGTCCTAATAGATTTAGTAAAGGTGCCCCAAGCATATGAATGTTATTACACACCACAATGCACAGTTACATACACGCATCTTACAAAAATACATATTATTCCAGATACGCAGACACATACAAACACGCAGACGCGCACAAACACGCAGACGTGCACAAACACGCAGACGCGCGCAGACGCGCACAAACACGCAGACGCGCACAAACACATGAGTACATGAATACATCATCTGAACCACCATCATTTGTAATGTCCGGTCAGACCCATATATCTTTGTATCGCATAAACCTACAACTCCCAGTATGTAATTAACAATAGAGATACTGGGAGTTATCAGTCATCATCAGACTGCGGACCATACAGGAAGCACAGTACTGATGAGACACAGGCAGGATCACAAATGAACATTTACATCCAGGTATCTTACCTGAGACGTCTTCTCTGATTAGAGTCGTTCTCCTTCTTTTCGTCTCCATCTTGTCCAGACCCCTTGAGGACTTTTCTCATCCACAGCTCGTCTCTGCAGACTTCCATCTTCTCCGGTCTTCTGCAGCTCATCCCCACACGATGCCCTTAAAGATACAGTGTCATTGTAATGCTCCTGAATACAAATATCTACACTGAGCCCCTGAATAAACCTAACTCTTACAATGCTCCCTGCACAAAACATGACATACACTCTACCCCTCTTATGGTACATGTTCTACACACTGTCCTCTCCTTACCATACTGGGCCCCCTCTTCACACTGTCCTCTCACACTGTGTCCCCCCTATACTGCCCAGTCTCTATACTGTGCCCCTTCATCACACTCCCCCTCCTCAGCATACTGTTCCCCCCTTTCTGTGCCCTCACACTGTTTCCCCCATACTGCTGCATCTCCATACCTTCCCCCACACTACCTAGTCTCTGTGCTGTGTCACCTCACACTTTTCTCCCTTCATACTGTCTCCACACACTATTCCCCCACTCTCCGTACTGTTTCCTCATACATCCCCCTTCTGTTCCCGCACCCATTCCCACACCTCCCCTAGTTATTTCACACATCTCCCCATTCTGTCTCCTAAAATTTCTCTCCCATCTCTCCGCAAATATAATAAATCTTCGGAAGAGCACACAGACATGCAGAAGCGCGCTTACACACACGAAAACAAGCGCACACAGACACATACTAAGGGCTCTTTCACACGTCAGTACATGCGATGACAGTTTCCACAAGTACCAGAGACATTGGTACACGCAGACCCATTCAAATGAATGTTTTTACCAGCTGCACCTCCTGCAAAACGTCCCGCACACTGATGACAGCGCTCTTCCCAAGCACCGGGTGCTGAACGCTGCTCTCATCATAGATCCCTGCCGGCGCTGCAATCAGCAACAGCAGGGTCAATGATGAGAGCGCTCGCACGGATTACAGCGGGTGACACTTAGGAGAGGTGAGTATAAGGATTTTTTTATTTTATTCCTATTTTTACAGTTGGACACGGCGGGAGTAGACTACTACTCTCATCATTGGCCCTGCTGCTGCTGATCGCAGCAGGCAGGGATCTATGATGAGGGCAGCACCCAGCTCTTGGGAACAGCGCTAACTGTACATTGATTCCCAAGCGCTGGTATGTGTCACACGGATGACACACAGGTGGACACGGATATCTCCAGTCCCGTAAATATCAGGACATGTGAAAGAGCCCTAATATACACACGCAGATACACATACTCACAGAAATGGGGACACGTACACACGCAGGCAAGCACTCACAGAAATGCACACGCAGTCATGCACAGACACACTCAACCAATCACATACAAAAATGCAGACACGCAGGGAAGCATGCACACATGTGTGAAGACACATATACACACGTAGACATGCAGGCACTCAAATACACACACACACACGCATGCATGCAGGCATATACACACACACTGTACACACACAGCTATATACACAAACTGTACACACATGCATATACACACAGGCAGGCATATACACACACACACGCAAGCATATATACACACGCATCACAGGTATATACACACACACTGTACACACACAGGCATTTTCACACACACTGTACACACACACGCAGGCATATACACACATGAACTGCAGGCATATACACGCACCAGCAGGCATATACAAAGTAACACACACACAGGCATATGACTCACCCATAAAAACGTTATTGAATATTTGGCACGGTGCTCTTGATATGAAATTGAAGCAGTGAGAGCTGTAGGCCTGCAGCCTTGTTTCCAATTCCAGGCCAGGCCTGGTTGGAGAGTTGAACTGTAGAGTGCTGCAGGTCACCGTCCACATATCCAGCCCCGGAACCGGTATAAAAAAAAACAGTGTCAGAGCAGGAGAGAAGGGGGCGGTGCCACCACCCGGGAGCTGGTATTACTACAGGGGAGCAGGCCAGGGCAGATATGGAGCCGGGATAGGACGTATCAGAAGCCCGGGAGCAGGGAGAGCAGAGCGAGGCGTCGGCTTCGGTGGCGCCGGCGTCTCAGAGGTCGGCCCTGGAGCAGAGAGAGAGCACTGCCGAGCGCGGGCGCGCGTATCAGAGGCCAGAAGAGAGCGGCGTCAGTGTCACCTGACACCACAGCACAGTCTGCCAGCCAGCGGGAAAGCAGAGCGCGGTGCGTGTCACCGCCCAGAAAGAATCCATCCTCTCAGTGTCAGAGACTCACGTGGTAAGTATGCTGCATGCACGTCACCGCAGGCCCGCTGTCACCAATGAATGTGCCGTGCGCGCGACGCTACATTTGATTCAGCCGCGCTTTTAAAGGGCCCCCGCCACCAATTTTCTCACTCTCATATCGGGACCCACCGGGAAATTTCCCGATTTCCCGCCAGGCCAGACCGACCCTGATTATAGCTGTCTATTGATATCTATAGAGAGAAAAGAGAGGAGGGGGAAGGAGTAGAGTATGGCCTCATTCAGATGTCACTTTTTTCTTGTACCATAAAAACAGACAGTTTCATTAGTGATTTTCATCAGCGTGTCATCAGAGTTTCAATAGAGTTTGGTCAGAGTTTCGTCAGTTTTTCTCTGATGGGGAAATGAAAAAACGTTTCTCAATCTTCTTTCTATCAGTCCCTAAAAAATGGACTGATTGCCCTCAGTGTGAAAAACAAAATAATAATCTTGTAGTTATGATACCTTTTAATGACTAACAAAAATAAAATGAGTGATGTTACAAAGCAATTAAACAAGAAACATCACTTATTTTATTCTTGTTAGCCATTAAAAGGTGTCATAATTACAAGATTATTTTGTTTCTCCCATTGAGAGCAAGCAGTCTTTTGTCAGCTGACTAACACGATACCAAAACCTTTTTTTTTTTAAATGGACAGCACATGGATGCCATCCGAGTGCTGTCTGATTTTTTTCACTGAACCATAGACTTATATTGCAGTTTTTGATCCAACACTTGGATCAATATCAGACTAGTCTCTGCGATTCTTCATGGATCACTCCATCTGAGGAAAAAAATTGGACACCTGAACTACTCTTTAGACTATCATAATTACGAATGCTATTTGTTAAAAACACGGATGGTACTCGTACGAGAAAAACTGAGGATTTAATGAGGCCTAAGAGAAATACACACAGAGCATGCTGCAGATTTCCAGTGAGGATTTTATTTCATTCCAGAGCCTGATTCACATCTACAATGCTCAGTACAGCTGTATAGCAGTCTCCATGCAACTGCTTCTGAACATTAGTTACAGAGGGACTGGGGAGAAGGAATCTCTCATATAGGTGTGTCTAGGAGACATTATAACAGCTAGTCTATACCCACTAGCTCAGAGAGAACTGAAAATAAAGAAAAGAGAAAACTGATAAAAATATTCAGGATGCAAGTCATATAATGGCCAGAAATTATATATACTTCATATGCACACTTGACAGTTTATTCTGAAGAATCACCTGAAACTATAGGTTCTTATTAAGTCACCCACCTACATGCAAGTATACACAGACACCGCCCTGTTTTCTCCTCCTCACTCCACATGTCTGTTGAGCTCATTTATTTAACTTTACTAGTCGTAGCCCTGTCTCTTTCATGTTTCTTGGAGAGTTTTACACTTAGGTATGAATAACTACATGACGGCCCACATGCATCCTAGAAACAAGAAATCACAGACAAAGACCAAACTTATTGATAAAAGAGCAGATTAAAAACCAGTTTAACAAGTTGGTTTTAACTTGCCCTTGTATCAAACAGTTTGGTCTTTTTCTGTTATTTTAAGCAAAATTGAATCAATGTTATGTAATCTGGAGGCTAGGAATGCAAACTCTGCCCTACATATTGTGGTAGATTGCTCACTCGGCTGCACACTGCAGACTTGTGAATCCCCCCAGCACACGCACTGTGTGCTGCAGGGATTTGCTGGTTTCTGAGCCTGGACTGGAAGGCATGTATGTGTTATACATACTCCCGGCCAGGGCCTGTTTAGTGGGCGTGGCCCGACTAGTGATCTGGTTGTCCAATGGGCGTGGCTGACTACAGGGTGTGGCCTCACTCCATACAAATGTATGGAAGCGAGGCAGCGCCCACTGGCCGGGAGTATGTATAACTCATACAGTACAGACCAAAAGTTTGGACACACCTTCTCATTTAAAGATTTTTCATGACTATGAAAATTGTACATTCACACTGAAGGCATCAAAACTATGAATTAACACATGTGGAATTATATAGTTAACAAAAAAGTGTGAAACAACTGAAAATATGTCTTCTATTCTAGGTTCTTCAAAGTAGCCACCTTTTGCTTTGCACACTCTTGGCATTCTCTTGATGAGCTTCAAGAGGTAGTCACCGGAAATGGTCTTCCAACAATCTTGAAGGAGTTCCCAGAGATGCTTAGCACTTGTTGGCCCTTTTGCCTTCACTCTGCGGTTCAGCTCACCCCAAACCATCTCGATTGGGTTCAGGTCTGGTGACTGTGGAGGCCAGGTCATCTGGCGTAGCACCCCATCACTCTCCTTCTTGGTCAAATAGCCCTTACACAGCCTGGAGGTGTGTTTGGGGTCATTGTCCTGTTGAAAAATAAATTATGGTCCAACTAAACGCAAACTGGATGGAATAGCATGCCGCTGCAAGATGCTGTGGTAGCCATGCTGGTTCAGTATGCCTTCAATTTTGAATAAATCCCTAACAGTGTCACCAATAAAGCACCCCCACACCATCACACCTCCTCCTCCATGCTTCACGGTGGGAACCAGGCATGTAGAGTCCATCCGTTCACCTTTTCTGTTTCACACAAAGACACAGTGGTTGGAACCAAAGATCTCAAATTTGGACTCATCAGACCAAAGCACAGATTTCCACTGGTCTAATGTCCATTCCTTGTGTTCTTTAGCCCAAACAAGTCTCTTCTGCTTGTTGCCTGTCCTTAGCAGTGGTTTCCTAGCAGCTATTTTACCATGAAGTCCTGCTGCACAAAGTCTCCTCTTAACAGTTGTTGTAGAGATGTGTCTGCTGCTAGAACTCTGTGTGGCATTGACCTGGTCTCTAATCTGAGCTGCTGTAAACCTGCGATTTCTGAGGCTGGTGACTCGGATAAACTTATCCTCAGAAGCAGAGGTGACTCTTGGTCTTCCTTTCCTGGGGCGGTCCTCATATGAGCCAGTTTCTTTGTAGCGCTTGATGGTTTTTGCAGCTGCACTTGGGGAAACATTCAAAGTTTGCCCAATTTTTCGGACTGACTGACCTTCATTTCTTAAAGTAATGATGGCCACTTGTTTTTCTTTACTTAGCTGCTTTTTTCTTGCCATAATACAAATTCTAACAGTGTATTCAGTAGGACTATCAGCTGTGTATCCACCTGACTTCTGCACAACACAACTGATGGTCCCAACCCCATTTATAAGACAGTAAATCCCACTTATTAAACCTGACAGGGCACACCTGTGAAGTGAAAACCATTTCCGGTGACTACCTCTTGAAGCTCATCAAGAGAATGCCAAGAGTGTGCAAAGCAGTCATCAAAGCAAAAGGTGGCTACTTTGAAGAACCTAGAATATAAGACATATTTTCAGTTGTTTCACACTTTTTTGTTATCTATATAATTCCACATGTGTTAATTCATAGTTTTGATGCCTTCAGTGTGAATGTACAATTTTCAAAGTCATGAAAATACAGAAAAATCTTTAAATAAGAAGGTGTGTCCAAACTTTTGGTCTGTACTATGCATACCCTCCGGTCCCGGGTCAGAAACCAGTGAATCCCCGCAGCGCACAGTGCGTGCGCTGGGGGGATTCATAAGTCTGCAGTCACACAGAGTGACTGCAGACTTATCGATTTGGACCAGACAACCCCTTTAAGCTGATGTGCTTCCTTGATCTGCTACAAAAACACCATTCTTTTAAATGTGTGAGGTGCTTTTATTATGTTTTTTTCTGCAATAATCACATTGCTTGTTTTCTTTTGTCATTTCTTTTAATACTATGAAGGCGATTTCCCCTTAAATATTGTAATACACATACAAATGACTTTATAGATATGATTTTATACACACACACACATGACTTTATTCATGAAATTGTGTTTATCCCAGTTATTTCTAAATTGTTCCTTCCCACAGATGAAGAATAGGAGATACATTTTCCCAGCGATCACCCTGAATGGACTGGAACATCAGCTAATATACACAAAAACTCCTTCCCCCTCGGCTTTAATTAGAAACAGATTAACAGAGTAGCTCTTTTCAGTGACAAGCATTGGAGGGGGGTAAAGTTAAACCTGAGCCGGAAAGATGTTTTTAAGACACCCACCCATTCTTTATTTCAGCGCATGTTTGGATGACTGCACAATCCCGTTACAGTAATCTGCTATAAATTGAAGGAATAAAGGAGGAGGACAGGGATCATCCTCGTAATAGGAGTCAGTGTCTGTTTTACTTATTTTGAGAATGAGACGTGCCTAGGCTCCAGAACCACCCTTATTAATTTATCTTATTAAGCCCAGGTCTTTGTTGGTAAGAGTGAGAAGCTGTGAGTCCTCCAGCCTGTGAATAATGGGGACTATAATAGTGCTAGCATAGTTTATACAATGGGTGCTTGCACTCCCCAGGAAGGAGAGATGATGGGCTCCTTGTACCATAATCCTACACCTATTTATTAATATATTCCAAATTTATTTAAATTTAATTTCTGCACAAATTAGGTAAATAGGCTTTCACCTCTTCATGAATCAGGGGTGCCTGACTCCACTATGCCCCCTCAGCAAAACTGGCTAGAAAATCGCCGGTCTGGATGAATCGGGGCCTATTTTCCAATCATCTTTGCCAATAGTGCCCTTTACTATACCCATTGGAAAAGAACTGCTGCCAGATACAGTAGCACTACCCATACAATGTGCAGCCTGGTAGCTCAGTGGTTAGCACTGTTGCTTTGCAGCACTGGGGTTCTGGGATCGAATTCCACTAAGGACAACATCTGCATGGAGATTGTATGTTCTACCCATATTTGATTGGTTTACTCCCACACTCCAAAGTCATACTGATAGGGAATTTAGATTGTGAGCCCCAATAGGGACAGTGATGATAATGTCTGTAAAGCGCTGTGGAATTAATTGCACTATATAAGTGAGTAAAATAAATAAATGTGCTGCTCAGCCACTACAAGTAATAGCCTTCACTTTTATAACACCAAAGATTTTAGATTTTTAATACTGACTAAGGTGAAACCAGGCCAGAGACATATCTAGGAGAGTAGGGGAGCGCCATCGGGCCACCCAATGCGGCAGTCCGAGGTGTGTGCCCGGGGCCCGCATTTTGTCACTCCCCCAGACTGGGAGTCGGCTGTTCTCTGAGAATCCTAAAAGTGTGCAGTGCATGCGCTGTGAGAATTCAGAAGCCTGCAGTTTCATAGAGTGATTGCAGACTTTTATTTCAAACCTGGACAAGCCCTTTAATTATAAAACAAAGCCCTGTAGCCAATCCTAACAGCGTGTAATATACTTACTGTCAGGATTCAGGTTCCATCAGTCATCACATGGCCACTTCACTCATATGCGATTTTCATACTTACTCTCACGTGTCAACTAGCTTCTCTTCCTCCTTCTCTCTCTAGAGAATTAGGGAGAGCAGCTCGCCGGCATGTGACCGTAAGTGTGCAAATTGCATATGCGCTTGGAGGTGGGGGGGGGGACGCCAAACGGAATTCTTGACTTGGGTGCCAGGAAACCTAGATACACCTCTGAACCAAGCAAATCATATTTTGATGATAGGACCATCATCACTGCCATCTTCCCAATTCTATGTCATTTAGCAGCTGCTTACCAGGGCCCATACATCTTTTTGGAATTGTCCTGTGTAAGACATAGGTGGTCAGACAGAGAAAGACTGATGTTGATCTGCCTGCCATAATCCCATTAAATCTTTTGCCTTGCTGCCCGCCAGCCGGTCCTCATCACATCACAGCAACCAATGCTGGTATGTTGTTCCCAACAGTGGGAACCAGCAGACTGCAAGCCCTAAATTCAGTCAATACTGAACAATGGCACAAATTCCCAGTAGGGGACATAGAGTAGATTCCTGTTCTGCCTCCCTACGCAATAGGTATGTATCTGAAACACATGCAATATCACTAATTTTAGAGGACTACAGTAAACCAGCGAGGTTAGCCTTATCCATGTCCATACCGTGCAAACTGAAAATCACAAGAATAAACGTTCATAACAACAAGGAAAACCTGTCCCCCGCTGCCTGTGTCTGTTAAGCAATCACAGTTCTCTGCTGAGCAGGACCTCCTTTGTGCCCACAGTGATTATATGACACTTCTGTTAGGTGTAGCAGTAACATTATGAAAATGCAAAATGTCAAACCTCAGTGATGATGCAATTAACAGTTATGTGTGTATGTATCATGTATCCACTCTGTGCATGATTGGTAAAATATCTGTCTCTTTTATGCTGTACCAATCGCCCCTAAGCTAGAATCAATTGGTTTTATATCCTCTATGAGTAAAATTAGTAAGACAAGCAGCAATTTTTAGGACCGTTTACACTGTCCACCACTGATCTCAGTAAATATTTAACGATCATTTAATTGCCTGTTTTCACCTGATGAACAAGAGTTGTGCGCGTTTGCTGCGTGATTGGCAGCCTACACTTAAATATTACCATGAAACGAGTTTTCTTAAGAACACTCGTTCACAATAATCTTTCGGTGTAAACACAGCTTAAAGGGAGCCCAACCATGGATACATGCTGCCTGAACCGTGGACAGCATGTATCAGACACTGGCTGAATGATTTCAGCCATGTAAGTTTATAAATGTATGTTTAAAAATATACTTTAAAAGCCGACTGACTAGTCAAAAAGACTGGACCCCAGCAGCTTCTCTCCACCCGCTCCCCTTGAGTGATGAGTCTTGCCCCGTGTGAGTGTATAGGAAGAGACCTGGCAGCGGGCAAGGAAAGAGGGTTGTCCACACATTGCGTTTTTGCCGCGTTTTTCTTACGCATTTTTTATGAGAAAGAAAAGCAGTGTTTTACAGTACCAGCAAAGCGAATGAGGTTTTTTAACTCTCGTGCACATGCTGCTTATTATTTCCTTGCAGATTTGAACCTTTAGAGCATTTTTTTCTGCAGCATGTCAAGTCTTTCCGCTTTTTTGCAGCATTTTTCACCAATTAAAATGAATTAGCAGAAAAGGCAAATAAAAAGGGATGCAAAAATGTACATATTTTTTGCAGCGTTTTTCCTGCCAACACTCTGTTTTTTTCAGCAGAAAATTCTGCTGTAAATACTAAACGGGTACACTTACCCTAATGAACCTGTCCATGGTTGAACTATTAATGAACAATACTTGAATACAGCACCTTTATCTCCAAAGTGAATGGAAGATAAAGAGAATGGAAGATAAAATGCAGCACTCTGCAATCGCCACTAAGCAATATATGAAGCTGCTGTGTTCCTTCCCATACATCGCCTAGTTCCAGCTGCTGATGATGTGGTCGTCCCTTGGGATTAGGGGTGCCAGGTGTCCTATCATGGGTAGGTCAATTGAAAATTCCTGGACAACGCCATTAAAGGGAAGCTATCTTCAGAAAATGATGATTGATTAAATCAGGTTTTCCTGTTGAATGTATTTTTTTTTAAATATATTTGTCATTTTAATTTTCCACATCACAATCAGTATTAAAAATAAAAAATGTGAATTTTGTTATTTTCACGCTGGCCACTGGGACTTTTTTAAAATCAATTCCTGTTGTTTCAGGAAACAACACATGTACATAGCCACAATTTAAAAAATCTGACCTTATTTTTTCGTATTTTAGTATCTGATGGGCATGTGGAAAGTTCACTGGGAAGGCAGGATGAGGTCATCTGTGCCATCGCCTATTGTGATTGGTGGACCCTGTGTTATCAGCTGTGTATAGAGGTGTTACCTGTCACTGTTATCCTGCCTCTGATAATAAGGAACCTTACTGAAAGGACAGGAAGTATAAAAAATAAATATTTTTTTTTTAATAAAGATCATGATATGAAAAAAGAAATTGCAAAAAAAAAATACAAGTAACAACAAAACCTGATTTAAACAAAAGGTAATTTTCTGATGATAGTTTACCTTTAAGTTTTTAGTTATCTTTATATATGCTACAGTGGTGGCCAAAAGTATTGGCGCCCCTGCAATTCTGTCAGATAATACTCAGTTTCTTCCTGAAAATGATTGCAATCACAAATTCTTTGGTATTATTATCTTCATTTAATTTGTCTTCAATGAAAAAACACAAAAAGAATTGTCCTAAAGCCAAATTGGATACAATTCCACACCAAACCTAAAAAAGGGGGTGGACAAAAGTATTGGCACTGTTTGAAAAATCATGTGATGCTTCTCTAATTCGTGTAATTAACAGCACCTGTAACTTACCTGTGGCACCTAACAGGTGTTGGCAATAACTAAATCACACTTGCAGCCAGTTAACATGGATTTAAGTTGACTCAACCTCTGTCCTGTGTCCTTGTGTGTACCACATTGAGCATGGAGAAAAGAAAGAAGACCAAAGAACTGTCTGAGGACTTGAGAAACCAAATTGTGAGGAAGCATGAGCAATCTCAAGGCTACAAGTCCATCTCCAAAGACCTGAATGTTCCTGTGTCTTCCGTGCGCAGTGTCATCAAGAAGTTTAAAGCCCATGGCACTGTGGCTAACCTCCCTAGATGTGGACGTAAAAGAAAAATTGACGAGAGATTTCAACGCAAGATTGTGTCGATGGTGGATAAAGAACCTCGACTAACATCCAAACAAGTTCAAGCTGCCCTGCAGTCCGAGGGTACAACAGTGTCAACCCATACTATCCGTCGGCGTTTGAATGAAAAGGGACTGTATGGTAGGATACCCAGGAAGACCCCACTTCTTACCCCGAGACATAAAAAAGCCAGGCCGGAGTTTGCCAAATCTTACCTGAGAAAGCCTAAAACGTTTTGGAAGAATATTCTCTGGTCAGATGAGACAAAAGTAGAGCTTTTTGGGAAAAAGCATCAACATAGAGTGTACAGGAAAAAAAGAGGCATTCAAAGAAAAGAACACGGTCCCTACAGTCAAACATGGCGGAGGTTCCCTGATGTTTTGGGGTTGCTTTGCTGCCTCTGGCACTGGACTGCTTGACCATGTGCATGGCATTATGAAGTCTGAAGACTACCAACAAATTTTGCAGCATAATGTAGGGCCCAGTGTGAGAAAGCTGGGTCTCCCTCAGAGGTCATGGGTCTTCCAGCAGGACAATGACCCAAAACACACTTCCAAAAGCACTATAAAATGGTTTGAGAGAAAGCACTGGAGACTTCTAAGGTGGCCAGCAATGAGTCCAGACCTGAATCCCATAGAACACCTGTGGAGAGATCTCAAAATGGCAGTTTGGAGAAGTCACCCTTCAAATATCAGGGACCTGGAGCAGTTTGCCAAAGAAGAATGGTCTACAATTCCAGCAGAGCATTGTAAGAAACTCATTGATGGTTACCGGAAGCGGTTGTTCGCAGTTATTTTGGCTAAAGGTTGTGCAACCAAGTATTAGGCTGAGGGTGCCAATACTTTTGTCTGGCCCATTTTTGGAGTTTTGTGTGAAATGATTAATGATTTGATTTTTGCTTCATTCTCTTTTGTGTTTTTTCCTTGCAAGCAAATTAAATGAAGATAATAAGACCAAAGAATTTGTGATTGCAATCATTTTCAGGAAGAAACTGAGTATTATCTGACAGAATTGCAGGGGTGCCAATACTTTTGGCCAGCACTGTAGGTATATAGGCAAGAAATTAAAAAAGTTACGACTCTTGAGAGAAGGGGAGAAAAAAATGAAAGCGCTCGGTCCATACAGGGTTCAATTCAGATTGCTTGATCCTTCTCAGATTATGTCTGGGAGAGTCAGGAGCCTATACACATTGGATAGTCAGCCGGTATCCCTGAAATCGGTGGTTTCAGACGTCTTTAATGTGTATGAGGGCCTTTAGACATACCTTTCCATGTGTAAATCTAAACCTAGGGTCATCTGACTTGCAATACGAGATTGTGAAATATTACAATGTTCTGTTCTAATGTGCTCTTTCTTTCATCACACAATCACAGGTATTAATATGGAATCCTCTACAACAGAGTGAGAGTGAGGAGAGAAATCGGCAGAGAAAACATAAAGTGGACGTTGGGGTCTTCTCCTCTTGTCCTGGAACCATTACTGGCTTTTAAAGAAATGTTTTATCTGGACGTTGGATTGGAAAAGAAGTACATAGAATGTAGAAATCTGGATCAGTCTCTTCATTTTAACATTAGGAAGAATGCTGTCTATACGCTTTGCCGCCTTATATTCTTTGTATCAGCCATACTGAGTGACGGTATTACTTGCAGTGACATCTATGGTACATGTATGAAGATATACTAAACTAGGCAGGAATGATCTCCATTATCCTCCTGGAGCAGTTCTTGTTGACCATTACATTTATAAGTGTAAGGCAGCGCTTGTCATCATCCTGGGGGATACTTGCAGCGCATCAACAAAAGCACACCAGCCACGACTTTGCGTTGTTTCACAGTCCAACATCACTCGAGGAGGTATCTGCTTCATACCTCCCATCACCAGCGGTCAACTCCTGGCCCTGGTCTGTGGCTTTTCCGATGGACTCCTCCATCTTCTCTCGCTCAGCTTCCATCTTGCTGACTGTTTCCTTAAGGTACGTCTCCGCCTTCTGGAGAGTATCACAGGACATCTGTAGCTCTTTCACCTGAGCTTCCAGATCTAGGGTCTTTCCCCGGAGATCATCATTCTCCTCACGGATATCTTGCAGAGTGGTCTCAACCACTTGGCGCTCTTGCTCTGCATCCGCCTTATCCTCCTCTAGTTTTTCTTTAACTTTGAGGAGATACTCATAATCTCTCTTAATCCGTTGCAGTTCCTCATTGAACTTTCCATACATCTTTTCTGCCTCATGGTCATGAGCAGACACTTCAACTTTTATTGCCTCTTTCAGGGTGGATAGCTCCTGGTCTCGCTGGTACAGAGAGTCCTCCAGCCGCTCCTTCTCCTGCATTAGAGGCTTTACTTTGTCCTGGAACTGCTGCAGCTCCCTCATGAGTTCATCATACTCCTTTTTAGATTTACACAGTTCCTGGTTGAGCTGTTCGCGCAGTCGTTCTAGTTCCTGATCACGTCCAAAAAGTCCATCCTGCCGCGTCTCCTTCTCAAGTTTCAACTGCAAAATCTCCTCCTTAACAATGGCACACACCATTACATTCTCTTTATTTCCACTTTCAGTCAAGACTACAGGAGCAACCTTTTTGTGGCCCTTGCGCCGTCTACAAGATGAGGACTTTCTCCCCTCGTCTAGCCCCTCCTGACTGACCTCTCCTTCTACTTGCGTAGTGTCACCATCAGCTATGGGGTCTGTGTCACTCCCCATAGTGTCGTGGTCCAATAAGTCACCTCCCACCTTGAACCAACCCCCTCCACTGGAGTCACCCTGTTATCAACGGTCACATGGTCATTTTTAGGAGGTGCCAACCCACAATCATCAACAATTTCCAGTTTTCTACACTCTACTCTCTTGTGAAAATCCGCCCCTTTTTTAGACTCCGCCCCCTTTTTAACAACCACACCGGCAGGGTAATTTTTACAAGAAAAATTAACAGTAGTCTTAGGACTCAGTTCACCACAGCTCTTACCACCTCCCCGGGCACTCTGGGACAACACTGGCGCCCCCGGAGAGTTCACAGAATGGTCCACTGCCGCCATTCCACATGGTGCCCCCAGCTCCTGCGATTCCCGCACCATGTCCTGCAAAAGTCTCTCAAATACCTGATCCGGTCCCTCAATCGCTCAACAGCTCCAAACACATCTGCTGCTTTGCTCACAGCCATCACGGTACACTGTTCACACTTGAACTTCACCGCTCTCCCCGAAAAATTTTCGTGGCCCCGCCGAGCCACCGCAAAACAGATTTGAGAGCGACGCCGATCTTCGCAACCCCGCCGAGTTGCAGCCAGATGCTTTAACTTCGTGAGCCCCGCCGAGCCACAGCAAACCAGGTTTGAGTGCAACGACGACCTTCACAACCCCGCCGAGTTGCAACCAGATGCTCCACCACACTCGTCGACCTGTACAGTTGCTCCCAGCAACCAGACTGCAATTGCCCCTAGCAACCAGACTGCAGCTGCCCGCACTCTCAAACCACATGTAAGGCAGCGCTTGTCATCATCCTGGGGGATACTCGCTGCAGTACATCAACAAAAGCACACCAGCCACGACTTTGCGGTGTTTCACAGTCCAACAGTTTATTGTCTCATCATAAACTGCTGATCACACAGTCCATCTTAGTGCTCACTGGCATATTACACGCATAATGTCCACGAGCCCAAGTGGCAGACCCGCCCACTTGGCTCTAATTACAGCCTTCCCCGAGGTAATACTAACACAATGTCCAGGTAAGTGTCCATAACACAAGAGTATTACCTTTGCTGGCTTACGGCTGCTTCAGTCCATTTGGTTCCGCCCGATAGGGGTTTCTAGCCTTCTGGCCCTCCAAGGCTTACTGGCATCTAGTTACACTCAGATCCAGGCTTCACCCTCCAGGAGTCCTCTTAGCCTCTGGCCCTCCAAGGCTTACTGGCATCTCTCTCACTCAGATCCAGGCTTCACCCTCCAGGAGTCCACCAGGCTTCACCAGGCCTCACACGAGCGGTGTTCCCTCACACACAGGGAACAGCCTCATGTCTCTCACACGGTGTCCGCACACGGGTAACAGGAAACAACCCCTTGCACCTCTACACACTTGTCTCAACTCACCAGGGTTTTTATATCCTGTAGAAACAGCCACAGGACCTGTGCTTATCTCACAGTCACGTGTCCTTACCTTCTGTGAGCAAAAAGGACCTGTGTGATGTCACAGTCATGTGTCAGCTGAGGGGGAGGAAATAGCCTAAACAGACATACTAGATCATTATAGCAATGCCACTGCACCACATAAGGGAGAGCAAATAATAACATAAATTCATATTTTTCATTTTGTCTTATTCTTGTCCAGCAATATTTGTCTACATATGACACACAATATGTCCACATGGACAGACACAATTGTAGGTAATTGTTCACAAGGAAAAATGCAATACAGTCTACTTTTATTATTACCTCTCTGATGAATGTTAATACCATTATAAATAAACTAGCTATTGAACCTGCTCTACGCCCGGGTGGCGAGCATTTTTATTGGTATATGGTCTCCCATTCTGGTATGTGCTGCCCCCATCCTGTCCCCCATCCTATCCTGGTATGCATGGCACCCCTCATCCCTATCCTGCTATGCATGGCACCCCTCATCCCTATCCTGGTATGCATGGCACCCCTCATCCCCATCCTTGTATGCATGTCACCCCTCATCCCCATCCTGGTATGCATGGCACCCTTCATACCCAATCCTGGTATGCATGGCACCCCTCACCCCCAATCCTGGTATGCGTGGCACCTCTCACCCCCAATCCTGGTATGCGTGGCACCCCTCACCCCCAATCCTGGTATGTGTGGCACCCCTCACCCCCAATCTTGGTATGCATGGTCCCCTCACGACAATCCTGGTATGCATGGTCCCCTCACTCCCAATCCTGGTATGCATGGTACCCCTCACCCCCAATCCTGGTATGCATGGTACCCCTCATCCCCCCAATCCTGGTATGCATGATCCCCTCACCCCCAATCCTGGTATGTGTGGCCCCCTCATCCCCCAATCCTGGTATGTGTGGCCCCCTCATCCCCCAATCCTGGTATGTGTGGCCCCCCTCATCCCCCTAATCCTGGTATGCATGGTCCCGTCACCCCCAAATCCTGGTATGCATGGCACCCCTCATCCCCCAATTCTGGTATGTATGGTCCCCTCACCCCCCAATTCTGGTATGTATGGTACCCCTCATCCCCCAATCCAGGTATGCATGGCACACCTTATTCACAATCCTGGTATGCATGGCACTCCTCATCTCCAATCCTGGTATGCATGGCACTCCTCATCCCCAATCCTGGTATGCATGGCACCCCTCACCCCCAATCCTGGTATTCATGGCACCCCTCATCCCAATCCTGGTATGTATGGCACCCCTCATTCCAAATCTGGTATACATTGCACCCCTCATCCCAATCCTGATATGCATGGCACCCCATCTCTGATCCTGGTATATGGTACCCCTCATCCCTATCCTGGTATGTATGGTACCCAATCCCTCATCCTGGTATGCATGGCACCCCATCCCTCATCCTGGTATGTATGGTACCCCTCATCCCTATCCTGGTATGTATGGTACCCCTAATTCTGGTATGCATGGCACCCTATCCCTCATCCTGGTATGCATGGTATCCCTCATCCCTATTCTGGTATGTATGGTACCCCTCATCCTGGTATACATGGCACCCCTCATTCCAATTCTTGTATGTATGGCACCCCTCATCCCCCAATCCTGGTATGTATGGCCTCCTCATACCCCAATCCTGGTATGCATGGCACCCCTCATCCCTATTCTGGTATGTATGGTACCCCTCATCCCTATCCTGGTATGTATGGTACCCCTCATCCTGGTATGCATGGTACCCCGCATCCCTATTCTGGTATGTATGACACCCCTCATCCTGGTATACATGGCACCCCTCATCCCAATTCTGGTATGTATGGCCTCCTCATCCCCCAATTCTGGTATGCATGGCTCCCTCATCCCCAATCCTGGCATGCATGGCCCCCTCATCCCCCAATCCTGGTTGGCATGGCACCCCATCCCTTATCCTGGTATGCATGGTTCCCCTTATCCTGGTATGCATGGTACCCCTCATCGCTATTCTGATATGCATGGCACCCTTCATCCCCAATCCTGGTATGCATGGTCCCCTCACCCCCAATCCTGGTATGCATGGTCCCCTCACCCCCAATCCTGGTATGCATGGTACCCCTCACCCCTCAATCCTGTTATGTGTGGCACCCCTCATCCCCCCAATCCTGGTATGCATGATCCCCTCACCTCCAATCATGGTATGTATGGTATCCCTCATCCCCCAATCCTGGTATGTGTGGCCCCCTCATCCACCAATCCTGGTATGTGTGGCCCCACTCATCCCCCCAATCCTGGTATGCATGGTCCCGTCACCCCCCAATCCTGGTATGCATGGCACCCCTCATCCCCCAATCCTGGAATGCATGGTATCCCTCATCCCCAATCCTGGTAAGTGTGGCTCCCTCATCCCCCAATCCTGGTATGCATGGTACCCCTCATCCCTTTCACTCTGCACACATACAAAAAAAACACTTATACTCACCTTTCTTCCCTGTGCTCCAGCGCTGTTGTGTCCTGTTCTGCCGGAGGCCGAGCGTGCCCATACCACGCTGTCCAGCGCCATTTTGCTGAAGGCACACTGCAAATGTGTCTTCAGAAAAATGGCACCGGATAGCGCTATGCGCATGCGCCGATTCCGACGCCTTCACTCGTGCCCTGGTCTCCGGCGAGAAGAGAGGTGCCATAGCAACGCTCCTCCCGGTCAAGTAAGTATGTAGGTATGGCGCCGGAGATCGCGGTATGTGTTCAGTGTCTACGCGTACCGCGATCTCCGGCGCCATACACACTCCTCTTACCTGTAACGGCTCCATGCGTTCTTCTGTCTGGAGCCAGACTGTGCAGGCGTGTCTATAAAGATTTCAGACAGAGGTACGCTTGTAGCGTTATATTATAGATAAAAATACCAAATGGAACCACAACTTCTACTGAACAATTATTATTGCGGTACAAAGAAACAACGCAGGGCCAAAAATATATAGGGTATTATATGTTCCTTTTTGAAGAAAGTAAAGTGGAATCTTTTTTCTTCCATAGAAATCAGCAGCCATGTCACTATGAGGAGTTTTACTGAAGTGTCCAACCTCACCTTAGTGCAACTTTGGTTAGCGAACCTTTCACATTGTACATGCAGTCCGATCTGAGGACAGCACGGTAAATGTAAATCTATTCATACCTGTATGCCTCATATTAATGGTTTCGATGTTTTAAAATCTTATATTATTCCTTTATGATAATGATTGCTCCAGGCTCCGGGCCCGTAAGTAATCCACACCTCCTCTCTTCATTATTACAGTGTCCTGTGACGTACAGTTGCGGCGCTGTAATCGCACGCCTGCACGTTGAACTCTCTCCACGATCCTCCCATGAGTCTCCATTACTCACCAGCGCCTGCGCAGAAGATCACATTCCGTTATCTTCTACGCAGGAGCGTCACTGCCGGCGGTGTCCCCTGTGCTCCGCAACAGACTGTAAGCAGAGCCGGACTGATTCGCCTGCCATCTTCCCAGAGACCTGTTTTACCCTATGGACGGCAGAGTGACAGCATCATTGACGGCGCCTGAGCAGAAGATCACGGTATACACTAATCTGTGATCTTCTGCGCAGGCGCCAGTGAGTCACGAACACTCATGAAGGGAGTTCAATGCACAGACGCGAGATTACAACGCCGCAACTGTGTCTTGTGACGTGCAGGGGGGGTACTATGATAATGAAGAGAGGAGGTGGGGATTCCTTACGGGACTGGAGTCTGGAGCAATCATTACCACAAGGTATAATATAAGATTTCAAAACATCAAAACCATTAATATGAGGCATACAGGTATGAATAGATTTACATTTCTGTCACCTGTTTGCCCATATTAATGGGTTAAATACGTCCCAGGGGGTGATAGATTCCCTTTAAAGATAACACATTTCCTTTGTATTTTAGACAAAAAAAAAATTTTGGATAGATGCAAAAGCTTGGACACCCTAGGAGATTTGCGCGCTCAGATAACTTTGACCAATGTTTCAGACCTTAATTAGCCTGTTATGGCTATGGCTTGTTCACTATCATCATTAGGAAAGGCCAGGTGATGCATATTTCCCAGCTTTATAAAAACCAAGCGTCCCCCAACCTTGTGCCAAAAGACAGCAGCAATGGGATCTTGTAAGGCGCTGCCTAGCACTTTTAAAATGAAAGTGGTGGAGGCCCACAAAGTAGGAGAAGGCTATAGGAAGATAGCAAAGCGTTTTCAAGTTGCCCTTTCCTCAGTTCGAAATGTAATTAAGAAATGGCAGTTAACAGGAACAGTGGAGTTCAAGATAAGGTCTGGAAGACCAAGCAAAATTTCAGTGAGAGCTGCTTGCAGGATTGATAGAGAGGCAAATCAGAACCCCTGCTTGACTGCAAAAGACCTTCAGAAAGATTTAGCAGACTTTGGAGATCTGGTACATTGTTCTACTGTTCAGAAACACCTGCACAAATATGGCCTTCATGGAAGAGTCAACAGAAGAAAACCTCTTCTGCATCCTCACCATAAAATTCAGCGCCAGAAGTATGCAAAAGAATATCTAAACAAGCCTGATGCATTTTGGAAACAAGTCCTGTGGACCGCTAAGGTTAAAATGGAACTCTTTGGCCACAATGATCAAAGGTATGTGGGGGGGGGGAAAGGGCACAGAATTCAGGAAAAGAACATATTGCCAAATATTAAGCATGGGGGTGGATCAGTCATGCTTTGGGGTTGTGTTGCAGCCAATGGCACGGGAAACACTTCACAGGTAGAGGGAAGAATGGATTCAATGAAATTTCAACAAATTCTTGATGCAAACATAACACCATCTGTAAAAAAGCTGAAGTTGAAAAGAGGATGGCTTCTACAAATGGATAATGATCCTAAACACACGTCAAAATCCACAATAGACTACCTCAAAAGACGCAAGCTGAAGGTTTTACAATGGCCCTCACAGTCCCCTGATCTACAAAACATTAAAAATCTATAGCTAGACCACAAAATAGCAGTGCATGCAAGACGACCCAGGAATCTCACAGAACTGGAAGAATTTTCCAAGGAAGAATGGGCAAAAATCCCTCAAACAAGAATTGAAAGACTCTTGGTGAGTTGCAAAAAGCATTTACAAGCTGTGATACTTTCAAAGGAGGGTACTACTAGGTACCAACCATGCAAGGTGCCAAAACTTTTGCATTGGCCCATTTTCCTTTCTGTAATTTTTAAAATGTAAAAAATGACAATATACAGTACAGACCAGAAGTTTTGACACACCTTCTCATTTAAAGATGTTTCTGTATTTTCATGAGTATGAAAATTGTACATTCACACTGAAGGCATCAAAACTATGAATTAACACATGTGGAATTATATACTTTACAAAAAAAGTGTGACACAACTGAAAATATGTCTTATATTCTAGGTTCTTCAAAGTAGCCACCTTTTGCTTTGATGACTGCTTTGCACACTCTTGGCATTCTCTTGATGAGCTTCAAGAGGTAGTCACCGGAAATGGTTTTCACTTCACAGGTGTGCCCTGTCAGGTTTAATAAGTGGGATTTCTTGCCTTATAAATGCGGTTAGGACCATCAGTTGTGTTGTGCAGAAGTCTGATGGATACACAGCTGATAGTCCTACTGAATAGACTGTTAGAATTTGTATTATGGAAAGAAAAAATCAGCTAAGTAAAGAAAAACGAGTGGCCATGATTACTTTAAGAAATGAAGGTCAGTCAGTGTGAAAAATTGGGAAAACTTTGAAAGTGTCCCCAAGTGCAGTTGCAAAAACCATCAAGCGCTACAAAGAAACTGGCTCACATGAGGACCGCCCCAGGAAAGGAAGACCAAGAGTCACCTCTGCTTCTGATGATAAGTTTATCCGAGTCACCAGCCTCAGGAATTGCAGGTTAACAGCAGCTCAGATTAGAGACCAGCTCAATGCCACACAGAGTTCTAGCAGCAGACACATCTCTACAACAACTGTTAAGAGGAGACTTTGTGCAGCAGGCCTTCATGGTAAAATAGCTGCTAGGAAACCACTGCTAAGGACAGGCAACAAGCAGAAGAGACTTGTTTGGGCTAAAGAATACAAGGAATGGACATTAGACCAGTGGAAATCTGTGCTTTGGTCTGATGAGTCCAAATTTGAGATCTTTGGTTCCAACCACCGTGTCTTTGTGCGACGCAGAAAAGGTGAACGGATGGACTCTACATGCCTGGTTCCCACCGTGAAGCATGGAGGAGGATTTGTGATGGTGTGGGGGTGCTTTGCTGGTGACACTGTTGGGGATTTATTCAAAATTGAAGGCATACTGAACCAGCATGGCTACCACAGCATCTTGCAGCGGCATGCTATTCCATCCGGTCTGCATTTAGTTGGACCATCATTTATTTTTCAACAGGACAATGACCCCAAACACACCTCCAGGCTGTGTAAGGACTATTTGACCAAGAAAGAGAGTGATGGGGTGCTACGCCAGATGACCTGGCCTCCACAGTCACCAGACCTCAACCTAATGGGGTGAGCTGGCCCGCAGAGTGAAGGCAAAAGGGCCAACAAGTGCTAAGCATCTCTGGGAACTCCTTCAAGATTGTTGGAAGACCATTTCCGGTGACTACCTCTTGAAGCTCATCAAGAGAATGCCAAGAGAGTGCAAAGCAGTCATCAAAGCAAAAGGTGGCTACTTTGAAGAACCTAGAATATAAGACATATTTTCAGTTGTTTCACACTTTTTTGTTAAGTATATAATTCCACATGTGTTAATTCATAGTTTTGATGCCTTTAGTGTGAATGTACAATTTTCATAGTCATGAAAATACAGAAAAATCTTTAAATGAGAAGGCGTGTCTAAACGTTTGGTCTGTACTGTATATATTTTATAATTATATATTTTTTGGCCTAAAATACAAAGGAAATATGTCATCTTTAACGTTTGTTCTTTTAGAGATCATTTAATCTTCAACTTGCTTAACAGTTCACAATAACAGTAATTTTGACCAGGGGTGCCCAAACTTTTACATGCCATTGTAGATTTATTTTTGTTATAAAAAGCAATGCTATAGAATCTAATGATATGAGCTCGGTGTAACTTGGTTTGTAAGATACAATGTATTAAAAAGTCTTTTTAAGGCTGCGTGCCCACTATGCGTTTTTCAAGTGTTTTTGCAGCGGAATTTGTGCAGCGAAAACGCTTAAAAACGCTTGGTAATAAATGCCCCATGGTCCCCAATGATAATCCGCATGTGCGTGCACATGCTGAGGAAATTTCAGCTGCAGATTATCTTTGCAGAAAAATACGCAGCATGTCTATTAATTTTGTGGACACGCAGCGTAATTGCCGCCATTGACTTGCATTGAAGCGCTTAATATCCACATGACTACATGTGCACATGCGGATATTAAGCGATTCAATGTGCGGATGGTACCCGGGTCTGGAGAAGAGGAGACTGTAAAAAAAAGAATTTAAAATAAAAAAAAAATTATACTCACCTCCTGATGGCCCCCGGTCTCCATAGCGATGCGTCCTTGCTCCCCGGCAGCTCGCGATGGTCTAAAAAGACCTGCCATGACGTAATTTAGTCATGTGACGGGTCACGTGACCGCTGACGTCGGCGGTCGCGTGACCTGTCACATGACTAAATGACGTCATGGAAGGTACTTTTAGACCATCGCGAGCCGCCGGGGAGACCGGAGAAGGAGACCGGGGGCCATCAGAAGGTAAGTATAATGTTTTTTTTATTTTTTACCATTTTTATTCTTTTTTTTAACTAACTTGGTCACACTGTATAAAATCAATGGATTTATATAGCGTGACCAAGTCGTCAAGTACTTTTCCAAGTGATGCTAAAATCGCTTGGAAAAGCGCTTGATAACCTGCATGCAAAAACGCTTCTACCTTGGCAGGAAAAACGCATGTAAAATCTGCATGCGTTTTTCCTGCCAGGGAGATGCGGAAAAATTCTGCAGCATTTCTTCATCGTGGGCACATAGCCTCGATATTGAAAGGTCTTATCAGACACTCAATATGCAATACACTGATAGCTATTCCTCTCACCCTGGCACTGAGTAGCTATTATTCATGTTCCTAGTGAGACACTGGCCTGATAGAAGCGGACAAGGACTAAGTAGAGGGCAAAGATAAACATGAAGAAATAGGATAAAGTAGCAAAGACAGAACACATGACACATTTAGTTATAGCACTCTAGTGTATTCAGGAACAAAGCTTGGATAAATATAACACATGTATTTTTAGAAAGTAGGTTAGAGAGTTAACCACAGACGATACTGTTTGTAAAGAGTGAGGTGAGTTTGTTCAGCTTGTATTTTCTATACTTTTAAAAACCTCATTTATTTAATATGTGTAATGACTGCCAAGTGGGTGTAACAAAAGTATACACTGTGTGCAGAATTATTAGGCAAGTTGTATTTTAGAGGATTATTTTTATTATTGATCAACAACTATGTTCTCAATCAACCCAAAAGACTCATAAATATCCAAGCTTAATATTTTTGGAAGTTGGAGTGGTTTTTTTTTTAGATTTGGCTATCTTAGGAGGATATCTGTTTGTGCAGGTAACTATTACTGTGCCGAATTATTAGGCAACTTAATAAAAACCAAATATAATCCCATCTCACTTGCTTATTTTCACCAGGTAAACCAATATCAGTGCACAAAATTTAGAAATAAACATTTCTGACATGTAAAAAAAAAAATTAGTGATCAATATAGCCACCTCTCTTTATGATGACACTCAACAGCCTTCCATCCATAGATTCTCTCAGTTGCTTGTTCTGTTTTCGATCAACATTGCGTGCAGCAGCCACCACAGCCTCCCAGACACTGTTCCGAGAGGTGTACTGTTTTCCCTCCCTGTAGAACTCACATTTTATGATGGACCACAGGTTCTCTATGGGGTTCAGATCAGGTGAACAAGGGGGCCATGTCATTATTTTTTCTTCTTTTAGACCTTTACTGGCCAGCCACGCTGTGGAGTAGTTGGATGCATGTGATGGAGCATTGTCCTGCATGAAAATCATGTTTTTCTTGAACGATACCGACTTCTTCCTGTACCACTGCTTGAAGAAGTTGTCTTCCAGAAACTGGCAGTAGGTCTGGGAGTTGAACTTCACTCCATCCTCAACCGGAAAAGGTCACACAAGTTCATCTTTGATGATACCAGCCCATACCAGTACCCCACCTCCACCTTGCTGGCGTCTGAGTCGGAGTGGAGCTCTCTGCCCTTAACAGATCCAGCCTCTGGCCCATCCAGATGGCCCATCAAGAGTCACTCTCATTTTATCAGTCTATAAAACCTTTGAAAAATCAGTCTTAAGATATTTCTTGGCCCATTCTTGACGTTTTATCTTATGTTTCTTGTTCAAAGGTGGTCGTTTTTCAGCCTTCCTTACCTTGGCCATGTCCCTGAGTATCGCACACCTTGTGCTTTTTGATACTCCAGTAACGTTGCAGCTCTGACATATGGCAAAACTGGTGGTGAATGGCATCTTGGCAGCTTCACGCTTGATTTTCCTCAATTCATGGGCAGTTATTTTGCACCTTTTTTGGCCAACACGCTTCTTGCGACCCTGTTGGCTATTTGCCATGAAACGCTTGATTGTTCGGTGATCACGCTTCAAAAGTTTGGAAATTTCAAGACTGCTGCATCCCTCTGCAAGACATCTCACAATTTTGGACTTTTCAGAGCCCGTCAAATCTCTCTTCTGACCCATTTTGCCAAAGGAAAGTAAGTTGCCTAATAATTAAGCACACCTTATATACACAACTGCATGTGTAACATCCCTGGCAGCGTGCTGGGATGGTTTACTACCTCCCACCATGCAAGACCGCCATCTTACCTATCAGTCCAGGCTGCACACTTTGCTCCAATACCTGCTGTGTGCATGTCTCTTGTCTGATTGCTTAGGGCGGCGGCGTGGTTACTGCCTGATTCTTGTAGTTGCTGTGTGCGCACTCCTAATGCGTCCCCAGCCTATTATTGTGAGTCACTGGATACTTAGACCCCCTCCACCCAGTGGGAGGGGCCTGAGCAATACTTTCTTTCAGTGTGTTCTGTGCAACTGAGTTGTCAGGTCCTGTCCTGTATCTTGTCTGTTTCCGCCACCCTGGGGGCTGAGTACCCAGGCCTGTTACCTGTATCTGTGACTTCTAGTCTGTTTCGCCACCCTGGGGGCTGTATACCCAGGCCCGTTACCTGTATCTGTGACTTCTAGTCTGTTTCCGCCACCCTGGGGGCTGAGTACCCAGGCTCGTTCCTGTATCTTGTTCCTGGTTCAGTTCCTGTCTGAACAATGTCCTAGCCCGTTACTTGTTTGTTTCTATGTTCGTATCTTCCCTTTTCCTGCAGTGTCTGAACCTGCACCTAACTCCAACTTGTTGACTCTGTACTTCATTGTAAGTACCTTGTGTGTATCTGCTCTTCTTGTCCACCGCACCTGCGGTTTTGCTCTGCTCTGCTTGTCCACAGCACCTGCGGGTTTTGCTCTGCTCTGCTTCTCTACCGCACCTGCGGGTTTTGCTCTGCTCTGCTTGTCTACCACACCTGCGGGTTTTGCTCTGCTCTGCTTGTCTACCGCACCTGCGGGTTTTGCTCTGCTCTGCTTGTCTACCACACCTGCGGGCTTTGCTCTGCTCTGCTTGTCTACCGCACTTGTGGGTTTTGTTCTGCTCTGCTTGTCTACCGCACCTGCGGGTTTTGCTCTTCTCTGCTTGTCTACCGCACCTGCGGGTTTTTGTTCTGCTCTGCTTGTCTACCGCACCTGCGGGTTTTTGCTCTGCTCTGCTTGTTTACCGCACCTGCGGGTTTTACTCTGCTCTGCTTGTCTACCCCACCTGTGGGCTTTGCTCTGCTCTGCTCGTCTACCGCACCTGCGGGTTTTGCTCTGCTCTGCTTGTCTGCTGCACCTGTGGCTTTGTTCCTGTATTCCAGTCTGTACTGGTCCCTATCCTGCCTTTGTTTCTACCTGCCAGTATCCACCTGTCTGTATACCAGCCGTGCCTGCCAGTACCCACCTGTTTGCATACCAGCCGTGCCTGCCAGTACCCACCTGTCTGTATACCAGCCGTGCCTGCCAGTGCCCACCTGTCAGTATGCCAGCCTAACCTGCCTGTTCCTGCATTCCCCAGGGTAGGTCAACAGCTGTGACCGGGGTCTTACCTGGAGTAGCACCTGGTCCCTCTGCTCAGTTCCTCCCTGGTTCACGGAGTCGACTGAGACGCCGTGCGACCTTGGTCGGACCGAGTTGATACTTAGTCACGCCCCTCCAGGCACTCCTCGGTTCATGGTCCAGTGGGATCACTAACCACGCTCACGCCAGTCAGTCCGGGCATGTGCGTAACAGCATGTAGTTTACTTAGCACAATGCTGCTGACAGGTACACTTTAATATAGTATGATGCATCCCATAGTCCTACATATAGTATAATGCACCCCATAGTCCTCAATATAGTATAATGCACCCCATAGTCCTCCATATAGTATAATGCACCCCATAGTCCTCCATATAGTATAATGCACTCTCCATAGTCCTCCATATAGTATAATACACTCCCCATAATCTTCCATATAGTATAATGCACTCCCCATAGTCCTCAATATAGTATAATGCACTCCGCATAGTCCTCCATATGGTATAATGCACCCCATAGTCCTCCTTCTCCATACAGTATAATGCACTCCCCATAAAAAAAATACAATACTCACCTCTCCTCTTCATTCCCCTGCTGCTCCGGTCTCCGCAGCGAGCACTCTGAACCTTTGTCTTCACTGCTCTGCACAGCGGGCGCGATGAAGTGATGTCATTGCGCCCACTGCGCTGAGACGTTAGATGCTGAGGAAGAATGATGGGAGAGGGAGCGTCAGCTGATGCCAGGATAGTGATACAGTTGAACTTGAAATGATCGGCGAGAAGGGGCCCAGTGTCAGTGCTAGCACCGTCCCCCTGGCTCTCAGGCCTCATTGTGACCGCATAGCAGTGCAGGGAGATCGTGTCTCCCCGATACAGTTAAAAGTAGCGTAGCTCTGGGTGTGCCCCTCAGAGCATGGGGCTCAGGGCGACCCATCCTCTGCCCTACCATTAGCTGCGCTTCTACTTCAAATGAATAGGTATGCTTTGTGAAGAGTTCATTTGTGGAACTGCTTTCCCTTCAGAATGTGTTTGTGATCATCAGGGTTGTTTTGCAGAGGCAGTATTGGTACACAGTTCCATTCAGTGCTGCTAAGCCCTATTTCACAACTGTTCTTAGTCAAAGTAAGGCAAAAACCACTTAATGAAGAGATGTGCCAGTCCATCATTACATTAAGACATGAAGGTCAGTAAGTCTGGAAAATTTCTAGACCCTTGAAGTGCAGTCATGAAAACCATCAATTGCTATGAAGAAATTGGATTTCACGAGGACTGCACCAGGAAAGAAAGACCAAGAAATACCTCTGCTGCAGAGGATAAGTTAATCAGAGTTACATATCATCCCATCTGGTTTGCACTTAGTGGTACGATCATTTATGTTGCAAAAGGCCAATGATACAAAATGTACCTCTAGGCTATATAGGGCTACGTGACCAAGAAGGAGAAGGATGGAGTGCTTCGTCAGATGACATGGCCTCCACAATCACCTGACATCAACCCAACTAACATGGTTTGAAATGAGATGGACTGCATGGTGAAGGCAAAGCAGCCAACAAGGGCTCAGACCTCTGGGATCTTGTTCTCAACAGTTGGAAATCCATTCCAGATGACTACCTGATACAGCTGCTTGAGTGGATGTCAAGGGTGTGTTCACTTGTCAACAGAGTAAAAGGCCTAAATGGAAACAAAAAGGGGAGGAGCGGGGGTGCTCCCTTGTGTATTATCATATAAAGCAGACAGGTAAGCTGATGAGCTTACACTACTAACCTGCCAAAGCTGTGCAGAATATAGGCACTCTGCTGGTAACAGTCTGGCTGGGATATATTGCACCTCCCAGCACATGTGGGCTGCTGTTCTGCCAAACTGAGATCTTACAAGGCCCGTTGCCATCAGGATATGGAGGAGTCCCAGGAGAAGTAAACAGGCTGTGTTAGTACAATTTGAGGAAACAGGCGCTACCAACGAAGTAGTTATCCAAATGCAGGAGAACCGGTTTTCTTTAAAAAGCTAAACACAATGCGTTTTGATGCAGGTTTTGCACCTTCATCAGGTTTTTCAAGTACAAGTGAGGGAACCCGATAGAACTATATATACCTGCATTTGGGAGGAGCCAATGAACACACCCACATCCGGGCGTGTTGAATGAGATTTTAACCCTCGAAAATCAATGCAAATATCACAATGGTTGGTGTTTTCCTACAATACCAGATACTCCAGTTGTAATAAATTAATAACAATTAGAAAATCCAACATTTATCATTATTAAAAAGAAACAATTTATTATATGAAAAATTAAAATAATTATTCTTTTTATTCCTTTCATTTTTCAATCATTAAGTTGTGAGTGTGCTGTTTGGCTCCTCCCAAATGCAGGTATATATAAATCTGTAGGGTTTCCTCACTTGTACTTTTTTTTTTTCTTTCTTCTGTATCTGTATAACTAATTCGTCAACAGTGCCTGTTTCCTTGGATTGTGCGAACAAAGCCTATTTACTTCATGAGATGTAAAAGGGGGGTACTTGGAGGAATCTACAGTGGCATGTAAAAGTTTAGACACTCCTGGTCAAAATTATTGTTATTGAGAACAGTTAAGCAAGTTAGAGATTAAATGATCTCTAAAAGGCCCAATGTTAAAGATGAGATTTCCTCTGTATTTTAGGCAGTATATATATATATATATATATATATATATCTATACAGTATTTATGGGCTTTAAATAGCCAGCCTTTTCACTTAGGTGGTGTTCAGTGTGTGGAAGCTAGCTCCTGAGAGAGAGGAGCTTGTGTTTGTGCTGAGACTGGACCATGTGCTCTTGCTAACTCTGAGTGGCCGGATCTCGGCCAAAGTAAGGACTGTTCTTTATCTTTTTCCTTTTTGGTTTCCTGTTATGCCATAAAGGCTACGTATATGTTATGCACTTGACCGTGGTTTATGCTATTTCCTACAAATAAACCACTAAGTCATTTAAAGAGACAGTGTCGTGTATCTACCTCCGAGTGCAGCAGAGCGAGCAACTCTTCCACTTGTGGTGCGATACTGCGCGCAAGATCCCAGGAACACGTGTACCTGCCACAGAGAACGGTGGATGTGCTGGGTAAAGGCCATCAGCCAGAAGGAGATGTCCGGCAGCATGGAGGACGTAAAAAAACACCTGGTCCTATTGCATCAGCAGCAGCAGGAGACGAACAAGCTGTTGCTATAGCAGAAACGTCAACAGCAGCAGGATCAACAGCAGCAGATGCAGCTTTTGGCGACCGCCATCCAGGGCTGACAGACCACCCCACCCCCAGGTCCGGCTGATGACTCCCATGTCCGGAAGGCGGTAAGACATGCAGTGCAAAAAATGACCCCAGGTAACGATATAGAGGCCTTTCTGACCATTTATGAAAGGGTCGCCGAGAGGGAGAAACTTCCGCCAGAACAATGGCCAGGTGCTGGAGCCATACCTGACGGGGGAACCCCAGATGGAATATTATGACTTGGCCTTGCAAGATGCCAAAGAGTATGGTAAACTAAAAACTGAAATTTTGGCACGCTTGGGGGTAATGATGACTGTCAGGGCACAGCTGGTCCACTGCTGGGCGTATCACCGCAAGAAACCCCCTCGGTCCCAAATATTTGACCTGTTGCACCTGGTCCAAAAATGACTGCAGCCAGGGTCCTCTACCCCGGCGCAGCTGGTAAAGTGAGTTGTGATGGACCGATTTGTGCATTCCCTGCCGAGGTTGATATAGTCTTGGGTTGCCCAGGGTGATCCGCGGAACGCTGATGAACTGGTCGGACTGGTCGAGAGGCATCAGTGGGCCGATGGATCCTTGGGAAAGCAGCCCACTCCATATTGGGGGTCCAAATCTGGGCGGAGGCCCAAAAGAGGGTGAGGCGTCCAAGGTCCAAAGGGGTGGGAGCGATAATGCCAAGGTCCTGCGGGAGAGATTATATGTTGGAGATGTCACGGCCCAGGCCATATAGCTGCCCGCTGCCCCCTATCCTCCAAGCAAATGGACTATAGCCTGGGATGCCGCTGTTCCTACCATGTCTACCCCGCCTGCAGTGTGATCAGCCTGGTGAGGGGCCACAATCAATACCCGTGACCATAAATGGGGTGTTGGTAGCAGGACTCTTGGACTCAGGGAGTTTGTTGACTCTGGTTAGGGCCACACTTCCCCACCAATTGATCCCCGGGAAACACGTGCGGGTACGCTGTATTCACGGGCACGCCAAGGATTACCCTGTCACCAGAGTGACTATACAAACTAATTGTGGTGATGAGTTCCATGAGGTCGAGGTGGTTAAAGACCTACTACATCCAGTAATAATAGGGCGGGACTTTAGCCTGTTCTGGGACTTGTGGCGGAAAGCAGACGTACCATGTGACTCAGGAAGGTTTTGTCCACCATGATGAATTCTCAACGCAGTCAGAGGCGGATGAGTTACCCCTGTGTGTCCTTGCTGGTGATGATCGTCCTCACGGTGACCCAAGAGGCCGAGATTCCTGAATTTGGAGTTCCTGGAGGAAATTTTGGTATGGCTGAGATGCAGGATCTTACCTTGAAGAATGCATTTGATAATGTGTCTGTAATCGATGAGGCTGCTCAAGAGCCGGGGGCTGACACCAGGTTTCCCTATTTTACACTCAATTGGGAACTTCTTTATCGGGTCACTAAGTCAAGAGAGGAAGTGATAGAGCAGTTGGTGGTGCCAGGCCCCTATAGGCGTAAGGTATTAAACCTGCCCCATTGTTATATCTTGGGTGGACATCTAGGGGTAGACAAAACTCGGGAACGGATCCTGCAGAGGTTCCACTGGCCTGGAGGTCACCAAGAGATTGTGAATTACTGCTGGTCCTGCCCCACCTGTCAGCTATCTGCTCCCGTAACCCACTTCCGCAGCCCCCTAGTACCGCTGTTTATTATAGAGGTCTCGTTTGACTGGATAGCTCTAGACCTTGTCAGGCCCCTGGTCAAGTCCGCCAGGTAGTGTTGGACTATGCAACTCAGTATCCGGAGGCGGTATCATTGAGAAACTCCTCTGCCAGGAGTATCTCCAGAGAGCTTGTGCATATTTTCTCCTGGACGGGTAACCAAAGGACATCCTGATGGACCAGAGAACTCTTTTTATGTCTAAGGTGATGAGGGAGTTGTGCAAGGCTCTCTAGATTACACAACTCTGGACGTCTGTATACCTTCTGCAGACGGACGGCCTGGTGGAGAGATTCAACAAGACCCTGAAGTCGATGCTGAAGAAGGTCATAGAGAAGGATAGGCGAGACTGGGATTGTCTATTGCCATACCTGCTATTCTCCATTAGGGAAGTTACCCAGAGCTCTACAGGATTGTCACCTTTTGAACTACTATACAGACAGCACCCTCGGGGACTTCTAGACATAGCGAAGTAGACCTGGGAAGCAGAGATTACAACCTACCGGAGCGTCATCGAGCATGTGGCCCAAATGCAGGACAGGATCGCGAGGGTGATGCCGATTGTGAAGGAGAGCCTCCTACAGGCACAAGAAGCACAGGCGAGGGTCTACAATCAGGCCGCAAGGCTGAGACAATTCAGCCCTTGAGACCGGGTCGTAATATTAGTACCCACGGTCGAAAGTATATTTCTGGCCACGTGGCAAGGGCCATATGAGGTGGTCGAGAAGCTGAGTGAAGTCAATTATAAAATCCACCAGCCAGGAAGAAGAAATCCGTACCAGATCTACCACATCAACTTGCTTAAGCCATGGCGGGACAGGGGAACCGGTGGAAGCTACGTGTCTGGGGGCCAATCCTGAAGCCAGAATCAAGGATGTCACAGTGGCAGAGACACTATTATCGGCCCAAAAACAACAGTGCCGAGAACTGCTGCAGAGAAACCGAGACCTGTTCTCAGAGTTGCCTGGATGTACGCAGGTTGTGGAGCATGAGATCTTGACGGAACCGATTGTACGTGTGAACCAGAGGCCATACCGAATCCCCGAAGCCCACCGCAAGGTGATCTCCAAGGAGGTGCGGAGAATGTTGAGCCTGGGCATCATTGAGGAGTCTAAGAGGGGCTGGTATAGCCCCATTGTTCTTGTACAGGAGCCGGATGGAGAATGGCGCTTCTGTAACGATTACAGAAAACTAAACTAAGTGTCTAAGTTTGACGCCTACCCGATGCCCCGGGTCGATGAACTTATTGAATGACTAGGGCCTGCCAGGTACATCACTACCCTGGACCTAACAAAGGGGTATTGGCAAATCCTCCTGTCTCCAAGTGTCAAGGAGAAGACGGCTCTCTCTTCACCCGACAGGTGTTTTCAGTACACCAGGATGCCATTCGGTCTGCAGGGAGCTCCAGCTACCTTCCAGAGGGCCATGAACCGGACCCTAGCCTTGCACAAGAAGTATGCCGCCACTTGCCTGGACGACATTGTGATCTTCAGCCCAGATTGGGAAAGTCACCTGCAG
Source organism: Phyllobates terribilis (assembly GCF_046119375.1). NCBI lineage: Eukaryota > Metazoa > Chordata > Amphibia > Anura > Dendrobatidae > Phyllobates > Phyllobates terribilis. Next base: position 199,001,399 of record NW_027362762.1, on the reverse strand, counting down.
AAGATCCAGGCGGTACTGGAGGCACTAAGAAAGGCCGGGTTTACCATAAACCCCCAAAAAATGCACCATGGGAAAAGAAGAGGCGAAATACTTGGGCTACGTCGTTAGAAGGGGCGACATAAAGCCGCAAGTAAACAAGGTGGCAGCAATCCAGAATTGCCCGCAACCGGCCTCCAAAAAACAGGTTCGGGCGTTTCTGGGAATCGTGGGATACTATCAGCGATTTATCCCGAATTTTGCCATGATAGTGGCACTCGTGACTGATCTGCTTAAAGGTATGAACACAGCGATGGCCAAGTGGTCTTCTGAGGCAGAGGTCGCGTTCCAGGAATTGAAGCTCTCCCAGTGTAAGCAGCCGGTCTTGATAGCGCCTGACTTCCATAAAGAGTTTGTGGTCCAGATGGACGCCTCAAAGGTCAGCATAGGAGTCGTCTTATCCCCTTATTCCCATCCCATTCTTTATTTAAACAGAAAACTCTCGGCCTGCGAAAAGAACTATGCTATTGTGGAGAAAGAGTGCCTGGACATCAAGTGGGCAATTGACACCCTGAGATACTACTTATTAGGCCGGAAGTTCAGGCTAGTGTCAGATCATGCTCCCCTAAGTTGAATGAGGGAAAGGATGGGGAAGAATGCCCAGGTGACTAGGTGGTTCCTGGTACTCCAGGATTTTCGGGGGAGCACAGGACCGGAACACTACACGGTAACGCAGATGCCATGTCCAGACTTCCATGTTTAGTAAGTGAAGGTGCCAAAACTCCCTGCTTTGGGCAGAGGGGGATATGTGACAAAGTCACTGTCAGAATACTGGAGGGGAGATATGTTTCACTGAGGCTGTTAGCTTCAGTGATGTGAAACATGGAAGTTTCTCCTGCATAGTAGGTGCAGAGAGGGTTAAACAGCCATTTAAAAGGGCATGTTTTATAGGTGGATGGTTATAGTGCGGGCAGGAGGCCATCCACCATATCTCCACCTCAGGGTGTGGTCTGGGCTAACCTTTTCACTCAGGTGGTGTTCAGTGTGTGGAAGCTAGCTCCTAAGAGAGAGGAGCTTGTGTTTGTGCTAAGACTGGACTCTTGCTAACCCTGAGTGGCCGGACCTCGGCCGAAGTAAGGACTGTTCTGTACCTTTTTCCGTTTTGGTTTCCTGTTATGCCAGAAATGCTACATTTATGTTATGCACTTGACTGTGGTTTATGCTACTTCCTACAAATAAACCACTAAGTAATTTAAAGAGACAGTGTCCTGTATCTACCTCCGAGTGCAGCAGAGCGAGTGACTCTACCACACACTGTATCTCTGGGAGAACTCAGATACAGTACAGACCAAAAGTTTGGACACACCTTCTTATTTAAAGATTTTTATGCATTTTCATGACTTTGAAAATTGTACATTCACACTGAAGGCATCAAAACTATGAATTAACACATGTGGAATTATATACTTAACAAAAAAGTGTGAAACAACTGAAAATGTCTTATATTCTAGGTTCTTCAAAGTAGCCACCTTTTGCTTTGATGACTGCTTTGCACGCTCTTGGCATTCTCTTGATGAGCTTCAAGAGGTAGTCACCGGAAATGGTTTTCACTTCACAGGTGTGCCCTGTCAGGTTTAATAAGTGGGATTTCTTGCCTTATAAATGGGGCTGGGACCATCAGTTGTGTTGTGCAGAAGTCAGGTGGATACACAGCAGATAGTCCTACTGAATAGACTGTTAAAATTTGTAATATGGCAAGAAAAAAGCAGCTAAGTAAAGGAAAACGAGTGGCCATCATTACTTTAAGAAATGAAGGTCAGTCAGTCCAAAAAATTGGGAAAACTTTGAATGTGTCCCCAAGTGCAGTTGCAAAAACCATCAAGCGCTACAAAGAAACTGGCTCACATGAGGACCGCCCTGGGAAAGGAAGACCAAGAGTCACCTCTGCTTCTGAGGATAAGTTTATCCTAGTCACCAGCCTCAGAAATCGCAGGTTAACAGCAGCTCAGATTAGAGACCAGGTCAATGCCACACAGAGTTCTAGCAGCAGACACATCTCTTCAATAACTGTTAAGAGGAGACTTTGTGCAGCAGGACTTCATGGTAAAATAGCTGCTAGGAAACCACTGCTAAGGACAGGCAACAAGAAGAAGAGACTTGTTTGGGCTAAAGAACACAAGGAATGGACATTAGACCAGTGGAAATCTGTGCTTTGGTCTGATGAGTCCAAATTTGAGATCTTTGGTTCCAACCACTGTGTCTTTGTGCGACGCAGAAAAGGTGAACGGATGGACTCTACATGCCTGGTTACCACCGTGAAGCATGGAGGAGTTGGTGTGATGTGTGGGGGTGCTTTGCTGGTGACACTGTTGGGGATTTATTCAAAATTGAAGGCATACTGAACCAGCATGGCTACCACAGCATCTTGCAGCGGCATGCTATTCCATCCGGTTTGCGTTTAGTTGGACCATCATTTATTTTTCAACAGGACAATGACCCCAAACACACCTCCAGGCTGTGTAAGGGCTATTTGACCAAGAATGAGAGTGATGGGGTGCTACGCCAGATGACCTGGCCTCCACAGTCACCAGACCTGAACCCAATCGAGATGGTTTGGGGTGAGCTGGACTGCAGAGTGAAGGCAAAAGGGCCAACAAGTGCTAAGCATCTCTGGGAACTCCTTTAAGATTGTTGGAAGACCATTTCCAGTGACTACCTCTTGAAGGTCATCAAGAGAATGCCAAGAGTGTGCAAAGCAGTAATCAAAGCAAAAGGTGGCTAATTTGAAGAAACTAGAATATAAGACATATTTTCAGTTGTTTCACACTTTTTTTGTTAAGCATATAATTCCACATGTGTTAATTCATAGTTTTGATGCCTTCAGTGTGAATGTACAATTTTCAAAGTCATGAAAATACAGAAAAATCTTTAAATGAGAAGGTGTGTCCAAACTTTTGGTCTGTACTGTATGCTGATCAACATCTCCCCTGATGACCAGTTGTCTGGGGACCTTATATACATTAGACTGTCGGCCAAACCCTGTCATATTGGCGAGTTTGGCTGTCATTAGTCTAATGTGTATGGGGGGCTTAAGTGTAGAATCTAGCCAAACTTTCAGTAGTCTGGGTAGATATGGCTAAGATATAGGGAGTTGTTTGGATGATTCTTCAAACTGTAGAGCTGCTTTTTAATGTCCCTCTGTCTGTCTGAGACATAACAGAAGCAATATTTTCTTTAACTAGCTACAAAATTGCAAATTTAGAGGGGCAAGAAATTAAAAAAAAAATCTGAACTGAACCAGAACTTGTTAATAAAGGAAAAAAATCTCACATAAAACTCTGTTTCCTTTAGGGGAAATCAAATGCAGCTTTAACATATGAAGACCCCAACAATATTATCATTTGTGTTAAAATATAGATAATGAAAAATGACACGCTTGTATGATATGGTAAGGTTTCAGGTTAAGTGGCAGAACATTCTGTGGTCTGTGCTAGAGAATTCAAGGGGCGCTGGAGTCCTGGAGGTTAAAATGTGGAGAGAACGGTATCTTCAGGTGTTTTGCAGACAGTGATGGGACTGATATGGAGTGGCAGAATGTGAAAGTAGCAGAGGAAAGGTAAGCAACGCATGCATGTGTTGGGAGCAGGGCTGTGGAGTCGGTAAGCCAAACCTTCAGCTCCGCAATTTCTATGACACCGACTCCCTCATACATGGCTCATGTTTAAGTGATAAATTTACTGTAGCACAGATTCATCTAAGCTAAAATGCTAAACCCTTAGATCAGGAATAGGACAGACATAGGACATTTCATAACTTTCCCAGTTTGCTGAGTAATCAAAGCGGAAAGGATGTGGGAAGGTTGGAAGTGAATATCGCTTGTTAGTGTCTGAATGTAAGACTTAGGCCTTATTCACGCATCCGATTTTCTCACAAGAAAAGCAGACTAGAGTTTTGATCAGACTCTGATCAGAGTTTGATCAGATTGTGGTCCAAGTGTTATCAGTTTTTCTCGTACGTGGAGAAAAACAAAATAAAGGTTTTGCCACCTTCTTCTTCCTGACAGTACCGGAAAATCAGACTGCATTCAGTTGTCATCTGAGTGTGGTCTGATTTTTTCATGGACCCATAGACTTGCATAGCCGATTTTGAACCGACCTTTGGATCAAAATCGGACATGCATTGTGATTTTCCGCTGACAATTCGGTCCAAAAAAATCACGGACATGTGAATAGACCCAAAAACTATTACAGGAATGAGTGCTATCTGTGAAAACCATGGATAGCACTTGTACGTGAAAATAGGACGTCTGAATGAAACTTTAAATTAAAAAAATATTAAAAACTCCTGAAACTTGGATGGAACATTTTATTCTTATTATTCAGTCTCCACTACTAGAAAAATGCACATAAATTCCACCTACGAGTCAGAATAATTAATAAGGATTATATTGGGGATGTTCTGAATCTTGGGTAATCTTACCAATAACAATCCATTGCAACACTACTAGTTGGTTCTCATGATAAATATGTGCATTGGGGAAATGATTTCCTAGGTGTGATTTATTTAAAAGGTTTATATTGACATTAGGAAATATTTTAATCATCTATTGTTTCATGTGGGTGTGGTAGTCATTCAGCGAGAATAGTTGTATATTGTATTGGGAAAATGTATTGAGTGTTATTTTTGGAAATCGCTATGGTTACGTAACGTTGTTGAAGTTATGTATACGTGTATGTGATTTTATTGGGTGTGGTAAATGTAGCTACAAGGGTAAAACAGGACAATGGCCAAGAGCCAAGTGGAAACCAATTTATTCACCTTCTAGATGATTTGGGTTAAAATTGTAATTATTTCTTTTTTTCATCACAGAATAGCCAGATTCTAGGGATGAGCGAATATAATCGATTGGAACTGAATTTCATTAAAATTTTACAAAAATCTGCATTCATCAAAATTCAGTTTTCTTGTAATAGACTTCAGTGCGGATTCAGCAAAATAGCATCCACCATTTTCTGAATTGTAAAGAGCCAGCGAAAGGCTAAAAAATTATTTAAAAAACGTATAATACCTTATTGTTCCCTTCGCCGGCCTCACTGCTCCACACTGTCACCTGTCCGGTTGTTGTCCAATATACTAATCACCACCAAGAGCACTGAATCCTCATCAGAGTTGGAAGTACCCGTCTAGTGTGAAGAGTCCAGGACAGTTCTGCGAATGCACATGCAAGGTTATAGTGCACGCCATGACATTGTGACCTTCTGTGCAAGTGCAAAAATGTCCCACGGTGGTGAACAGAAGATGCAACAAGGAACGGATGGTGAGGAATGAAGGGGCTGGTGAGATGACCCCAAAAAGAACCCAAAGCATATTAAGTGACAGACATCAAATTTCCCAGGAAAATCCACAACAACAAGCAAATTAAAATTTTGCCTGATCCGCTCACCTCTACAAGATTCATACTGCATACCCTCTGTGATTTGCTTCAGATGTTTAGTTGGGACAATAGGCTGAGGCTATATACAGGACTGTATAAAAGTTTTAGTCGGGTGTGGAAAAAATGCTGCATAGTAAGAATGTTTTCAAAAAATAGAAGTGTTAATAATTTATTTTTTATCAATTAACAAAATGTAAAGTAAGTGAAGAAAAGAGGAATCTAAAACTTTTGCACAGTACTGTATGCAGAGATGTATCTAGGCTTTCTGACACCGGGGGTAAGAGTTCAGTTTGGCACCCCTCCCCCCCAACCGGCACATATGTGAATTCCATACTTAGTCACGTGCCAATGAGCTGCTCTCCCTAATTCTCTGAATATTCAGTGAAAAACTGAGAGAAGCAGGAAGAGAAGCTCGTTGTCAGGTGACTAAGTATGAAAATTGCATATGAGTGAAGTGGCCATGTGATGACTGATGGAAACAGCAAGCAGAGCTGAATCCTGACAGTGAGGTACAGGGCTTCATTTTATAATTACAGGGCTCGTCCAGGTTTGAGATTAAAGTCTGCAGTCACTCTAGGTGACTGAAGGCTTCTGAATTCTCACATCGCATGCACTGCACACTTTTAGGATTCTGCCTTGCACAAGTATGTGATTTGTACACATCTGGCCACATTCCGACTAGACGTGTCCAGCCTCGCTCAATTCATTGTCATTGAGTCAGGCCACGCATGTCTAGTCAGCATGTGACAGCAAGTATACAAATCGCCGGCACCAGAGAATCCTGACAGCGTGCAGTGCGCACTGAGAATTCAGAAGTCTGCAGTCACATAGAAGAATGACTGCAGACTCATCACAAACGTGGACAACCCCTTTAATGTTCCCAACATAAATAAAAATATGAGCATTAGTCAGTATCACAAATAACATTTACATCCAGGTACCTGATAGATGATGTTGTCTCTTGAGTCGTTCTCTTTCTTGTCTTCATCTTGTCCAGACTCCATGATGACCTTTCTCATCCACAGCTCGTCTCTGCAGACTTCCATCTTCTCCGGTCTTCTGCAGCACATCCCCACACGATGCCCTTAAAGATAGCAGTGTCATTATAATGGTCCTGAATAAAAATATCTACACTGAGCCCCTGAATAACTGGTTGCCCCTCACTATATTCCCTGCACAAAATATGACCCCACACTGTCCCTCTTATGGTACAAGCTCTCCGCACTGCCCCCTCCTTTCCATACTGGGCCCCCTCTTTACACTGTCCTCACACTGTACCCCCCCTGTAGGGCCCAGTCTCTATACTGTAACCCCTCATCACACTCCTCCTGCTTGGCTTACTGTGCCCTCCTGGCTGTGACCTTACACTGTCCCCCCATACTACTCAGTCTCTATTCTGTGTCCAATCACACTTTTCACCCCCCTCCTCCTCATACTGTCTTCTCTCACGCACCCCTGCTAACCAAACTGTCTCCTCATATATTTAACTCCTCACACATCCTCCCCAATTCCCCATACTGTGTCTGCACACATCACCCTCGCTCCCCATACTGTGTCCGTATACATTCCCCTCCTTCGCTCCCCATATTGCGTACACACCCATCCTCCCCATTCTGTGTCCGCACCAATCACCCACACACAAAATATCTCCCACCCCTCCCCCCACACTAAATGTTCCCCCTACCCCTAGCCATGCAATAAATCTCTCCCCATAGTAAATCACCCCCCAGCCATACCATAAATCACCCCCATAGTAAATCACCCCCCAGTCATACAATAAATCACCCCTCTTAGTAAATCTCCCCCAGTCATATCATAAATCACCCCCCCCCCAGTCATAGCATAAATCTCCTCCCACAATTAATCTTCACCTCCATTCAATCTTCGGTGTCTTCAGCTCCAGTGTGGAGCACTTTCCACCAATGGCCGCCTCTGCCTGAGCTGCAGTGTCGGTGAGTGACGTCAGCAGCGTGATCACATGACCGGATCACGCTGCTGGCGTCACTCTGACACTGAGGTCAGAGCTTCAACGGTGGGAGCTGGCAGCTGCAGCTTCTCTGAGCTGGGTGTCAGCTTGACACCCTGCTCAGAGAACTGCCGACTCTCAGTCCAGGGGGCGGCAGAACGCAGCCGCCGGGGGGACTCATCAGACCGCTGTATTAGGCGGCCCGACTGCGCCCCCCTGCCGGCTGCCCCCCATACTGTATGTACAGTACCTCTACAACTGCAGGCTACTGTCCCATTATAATTTTATGACTTCCCTTTACTTTCCATCAGATAAACAAAAGTCTTAAAACAATACAGCAATTCTTTTTTCTTTTCTGCCAGAACGACACCGGCAGGATCATACAATATCCTACCGCTGCCACCAATTTGTCAGGGATTCGCACACACACACGATCCCGATTATTCACTATGTAGTTATCGGCAAGCGAGCAGTGAGCGAATGGCATACACACCTCCGAATTCCCACACATGGAATATGTGTATACGCCCCTGTACGATCACTGCCAGTTTAACGATAACCCAATTAAGATTATTCGCTGCCACCACCAATCAGTTCTGGCCAATTGGACGCCTTATGGGTAGCGTATAGCTTCGGGAGAGGAACGATTACAGGACACAAGAAACAGAACTATTACATTTTATAGTTAATCCAAAGGGAGACAGTGTTCATGAAAAAATATACAAAATGTTTTACAAAGGGGGACAATACAATACAGAATATACAGTTACACAAAATAAAAAGGGATTAAGAGAAGAAACTTACTAGACAGATCGCAGACGATTCAGTTTAGCTGGAGGGGAGGCACTCCAATGGATCGTTATGGAACGGGACCATGTATCTCCCATCATGAGTATAGATCCAGGCTCAGCTGGACCTTTCATGCTGAAGGGGGGCCCTGCCCACACACTCCCCTGTGATGACCTCATGTGGGCAGGTATCCACCCTTAACTTATTTGATAACTTCTCGCTGGTTGATCGCAGAAGTTAGCAAGTGACGCCATATTTTTTATTGCAAATTTACCTTTGTTTAGAGACCAGACATGACCTGGTTTCTGTCCGTTGTTTTTGTACTTTTGCGTTATAGCTCACCGTCAGGGCGTACAGATATGGAAAAATATGCGGATTGTTCCTTAGCTAACCCTGCCGCTAAAAATGTGTCCCATCGCGATCAGAATTATAGAACTTCCGATATCCATATTTCATGTTGGTGCCTGCGAGACTGCAGATTGAAGACATATGCAAATGGGAATGTCCTGGCTATTGTGTGGGGTGAGGTATATTTCCTTTGAGGCTTAATGAGTGGTTTCCTCTTTCTTTAAATCTCTGGCCCATATGTTGAGGTGTCTATTTATCACAGGTCTCTGCTACTAGGGGCTACATTCGTATGGTAATTAGCCTGCATAATTGAGTTTGCCACCTCTTGTGTGTGTACTGCCATTTGCAAAGAAGCAGCTTGTCTACATTACTAGTTTTTCTCCTGTGACAAATAGCATAGGGGAGGGGTGAAGAAGGGTTTGGAGGGAGAGAGAGATCTTCAGCATTTTCTATGACATTTTCCTATGGAGAGTGGTAGAAGCTCAGTTTCTAGAATCTTTTCTCTGCTCTTATTATACCTTAACAGTCATGGCATAATTATTAATGCCAATGCCTTACCACCTATTTGTTATCTAACCATCATATCTAATGACCCTCTGTTATAATAATGCTGCCTTATAAAACATGCATATGCCATCCAGTATGGTCTACAAAAGAGGTGGACATAGAGAGTAAAGGGCCTCCTGTGAAAGGTCAGTATATGGTCACCTTGGTCTCCTCTAACTAAACATACAACTCCAACAGTTCACATGGGTCCCATTATCAAATAGGTCTTTATTCTGGTGCATCACCTTAAAAAGGGTTTTGACCTAATAACTGTTTTTTTCTACACTTTGAAACATCATCATAAGTACAGTAGGACAAGTTAAGGCAGTTTTTCTATTATTTGTGCATTTTGGAGGTAATATGTGGATGCTGTATAATTCTGGTATTCTGACACTGTCATACTATTGTTTGCACACAACCTCAAAACTAAAAAAGGTTTTGGTACTGTCTTAGCTAGTAGAAATAATTTTGATTGCTCCCAGTAAAATAAATACAAGAAGAATATTGTAGATGTATCATTTATTTTGTTTTTGCTAGCTATTAAAAGATGTTACAAAGTGAGCATTTTGTTACACACCTGTCTCAACTCCAGGGTCAGGCTCCACTCCCTTTCCCTATGGCTGCTGGCTTGCTGCCCTTTGATGTGCCCCATGTCGGGTTTTACAAGTTGCTTGGTGTACCTCTCTGACATAACGTTGTCCACACTCACATGTGGTGTCTGAATATTCAGTTGATAATTTGTTCAGTTTCCGTTTGTGTTGGAGTTTGCTGCCATCCTGTTCCTCCGAATGCAGTCATCTCTGTGGACTCATGTGATTTCTGTGACTTGCATTTGCAGCTTCTCAGACCTGCTGATTAACCCATTGTGTGCTGTGAGCATTGCGAACTGTAATTTAGAGACTCTTCACATTACGCTGCAATCATCTATGTGGACTTGTTTGGTTTCTATGACTTGCATTTACAGCTTCTCAAACCTGCTAAATAAACAATCATCTGCTGTATATATTGCGAACTGTTGTTTAGAGACTGTTCACATTATTCCGCAGTCATGTCTTAAACCTGCATATACAGTTAAGTCCAGAATTATTTGGACAGTAACTGAATCTTCGTGATTTTGGCTCTGTGTAAGGTTCCTCAGCGAGGTAGTTGTGGGCGAGTTGTGCCCCTGCTCGCTTTGGCACCTTACAGACAATTTGTGTCCTCCCTCTGATGTGTGGCTGTGCATGTGAAATTCTTCACTTACTTCACACCATCCGGTCGCAGCTGTCTCCAGACATTTCTCTTCTGGGACCAGGGCAGTAATAATTTCAGAGGACACAAAGTTATTAACCATAACTGGGGTTTTACTTGCGGGAAAAGAGTAATTACAATCTTTACAGTCTGGTAGATTGGATAAGGCCCAACAGGTTCTTGTCTCCCATCCAGGTGCTAAAATCATCTTCAGCCCTGGTGCCCTCCTTAGATGAAGCATCTCTCTGTTTCTATTCCTTAGCCCAAGAGACGGTTCCTCACCAGCAACAGTGTGCCCAGGTCCTTTATCTCCCTCACGGCTTATCCTGGAGTCCTATTTTCCTCTGCTACCTGCAGACTAGAAGAGCCCCGGTTCCTCAATACCTCCGTTGACTTTCTCCGGCCGGCTAATCGGACTCCTGTGTGAGGATATATTCACACTATGGATTCACTGTCTGAGGGTAGAGAGCCCCCGTCTACCCTAGCAGCCAAGTTCCCTGGGCATCTGCACGTAAGAGTTCCTCTCACATCCTTGACAGGGCTTCAACTGAACTCAAAAATAACGACTGCAGCTATTTTTAGCACACCCAGAGGCTCCACCCACTAAGTCATCTTCTTAGCAACTGCCTTGACTCTCACTGACAGCTGTGCCCAGCAGTGGCATCTTGTGGCTGATAAAAAGTACTGCAGCCCCACAAGGAATTATATCTAACCTCTAGACATGCCCAATCTCTATCCCTGTCACTACGTTTTCCCCTTATTCCACTGACTGCGCCACTGAAATTAACCCCGTATCTTGACCTAATAGCAGTTCAGAGAGCTCTAACTATGGGAACATGTTATTTTAACCCCTTCAGTGCCAGGGGAAGGTTACACTCTCCCTCACTATTACATCTGCATGCCACTATTTTGAATTTAAAATGAAACAACTGAGATGCAATTGAAGTGTAGACTTTCAGGTTTAATTAAAGGGGTTGAACAAAAATATCCTGTGAAACGTTTAAGAATTACAACCATTTTTCTACAAAATCTCATAATTTTTCAGGGGCTCAAAAGTAATTAGACAAATTAACTTTATCATAAATAAAATGTTCATTTTTAATACTTTGTAGAGAATCCTTTGCGAGTTATAACCGGCAAGTGCCTGAGGTCTGGAAGCCATGGACATCACCAAACGCTGGGTTTCCACCTTTGTGATGCTTTGCCAGGTCTTTACTGCAGCTGACTTCATTTTTTGCTTGTTTGTGGGTTTTTCTGCCTTAAGTTTTGCCTTAAGCATGTGAAATGCATGCTCGATGGGGTTGAGATTTAGTGACTGACTCGGCCATTGCAGAATTTTCCACTTCTTTGCCTTAAAAGACACCTGGGTTGCTTTCGCAGTATGTTTTAGGTCATTGTCCATCTTTACTGTGACGTGGCATCCAATCAACCTTGCTGCATTTTGTTGAATCTGAGCAGAAAGTATCACCCTGTACACTTCAGAATTCATCAAGCTGCTTCTGTCTTCAGTCACATCATCAATAAACACTGTGACCCAGGGCCATTAGAAGCCATGCATGCCCAAGCCATCACACTGCCTCCACCATCTTTTACAGAGGATGTGGTGTACTTTGGATCATGAGCCATTCCAAGCCTCCTACATACTTTCTTTTTCCCATCATTCTGTTACAGGCAGATCTTAGTTTTATCTGTTAAAAGAATGCTTTTCCAGAACTGGCCTTGTTTCCTTAGATTTTTTTTGCAAAAGTCTAATCTGGCCTTTTTATTTTTAAGGCTGATTAACCCCTTAACGACCTTGGACGTATGAGTACATCACCCTCTTTGGTTCGATTCTGGCTCTGAGCCCGCACCTTTCCAGGGACATGACAGCTGAGCTGATCAGCTGTGATGTGACCCTAACAGCCTCGGGTGGAATTTCGATCCACTAGTGGCTGTTAACATGTTAAATGTCGCTGTCAATCTCTGACAGCGGCATTTAACATACAAGCGCCGGAAGCATGTGACTAGTCCCATCCATTGGCGCCCGTGTCACATGACTGCGGGTCGCCGATGGGTTAGCATGAAAATCTGGGGTCTGCAGGAGACCCCTGTGGTTGTCATTGCCAGGATGCTATGAGCGCCGCCCAGCAGTCAGCGCTCATAGCAAGTGAGCACTTTTGCTACACACAGCAGTGCTAAAGCCCTAAAAGTTCAAATCACCCCCCTTTCGCCCCATTCAAAATAAAACAATAAAAAAAAATCAAACCTACACATATTTGGTATCGCCAAGTTCAGAATCGCCCGATCTATCAATATGTAAAAAGAATTAATCCAAATCGGTAAACGGTGTAACAAGAAAAAAATCAAAACGCCAGAATTAAGTTTTTTTGGTCGCCACAACATTGCAATAAAATGCCATAACAGGTGATCAAAAGATCATATGTACACCAATATGGTATCAATAAAAACGTCAGGTCGGCATGCAAAAAATAAGCCCTCACCCAGACCCAGATCACTAAAATTGGAGACACTACGGGTCTCGGAAAATGGCAACTTTTTTTCTTTTTTTTGCAAACTTTGGAATTTTTTTCACCACTTAAATAAAAAAGAACCTATACATGTTTGGTGTCTATGAACTCGTAATGACCTGGGGAATCATAATGACAGGTCAGTTTTAGCATTTACTGAAAATGGTAAAAAAAAAAAAAAAAAAACAATTGTGGAATTGCACTTTTTTTTGCAATTTCACCACACTTTGAATTTTTTCCTGTTTTCTAGTACACAATATGGTAAAACCAATGGTGTTGTTCAAAAGTAAAACTCGTCCCACAAAAAAACAAGCCATATTGAAAAATAAAGTTATGTCTCTGGGAGGAAGAGGAGAAAAAAACAAAAGCGGAAAAACCCAAGGTTGTGAAATTTTAATGGTTTGCACCTTGTGGTGAACCCGCTGTATTTGTTCTCATGAAGTCTTCTCTTTCTGGTTGACTTAGATACTGAAACATCTACTTCCTGGAGAGTGTTCTTCACTTGGGTGGATGTTGTGAAAGGGTTTGCCATCATCACGGAAATTATTTTGTGATCATCCACCACCGTTTTCTTCCTTGGACTTCCAGGCCTTTTTGAGTTCCCAAGCTCACCAGTGCGCTCTTTTTTTTGCAGAATGTACTGTCAAGGTAAAATATATATATTATAAAAAATCAATTAGTTTCTTTTAATAGATTACCTAATCAGTGTGAATCAATATAGAGATGATGGAATAATCTATGTGTATGTATGTATGCAAATGTGTATATGCACATGGATTATGTTAATAGTTAATGAATATATAACTAACAGCTTCTGTTCTAATTTGTAGACACGAACAACTAAATGATTTCCTGGTAATGACATATGCATGTGCACGGCTGATAACAGAGAGATTCATGTCGAGTTGGCAAAGATGGCGCTGAGAAACGAACTCACCCCTCCCATCGGAATTCCTAAGGCATTACTGAGTGCAAGAGATACATAGATGAACAAATTACAGCGTGCAGAGTTATCAGAAAAGAGCAATAAATTTTACTAATTCCACCTAGAAGGAGAATGCTATTTAACCCCATGTCTACGTAATAAAGTATGCCATTTGCGTGGTTCAGTCTCTGAGTGAAGTTTTATCAACCAGATTATCAGATTTGGTTAATTAGCTTCTTTGCATGCACTCGGACATCTTTAATTTGGAGGAGAGCAGTTACCTAGTGTATCTTAAATTGGTGAAACCTTCACAGTACCAAACCATTGATTTGGCTGCTCCTAACATTTCTGCTATCTCTCTGATGGATTTCTTCTTTTTTTCAGCCTAATGATGGTCTGTTTCTCTTCCATTGAGAGCTTCTTTGATTGCATGTTGTGGGTTCACAACAACAGCTTCCAAATGCAAATGCCACACCTGGAATCAGCTCCAGACCTTTTACCTGCTAAATTGATGATGGATTAATGAGGGAATAGCCCATGCAGCCCATTAAAGAGCTTTTGATATAATTGTCCCATGCATATTAAAGAGCTGTAATTCCTAAACCCTTACTCCAATTAGGATGTGAATGCCCTTAAATTAAAGCTAAGAGTCTGCGCTTTAAGTCCATATTGATTATATCACTGTATTTTGAATATGTTTTGGTAAACAGCTAAAATGCCAAAACTTGTGTAACGGTCTAAATATTTCTGGAGCTAACTGTACCTCCTTCTGTTTAACCCTTCATCTGCTAACAAGAGTTTGTCTACACTCTTGGCTATATAGCTTCTGGTCTGTCCTGCTTACTAGTTTGCTTACTGTTCAGCATAGCCCATTGTCCAGGTCCTTACCACTGTTTGATTGTCCTCAGGCCATGTGTTCACCCTGACCTGCAGCTTAGTGGATACATCTCATCAGGTGAGACTTAACACTTTCAAGACTATTTAGATCTCTTCATCAAGCATGAAGAGACCTGTGTAGTTTCGAAAGATTGCATTGTAACATCATTTATTATTTTTTTGTTAGCCATTAAAAGGTATAATACCTTCAAAATTATTATTTTATTTCTCTTACGGATAGCAATCAAATGTTAAAGGGAACCTGCCAAGTGAACAAAAAACATTAACTTACAGGTATGTGGTTAATTAGAGCCGGGTGTCAGTCATTGCTGGGGCGGGTTACAGCCACTGCTCATTATGTACTGGGCAGTACTGACTGAAAGAGCAAGGCTGCCAGGGAGAATAAAGTTAATTTCCTCCTGGCAGTGGGGCTTTCAGTGTGGGTGCTGGGCAGATTCAGTATGCTATTAACCTGCAGATTAACCTCATATCTGCAGGTTAATAGCGTTTTTTTTTTACATATCAGGTTCACTTTAATCTTGTAATGGTAAGATATTGGCACTGCACCGGATGGCTTGCATAAAGCTTCCTTTGACCCTGTTCTTATGGCAACTGTTGCTTCACCTACAGTGGCAATTATTTCCAGTTCAGCAGCACTTTCTTTTCCAGAAGCTAATAAACATAGCGATACAAGTAACGTGGTTAAACATGTCATTCACACTGGGAAAGTGGCATAAACAGAGCACAAAATAAAACTGAGGTTAATAGGAAGTTTCCATTTTATAGTAAGCAGTGGTAAAAGACACCAACACCCATTTACACTCTTCTCAATTCACCATTGAAACTGTATTTTATTTTGAACACGTTTTATCTCTGTTTACTATTCTGTTTTCCATCAGCTTTCTGATATTAAACATTACTCATAAGATGCTGTCAATTTTCTGGTAATTATAATATGACTAAACAGCAGTGAATATCCCCTGTCTACTAATCATAAAAGAACACTGATTTCTCCAGGGCTAAAT
This sequence comes from Phyllobates terribilis, assembly GCF_046119375.1. NCBI lineage: Eukaryota > Metazoa > Chordata > Amphibia > Anura > Dendrobatidae > Phyllobates > Phyllobates terribilis. Next base: position 198,985,777 of record NW_027362762.1, on the reverse strand, counting down.
CTTCCAGGTTTGTGTATCAATTGTAAAATGAAATTGTTTCCATGAGCACCATCTGCTGGAACTGAGTGGAATTACACATCTAGATTTTCAGTACTATAGCTAATTAAAAAGGGGTTAAAATGACTCTGTCCTCACTTTAGAAAAATAGATCTGGTGCTATTGACATTTAAAATAATGTATTCTAATCAATGTGATCCTCAGCATGATTGGCCAAGAGACACCAAATGTTCACACCTTGTCATGGCTGGAAAGGCAATACCACCATGTTCATCAGGGGCCTTTTAACCGAGGTCAACAGACATAGTAATTACAATACAGTGATCAGTTCTTAACAATGTCTCAAACTTCTGCTAATATCCCATAGGTCATAGGAATCTACAGGTAAAAATTTTAAGGAAGGTGTACAAGAGAAAGGTCTGGTTTCCTAAAGGGGCGGCAGGAATAGTTGACCCTAAACATACTAGTTAATGCCCCAAGGAACAGCTGAAAGGAAAAAGGAATGAAATGGCTCTTGAATAATATAGTGAACGCACAGATCTAAGTCCAATAGAAATGCTAAAAAAACATCTTGAAAATAGCACAATAGAATACATTTTCCATGAAGGATTGGAAATGCATCTTTCATTTAATGTCATACTGATAAAAAAAACACAGCAAATGACAAAGAAATTCAAAATAACATAGCAGAAGAAAGACAGTAATATTTACGGACAACAGGTCACAATATTAAGCCCTTAACCCCCGAGCCTATTTTCACTTTACTGACCAGGCCAAATTGTCCAATTCTGACCAGTGTCACTTTATGAAGTAATAACTCTGAAACGATTCAACATATCCCAATGATTCTGAGATCGTTTTTTGTGACATATTGTACTTTATGTTAGTGGTAAATTTAGGTTGATATTTTTTGCTTTTATTTGTGAAATTATCCAAAATTTTGCTTTTCAAACTTTTCATTTTTATGGCCTGAAACTTATTAGTTATATCAGACAAAATAGTTAATAAATAACAATTGCCACATGTCTACTATGTATCACCATCATGTTTGAAACAGGTTTTTTTTTGTTAGGAAGTTAGAAGGGTTAAAATTTTCTCAACAATCTCTTATTTTTCCAACAACATTTACATAACCATTTTTTTAGGGACCACATCCCATTTGAAATGCCTTTGAGGGGCTTATGTGACAGAAAATATCCAAAAATGACACCATTATAAAAACTGCACCCCTCAAGGTGCTCAAAACCACATTCAAGAAGTTAATTAACCCTTCAGGTGCTTCACAGGAATTACAACAATGTGGAAGGAAAAAATGAAAATGTTAAATTTTCCCACAAAAAATGTTGCTGTAGCCCAAAATTTAGCATTTTCACAAGGGCAACTGGAGAAAATGGACCATACAATTTGTTGTGCTGTTTCTTCTGAGTATGCCACTACCCCATATGTAGTGGAAAACTACTGTTTGGACGCACGGCAGGACTCAGAAGGGAAGGAGCGCCATTTCACTTTTGGAGTGCACAATTGTCTGAAATAGATAGCGGACACCATGTCGCGTTTGCACATCCCCTGATGTGCCTACATAGTGGAAACCCCCAACAAGTGACCTTAGTTTGGAAACTACACCCCTCAAGGAATTTACCTAGAAGTGTGGTGAGCACCTTGAATCCGCAGATGCTTCACACAATTTTATAACGTTAAGCCATTAAGATACAGACATCCCATTTTTCCCACAAAAATGTTGCTTTAGCCCCAAATTTTTCATTTTCACAAGGGTAAACAGGAGAAAACGAATGGTACAATTTGTTGCACAATTTCTCCTGTGTGCGCCAATACCCCATATGTGGTCAGGAACTACTTTTGAGGCACAGTACAATGCACATAAGAGAAGGAGCACCATATTATAGGGCAAATTTTGCTGTTATGGTTTGCGGGTACCTTGTCATAATGGCAGAGCCCCTGAGGTGCCAGAACAGCAGAACCCCCCATAAGTGACCTAATTTAGCCAACTACACTCCTCAATGAATTCATCTAAGGGCGCAGTGATCATATGAACAACACAGGTATGTCACAGAATCGTATAACATTGGGCAGAGAAGAAAAAAAATTACATCTTTACCACAAAAATTTTGTTTTAGCCCCAGATTAGTTTGTGGACTCCATATACAGAGCCCCTTCACATGATCGGGGGTCGTCAATGGGTTGGCATGAGCGCTGCCCAGCTGAAGCCCTGCTACGTGCAATTAGAAGATCGCAGCTTCTAGTGTCCCATGGAGACTATTAAAGCATATGAAAAGTGAAAAAAAAGTTTCTAAAAATATTTTAAAAATTAAAAAAATATGAAAGTTCAAATCACTCCCCTTTCGCCCCATTCAAAATAAAACAGTAAAAAAATCAAATATACACATATTTGATATTGCTGCGTTCAGAATCGCCTGACCTATCAATATATAAAAATAATGAATCTGATCGGTAAACGGCGTAACGAGAAAAAAATCAAACTGCCAGAATTACGGGTTTTTTTAGTCGCCGCAACATTGCAATAAAATGCAATAACGGCGATCAAAACATCGTATCTACACCAAAAATGGTATCAATAAAAACGGGATCTCGACAAGCAAAAAATAAGCCCAGCCCCAGATCCTGAAAAATGGAGACGCTACAGGTCTCAGAAAATGGCTCCTTTTTTTTTTCTTTTTTTACCACTTAATTAAAAAAGAACCTATACATGTTTGGTATCTAATGACTGTAGAATCATAATGGCAAGCCAGTTTTAGCATGTACAGAACATGGTAAAAAAAATATATATATATATAGTGGAATTGCACTTTTTTTTGCAATTTCACCGCACTTGGAATGTTTTTGCTGTTTTTCAAGTACACAATATGGTAAAACCAATGGTGCCGTTCAAAAGTACAACTCGTCCCGCAAAAAACAAGCTCTCAAATGGCCATATTGACATAAAAATAAAAAAATTATGGCTCTGGGAAGAAGAAGAGCAAAAAACGAAAATGCAAAAACGGAAAAACCCAAGGTGGTAAAGGGGTTAAAAATTAAAAAAAGAAAAAAACATTGGTATTTTTACTTCTGTCACATGACTACATATGCAGTAAAAGAAAGATCATTTTTAAATGTGGATGTTTTGCTGTAATGGACTGACTTTTCCATTCCACCCATGTCCAGTAATCACTTGTATTATTCACCTTTACCAAAACATGTAAAGTTGATAGAAACCACAATACAAATCCACTTTCATTCCTTCATAGCCTTATTACAATAGAAAGCAGACAGAAGTCAGTCGGGGGTGTCAGTGAATCACAATGAACCCCGGACAGCCATAATTGAGAGTTTCCCTTCAGCTCCTGTTCCCTGGTTATGTCATAGACAGCCCTCCATCATTATGACTGGTATTGTTTGTGATTTTACTGAATCCAGTAAAATGTTTGAGTAATTCTTCAGAAGAACAGCACATTAGCTTTTGGGTGACTCATTGCAGGGCTTCCTTATGGCTAAATTAGTCTGTGAGATGAGAAATAAAGAAAACAGTGTGCACACCAATATAGTAATACGCCAGCTCTTGATTGCACGATTCATCTGTCCCTTGAATATTCCATTTGCTGTGTCTCTATAATGTTTTTTATCATTTACATGTAGTGTTGAGCGAGCACTAAAATGCTCGGGTGCTCGAAGCTCGGGCCGAGCTCACCGTGATACTCGGGTGCTCGACCCGAACAACGAGCCCAATGTTAGTCTATGGGAGACCCGAGCATTTTTGCGGCGGCACCCCCGGCAGTCTGTAGAAAGCCTAAAAAGTGCCCAAAACAATAGTGACAGTGCTCAAAAGACATGGGGGCAACATGGGGATCGCCCCTGGAAGCATTTCTGATGCCCAGGTCACTGCTGTCAACAACGTGGTCAGAGGTATTAAGCCACTTTTACGGGCTCACAATAAAACGTTCAAAAACGAAACTGAAAGTGTTTTCCTGTGAAATATGTTAAGGAACATCCTTTCCATGGTAAAGACTTCTGTATAAGGTAAAATAAATAACCAAAAACAAAAATACTCCTCCACACCTTGGGCTATGTTCACAAGTAGCATTTTTCATGCGTTTTTGCACTTTTGCATTGCTTTCAACCGTGACAAATGCATTCACCGGGAAATGTCATTTTAACATTTTACAACCTTATCTGGCCATGTGCTGTGTGACACATGCATACAGTGCTGAAAAGACATGGGAACAGCTTGGGGAAGACCCCTGGAAGCATCTCTGACTCCCAGGTCACTGCCTAAAAGTGTGCCCATCAGAAGTGATCCTTGCCACATCAGAAGATGCAGACTTGCAACTATCCCCGTGGAAGTCCTTGTCCCAGGGCAGTGTTCAATTGTACCTCCCCCATTCCTTGCAATGCAAGCGCAAATATGCAGCCAACCACCCACCCACCCACCCGCAGGCTGCAATACCATACTGCTAGCTTTCACTCGAAATTGGGCCTTTTAGTTTGGAGGAGGCCGAAGCTGGCCACTACCTCATGGCTGCTTCGGCAGCGAGGTATCCATACTCGGTCCCCAGCCACCCCATGGCCGGGTGTCCACACATGGTCCCCAGCCACCTGGGGGCGGCCGGGCGTCCATGAATGGTCCCCAGCCGCCCCTATTTCTCCTCTCACATCCCCCCACAATTTTCTTAGCCTGGCCTGCTTTAGGGCAGCATTGGACGAGCCCACCAGAGAACCAGACTCCTCCAGTGGGCCCTGGCTTCTCCATCAGGGGAGGTGAGAGTGCCAAGGTGAGGAGCATGATGATGATGATAGAAGTTAGCATCTGCTTTGTTTTCTTTTAATGCAAGCGTAAGTGTGCAGCCTGCCACCCACCCACCCCCAGGCTGCAATGCCATACTGCTAGCTTGCACTTGAAATGGGGCCTTTTAGTTTGGAGTAGTCTGAAGCTGGCCACTACCTCATGGCTGCTTCGGCGGCCTGGTATCCATACTCAGTCACCTGCCGCCCGGCGGCCGGGTGTCCACACACGGTCCCCAGCCGCCCCTATTTCTCCTGTCACCTTCCCACACACTTTTCTTAGCCTGGCCTGCTTTAGGGCAGCATTGGACGAGCCCACCAGAGAACAAAACTCCTCCGGTGGGCCCTGGCTTCTCCATCAGGGGAGTTGAGAGTGCCAAGGTGAGGAGCATGATGATGATGATAGAAGTTAGCATCTGCTTTGTTTTTTTTTAATGCAAGAGTAAGTGTACAGCCTGCCACCCAACCCCAGGCTGCAATGCCATACTGCTAGCTTGCACTTGAAATGGGGCCTTTTAGTTTGGAGTAGGCCGAAGCTGGCCACTACCTCATGGCTGCTTCGGCGGCCTGGTATCCATACTCAGTCCCTAGCCGCCCGGCGGCCGGGTGTCCACCCTTGGTCCCCAGCCGCCAGGGGGCGGCCGGGTGTCCACACTCGTTCCCCAGCCGCCCTGCGGCCGGGTGTCCACACACGGTCCCCAGCCACCTGGGGGCGGCCGGGTGTTCATAAACGGTCCCCAGCCGCCCCTATTTCTCCTGTCACCTTCCCACACACTTTTCTTAGCCTGGCCTGCTTTAGGGCAGCATTGGACGAGCCCACCAGAGAACCAGACTCCTCCGGTGAGCCCTGGCTTCTCCATCAGGGGAGGTGAGAGTGCCAAGGTGAGGAGCATGATGATGATGATAGAAGTTAGCATCTGCTTTGTTTTCTTTTAATGCAAGCGTAAGTGTGCAGCCTGCCACCCACCCACCCCCAGGCTGCAATGCCATACTGCTAGCTTGCACTTGAAATGGGGCCTTTTAGTTTGGAGTAGGCCGAAGCTGGCCACTACCTCATGGTTGCTTGGGCGGCCTGGTATCCATACTCAGTCCCCAGCCGCCCGGCGGCCGGGTGTCCACACTCGGTCCCCAGCCGCCATGGGGCGGCCGGGTGTCCATACTCGGTCCCCAGCCGCCCTGCGGCCGGGTGTCCACAGACGGTCCCCAGCCACCTGGGGGTGGCCGGGTGTCCATAAACGGTCCCCAGCCGCCCCTATTTCTCCTCTCACCTTCCCACACACTTTTCTTAGCCTGGCCTGCTTTAGGGCAGCATTGGACGAGCCCACCAGAGAACCTGACTCCTCCGGTGGGCCCTGGCTTCTCCATCAGGGGAGTTGAGAGTGCCAGGGTCAGGAGCATGATGATGATGATAGAAGTTAGCATCTGCTTTGTTTTCTTTTACTGCAAGCGTAAGTGTGCTGCCTGCCACCCACCCACCCCCAGGCTGCAATGCCATATTGCTAGCTTGCACTTGAAATGGGGCCTTTTAGTTTGGAGGAGGCCGAAGCTGGCCACTACCTCATGGCTGCTTCAGCGGCCTGGTATCCATACTCAGTCCCCAGCCGCCCGGCGGCCGGGTGTCCACACACGGTCCCCAGCCACCTGGGGGCGGCCGGGTGTTCATAAACGGTCCCCAGCCGCCCCTATTTCTCCTGTCACCTTCCCACACACTTAGCCTGGCCTTCTTTAGGGCAGCATTGGACGAGCCCATCAGAGAACCAGACTCCTCCGGTGAGCCCTGGCTTCTCCATCAGGGGAGGTCAGAGTGCCAAGGTGAGGAGTATGATGATGATGATAGAAGTTAGCATCTGCTTTGTTTTCTTTTAATGCAAGCGTAAGTGTGCAGCCTGTCACCCACCCACCCCCAGGCTGCAATGCCATACTGCTAGCTTGCACTTGAAATGGGGCCTTTTAGTTTGGAGTAGGCCGAAGCTGGCCACTACCTCATGGTTGCTTCGGCGGCCTGGTATCCATACTCAGTCCCCAGCCGCCAGGCGGCCGGGTGTTCATAAACGGTCCCCAGCTGACCCTATTTCTCCTGTCACCTTCCCACACACTTTTCTTAGCCTGGCCTGCTTTAGGGCAGCATTGGATGAGCCCACCAGAGAACCAGACTCCTCCGGTGGGCCCTGGCTTCTCCATCAGGGGAGTTGAGAGTGCCAAGGTGAGGAGCATGATGATGATGATAGAAGTTAGCATCTGCTTTGTTTTCTTGGAATGCAAGCGCATGTATGTAGCAGCGGCTAGGCCTGAGGTGGTCAGCGTTTTGGCGCATATCCTACCTCCACCGACGATTGCTGGATGTTTTCCTGCTACTATCCCAGTTCTATGACTCCCGTTAAAACAGAGCTTCAGGTGATAAATGATGGATGAGGTGGTGGCAAAGGAGAAAGAGCACGAGGAACCGGGACCATTCACATCAATATCAGGCCAGTCAACCACACATGTCTTGTAGGATATGTTTCTGTACCAAAAGGAGCTGTTCAGCTACACAGTTATAGGGCATACAGTGAGCGCAATGCCTACCAAAAATTTAGAGGCACTCCAATGCCCCTTGGAAGTGACATGGAGGTCAGAGGGCCTTAACTAAACAATTTTTTCCATTTATAGCAACTGGGTCTCCTGTGCACTGTTGGCCTAAGCAGTGAATGGAAGGCTTTCCAAAAATTATGAGGAACTGCAATGCCCCTTGAAACAGACGTGGATTACAGCGTACTAAAAACCTTCTACCCATTATTGGGGAGTGGGTCTCCCTTAGTGTTCGCCTATGCATTGAAAAGCAAAAGCTGATTAAAATTAGGAGGAAATGCAATGCCCGTTGGAAGAGTTGTGGAGGTCGCAGTAGCTTAACAAGATGGTTTTAATGCCCCTTGGAAAAGTGGTGGAGGTCACAGTAGCTTAACAAGATGGTTTGAATGCCCCTTGGAAAAGTGGTGGAGGTCACAGTAGCTTAACAAGACGGTTTTAATGCCCCTTGGAAGAGACGTAGAGGTCGCAGTAGCTTAACAAGATGGTTTTAATGCCCCTTGGAAAAGTGGTGGAGGTCGCAGTAGCTTAACAAGACGGTTTGAATGGCCCTTTGAAAAGTGGTGGAGGTCGCAGTAGCTTAACAAGATGGTTTTAATGCCCCTTACAAGAGCCATGCAGTACAGCATATTACAAACATTATTCCCATTATTGGGGACTGGGTCTCCCATAGTCTTTGCTTATGCCTTCCAAGCAAAAGCTGCCAAAAATTAGGACGGAGGAACTTGCAATTCCCCTTACAATAGCCATGCAGTACAGCATATTACAAACATTATTCCCATTATTGGGGAGTGTGTCTCCCATAGTCTTTGCTTATGCCTTCCAACCAAAAGCTGCCAAAAATTAGGAGGAAATGCAATGCCCGTTCGAAGAGTTGTGGAGGTTAGAGTTAATTAAAAACAACATTTCAATGCCCCTTTGAAGAGCTGTGGAGTTCAGAGTGGTTTAACAAGACGCTTTTAATGCCCCTCAGAAGAGACGTGGAGGTCCCAGTAGCTTAACAAGACACTTTTAATGCCCCTCGGAAGAGACGTGGAGGTCGCAGTAGCTTAACAAGACGGTTTTAATGCCCCTTGGAAGAGACGTAGAGGTCGCAGTAGCTTAACAAGATGGTTTTAATGCCCCTTGGAAAAGTGGTAGAGGTCGCAGTAGCTTAACAAGACGGTTTGAATGGCCCTTTGAAAAGTGGTGGAGGTCGCAGTAGCTTAACAAGACGGTTTTAATGCCCCTTACAAGAGCCATACAGTACAGCATCTTAAAAACATTATTCCCATTATTGGGGAGTGAGTCTCCCATAGTCTTTGCTTATGCCTTCCAAGCAAAAGCTGCCAAAAATTAGGACGGAGAAACTTGCAATGCCCCTTACAAGAGCCATGCAGTCCAGCATATTGCAAACATTATTCCCATTATTGGGGAGTGGGTCTCCCATAGTCTTTGCTTATGCCTTCCAAGCAAAAGCTGCCAAAAATTAGGACGGAGGAACTTGCAATTCCCCTTACAATAGCCATGCAGTACAGCATATTACAAACATTATTCCCATTATTGGGGAGTGTGTCTCCCATAGTCTTTGCGTATGCCTTCCAACCAAAAGCTGCCAAAAATTAGGAGGAAATGCAATGCCCGTTCGAAGAGTTGTGGAGGTTAGAGTTAATTAAAAACAACATTTCAATGCCCCTTTGAAGAGCTGTGGAGTCCAGAGTGGTTTAACAAGACGCTTTTAATGCCCCTCAGAAGAGACGTGGAGGTCCCAGTAGCTTAACAAGACACTTTTAATGCCCCTCGGAAGAGACGTGGAGGTCGCAGTAGCTTAACAAGACGGTTTTAATGGCCCTTGGAAAAGTGGTGGAGGTCGCAATAGCTTAACAAGACTGTTTTAATGCCCCTTACACGAGCCATACAGCACAGCATCTTAAAAATATTATTCCCATTATTGGAGAGTGGGTCTCCCACAGTCTTTGCTTATGCCTTCCAAGCAAAAGCTGACAAAAATAAGGACGGAGGAACTTTCAATAATGGCAACACGGACCACGGTCACCGTGGTGGTATAGTGGTGGTGGAGGCTGAGGATAAGGAGAAGAGCAAAAAACAGCCTAAATGAGGAAGCGTATACCCATGTGTGGGTGTGAAGCGGAGCATGGGAATACACCTCCCGAAACAACACAGTGGATTTGACTTTATGTTACTCTGCTGTCATTTGGTGGTGATGAGAAGTCTGGCCCAATCCAGCCCTTGTTCATTTTGATAAGGGTCAGCTTGTCAGCATTGTCAGTTGACAGGCGAGTGCGCTTATCAGTTATAATTCCCCCAGCGGCACTAAAAACACGCTCCGATAACACGCTAGCGGCAGGGCAGGCCAGGACCTCCAAGGCTTACAGAGCAAGTTCATTCCAAGTGTCCAGCTTGGATACCCAATAATTAAAAGGCACAGAAGAATCACGAAGGACGCTGGTACGGTCGGCTAGGTACTCCCTCACCATCTTTTGAAACTTTCAACTCCTTGTGAGAGTACCCCACGCCTCAGGGTCTGTCCGAAGGGGAGGTCTGAGAAAACTGTCCCAGAACGTTGACAGTGTTCCCCTGCCTCTGCTGGATTGGAGTTGCGTCTCTCTCGCATGTACGCCTTGGTTGGGCAACGAACTGTGACCTCTGCCGCTAGCGTATTCAGATGGGAATTTTTTTAACTGTTCTGCAGCAAGTGCCTTCTGGTACTGCCCCATTTTTGTAGACCTCTCCACCTCAGGAATAAGAGAGTGAAAGTTCTCCTTGTAACGGGGGTCTAAGAGTGTCACCAACCAGTAATGACTGTCACCCAACATTTTGACAACGCGAGGGTCACGGTTAAGGCAGCGTAACATAAAGTCAGCCATGCGTGCCAGACTGGTAACGGGCAAGACTTCCGTGTCCTCACCAAGATGACAACTGACCATGCTCTCCTCCTCCTTCTCCCTCTGTCCTCAGGCCACCCACGTTGAACTGACGGTATGACAGTTGTACAGGTACTACCGTCCACAGCGCATGATACAAGCTCCTGTTCTTCCTCCTCCTCCTCCTCTCCCTCATTGTCCCCCAATGCACGTTGGGTGAGATGAGGCTAGGCTGTGTGTAATCGACCGCTACGGCTTCTTGATCCATCTCATCATACTCTGGCTGCCATGCCTCCTCTTTAATTCTCTGCAGAGAGCGTTGCAAAAGACAGACAAGTGGAATGCTGATGCTAATGATGGCGTCATTGCCACTCACCATCTTGGTGGACTCCTCAAAGCTTGTCAAGATGGTACATATGTCAGACATCCAGGTCCACTCCTGAGGTCTTACGTGTGGAGTCTGACCTGAATATCGACGGCCTTGTTGCAGCTAGTACTCCACAACTGCTCTCTTCTGCTCACAAATCCTTTGCAACATGTGGAGGGTAGAGTTCCAACGTGTGGGGACATCACACACCAGTCAGTGTGACGGAAGCTGCAAACGCTGCTGCAACACAGCAAGGGCGGCGGAAGCTGTAGCCGACTTGCGAAAATGAGCTGACAGGCGGCGTACTTTGACGAGCAGATCTGGCAACTCGGGGTACGATTTAAGAAACCGCTGAACCACGAGGCTAAGCACATGAGCCAGGCATGGTACGTGTGTGATCTCGCCTCGCCTCAGAACCGCCACCAGGTTACGGCCATTGTCACACACGACCATGCCTGGATGTAGGTTCAGCGGTGTCAGCCACAAATCTGCCTGCTCTTTCACAGCTGTCCACAACTCACAAGCAGTGTGAGGTTTGTCTCCTAAGCTTATGAGTTTCAGCACAGCCTGTTGCTGCTTGGCTTAGGCAGTACTGCAGTGCTTCCAGCTTGTAACTGATGTGGTGATATCTGAGATGGAGGCTGAACATGAGGAGGAGGAGGAGGATGATGCGCAGGAGCTGTACACTGTGGGGGCAACTCTGACTGACATATGGCCCGCAATCCTCGGTGTGGGGAGGATGTGTTCCGTCCCAAGGTCCGACTGGGTCCCGGCTTCCACTATGTTTACCCAGTGTGCCGTCAGGGAGATGTACCGTCCCTGGCCACAAGCACTTGTCAACGTGTCCGTTGTCAGGTGGACTCTCCCAGTAACTGCGTTGTTGAGGGCACGGCAGATGTTTTGGGACACGTGCTTGTGTAGTGCGGGGATGGCACACCGGGCAAAATAGTGTCAGCTGGGGACCAAGTACCGAGGGACGGCCACTGACATAAGGTTGCAGAAGGATTCCGTCTCCACCAGCATAAAAGGCAGCATTTCCAACGCAAGCAGTCGTGAAATGTGCAAATTTAGGACTGTGGCCTGTGGGGCGTTGGCTGCGAATTTCCGCTTTCGTTCAAAGGTCTGGGATATGGTCAATTGAACGCTGCGGTGGGACGAGGACATGGACGTTGATGCTGTTTCTTGAGAAACTGCCATAACAAGTGAAGACTGACAGGAGAGGGCATCTTTGCATGCAGTATGGACAGGGGATTGCCTTGCACACACAACAGGGGGTTCTATTGCACGCACAACAGCGGAAGAAGCAGTGGTGACACCCGCTGACACTGGTCGTGGACCCTGGGGTTCACCCCACAAAGTCGGGTGCTTTGCTGCCATGTGCCTGATTATGCTGGAGGTGGTCAGGCTGGTAGTTTTGTCACCCCTGCTGATGCTGGCATGGCAGGTGGTACAATTGGCCTTTTTGGGGTTATCAGCAGAGTCTTTAAAAAAATTCCAGACTCTGGAAGACCTACAGGTTGTACTGGCAATGTCCCTCATGTTGGTGTTACGGGGAACTGTTGCCTGCCTTCTGTGTGCGGCCACCACACTGCTTCTTCCTGCCTGTTGGGGTACTCTGCCTCCCTCCCCCTGTGTGCTGCTGGCCTCGCTCTGCATGTCCTCCTGCCACGTTGGGTCAGTTACTAGATCATCCACCACCTCCTCCTCTTCCACTTGCGCACCACGATCCTCCTCCTCACTTCGTGGCAATTGTGTCTCGTCATCGTCCAGCTCTTGTGACAAATTGCCAGCGTCGACTTCCTGTGGCCGTGGCTGTTCAAATATTTGGGCATCGCTACATGGGATCTCCTCTTCCACCACTTCAAGCGGAGCAGGCGAGGGGCACAAATCTGGAAATGGACCAGTGACCAGCTCTTCAACGTGTCCAAGTGTGGGATCAGTTGCTGTCTGACGATACTCGGCATGGTGGGAGGAAGGAGCATCAGGGTGAGGAGTATGCGGTCGAGACTCACTACTAAGATTTAACCATGTGGAAGACAGACCGGAGGTGGTGGTGCCCAGGTAACTGGAAGTATTATCTGCTATCAAATTAATAACCTGTTCTCACTGATCAGTTCGCAATACTGGTCTTGTTCTGTGTTTCCCTAGTAATTCGGTCAAGAAGTGGGAGCGAGAAGATGTGGCTGTTGGTTGTGGCACATTTTCACCTTGGCCACGGCCCCGTCCTCTGCACGCACCATCACCAGAACGTCCAGTTCTACGTCCCTTACCACGCGCCTTGCCCATTGTAAAGGAAGTAAAATAGCTTACACTCGCACTATCAATGGAAAAAGGGTAATAAAAAGTAGATTAGAACCGTGGAAGAGGAAAACCACAGTTCTATTTCTCTGGCCTACACCCGACTCTTTTAAACAATCTGAACAATCAGGGAGAAACTATTACTGTTTTTCTTTACGGAAAAAATACCAAAAGCTGAATAATAGAGATTTTTTACCGTGGAATGGCAAAACCACAGTTATTGTTTACTGGGGTATACCAGACAATTTTAAATAGATATATTTGCGGCTGAACAGTGAGCGACACACTCAAACTGTTTTTTTTTTAGGTAAAAGTGGCCCAAAAGTGGATAATACAGAGGTTTGAACCGTGGAGCTGCAAAATCACACTTCTATTTCTCTGGCCTACACCAGACTATTTTCAACAAATATATTTGTGTCTGAACAATCAGGGAGACACTATTAAATTATTTTTTTTACGGCAAAAAATGCCAAAAGCAGGATAATAGAGATTTTTTACCGTGGAACGGCAAAACTACAGTTATCATTTACTGGTGTATACCAGACTCTTTTAAACAGATATATTGGTGTCTGAACAATCAGGAGACACTATTACTGTTTTTCTTTACAGAAAAAATACCAAAAGCTGGATAATAGAGATTTTTTACCGTGCGACGGCAAAACCACAGTTATAATTTACTGATGTATACCAGACTCTTTTAAACAGATATATTTGTGTCTGAACAATCAGGAGACACTATTACTGTTTTTCTTTACAGCAAAAAATGCCAAAAGCAGGATAATACAGAGATTTGACCCGTGGAACTGCAAAACCACAGTTCTATTTCTCGGGCCTACACCAGATTATTTTCAACAGATATATTTGTGTCTGAACAATCAGGAGACACTATTACTGTTTTTCTTTATGGCAAAAAATGCCAAAAGCAGGATAATTCAGAGATTTGACCCGTGGAACTGCAAAACCACAGTTCTATTTCTCGGGCCTACACCAGACTATTTTAAACAGATATATTGGTGTCTGAACAATCAGGAGACACTATTACTGTTTTTCTTTACAGCAAAAAATGCCAAAAGCAGGATAATACAGAGCTTTGACCCGTGGAACTGCAAAACCACAGTTCTATTTCTCGGGCCTACACCAGACTATTTTCAACAGATATATTTGTGTCTGAACAATCAGGAGACACTATTACTGTTTTTCTTTACAGCAAAAAATGCCCAAAGCAGGATAATTCAGAGATTTGACCCGTGGAACTGCAAAACCACAGTTCTATTTCTCGGGCCTACACCAGACTATTTTCAACAGATATATTTGTGTCTGAACAATCAGGAAACACTATTACTGTTTTTCTTTACGGAAAAAATACCAAAAGCTGGATAATAGAGATTTTTACCGTGGAACGGCAAAACCACAGTTATCATTTACTGGTGTATACCAGACTCTTTTAAACAGATATATTGGTGTCTGAACAATCAAGAGACACTATTACTGTTTTTCTTTAAGGAAAAAATACCAAAAGCTGGATAATAGAGATTTTTTACAGTGGGACGGCAAAACCACAGTTATAATTTACTGGTGTATACCAGACTCTTTTAAACAGATATATTTGTGTCTGAACAATCAGGAGACACTATTACTGTTTTTCTTTACGGCAAAAAATGCCAAAAGCAGGATAATAGAGATTTTTCACCGTGGAACGGCAAAACCACAGTTATAATTTACTGGTGTATACCAGACTCTTTTAAACAGATATATTGGTGTCTGAACAATCAAGAGACACGATTACTGTTTTTCTTTACGGAAAAAATACCAAAAGCTGGATAATAGAGATTTTTTACCATGGAACGGCAAAACTACAGTTATAATTTACTGGTGTATACCAGACTTTTTTAAATAGATATATTTGCCGCTGAACAGTGAGCGACACACTCAAACTGTTTTTTTTTTTAGGTAAAAATGGCCCAAAAGTGGATAATACAGAGGTTTGAACCGTGGAACTGCAAAACCACACTTCTATTTCTCTGGCCTACACCAGACTCTTTTAAAAAAATATATTTGTGACTGAACTGTCACAGACACACTTTTATTTTTTATTTTTTTTGGGGGGGGACACCAAAAGGTTAATAAGATGGGCATTTGTACAGTGTGAAGGAGGAAAAAAAAAAAGAGGAGCGCCAAACATGCAGGGCGGAGACCCGAGCTCCCACCCGAGTAACCCGGAAATGCTCGGTGCTCGCCGAACATCCCGAGTAGCGTGATGCTCGGGCGAGTACCGTGCAGTGTCGAGCATGTTCGCTCAACACTGTTTACATGCATTTCATCAAAACTGGTGGTGTAAGTGTTACTACCAAAATATTGTAGTGGTAGTGAGAATATAGTGAGAATATAGTGAGAATATATAAGGATAAAGAGGAAAAAAACAATGAGCGATAGCAATGCCAATCATTTCTTGGTCTTTTCTCCGTTAAAGACCAGCACTACCCTGCGTCTGTCCAGGTTATAACTCCAGATTATTCTGGTACAAATGACATATAGACAATGGGATTTAATAACACGTCATTTGCACCTCTATTTTTAACTTTACTTTTAAACCACTAGCATTGGATAAAACGGTCATGATGAACTTTGAAATATCATGTGGTGGGGTTTTTTTGGCGCCGACTTGCATATGATTTTTGTCCTGAGGAAGATATAAGGTACTTCGAAATGCGTAAACATCAATAAAAAACACAAATTTACTGTGGTGTGCACTTGAATTTGTCCTTCCTTTGCAGGGATTCTACACAATATTATACCTCTACGTCATACATGTCAAACTCTGGCCCGTGGGCCAAATCTGACAAACAGGGTGGTTTTATTTGGCCCGCGACACCAGAACCACCACCGCTATGTAGGGCCATTATTCTGTATGGAGGACTATGTGGTGCCCATAATACTGTATGGAGGACTATGTGCGGCCCATTATTCTAAATAGAGGACTCTGTGGGGCCCATTATACTGTATGGAGGACTATGTGAGGCCATTATTACGTATAGAGGACTATGTGGTGCCCATAATACTGTATGGAGGACAATGTGAGGCCCATTATTCTGTATGGAAGACTATATGGTGCCCATAATACTGTATGGAGGACTATGTGGTGCCCATAATACTGTACAGAGGACTATGTGGTGCTCATAATACTGTATGGAGGACTATGTGGGGCGCATTATTTTGTATGGAGGACTATGCAGTGCCATTATTACGTATGAAGGACTATGTGGTGCCCATAATACTGTATGGAGGACTGTGTGGGGCCATTATACTGTATGGAGGACTATGTGGAGCCAATTATTCTGTATGGAGGACTATGTGGGGTCCATTATTTTGTATACTGGTTGGCCCACGACTTTGTCCAAGTTTTTAATTTTGGCCCTCTGTGTGTTTGAGTTTGACATTCCTGTTCTACGTATATACTTTTGGTCCTTGGACCTGTGGACTTGCAGCAGCTGGGATTACATGCTCTAATATTATTGTGTGATCACAACATCTCCAGGTTAGCATAACCTTTTTTACTAATTCATCTTTTATTTTGGATAAAACCCTATTGCGCTTCTGTTTGCTTTCTAGCACTTTGTCAATAAATATTTACCACATATTTTCCATGGTAATGGATTATTTGTATACTGTTATTAACTTCCATTGCACTTTACATATGTAGCGTAATATTAGGGTAACAAACTGGAACAATTAACTCCCACTCCAGCAGGTTTTTTTTTATTTTACCTCTGAAATGGTTCAAGTAATCTAAGTTCCTTGCCCCTAGTCTTATACTTACCGGCTTCGTCTGTTATCTGTGCTGCTCCGTTCGGTCTTCAGCAGGTTGTGACCTGCCAGATTGCTCCAGTTTTTGCCGGGTGATTTGGAAGTCACTATTCAATGTAAGTCTATGAGAGGCAGAACGAGACTCTTATAGACTTACACTGAGAGCTTGACCAGTACCGCTGACTTCCGGTCAGTAAGAAGTTGCGTTCACAAGATGGCGGATTGGGAATGGAGCGGCGCTGGGTACAGCTAAAGACAGAGGCTGGTAAGTATAATACTAGTGTCAGGGAACTTAGATTAGTTGCACCACTCCAGCGTTGAAATAAAAAAGACAACGCTGGAGTGGTGCTTTAAAAAGGAAACATGGTATGACAGGTGTAACATTGCTTACAATGCAGCTAGAAGCCCTGACCATAAACGTATACAAGCAATATTGTATTTGTGAGCCCTGTGTAGCATGCCTTTAGTGTGCCTCCAGTTCCCATCTCTACTAAAGCCTCATTCACACGTCCGTGTTTAAACATGTTAGTGAAAAAATGGTACCGATCCCATCAGTGTATTGGATCAGTGTGTCATCTGTGTATGGTCTGAGTTTTTACCATCAGTGTCTTTCACAGATGGATAAATAAATAAATTACTAAGTTTCTCCTATCCTTCCCAATATTAAATATGGACAGCACACAGACTGAACACTGATGCCATCCGTGTGCTGAATGTATTTTTCATGGACCCATAGACGTTTATTGGTAATTTTCACCCGTAATACCAGAGAAAATGGGACATGTCTATGACTCGCCCCCAGGGCCGTGGGGTACTCGGCAGCCGGGCCTCTGGATGCCGATGGGGGATATCACGGTGGCTGGCCCGGTCCGTGGCCCAGGGCGGTCACCAAAAAGGGGATTATATATAGGGGATTTGTAAAGTGTTTGTGACGCCACCTGTGGTATGCGGCTAAAGGGAGCCGCCGCTGCGGAGCAGTCCTCTGAGGCAGATGTTAGGGCAGCTTATGATGGAACGGCTCCCCACAGGTGGAGCGGGCCTCAGGGCAGCGTGAGGTAATGGATGGTGGTGCAGGGGAGAGACGGCCAGGATGGTTCAGGAAGACATGACGGACAATCACACGGGGGTTCGCTTCGGTACCTTTACTGGTGTAGATGCAGGTATGGTCCAGGGTACTCGGTAGGCAGGGTGCACTTCTGGACTCTCCCCAGTGAGCGGGTATAGAGCCTCCTGATCCTTTGCTTCCACTTGCTAAGCTTCTGACCTGCCTGGAGCTAGGCCTGGCTTAGTTACTGTCTCTCTCTCTTGCACCTGCTGACCTGGTGGTAGGGCCTCCTCTTGGAGATCACTCTTCCTGGATGCTGGGGCCTCCGTGACTCCTAGCCCTGGTACTGTAGTCAGCATTGGTCAACCTGGGACTTGTAATCCTCCAGGTGTCCGGTGGTCCCTACTGGGTATAAAGGGGCCCGGTAGGCGCGGACCCGGTGTCCGGTGTATATCTCGGGGTGAGCCTGGTACTCTCCTCTGCCCCCTTCAACTCCTCTCTCCTTTCCTTTTTGCCATCGGCCACACTCGGGGACCTCACTACGGCAGCAGCAGACGACCTGCGTCTTCGCTGCTTTCAGCGTCAGCACGCTCTCAGACTCTCTCTCAGTCTGACTGAAACTCACTAACTGAGCTGCCTGGCTCCACCCTCCCTATATATATCCCTAACGGGCTCCTTTTGGTGGTCTGAGGTTGTAGGGTGGAGGTGTGTGAATGTAATGAGGGCCTCTTATGGAGAAGTCCATCCATGCACCCTACTGGGTTCGGTGGCAACTGTGCAGAGCAGGGCGCCAAATCTACTTGAGTTTGGCACGGTTACCTAGTCTGTGAATAAAATATGGATATGTGAACAGCACCATAGATTATAATGATTACGTGTTCTGTGAAAAAAGCGGATACAAGTAAGTGCAACATGGATGTCTGAATGAGGCTTAAAGCAGATCTGTGCAAACTATAGCCTGCAGGCTACAAATTCACCAGGTTGCAAATTCAAAATAATTTTTATCTGCATCTAGCTCTGAAAAAATATTTGGGCTTGTAGCAGTATGTGGGACTTGTTCTATTAGTCCATCTATACTGACCTCCACCAGGTTGCAAATTCAAAATAATTTTTATCTGCATCTAGCTTCTTCGAGGCACTATGCATAAGCGAATTAGTCCCTCAATCCAAAATTACCACCAGTGGAGGCTTATTACACCAGGACGTAGTCATCGCCAATAATGCAATATGTCTACGCATACGCCAATCGAAAACGGTTCCAGCGGGCAGGGGCACTTGGGTACTTCTACAACCCACAAACTGTACACTGAGTCAGGTAACAATAGTAAAAACATATATAACCATCAGATCACAAAGTAATTTCTTCCTATCACACATTGATGGAATGCCATTATCAAGATACCAGTTCCAAGCTATATTTAATAAATGCATAACATCGGCAGGGAACCACCCCAAAGATTATGGGACACACTCATTCCGCATAGGCGCGGCCACGAAAGCAGCAAGAGCAGGACTGTCAGAAACGGAAGTTCAGAGGATAGGGAGATGGCGATCCACGTGTTTGGCGAGATACATAAGACCGGACTTGTTATCCTAACGTGGTTTGTTTCTTTTACAGGTGACGCTAAGCCAACAGTGTGGGTGATAGGCCACTCGTATATATATTGGGCAGAAAAAAGGGCGAAAGTCCGCCCAGGCGGGAGGAAATTAGAGTTTCATAACACATATTTCAACTGGAGAGGTATTAGAGGCCTGCTATGGCCACAGGTACTAATGGAGGTAATCAAGGTAGGGAGAGAGGCAAGAGGTCCGGTCATCTTAGTTATACAGGCCCAGGGAAACGACCTAGGTCATCACAAGAGTGCATAACTAATGGCAATAATGAAACTAGACACTGAGCGCTTCAGGGAATTTTTCACAAAACTAACTATTGTATGGTCAGACATTGTGCCGATAGCGGTATGGCAAGGTGCGCGAGACATCACGGCCCTCGAACGGACAAGGCGGGTAATAAATATTCGGATGGCAAAATTTAGAAGAGACAGAGGCGGTGTAGTGATGCAACACCGACAACTGGAAGGAGATACAGCAGGCCTCATACGGCCCGACGGTGTTCACCTAATGGATATTGGACTGGACATATTCCTGTCAGGACTCCAGGTCGGAGTGGAACAAGCGTTAAGAGTGATGGTTGAGGGTCAGAGTCCTGCATACGAGTACGCAGGATCCTCCGTGGCCTGGAAATAGAAAGGACATGTTGGAGAGTTACACTTGTTGGCCAACTTGCCGGTGTGGAGACCTAGGGCATGCTGCAACCAGCTGAATTATTTTAGAAATAAAATGCCTTTCTAATGGAATGAGTATAAAGAGTTAATAAAGCTGTGACCGATTCTCACCCATCCAGTTGTAAGAGTTACATTATTGTATTGTCAAGGAAAGGGGGGCGGTAGGGGACTGAGCGTCTGGGTTTGGTTGGGGGTCCCCACAGTCTGCCTAGGCTAGATGCATTTAAAAATTCTTATACACAGGTGGTGCAGCTTGCTTCGCAGCTGGGCTACTACACCCAAAGTATTGCCTAGGCTAGATGCAGTTAAAAATTCTACGCTGACTAGCAGACACTGAAGCTTTGGAGCAGACCTCTGAGTAAACAGCTCTTCAGACTCAACCATCTGTGTTACCCCAAGCCATAGTGTATGTAGTTTCTTACAGTTAAAAAGGGGGGGGGGGGGGGCGACCCAACCCACCTGGAATTGACGATGCCAACGTCACGTAAAACACAGCAAGGGGACTCCAAAAAGAGTCTCCATTTTTTCCAAAAATTGTGGCACAGACACCACTTAAGTGGCATTAATTGCCCCAGAGTTGCTTAAAATGGTTGGTGAGGTGATTTTACCAAATCCTCAAGCTTTTAGTCTCCCCAGGATGACACAGGGGTAGAAAAGTCTTTGCGGATCCATGATTTGTTCTTCTTTATGAACGTGAGTCTGTCTACATTCTCAGTGGACAGCCGCGTGCGCTTATCTGTCAGCACACCACCAGCAGCGCTGAACACACATTCAGAGAGAACGCTGGCTGCAGGGCATGACAAGATCTCCAAGGCGTGAGTGGCGAACTCCGGACATTTTTCCAGATTGGAATCCCAAAATGAGCAAGGGTCCAGTGACACAGTCATGGCTTCGATGTTCACTTGGAGATACTCCTGTACCATCCTCTCTAGGCGTTGGCTATGTGTCAGACTTCTTGTCTCCTGTGGCCTTGCAAAGGATGGTTTAAAAAAGTGGTGAAACGATTCCACAAAATTACTGTTACCAGCAGATACTGTGTTACTGTTATGGTTTGAGTGATGAAGACTCGACAGTCCCACGGTTTGCAAGTTAGAACTGTGAGATTCACTACGTGCACCACTGGTGTTTTGTGGAAAAGCACATGTAAGATTCTGCAACAGCCTCTGCTGATACTCCTGCAAGCGTGAATCCCTTTCTATGGCAGGAATTATTTCGGCAAATTTACTTTTGTACCGGGGATCTAAGAGTGTGGCAACCCAGTAGTCGGGATTACTTTGAATTCTGACAATCCAAGGGTCATGTTGCAGGTAGTGCAGCAAGAAGGCACTCATGTGTCTTGCGCATCCAGGAGGACCAAGTCCTTGTTGTGTTGGTGGCGAGGTAAGAATCATGCTTCCTTCCTCTGCCCTCTCCCCCCAACCTCACACAGCAGAAATGTGATCAAGGTCTCCCTCATCTGATGAGTCTTACATGCCCATCGCCAGTTCGTCCTCCACTTCTTCCTCGGCTCCTGCACCTTCCTCAACAGTTTGGCTGCTACCATGCGCCCTGGTTAATCCCTCTCCCCCACCCTCCCATGCCTGCCGCCTTGGTGCTGCCGACCGTCTGGACCTTGGAGATGTTATCCCTTCCGCATACGACTCCTCCTCTACTTCCTCCACCTCCTCTTGTCCCACCACCTGACTCTGAATTCTGTTTAACGTGTGCTCCAGCATGTAAATCACCGGAATAGTCATGCTGCTAATGGCATCGGCATCAGCACTAAACATCTTCGTCGCCATTTCAAAACTGTGCAGAAGGGTGTGTGGCGCCCCTGAGGTGTGGTATCTCACCCTCAGATAAGGAAGGAGTATGGCTCGGGACCCTAACACCTGCATCCAACACATACCCGCAGTGGGGGTAGGGCGAGATTGCTCCTAAGGGAGAGCACAGTCCCAGGTCCCTAGCTGGTGGGAGGGTCCTATGTAGTGGGTGTGGGTGGAGAAAGCAGCTTAGGGGAGCACATGACAGGGAGAGTATAAATAGGAAGCCATCTTAGAAAGAGCAAGCCAGTCAGAGGAGGAGAAGTGACAGGAGCAGAGGCTCTACATGAGCTCTGCTCCGGAGGCGGGCCTAGCCTGGGAGGCCCAGGACTGAAGGAGAGAAGAGAGGAGTGGGAGCAGGAAGGCTCCAGGAACCGAAGGGACCCTAGGGGTACGGGCCGTGCAGAAGGCCACCCGAACGCCCGCTGCTACCAGGAGGTAGAGGGGCCAGGCCAGATAAGGGGAACCGGTCCCTCAACTAGCGGAGAAACAGCAAGGCTCAACTAGAAACTGGAGGCTGCAGCATTTCATGTACTGCAGGCCAAAGTCCACACCAGTCTCACTAAGTAGGTAGCCACATAGGACCCAGGGGACGGAACACACGTCGCCCGCCAAGGCCCGAGGATACCGGATAGAAGTGTCACTGGGTGTGAGGTGCAGGGAGAAGGCCAGAGAAAGGACACACAGAAGGGGGTCCTGCTAAGTACTCCGGAGCTATCTGGGGTTGGACTGAGCCCCTCACTGAGTACGCACAGCACGACGGAGGAGATTGCTCTGGTACCTGTAATCTGGACTGCAACAACTGTGAGTAAAGATCTTGGGACTGCATCACACGGACTCTGTGTTCATTACTGACTCCCTGCACTACAACCACCATCATCCACCCACACTGCCCTGAAGCTACACTCTTCCTGTGGGGAGTAATAATACCATTGCTGCAAAACCACCAGCTTCAGAGGACTGTTCCGCAGCGGTGGCCCCTTTGACCGCACTCCACAGGTGGCGTAGTCGGACATTATAAAACCCATATATACAAATTACACTAGGATTGACCGCCCTGGGTCACGGACCGGGTCGCAGCCACAGTGACTACAACCCCCAGCGTCTACCGGCCCGGCTCCGGGTACCCCATGGCCCAGGGGGCGCTTCAACGTCATAGGTCCCTGATCTGAGACCACTCCTGCAGCGTGATTTGCCCCACCTCTGGATCTCGTTGGCCCAGGCTATACGTCAGAACGTATTGCACCAGGGCTTGTCGGTGCTGCCACAGTCGCTGCAACATGTGCAGCGTTGAATTCCACCGTGTCGGCACATCGCATTTCAGCCAGTGAACTGGCAGGCCCAACGACTTCTGTAGAGATGTAAGTCGTTGAGCTGCGGGATGCGAACGGCGGAAGTGAGCACACAGCGACCGTGCCCTCTGCAGAAGGCCATCTAGTCCGGGATAGTGGGCTAAAAATTGCTGGACAACCAGGTTCAACACGTGAGCCATACAAGGCATGTGTGTGACATTGCCCTGGCGAAGGGCCGCACCCAGGTTTGCAGCATTGTCGCACATGGCCTTCCCTGGTTGCAGGTCCAGTGGAGACAACCATTCATGAAACTGGGTCTCCAGAGCTGACTACAACTTCTCAGCTGTGTGACTCACATTTCCCAGACATTTCAAAGTAAACACCGCCTGATGCAGTTGAGCCCTGCTGCCAGCATAGTAAGGAGGTGTGCAGGATTCCTTCTGTGCAGTTAGAAAGCGGGTGGCATTACCAGACAGGCTTTGGGTGCAGGTGGAGGACCGAGAGGAGGTTGAGGAGGCAGAAGCAGTGGAGGAACTTCTAGATAAAGAGGATTGATGTACAACTCATGAGGACGGCAAGACTTGGACAGCAGCCCCTTGTCCTGCTGTCACCATAGTTACCCAGTGCTCAGTCAGCGACATGTAACGCCCCTGGCCATGCCTACTCGCCCAAGTGTCTGTGGTGAAATGCACCCTGTCACATACAGAGTTTCTCAAAGAAGCGGTGATGTTGTGTGCGACATGCTGGTGGAGCGCAGGCACACCTTTCTTTGAGAAGTAGTGCCGACTGGGCATCTGGTACTGGGGCACTGCGACGGACATAAGGTCTCAAAAATCCTCTGTGTCCACCAGGCGGAAAGGCAGCATTTCTGTGGCCAACAGCTTGCAGATGGTGAAATTCAACCTCTTAGCTTTGTCATGGCTAGGAGGAAATGGTCTTTTACTTGTCCACATCTGAAGGACCGAGGGCTGGCTGTTGTGCTTAGACGGGGTTGAGTAGGGTGTCCCCGTCAAACTTGCCGGTCTGTGAGGTAGATGCAGGCGGAAAAGTTAGGTTGCCTTGATCCAAAGGTGGTGCTCTCGATGTCGGAGAGCGCTCAACACCAGCTGGTGTTTCCACTTCCAAATGAAATGATGACCTGCCAATCACACTGGCTCTTGCGGGTAAAGAGGTGGCAGGTCTGCGTCCAAAAACATGTGTGACTGCTGTCCCCCCAGTCACAAAGGATGAAGAGGCCGCAGATGCACAAGATGGGGCAGACGGTGGTTGGCCCGGCCCGCTAGGCCGCATTGTAGCACAGTGAGCTTCCCACTGCAACTTATGCTTCATATCCATGTGACGGTTCATGCATGAAGTACTCAAACTATGGATTTTTTGGCCTCTACTTAGCTTTTGGTGACAAATATTACAGATAACACGAGTTGGGTCATCCTTATCGATCTGAAAAAGTGCCCAGGCTATGCAAGGCTTAGAGCCCATGCGACCTGAAGAGCCACTACGACTTGTGGTCAGAGGCTGAGTTGTGGTTGAGGATGCAGTTGTTGACGTGCTTCCAGTACTCCGTCTCTGTTCAGGAAGGCGCAACCTAATCTCGTAGTCAATAGCATCTGTAACGCCCAGCTGCGCTTGGTATCACAGATCCTAGAAGAGTGCATTGATGGAATCCTCCACAAGAGGCCCCCATAAACATTCACACATCTCCACCTTCCAGCTCAGACCAGCAGAGGGAGCCCGTTAGGGATATAAATAGGGAAGGTGGAGCTAGGCAGTTCAGTTCCTCTGAAGAGTTCCTGCAGTAGAGAAGCCTAAGAGAGGTCAGTCTGCAGTGGAGCTCAGTCTAGTCTAGAGAACTTAGTTAATAGTTCAGCAGTGGAGCACGAGGCTCCTGTTAGCTAGATTCAGGGAGCCCAGTTAGAGCTTAAGGTGTGCCGGCGCCATAAGATCGGTGAAGAGCGGCAAGCTGCCGTTAGTGTGTATAGCCTAGTGAGGGCCCGAGTAGGCCGAAGGCGAGTGGAGAGTTAGTACATAGGGGGCAGAGGAGCTTAACCAGCTCACCCCGAAGCATTTACCGGACACCGGATCCGAGCTTACCGGGATCTCTATGACCCAGTAAGGCATAACCGGAATCCCTGGAGAACTACAAGTCACAGGATCGCTAAGGTGCTGATACGTAACAGAGCAAGGAGACGCTTAGGCCCCGCATACTGGGAGCGTGAACTCCAAGACAAAGCCCTACCACAAGGTCAGCCAGTGCAGGACAGAGACAAAGTTAGGCCTAGCTCCAGGCAGGTCAGAAACTTACTACGCAGAGGCAAGAAACAGGAGGTCCTACACCCGCTCATTGGGGAGGATCCTGATATGCACCCTTCACCCTACAGTGCTCCGGGATGTGCCTGAATTTCCATCAGTAAAAGGTACTGAAGTGACTACCGTGTCCTTTCCCGTTCTTGCTCTGACCCAGCTGGGTCTCGCCTGTCCTGCATTCCCCCTGCATACGCTTTTCTGAGGCCTAGCTCCACCTGTGGGGAGCTATACCATCGAGCTGCCTTATCACCGGCAGCGCTGGTGCTTCTCACCAGATACCACAGTGGCGTAACGAACTCTTATAAAATTAACAATTATCCACCCTTTTAAAGAGTGACCCCAGGGTACGGGCTCGGGAGCTGACCACCGTCACATCCCCAAGGCCAGGCAAAGGCCCGGGTACAGAGTCATCCCCATCCCCTGGGCTAGTCACATCCTCCTCCACCTCCTCTGCTGACCTCATCGACTGGCTGACTGTGGGTTGACAGTAAGTGGGATCTCCAACCTCGTCATCATCACCCTGTGTGTTCTCACACCCGTCGTCCTCAGAGCCAACCTCTTCCTGCCCTGACCGAAAAGTCAAGTTGTCGCTCCAATCAGGTATTTGAGTCTCATCATCATCTTCATCATTGTCTCCACCAACAGGAGTTACAGTTTGGGAACGAGGGTCTACATTATGCTCAGAACCTTCTTCATCTGGTCCTGGATCCGACTCATAAAGATTCTGGGCATCAGTGCAAATCATTTCCTCGTCTGGATTAACAGAAGCTCTGGAGCAGACCTCCGTTTCCCAGGCTATAGTATGAGTAAACAGCTGTGCAGACTCAACCGTCTGTGTTACCCCATACTCAGACGGGCAGCTGGAGACTTGGGAGCTGTGAGGAAGCAAGTGCGATTGGGGTGACACCTCTGAGGACTGGAGTATTTGTGATGTTGAAGTTGAGGTGGAGGAAAGCCCACTTGAAGGAGCACTTGATATCCGTTGAAGCACCTGCTGTTTTTGTGCCTCATCTGGAATTTGTAGCGATGGGCGTGTCCGTAAGAAAGGGATCGTATCACATTGTCCACGAAAAGAAGTATACATCTTAGTTTGGCTGGAAGATGGTCTTTCTTCTGCAGATGTTACTCCCCCCCCCCACCGCGGGGGGGCTCGACCCACCAGCGGACAGGCACCAGTATTGGGAGAGGGGGGCTGGCCGTCAGGGTCCACCGCGGCTCTGGCACAAACCCAGCGACACGGAGGTCGCACGGGCAGGAACGGACTGGCCATGTCGGCTTGGCGCTCCAGCGTAGTCCCTCTGCCCGCTCGCGCCCGTAACCTCAAAGGGATGCGCAAGCGGCTTTTCTTCCCAGGGCTGTTCCCCGCCCAGCAGGAACGTGGGGGAGCTCAGGTCGGCCTCCCACTGTACTCCCTTACCTCCCTTGCCCTCTTTCCTTCTTCCGTTCTCCATCTAACCCCTCAGCTCTGTGGTGTCCGCTCTCCCTCCAGCTCTCTCCTTCTCACAAGTGGACTACCGCGTGTATTCACACTGTGGCGAATCTTTTGGGCCTAGGCATAAGAAGTTGTCGAGGTAATGGATAATATGTGCCCCCTTAGAAACGTCCATTACAACCCATTCAAGGAAGCAACTAAACGCCTCAAATAGTGAGCAGGATCTGGAGCACCCCTGGGCAAACAGCGATCTATATAGTATGCTCCTTCCCAGAAGCAGCCCAATAGGTGGACACTATTCGGAGGCACAGGTAGTAAGTAACCGGAACGCCGCATCAATGTCTGTTTTGGCCATTAGGGTGACCCTTCCCAACTTCTTGATCCGCCTGATTGTCTTGTCAAAGGATGTACAGTGTATACTACTGTACTTGGTTCCATGTCGATGTTGTCGTTTACGGACCTGCCCCTTGGATATGACAAATGGTGGATTAGTCCGAATGTATTGGGTTCCGTTTTTGGCACAACTCACAACGGGAATACCACTACGTCTTGTAAGGAAAGTGTTCTGAATGGAACCGCCATTCTACCTAAAGATATTTCTTTTTTTAATTTTCTTGTCTTGACGTCTGGGTGTTGGTAGGCTGATTTTAGATTTTTACTCCAGCCTTTCTTGATTTTAGAAGGGCATGACATGCCTATATCTGTGTCTCCCCCTCCTTTTACTCCTCCACCACTTTTCTTTTCGCATGACTATATGTACTTCTCACTTTTCCATGTGTTAGTTGGGTCTTCTGAGCAGTTTGTCAGCTTTTGGACACCTTTGAAGTGTATTCTGTGTGTTTTCTATGTGTTTCTATGTGTTTTTGTTTGCCTGCCATTGGTTTTAACGGTGATTGAAGGTGTTCGACGAACAGTTCGGCGAACATACGGGTGTTCGACGAACCGAACCGAACTCGAACACTACGGCGGTGGCTCAACACTAGTCACTAGATCAGTGTTTCTCAACTCCAGTCCTCAGGACCCCACAACTGATCATGTTTTCAGGATCTCCTTAGTATTGCACAGGTGAGAGAACTTCCATCACCTGTGCAATACTAAGGAAATCCTGAAAACATGGCCTGTTGCGGGGTCCTGAGGACTGGAGTTGAGAAACACTGCACTAGATCATGTCTTCGTACACTGACTGCATTGAGTAGAGCAGCGCATCGGGGGAATGAGGTTGAGGTATTTTTTTATTTTGTCAATCATTACTAGTGGAGGGCACTGTGGGACTTCATTCTCTATGGGGGAAGCTGTGGGGGCATCGCACTATATGGGGGCTTGTGAGGAGATCATCCTTTGTGGGGTGAATGGTGTCATAATACTGTGTGTAGGGAAGACTGTGGGGTTATCATACTGTATGTGGTGGAAACTGTAGTGGCATCATACTGTGTGTAAGGAAGCATTATACTGTGTGTGGGGGCAGTGAAGGGGACTATGGAAGCATTATACAGGGTGGGTAGAGGGAGCTTTTATCATGGTACATCTGTATTTATTACATATACTTAAGGTTAAATAACAGGAGCATATGATTTAGAAACTTTCTAAAATGCAGTAAATTATATGGTTTTGATTAGCTACTAATTGGTAAGAATATGTGGAATGATAACAGACTGGCTCCTGATCATGGCCATGATTAAGAATATTCATTTAAAATGCATTGGTGGATCTGTGGGGTCATTATTTTTGTATTAAAGGGACTCTGTCAGCACAGAATGACTGTTCAAACTAAGTCCCGCTGCTCAGTGCTTCATGGTGGGACCAATCATTTATATTCAGTGACAGAAATAAGTATTTGATCCCTTGCTATTTTTGTAAGTTTGCCCACTGAGAAAGACATGAACAGTCTATAATTTTAAGGGTAGGTTAATTTTAACATTGAGAGATAGAATATCCCAAAAATAATCAAGAAAATCACATTGTATAAATTAGATACATTTGTTTGCATTTTGCAGTGAGAAATAAGTATTTGATCCCCTACAAACCATTATGAGTTCTGGCTCCTACAGGCCAGTAAGCCGCTCCTAATCAACTCGTTACCTGCATTAAAGACAGCTGTTTTACAAAGTCACCTGTATAAAAGACTCCTGTCCACAGACTCAATTAATCAGTCAGACTCTAACCTCTACAACATGGGCAAGACCAAAGAGCTTTCTAAGGATGTCAGGGACAAGATCATAGACCTGCACAAAGCTGGAATGGGCTACAAAACCATAAGTAAGACGCTGGGTGAGAAGGAGACAACTGTTGGTGGAATAGTAAGAAAATGGAAGAAATACAAAATGACTGTCAATCGACATCGATCTGGGGCACCATGCAAAATCTCACCTCGTGGAGTATCCTTGATCATGAGGAAGGTGAGAGATCAGCCTAAAACTACATGGGGGAAACTTGTTAATGATCTCAAGGCAGCTGGGACCAGTCACCAAGAAAACCATTGGTAATACATTACTCCTTAAAGGTTTAAAATACTGCAGTGCCCACAAGGTCCCCCTACACAAGAAGGCACGTGTGTAGGCCCGTCTGAAGTTTGCCAATGAACACCTAGATGATTCTGTGAGTTATTGGGAGAAGGTGCTGTGGTCAGATGAGACAAAAATTGAGCTCTTTGGCATTAACTCAACTTGCCGTGTTTGGAGGAAGAGAAATGCAGCCTATGACCCAAAAAACACCGTCCCCACTGTCAAGCATGGAGGTGGAAACATTATGTTTTGGGGGTGTTTCTCTGCTAAGGGCACAGGACTACTTCACCGCATCAATGGGAGAATGGATGGAACCATGTACGGTAAAATCCTGAGTGACAACCTCCTTCCCTCCGCCAGGACATTAAAAATGGGTCGTGGCTGGGTCTTCCAGCAAAACAATGACCCAAAACATACAGCCAAGACAACAAAGGAGTGGCTCAAAAAGAAGCACATTAAGGTCATGGAGTGGCCTAGCCAGTCTCCAGACCTTAATCCCATAGAAAAAGTATGGAGGGAGTTAAAGCTCCGAGTTGCCAAGCAACAGCCTCAAAATCTGAATGATTTAGAGATGATCTGCAAAGAGGAGTGGACCAAAATTCCTCCTGACATGTGCGCAACCCTCATCAACTACAAAAAATGTCTGACTGCTGTGCTTGCCAACAAGGGTTTTGCCACCAAGTATTAAGTGTTGTTTGCCAGATGAATCAAATACTTATATCTCACTGCAAAATACAAATAAAGTTATCTAATTCATACAATGTGATTTTTTTGATTTTTTTGGGGATATTTTATCTCTCAATGTTAAAATTAACCTACACTTAAAATTACAGACTTTTCATGTCTTTGTCAGTGGGAAAACTTACAAAAACAGGTAGGGATTAAATAATTATTTCCTTCACTGTACACCTTCCTACCTGCTTGTTTTCTTCAATCTATACCCTCTCTTTCTTTGATTGACAGCTCTGGCTTTATAGAGCCAAAAAAGGGTGGAGATAGAGGGAATAAATAATTAGCTCCGCCGTGAAGCACTGAGCGCCTGCACTTGGTTTGAACAGTGATTCTGTGCTGACAGAGTCCCTTTAAATTGTTTTAAGAGCATGTCAATGAGCTTCATGGATTTTAATCTAAACTAGGCTGTGAGCTGGATTTCAGCAACAGTGATCTCACATTGTATCCTGTAGTCCAGCTGCATGCAGGAAAACTCAAGCCAACATGGTGAGCTGGTTTTTCATTGGAATAAGAATACATGTTACAATATGAGAACATGTATTAGCAGTAGCAGTGAATCAGCACACTGGGTCCTTAGTCAGAGCCTGACACTTACTAAGGACCCAAGCTCTGGCTAAGGACCTCACATTTCAGGCATCGTCTCCATTTATTTTAGTGTAATGCACCTCCATAGCCCATACAGTATAATACGGCCCAGAGCCCATACAGTATAATGTACCCCATAGCCCATATACATGGTGGGTCATTTATATGGATACACCTAAATTAAATGGGAATGGTTGGTGATATCAACTTCCTGTTTGTGGCACATTGGTATATGGGAGGGGGAAAACTTTTCCAGATGGGTGGTGACCATGGCGGTCATTTTGAAGTCTGCCATTTTGAATCCAACTTTATTTTTTTCAATGGGAAGAGGGTTATATGACACATCAAACTTATTGAGAATTTCATAAGAAAAACAATGGTGTGCTTGGTTTTAACGTAACTTTATTCTTTCATGAGTTTTTTACAAGTTTATGACCACTCAAATTGCTGCCCATTGTGTTGGATTGTCAATGCAACCCTCTTCTCCCACTCTTGACACACTGATAGCAACACCGCAGAAGAAATGCTAGCACAGGCTTCCAGTATCCGTTGTTTCATAATGCACCCCATTCAGTATGATTCACCCCCTTATAGTATAATGCACTCCATTCAGTATAATGCATACCCATTCAGTATAATGCACCCCATTCAGTATAATGCACCCCCATTCAGTATAGTGCACCCCGATATACTATAATGCACCCCAATTCAATATAATGCACCCCATTTAGTAAAATGCCCCCCCTTTCAGTATAATGAACTCCCATAGCCCTCAATACAGTTTAATTGCCCCCCAATGTTCTAAAAAATAAAATACAATACTCACCTCTCCTCCTTGCTCCCCGCTGATCTGGTGGCCGCAGCTTGTATTCTAAAGCCCCCGTCACACTAAGCGAGATCGCTAGCGAGATCGCTGCTGATTCACAAGTTTTGTGACGCAACAGCGACCTCAGTATTGATCTCGCTACGTTTGACACGTCGCAGCGACCAGGCCCCTGCTGTGAGATCGCTGGTCATGTCGGAATGGTCTGGACATTTCTTTGATCGTTGAGGCCCCGCTGGGTAGCATGCATCGGTGTGTTTGACACCTTACCAACGACCTTGTTGACGACACAGACACAGAAACACATAGGCGTGCATCGTTATACAGATCGTTACGGGTCGCTGCATCGCTGCTGCGTCGTTGGGAAGATCTGACTGTTTGACATCTCACCAGCGACCACATAGCGACGCAGCAACGATCCCTGACAGGTCGTATCGTTGTCGGGATCGCTGTAGCGTCGCTTAGTGTGACGGGGCCTTAAGTGTCGCTCATCTCAACGTAGAGGACACCACGTAGTGACGTCATTGCGCTGAGACGTCAGACGCCGAGTAAGAATGATAGGGCAGCTGACTCTCCCTCCTCCAACGCTTTTAACTGTTTCGGAAGATGCCGATACAGTTGAACTTGCGGGGGGCCCCCAGCTCACGGGCCCCATAGTGGCAGTGCAGGGAGACCACGTCTCCCTGAACTGCTGCAGAGTTTAACTGTATTGGCACATGCTGATACAGTTAAAACTAGCGGAGCTCCGGGTGGGCCCCTCAAAGCGCGGGGCCCAGGGCGACTGCATCCTTTCTCCCCCCTGGTAGCTACGCTACTGATATGAAGTAATGATCATGGATGATTTTAGAGCAACATGTGCTGGCAACAATCTTTGGATCGGACTTCGTTGGAGATTTATTTATGCCATGCGCCTCATAGGGAAGCTGAATGGTATTTTTTTCCTTGCTGCTGTTTAGGGCCATTTTATTTATAACCAATCCTACATAAGTGAAAAGTATAGTAGCAAACAGCCCTTATGTTTTCTCTCAGTAATAGGTTGCAAAGGTATCCAATTAAAAGGTTTGTACAAGTTTACATTAGTATAGGTCTGCTTTCAGAAATATTATGGCTGCAGCACCAAAGCCCATTAAAGGGAAGCTGTCACCATGAAATGCAGCCCAATCTGCAGGCACCATGTTATAGAGCCAGAAGAGCTGAGTAGATTGATATATAGTTTTGTGAGAAAATATTCAGTATAACCTGTGTTTTATTCATTTAAAGCAAATCTATCAGCAAGTTTTCGCTCCCTCATCTGAAAGCAGTTTGATGTGGGCAAAGAGATACTGAATCCAACAGTGTATCACTTAGATTACTGGGTGCAGCCGTTCTGACACAATCAGAGTTTTTAGACTTAGCAATGCAGCAGAGCTGAGAAAGGTAACACTGTTCACACCAGGCTCTGTATATACAATGTCTATAGACAGTATGCTGCTTATCACAGAATGGGGCGTATCAGACTACCAGCTGCTGTGTCTGAGCAATTATAAACTCCTGGTGCAAAATTAATCATTGCAAATAAACAACAGAACAGAGCTTGATAAGAGATGCATCACTGAAATCTGTGTTTTAACCCCTACAGCATGCTGTCTTCAGATTATGAAGTAAACCCTACTGACAGATTCCCTTTAAATCTCTGCTTTTTCTGAAACTTTCGGTCCAATGGGCAGGCCTATCAGTGACTGACACCTATCTCTATATGCACACTTATACAGCGACATCTGTCAGTCACTGACCGCCCACTGGACTGAAAATCCCAGAAATAGCAGAGGTTTAAATTAATGAAACACAGGTTATACTGAATCTTTTCTCACAAAACTATAAATCAATCTACTCAGCTCCTGCTGCTCTATAACATGGTGCCTGCAGAAGGCATTGCATTTTCCTCGTGACAGGTTCCCTTTAATGAGAGTGACCATGTTTCCTTGTGCAATTATTTAACAAGCTATCTGTAATGCCCATTATACCATCAGGTTCTGGGGATTTATATCAGTCAAAAAGGATTTAACTGTATCAACAAAACATGGATTTAGGCAATTCCTCCTTCTGGGAGACAGTCAGGCCCTTTATAAGGCTAAGTGCCCACGATGCAGAAATGCTACGGATTTTTCCTGAGCGTTTCTGCATCTCCCTGGCAGAAAAAACGCATGCGGATTTTACATGCGTTTTTCCTGCCAGGGACAAGTGGAAGTGAAGCGTTTTGATCATGTGATTTCGCATGGGGGTTGTCAAGCGCTTTCCACGCAATTTTAGCATCACTTGGAAAGTGCTTGACAACTTGGTCACACTATATAAATCCATGCAACCGGCATGGATTTTATATAGTGTGACTAAGTTAGTTACAAAAAATGAATAATAATGGTAAAAAATAAAAAAAAACATATACTCACCTTCCGATGGCCCCCGGTCTCCTTATCCGATACGTCCGGTCTTCCCGGTGTCTCGCGGTTGTGTATTTAGTCATGTGACAGGTCATGCGACCACCGACGTCAGCAGTCGCGTGACCCGTCCATGACTAAATGACGTCATA
This sequence comes from Phyllobates terribilis, assembly GCF_046119375.1. Classification (NCBI taxonomy): domain Eukaryota; kingdom Metazoa; phylum Chordata; class Amphibia; order Anura; family Dendrobatidae; genus Phyllobates; species Phyllobates terribilis. The sequence continues at coordinate 198,951,721 of NW_027362762.1, read as the reverse complement.
GCAGGTCCTTTTAGACCATTGCGAGCGACCGGGGAGTCAGGACGCATCGCTATGGAGATAGGGGGCCATCAGAAGGTGAGTATCTATATATATAATAGTCTTATCCCGTCTGTCTGTCTGTCTGTCTGTCTGTCTGTCTGTCCAGGAAATCCCGCGTCGCTCATTGGTCCGGCCACGGCCAATCAGCGACGCGGGATTTGAGAAAAAGATGGCGGCCGTTAGCGGCTCATTTGCGGGACGGAGCTCAGCGGCGATGCAGCCGGGAGATGACCGGCGCGAGGCGCTCATCTCCCGGCTGCTAGCAGCAGAAGGACCCCGACCGGCGGCGCCGCTGACCTCCATGCGGCTAGGGTGTCAAGGGAGGACCTGGGAGCGGCGCTGCGGGTCGGGATACTTTTGCTGCGAACAGCCGCTCATCTCCCGGCTTCTCGCAGTGGAAGTAGCCGCACAGGCAGCGGCGCTGACCTCCATGCAGCTAGGGTGTCAAGGGAGGACCGGGGAGCGGCGCTGCGGGTCGGGATACTTCTGCTGCGAGCAGCCGCTCATCTCCCGGCTTCTTGCAGCGGAAGTAGCCGCACAGGCAGCGGCGCTCCCCGGTCCTCAGCAATACGATTCCGCTCCCCGGTCCTCACCAATACGATTCGCTGATTGGAGCAAAAGTTAAACACCGCTGTGCTGATTGGTCGTGGCCGCTGCCCGCGACCAGTGACCGATTTGGGCGCCACATTTAAACAATGCTGTGCTGATTGGTCACGGAAGCTGCCAGCGACCAATCAACGATTTTACCACAACATTTAAACATTGGCCGTGACCAATCAGTGATCTTGGAGCAACATTTAAACACCGCTGTGCTGATTGGTCGCGGACGCTGCCCGCGACCAATCAGCGATCTTGCCGACACATTTAAACATTGGTGTGCTGATTAGTCGCGGAAGCTGCCCGCGACCAATCAGCGATTTTACCGCAACATTTAAACAGCGGCCGCGACCAATCAGTGATCTTGGCGCAACATTTAAACACCGCTGTGCTGATTGGTCGCGGACGCTGCCCGCGACCAATCAGCGATCTTGCCGACACATTTAAACACTGCTGTGCTGATTGGTCGTGGACGCTGCCGGCGACCAATCAGCGATCTTAGCGCCACATTTAAACACTGCTGTGCTGATTGGTCGCGGATGCTGCCCACGACCAAGCAGCAATTTTGGACACAAATGTCCGGTCCTTAGTAACACCATGCGGCTACTGTCGGGAGATCAGCGGCTAGGGTGTCAAGGGAGGACCTGGGAGCGGATCATCTCCCGGCTTCTCGCAGCGGAAGTAGCTGCACAGGCAGCCGCTCCCCGGTCCTCACTAATACAATTCGCTGATTGGTAGCGCGCCCTCCTGCCGCGACCAATCAGCGATTTGAACGCAAATTTTAAACACGCTGTCCGGTCCTTAGTAACACGGCTCACTGATTGGTCGCGGCCCGCGAGCAATCACAGATTTTTGCGCCAAATTTAAACACGCTCTCCGGACAATTACTGCAGGATTTCAAATAAGTGCGCCACCTTCGGGAGATAGCAGGGCTAACTCCGCCCATGTGGTCATGTGACTCACCAACTGCTCATAACGTACTGAGCAGGTTTTCTCTGTCACACTGTGCGAGGGACTTCAGTCACACTGTGCGAGGGACTTCAGTCACACTGTGCGAGGGACTTCAGTCACACTGTGCGAGGGACTTCTGTCACACTGTGCGAGGGACTTCAGTCACACTGTGCGAGGGACTTCTGTCACACTGTGCGAGGGACTTCTGTCACACTGTGCGAGGGACTTCAGTCACACTGTGCGAGGGACTTCAGTCACACTGTGCGAGGGACTTCTGTCACACTGTGCGAGGGACTTCAGTCACACTGTGCGAGGGACTTCTGTCACACTGTGCGAGGGACTTCTGTCACACTGTGCGAGGGACTTCTGTCACACTGTGCGAGGGACTTCAGTCACACTGTGCGAGGGACTTCTGTCAGGTTTACTGAACACGTTCTGCCAGTGACAGTGCGCTGAAGAGATACTTCTTTACGCTTCCTGTTTTATAATGGGTCGTAAGCGAAAATACGCCACGGAGGATGACAGAAAAGCAGCAAAAGCAGCAAGAAAACGACAACGTCGAGAGCAACAGACACCACAACACACTGCCACCAGACAAGCCAAGGATGCGGAAGCTCACGAAAAACGCAGGGAACAGGAGACACCGCAACACACCGCCGCCAGACAAGCCCAGGATGCGGAAGCTCACCAAAAATGCGGGGACAGGAGACACTGCAACACACTGCCGCCAGACAAGCCCAGGATGCGGAATCTCACCAAAAACGCCGGAAAAAGGAGACACCGCAACACACTGCCGCCAGACAAGCCCACGATGCGGAATCTCAACAAAAACGCCGGGAACAGGAGACACCACAACACACTGCTGCAAGACAAGCCAAGGATGCGGAATCTCACCAAAAACGCCGGGAACAGGAGACACCGCAACACACTGCCACCAGACAAGCCCAGGATGCGGAATCTCACCAAAAACGCCGGGAACAGGAGACACCACAACACACTGCCGGCAGACAAGCCCAGGATGCGGAAGCTCACAGAAAACTTCGGAAGCAGGAGACACCACGACACACTGCCGCCAGACAAGCCCAGGATGCGGAAGCTCACAGAAAAATTCGGCAACAGGAGACACCACGGCACACTGCCGGCAGACAAGCTCAGGATGCGTAAGCTCACAGAAAACTTCGGGACCAGGAGACACCACAACACACTGCCGGCAGACAAGCCCAGGATGCGGAATCTCACAGAAAACTTCGGGAACAGGAGACACCACAACACACTGTCGCCAGACAAGACCAGGTGCGGAATCTCACAGACAACGTCGGGAACAAGAGACACCACAACACACTGGCGTCAGACAAGCCCAGGATGCGGAATCTCACAGACAACGTCGGGAACGGGAAACACCGCAACACACTGCGGCTAGACAGGAACACGATGCGGAATCCCATAGACAATGTCGGCTGAATGAATCTCCAGAATCCAGGACAAACCGAGAACAACACGATCGCCAAATTTATCAAAAACGAATGCTCTACCAACTAAGGCAAACCCAGCAGAACATTCAACAACTTGCACGTTACGTAACAGACAATGAAACTATAATTATTCAACACTACTGTGGGAAGATGAATGTAGTTTGTTCGAAATGCGACTCTCTGAATTTCATCGAGGAAAAACCATCTGACAATCAGTTTACTCAATGCTGCCAAAAAGGAAAAGTGATGCTACCAAGATGTCACTACTCAGATCTGTTTGAGCAGTTGATGAAAGGAACGCATGAACACAGTAGAAATTTTATGGAAAATATCAGAAGTATCAACAGTTCTCATGGGTTTGCTTCATTTGGTGCCAACATTGCACCGCCCCCTGGATTCGGACCGTATTGTTGTAAAATTCATGGCCAGATCTACCACCGCACTGGAACACTTCACCCAGAACTAGGACAACCACCAAAATTTGCACAATTATACATCTTTGATCCAAATGAGGCTACAGAACAAAGGATGAACTTAAAAGAAAATGAAACGTGTAATGCGAACTGATGAACCTAATTGCCGTACATTTACAAACAATCAGCCCATTTGCTGCTGCATATCGGAAGAGGAACAGAATGCTATACAAAATGGGACGGAAATGCCTTCTATTATCATGGCCATTAAACAAGAACATCAACAAGATCCCCGATGTTACGTTTAAGTGAGGTCGCAGCTGTTTTTCAAAACGATGATGGAGAGCCTCCTTTTCAAAGAGATATATTAGTCCATCTTAAGCCAGACAAAAACAACCCTTTCGTTCCTAAAACACAACGAATTAGCATTTTGCACAGCAACCTTGATGCTCTTCTTTATCCGCTATTCTTTCCAAGCGGTGATCAAGGGTGGCATGAAAACTTACACCAGCAAGGAACTTCAAGAAGAATTACACAACTACAGTACTACAGTTTTCTTCTGTCTGTCCGAAATTTCTTCAATCCTATTTTAAATGGTGGGAAACTGACACAACAGTACTTAGTCGACGCATACGTTAAAATTGAAGCTAATCGGCTCAATTTCATACGAATGAACCAAAAACAACTTAAAGTTGAAGACTACTGCGTTCTTCAAGAACATTTGCAAAAACAATCCATTCAAAAAGGAATTCCAATTGGAAAAACAGTAATTCTCCCGTCGTCCTTTGAAGGTAGCCCCCGCAACATGCAACAGCGTTATCAAGATGCAATAGCAATAGTAAGAAATATGGAAGACCTGACATTTTTTTAACAATGAACTGTAATCCTAAATGGCCGGAAATTACCGAAAATCTACAACCCTGGCAGCAAGTTGAACACAGGCCGGACTTAGTTGCACGCGTATTTCGACTAAAACTCAGCAGCCTTTTTAAAGACATCAAAAATGGTCTTTTTGGAACAGTCGTAGCAATGGTACACATCATAGAGTTTCAGAAACGAGGTCTCCCACATGCGCATATACTAATTATTTTAGACGCGGATTCCAAGTTTCGCACGGAGGACGAAATTGACAACATAGTGTGGGCTGAAATTCCTAGCCAAGAAAAGTATCCTGAATTGTATAAGATTGTAATGTGTAATATGGTTCATGGCACATGCGATGTAGCAAATCCAAAAAGTCCATGCATGGAAAACGGAAAGTGTACAAAAGGGTTTCCAAAGCAGTTGAAACAGTACACTGGTAAAGATTTGGATGGCTACCCATCCTACCGGCGACAACTGATTGATAACATTGTACACAACAAAAAGATTATAAATAGCTCATGGATAGTTCCATACAACCCCTACTTATTAAAACGCTACAACTGTCACATCAACGTTGAAATCTGCGCTTCAATAAAAAGTGTTAAATATCTTTTCAAGTACATCTACAAGGGGCATGACAAAGGTAACGTCGAGATACAACAGAAAACAGTCAATCACAATGAATCATCACGGTTTGTTGACTCAAGATATGTGAGTGCTCCAGAAGCTGCTTGGAGGATATTTGCGTTTCCAATGCATTCACAGTCCCATGCCATTATACGTTTAGCTATTCATTTACCAAATCAACAGCAGCTTTATTTCTTTGAAAATGCTCAAGTCGAAGATGTCTCAAAAACTTTAAGCACAACGTCAACATTAATGGAATGGTTTTTGCTGAACCAACGTGACGAAAACTCAAGGCAGTATTTGTATCGAGAGATTCCAGAGCATTACGTTTGGAATAAAACTTGGAAGCCAAGACAACGAGGACTTAGCAGAATAATTGGACGCATGTCTACTGTTAGTGTCAAGGATCAAGAAAGATATTGCCTTTGGCTGTTACTACTGCATGTCAAAGGAGCTAGAAGTTACGAAGATTTGAAAACAGTTAATGGAGTATTGCACGATACATTTAAAGCTGAAGCTTTGGCTTTAGGACTTCTATTGGATGATACTATGTGGACACTTACTTTAGAAGATGCAGTTACCCTACATATGCCTAAGAAACTTCGTGAATTGTTTGCCTACATTTGTGTCTTTGGACCGCCTACAAATCCGGCTCAACTTTGGACAAATTTCAAAGAACATATAATTGAAGATTACTGCTTACGTCTTCACAACAAAAGTGGAAATTGTCAAAATTGCGAATCTTATGCCATGCAAGATGTCCAAAATGTCCTACTACTGCATGGAAAAACGTTTTCAGACTTTAATTTGCCACAGACTGCAAGTCAAGTTGCACAAATTCAAGAGTATGATGAAGCTTATGAATTATTGTTGGCAACAGAGAAGAAAAACTCCTTAAATCAACAACAACGGATTGCATATGACACTATTGTGAGCGCTGTAGAAAACCAAGCTGATCCAACGCCAAAATGTTTCTTTATTGACGGTCCTGGAGGCAGCGGTAAAATATACCTCTATGAAGTTTTAATGCATCACGTTAGAGGGTTGGGAAAAGTCGTATTGCCATCGGCTACAACAGGTATTGCAGCAAACCTTTTACGAGGAGGTCGCACTATGCATTCACTCTTTGGGATACCAGTTCCAGTCAATGAAATCTCCGTTTCCAGAATCAAACAAAACACATTTGCAGGAAAACAGTTAAACAGTGCAAATCTTTTGATACTTGATGAGTGCACCATGGCACCCAAATATGCTTTGAGCTTAATTGACAGACTTCTGCGTGAAGTTATGACTACAAATATTGCAGAAAAAAATGAAATTCCATTTGGAGGTAAAGTTTTTGTCCTTGGCGGAGATTTTAGGCAATGCCTTCCAGTTGTACCAAATGGAACAAGAACAAATATTATCGAGTCCACCTTAAAAATGTCTGACCTATGGAAAGAGTTTAATAAACTCCAACTAATTAACAACATGCGATCTTCTGACCCAGAGTACAGCAACTGGCTTCTTAAACTTGGTAATGGTGAACTTAGCAATGAATATAACCTTGGAGAAGACATTATTGAAATACCAGAAGACATGTTGTGCACTGACTGCATCGTAAGTGATGTTTTTGGACAACGCGTTGAAATTGATGTGAACAACCAAAGCAGTGTTGAGAGGGCCTCTTCCTATGCAATTCTCTGTCCCAAGAACGATGACGTAGCTCTGCTAAATTCCCGTGTGATGGATAGAATGCCTGGAGAGTATAAATTGCACAAAAGTGATGATTCGGTGGATGTAGACAATGAAGATGAACAAGAGCATTATCCAGTTGAATTTTTAAATAGTGTTACACCGTCAGGAATGCCATCCCACAGACTACAACTTAAAGTTGGAGCAATCGTAATGTTGCTGCGAAATCTAAATACAAGAAATGGTCTATGTAATGGAACTCGCCTTATTGTTACTGGACTCCATTCCCACATAATTCAATCAAGAGTGATCACTGGATCTGCAAAAGGAGAAGAAGTGTTCATTCCACGCATTGATTTATGTCTCTCAGACACCGGTCTTCCATTTAGGCTTCGACGTCGACAGTTTCCAGTTAAACCAGCATTTGCCATGACAATAAACAAGTCACAAGGTCAAACTCTACACCGTGTTGGCATATATTTACCGGAGCCCGTTTTTGGTCATGGACAACTCTATGTTGCATTTTCAAGAGTTAAAATGAGATCCAATGTCAAGGTGCAAGTTTTGGATACCCATTTACAAGGAAAGTTGCTTACAGATAGTCCAAAAGTATTCACCAAAAATGTTGTGTACAAAAATATTTTAGGTTGATATTGTTAAGAAATATATTCTAGGGTCGTACTTCTTTTGTCCGATGATTTATTTTAAAATATTCTTAGATATTCATGGAATAGTTTATATATTTCGATCATCTGTTTAATAATTTTGTTCAGTTGTATTAAGTTCTATAACCACTAATAGTTAATAATAAAGTATTATTTTACACAGAAAATTCTGTGTATTCATTGTATTATTCTTAAATCTTCATAGCGACATCTGCAGCATGTGCTACTAAACTGAATGCAGATTTGTGCCTCTCCACGCACTTAGTCCCGGCGTGGAAAGCAGCAAATCTACAGACAGCAGCAAATCACAGCAGTATCTGAGAGTGCGTGCTGTGCCTCACATCCTGCGAGGAGCTGCTGAAAACAGGACAGACAGCGCTGGACCAGAGAAAAGGAAACAAGGTGAGTATTAGGGTTTAGTTTTTTAACTGTGCTGTGGAGAAGGGGGAATGAGTAGGTCATACAAAACCAGGATAAGGGGGCCATACAAGCTAAGATGAGGAAGCCGTACAATCCAAAATAAGTCAGCCATACAAACGAGGATTAGAGGAATGACGGAGCCATACAAACCACATTGACAGACCGCGCTGTGGATGCTGGATGTGACACGATGGGGGATAACCCCGCCCACAGCCCGTCATTCACTGTGGTGCGCGGAACAGCAGACCCCTGGCTGCAGCCGCAAATAGTCGTGATGTAAACGGAAGTGACTCGCCCCCTGGGCCGTGGGGCACTCGGATCCGGGCAATAGGGAACGATGGGAGTAGTAGTGGCAACCCGGTTCCGTGGCTCAGGGTGGTCAGGCCAGTGGTAGTCCGTTATGTGCTATTGATTATGTCCGACTACGCCACCCGTGGATTGCGGTTGTTAGGAATCGCCGCTGCAGGGCAGACCGCTGGGGCTGATGATGTATGCAGCTGGGATGATGTGACTCCCCACGGGAAGAGTGCGGCCCCAGGGCAGTGTAGTGGATGGTGGGAGTGATGGTGGTGAGAGTCCCAGTACCGGTAGTGCCGGAGGAGCGAAAAAGCACACAGACAACATACTGCAGTCCAGGGTCTTTACTCACGGTTAATATCCAAGTCACTTCTGCAGGGAATGACTGCCCGAGCCGTGCTGCGTCCACCAGGTGAGGGGCTCGGTCAACTCCCAGGCAGTTCAGGAGCATGGCACAGGACCCCCTTTAATCCTTTCTCTGGCCTGCCTCACCAGTGACCCACTTTTGTCCAGCTGCCGCGGACTTGTGCGGGTAAACGTGGGCCCCGTCCTCCGCTGTCCTATATGGTGCCTTCCTAGCAGGTTTGATGAGGTGTCGCACCAATAAATGATCACGACGACCGGTCTTTGGCTGAGGGTAGTTTCTCCTCCACCAACTTGTGATCCGGTACCCTTAATCTGCCTGACCCTTCACCCTGGATTCTCGTGGGTTCTTAGGGTCCCTTCCACCTTCTTGTTCCTGAGCCCTTCTGTTTCTCTCTCTCTCTTCTCCTTCTTTCCTGTTCTGTCTTCTCCTCCTTCCCTTGGCCTCTTCTCCAGGCCCACTTCTCCTTCTCCTCTCAGGCTCCGGCCTCTTCTCTAGGCCTGCCTCTGGAGCAGCACTCAGCCTGAGCTGCTGCTCCCTGTCAGCTCTCCTCTCCTCACAGACTGAACTGAACACTGTTCTAAGATGGCTCCTCCCTTTTATACTTCCCTCTAGCCATGAGCCCAGGTGACCAGCAACCAATGAGCTCCTTCCTACGCTCAGGAACCAACCCCTATCTGCCCCTACAGCACTGGGTGTTCCACCCCCCCCCCCCCCACTCCAGACAGGGACATAGTCGGTCGTGCCTGCACTTCTGTCTAGTGGGAGCACCGTTGAGCTGTCCCTCGGAAATGGGGTGTGTGTGCTGTATGCAGCTAACTGAGCCCTGGTCCATACTCCATCCTTACCTGGGAGTGGAATATCACACCTCTGGCAGAGGTGCAATACCCCTGTAGCGGCCGAGCCCTCGGGGCGCTACATTCCCCCCTGGTAAACCACAGCACGTCCTCGGGCTGGAAAAGAGCAAAAACAGTTAATTACAGGACATGCAAACTTTTTAAAACTTTTCACATCAGAAAACAGGCAACATGGTTCAATTCCCTTTATGGGAAACGCTTTTCTTTTCTTGTCACACTATTATAAAACGCTTACTAATACTTCTGGAACTCTTTTGACATATAAACACTATTAGAAAACATTCACATTACTATCTAGCAGCATATAAAAACTTTTCATATAAAACATTTGCAGGAAAACATTTTTACAGCACATTCTTGGATCCTGGCGGCGGTGCAACTTGCGACCAGGTGTGCACTCTTCTTGTAAGTGCAGGAACTTTGGCAAACTTGTAAACACGAGGGACTTGCTGTCCCGAGGTAGACGTGGTAGTCTTTTTATAAAACCAGTAGGGGGCGCTTTAGGAAGCGCAACTATATACAAGGGATTGGCCGCTCTCAGTCCTCGGCCAGTTTTGGGAAGGGAATGGCTGCTCACAGTCCTCAGCCTGATAGGGGATGAGGGGATAACGTTCACACAGGTAACAGTCTCTTAACAGTAATCAGTTCTCTGTACCCTGACGGGTAACTATTTACACAGGTACGTGGCTACTTACTAGTAGCGGTGTCCTCCATATGCTCCTTCTTCCTCCTCAGTGAGCCGATGAACATGTAGGGCGTACGATCCTTTTGCGCCTACGTGGCGGGTGAAGGTGACCACATCACCAGGGTATAGGTCACGGCCACGGTGTCCCTCAGGTAGATGACTCTCAATGTCCCTGCGGGTCACAAAGACGTTGCCTGCGGTTTCTGGGCCCCTGATGAAACCCCAGCCGTTTTCCATGTGGAATTTGACTATGGTCCCGGTGATTCGGGGACCACGGGCTGCTCGGGGGTCTTGGCGAGCCTTACGTTTTTGTTCGGCACTCTGGGCCTGGAGCCGTTCCTCTCTGACGCGCCTCTCTCGTCGCTCCCGCTCAAAGGTCGCCAGTTGTTTATGACAAGCCTCCAGACGACGAACCGCGTCTGCCCGGGTCTCTTGAGAGAACCCCATCAAGTTCTCGCTGGTGGGGTCCCACGCAAATTGGACATCCTCCAGTGGGGGTGGGGTGACCTCTACGGGTTCTGGAGCCGGCATCAGAGGCTCGCGCGGGGGCTGGATTTTCCATGGCTGACTGCTGGTCACTTCAGCCGGCCACTCCAGCGGCAGTCCATCCGGACCGGTATGATGGGCAATCAGGTCCACACCGAGCCGTGGTATAGTGGAGGGACCTGATCTGGGAGCAGCGCCTGGGGGCACTCGGCCTTGCGACCAGGCCGGGGGTCTCTCGGCTGCACTAGGTGGCAGTCCCGTCCGGGACAGGGGCGCAGGCTTAGCAATGGCGCCAGGGTCATCCAGGCCTTACGACCGGGCCGATGACGCTTCTTGCTTTACGGCGCCCGGGGTCAAGGGGCGTGGCGCCGGGCGGGGCGTGGCCGCGGCGCTCGCCGCTTGAGGCCTAGCTGGGAGCAGTGGCGGCGCGGCAACAGGTGCGGTGAGTGGGGCTTCTGGTGCTGCGACGGGAGGCTGGGGCAGGCTTGCGGGTGCTGGGCTTGGGGTGGTGACGTCCCCTTCACTTGCCTCCGTCTTCGTGGCTCCCTCCGCGGCGTCGCCTCTGGTCCTCTCTCCTCCTGCGCCGTCCTCAGAGGCAGGCAAACCCCGGGGTGCAGCTGAGGCCTGTCGCTGGTGGGTCTCGGCCTGCCGGGCCAGTTCCTCTCTCCACTCGGTGAGTGCACCTCGCTGCGCCCGGACCATCCTCCGCTCCAGGTCCTCCAGTGCAGCTTGCGCATGCTCCGGGTCTCTGGGGAGCTGCGCTAGGACTTCTGCTAGGCTGCAGAGCGGTTCGGCCTGCAGCAGGCTTCGGGCCAGGAGGCTGGTGCTGCTGAGGGCGTCCATCCCCGGGTGCGGTCTGTCTGGACTGATCCAGACCACCCCCTGCCCCGCAGTTTTCTTCTCTTTCCGCCCCCATGGGGGGTGGTCCTGGGGCATTCTGCTGACAATCACTCTCAGGGGCAGCCCCCCCACATTGACGGACATTTCCACATCCGTGCTCATGGCTGTTGGGGGCGGGCTCCTTCTTTGGCGCCATTCTGGGACCTGGCCCACGATGGGAGGCGGCCTCCTGTGGTCTTTTGGTGCGCACATTATGGCGCTCATTCTTCTAGGGCGGGCGCCATCTTTAGTACAGTGAAACAGTCTCTTTTTAGGCGCGCAGTACCCGTCGTTAGCGGGCACGAAATCCTGCCGACTACGCCAAAGCTGACTCGCCCCCTGGGCCGTGGGGCACGCGGAACCGGGCAATATGGAGACGCTGGGAGTAGTAGTGGCGGCCCGATCCCGCGGCTCAGGGTGGTCAGACCAATGGTAGTCTGTTACGCACTTCATATAATGTCCGACTACGCCACCCGTGGATTGCGGTTATTAGGAACCGCCGCTGCAAGGCAGTCCGCTGGGGCCAATGATGAATGCAGCTGGGATGGTGTGACTCCCCACGGGAAGAGTGCGGCCCCAGGGCAGTGTAGTGGATGGTGGGAGTGATGGTGGTGAGAGTCCCCGTGCTGATAGTGCTGGAGGAGCGAAAGAGCACACAGACAACGTACTGCAGTCCAATGTTGTTTACTCACAGTTCAGGTACTCCAGGTTACTTCTGTACAGGTAGTGACCGCCCGAGCCGTGCTGCGTCCACCAGGTGCGGGGCTCGGTCAACTCCCAGGCAGTTCAGGAGCATGGCACAGGACCCCCTTTAATCCCTTCTCTGGCCTGCCTCACCAGTGACCCACTTTTGTCCAGCTGCCGCGGACTTGTGAGGTTAAACATGGGCCCCGTCCTCCGCTGTCCTATATGGTGCCTTCCTAGCAGGTTTGATGAGGTGTCGCACCAATAAATGATCACGACGACCGGTCTTTGGCTGAGGGTAGTTTCTCCTCCACCAACTTGGGATCCGGTACCCTTAATCTGCCTGACCCTTCACCCTGGATTCTCGTGGGTTCTTAGGGTCCCTTCCACCTTCTTGTTCCTGAGCCCTTCTGTTTCTCTCTCTCTCTTCTCCTTCTTTCCTGTTCTGTCTTCTCCTCCTTCCCTTGGCCTCTTCTCCAGGCCCACTTCTCCTTCTCCTCTCAGGCTCCGGCCTCTTCTCTAGGCCTGCCTCTGGAGCAGCACTCAGCCTGAGCTGCTGCTCCCTGTCAGCTCTCCTCTCCTCACAGACTGAACTGAACACTGTTCTAAGATGGCTCCTCCCTTTTATACTTCCCTCTAGCCATGAGCCCAGGTGACCAGCAACCAATGAGCTCCTTCCTACGCTCAGGAACCAACCCCTATCTGCCCCTACAGCACTGGGTGTTCCACCCCCCCCCCACTCCAGACAGGGACATAGTCGGTCATGCCTGCACTTCTGTCTAGTGGGAGCACCGTTGAGCTGTCCCTCGGAAATGGGGTGTGTGTGCTGTATGCAGCTAACTGAGCCCTGGTCCATACTCCATCCTTACCTGGGAGTGGAATATCACACCTCTGGCAGAGGTGCAATACCCCTGTAGCGGCCAAGCCCTCGGGGCGCTACCGAAGCAAGAGTCGGCTGCAGGCGGGAGAATTACGTGCTGGCTGTGCGTCGTCAGCGATGTTGTCACAAGCAGTATTGACAACATGACGTAATGACAAAATTCATTAGGGGCACCAAGGGGATACATTGTGAAGTTAATTTAAAGTAGTGCACAACCCATTTAAACACTGCTTTGCTGGTTAGTCGCGCCCAGTCGGCCGCATGCATATTCTAGAATACCCGATGCATTAGAATCGGGCCACCATCTAGTAATGTATATTTTTTACTTTAATTCTTTTTTTTTTACAGGTACTATGGTACCCGGGTCTGGATGAGAGTCTCCTCTTCGGGTACCATCCGCACATTGAATCGCTTAATATCCGCATGTGCACATGTAGTCATGCGGATATTAAGCAATTCAATGCAAGTCAATGGTGGCGAAAACGCCGCAATTATGCAAAATAATTGGTAGTGCTGCGGATTTTTCCGCAATGATAATCTGCAGAGGAAATTTCCGCATGTGCATAGCACATGCAGATTATCATTGGGGAACCTTGCAGACCTTCTACCAAGTGTGTTTTAAGCATTTCTGCAGCGGAATTGCCTCTGCGAAAATGCTTACAAAACGCATAGTGGGCACACAGCCTCATATATTTGTTAAGATTACACAGAGAAAAGTTATTTCTATTATGGTTGTCAATTTATTCCATAAACAACTTAATCAGCCCTTATATTATTGGCATAATAGATAAATAAATAAAGTCACATCCATTTTAATAATTTCAGATAACTTGCTTACTTGGATGGTAATTGTAGTCTCAGTTTATGCATTTCATCAGGGTGTACATTTTTTGTTCAAAGTTTGTCCTTATGTTAGTGCCACTGGTCAGGACACATGAAGCCATTTACTGTATACAAGGGGGTCGATAGCGTCAAAGATCCGGGGCTACGTCTTGCCCGGAGCCCGGATCTCCTGTGACCACCGCATTGAATTCTGTCAGAGTTCAAATAACGCCGACACAGTTCAATCCCGAGATGCATACGATGCGTACCATGCATACCAGGATAAGGGATGGGGTGCCATACATACCAGGATAGGGATAAGGGAGCCATACATACCAGGATTGGGGATGAGGGGTGCCATGCATACCAGGCTTCTGGGATGAGGCCATACATACCAGAATTGGGATGAGGGGTGCCATGTATACCAGGATGAGGGGTACCATACATACCAGAATAGGGATGAGGGGTACCATGCATACCAGGATAGGAATGCGTGGTACCATGCATACCAGAATGAGGGATGGGGTGCCATGCATACCAGGATTGGGGGATGAGGAGGCCATACATACCAGTACTGGGGTGTGAGGGGACCACACATATCAGGATTGAGGGATAAGGGGACCATGCATACCAGGATTGGGGAGTGAGGGGACCATGCATACCAGGATTGGGGGGTGAGTGATGCCACACATACCAGGATTGGGGGGTGAGGGGCGCCACACATACCAGGATTGGGGGGTGAGGGGACTACGCATGCCAGGATTGGGGGGTGAGGGGACCATGCATACCAGGATTGGGGGGTGAGGGGTGCCATGCATACCAGAATAGGGATGAGGGGTACCATGCATACCAGGATAAGGATGGGGTGCCATGCATACCAGGATAGGGATGAGGGAGCCATACATACCAGGATTGGGGAAGAAGGGTACCATGCATACCAGGATGAGGGATTGGGTGCCATGCATACCAGGATTGGGGGATGAGGAGGCCATACATACCAGAATTGGGAAGAGGTGTGCCACACATACCAGGATGAAGGGTACCACACATACCAGAATAGGGATGAGGGGTACCATGCATACCAGGATAGGAATGCGGGGTTCCATGCATACCAGGATGAGGGATGGGGTGCCATGCATACCAGGATTGGGGGATGAGGAGGCCATACATACCAGGATTGGAGAATGAGGGGTGCCATACATACCAGAATAGGGATGAGGAGTACCATACATATCAGGATGAGGGATGGGGTGTCATTCATACCAGGATTGGGGGATGAGTGGTGCCATGTATACCAGGATGAGAGATTGGGTACCATACATACCAGACTTGGTGGATGAGGAGTGCCATACATACCAGGATTGGGATGAGGGGTGCCATGTATACCAGATTTGGAATGAGGGATGCCATGCATACCAGGATTGGGTAGGAGGGGTGCCATGCATACCAGGATTGGGGATGAGGGGGCCATGCATACCAGATGTGGAATGAGGGGTGCCATGCATACAAGGATGAGAGTTGGGGTGCCAAGCATAACAGGATTAGGATGAGGGGTGCATTGTATACCAGATTTGGAATGAGGGGTGCCACGCATACCAGGATTGGGGATGTGGGGTGCCATGCATACCAGGATTGGGGATGAGGGGTGCCATGCATACCAAGATTGGGGATGAGGGGTGCCATGCATACCAGGATTGGGGATGAGGGGTGCCATGCATACCAGGATTGGGGATGAGGGGTGCCATGCATACCAGGATTGGGGATGAGGAGTGCCATGCATACCAGGATTGGGGATGAGGGGGCCATGCATACCAGGATTGGGGATGAGGGGTAACATGCATACCAGGATTGGGGATGAGGGGTGCCATGCATACCAGGATTGGGGATGAGGGGTGCCATGCATACCAGGATTGGGGATGAGGGGGCCATGCATACCAGGATTGGAGATGAGGGGTGCCATGCATACCAGGATTGGGGATGAGGGGGCCATGCATACCAGGATTGGGGATGAGGGGTGCCATGCATACCAGGATTGGGGATGAGGGGTGCCATGCATACCAGGATAAGGGATGAGGGGAACCATGCATACCAGGATAAGGGATGGGGTGCCATTCATACCAGGATAGGGATGAGGGGTGCCATGCATACCAGGATTGGGGATGAGGGGTGCCATGCATACCAGGATAGGAATGAGGGGTACTATGCATACCAGGATAGGAATGTGGGGTGCCATGCATAACAGATTGGGGATGAGGGGTGCCCTACATACCAGGATTGGGGGTGAGGGGTGCCATGCATATCAGAATAGGGATGAGGGGTACCATGCATACCAGGATAAGGGATGAGGGGAACCATGCATACCAGGATAAGGGATGGGGTACCATGCATACCAGGATCGGGGGATGAGGAGTGCCATGCATATCAGGATAGGGATGAGGGGGCCATGCATACAAGGATTGGGGATGAGGAGTGCCATGCATACCAGGATTGGGGATAAGGTGTGCCATGCATACCAGGATTGGGGATAAGGGGTGCCACGCATACCAGGATTGGGGATGAGGGTTGCCACGCATTCCATGATTGGGGGTGAGGGGTGCCACACATACCAGGATTGGGGGTGAGGGGTGCCACACATACCAGGATTGGGGGTGAGGGGTGCCACGCATACCATGATTGGGGGTGAGGGGTGCCACGCATACAAGGATTGGGGGTGAGGGGTGCCATGCATACCAGGATTGGGTGTGAAGGGTGCCATGCATACCAGGATGGGGATGAGGGGTGACATGCATACAAGGATGGGGATGAGGGGTGCCATGTATACCAGGATAGGGATGAGTGGTGCCATGCATAACAGGATAGGGATGAGGGGTGCCATGCATACCAGGATAGGATGGGGGGACAGGATGGGGGCAGAACATATCAGAATGGGAGACCATATACCAATAAAAATGCTCGCCACCCGGGGTGTAGAACAGGTTCAATAGCTAGTTTATTTATAATGGTATTAACATTCATCAGAGAGGTAATAATAAAAGTAAACTGTATTGCTTTTTGCCTTGTGAACAATTACCTACAATTGTGTCTGTCCATGTGGACATATTGTGTGTCATATGTAGACAAATATTGCTGGACAAGAATAAGACAAAATGAAAACTATGAATTTATGTTATTATTTGCTCTCCCTTATAAATGTAATGGTCAACAAGAACTGCTCCAGGATAATGGAGATCATTCCTGCCTAGTTTAGTATATCTTCATACATGTACCATAGATGTCACTGCAAGTAATACCGTCACTCAGTATGGCTGATACAAAGAATATAAGGCGGCCAACTGTATAGACAGCATTCTTCCTAATGGTAAAATGAAGAGACTGATCCAGATTTCTACATTCTATGTACTTCTTTTCCAATCCAACATCCAGATAAAACATTTCTTTAAAAGCCAGTAATGGTTCCAGGACAAGAGGGGAAGACCCCAAAGTCCACTTTATGTTTTCTCTGCCGATTTCTCTCCTCACTCTCACTCTGTTGTAGAGGATTCCATATTAATACCTGTGATTGTGTGATGAAAGAAAGAGCACATTAGAACAGAACATTGTAATATTTCACAATCTCGTATTGCAAGTTAACCCTAGGTTTAGATTTACACATGGAAAGGTATGTCTAAAGGCCCTCATACACATTAAAGACGTCTGAAACCACCGATTTCAGGGATACCGGCTGACTATCCAATGTGTATAGGCTCCTGACTCTCCAGACATAATCTGAGAAGGATCAAGCAATCTGAATTGAACCCTGTATGGACCGAGAGCTTTCATTTTTCTCTCCCCTTCTCTCAAGAGTCGTAACTTTTTTAATTTCTTGCCGATATAGCTATATGACACCATCAATTTTATCATATTATATACTGGAAAATGACTGAAAAATGGGGAAAAAAAATCAAAGTAAGGCTAAATTGCCAATTTAATTCCATCATTGTTTTTTGGGGTTTTGTTGATTCTGCAGTAAAAACTACCTGAAAATATGATGATGTCAAACTTTCATTTTTTTGTGTAATTTGAAAGGGTTGTCCACTACTATTCAAAATCGCCCAATGTATTTTTATGATGAAAAGAAGCTTCTTTCTAATTACCTCCCGTGGCTGTTTCTGCCTGTGAGCAGCGCTATCACTGGCCGCTCACAGGCAGCACGTGACCCCCCGCAGACATCACGTCAAGGCGTGACTCAGAGCTGGGGTCCCCACGGTGGCTGCTGGGTTGTGGGCGGGGTTACCCCACAAGTCACACCCAGCATCCACGCGCGCTTTCCCAATAAATGGGAGAGGGAGAACGCGTGGTGGATGCTGGGTGTGACGCGGGGGGTAACCCCGCCCACAACCCAGTAGCCACCGTGGATCGCAGAAGAGGGAGATCCCTGGCTGCATCCAAATTCATGACGTGACATCAGCGGATGTCAGAGCCGGCGGCAGCCGGGGATCACGTGATGCTTGTGAGCAGCCAGTGATAGCGCTGCTCACAGGCAGAAACAGCAGAGGGAGGTAATTAGAAAGAAGCTTCTTTTTATCATAAAAACACACTGGGCTATTTTGAATAGTAGTGGACAACCCCTTTAAGTGGAGAAAAAAAAATTTGAAATTAGTAAAAAAAAATTTTTGCTTTAGTCATCAAACAAGGGGGAAAAAGTACACGCCCCCAGTGAAAACAATCTAATAACACACATTTGGACTTACTGAAAAATGAACTCATTAGGGGCCAAATAAATTGACTGCTAATTTAAAGAAGGGAGAAATTTAAAAAAAATAAAGTTTTATTCCGATCTGCAGTCACTATGACATCGTGTGTCCAGTTCAACATGAAAAATTTGGTTACAGGTCCTCTTTAACTCTAGAACGCTTCAACGTTTCCCAGTGATTCTGAGGTTGTTTTTTCGTGACATGTTGTACTTCATCTTAGTCATAAATTTTGGACGATATGATTTGCGTTTATTTATGAAAATATCAAAAATTTGACAAAAAAATAGAAAATTTAGCAATTTTCAAACTTTGAATTTTTATGTCATTAAATCAGATACTGTAGTTATACCACACAAAATAGTTAAGAAATAACATTTCCCGAATGTCTACTTTATATCATCATTTTTGAGACATAATTTATTTTTGTTAGAAGGGTTAAAAGTTTATCAGCCATTTTCCAAACAAAATTTACAAAACCAATTTTTTTAGAGCCACAGCATATTTGAAGTGACTTTGTGGTGCGCCTATGTGACAGAAAATATCCAAAAGTAACACCATTTTAAAAACTGCTCCCCTCAAGGTGCTCAAACGAAATTTAAGAAGTATATTAACCCTATTAACCCTTTAGATGCATCACAGGAATTAAAACTATGTGGAAGGAAAAAATTAACATTTTGCTTTTTCCCACAAAAATGTTGCTTTAGCCCCAATTTTTTCATTTTCACAAAGGTAACAGGAGAAAATGGACCATACAATTTGTTGTGCAATTTCTCCTGAGTACACCGATACATGATACGTGATGGAAAACTACTGTTTGGACGCACGGCAGGACTTGGAAGGGAAGGAGCACCATTTGACTTTTGGAGTGCAAAATTGGGTGGAATAGATAGCGGATGCAATGTCCTGTTTGGAGAGTCCCTGATGTGCCTAAACAGTGGAAACTTCACATAAGTAACCCCATTTTGGAAACTACACCCCTCAAGGAATTTATCTAGAGGTGTGGTGAGCATCTTGAACCCACAGGTGCTTTACTGAATTTAAAAGCATTGGACTGTGAAAATTAAAAATTATGTTTTTTCCCCAGAAATGTTGTTTTAGCCTCAAATTTTTCATTTTCACAAAGGTAACAGAAGAAAATGGACCATATAATTTGTTGTCTAATCTGAGTACAGGGATACCCCATACGTGCTCAGAAACTCTTGTTTTGGCAAACGACAGGGCTTGGAAGGAAAGAAACGCTATTTGATTTTTGGGGTTCAAAATTGTCTGGAATAGATTGTGAATGCCATGCCTCATTTGGTTCCAGAACAGCAGAAACCCCTCACAAGTGACCCCATTTTGGAGACTACACCTCTTGAAGAATTTCTCTAGGGGTGTAGTGAACAGGTAGCTTACCGAATTGTATAACATTGGGCTGTGAAAATGAAAAGTTACATTTTGTCTACTAAAATGCTGTTTTAGTCCCAAGTTTTCATTTTTCAAAAGGGATAATAGGAGAAGATTTACCACAAAATTTGTTACACAATGTCTCCTGAGTACAGCAATGCTCCATATGTGGTCAAAAACTACTTTTTAGACACAGTGCAAAACTTAGGAGGGAAGATGTGCCATATCGGAGTGCAGACTTGCCTGTAATGGTTTGAGAGTGCCACGTCACTTTGACAGAGCCTCTGAGGTGTCAGGGTAGCAGTACCCTTATAAGTGACCCCATTTTACAAACTATACCTCTTAATGAAATCATCTAGGGGTGCAGTGTGCATATTGACACCACATGTATTTCACAAAATTTTATACCACTGAGCGGTAAAGAAAAATAAATTATATTTTTACCGCTGTAATGTTGTTTTAGCCCAAGATTTTACATTTTCACAAGGGGAAATAGGTAAAAATGACCACATCCTTTGTTGCACAATTTCTCATGAACGTGGCAATACCCCATACAGTGGGGAAAATAAGTATTTGATACACTGCCGATTTTGCGAGTTTTCCCACCTACAAAGAATGGAGAGGTCTGTAATTTTTATCATAGGTACACTTCAACTGTGAGAGACAGAATCTAAAAAAACAATCCAGAAAATCACATGAATTGCATGATTTCAACATAATTAGTTTGCATTTTATTGCATTGAATAATTACTTGATACAATAGAAAAACAGAACTTAATATTTGGTACAGAAACCTTTGTTTGCAGTTACAGAGGTCAGACGTTTCCGATACTTCTTGCCAAGTTTGCACACACTGCAGCAGGTATTTTTGCTCACTCCTCCATACAGATCTTCTCCAGATCTTTCAGGTTTCGGGTCTGTAGCTAGGCAACATTCAGTTTTAGCTCCTTCCAAAGATTTTCTATTGGTTTCAGGTCTGGAGACTGGCTAGGCCACTCCAGCACCTTGAAATGCTTCTTACGGAGGCACTCCTTAGTTTCCGTGGCTGTGTGTTTTGGGTCATCATCCTGCTGGAAGACCCAGCCACGACCCATCTGCAATGGGCAAGGAGGTTGTTGGCCAAAATCTTGCGATACATGATCCCGTTCATCCTCCCTTCAATATGGTGCAATTGTCCTGTCTCCTTTGCATAAAACCATGATGTTTCCCCCATCGTGCTTCACGGTGGGGACAGTGTTCTTGGGGTTGTATTCATTCTTCTTCCTCCTAAAAGGCAAGTGGAGTTGATATCAAAAAGTTCTGTTTTGGTCTCATCTGACCACATGATCTTCTCCCAAGCATCGTCAGGATCATCCAGATGATCAATGCCGAACTTCAAACAGGCCTGGACAAGTGCTGACGTGATCAGACGGACTTTGCCTGCCCTGCAGGATTTTAATCCATGACAGCGTAGTGTGTTACTAACAGTAATGTTTGAGACCGGTCCCAGCTCTCTTCAGGTCATTGACCAGGTCCTCCCATGTAGTTTTGGGCTGATTCCTGACCTTTCTCAGAATCATCTTTGCCTCACGAGGCGAGATCTTGCATGGAGCCCCAGGCCAAGGAAGATTGACAGTCATCTTGTGTTTCTTCCATTTTCTAATAATTGAGCCAACAGTTGTTGCCTTCTCACCAAGCTGCTTGCCTATTGTCCTGTGGCCCATCCCAGCCTTGAACAGGTCTACAATTTTGTACCTGGTGTCTAGTGATGAGCAGTGTTCGACTAGAACTGTTCGCCAATCTCAAATTCAAGCTGTTTTGGGCGGTGTTCGAGTCGTTCGACGAACGCGAACGATTTGCAAAAAATTCAGCTGTTCGAGGTTATGTTCGATAACTGTTCGTGCACCAAAAGCGTAACTGGATTTTTTCACATCATGCAGGGATTGTCTGCCACTCACTGTAATGTCACAGCCATGGTGGTTGTGGCATTACAGTGGTTGCCCAAATCAATGGGAACAGTGCTCACAGTGAAACATGAAAAGCCAGCAATTCAGCAGCGACATACACCGGTACCCGACAATTTAGAACAGAAAGAATAGAGCATCACACATAGATTAGATAGATAGAAACATGTCAGTCACATATATAAGAAGTACAGTGACAGTGTTGGTTACTGTACTTGTCATTTAGTGTTAAAGGATTTGTTAAAAAAAATAATAGTGTTTTCATGCACCGTCTCTTTAAAAAAGCCGGCCAGCAATTCAACAGGGTACCCGACAATTTATAACAGAAAGAATAGAGAATCACACATAGATTAGATAGATAGAAACATGTCAGTCACATATATAATAAGTACAGTGATAGTGTTGATTACTGTACTTGTCATTTAGTGTTAAAATAAAGGATTTATTTAAAAAAAATTGGCGTGGGGTTCCCCGTAATTTTAGTCTCTAGCGGAGGTTAAGCAGATGGCTGGGGCAGATGTTTGAAGCCTGGGAAGGGGGTAATACCCACAAAGCTTCCCAGGCTACTAATATCAGCCCCCAGCTGAATACCTAGCCTTTACTAGCTATTAAAATGGTGGACCCCCCAAAAAAATGACGTGGGGTCCCCCCTATTTTAATAGCTAGCAAAGGCTAGGCAGACAGCTGGGGGCTGATATTAATAGCCCAGGAAGGGTGCCATGAATATTGGCCCCCTCCCAGGCTAGAAACACCAGCCGTCAGCCGCACCAGAAATGGCACATCCATAGGATGCGCCAATTCTGGCACTTAGCCTCGCTCTTCCCACTGCCCTGTAGCGGTGGCAGTGGGGTAATAGGGCTGGGGTTGATGTCCTCTTATAATGCCAGTTGACATCAAGCCCAGGTTAGTAATGGAGAGGCATCTATAAGACACCCCCATTACTAACCCCATAGTCAAAGTTAAAAAAAAACACAAACACCCAGAATAAAGTCCTTTCATTGAAATAAACACACAATTCTTTATTGTTCTAAATTAAACCATACTTACCACCACGCCCATTCCAGCTGAAGCCAATGTCTTCTGCAATAAAAGTAAAATAATAAACCAATCTCATCCTTACCTTTCCATGGTTCCCAGGACGGCTCCAGTTCTGTTACATTCATGAAATAATGAAAAAAAAATTGACGTGGGGCTTCGCCCTATTTTTGTGTCCAGCCAGGTACAGCAGGCAGGAACGGGCTGCCCCCAACCACCAGCTGCCTATTTGTACCTGGCCGGACACAACAATATAGGGAAGCCCTTTTTTTTAAAATAATTTCTGGGGCGGCTGACGGCTGGTGTTTCTAGCCTGGGAGGGGGCCAATATTCATGGCACCCTTCCTGGGCTATTAATATCAGCCCCCAGCTGTCTGCCTAGCCTTTGCTAGCTATGAAAATAGGGGGGACCCCACGTCATTTTTTGGGGGGGTCCCCCATTTTAATAGCTAGTAAAGGCTAGGTATTCAGCTGGGGGCTGATATTAGTAGCCTGGGAAGCTCCGTGGGTATTACCCCCTTCCCAGACTTCAAACATCTGCCCCAGCCGTCTGCTTAACCTCCGCTAGAGACTAAAATTACGGGGAACCCCACGCCAATTTTTTTTTTAATAAATCCTTTATTTTAACACTAAATGACAAGTACAGTAATCAACACTATCACTGTACTTATTATATATGTGACTGGCATGTTTCTATCTATCTATCTAATCTATGTGTGATGCTCTATTCTTCCTGTTATAAATTGTCGGGTACCGATGCTGAATTGCTGGCCGGCTTTTTTAAAGAGACGGTGCATGAAAACACTATTATTTTTTTTAATAAATTCTTTAACACTAAATGACAAGTACAGTAACCAACACTGTCACTGTACTTCTTATATATGTGACTGACATGTTTCTATCTATCTAATCTATGTGTGATGCTCTATTCTTTCTGTTCTAAATTGTCGGGTACCGATGCTGAATTGCCGGCTGGCTTTTTTAAAGAGAGTGTCTTCTGAGCAGTTTGTCAGCTTTTGGACACCTTTGAAGGTGTTTTCTATGTGTTTTTAGTTGCCTGCCTTTGGTTTTAACGGTGTTCCACAGTGTTCTAAGGTGTTCGACGAACAGTTCCACGAACATCCCGGTGTTCGACGAACAGAACCCGAACACTACGGGGGTGGCTCAGCACTACTGGTGTCCCTAGACAGCTCTTTGGTCTTGGCAATGGTGGAGAGGTTGGAGTGTGATTGAGTGTGTGGACAAGTGTCTTTTATAGAGGTAATGAGTTCAAACAGGTGTAATTAATACAATTTAATTATTTAAAAATCATACAATGTGATTTTCTGGATTTTTTTTAGATTTTGTCTCTCACAGTTGAAGTGTACCTACGATAAAAATTACAGACCTTTCCATTCTGTGTAGGTGGGAAAACTTGCAAAATCGGCAATGTATCAAATACTTATTTTCACCACTGTATGTGGCTGTACAGTACTGTTTAGCTCTGGAGGGAAGGAGTGCTATTTGACTCTTGGAGAACAAATTTTCGTAGAATAGTTTGCAAACTCCATATACAGAGCCTTTAAGTGCCAGAAGAACAGAATCCCCCTCAATTGACCCCAATTTTGAAATTACACCCCTCTGGGAATTTACAGATGCAGTGACGATTTAGCTAGCAATGGATGTTGCTAAGCAAAAATGTAAATATGCCATTGTAGTGCCCAGTACATTGGACCCAGCTCATGCTTCTGGAGACACACACCCCGTAAATTAAGTGGACTCTCCTCGCCACAGTAATGCCAAACACATGGACGCCAACTGCGGTTTAGGCACACTGTGGGGCTCAGGAGGAGGGGGCATTTGGATTTGGGAGAGCAGATCTCACTGGATTTCTTTTGGAGGAGCCATGTCACTTTTCCAGAGCCTTTGTTCTACCAGTAATGTGGAAGCCCCCTATATTTCTGTTAACAGATGACGAACCTGAGTGACGATTTGTTTTTTGTGGGTTGAGTACAAGCTTTTAATGGTGGTATTTTGGGTTACAGAACATTTTGGATCACATATTTCCTGTGCTCTACGCTGACCACTTCCATTGGAATTTCCATCTAAATCTACAAAGTACATGAATTGAATGAAACCTCAGAAGGGTCCATTCACTAATGAGGCAGCAGAGTTACTCTGGACTTCTATTTGGCAGTATCCGGCTTTTAAGAGGTGCACAAAATTGTGGCAAACCACGCTTTTATACACGTCTAAAAAGAAGGACACGAACAGATCATAGGCCAGGTAGAGTCCACAGTGGCTCCATCTGCCTCATTATAGGGAATCTTCCACTGGAGGTTCAGTCTAAATCATGTATTTCAGAAATGTACACGGAAATCCCGGTGTAAGCACTCAACGTAGAGCGCAGGATATGTGTGAGATGAGCCTTTCTGCGATCTTTGGAAGGCGGAATGAACAAATCAACAACAGGTGAAGAATTGTTTTTACTTATTTTTTACGCTGTCCCTCGTGCAGTATAAGTGATTCGACGACTTTATTCTTCAGGTCGGTGCGTTTACAGCGATACCAGTTGTATATAGTTTTTTATGTTTGGCTGCTATCACACACTAAAAAACCCTTCTTTTTTTTTTTTACAAAAACAAGTTTTTGCATTGCTATAATTTTTCTATATTTCTGCCGACAGAGTCATGTGAGGACTTGTTTTTTGCTGGACGAGATGATGTCTTTATTGGTACCATTTTCGGGCACATAACATTTTTTCATCGCTTTCTATTCTGATTTTTGGGAAGCAGAATGAACAAAAACTAGCAACTCAGAGATTATTTTTATAGTTTTTTTTATGCTGTTCACTGTGTAGTAAAAGTGATAAGACAGCTTTATTCTTCGGATCAGTACGATCACAGCGATACTACATTTATATAATTTTTATGTTTTGTCGCTTCTACACAAAAACTATTTTATAGAAAAAAATATTGTTTTTCTATCGCTATATTCTGAGAGCTATAACTTTTTTGTTTTTCCACTGATGGAGCTATATGGTGGCTCGTTTTCTGCGGTACAAGATGGCGTTTGCAGTGATATCATTTTTATTCACATTCGTCTTATTGATCGCGTTTTCTTTTAATTTTTTTCAAGCGGTATGATAGAAAAACATGGGTTTTTGCCACTTTTTTTTTCTTTTAGTACAGCGTTCACTGTAGGGGTTAACTAGTGTGAAAGTTTTATAGATTCGATCGTTCTGAACTCGGCGATACCAAATGTGTGTACTTTTTTTGTTTATTTTTGTTGTTACAAAATATGTATTTATTGGTGTAATATTTTTTATTTGTGTTGTTTTTTTAAATAATTTTTTCAATCATCTTAACTTTTTTTTTTTACATTTTTACTCAGTCCTTCTATGGGACTTTAACTTTTATTGGTCTGATCACCGGTCTCGTGCATTGCAATGCACCAGCACTGCAATGCTTGAGACTTATGATATTACATAGGCAGATTGCCTGTTAAACCCTGCCTATGGCTAGGTCTCACCGGCCACATCGTACCGGGCACACCAGGAGGTCATTGTTTGACCTCCAGGTGCCATGACACCTATGGGCTCCCCGTGATTTTGTCGTGGGGGTGCTGATGGGAATGAGAGAGGTAGCCACCTCTCTCTCACAACCTTCCAAATGTCGCAATCGCTATTGATCACGACATCTGGAGGTTGATCGATCATATCAATCAGAGAGCGAGGACCGTTGAAATGAGTCCCGGCATCTCTGGCCATGTGTCTCAGATGTCAGTGACCACAGTCGGCACGGAGCTGTCACTGTGTGTTTTCACACAGTGACAGTTTTAATCCGTGAAGAACATAGCACGTTATGATGGGGGAACTGACATCCATCATTGGTTGTTAAGGGGTTAAGAGTGCTTAAAAATTATCATTCTCAGCAGGACCTGGGCTGCCGAGATCAATGGCAGCCTATGCACACAAAACATTCTGTGTGCATAGCAATTGGTTAGCCTATTTCAACAGACTATTAAATGACTGCTGATCAGTGGTCATTTAATCAGGGCTGTAGAGTCGGAGTCCATTTTGGTGGAGTCGGAATCGGAGTCGGTATAAAATGGACCGACTCCAACTCCTAAAATATATAATAAATTGGGTACAGTAGTTCAATGCAGTTTGTGGGGAATATTTTTTTCATAAGAATTTGGGAAAGTTATGAAATGGCCTATAAATGTCTGTCCTATTCCTGATCTAAGGGTCTAGACTTTTAGCTGAATCTGATTCTTTTGATGAATCTGTGCTACAGTAAATTTAGCACTTAAACATGAGCCATGTATGAGGGAGTAGGAGTCGTGGAGTCGGTATCATGGAAATTGAGGAGTCGGAGGTTTGGCTTACCGACTTCACAGCCCTGCTGGTCGTGCTGTGTAGACCCACTCTAAAGTCCCCATATCTAATGGCAGCCAAACTCACCAATATTGACTGGTTTGACCAATAGTCTAATGTGTATGTGGGCCTAGGACCACTGATTGTCAGAGAAGATAATGATCGGTCATGTCAGATTTCACTTTGTTCTCCTGGAGATAAGCCACCAAAATTGTTTGCCGATGGCTTTCTCATACAGAACAGAGGAGCACTCGGCCGAACGAACGATCCTGTGTATGGGAGAGACAGCCGAATGACCTGTTAGAACCACCTATTGGGCTGACAGCCATCTAATGAGCATGGGGCCTTTAGGAAGAAAGAGATGTCTGCAGCACCAACAGCTGAGCTTTGAAACAAAAGATTCCACATACAGTTGAAACCAGAAGTTTACATACACTATATAAAAAGACACATATACATGTTTTTCTCAATATCTGACATGAAATCAGAATAAACCTTTCCCGTTTTAGGTCAATAAGGATTACCATAATTGTAAAGATGTGCGGTTGTGGGTTGTAAGTAATCACCTAGGCAGATTAATGATGCAACAATATTTTATTAATCACATCCATGGTAATGCAGCAATTCCAAGTAAATGGCCAAAATACAGTTCTCTCAGTCCTTAAGTTCTCAACCTGGGATCAGTAGTTCCACTTGCTTTGTATCAGGCCATACTCACTGTCTCCCAACTTTTGGTTGGCCCACAGATTTTGTATCTCCAGCCAGTATAGTCTGTTGCCAAAGTCCACGATCCTCCAGATGACGGATAAAACAATGGAAGCACAGATATCCAGTAGCAACAGTCCTAGAATAAAGTTGATACCCAACGACATATCCACAACTGTAGTACGTTTATCCAGCCCAGTTGATAACTGATCTCCAACACTCCATAAGCCATCCATCCATCAGCTCCACGTCCACAGCCAATGGTCCTATCCCTCCAGTGTCCTTCCATCCACCCTCCACATCCCTGGGGTCAGCCCCCTCCCAGCATAGAAGTGATCACCCTCCCCCTCAAGCATTCACTGTTCGCTAAACAATGAAGAATATTCTAGAAGCCTTCATCTGAGACTGCATGTTAGACCCCCTGTGATGACGGCTCCACTGTGGCTCCACTGTGTCTCACCTAATGAGACCATTGGCTGTTGAAACAATGGACTGCTGAGATACAGATTAGTGGAATGCTGGACATTTTACAAGTGAATCTAGTGTACATACTGACAAGTTAACAGAACTATATAAAACATGACAAGTAAATCACTAATAAAACACAATAATAATATTAACAAAATGGTGGTCCGTTGCTGGAAAAGTATCATAGTCTTTAGAAAATGGGCAGCTCCTCACAATAATTTTTAATATTTGCCAAATGCCAGAATAATGAGAGAGAATGTTTTAAGGCATTTTCATTACTTACAGTAGTTTCGCGCGTGTCAGCGCTTCTACAGGTCCTGATCGGAGCTGTAGAAGCGCTGACACGTGCGAAACAGCTGTTGTCCAGGAATAGTGTTCTGCTGTCTAGATCGCATGTTGCTTTTAAAGTGATACAATAAAGGAGTACGTTTTATGGACCGGCGAGTGCTATCCTCTTTTTTCTTATTTGATTACATGATGTCATTGACTACTTTTTCTGGATAAGCACCCGGTACCAAAGGGAGAGGTGTCGCAAGTCTCTTTGCAATTTTCTGCCCAGTACAAAGGTGCCGGTTTTCTGTTTTCTCTTGGTGTTCTCACAATAGTTGGTCAGCATTCCTCATGACAAAACTGGTGTAACTGATCCAGGTTTGTAGGTCGTCTTGCTCGCACCTGCCTTTTCAGCTTTGCCCATGAATTTTCAATAGGATTGATATCAGGGCTTTGTGATGGCCACTCCAAAACATTGACTTTGTTATTCTTAAGCCACTTTGTTACCATTTTGGCTGTATGCTTCGGATCATTGTCCATCGCCAAGCTTTAACTTCATGGCTGATGTCATGAGATGTTGCTTCAGTATTGCCACATAATCTTCTATTCTTATGATGCCATCTATTTTGTGAAGTGCACCAGTCCCTCCTGCAGCAAAACAACCCCACAACATGGATGCTGCAACACCCGTGTTTCACAGTTGGGATGGTGTTCTTAGGCTTCCAAGCTTCTCCCTTTTTCCTCCAAACGTAATGATGGTCATTATGCCCAAATAGTTCAATTTTAGTTTCATCAGACCACAGGATATATCTCCAAAAATGAAGGTCTTTGTTCTTGTGTGAATTTGCAAACATTAATCTGGCTTTTTTATGTTTCTTTTGGAGTAATGGCTTCTTCCTGACAGAGTGGCCTTTCAGCCCATGTTGATACAGTACTCGTTTCACTGTGGTTATTGACACAATCTTACCAGCTTCCACCATCATCTTCACAAGGTCTTTTGCTTTTGTACTTGGGTTGATATGCACATGTCGTTCCAAAGCACGTTCATCTCTGGGACACAGAAACCGTCTCCTTCCTGAGCCATATGATGGCTGGACATTCCCATCTTCTTTGTACTTGCATATAATTGTTTGTACAGATGAACGGAGGCACCTTCAGGTATCTTGAAATTGTACCCAAGGATGAGCCAGACTTGTGCAAATCCACAATTCTCTTCCTGATATCTTGGCTGATTTCTTTAAAGTTTCCCATCATGCTACACAAAGAAGCAGTGTGTTTGACGTGTGCATTAAAATACATCCACAGGTGTGTCTCTAATTAACTCAGAAGCTTCCAAACACATGACATCATCGTATGGGCAGTCCAGAATTGTTTAAAGGCATAGTAATCTTAGTGTATGTAAACTTTTGACTTTGCAGTAAGTAATAAAATGCTTTAAAACATTCTCTCTCTCTCTCATTATTCTGGCATTTGGCAAATATTAAAAATTATGGTAATCCTAATTGACCTAAAATGGGAAAGGTTTATTCTGATTTCATGTCAAATATTGAGAAAAACATGCATACGTGTCTTTTTATAAAGTGTGTGTAAACTTCAGGTTTCAACTGTAGTTACTATACATTTTGCTCTAAAAGATAATATTCACATATTTTTTTACTTTTGTATGGAGTACAGAATTATAATACGATTACTTGGTTTATTGTTATATTTATCAAAAATATTCACAATCTGTTTTAAAAATAAAAAATAGAAACCTGGGACTTTTCACACTGGTTAATTGAGCTTTTTTTAGACTGTAACTTCCTGTTTAAGGAAATAACACATGTCCAGCCACAAGGAACAGATTCAGACCCTGTAATTTGTATTGAAGCAACTAATGAGTGTGTGCAAAGGTCATTGTGAAGGAAGGGGAGAAGGGTTCGCTGTCACATCATCTATTGTGATATCAGTCATTGTAATTCTGCCTCTGATGATAAGGAGTCTGCTGTAAACTCTTCTTGAAAGGACAGGAAGTATAAGTCTAAAAAAGTCTCAGCAGCCTGTGTGAAAATTGCATAATTCATTTTTTTTCTTCTTTAATAAAAATTGTGATATGAAAAAAACACAAAACAAAAAACATTGCCAAACATTGTTATTTAACCAGTTCAGGAGCAGGCACATTTTGGGGTTTTATCGTACATGCGATTTTATGTCAATTTTTCATTCTCTTTTTTAGTGGATATTGGGGGAAAATGTAAAGAAAATATAAAATATGTGCTGATTTTTTACATTTATTTATTTTTACTACCTCAAAGGATGCTAAAAAACATTTTAAATTGCATTGCCCTTTCCACAGAAATTATTTTTACATATCGAACATTTTTTTTTCAATGGCGTCGGGGCTACAAATAGTGATTCGGACTGGTGGTGACTTTTTTTTTTCTTTTATTTCACCTTTGGAGGACATTTTAACATATTAAAGGCAATCTGTCAGCAGGTTTTTTTGATATATAATCTGACAGCACTATAAGGTACCGACAAAGACCCTGATTAAAGCAATTTATCACTTAGAATACTAGGTGCAGCATGATAGTTACTATTTTTTTTATTTTTGCTCTATTTGTATATAAAATAAAATCTATTCTATATATACAAATTTTACTAGTGAACATAATACACATATTACAGAAATAAAACATTAAAACTATTTTGGATGATCCTCTGTTTCTCCTTCTGTAAATGTATTAACCCCTTACCGACTTTTGATTTATCGGTACGTCATATTTTGCAGGTGCTTCCCACAAATGGACATGTCATGGTCATCATGAGGGCACAGGAGCTGTGCCCGTTGATTGCCGCCAGGAGCTCGGATTAAGTGATAGCCGAGCACCAGCTGTCACAGCCAGGGGTGGTGCCCATGCTGCCCCCACTGTTTAACTCCCTAACTGCCGCAATCATTAGCGATCGCAGCATTTAGAAGGCTGGGTGAGGGAGGAGCATCCTTCTGCCATGCGATCAACATCTCCGCAATGTCATTGCGAGCTGTCGATTGTTGTCATGACCACCTACTGGTCTGCCAGCTACGGTGGCCTGGTATAATGCATTGCAATGCACCAGCTCTTGGCATGTTCCATCAGTGATCAGAGTAATACAAGTTCAAGCCCCATGGAGGGACTAAGTAAAAAAGTAAAAAAAAAAAAACTTGAAAAAAAACCTGTAAAAGAATAAAAAACAACAAAAATAGAAAAAATGATTATGCCAATAAACAAAAAAGTACACATATTTGGTATCGCCAAGTCCAAAACAACCTGATCTATAAAACTGTTACACTATTTAACCCCTACAGTGAAAGCCCAGCGTATCCACTTCAAACTACTAACACTGACCTACAAAGCCATCCATAATCTCTCTCCTCTGTATATCTCTGAATTAATCTCCCGATATATTCCTTCCCATAATCTCCGATCCTCCCAAGACCTCCTTCTCTCCTCCACACTTATTCGTTCCTCACGCAATCGCCTACAAGATTTCTCCCGAATAACCCCCGTCCTATGGAATTCTGTGCCTCAACATGTCCGATTATCTGCCACACTTGGATCCTTCAGACAGAACCTAAAAACCCATCTCTTCAAACAAGCTTACAGCCTGCCATGACCTTGCTTGCTGCCACCTCAACAACACCGGAGCTACTGCAACCCCTCAACCTACTGTCTCCTTCCCCATTCCTGTAGAATGTAAGCCCGCAAGGGCAGGGTCCTCTTCCCTCTGTACCAGTCTATCATTGTTAGTTTGTTTACTGTAAGTGATATCTGTATTTGGTATTTAACGCCTTCTTATGTACAGCGCCATGGAGTCAATGGCGCTATAAAAATAAATAATAATAATAGCTGTCAGAATAAAGCCATGCAAAAACATTTTTTTTCTATAAAAATTGTTTGTTTTTTTTGTGTAAAAGCAGCAAAACATAAAAAAAACAATCTAAATGTGGTATTGCTTTATTCGTACCGACCCAAAGAATAAAGCTGTCTTATCACTTTTATGACACTGTGAACGTGGTAAAAAAAAAAACACAAAAAAAATCCTGAATTGCTTTTTTTGTTCATTCTGCCTCCCAAAAAGCAAAATAGAAAGTGATCAAAAAACGCTATGTGCCCAAAAATGGCACCAATAAAAACATCAATTCGTCCCACAAAAAACAAGCCTACACATGACTCTGTCAGCAGAAAAATAAAAAAACGATAGCCTTCAAAATATGGTGATGCAAAAAACTTTATTTTGTAAAAAAAAGTGTTTTTAATGTGATAGTAGACAAACATAAAAAAATCGGTATAAATGTGGTATTGCTATAATTCTAATGACCCAAAGAATAAATCCGTCTTATCACTTACACTGATCGAGGAACAGTGTTAAAAAAAATAAATAAATAAAACCAATTCTTCACCTGCTGTTGATTTGTTCTTTCTGCCTTTCCAAAGATTGCAGTAAGGCTCGGAGCACATTTATCCTGTGCTCTAAGCTGAGCGCTTACACCGGGGTTTCAGTGTAAATCTCTGAAAAAGGTGATTCACACAAAATTCCAGACGGAAAATTCACTGTAATGAGGCAGGTGGAATCATTTTGAACTCCCGTCTGGGGGTCATCTGGCTGTGTCTGTTCCTTTTACGCATTTTTTAGGCATGCACACAAGCATGGTCAACAAAAGTTTTGTGCACCTTTGAAAAGTCGGACAACGCTGAACAGAGGCCAAACCAAGTCCAGAGTAACCCCACTTCCTCATTATAGTGAATGGATCCATTGGGGGTTTCATCTGAATCACGTATTTTGGAGATGTACAGTACAGGCCAAAAGTTTGGACACACCTTCTCATTTAAAGATTTTTCTGTATTTTCATGACTATGAAAATTGTACATTCACGCTGAAGGTATCAAAACTATGAATTAACACATGTGGAATTATATATTTAACAAAAAAGTGTGAAGCAACTGAAAATATGTCTTATATTCTAGGTTCTTCAAAGTAGCCACCTTTTGCTTTGATGACTGCTTTGCACACTCTTGGCATTCTCTTGATGAGCTTCAAGAGGTAGTCACCGGAAATGGTCTTCCAACAATCTTGAAGGAGTTCCCAGAGATGCTTAGCACTTGTTGGCCCTTTTGCCTTCACTCTGCGGTCCAGCTCACCCCAAACCATCTCGATTGGGTTCAGGTCTGGTGACTGTGGAGGCCAGGTCATCTGGCATAGCACCCCATCACTCTCCTTCCTTGTCAAATAGCCCTTACACAGCCTGGAGGTGTGTTTGGGTGTGTTTGGGGTCATTATCCTGTTGAAAAATAAATGATGGTCCAACTAAACGCAAACCGGATGGAATAGTATGCCGCTGCAAGATGCTGTGGTAGCCATGCTGGTTCAGTATGCCTTCAATTTTGAATAAATCCCCAACCGTGTCACCAGCAAAGCACCCCCACACCATCACACCTCCTCCTCCATGCTTCACGGTGGGAACCAGGCATGTAGATTCCATCCGTTTACCTTTTCTGCGTCGCACAAAGACACGGTGGTTGGAACCAAAGATCTGAAATTTGGACTCGTCAGACCAAAGCACAGATTTCCACTGGTCTAATGTCCATTCCTTGTGTTCTTTAGCCCAAACAAGTCTATTCTGCTTGTTGCCTGTCCTTAGCAGTGGTTTCCTAGCAGCTATTTTACCATGAAGGTCTGCTGCACAAAGTCTCCTCTTAACAGTTGTTGAAGAGATGTGTCTGCTGCTAGAACTCTGTGTGGCATTGACCTGGTCTCTAATCTGAGCTGCTGTTAACCTGCGATTTCTGAGGCTGGTGACTCGGATAAACTTATCCTCAGAAGCAGAGGTGACTCTTGGTCTTCCTTTCCTGGGGCGGTCCTCATGTGAGCCAGTTTCTTTGTAGCGCTTGATGGTTTTTGCAACTGCACTTGGGGACACTTTCAAAGTTTGCCCAATTTTTCGGACTGACTGACCTTCATTTCTTAAAGTAATGATGGCCACTCGTTTTTCTTTACTTAGCTGCTTTTTTCTTGCCATAATACAAATTCTAACAGTCTATTCAGTAGGATTATCAGCTGTGTATCCACCTGACTTCTGCACAACACAACTGATGGTCCCAACCCCATATATAAGGCAAGAAATCCCACTTATTAAACCTGCCAGGGTACACCTGTGAAGTAAAAACCATTTCCGGTGACTACCTCTTGAAGCTCATCAAGAGAATGCCAAGAGTGTGCAAAGCAGTCATCAAAGCAAAAGGTGGCTACTTTGAAGAACCTAGATTATAAGACATATTTTCAGTTGTTTCACAATTTTTTGTTAAGTATATAATTCCACATGTGTTAATTCATAGTTTTGATGCCTTCAGTGTGAATGTACAATTTTCAAAGTCATAAAAATACAGAAAAATCTTTAAATGAGAAGGTGTGTCCAAACTTTTGGTCTATACTGTAGATGGAAACCCCGATGTAAGTGCTCAGTTAGAGCACAGGCTGTGAATCACCTGAGGGTTATTAATGCTCACTACACCCCTAGATGAATTCTTTGAGAGATGTAGTTTCCAAACTGGGGTCACTGGCAAGCTATTCCAGCCAAAATGGTGCCCCAAAATTGAAATAGTGCTCCTTCCCTGTCGTGCGCCCAAACAGGAGTTTTCCACCACATATGGGGTATCGGTGTACTCAGGAGAAATTGAACAACAAATTGTACAGCCCATTTTTTCCTGTTACCCTTGTGAAAATTTAAAATTTGGGGCTAATTTTTTAAGAAAAATTTATTTTTTCCATTTTCATGGCTCAATGTTATAAATTTCTGTGAAGCACCTGCGGGTTCAAGGTGTTCACCACACATCTAGATAAATTCCTTGAGGGGTGTAGTTTCCAAAATGGGGTCACTTGTTGGGGGTTTCCACTATTCAGGCACTTCTGCAAACGTGACATGGCGTCTGCTATCTAATTCAGACAATTTTTGCTCCCAAAGTTGAATGGTGCTCCTTCTGACCCCTGGCATGAGCCCAAACAGTAGTTTTCCACCACATATGAGGTATTGGTGTACTCAGGAGTAATTGCACAAAAAAATGTATGGTTCATTTTCTCCGGTTACCTTTATGAAAATGAAAAAAATGGGGCTAAAACAACATTTTTGTAGGTAAAATGTGATTTTTTATTTTCACGGTTCTATGTTATAAAATTCTGTGAAGCACCTATGGGTTCAAGATGCTTACCGCATCAACCAAAATTTACTACTGACATGTAGTTCAATGTGTGATGAAAAAAACAATCTCAGAATAACTGGGATATGTTGAAGTGTTCCAGAGTTATTACCTTATAAATTGACACTGGTCAGAATTGAGAAAATTGGCATGATCAGGAAGGTGAAAACAGGCTTGGGATTGAAGGGGTTAAAAAGTGATAAATAGGTGATGCAATTCCTATTGTCAATAGCGGGCTGTCCCTGCTTAGTCTGGCATTCATCAATGATTGGATAGTTTATAAGTTTGCAGGAATATGCTCCATTGATAATGAGAATGGTAAAACCCAGTTGTTTAGTTAATCATACATTCTCAGGAGGAGTAACCAAATGACAATGCACAATTCTGAGAAAGGATGCTCCAGGATTGTTGTTGCATGTGAAATACGCATATTTACTAAAACAGACATTACATGAGAGCTTACAGCTCCTCTATAAAATGAGTTACCTGTTGTTAGCAGGTCTTGAACACCAGAACTTTCCGACATTTTACTTTGATCTTCATGGCTTGGGAAGAATTCTTGTTCGGTTTTATTCAGGTCTTGAAGAATTTCCTTAATGCAGCTGTTTAGATCATATACAGCTTCTTGTTCAGGCACTTGGAATATATTAGACTGTCCTGCTACTTCACCTTCATGCAATGTCAGTGGTGAAGGTTCTGCTACCACAAGGTCCTTTGTGAGTACATCTTTATCATGTCCATTTATTCCTTCGCTACCTGTTTCTTCAGTGAGGGGTAATGTGTCATCTTCCTTTTCACCTTTTCTCAGTATTACTGTCACTTCAGAGTCTGAAGTGTCTGAGCTGCACGAAGTCACACATTCTTCTGAAGCTTGCTCTATAGAGTCAGAAGAAGGTGTCTCCAGATCTTCATCTGTGTCAGAATCTGGGGCCGTGTGGCGCCTGATACGGGAGACAGCCTCCCTGAGATCTTTGGCATAGTAATTTGGTCTTCTTGAATACACTTTCACTGGGCACCTAGAGGCTGATGTTTCATTTATTTGAGAATCCAAGAAAGCACCGCCACTCGTTTGCCTACGCTGTATAGCTGGTTCCTCACATAAGCGATAATTTGTAAAATTTGGTGCATATTTTGTAGGAATGCAATTTTTTGTTTTCCATTGATTTTCTTTAGGAAGACTGTTCTCTGTGCTCATTGATATCATAACATTTTCTTCACTTATGTTCTTCTCAGTGACCATCGATATTGATTTTTGCTTAACAATACAGTCTTCCTCCGCTGACTTAGCTAACATACCCTCACCTTGTTTGACCTTTTCTTGGATCTGTAAATCCAATGGTTCAGCTATTGGTTTACAGTTCTGTTCAGTTACAATAGTTTCCACTTCTTCCTGAGTCTCTTCCTTGATGGTTGAATCCAGTTCCATATGGTGGAAAACCACATATGGGTATGTACTTATTCCAACAGAGTTTACCATATGCGAGTTAGTTTCTTGGGGTTTTGATGTTTCAAGAATTTGATCATTTTGGACTCTTATGTTAGAAAATTCTGAGCCGTTTTCATTGGTACATGCGTTCTGTATATCAGGAATAAGCACATGTACTTCCGACCCATGTTCTTTAATCTCTTCAGAACTGTTATTAAATTTTGGGCAATTATACATGCATACACTATCAGTACCAGCCACTGAAGCCGCTGACAGAGGATCCTCTAAAATGCATGGAATTTTTTTACAATTCCCGATTTTACACTCTTTTCTATAACTTCCATTTTTAATTAATACTTCATGCTCGTGCTCATTATCTGCGTGTCCATGATCAGCATTGTCAGCTTGTGATATGTTGGACTTGGGCCCATATTGAGCTTCACTCAGATAATCTAATTCTCCAATGGAAAGTCCTAAAATACGGACTGCTCTTTCTTTGAGGGTTGAAGGTTCTCTCTCTGTGTAACGTGAATTGCAATGTTGGGCTTTCGAATAGCTCTTTTGAGGGATCGGTTGTAGTGGTAAACTTGAACTAGGCTTTGAATGTGAAGAGGAGTAAGGTGCTCTCTCTTTCTTGACAAGACTCTTAGAATGACCTTGAGTGGCCAAGGTTTCCCCTTTAGATTTCTCATTAGGTACTAATTTAACTTGCTCTGTTATTGGTGGAAAAATAAACTCTGCCCTAACAACTACACAAGTTGCATCAATGACAAAAAGTCCCTCACCCTCATTAGATAATGCAGGCTGAATTTTCTCTGTTATAAGCTCCTTTGCATGACTTCTGCCTCGATCACTTTGATGTATAGAAGAATGTTCAGGTGTATTGTATTTCTTACTAAATTTCAACCCATCATGACTTCTCCAACGGTTTTGATCACGGCTCCTTCCTGGTAAAGTGTTGACATTTCCAGGCTCTCTCCACCTAGGAAATTCTGTATCTTTATAAGTCATTCTTTGCTTTTTAGAATCACCATGTTTTGTTTCATCCAATATATATGGTTTCATATATTGTTTTTTCAAGGGAAGAGTATGACTGTATCGTCCAAAGTCAACCTTATTTGTAGACGTCTTTATTGGGCCTCTTGTCTTTGATTCTTTGCCTGATATAACTCTTAATGGTCTTCTCCACTCATGTCCTTGCTCCCTATCTTGTTTATTAATGTTTATATGTTCCGCTCTTATCGTTTTATCAGCATTTTGAAAGTTTCCACTTGCATAACTAAAACCTAATTCTCTTGGCAGTTTTACTCCATGCAGAGGAATTGGTGGACGAGCATCAAAATGAGGCATTGGGAGTTGGTTGTTATTTGCAGAAGTCATATTTTTCCTGTTAGGTGCCTCACTCATATCATAAAGTGCTTTGTTACTTGTGTACGGGATTGATATGTCCCTTTGAAGAGGAAATGAAACTGTTCCATATATCAAGTTATCAGTCTGGAACTCAAGTTTAGACTTTGTTTTTGGAAAGTTAGGTATATTGTTAGCAATAGGAGAACTTCTGCCTTCTACACTCTCATATATATGATCAAGAAACTCATCAGACTTGGGTCCTGTCCACGTGCTATGAGCTCGAGGAAGTTTTCTGCCTTGTATAATGCTCTGCAAAGTTGGGTCAAACTTTTGCTTATCCCCTGCTTCCACTTTCTGCATATTTGTACTTGATGTTAAATTTGTCTTGGCAGCTCTACTTTTCTCTATACTATACCTTGGCACTTTTTCTCTACTTTCGTGACAGTCCTCTGTGTCATGTAAAAGTAGAATTTGATTACTTAGGATTTGTTTGAATCCTTTAGAGTGATTAACTTTTTCTTTGTTAATAGGAAAGATACGATGTGGGTAATCATAAGAGGGAGGAGGAACATAAGGTGGGGGAACTTTTCGTTTTCTTAATTGTGGCTGGTTTTCTTTTCGAATTTCCTGTTTGTGATTTATTGAGGGGCTTTGTTCCACAAATGTTTTAGCTACTTTGTCCTGAGAGGTCTCTGAAATAGCGGGATTACTTATTCCTGATTTAGCCGATTTAACAAGTTTAGACCACCAACTTCTTTTCTCCTGACTTGTATCTCCAGAATTTGTCACAGCAGATTTCATTTTTTCAGTCTCTGGATATTCCACTTTGCTTGTTTGTGATAAGAGTTGGTTTTGTAGAGCCTTGGGCAGAATATGTAATGGTTCCCACTCATCATACTTTAGCTCTTTCATCTTTTTCTCCAATATATAATCTGCTTCCCATTTTCCATAAATAGAGTCCATCTGTATTAGTTTCCCTTTTTGCCTTTGCCTACTGGGAAGGGAATGGTTTATTAGTTCTCCACATGGATCACTAGAAAAGTTTTGTCTGTTCCTTTCAAATTCAGCAGGATACGTGCCAGCTACGTTGCTGTCCCACTTATAATGAATCTGTTCTCTTATTTGGGCATCTCTTTTTTTATCAGCATTTTGATACATTCTTCCTACTTTTGATCCTCTATGAATTGGCAGTAGATTGGAATCCCAGTTTGTTGAATC
Organism: Phyllobates terribilis; assembly: GCF_046119375.1. Taxonomy (NCBI): domain Eukaryota; kingdom Metazoa; phylum Chordata; class Amphibia; order Anura; family Dendrobatidae; genus Phyllobates; species Phyllobates terribilis. The sequence continues at coordinate 198,911,943 of NW_027362762.1, read as the reverse complement.
TTGCAAAACTGCTCCTTGTTGCAGTCTGGCGGCAGACCATAATCTATGAGGAGACTGACCTCTCATTGGTGCTTTGTTAACGTACCTTAGAAACAAATTAATAAATAGACCATATTTAGCCTTATTAAAAAGAACTTTTCGTTAACATTTTCTTATACTTGGCTTTATTTAAACTAATTTCATGTGCCGTATTTGTGTTCTATGAGTCCTGTTTAACATTTCTTTGACATTGCATTGTAGCCAGTTAAAACCTAAATGAAGGAGTTGTCTATTGATTTTTTATGGGGAAACTGTTATGTCCAATAACGCTATTAGCCTGCAGATATGGGGTTAATCTGCAGGTTAACAGCGTCATGAAAGTGTCTGGTGGCAGAACTGAAAGCCAGAGGCACCTGGGAGAAATAAAGTTCTTTTTCTCTTAGGAACAACTGGGAAAAAAAATAACTTTATTTCTCCCAGAAGCCACCAGCTTTCAGTCAAGTAGGCACGCCCGGAGCAATTAAAATCACCGCACACAACACTGAGAGCACGCTCTGGCACTGCAGTGCATCAGTACAGAGTCAGCTGGCAATCAGTGCCAGGGCATGCTTACAGCCGGCGCTCTCAGTGCTATGAGCAGTGACTGTAATTACTTCTGGCATGCCTGCATGACTGAAAGCCAGTGGCTTTCGAGAAAAATTATGTTCATTTTTGCAGATTAACCCTATATCTGCAGGTTAATAGTGTTATTGGACATGACAGATTCCCTTTAATCCCTGTTAGTACAGTCCTAGACACAACAGAAATGCTAGTGGGCATTTCTGACAGCTTACAGTGAGTATTCAGGACAATACAAGGAAATAAACTAGCAGAAACTAGGTGAGCACCAGTCTTGTCAAATGCAATCAATTTTACTCATCTAGTTGTCCATGGATATGTCTTTGAATTTCTTTTATGGACAGGTCGCACATGCTTAGTAGATACCGTCATTCTTCTAGCAGTCTTACTGTGCAGCGAGGCAGCGCATGCATAGTACAGGGTGGACAGGAGCACAATGCGCCAGCTACAATCAAAGAAGGTACAGCTTGCCTCCTCTCCGACTGTGCTGCTCGGCTGTATGGTAGATGCAGCAGAGCAAGTGCAGAAATACCAGCTACTAAACTAGTGATAGTTTTGCTCATTAATTGCATGAATTTTTCTGTCCATATTTGTTACAATGACACCTCCTACCCATATACACAATATAAATACAACTGGGCCTCTGTCTGCACTATTGGAAAGAGAAACAGTCTTTGTTGCCTACAGAAACCAATCAGAGCTCAGCTTTCATGGTGGCTCAGTGGTTAGCACTGCAGCCTTGCTGTGTTGAGGTCCGGGGTTCAAATCTGATCAAGGACAACATCTGTAAGGAGTTTGTATGTTCTCCCCTTGTTTGTGTGGGTTTCCTCCGGGTTCTCTGGTTTCCTCCCACACTCCAAAGACATACTGATAGGGAATCTAGATTGTGAGCCCCAGTGGGGACTGTGCTGATAATGTCTGTAAATTGCCTGAATTGTAAAGCGCTGCGGAATATGTTGGCGCTAAATAAATAAAAAGATTATTATTTAAAAAGCACAAGTGAAATGAAAGCTGTGCTGTGATTGGTTGCTATAGGCAACAAAAAGCAGGAAAGTACACATAGCGGAAATATATCTAAAACTCATAAAGAATTATTCGGCGGAAGATTTATATATACATATGCACAGCATGGTGGGGACAGAAAAGAGTTAAATTTATTGATGTAACTATTAAAAAAAAAAAAAAACAATTCATAACTATTGCCATACTGATGTCTTCTCCTGTCATCTCTGCCCCTCGCAGAATAGATTGGAGGAATAGCTAATGTCAGCTGTGCACAAGAAAGTGTAGGGAGCCTAAAGAAGAAGCAGGTTCTTGTGGGAAATGTACCTTACCCTGGTCACATGGTCAGAACTGATGGATCGCCCACTTCACAATGAGCAGAGGCGCAGGTATGGAGAAGTAGGAGCCACAAAGAGGAGTAAGAGTGTAGGCAGCGAGGATCTGAAGGCATGGGTGGATTACTTTAGAGAGGTTATTTGGCTTCAGGGAGTAGGGACCCAAAATAGATTCTGGAATAATCCCCTTTAATTATTTTAAACCAGTCAATCAGTTAAAAAATATTCCCTGAAATCCCATAATCCCACATTCAACTATTAGGGAGAGAGAAGGAGGACACCACAATAAAAATATGCTGTAATGTTCAACCCGTCACATACTAAGAGGCTATAATTCAATCGTATTACTTCTCATGTCCTTTGCCTTACTTTGTATTTTAAGTGGGTATTAGGTGTAATGTTATAACTTTGGAGTGTGCCAGCTTGTATTTACCATGACCCTATTCTTGAGGTTTAGTCCACACAATATTGTGGTGTGGCTTGTTGTTACATTTAAACTCTGAGCTTTTTAAATGTGTTTAACTTTTGGAATGTTTGTCTAGTTGTTTGTTCAATAAAATTATATGATTAAATATTGGTGATCCCTGTCCATACATACTTCTTTCTTCTTGCATACGATTGAATAATCCCACATTCAAGAACACTTTGCATTTCCATACTACATTAAATTTAGTTATTGCATGCAGAAAAATAGTGCTGGAAAAAAGCTATGATAAGCTAAGGTCACTATGTACAGTAATAGAAATGATCCAGGAATTGGCACTTCCACTATGAGTTTGTTGGTAATAATCAAGAAGGGAAAAACCATCATAGAGCAATGGGCCCTGATGAAGGCTGATCTAGCCGAAACACATTGTGTTTTTAATAAACACTACCGGTTTTTGAGGGTCCATTGATCTGTGATTATTTTTCCCTACTTGATTATTACCAACAAACTCATGGTGGAAGCACCAATTCCTGGATCATTTCCATTCTCCTAGTGCCGCTGGAACTCCATTGGAGGAACTTCCACGTTCTACTAAGTCGGCTGCAATCCACATCAGGATCACACATTGGATCTTATTCTTGAGTTGTGCCTTAGCTAGCACAACCATACCAGGTGAACATATATTTATCATCTGTCATCTGATTCCATGTACAACTAAAAAACTACGCTTAGACAATGCTCCCTCTTATTCCCCTATCCCTAGGGACATCATTTTATCAAATGTACAGTAATTAGTGTTGAGCATTCCGATACTGAAATATCGGGTATCGGCCGATATTCGCGGTATCGGAATTCCGATACTTAATTCCGATACTTTTACAATATCGAATACCGGAATCTGAAGTTCCCATAATGCCTGCGCTCTGCAGTGTCTCTGAAGTATGACAAGCTGGATGGCAGCGCTCAGCTGAGATCCAGCCTGTCATCAGAATGCCATCCCAGCGTGGGAGAATTCTCCTGATCGTTTAACAGCCGGCGGGCGGTAAAAAGCCGCCGGCTTTTAAACAATCACACAGCCCCATACTGCTTCCCCGCAGCCTCCCACCCCGATCCTCCGCTCCCCTCGCCACCTCCCATCCCGATCGTAAGTTAGGACCGGGCGGGGAGCGCAGCACCAAGGAGAGGGGAGCGAAGGACCCGAGCAGGGAAGCCGGCAGTGAAAAGACTTCACCGCTGGCTTTCCCGTTCTGTGCTGCACTTTCCCGCCGGTTATTTCAAATGAACAGCTGAGGTATCAGGTGATGCTGATCAGCTGTTCATTTGAAGTAGCCGCGGTGCCCTCAGAGGGTTCACGTGAGTTCATGCTTGACTGCATTGCATGAACTCACATGAACTTTCCCACGGCCGCACAGGTCAGCCTCACCTCCCAGACGATCAGCCCGTCATGATTGGTGTGTGTGGGTGTCTGTGCGTGTGTCTGCGAGTGTGTGCGGGGTGTCTGTGCGTGTGTCTGCGAGTGTGTGCGGGGTGTCTGTGCGATGTCTGCGGGTGTGTGCGGTGTCTGTGCGATGTCTGCGGTATTGCATAAGCGGGTTCGCCGGAGTTCAGGCAGCACTGCTCCGGTTAGCTCCTTTACGGCCCTGCTGTATCGTGAGAAATTCCCACGGTACAGCAGTGCCGTAAAGGAGGTCTCCGGAGCTGCGCTGCCTGAATGCACTCCGGTGACCTCAGTCAGTGGCTCCCGCTGCCGGGAGCGGACGTGTTCCCGGCAGTGTGAGCTTACAGCAGCCATGCACAGCTGTCACCATCTCCAGATGTGACAGCTGTGCATGGGAGATCAGCGCAGGAACGTGGACAGGTAACTATTTTTTTTTTAGTAAACTAAGAATTAAATAAAATGGTGTGTTTTATTTCAAATAAATTATTTTTTTCTGGGTGTAGTGTGTGTTTTTTCTTTTTAACACTTTGTAGGTTAGTAATGGGGGTGTCTTATAGACGCCCATCATTACTAACCTGGGCTTCATGGCAGCTGGCGCTGACATGAACCCCAACCCTATTACCCCCTGCCACCGCACCAGGGCAGCGTGGAAGAGCGAGGCTAAGTGCCAGAGTTGGCGCATCCTATGGATGCGCCATTTCTGGGGCGGCTGACGGCTGGTGTTTCTAGCCTGGGAGGGAGCCAATATTCATGAAATAATTAAAAAAAATTGATGTGGGGCTTCGCCCTATATTTGTGTCCAGCCAGGTACAGCAGGCAGGAACGGGCTGCGCCCAACCACCAGCTGCCTATTTGTACCTGGCCGGACACAACAATATAGGGAAGCCCTTTTTTTAAAAAATTATTTCATGAAATAATTTAAAAAAAAATTGACGTGGGGCTTCGCACTATATTTGTGTCCAGCCAGGTACAGCAGGCAGGAACGGGCTGCCCCCAACCACCAGCTGCCTATTTGTACCTGGTTGGACACAACAATATAGGGAAGCCCTTTTTTTCTTAATTATTGCATGAATTTCATAAAATAATTTAAAAAAAAAAATACGTGGGGCTTCGCCCTATTTTTGTGTCCAGCCAGGTACAACTAGGCAGCTGGGGGCTGGAATCCGCAGCGCAGGGAGGCCCAAGCTTTCTGGGCCCCACCCGCTGCAAATTGCAGTCCGCAGCCACCCCGGAAAATGGCGCGTTCATACAAGTGCCATCTTCTGGCGCTGTACCCAACTCATCCAGGGCCCTGGTGCGGTGGCTCACTGGGTAATAAAGGGGTTAAGGCCAACTTGGAATTATCAGCTGGCCCTAAGCCCGAAATTCATGGGGTCACGCCAATATTAGACATGACCACCATGAATTTCTAGTAAAGTATTTAAAAAAAACACAACACCCAGAAAAAAGTCCTTTAATTGAAATAAACACACAATTCTTTATTGTTCTAAATTAAACTATACTTACCATCACGCCCATTCCAGCTGAAGCCAACGATCTCCTGCAATAAAAGAAAAATAATAAAGCAACCTCATCCTTACCTTTCCATGGTTCCCACGACATCTTCAGCTCTGCTACATCGAGATGACAGGCTGGACCGCAGCAGAACGCTGCCATCCAGCCTGTCATCCCGCAGACACTGAGAAGCGCAGGCTTGCTTGCGCTCCTCAGTGTCTCTCTGTGACGGCATAAAGATGAGCCGAGGTCATGTCCAATGAACTCGGCTCACCTCATGCACGTCACTGACAGCGTGGGAAAATTCTCCTGCACTCAGTGCTTCAGCGTGAGAATTTTCCCACGCTGTCAGTGACGTGAATGAGGTGAGGTCATGTACAATGAACTCAGCTCACCTCATGCACGTCACTGACAGCGTGGGAAAATTCTCCCGCTGAAGCGCTGAGTGCAGGAGAATTCTCCCATGCTGTCAGTGACGTGCATGAGGTGAGCTGAGTTCATTGGACATGAACTCGGCTCATCTGGATGCCGTCACAGAGAGACACTGAGGAGCGCAAGCATGCCTGCGCTTCTCAGTGTCTGCGGGATGACAGGCTGAATGGCAGCGTTCTGCTGCGGTCCAGCCTGTCATCTCGATGTAGCAGAGCTGGAGCTGTCGTGGGAACCATGGAAAGGTAAGGATGAGGTTGCTTTATTATTTTTCTTTTATTGCAGGAGATCGTTGGCTTCAGCTGGAATGGGCGTGATGGTAAGTAGAGTTTAATTTAGAACAATAAAGAATTGTGTCTTTATTTCAATTAAAGGACTTTATTCTGGGTGTTTGTATTTTTTTTTTTAACTTTGACTATGGGGTTAGTAATGGGGGTGTCTTATAGACGCCTCTCCATTACTAACCTGGGCTTGATGTCAGCTGGCATTATAAGCTGACATCAACCCCAACCCTATTACCCCACTGCCACCGCTACAGGGCAGTGGGAAGAGCGAGGCTAAGTGCCAGAATTGGCGCATCCTATGGATGCGCCATTTCTGGGGCGGCTGACGGCTGGTGTTTCTAGCCTGGGAGGGGGCCAATATTCATGGCACCCTTCCTGGGCTATTAATATCAGCCCCCAGCTGTCTGCCTAGCCTTTGCTAGCTATTAAAATAGGGGGGACCCCACGTCATTTTTTTGAGGGGGTCCCCCATTTTAATAGCTAGTAAAGGATAGGTATTCAGCTGGGGGCTCATATTAGTAGCCTGGGAAGCTCCGTGGGTATTACCCCCTTCCCAGGCTTCAAACATCTGCCCCAGCCGTCTGCTTAACCTCCGCTAGAGACTAAAATTAAGGGGAACCCCACGCCAATTTTTTTTTAAATAAATCCTTTATTTTAACACTAAATGACAAGTACAGTAATCAACACTGTCACTGTACTTCATATATAAGTGACTGACATGTTTCTATCTATCTAATCTATGTATGATTCTCTATTCCTTCTATTCTAAATTGTCGGGTACAGATGCTGAATTGCCGGCCGGCTTTTTTAAAGAGACGGTGCATGAAAACACTATTATATTTTTAAATAAATCCTTTACACTAAATGACAAGTACAGTAAGCAACACTGTCACTGTACTTCATATATATGTGACTGACATGTTTCTATCTATCTAATCTATGTGTGAAGCTCTATTCTTTCTGTTGTAAATTGTCGGGTACCGGTGTATGCCGCAGATGAATTGCCGGCTTTTCATGTAATACATTCTACATTATTCTTAGTTGTTTTCCTTCATGTAGAATTAACCTACAAGGAAAGAAAGGGTTTATTTTCATTCCGATATTTGTGTCCCATTGACTTGCATTGGTTTCCGGTATCGGAATCGGCGATATCCGATACTTTTTGAGTATCGGCCCGATCCAATCCGATACGATATTTCCTGATATCGGAAGGTATCGCTCAACACTAACAGTAATATGAAGCATTTCCCTAATGTGTCCTTTGCTTACACTCTAATTTCATTGCAAAAAAAACTAAATATAGGTAGATTGGACCTAGAAAGCTATTTCACATGCAGTATTCAAAACGCAGGTTTTGCTACATTTTTGCTTCTTTTTTAATGTGTTTTTACTGCGGAGACTACGTGTGATTTGTCTACAATGCATGTTTAATAACTTTAGTTTTATTCACTAAAAACGCGGCAACAAAACTGCAAAAAATGTAAAACCTGTTTGCTGCAGGTTTTTTTTGCATTTCCTCATAGCTTTCCATGAGTGAAAAACGCTGCAAAAACGCTGAAAGAATTTACATGCTGCAGTTTTCAAAATTGCAGCAGTGCTCAAATTCAGCCAAGAAAAAAACAAGCGTGTGCATGGGATTTATGAAATCTTAGAGCTTCTGCTGATACTGTAAAATGCAGCTTTTTTCTGCAGAAAAAAAATGCAGGAAAAAAAAAAAAGTTACCATAACGCTGCATGTGAACATAGCCTAACTGCTCAGATTGACCCCTCTTTATCTGGCCCTAAATATTTAAATATACAGTGCTCAAAACTAATTCTGCTTACAAAATATATCATTTGTAATCTAATAACAATAATATAATTTTCTCCCGGCTACTCTAATTACATTTTGTTTTGTAATGCCTCATTCTCTCCAGCGGCTACTGACTTCTTATACCAGAAGGTATATACAATCTATATATGTATAGATATATAGATATATTTATATCTATATACATCTATACTGTATATATATATATATATATATATATATATATATATCTATATATAGGTCAATTTTTAATACAAGTCTATGAGTGCCTCGTTCTGGCTCTCATAGACTTGTATTGAGAGCTGGTGAGCGGAGCTTCAGACTCCCCAGCTGTCAGAAGCTGTACTCACAAGATGGCGCTGCGGGACCGGAGCGGTGCTAAAAACCAGGGTAGACGCCGGAAGGTGAGTATATCACCGGGGGGCTAGGTGCTTACACTTAAAAGCGCCACTCCAGAGCTGAAAAAAAAAAACACAGTAGTGTGATGCTTTAATTTAAAAAAAAAGTTGGCAAATATTGATTTAAGAGTTGCACTCTGACACATATGCTTGCAAATTGGAAGATGTTAGAATTGCAAAGGTTCACCGTTATTAATGTGGTTTTGTGGGTCTCACTTGAAGAACTATTTGTGTTGAATTCCAAGTTGTTCATGAAAGTGCTGCTCCATTTCCAGATTTAATTATGGACCCACTCAGGCAAATTAAACTCAAAGAAACAAGTAAAATTATAAGTTTTATAAAACTATAATCAGATTGTCTGCGATTCGACATTGTTACTTGTTCGACGTTTCAACATTGAATCACACTCGATATAATTTTTTTATACCTATCAATGGAAAATATTTATGTAAAAGATATTGCAACCAGAAGCAATTACCATCTAGCACTAGATCAGGAGTAGATGGTAGGTCGGTGGGGTTGGTTGGTTGTCAGTCTTTGAATGGATTGTCAGTTTCCAGGTTTGACCACCCGTCTGCTGAACTTCCTCCAAGTTGCGGTAATGAGACTGGGGAGGTGGATATGTATTAAATGCTTAAAGCTGTAATATTATCTTTAAGAGGATCTTTCACCAAGTCAAAAGTATTCAATTTTAGGTCTAATTTTATTCCCGTTGCTCCCCTGAGTTTTCAGTTTTTTGTTTTTTTTCTGAAATCCGCCATACAGTTTCAGAGATATGGGCATATTTAATTGTTACTAATTTTTATTATCTTTGCCAAGGGGGCGTGGCTAACAGTGTAAAATGCAGAGCAGTCTAATGACACGCCCCCAAATAGTTCTGTGAGCCACGCCCCCTTGTAACGATCATAAAAATTAGCACTAAATAAAAAGGTCCATTTCTCTGGAACTATATGGTGGATTTCAGAAAAACAAAAAACAGAATACTCAGGGTGCAGCGGTAATAAATTAAGAGCAATAACTGGTCACACTTGATGCTGGTCACAGGTCCTCTTTAAAGTGGTACTCTGAGCAATATTAGTAGAATACACTCTGGTCCCTCGAAAACAAGCTCCAAGGTGATCTGTGCTCTGTAGGTCTTTAACATCACAGAAAACTTTAAATAAAAAAAATATATAGTAAATCTCCATAACTTTGGATGTTAGATAGATTTGCTTTGTTTATCAAAACATACAAGTGATATTAAAAAGACATTACTAATCCTACCCAATCCATGAGGATCTGCCACCTGCCAAAAACATATAACAAACTATTGTCATAGCCAGTAACACTTTAGTTTATGGAAATTGGTAGCTACAATCATATTTTTTACTTTTGTTTTATAAATAACTCCAAACGCATGCATTGCAATCTATGTATTTCTATACATTTACCACATGTATCAGTCTGTATTTACTTTGACTAGTTATTAAAAAAAAAAAGTAAGATACAGCATCTCTGCAGTTTAGGAAAACTTTAGAATTGATATTACACAGACATGTCCAAACTTTGTATCAAAACCTTTTCTCACCTGGGCAGCAGGTCTCTGCCATCCTGAGGGACGGTGGTCCACCTGCAGCTCTGACGGGCTAGCCTACATTCATTCCTCCACCCGGGTGGAATATGTTTAGTTTTGATCTCAGCTTCAAAGGGCACAAGCAAATGTAATCTTACAACTTACTATTTAATGAGATATAGCGAAGGAGCAATAAACACTTCTCGACTTGTTCTCCTAGTATAAAACTGCATTAACGCTCATAAACCTGTATGATACATAAAAGACATACTGTACAGATGGGCAATCAATATATTCTGTAGCTTTATACTGGCCCAGATCCATGGAATTACCAGTAGTCTGGGTCCACGTATTGTTCCTCATCTCATTTTATAATTTACATACTAAGACTGCATGGCTACCATGATTTTAAATACTGTATTATCTCCCTTTAATGTAAGGGTAAAGTCCGTGTAAACTGCGTAGTTAGAGTTGCAACTTGAGAATCTTGGGCTCCGATGCAGACTGATGCCAACCACTGATTAGTAGACTAATACAGTTACCGACCTCTTTGTTGCTGATACCTTATGGGGCAACCAAAGTGCATCTCAGTCCGATTACTACTGTAACTGACCCTAGACTATATACCATGGTATACATGTGTATACATAAGAACAGGACTTGGTATGTAATGGTTTGCTGCCACTAAATGTAAGGGCTCGTTCGGCTGAGTGCTATCCGATGTTTTATTGGATAGCACTCAGGTCAATGTTATTCTATGGGGCAGTACTGATCAGCGTTTTTTTCCTCATTCTGAAACGGCATGAAAAAAAAAATTACAGCGTGCTGCGAGTTTCTGCGCAAATCGGATGGCACGTACCCTTTCAAGTCTATCTTCAGACTGCACTCGGATGACATCGGAGTGCAGTCCGATTTCCGCGGACTCACACAATGGAGAAGATGGAGAAATGCTGTTCTCACCTGTGCTACGATTCTCTCATCTGAGAGAATCTGATCACACTAAGCTGACATTCGGATCAAACTCTGATCAGAGTTTGATCTCAGTGTCATTTACATAATCGTCCCAATTCTCTCGGACGACAGAATCTATGACCGTCTGACCATAATTCAGACGTCTGTACAAATCGGTCCAAGACTGGACTGTAGTGCATGGACTGGCCGCAAGTCTCCCGACCCGAGCGTGACAGTTTCAGAAAAATATATGCGACCAGTCCGTGTTTTGGGGTCTGATCTCAGACCGATTTGTACAGACGTCTGAATGCCCCCTGAATTACTGAGTTCTCCTTAATTATTAGCAAATATATTGGAAATGTTGAGGAATTGAAATGCAAAAGAATATTACAAAATTGTAGAACATTTATTTATACAGTGCTTAACTCTTATTATTATTCTATATTCCTGTAACTTACATAAAGCCTCCAAACCCATTAACCCTCTCACTGCCATGAATACAGCTAGATTTTAGGGTTAGAGCTAACATCCTGGCATGATATTAGAGCCCAGAATTTTATCTGGCTCGATATTTTATGTGCAGGGTTTGGGCGGCAATTCTTCTTCAGAGCCGGGAAAAAGTTAGAATTGGTGTGGAAGAAGGGAAATTGCAAATAACATCAGAAAGAAAGATCACAGCCTGTTACGGTCATCTCTCCCACTGTATAGCTTCCACTAATCACAGGTTGATACAGGAACTTTTCTTTATTACCAATCAGGAATTACATGTGGGAAATATGAACTCTGCACACCTTGGATATTTATCTTGAGGAAGTGTTTACATCTCTGCTTGGGTCCAACTTTTAAAATATTTTTAAAAATAGAAATGGGGCGTAATTTGATTTATTTTGTAATTATTCAGCTTTTGAGTGTAAGAACAAATGAATAAATGGATGGAAGAGAGAGAACGAGATAGTAAGAAATAAATAAAATAAATACATAAGCTAAAATTCAGTTCCTTCTTCTATTTCTGCTTAGTGTGACTCCTCTCTAATGATTTTTAGAATTTTCTTCTTTGGATCCACAACCTCCTAGTAATCTAATAAGGCATTATAAGTCTTACATGTTTCAAAGCACACAATGGGATGGATCGTATGAATCTCTTGAGATGCTCAGCAATTTTCTAATATTGAATAAACTGATCCCAAAGCAGCCTCCACGACTAAGCTATTATAACAAAAATATATATACCAATATATATACCAACACTATAAAGCAAAAAAAAAAAAGATGAAAAAAGAAAAAAGCATGAAATATACACAAGGAAAATAGCAAAGGCTTCAATTGCCATGAATACCAAACATTTGTTTCCAACCCTTCCTACTCATTATCAGTTGTAGAATAATAGTAATGTGAAAGCAAAACCCCAATACAGCCTAAATAACAACCAAATAAACAAAATAATGTTTTATTTACAAAATAACTACTTCCATACATATATTACCTGCCGGGTATAGTGCCATATTTCCCTCTGTCCTCTAATGATCTTCCATGACCATCAGCGACTGTTCTGTAATTATCGTGATTTCGGCTTGGTAAAGTACTGTATTTGAGGAGATTGTCTGGTAAAGTACTGTATTTGAGGAGATTGTCTGGTTGCCTTCTGGGGTTTGTACTGTACACCCATGAGCCGTCCAAGTCCATCCTTCTGTGGCTGTCCATCGTAAAAGGTTATAAAAACTGCAGAAAAATAGGAATTCTTTAGTGAAACATTATTCACATGAGGGGTAACCAGCACTTCCTTGTGAATGCATGTAAGGATATTGTTTAGCCGTGCTGTGAAGACTATTGTCTCATTAACCAAACCCAGATGGTTTAGGATTGTATGTTTTTTTTTCACTTCGGTAAAGTATAATTGGAAGAATATAACTCTATCCAAGTGTTTTACGGAATAGAAAATATAGAAAAACACCAGTTGAAGCCATGAATGATTTACATTGAATTGATCTAAAATAACAGTAAATGTAGAAAATATAAAGACATCTGTAAAATTCAGTTAAAACACAATTTAATAATTTTTATCCTATTTTGCCCCAAATGGCTTTCAAAACTAATGGTGATTTAGAATAGCTGATTCACGGCATTAAACGACCAGTGAATGGCTACATAGAAATCAATGGATGGTCACTTATAACTAGTGTTGAGCATTCCGATACTGTAATATCGGATACCGGAATCGGAAGTTCCCATAATGCCTGCGCTCTGCAGTGTCTCTGAAGGATGACAAGCTGGATGGCAGTGCTCAGCTGCGATCCAGCCTGTCATCTCAATGCCATTCCAGCGTGGGAGAATTCTCCTGATTGTTTAAAAGCCGCCGGCTTTTAAACAATCACTCAGCCCCATACTGCTTCCCCGCAGCCTCCCACCCCGATCCTCCGCTCCCCTCGCCACCTCCCATCCTGATCGTAAGTTAGGATCGGGCGGGGAGCACAGCACCAAGGAGCGGGGAGCGAAGGACCCGGGCGGGGAAGCCGGCAATGAAAAGACTTCACCGCCGGCTTTCCCGTTCTGTGCTGCGCTTTCCAGCCGGTTATTTCAAATGAACAGCTGAGGTATCAGGTGATGCTGATCAGCTGTTCATTTGAAGTAGCCGCGGTGCCCTCAGAAGGTTCATGTGAGTTCATGCTTGACTGCATGAACTCACATGAACTTTCCCACGGCCGCACAGGTCAGCCACACCTCGCAGACCATCAGCCCGTCATGATTGGTGTGTGCGTGCAGGCAGACATAGGCCAATGTGACACTACTGCTCCCATCGGCCTATGTCTGTCCCCCGTCCACTCGTGCCAGCAGGATCAGCTCGATGGGAGCAGTAGTTCCCATCAGCCTGATCCTGCTATTTAAATTGCCCTACTGTGTCCCCAATAAATTTTAAATACATTTCATTGGTGGCCAGTGGTTACCTAAAATAAATTAGTTTATACATTACCTGTCCCCGCCGATCGCCACCTAAAATAAAGTAAAAAATAAAAAAATACACCTATACTCACCTAGACACCTAATTCCCCAAAGCCATCGATCTCCTGTAATAAAATATAAAATAATAAACCACAACCTTATCCTTACCCCTCCGTGGTAGTCCACGAGTGTCCCACGATGATCTCCAGTTTAGAGCAGCCACATAGAATGTGACCGCTCTGAACCGCTGCCGCCGCTAGAATGACGGGGCCGTAAAGCAGCTCCGTCATTGCATAAGCGGGTTCACCGGAGTTCAGGCAGCGCTGCTCCAGTCAGCTCCTTTACGACCCTGCTGTACCGTGAGAAATTCCCACGGTACAGCAGTGCCGTAAAGGAGGTCTCCGGAGCTGCGCTGACTGAATGCACTCCGGTGACCTCAGTCAGGGCTCACGCTGCCGGGAGCGGACGTGTTCCCGGCAGCGTGAGCTTACAGCAGCCATGCACAGCTGTCACAATCTCCAGATGTGACAGCTGTGCATGGGAGATCAGCGCAGGAACGTGGACAAGTAACTATTTTTTTTAGTAAACTAAGAATTAAATAAAATGGTGTGTTTTATTTCAAATAAATTATTTTTTTCTGGGTGTAGTGTGTGTTTTTTCTTTTTAACACTTTGTAGGTTAGTATTGGGGGTGTCTTATAGACGCCCATCATTACTAACCTGGGCTTCATGGCAGCTGGCACTGACATGAACCCCAACCCTATTACCCCCTGCCACCGCACCAGGGCAGCGTGGAAGAGCGAGGCTAAGTGCCAGAATTGGCGCATCCTATGGATGCGCCATTTCTGGGGTGGCTGATGGCTGGTGTTTCTAGCCTGGGAGGGGGCCAATATTCATGGCACCCTTCCTGGGCTATTAATATCAGCCCCCAGCTGTCTGCCTAGCCTTTGCTAGCTATTAAAATAGGGGGGACCTGACGTCATTTTTTTGAGGGGGTCCCCCATTTTAATAGCTAGTAAAGGCTAGGTATTCAGCTGGGGGCTGATATTAGTAGCCTGGGAAGCTCCGTGGGTATTACCCCCTTTCCCAGGCTTCAAACATCTGCCCCAGCTGTCTGCTTAACCTCCGCTAGAGACTATAATTATGGGGGATCCCACGCCAATTTTTTTTTTAATAAATCCTTTATTTTAACACTAAATAACACTTGAGGGGTTAATAAAGATGCAGTCCCTAAATTATTATTTATTTTTTAATTAATTTTACCCAAAAATTTAGACGTGGGCTTTGCCATATTTTTGTATGCCAGCCAGGTACAGCATCCAGGAACGGGCTGCCCCCAACTCCCAGCTGCCTATTTGTACCTGGCCGGACACAACAATATTGGGAAGCCCTTTTTTTTTATTATTTCATGAATTTCATGAAATAAGTTTAAAAAAAAAAAATATGTGGGGCTTCGCCCTATTTTTGTGTCCAGCCAGGTACAACTAAGCAGCTGGGGGCTGGAATCCACAGCGCAGGGTGGCCCAAGCTTTGTGGGCCCCCCCTGCTGCGAACTGCAGTCCGCAGCCACCCCAGAAAATGGCGCGTTCATAGAAGCGCCATCTTCTGGCGCTGTATCCAGCTCATCCAGGGCCCTGGTGCGGTGGCTCACTGGGTAATAAAGGGGTTAGGGCCAACTTTGTATTATCCGCTGGCCCTAAGCCCGAAATTCATGGGGTCACGCCAATATTAGACATGACCTCCATGAATTTCTAGTAAAGTATTTAAAAAAAACACAACACCCAGAATAAAGTCCTTTCATTGAAATAAACACACAATTCTTTATTGTTCTAAATTAAACTCTACTTACCGTCACGCCCATTCCAGCTGAAGCCAACGATCTCCTGCAATAAAAGTAAAATAATAAATCAACATCATCCTTACCTTTCCATGGTTCCCAGGACAGCTTCAGCTCTGCTACATTCACATGACAGGCTGGATCGCAGCAGAAAGCTGCCATCCAGCCTGTCATCCCGCAGACACTGAGAAGCGCAGGCATGCTTGCGCTCCTCAGTGTCTGGCTGTGACGGCATTCCGATGAGCCGACAATGAACTCAGCTCACCTCATGCACGTCACTGACAGCGTGGGAGAATTCTCCTGCACATGCGGTGAGCGTGAGAGACTTGGCTCATCTGGATGCCATCACAGCCTGACACTGAGGAGCGCAAGCATGCCTGCGCTTCTCAGTGTCTGCGGGGTGACAGGCTGGATGGTAGCTTTCTGCTGCGATCCAGCCTGTCATCTCGATGTAGCAGAGCTGGAGCTGTCCTGGGAACCATCGAAAGGTAAGGATGATGTTGCTTTATTATTTTTCTTTTATTGCAGGAGATCGTTGGCTTCAGCTGGAATGGGCGTGATGGTAGGTATGGTTTAATTTAGAACAATAAAGAATTGTGTGTTTATTTCAATTAAAGGACTTTATTCTGGGTGTTGTGTTTTTTTTAAATACTTTACTAGAAATTCATGGCGGTCATGTCTAATATTGGCGTGACCCCATGAATTTCGGGCTTAGGGCCAGCTGATAATACCAAGCTGGCCCTAACTCCTTTATTACCCAGTGAGCCACTGCACCAGGGCCCTGGATGAGTTGGGTACAGCGCCAGAAGATGGCACTTCTATGAATGCGCCATTTTCCGGGGTGGCTGCGGACTGCAATTTGCCACGGGGGGGGGGGCCAGAAAGCTTGGGCCTCCCTGCTCTGCAGATTCCAGCCCCCAGCTGCCTAGTTGTACCTGGCTGGACACAAAAATAGGGCGAAGCCCCACGTATTTTTTTTTTAAATTATTTCATGAAATTCATGAAATAATTAAGAAAAACAGGGCTTCCCTATATTGTTGTGTCCAGCCAGGTACAAATAGGCAGCTGGTGGTTGGGGGCAGCCCGTTCCTGCCTGCTGTACCTGGCTGGACACAAATATAGGGCGAAGCCCCACGTCAATTTTTTTTTAATTATTTCAGGAAATTCATGAAATAATTAAAAAAAAATTGATGTGGGGCTTCGCACTATATTTGTGTCCAGCCAGGTACAGCAGGCAGGAACGGGCTGCCCCCAACCACCAGCTGCCTATTTGTACCTGGCCGGACACAACAATATAGGGAAGCCCTTTTTTTCTTAATTATTTCATGAATTTCATGAAATAATTAACAAAAAAAATATGTGGGACTTCGCCCTATTTTTGTGTCCAGCCAGGTACAACTAGGCAGCTGGGGGCTGGAATCCGCAGCGCAGGGAGTCCCAAGCTTTCTGGGCCCCCGCCGCTGCAAATTGCAGTCCGCAGCCACCCCGGAAAATGGCGCGTTCATAGAAGCGCCATCTTCTGGCGCTGTACCCAACTCATCCAGGGCCCTGGTGCGGTGGCTCACTGGGTAATAAAGGGATTAAGGCCAGCTTGGCATTATCAGCTGGCCCTAAGCCCGAAATTCATGGGGTCACGCCAATATTAGACATGACCGCCATGAATTTCTAGTAAAGTATTTAAAAAAAAACACAAACACCCAGAATAAAGTCCTTTAATTGAAATAAAGACACAATTCTTTATTGTTCTAAATTAAACCATACTTACCATCACGCCCATTCCAGCTGAAGCCAACGATCTCCTGCAATAAAAGAAAAATAATAAAGCAACTTCATCCTTACCTTTCGATGGATCCCAGGACAGCTCCAGCTTTGCTACATCGAGATGACAGGCTGGACCGCAGCAGAAAGCTGCCATTCAGCCTGTCATCCCGCGGACACTGAGAAGCACAGGCATACCTTGCGCTCCTCAGTGTTAGGCTGTGACGGCATCCCGATGAGCCGAGTCTCTCACGCTCACCGCATGCGCAGGAGAATTCTCCCACACTGTCAGTGACGTGCATGAGGTGAGCTGAGTTCATTGTCGGCTCATCTGGATGCCGTCACAGCCAGACACTGAGGAGCGCAAGCATGCCTGCGCTTCTCAGTGTCTGCGGGATGACAGGCTGGATTGCAGCGTTCTGCTGCGGTCCAGCCTGTCATCTCGATGCAGCAGAGCTGAAGCTGTCGTGGGAACTATGGAAAGGTAAGGATGATGTTGCTTTATTATTTTTCTTTTATTGCAGGAGATCGTTGGCTTCAGCTGGAATGGGCGTGATGGTAAGTATGGTTTAATTTAGAACAATAAAGAATTGTGTGTTTATTTCAATTAAAGAACTTTATTCTGGGTGTTTGTGTTTTTATTTTAACTTTGACTGTGGGGTTATTAATGGGGGTGTCTTATAGACGCGTCTCCATTACTAACCTGGGCTTGATGTCAGCTGGCATTATAAGCTGACATCAACGCCAACCCTATTACCCCACTGCCACCGCTACAGGGCAGTGGGAAGAGCGAGGCTAAGTGCCAGAATTGGCGCATCTTATGGATGCGCCATTTCTGGGGTGGCTGACGGCTGGTGTTTCTAGCCTGGGAGGGGGCCAATATTCATGGCACCCTTCCTGGGCTATTAATATCAGCCCCCAGCTGTCTGCCTAGCCTTTGCTAGCTATTAAAATAGGGGGGACCCCCAAGTCATTTTTTTTGGGGGGTCCCCCATTTTAATAGCTAGTAAAGGCTAGGTATTCAGCTGGGGGCTGATATTAGTAGCCTGGGAAGCTCCGTGGGTATTACCCTCTTCCCAGGCTTCAAACATCTGCAACAGCCGTCTGCTTAACCTCCGCTAGAGACTAAAATTTCAGGGAACCCCACGCCAATTTTATTTTTAATAAATCCTTTATTTTAACACTAAATGACAAGTACAGTAATCAACACTGTCACTGTACTTCTTATATATGTGACTGACATGTTTCTATCTATCTAATCTATGTGTGATGCTCTATCTTTCTGTTATAAATTGTCGGGTACCACTGCTGAATTGCCGGCCAGCTTTTTTAAAGAGACGGTGCATGAAAACACTAATATTTTTTTAAATAAATCCTTTACACTAAATGACAAGTACAGTAAGCAACACTATCACTGTACTTATTATATATGTGACTGACATGTTTCGATCTATCTAATCTATGTGTGAAGCTCTATTCTTTCTGTTCTAAATTGTCGGGTACCGGTGTATGCCGCTGCTGAATTGCCGGCTTTTCATGTTTCACTGTGAGCACTGTTCCCATCGATTTGGGCAACCACCTCCCCCAATATATTCTACATTATAGTTCGTTGTTTTCCTTCATGTAGAATTAACCTACAAGGAAAGAAAGAGTTTATTTTCATTCCGATATTTGTGTCCCATTGACTTGCATTGGTTTCCGGTATCGGAATCGGCGATATCCGATACTTTTTGGGTATCGGCCCGATCCAATATTTCCTGATATCGGAAGGTATCGCTCAACACTACTTATAACTTGTTTAGATAGATCGAACACACTTCCATGCACACAGAACGATTGTTAACACAATCGTTCTGTGCACGTGGACTGTCATTGTTCTCGGCAGCAGGTGACCAGTTTACACAGGATGATGTGCTTCCAAGAAACATGATTTTAAAAATCATTCCACCCAACAAACAATTCTTTTGTTCACTCATCAGGTGATTGGCAGCCTGTTTACACTATGTGATTATCGGGAAAAGGCCATTCCTAGGATAATCGCCCAGTGTAAATGCACCCTGCAAAATAAAAAAAACTGTTTATACTGTATCAGGAAATCAGACATTCCCTCCCTCTTCTTAAAGATCAGATAAGAGCAGTTCTCTGGTTGTAAGGGTATAATTGGATGGCGCTGATAAGTTTTTACAGCAACTAGTGTTAAATCAAAATAAATACGTGCCAATTTGCTGAAAATGGTGCAAAAAAACATAACCCCAGAAAGTCTGTCCGAGGAAAAAAATAGCAGCTAAGTATCCCACTAGTCACTATGATGAAGCCTGGATATAGCATATTATAGTGTCCTGAGTTAATAAAAGTGACAAATGTGCATAAAGTGATGAAAGTGTATACAAAGAAACAAACCAGATAAGTATCCCACCAGTCTCTACGATAAAGACTAGTATGTGTATATATATATATATATATATATATATATATATATATATATATATATATACAGTACAGACCAAAAGTTTGGACACACCTTCTCATTTAAAGATTTTTCTGCATTTTCATGACTATGAAAATTGTACATTCACACTGAAGGCATCAAAACTATGAATTAACACATGTGGAATTATATACTTAACAAAAAAGTTTGAAACAACTGAAAATATGTCTTATATTCTAGGTTCTTCAAAGTAGCCACCTTTTGCTTTGATGACTGCTTTGCACACTCTTGGCATTCTCTTGATGAGCTTCAAGAGGTAGTCACCGGAAATGGTCTTCCAACAATCATGAAGGAGTTCCCAGAGATGCTTAGCACTGTGAGACGCTGTGTTTCCTCCTTTTTGATGCTCTTCCAGGCCTTCACTGCGGTGGTTTTCAGTTGCTGTTTGTTTGTGGGCCTTTCTGTCTGAAGTTTAGTCTTTAACAAGTGAAATGCATGCTCAATTGGGTTGAGACCAGGTGACTGACTTGGCCATTCAAGAATATTCCACTTCTTTGCTTTAATAAACTCCTGGGTTGCTTTGGCTTTATGTTTTGGGTCATTGTCCATCTGTAGTATGAAACGACTACCAATCAGTTTGGCTGCATTTGGCTGGATCTGAGCACACAGTATGGCTCTGAATACATCAGAATTCATTTGGCTGCTTCTGTCCTGTGTCACATCATCAATAAACACTAGTGACCCAGTGCCACTGGCAGCCATGCATGCCCAAGCCATTACACTGCCTCCGCCGTGTTTTACAGATGATGTGGTATGCTTTGGATCATGAGCTGTACCACGCCTTCGCCATACTTTTCTCTTTCCATCATTCTGGTAGAGGTTGATCTTGGTTTCATCTGTCCAAAGAATGTTCTTCCAGAAATGTGCTGGCTTTTTTTAGATGTTTTTTAGCAAAGTCTAGTCTAGCCTTTTTATTCTTGATGCTTATGAGTGGCTTGCACCGTGCAGTGAACCCTCTGTATTTACTTTCATGCAGTCTTCTCTTTATGGTAGATTTGGATATTTATACGCCTACCTCCTGGAAAGTGTTGTTCACTTGGTTGGCTGTTGTGAAGGGGTTTCTCTTCACCATGGAGATTATTCTGCGATCATCCACCACTGTTGTCTTCCGTGGGTGCCCAGGTCTTTTTGCATTGATGAGTTCACCAGTGCTTTCTTTCTTTCTTTCTCAGGATGTACCAAACTGTAGATTTTGCCACTCATAATATTGCAGCAATTTCTCGGATGGGTTTTTTCTGTTTTTGCAGCTTAAGGATGGCTTGTTTCACCTGCATGGAGAGCTCCTTTCACCGCATGTTTACTTCACAGCAAAACCCTCCAAATGCAAGCACCACACCTCAAATCAACTCCAGGCCTTTTATCTGCTTAATTGAGAATGACATAACAAAGGGACTGCCCACACCTGTCCATGAAATAGCCTTGGAGTCAATTGTCCAATTACTTTTGGTCCCTTTAAAAACAGGGTGGCACATGTTAAGGAGCTGAAACTCCTAAACCCTTCATCCAATTTTAATGTGGATACCCTCAAATGAAAGCTGAAAGTCTGAACTTCAACTACATCTGAATTGTTTTGTTAAAAATTCACTGTGGTAATGTCTAGAACCAAAATTACAAAATTAAAAAAACGTTGTCTCTGTCCAAATATATATGGACCTAACTGTATATATATATATATATATATATATATATATATATATATATATATATATATACACATAGATAGACTATCCAGGCCCTGCAACAACATGCCTATCCACTGATACCTGCCTAGTAGCAGAGGTTGGCACCCTAGTTAAAGCTGGCGATATGGCGCCTCCGCTCCACGGCAGCTCTCCCTGGCTTGTTGTTTCAGGACCTGGATAGTCATTATATATATATATATATATATATATATATATATATATATATATATATATATATATATATATATATATATATATATATATATATATATATACAGTGCCTACAAGTAGTATTCAACCCCCTGCAGATTTAGTTGGTTGACACATGCGGAATTAACTTGGCATTGTGACATCTGTACTGTAGATCAGCCTGGAAGTGGGAAATGCACTGCAGCAAATTTTGTTTTTGTTTTTTTTTAAAAACGTTAAAAGTTAATTCAGAGTGTCATTTATTATTCAACCCCTCAAACCACAAGAATTCTGTTTGGTCCCCCAAAAGTATTAAGAAGTAGTTCAGGCACCAAGAATAATGAGCTTCACATGTGTGGATTAAAGATCTCTTTTGCCAGCCTTTTCTGACTATTTAAGACCCTCCCCAAACTTGTGAACAGCACTCAGACATGGTCAACATGGGAAAGACAAAGGAGCATTCCAAGGCCATCAGAGACAAGATCGTGGAGGGTCACAAGGCTGGCAAGGGGTACAAAACCCTTTCCAAGGAGTTGGGCCTACCTGTCTCCACTGTTGGGAGCATCATCCGTAAGTGGAAGGCTCATGGAACTACTGTTAGCCTTCCACGGCCAGGACAGCCTTTGAAAGTGTCCTCCCGTGCCGAGGCCAGGCTTGTCCGAAGAGTCAAGGCTAACCCAAGGACAACAAGGAAGGAGCTCCGGGAAGATCTCATGGCAGTGGGGACATTGGTTTCAGTCAATACCATAAGTAACGTACTCCACCGCAATGGTCTCCGTTCCAGACGAGCCCGTAAGGTACCTTTACTTTCAAAGCGTCATGTCAAGGCTCGTCTACAGTTTGCTCATGATCACTTGGAGGACTCTGAGACAGACTGGTTCAAGGTTCTATGGTCTGATGAGACCAAGATCGAGATATTTGTTGCCAACCACACACGTGACGTTTGGAGACTGGATGGCACTGCATACGACCCCAAGAATACCATCCCTACAGTCAAGCATGGTAGTGGCAGCATCATGCTGTGGGGCTGTTTCTCTGCCAAGGGGCCTGGCCATCTGGTCCGCATCCATGGGAAGATGGATAGCACGGCCTACCTGGAGATTTTGGCCAAGAACCTCCGTTCCTCCATCAAGGATCTTAAGATGGGTCGTAATTTCATCTTCCAACAAGACAACGACCCAAAGCACACAGCCAAGAAAACCAAGGCCTGGTTCAAGAGGGAAAAAGTCAAGGTGTTGGAGTGGCCTAGTCAGTCTCCTGACCTTAACCCAATTGAAAACTTGTGGAAGGAGCTCAAGAATAAAGTCCACATGAGGCACCCAAAGAACCTAGATAACTTGGAGAAGATCTGCATGGAGGAGTGGGCCAAGATAACTCCACAGACCTGTGCCGGCCTGATCAGGTCTTATAAAAGACGATTATTAGCTGTAATTGCAAACAAGGGTTATTCCACAAAATATTAAACATAGGGGTTGTATAATAATTGACCCACACTTTTATGTTTAAAATTTAATAAAATTCAACTGAGCAACATAACTTTTTGGTTTGTAAGATTTATGCTTCTGTTCATAAATCCTACTCTCGTTTGCAGTTTGAAGGCTCTAACTTATTTGCATCTTATCAAACCAGCTAAATCTGCAGGGGGTTGAATACTACTTGTAGGCACTGTATATATATGATACTTATCTGGTTTGTTTTTATGTATACCCTTTCATCACTTTATGCACATTTGTCACTTTTATTAACTCAGGACACTAAAGTGGAGTTGGTCAGCAGGAGTGATAGAGGCATAATTCCAGGCCTGAACCTTGTTAATCACCCTATTTGGGTATTAGGTGGTCCATAAGTGTCCTGGGTATGTTCGCACCTTGGGTATTTGTCATGTCCGCTTTTAATTATCATTAATAAAATTTTGTTGCTTTTTGAGGATATGTTAGCTTTTTTTTCTCAAAATTGTTCAAATACATTATATATATTTTTTTAAACCAAACTTGTACTTGCTCTGTGCAATAAAACCTTGTGCAGCTTTTACGACGTGGTTCTCGGATGCCCTGCTACAACTGCGGCACTGTGTAAATATACGCCAAGACCATTAATGAGGACTTTGTATGAGCTCTTGAGTATTCCACATAGGGATAAGGAGCTGTGACTGGGAAATATAGGGGGCATGTGTCCGCACTGTATATGGAGGACATAACGCAGGTACTTTTGGTTGGGCATGTGTCTAGCACTATGTATGGGGCAAGCATGTGTCATTTGATATGCTCCATGTTGTTAGCATTGTTAAGAGGTTGGTCCAAAACTAAAATGTATTTTAATCCTAAATGTCTATTTAATGTCATAATCTAATCTCTTTTCTAATGCACTTTAATTAAAAAGTCCCTATTGTTCCCTAACTATTCTAACTGCTTTATTTATTTTTTCTACTACTTCGTGTTTGATGGTGCTTCGTTTGAGAATTCTAGTGCATGCAGTGACCGCAGCCTCTGCCCCTCCCTGAAACGAAGCGTCATCAGTGACGTCCGTTTCGGGGTGCTGGGCTAGTCCCTGCTGTACTGAGCTTGTGTCGGTTGTCAATTGCGACAGAGGCTCAGTAGGGTCTTGTCATTGTGCACTATTCTTCTCAGTGCACAGTGACAATGCACTTTCTCGCCGACTCTTGTGGAGGTGGCACTGGCCTCTGTTGCTCGTTCTCTCCTTACAATGTGCACTGACAGTGCACTCTCTTTCTGTCTCTGATGAGAAGTGACGAGCGGGCAAGAGAGTGCACTGTCAGTGCTCATTGTAAGGAGAACATTCACTGAGATTGTCAAACGATCGGTCACCACACAGGAAGTAGTAAAATAAATAAATAAAGCAGTTAGAGTAGTGATGGAACAATAGAGACTTTTTACTTAAAATATATTAGAAAAAAAAAAGATTAAATTAGGACACTAAATAGGTAGAGATTTAGGATTAAAATAAATGTTAGCTTTGGATCACCCGTTTAAGCGGGTTCCTAAAGCACATGGAAAGATACAATGCTCCACCAACTGATCTTCTTCCTCCCATCGTCTGGAGCACTAACCCGTTAGCATGTTCAATAACTGTTCCTTGCACCTTCATCAGTTGATTATTTGCACCTGACAACTCAATGCATTGACAAGGACTGGAGATAATTCTGATCATATCTGTTTAACCCCTTAGATGCCACATGAGTTTTAAAAGGTTAGACAGGGAAAGGACTCATCTGTGCGTCCACAAAGCTATTGTAGAGGTCGCTATAAGCCTCCATGTCTGTGAGCTTAGTAGTCCGTATGTATTGCAGTGTATTATTGAGGCAATCAAAGTCTTGCATGTTGAATTCTCTTGGTGGGACTAAAAAAAATGTTAAAAATAAACAACACATAATTGGTATAGCAACAACCCTAACAACAAATAGTAGAAAATTATAGATTTAATTATCCCACGCAATGAATACCATATAAAAAAGCAATGGCAGAAATGCAGTTATTTGTTCAAGCATCCGCCTCAAATAAAAACTAATACGAGAGTTTCACATGTATTGTTCTGATGAAGCTATCAAATCAAAGAATTGATAAAGGAAATTCACTCACCATTTAAAAAAAAACAAAAGTAGTAATATTAATTTTGTATAGCTGTGACCCTAATAGCCAGCAAAAATTACATCATGCTCTTACATCAACATAAAAATAGACTTAAAAAAATCATGGCTTTTTAAATGTGCAGATCCTGACAAAAATACTGAAGGTAAAAGTTGCCAAATCCTTACAAATTCTGTAAAGTGATTAACAGTTTGGGTACGTTTTTTTTATTATTATTAAATTGATTTTTACTCTATGCGGAGTTCTTTTTTCCTGATCCACTGCAATATATAGCATAACCTAGCACACAGATGACATTTCTTCTTTCTTTATATGGCTAGCTTCTTTTAATATTTGCAACAATGACAGCATTTTTAAATTCAGTATTAGAATGGCCGTTAATGCCGCCCATAAACTAAACAGGTGGATATACCGTGCACTTGAAAAAGTAAAATCATCCTGAAATATAATACATACGAGTTAAATATGGAAAGTAAAATGTACTTACTGCAAGACACCGAGGACTGGATGTAACAGCACAATTCCTACAGCTGGATTAAGAGAATATGCAAACTATAAGCTCAGCGCAGGCACCGCAGCACACGACAGTGCACACAAATATCAATGTCAGCATGCTTCCTCGAGTTATATCACTATTGGGGCTGCCTCCTCTGAACGAAGGAATCCCAATTATTGTCTGTAATATGTGGTAGGCAAACAAATAATGAAGTCTCATTAACGCCATACAAACTCCTCCATGTTCTCTAATGAGAGGGTGCACACGACAGCTGATCCAAAGAGGCACAAACATAAAGGCGTTTGCATCATCTTAATATTTCTTTTAGGCCTCATTCAAACGTCCGTGTTTGCTCACATATGCAAAAAAACAGTACGAATGTAATCAGTGTTTTAGATCCAAGTTTCATCAGTATTTGGTCAGTGTGTCAGTTTTTACCATCAGTGATTTTCATGTAAGGAAAAAATACATTACAAAGCTTCCTCTATTCATTAAAACGTTAATCATGGACAGCCCACAGATCGCTCGCTGATGCCATCCATGTGCTGTCCCTGATTTCCACAGACCCATAGACATGTATTGGTACTTTTCATCTGTGATGTTAAAAAACAGACAGGTCTCCGAAATTTTAGCATATACACACAGGGCCTGATTTATCAAGACCAGCGTTATTCATGTCGGTCTTGATGAAGGGGCGCGCTCAATTCAGATGCTCCATATTCATAAAGAGGTGCACGCCTCTTTATGAATCTGGGACATCTGACAAGCGGTGTGTGTCTCCATGAGCCACACCAGAAATCTTACTCCAGTCGGAGTGAGATTTCTGGAGTAGGGAACGCTACAGCCATTATGAACTAGACTAGTTGTGGCGTCCCGTCCCAGCCCATAGTGTCGTAGCTGGGAGAAACCGGAGTGAAAACGCTAAAAGTTGCAAAATTTAGGTGTACTTCCAAGTTGCTCCTAAATTTTGCACATTTTTAAAGCATTTATGCCAGAATTTTGGCGTGAAAACCTTGATGAGTCGGGCACATGGTCCATAAAAGAAAAAAAAAAAAAAAACATATACCTAAGTAGCCCCATAGACTATAACGGTTACAAGGTTTATCTGTGAAAAATACAAATAGAACACATACATAAAAAAATGGACATCTTAAAGAGACCTTAATAATAAAATTGATTTGCCGGGATCCAGGTTCGCTGTGATATTCAGAAAAAGCAGAATAGAAGGAAAGAATGAAGAATAGGAACATGTTTATTGACAGCGTTTTTTTTGTTTGATAGCTGTAGTGCGGCGTTTCGGTAACATTTTAACAAACCTTTGACCGCACAAGTTTCTTTCTTTGTATACTTTTAATCCGTTAAAACCAGGCTTATTTTCATCAGTGTTTTGAATTAGATTTTCATCAGTATTTGGTCAGTGTGTCAGTTTTTGTGAGGAGCTGCCCGCTTACTAAAGACTATGATACTTTTCCAGCAACGGACCACCATTTTTGTCAATATTATTATTGTGTTTTATTAGTGATTTACTTGTTATGTTTTATATAGTTCTGCTTACTTTGTCAGTATGTAAGATTCACTTGTAAAATGTCCAGCATTCCACTAATATCATCTTTATCTCAGGAGTCCATTTTTTCAACAGCCAATAATCTCATTAGGTGAGTGTAGATTGAGACACAGTGGAGCCGTCACCACAGGGGGTCTTACATGCAGTCTCAGATGAAGGCTTCTAGAATATTCTTCATTGTTTTAGCGAACAGTAAATGCTTAAGGGGAAGGGTGTCAGCACTTCTGACCTGGGAGGGGGCTGACCCCAGGGAAGTAGAGGAGAGACATTTTTTAGTGAGAGTTGTGTGGAAGGAGTGAAGGAAGGAGATGGAGACCGTGGACTTGGAAGGATGGATGGATAAACATGTTACCATTATGGATTATGTCGTTTGAATTTAAACTTTCTTAAAAGTACTGCTGCTCCTGGATACCTGAGCTGTCATCATTTTATCTGCCGTCTAGAGGATCATGGACTGTGGCTACAGACTATACTGGCTGGAGATACGAAATATGTGGGCCAACCAAAAGTTGGGAGACAGTGAGTATGGCCTGATACAAAGCCAGTGGAACTACTGAACCCAGATTGGGAACTTGAGGACTAAGAGAACTGTATTTTGGCCATTTACCTGGAATTGCTTTATTACCATGGCTGTGATTAATAAAATATTGTTGCATCATTAACCGGCCTAGGTGATTACTTACAACCCACAACCTCAGATCTTTACAAGTGGTGGCAAGCGGTGGGATCACCTATCTCTGGACAGCATACCAGGGAAAGTTACTGAGAGGTGACTTGGCAGAAGAGATGGTAGACTCCATCTACAAGAGGCTCAATAAGGAGGATCTGAGAGCCCTTTGCTCTGAGAGAGAACTAGAGTGGTTGCCGGAGGACAATCGGGCGATCCTAATGCAACGCTTGGACGATTGGGATCAGGAACATCCACATGAGGTCAGTTCTGACGTGGATGAGGGACAACAGCCCAGGGCTGTCATCCAGATGGTGGAGGATCGACCGACTGAGTTGAGGCGGTTGCTGGATGCGCTAGGACTAGGATCGGGCTACGGAGATAGAGCGGGCGGCAGTGTTAAGCAAATATCTGGGTGTGCATGTAGCAGTACCCCAACCCGCCCCATTGCAGAGGACAGTGGATAACAGGAGAGAAGGGCCCGCATCTTTAAGGTACCGGGATATACCACAGTTCAATGAGGACACCTCGGATATTGATGAACATCTCCGGTTATTTGAGAACCTCTGCATGCTGCATGATGTATCAGTCAGTGACTGGCCCAGATTTTTGAGTGTTGGCCTGACCGGAAAAGCAAGAGAAGCTTTTAATAACTTGTCTTCTGGGGATCAGAGATTACTATACCATTCGCAGCGCATTACTAGAGAGGTATGCCATAACGCCGGAAACCTACCGGAGGAAGTTTCGGGAGACTAACAAGCCCGCTGCACACACGCATCGGGAGTTTGCTAACACACTACGTACGGCATGCACTCAGTAGATAGAAGGACTAGGGGCTCGGGAAGCAGAACATGTAATGGATATACAGTAGTCATGCTGGAACAATTTACGTCAAAGCTCCCAGGTAATTTAAAAGAATGGGTGGCAGATAGAAAACCACTCAGCCTGGATGAGGCTGCAAGATTGGCTGATGATTGGTCTGCTAATTGACCAGGGCAACGTGGAAGTACAGCCCCAGCGAGTCAGGAACAGGATTTTACAGGGAGGCCATCGAGACCCATGGATCGGCCAGATGAGGAACTGCAGGGATTTTGGACTTCACAAAGAGGGGGAGGTTTCCCAAGCCCCCAAGTTCGGTCTGTGTTGAGGCGAGGAGGGCTAAACTGCCATAACTGTGGCCGCATGGGGCATTTTGCCAGGGAATGCTGGGAACGTTCTAGCCCACATCACAATCTAGGACGAGGATTGGTGTGCCACTGGGCCAATGTCGTAACCCAAAGCCAAAGACCGGTTCTCACTGCTTCAGCCGAGAGGGAGCGGCACTATCTGCAGACTAACCCCCCACCTGTGGTAATTCACAAAATGCAATGACTGTCACAATGAAGGAATGTAATCTGGGGGAGCTAAATGACATCAGGGAGGAGGCCCAGGGACTTCGGGACACTGGATCTACCCTCACCCTGGTCAGCCCAGATACTGTTCCCCCAGAGCTCCCTTTACCAGGCCGCCAAGTGACCATCCCCCTAACTGGGTGTCCGCACTCTGGGGTGGGTCGCAGTGGATACAAGTTTGGTTCTCATCGGGCACGTGTGGAGTTTCCCAGGACAAACTGGGGATCAGGGGGAGGATATGGAGGACCCCGTGGAAAGGACAGATCCCTGATCCAGAGAACTAAATACAGAGTCCTTTTCTCGGGGCTTCCCCCATCGGGAAGTTGGCAGGATCTGAAAGACCATATGAGAGAAGCTGGAGATGTCTATTACACTGACATTTACCAGGGTGGAATGGGGACTGTGGAGTATATTCGCAAGGACGACATGGAATATGCTTTGAGGAAACTGGATGATACAAAGTTTCGCTCTCATAAAGGCGAGACCTCTTACATTCGTGTCCATGCTGAAAAAGTGGGGGAGGTATGTGAGGAGCTGCCCACTTACTAAAGACTAAGTATACCACTTACTGGATACCTGTGCTTTCATCGTTTTATCTGTTGTCTAGAGGAACATGGACTGTGGCTACAGACTATACTGGCTGGAGATACGAAATCTGTGGGCCAACCAAAAGTTGGGAGACAGTGAGTATGGCCTGATACAAAGCCAGTGGAACTACTGAACCCAGATTGGGAACTTGAGGACTGAGAGAACTGTATTTTGGCCATTTACCTGGAATTGCTTTATTACCACGGCTGTGATTAATAAAATATTGTTGCATCGTTAACCTGCCTAGGTGATTACTTACAACCCAGATCTTTACAGTTTTTACTATCACTGTTTCATCAGTGATTTTCTCGTATGCAAAAACATATATTGCATAGCTTCTCCTATCCAATGTAATGTTAAAAACTGATGGTATCAGTGTGCTGTCAGTGATTTGTCATAGACTTGTATGTGTGATTTTGATCTGTGACTTGGATTAAAATCATTAACAAAACTTGGTACTGAATAAATTGCTTAAGTGATATTTTATTGCAATCCACACTAACATTTTGGTCACAACTGACCTTCATCAGATAAACCGATTTCTGATTATGTAATGAAAAGGGATACTGCACGTAAACACGCTAGGGAATAAAAATTAAACGGTATGTGTGGCTGAGCTCAATGATTGGCTACAGCGGTGACGTCACCACTACAGCCAAAACTCAGACCGGAGCAGCGACGGATAGCCAGTACAGGACCCAGGGAAGGTGAGAATACCTAGTTTATTTTAGGTATGTTTCAAAGTTTGGGTCACATTTTCCTGAAAGTGACGATCTCTGTAAGGGCTTGCTCACACGAGTGATTATTCTCTCTTTAAGGACAATCAGGACTGATTATAGTACTGACACCCTCATCAAACTCTGTCAGAGTTTGATCAGAGTTTCACTTTACTGTGATCCGACTCTCTCGCATGAGAGAATTCTATCACAAGTGTGGAGAAGACGGAGGTCTTCATTTCTAAATCTTTTCCATTGCCCAAGTCCACATAAATCGAATAACATCCGAGTGCAGTCCGATGATTTACACGCACCCATAGACTTGTATGGGTATGCATGATTCGATTTGCGGAGTCAATTGCAGCATACCGTGATTGTTTCGGGCATGAGAATTAAGCATGAGAAAAAAACGTAGATCACCACAGCCCCATAGAATAACATTGGTCCGAGTGCTATCCAATAAAACATTAGAGAGCACTCAGCTATGTGATACAACAGTGTGAGCGAGCCCTTAGTCTTAAGACTCCCCGACCAACCAGATCAATCTGATCATTTATTATGCGTTGGCCTAATTCAAAAGCCTCCACCCCCCCCCCCAAAAAAAAAATTCTTATTTCTTACACTAAAAAGCAACAGCCATCATGAGCTTACTCTTCACACAGGGAGCAACATGGAATGGGATGATATCACACTCAAAACCCATCAGTAATTTCTACATATATATATATATGTATTGTGGCAGATCGCCTCATTTGGCTGCACATAGAGGTAGACACAGGAACACTGTCTCTTTAAATCTTCCGTTGTGGTGTATTAAGGGAACTGCATAAACCACCGCAATGTTAGCAAAAACAAACACGGCATTCCTGGCCTAACAGGAAAAACAAAACATAACGTATGGCACAGTCCTTGTTGCTACGGGCAACCACCCACTTCAGGAACAAACAACCCAAGGTTTAGCTTTCCTTCACAAGGCAATACAGC
The DNA here is from genome assembly GCF_046119375.1 of Phyllobates terribilis. NCBI lineage: Eukaryota > Metazoa > Chordata > Amphibia > Anura > Dendrobatidae > Phyllobates > Phyllobates terribilis. The sequence goes on along the minus strand of NW_027362762.1, from coordinate 198,880,325 downwards.
TCCAGAGCTTTCACCTCCAGACCCACCCCACACCAAATGCTCTAAAAGGCTGGGAATTTATCCTCTTAACTCCTCCCTCTCTCCAGGTGTTTAATCACCCTAGCACTAAACATGGCTGATTTACTCCTTATCACTTCGGGTGCTGGAACATTTTTCCTATGTTTATATTACTGGAGCTAACAATCTCAGTGCTACGTAGCTCGCCTCTAGTACTTTGCCATTTCTGTGCAGCTTCCCAGGCCTGTGTTTCACAGGAAAGTTGAAGACCTGTAGCCCTGAGTTTCAACTCTTGGAACGCCATCTCCGCTTCAAGAGGCCATTTGCCCATTGATGTCTTTGTGCCCTTAAGAAGGTCGGTCAGGTGTGCGCTACCATGGCGAAATTCGGGATACACCGCTGATACCATCCCACCATTCTCAGAAATGCCCGAACCTGATCCTTGGAGACTGGTTTTGGACAATTTTGGACTGCTTCCACCTTATTCACTTGCGGCTTTGCTTCTTCCAATGATTTAGCCCAGGTATTTTCACTCTTTTTCGTGATGGCACATGTCTTTGGGTTTATGGTAAACTCCTCTTTCCTCAGCGCATCCAGCATGGCCTGGACCTTCTGCAGATGACTTTGCCAATCCGGGCTGAATATCACAGTATCGTCGAGGTAAGACGTGATACACGGTGGAACGCATGGCACTTCCGGCTATTTCTATGGCGGTTTATTCACACCGCTGCTGCCTATATGGCGGTTTATCTACACTGCGCGGTTTGTGTCCTGGTACGTATACCTGTACCAGGACTGCAAATGCCTTTTCCCTCTCATTCATTACACCTGACAATGGTCACATGCTCCTTTGATTATGGGTATTTAAACATGAGAAACACACTACCTCATTACCCCTGATGAAGCTGCTGGTGAGCAGCGACACGCGTTGGGTCCATTCACTTTGTAGGTAACTATATGTATTGATCCTATATATAATGCTTTCATCTGCCAAGGTCATGTTTTTTACCGCAAATATTGTTTATTAATATATTGATCCAGTGGTCAGTGACCTAAGGTATTGTTTTCTAGCTGGACTCAATAAATAGTTGACTTTTCACAGTACCTACAAAGTTTAGAGGTTTTCTGCATTGCTGGAGTATTTTCACATACCTCTTGTATCTGAATATTTTCTACACAAGTTATGTGTTTTTAAAAAAACTTGTCTGTTTTGTGTTGTTGATGTAGTATTAATAATTTTTTTTTGATATTTTGCATTACATTTGGGAGTGCATGGTCTTTGTTTGCCCTACGCCCATTTCTCTTCTGTATACTAATTGATTCCAAGTGTGGGTTTACTGTAGCTTCCCTTTGTGCAAAATTTTTTATAGCTAATCATTGAGCGGTGCCCGCCAAATGTGTTGTGTATGTCGAGGTAAGATGCAGCGTACTTTTTGTGAGGGGCTAATATCCGGTCTCTGCCCCTCCAGAAGGTAGCTGGGTCTCTTTGGAGCCTGAATGGGCTTCTGGTATACTAGAAGCAAGCGTCAGGTGTAAAAGAAGCAGTCTTCTTCTTGGCACTTTGAGAGAGGAGGATTTGCCAGTAACCTTTCGTTAGGAACAGGGAGATGATGTATCTGGCTGACCCTAGCTTCGATATGAGTTCATCGTCGCGGGGTACCGGATACACGTCAAAATAAGCTCCTTCCTTCGAAATCACCTTGCAGTGGGCTTCGGGGATTCAATACCGCTTCTGGTTCACCTGCACATGTGATTCCGTCAGGATTCCATGTTCACCAACCTACGTACGTCTCAGCAACTCAGAAAACAGATTCCTGGTTCTGCTGAAGCAGTTCTCGGCACTGTTGTTTCTGGGCCGGTGACCGTGTTTCTGCCATGGTGACACCTTTAGTGTCACCTTCTGAACTGTCCAGCCAACATGGAGTTTCAACGGGGTCTCTCTGTTGCCCTGCCTTGACGAATAGCGGCACAAGAGGATTTTGGAAGGGAGAGGTGGCAGCAGTTAACTGCAATATCTTAGGATTTCACGATAATATCTGGGCCAATAGTATCTCCGGCATAAACCGTTCTTGAGTTTTGTCTACCCCCAGATGGCCACCCAAGACATGTGAATGGGCTCTGTCCAACACCCTTTGTCTCTAGGGTCCTGGTATCAACAATTACTCCACTATCTTCTCCCTCACCTTAATAACCCGGTACAATAAGTCCCCACTCAACAAGGAATAGGGAAACCTGGTGTCAGCTCCCGACCCCTGTGTTATGCCATTTATAACGGTTACCTTATTGAACAGCTCTTTTAGAGTTAGGTCCCTATGTTGGGTGAGCCCTAAATTTTCTCTGGTCACCCCTATCTTAGGAATGTCTGCCTCAGGGGATACTATCTTCTCCTCTTCACCTATTTCACAGAAGGGAAACTCGTCAGACTCTGGGGTTGGTGGGAATTTTTTAGGGCCAGCCAGTTTCTTACCAAGCAATCGAGGTCTCCGCTCCTCCCCCACAAGTCCCAAAACAACACAAAGTCCCGGCCTATGATATTGGGTGCAATAAATCCTGGACCACGCTGACCTCATGGGACTCAGTACCTCGGGCCGTCTCAATGACCACTCTGGCAACCGGATAGTCTTTAACATCCCCGTGAACACAGTGGATGCCCACCTTCTTCCCAGGAATCAATTCAAAAGGGAGTGTGCCCTCAGCAGGTTCACCAAACTACCTGAGTCTAGTAGTCCAGTCATTTGCAGGCCATTCACTTTTACAGGACAAGCTTGGACAGTCCACACTGCAAGCTGGATATGCGTAGAATGAACATCGGTGTGCCATGCTACAGTCCATTTACTCAGTGGTCAGGGGACAATGGGCAGCTATATGACCTGGGTTGTGACATCTCCAGCAAATTACATCCCCCCGATGAGGGCCTTGGCATAACCTCTTCCGCCCCACCCCTTTTTTAACCTCCGCCCCCCAGTATGGAATGGGTTGTCTCCCCAAAGACCAGTAGATCCCCTGATACCTTTTGACCAGTCTGACCAACTCATCGGCGTTCCGGGGATTTCCCTGGGCAACCCAAGTCTGCACCGGGCTCGGAAGGGACTGCAGAAACTGGTCTATTACAACTCGCTCCACCATCTGGGCTGGTGTAGAGGACTCCGGCTGTAACCACTTTTGGATGAGGTGCAGCAGATCAACATTTGGGAGCGAGGGGGGTTTTTCACAGTGATATTCCCAGCGGTGGACCAGTTGTGCCCTGACGGACATTGTCACCACCAAGCATGCTAAAATTTCTGTTTTCAATTTTTCACAATCTTTGACATCCTGTAAGGCTAAATCATAGTAGGCTTTTGGAGGCTCTCCCGTTAAGTATGGCGCCCGGACTTCCGCCCACTGCTCTGGCGGGAGTTTCTCCCCATCGTCGACTCTTTAAAAAATGGTTAAAAAGGCCTCTATGTCATCACCCGGGGTCATTTTCTGCAAGGCTCTCCTCCCCGCCCTTCCAGACAGAGGAATCATCAGCTGACATTAAAGTCAAAGCTGATGTCGTGCCACAAACCACCTCTCTGAGTAAATAAATCTGCTGCTATCGTCGGTGTTGTTGCTGGTGCTGTTGCATAAGCAGCTTAATTGTCTCCTGTTGTGCCGGCTGTTGCAGCTGCTGGAACTGGGGCTGCAGGCTTTGGACCAGGTGCTTGATCAACTTCTCCATTTTGTCTGACAGCTGTTACCACCTTACAGTCGCTTTCACACAGGGCATGCAGTTTGTTCCCAGCCGTCACACTTGCTTCCTGGGGATCTTGCCCACACTTCTAACACCAACTGTGGTAGATCACCTCACTCGGCTGAACAAAGAGGTAGACACAGGAACACTGTCTCTTTAAATCCTCTGTTGTGGTTTATTAAGGGAACTACATAGACCACAGCAATGTTTGCAAAAATAAACATGGCCTACCAGGAAAAACAAAACATAACATATGGCAAAGTCCTTGTTGCTACCCGCTTCAGGAACAAAAACCCCAAGGTTTAGCTTTCCTTCACATGGGAAAACAGCTCCAGAGCTTTCACCTCCAGACCCACCCCACACCATTATTTTATCCCCTCATCACTTTGGGTGCTGGAATATTTTTCATATGTTTATATTACTGGAGCTAACAATCTCAGTGCTACACATCTCCCCACCAGCACTTTGCCACAGTTTGTCTATATGTATATATATATATTTATTTATTACATACCCCGGCAGAATTTTTCCATTCTTGGCCAGACACAAATGGGTTTGAATGGCTACTAAAGGTAACATCCTCACCTGTGACCTGTTTGCTTGTAATCAGTGTGTGTGCATAAAAGCTGAGTGAGTTTCTGGGATGCAGACAGACTCTTGCATCTTTCATCCAGCCACTGACGTTTCTGGATTGTGAGTCATGGGGAAAGCAAAAGAATTATCAACGGATCTACGGGAAAAGGTAGTTGAACTGTATAACACAGGAAAGGGATACAAAAAAAAATATCCAAGGAATTAATAATGCCAGTCAGCAGCTTTCAAACTGTGATTAACAAATGGAAAATCAGGGGCTCTGTAAAAACCTAACCATGGTCAGGTAGACCAACAAAAATTTCAGCCACAACTGCCAGTAAAATTGTTCGGGATGCAAAGAAAAACCCACAAATAACATCAGCTGAAATTCAGGACTCTCTGAAAACTAGCGGTGTGGCTGTTTCAAGATGCACAATAAGGAGGCACTTGAAGAGAAATGGACTGCATGGTCGAGTCGCCAGAAGAAAGCCATTACTGCGCAAATGCCACAAAGTATCTCGCCTACAATAAGCCAAACAGCGCAGAGACAAGCCTCAAACTTCTGGAACAAGGTAATTTGAAGTGATGAGATCAAAATTTAACTTTTTGGCCACAACCATAAACATTACATTTGGAGAGAGGTCAACAAGGCCTTTGATGAAAGGAACACCATTCCTACAGTAAAGCACAGAGGTAGATCACTGATGTTTTGTGGATGTGTGAGTTACATAGGCACAGGAAACTTGGTAAAAGTTGAAGCAGCACGTTATCAGCAAATACTGGAGGCAAATTTGAGCTCATCAGCCCAGAAGCTGCGCATGGGACGCACTTGGACGTTCCAACATGACAACGATCCAAAACACAAGGCCAAGTAGACCTGTCATTGTCTACAGCAGAACAAAATGAAGGTTCTGGAGAGGCCATCTCAGTCTCCTGACCTCAATATCATTGAGCCACTCTGGAGAGATCTCAAGCAGTTCATGCTAGACAGCCCAGGAATTTACAGGAACTGGAGGCTTTTTGGCAAGACAAATGGGCAGCTTTAATTAAAGAACCTCATCCACAACTACCACAAAAGACTTCAAGCTGTCATTGATGTTAGAGGGGGCAATACACGGTATTATGAACTGGGGTATGTGAACTTTTGTTCAGGGTTCCTTTCAATGTTTTTGGTGGTCATTAATATTTAAGAAGAGAAAACACAGTAGTCTGACAATAAATGGCTTCACCCAACCAATAACCATGATTGAGAAATATTACTGTATATTAAATTCATGGTAGGTCAGGCAATGTAATTGGCTTCTGATATTGTATGGTGCCATCTCCTGTCGAGAGGCAGGCTGTAAGTATTCGTATGAATTGCATGTTTTTACGTGTTTACTTATGTGTATGTATAATATATATATATATATATATATATTATACATACACATAAGTAAACACGTAAAAACATGCAATTCATACGAATACTTACATGTGTGTGTGTATACTTGCGTATATATATATATATATATATATATATATATATATATAAAATATATATATACACACACACGCTACCGTTCAAAAGTTTGGGGTCATTTAGAAAATTCATTATTTTTGAAAGAAAAGCACATTCTTTTTCAATGAAGCTAACATTAAATGAATCAGATACACTCTATACATTGTTAATGTGGTGAATGACTATTCTAGCTGCAAACGTCTTGTTTTTATTGCAATATCTACATAGGTGTATAGAGGCCCATTTCCAACAACCACCAATCCAGTGTTTTAATGGTACATGGTGTTTTCTAACTTTGTAAGAAGGCTAATGGGTGTTTAGAAAACCCTTGCACAAGTATGTTAGCCCAGCTGAAAACGAGAAACTTTCATGTGAAACTCGACAGTCTATTCTTGTTCTTAGAAATGAAGGCTATTCCATGCGAGACATTGCCAAGAAACTGAAGATTTCCTACAACGGTGTGTACTACTCCCTTCAGAGGAGAGCACAAACAGGCTCTAACCAGAGTAGAAAAGAGAAGTGGGAGGCCCCGCTGCACAACTGAGCAACAAGACAAGTACATTAGAGTCTCTAATTTGAGAAATCGACGCCTCACAGCTCCTCAACTGGCAGCTTCATTAAATAGTACACGCCAGTGTCAATGTCTACAGTGACGAGGCGACTCCGGGATGCTGGCCTTCAAGATTAATATGGGCAAAAGAACACAGACATTGGACAGAGGAAGAGTGGAAAAAAGTTTTATGGATGGACGAATCAAAATTTGAGGTGTTTGGATCACACAGAAGAACATTTGTGAGACGCAGAACAACTGAAAAGATGCTGGAAGAGTGCCTGATGCCATCTGTCAAGCATGGTGGAAGTAATGTGATGGTCTGGGGTTGCTTTGGTGCTGGTAAAGTGGGAGTTTTGTATAAGGTAAATGGGATTTTGAATAAGGAAGGCTATCACTCCATTTTGCAACGCCATGACATACCCTGTGGACAGCGCTTGATTGGAGCCAATTTCATCCTTACACAGGACAATGACCCAAATCACACCTCCAAATTATGCATGAACTATTTAGGGAAGAAGCAGGCAGCTGGTATTCTATCTGTAATGGAGTGGCCAGCGCAGTCACCAGATCTCAACCCCATTGAGCTTATTGTGGGAGCAGCTTGACCGTATGGTGCGCAAAAAGTGCCCTTCAAGCCAATCCAACTTGTGGGAGGGGATCAGGAAGCAAGGGGGGAAATTTCTCAAGATTACCTCAGCAAATTAACAGCTAGAATGCCAAAGGTCTGCAATGCTGTAATTGCTGCAAAGGAGCATTCTTTGACGAAAGCAAAGTATGAAGGAGAAAATTATTCTTTCAAATAAAAATCATTATTTCTAACCTTGTCAATCTCTGGACTATATTTTCTATTCATTTTGCAACTTATTTGATGACTAAAAGTATGAGTTTTCATGGAAAACACAATTGTCTGGGTGACACCAAACTTTTGAATGGTATTGTATGTACATTATATATATATATATATATATATATATGTGTGTGTGTACACACACGCAAAAACATGCAATTCATATGTACACTTACAGCCTGCCTCTCGACAGGAGATGGCACCATACAATATCAGAAGCCAATTACATTGCCTGACCTCCTACCACGAGTTCAATATACAGTAATATTTCTTTATGTATGTATGAATGACAACTTTTTACCAATGATTAAAGTCAGCTTGGAAACAATGTGCAATCTATGTATGGAAAGTTATAGAGCACAAGAAGATGAACAGACTGATATACTGAACTTTTTCTTACAAATGTATATAACTATTTATTAAGTGTAATCCCTGCTCATTCTGGGCTTAAAAGTCAAGGGGGAGGTCCTAATCAGTGACTGCCCACCATCTCTGTACATTTATAAAAGGAAGGCTGTTAAATCACTTATTAGAACTAGGTGCCTATAGACCTTTCAAGGATGTCACCTTTTCATCAGGACCAGCCCTCTGATAGCTAAGACACAAGAAGTCTGTTCTCCTGTGAGGACTTGTTATTTGTCCAGTGTGGAGACATTCTGTTATTCGTAAAATCCACAATGCTCTAGTTGTGGACCTTCTGGACTTGTGTACCATTGCATGTATGGCCGGACACGTATACACTTACCTGCAGGGACTGCAAAACCTCACTGTACAAGCCTCCATCCAACTGTGCCGCAACTCAGCAAAGGACACTGCTTTGTACAGAATTCACTGGACTGGACAGACAGGGATTTAGCTGCACAAGAGGTCCTCGTACTCAGCAGAATTCAGCCTGTCCACTAGCACAACAGAGAAAACAACTCCCCAGCTAACGGAACAGAAGAGGAGAGGGGCAGCGGGCTTAGTGTCGGCATCTGTGCCATCTTCAGTGTAATCACAGCAATACTTTCAGCTTGGTACTTTGATAATAAATGCGCTTATACGGTGTAATGGAGAAAACGCTTTACCCCTCCTGACGGCACCAATGATCGTATTCGTACTTTTGCTTTCATTTTTCCGTCCTTCCAGGAGTAACCATAACTTTTTCTATCCATTGACATAGTCGTATGCGGCCTTGTTTCTGTGGAACTCGTAACTTTGAATAACACCATATAATGTATTCAGAAATAGTAAAAAAAATCTAAGTGTGAGGAAATAGTGAAAGAAAAAACCTGCAATTCCAACAATGACGCAGTAATTTGATTCTCCAGGTTAGGGCTCGCTCACACCTGCGTATACATTGGACGAGTGCGTTCAGATTTTTTATCGGATAGCACTCGGACCAAGGTTATTCAATGGGGCAGTGCTGGTGCAGAATCTGTCAGTGAAAAAAATCGCAGCACGCTGTGATTTCACTTTGAAATCGGATGCCACTAACTCATTAAAATCTATAGTAAAACATCAGAGTGCACTTGGATGACATCCGAGTGCGGTCCGCTTTCAGCGGACTCACAGAATTGAGAAATTTTGTTCTCCATCTTCTCACAGTGTTCTCAGATCATCCAATCCGAGAGAATCGGATCATACTATGTTGACACTCAGATTAAACTCTGATTGGAGTTTGATTAGAGTGTCATTTGCATAATCGGCCCGATTATCTCGGATGAGAGAATTTACCGCCGTCTGACCATAGCCTTAGAATGATTAGGCAATCAAAAACAAATAAAGAAATTGTTAACTTAAAGCTTTTAAAAACTCAGAACTTTGTAAAGAAAATTTTGGTTTTTCGTCATCATATTTAAAGACCCATAGTGGGAGTTTGGGTTCTGGTACCGGTCTGGTACAAAAGCCGAACTTTCAAGGTCGGGTTCGCTCATCTCTAATCAATAATTTTAGATTTTGAAAGATTGGACGCTGCAGTCCCAAAGTGATCAGAGCTAGCACTGATCGCTGCTGACATAGGTGTTATACAGCCGGCTACTACGTTATATAGAGCGGTCCGTATCAATATGATGTATATTTACACTATGTAATCATGAAGAGGTTAAATATTTTATTGCTGTATAATTAAGAAACCCCATGTTCAAAGGGTTGGATATTCTATGGATTTTCCTTAGTGTAAATCTGGAGTTTAACAACAGTCTATTAACAGACTTTCCAAGAACAATCAAGTCAGTAGAGGAACCTTCCAACCTTCCATTTTAAGACTAGAAGATCATACAGATTATAGTAATCTGCTGAACTGCAAGCAAATGTTCATTCTCTGTAGAGATTCTCTTTATATGACCATTTGCATAGAAAAGATTTGTCATTTTTGGAAGCAACAGAGGAAAACATAGTATTGGTTGTAGATTGCTCTTTTACACTAAATTCTGATGGTGGCTCAGTGGATACCATTGTTGATTTGCAGCGCTGGGGTCCTGGATTCAAATCTCACCACGGACATCATCTGCAAGGAGTTTGTATGGTCTCCCGGTATTTGCGTGGGTCTCCTATCAGAGTATAAAAACATACAGACAGGGAATTTAGATTTCGAGTCCCTATGGGGACAGTGATGAGGACTGTAAAGTGATGTGGAATTAATGGCGCTGTATAAGCAATATAAATAAAAATTGATTTGAAAGGCAAGGAACAATAAGTACCAGGCCTGTGGAGTAGGAGTCCATTTTGGTGGAGTCTGTATAAAATGGACCAACTCCAACTCCTAAAATATATAATAAATTGGGTACAGTAGTTCAATGCAGTTTGTGGGGAATATTTTTTTCATAAGAATTTGGGAAAGTTATGAAATGTCCTATAAATGTATGTCCTATTCCTGATCTAAGGGTCTAGGCTTTTAGCTGAGATGAATCTGTGCTACAGTAAATTTATCACTTAAACATGAGCCATGTATGAGGGAGTCGGAGTCGTGGAGTCGGTGTCATGGAAATTGAGGAGTCGGAGGTTTGGCTTACCGACCCCACAGCCCTGATAAGTACAAGTTTCTGGGGCATCAGCAAAAATTGTCTATTTAGTCCACATAGAAAATAAACTAGACTATGAACTTTAATTAAAAGGGGGACAAACACACAACAGCTGACAGCCAAATGCTTGGTTCAGCCGAGCGCGTATTTGATTTGAATAGGTAGTGTGCAAAAGATCAGGCATGCTGAAATTTAACAAGTCTGTTCTTGCTGTGGAAAGAGAAGAGTTGCAGTTTACTAAATACATGCATAATGTTTTATTTGCTCTACACAGTCGGAAACCAGAAAATGATTTGTTTATAGAAGATTTTTTTTTTTTTTTTATAGTCAAATACCTGGAAAACATTTGACAAGTGCACATTCATTTATGCAAACCATGTCTAATTTCCCTAAATATGTAATATTTTGGCAGAGCTCCGCGCACCTTTCCACCTGTTTCTGCTCCACTCTTCCTTGACAGCTTTGTCATTACCGGAGCCAGAAGAGGAAATGCGCCTCTCACCAGAGCGGTCACACCGCCACCGGCCGCTCCTCTACTGCATTCTGCTTAGCTCCTGCAATCCGATGTATGAGTAAGGTCATATAGTCTGACCGAAACGTTGCAATTAGAAAGGGAGTGCCAAGTTTTTTATACTATGGTATAAGGGATTGGACCCTACATGAGCACTTGTATTGGGACTGAAGTTCCCTTTTCTGCAGACTGATCAAAGCAACCCAAGTTCTGACAAGCCATCACCATTCATGCATCAACTACTGCCTATACACACAGCACAGTTCTGAGGTGCTCATGCATCTATATTGCTCTACCTGTGGGAGGATCAGCTTGCTTGTTGCCCACTTCCATGTACTGTAAGATTCTTTCAAAACATTTAAAAGTGGGTGTCCACCTTTGAGGTCAATTATATATTTTTTTTTACTTAAAAGAATATATATTTTGAGCTAAAATAAATTTTTGCTATGGTTTCTCATTAAGAATTTTGCATCATTTGCCTTTTGTAGCCTCTGTCTATTTTGGCTGCAGAATGAGTTTACTGAGAATCTGTCAGTGAGTTCCCCATGACAGTCTAACGGGGAGTTTGTAATGCTTAAGTGTAATTTTTTTTTAAGCTCAATCCACATCAAAGTCTCAATGCGCAGGAAAACAAAGCCTGCAAAAGCCAAATGGAGCAAAATTTTTAATTTTAAAGAAACAGCAATTTTTTTTTTTAGCCCAAAATACATACATTTAACGGAAAAAAAGGCCTCTAAAGATGGACAACCCCTTTAAGTCTTCTTTCATTATGGTAAAACCCTAAAAAGGCTGTTATGTATAGCTTTGCAGTCATATATGTCTCTAATAGAGCGTACACCACACACTGTTTTTTACTGAATGCCTGTGTGTGAAATAGGGCAGTCTAGTATGCTGCGTCCTACAATGCTTTTGGGAAAAGCAGAATACAAAACCTGCAGATCTTGTAACAACGCTTTAAGATGGCTAATATTTTACATGACAGGAACATGGTTAAGAGCAGATGTGGGCATATACTGATCCTGCACCGGACATACAGAGCTATATAAGCCACTATGACTAACATGGGCCACCAATCAAAAATAATAGCCCAAATGATAGATATGAAGAGGATAGGTATGTGGTCATAGGTAGGTAGAGATCTATCCTGTGCACAAATGTTTTAACACCATTAGTTATACATTGTGGTGTGGAGCCTATTTGTCAAGAATACATACCAATTAGCAAATAAGTCAATTTTATTAATTGTACACAATGGGGACATCCTGTCCACTCTGAAATTATGGACATGAAAAATCTCCTAACTGGGCTTCAAAAATAGGGAATATATATTTCTACGCAAACAACAGCAACTACATTTCCCAAGAGACAGTCGACAAAAAAATATGAAAATACAAAAAGAAAGTGGCATGTGACTTCAGTCAGCCAAGTGCAAAGTATATTCAACCTCACGTGGAAAGTTTGGATTAGTCCCCAATGTAAAGTGCAGCAAACTTATCATGGGACTTTATTACATATAAACCACAATGAACAAAGCTGCCAAAATCATTGGGTCATCTCCATTCTGTTCTCCAAAATATGAAAAGGCTATATAAAACAGTAGAAAGAGTAGTGCCATGTATAGAAAACAGAGTTCAGAGTGACTCCTGTTCAGTCGTCAATACTGTGTACTTCACCATGACTGGTCTACCAGGCTCTCACAATTCTTATTATTGGTTCATCTGTAGTAATGCCCTCAAGTATTGCTTAAGATCAATTCTGCAGATACAGGACGCTCCTCAGGTTGCAGCCAGATGCCCGGTCCTTTTATTGCTAATCAAAGTCCAGATCTGAAGAGGAGCATGGACTTTCCTACAGCTCGGACGTGATGGAACAGGTTCAGGTCAATCACAGGCTCTTCACATCTACAGTGGTAATCAAGATACATGGCGTGAAATACCCCCACACGTCATTTGCACCTTATGTAACCCTTCAGTGACATCTCACCTGCAGCTGTCAAAACCAGACACTGTAGAATATCAGAGAGAGAAACGATTCCTTGGGCTACATCATTGTCATCCACCACCACCAGCCTGTGCACCTAATCAGAAAAGAGATAATCAAGTCAAAGCTCCTGAGATTCTTTGGGGTACAGTGTCCCTACTGAAGCAGTCACTGAGTGTAGTAGTGAGTTCACGCTGGTGCGCCACTACCACGGCCAGCTGCGGCCACAGCCACGTGGTGGGAAGTCACGTCATTGCAGATTTGTAAACAGATCGGTAGATCACAATGGAACCATTAAAGGACTAGCCGTGAAGGGATTTTAAAGCTGAGCCTGCAAATCCCTAACAAAACTGATTATTGCTTATTCCATCAAAGAATCTATACCAGCTCAACTATGGGTTCAGTCCATTAAAGCACCAGTCCAGTGTGTTTTTTTTATTGCAGCACTGGAGTGGTGCTACTAATCAAAGTTCCCTGCCCCTAGTCTTATACTTACCAGCCACCGTCTTCAACTGTTCCCGGCGCTGCTCGGGTCCCGATCCACCATCTTGTGACTGCAACTTTGAACTGACTGGGAGTCCGAGGCAACGGTCACAAGCTCTCAATGCAAGTCTATGAGATCCTTGCTCTGCCCCTTAGACTTACCTTGAACAGTGACCTCCGGCTCACCCAGCAAACATTGGAGAGATCCGTCAGGTCACAAACTGCTGGATACCGTCAAGAATGGCACCGGGAACAACTGAAGACGTCGGCTGGTAAGTATGAGACCAAGTGTAGAGGACTTACATATACAACCTCTGGCAAAAATTATGGAAACACAGTGCTCGGAGGATGTTCATTCAGTTGTTTAATATTGTTGAAAAAAAGCAGATCACAGACATGGCACAAAACTAAAGTCATTTCAAATGGCAACTTTAGGGCTTTAAGAAACACTAAAAGAAATCAAGATTAAAAATGTGGTACTCAGTAAGGGTAATTTTTTTCAGACCAAGCATAGGGAAAAATTATGGAATCACTTAATTCTGAGGAAAAAATTATGGAATCACCCTGTAAATTTTCATTTCCAAAACTAACACCAGCATCAAATTAGATCTGCTCGTTAGTCTGCATCTAAAAAGGAGTGATCACACCTTGGAGAGCTGTTACGGTAAATCATCACGCAATGAGCAAAAGATGTCGGTTGTTCACAGTCAGCTGTGTCTAAAATCTGGACCAAATACAAACAACATGGGAAGGTTGTTAAAGGCAAACATACTGGTAGACCAAGGAAGACATCAAAGCTTCAAGACCGGAAACTTAAAGCAATATGTCTCCAAAACAGGAAATGCACAACAAAACAAATGAGGAACGAATGGGAGGAAACTGGAGTCAATGTCTGTGACCGAACTGTAAGAAACCGCCTAAAGGAAATGGGATTTACATACAGAAAAGCTAAACATGAGCCATCATTAACACCTAAATAGAAAAAAAAACAAGGTTACAATGGGCTAAGGAAAAGCAATCATGGACTGTGGATGACTGGATGAAAGTCATATTCAGTGATGAATCGCGAATCTGCATTGGGCAAGGTGATGATGCTGGAACTTTTGTTTGGTGCCGTTCCAATGAGATTTATAAAGATTACTGCATGAAGAGAACATGCAAATTTCCACAGTCATTGATGATATGGGCTGCATGTCAGGTAAAGGCACTGGGGAGATGGCTGTCATTACATCTTCAATAAATGCCCAAGTTTACATTGATATTTTGGACAGTTTTCTTATCCCATCAATTGAAAGGATGTTTGGGGATGATGACATCATTTTTCAAGATGATAATGCATCCTGCCATAGAGCAAAAACTGTGAAAACATTCCTTGAAAGAAGACACATAAGGTCAATGTCATGGCCTGCAAATAGTCCGGATCTCAATCCAATTGAAAATCTTTGGTGGAAGTTGAAGAAAATGGTCCATGACAAGGCTCCAACCTGCAAAGCTGATCTGGCAACAGCAATCAGAGAAAGTTGGAGCCAGATTGATGAAGAGTACTGTTTGTCACTCATTAAGTCCATGCCTCAGAGACTGCGAGCTGTTATTAAAGCCAGAGGTGGTGCAACAAAATACTAGTGATGTATTGGAGTGTTCTTTTGTGTGTTTGTTTTTCATGATTCCATATTTTTTTCCTCTGAATTGAGTGATTCCATCATTTTTTCCCTCTGCTTGTTCTGAAAATAATTACCCTTACTGAGTACCACATTTTTAATCTTGATTTCTTTTAGTGTTTCTTAAAGCCATAAAGTTGCCATTTGAAATGACTTTAGTTTTGTGCCATGTCTGTGATCTGCTTTTTTTCAACAACATTAAACAACTGAATGAACATCCTCCGAGCCCAGTGATTCCATAATTGTTGCCAGGGGTTGTAATACCACTTCAGTACTGCAATAATAAAAAAGGCTGGAGTGGTGCTTTAAAGGCCACGGCCCCACTATCAGTATTTGGTCAGTATTTTTTCTCAGGAGTGGGTGATAAATGCAGAATTGGTGACTTGTTTCTATTATACCTTTTCCCTGATTGTTCCTTACCTGGTTTTGGCTCCCACTCCTGAGAAAAAATACTGACCGAATACTGACCACATACTGATTGTGGGGCCGTGGCACTAATTCTCACTAAAGGGGGGTGAGAAGGAATTAAAAAAAAAATCTCAATTTCAATTCCAGATGTAAAATACTAGTGAGAATAGCTGTCCTGACGAGCATTAGCTTTGTATTCTAGAACGTCCAAATGTAGAACTTATTAGTCCATTGTGAATAAGGTCTATTTTTTTCATGAAAAACAAAATAATTTTCATCAGTATGTCAGTTTTTACCATTAGCATTTTATCTCATAAGCAAAAAAAAAAGAAAAAAAAAATTTATGGAAACTTCCCAAGGTTCTACTCGCAGTCAATGAAACGGACAGCACTAGGATGGCATCAGTTTTTTCTGTTTTTCACATACCTATAGACTTGTATGGGTTAGTTTAATCAGTGACTTGGATCAAATCTTCATTTATTAGATTTTTTTAGGGAGAGTGGGGGGGTTGTAAGGAAGACACTTAACCTCCAAATAAAACAGGGACCTGTGAACAGCCCCATAGACTATCCGGGAATGTATTTTATACGTGAAAAATACAGAAAAAAAAACACTGAAAAAAATCAGAGGTGTGAAAGGTGCCTAATGCACAACTAGATTGCGAAAAAAAAATGCTAACAGATTATTTGCAGGACACAGGCCCACAAGTTTGGTCGAAAATATTAAATATTTTACATTTATCCACTAGATAGGTGAAAATGTAAGATCCAATGGGGCTGAGATGTTAGGACCCTTCACCAATAGCAAGTATGGCTGACCCGTTCGTGTATTATTATTATAGCGCCATTTATTCCATGGCGCTTTACATGTGAAAAAGGGGTATACATAGCAAAAACAAATTTCAGTACTTCATTGCTCAGGCACCGATCCATACAACTCATCTCCTCAATTCCAGTTCTCAAGTGCACTGCATGTGTTAAAGCAATACCTTCAAATATACAGTATACAATATGCAAAACTTCCATCAAAGCCATGCAATACATAACCAGGTGATCATTAGGCATCACAATCCGTGTAGAATAACCTTAGTGATGATCGTTCTCATTTTTTGCACATTCCCTAGGACATCTGCTAACACTGTTTAACTTTTGTAGAATATGTAAAACCAGGAGCGGTCACCAAGTGTCATTATAACATGGTGTACAATAGTGAATAGATCTAAGACTTAGCTGATAATTCGTGATGATCGAGCGTGTTCAATTAACCCCTTCGTCTGTCAGACAGCAATCTCTACATGTGTCACAGCTGTCAAACAGCTGTCACACTTGCAGGTGCGGGGACATTAAAAGAAATTCCGAGCACGCCAAAATACTCGGCGAGTACCCGAGCGTGCTCGCCGAAGTGGTTAATAGAAAACGTTCAATCATCACTACTGATAATCCATCACAGAACGGCTGCATAATACTTTTTCCAGTTTTTCAGCCTCATTTTAGTATCAGAATTATGCAACCATTTGGATGTGGATTTTCACACCAAGTTCAACAGCCTCATTGGGTGTAAGGGTGGGTTTACATTACGCAATTTTGAAGTGTTAAACGTTCACTGATCATATACCGATTGGTGGTTATTTAATAGTCCGGAAGGCCGTGCTTAATGTGCAGTGAACGATCGCTCAGTGCACACAGGCTGACATTGTGCTCGGCAGCACGCGTCCTGTTTACACAGAACAAGGTGCTGTCAAGAACAATGATTTTTTGTGCAAAACAAAAAGATCATTTCAACTGAACAAATGTTTTGCTCATCCATCAGGTGATTGGCAGCCCGCTTAGGCTGCAAGATTATCGGGAAATGAGCGTTCCTATGAGAATTCATTTTTGATAATCTTGCAATGGAAATGCCCATTAAGATAGCCATTTAATAAAGCTTGCAGGTTGTATTGTTAAATCTAAGGACAGATTTTCTTTAAACTATTGACTAGAGGTTTTAACACCTCTGCCGTTTCGAGAAATAACGCCTCTATTATATGGGCTAGACATTACCTCGGCTTCTACAAGGCGGTTGATAATGGTTTCAAAAGTTTCATGCTGGTAACATTTAAGAACACCCTCGAAATAGTGAGAACGATGTCCAAGAGCCTTCGTTACTGTGATGTCCAGATTGTTGTAGGTCTTCTCAGCTGCTAAATTCTAGGTCATAAAGTGATAAAAGTAAAGGGTACTGTATATAAATATGCTAGGAATTAATAGAGGTAGGAACTAAAAGGTTACTTACAATGACATCAAACTTGGAATAAATATCCACTACCCGGCCTGGAGGGAAATAAATCAAGAATTTTCATATTTACAATGAAAAGGAAAGAAAAAAGACAATACATGGGAGACAAATATGAAACGCAGCTGCATTTTTCTCTACATAGTTTTGCATTTATTAACGTAAATGATTTTCAGGAGAATATAAGTAGTCTGCATTTTAGCAAACTGAAAAAATAAATAAATCAAATCACCCTTTGCATTACATATTTCCAGTCTTAACAGTGAAAACACCCCATTACATAGTAGAAGTATTATCCTGCAGATGTGGGGTTAATCTGCAGTTTAATAGCGTTCCAAAGCTGCCCGGCTACAGGGAGGAAATTAACTTGATTCCTCCCGGCAGCCTCCGGCTTTCAGTCATGGAGGCGCGGCTTCAGTCATTGCTCAGTACATAATGAGCAGCAGCTGTAACCGCGCTCCCGGCACTGACTGACAGCCGGCTCAGCAGTGCATAAGTACAGAGCTGGCTATCAGTCAATGCAAAGGCATGAAAAGAGTTAATTTCCTCCCAGTAGTCCGGCTTTCAGTGCAGCTTTGCAACGCTATTATCTTATAATCGACAATTAGGAACAGGAGGGAAGTATTAGCTCTTTTGGAGCAGACTGGACAATGTATTATGGTGGTACATATACCCCGTCCCCTTTATTATGTCCCATCCCTGAGCTTGTAGACATTTGTCATTTTTTCCAACCATATTAACTATGTAACGTGAGGTTTCAGAGTTCCACAGCCGCTTTTAACATGTTTCATGCATAAAAATTACCATTATTTGTAAAGTTGTACAGCGTAAATGCTTTCTTCAGACTTTGGGAACGTAGTCACAATCAGATGTGTTTTCAAAAATGGCAGCAGTAATGGTAATGATGGAAATGTCCATTCATAAGTTCATAAGCATATGTGATCCTTCTGGCAACATCTTATCTTTCAGCCCAAAAGACTGCACATGCTGATATTCAACATGCACAATCCTTCCTTGCCCACTAGAGCATACTGTTTGGCTTACATTTGTCAATATATCATACATAAATCAATGTGTTGGGGCGGCTAATTAAAGGTGTGTGGCAAAATGAAGATTTTTGTTATTGGGGAACACCGGAACAAGGGGATATATTTGGCCACCTGGAGACTGACACCAAGAATACATCTTAGAAAAAAAGCTGACTCCTGCCCACCAGACTACATTTGCCCAAGCGACACCCAGCTATTCAGTTTCTGCAAAAGCAGGAGGAACAAAACCAAGACCCCCCAAAACAAGGGAGGGTGCTGTGTCCCCCATTAAAGGCTATGAGAAAGATTTTACGGTGCCAAAAATTTACATCTCTCTGACGCTTCATTGGGAAGACACAGTAACCATGGGATGTCCTAAAGCTGCACCTCGGGTGGGAAAACGAATACCAGTACTGCAGAAGGAAGAATAGCAATTCTTCAGGTAACTACCTGAGCAACTGCGGCTTATGGTACCTTCTGCCAACACTTGTATCCATAGACGCAAAGGTAAGATCTCAGGAAAGATGTGGACGGAAGACTAAGCTTAACTGAATAGCTGGGTGTCAGGTGTAGGCTGTTGGGAAGAGTCAGCTTTTTTCTAAAATGTATTCTTACTCTAAGCCTCTAGGTGGCAGCATACCCATGATTCCGGTCTCATTCAATGAAGCGTCTAATAAATAGTGATGAGCGAGTATGTTTTGTTAACCCTTTCGCCGAGTATGCTCGGGCGAGCACCGGGTATACTCAGCGAAAGGGTTAACAAAACATACTCGCTCATCACTGCTAATAAAGCTTTAATGAAAGAGTAGCAGCATGTATCATTTAAAAGTTTCCCTTTAATGGCCCGTTTAGACCTGCCGACCAGAATATCATGTTATTAAAATCCTCGCACCCGACAAACAAGGGTTTTGATCATTTGTTGGGCTATTGCTGGCCTAATAAGACGGGTCAATAGTCGGTGGTAAGGAGTAGTGACCCTTGACATTTCTGCCACTAATCTTGCTCAGACATTTAGGTATCTACCAATCCATCGATCCATGTCCATGCGGTGCTAATTAGAAATATATAAACTCCTTTTTTTCTTTTTTTGGTTGCAGGACTGCTGAGTATTTTGTGATTTAAGCTGTAAACTAAGTTCTGAGAAGGCACATACAGTATACGTTACACAGGTTTTCCAGCACTTAAAATACACCATGAAGGCCTGATCAGATGACCTTAGGGGGCCACCACTGTGCTTTTCTGAGCACTGTATTATCGGCACAGATTACACGGGCACGCTGGCTTTTCTATAGGGGCGAGTGTGCCTGGTACTGCAGTTCAGCCCCAAAAGGATAGAAGAGGATCTGCAGTACTGGAATGCCACACTTCTATCTTTGAAACCGAGCCTGCGTATGAATAAGGATTATATCCGTAAAGCAAAAAAAAAAAAAATACATTTTAATATTTTGCTATAAAAAACTTTCCATAAAGGTTATTCCATATTTACCAGAATCGTCCACAATGGGCAAAGCAGAGACCCGACGCTGCACAAAAATCCCCAAAGCAACATATACAGGAGTGTTGGGATGAACCTTGGCAATGTTATCATAAGTGCCAATCTTCAACTCTCTTAATGTTTGATTCACAAAACTTGGCTTCTCCATTTCAGACATCTGTGGATAAAATCAGAAGGTCAGGAATAAGGTAATCAAGAATCAAAAATTGCAAAAAAAAAAAAAAAAAAAAAATCATCAAGAAAGGAAATGGACTCACAAAAAGCTTGAGGAATTTAAGAATGCGTTTGTGTGTTAATATATACAGAGTATTTCCAGAGTCCGGAGAAATGACGGGAAGGCGATGGATACGGTTCTTTATCAGGGAAGACACAGCATCAAACAAGCTAATGGATAAAAAATATATGTATGAGTGTGTTTGAGCAATGCAACAATCATTCTTATTACTGGAACAAAGGCTGGCATTAAATGCCTCCTCACCTGGCACTGGGCGATATGCTGACTAAAGGCTTGAAGGAGTCTTGCAAATAAACCTCTGGAGAAAACAGACAATTGAATAATTATAAAAATGCAGCAATCTGATCCCTTCATTAGAAAATATGACCTTGTGGCTAATCAGAACTGTCCATCTACAATAGAATACAGGTATAGCCTCCTGCCAAATATTAACTATGTACCCAGTAAGCACTCACCTCTCCACGTCTCTATCTTATGCTCCTCCAGCTCATAAATCTGCACCTGACAACACGGAGATAACAAGGTAACTATTAACTACTCATCAATCGCAAGTTGTATAAAAAGTCACTCTGCTAGTCAATGTAACAGTAATTGCTCAACGACAACCACTGTATTACTACAGTAACCCCCCATGATACAGTGCCCCGGGGGACCGTCATATTGGTAGATACATTAACGATGCACTCCCACTAATTTTTTCATTCACTGAATCTGTGTATACAGTTAGGTCCATATATATTTGGACAGAGACAACATTTTTCTAATTTTGGTTCTAGACATTACCACAATGAATTTTAAACAAAACAATTCAGATGCAGTTGAAGTTCAGACTTTCAGCTTTCATTTGAGGGTATCCACATTAAAATTGGATGAAGGGTTTAGGAGTTTCAGCTCCTTAACATGTCCCACCCTGCTTTTAAAGGGACCAAAAGTAATTGGACAGATTAAATAATTGAAAATAAAATGTTCATTTCTAGTACTTGGTTGAAAACTCTTTGCTGGCAATGACTGCCTGAAGTCTTGAACTCATGGACATCACCAGACGCTGTGTTTCCTCCTTTTTGATGCTCTGCCAGGCCTTCACTGCGGTGGTTTTCAGTTGCTGTTTGTTTGTGGGCCTTTCTGTCTGAAGTTTAGTCTTTAACAAGTGAAATGCATGCTCAATTGGGTTGAGATCAGGTGACTGACTTGGCCATTCAAGAATATTCCACTTCTTTGCTTTAATAAACTCCTGGGTTGCTTTGGCTTTATGTTTTGGGTCATTGTCCATCTGTAGTATGAAACGACGACCAATCAGTTTGGCTGCATTTGGCTGGATCTGAGCACACAGTATGGCTCTAAATGCATCAGAATTCATTCGGCTGCTTCTGTCCTGTGTCACATCATCAATAAACACTAGTGACCCAGTGCCACTGGCAGCCATGCATGCCCAAGCCATCACACTGCCTCCGCCGTGTTTTACAGATGATGTGGTATGCTTTGGATCATGAGCTGTACCACGCCTTCGCCATACTTTTCTCTTTCCATCATTCTGGTAGAGGTTGATCTTGGTTTCATCTGTCCAAAGAATGTTCTTCCAGAAATGTGCTGGCTTTTTTTAGATGTTTTTTAGCAAAGTTCAGTCTAGCCTTTTTATTCTTGATGCTTATGAGTGGCTTGCACCGTGCAGTGAACCCTCTGTATTTACTTTCATGCAGTCTTCTCTTTATGGTAGATTTGGATATTGATACGCCTACCTCCTGGAGAGTATTGTTCACTTGGTTGGCTGTTGTGAAGGGGTTTCTCTTCACCATGGAGATTATTCTGCGATCATCTACCACTGTTGTCTTCCGTGGGCACCCAGGTCTTTTTGCATTGATGAGTTCACCAGTGCTTTCTTTCTTTCTCAGGATGTACCAAACTGTAGATTTTGCCACTCCTAATATTGTAGCAATTTCTCGGATGGGTTTTTTCTGTTTTTGCAGCTTAAGGATGGCTTGTTTCACCTGCATGGAGAGCTTCTTTGACCGCATGTTTACTTCACAGCAAAACCTTCCAAATGCAAGCACCACACCTCAAATCAACTCCAGACCTTTTATCTGCTTAATTGAGAATGACATAACAAAGGGATTACCCACACCTCTCCATGAAATAGCCTTGGAGTCAATTGTCCGATTACTTTTGGTCCCTTTAAAAACAGGGTGGCACATGTTAAGGAGCTGAAACTCCTAAACCCTTCATCCAATTTTAATGTGGATACCCTCAAATGAAAGCTGAAAGTCTGAACTTCAACTACATCTGAATTGTTTTGTTTAAAATTCATTGTGGTAATGTCTAGAACCAAAATTAGAAAAATGTTGTCTCTGTCCAAATATATATGGACCTAACTGTATATGCATGTAATGTAGTCTGACTGTATTAATATACTCACCTACTGCAGTTCTCTCCGGTGTCCTGCGTCGTTCTTCTCTTCTCAGTGACATCACCGCAATTGCGATTACCCAGCTCAGTCTATGCAGAGCCGGAAGACGCTGTTACAATGAAAGCCTATGGGGCCTTGTTCTGACGCTCCATAGAGCCACTCCCGATGCTCTGTACGCAGCATGATCCGGCCAGTATGCAGAGAGGTGACGTCACAGCGAAAAGGAGCGGGATAGCACTGTATCCCAGAGAAAGCAGAAGTAGGCGAGTATATTAAAACACTCACTACATTACAAGCACCTACACACATTTACTGAATAGAAGAGTGAGTAGGAGTGATTCTTTAACAAGGTACTCACACTGCGTTGTACAAATATTTTGCAATTTTAGGTGTTTGCATGCAAGTTTTAGGCTGCTCCTTCAAAATGGGAGGGGAGGAGCCGGACAAGGCGTGGTCATCTATATTGGCAGCGTTTCTTACACCAGAAATGTCACTCCAGTCTCTGACAGGAGTAACATTTCTGGGGAGGCGCACATCACTGATAATGAGTTTGATGCATCTTAAGTGGCAGCCACCTCTTAAATTCAGCATATCTTATTCCTGCATGCCCCGACGAAATGTTGGTTTTAGTGAATGGGGCTGTAATTCTTATCTCTGAACACACTTTCACTTTCCTGAAGTTAGTCAGCAAACTGTCTGTGCTCTGCAATGTGACGCATCCATCAGACTCCTAAACTCTTATACAATACTTCTAGACAGCATGATGGTGGCTCAGTGGTTAGCACTGCTGCCTTTTCATCGCTGGGGTCCGGGGTTCAAATCCCACCAAGTACAACATCTGCAGGGAGTCCGTATGTTCTCCCCGGGTTTGTGTGGGTTTCTTCCCACACTCCAAAGACATACTAATTGGGGCTCATAGTCTAGATTCCCTATGGGGACAGTGATTATAATGTCTGTAAAGTGCTGTGGAATTAATGGCGCTATATAAGCAATAAATACAATTCTTTGACATTCACAGCACAGACCCTTGTTGGCTTACTACAGGGGCGTGATTATAAAAAAGAATGAGCCATACCTACCCTCCCGGGGTCGAGTGCATCGGCAGAGCCGCTGAGCTCAGGGATTGGCTGCAGCAGCGGAGACCACGCTGGACCAGTGGGAGGGCAAGGAAAGCTCATTGGTTTTTTTTTACAACTAACTGAGCATATGGTAAAATATTTTCTGAAAGGGAACAACCCCTTCAATGGAGCCAGCTCAAAGAAAACCAAAAGAAAAGAGAAATTAAAAGGATGGCTTGTGATGTACATGAAGACTCCAGTGATTTTTTTGGACTATAATTATTAGACTTACTATTATAATTATTATGCAGTGCTTTCCAGGAAACTTACCATGGAAGATTTGTAGTATCGATGCAGAATATTAATGAAGTCAGTGATGGTAAGCATACCTTCATTGGAAAAACAACAAAACGCAATCAGGAAGGGCATTCAGAAATGAAGAGTGTTATGTAGTTTGGTGACCTACCCACAAAACTCTGCTTCTTGCTATCCCACAAGGGCGCAGCTCTTACACCATTACTGACCAGTGCAAAGAAAGCCTTCTTCACCTGAAAGATTCATTAAAACTGATTGGTTTAGACATTCCTCTTGTCTCTTCAGTTTTAGGCCACGGCTCCACTATCAGTATTCAGTCAGTATTTTTTCTCAGGAGTGGGAGCCAAAACCAGGTGAGGAACAATCAGAGAAAAGGTATAATAGAAACAAGTGCACCAATTCTGCATTTATCATCCACTCCTGGTTTTGGCTCCCACTCCTGAGAAAAAAATACTGACCGAATACTGATAGCGGGGCCGTGGCCTTAGGATAACAAATGATTGGTTACATTAGTTATATACATGGAAGCAGCGGGGACCATTGATTATTATGGGGTCTGTTTTAGAACAGAAAAAAAAAATTTTTTTTGCATGTTCGGTTCTAAAATAAAAAAAATAAATAAAAGAAACTACAAATGTCTAGAGGGTAAAATGAAATTATTAAAGGGAATGTGTCACCACTTTGTAGTTATCAGACCTCTACTATGGGGATACAGGGTATAGAAAAGTAAATCCATACTTACCTGTATGGCCCATAGTAGAGGTCTGATTGCAGAGAAATGTAGTTTTATCTCCTTGGTTTTTCACAGGCTTGGCTTCCCCCGGATGCCAAGCTATCCCCGCCCATCTGCTTATTATTCCACCAAATCCCCACGTTTACCATATTCCCCCCTCACCGCACGTCACAGGTCCCTGTGACGTGCACTTTTTTCCTCCTCACCTCCCGGCAGATGCGCAAAGCGCGGCTAACAGGGAGTGTGCTGGGTTTCCTCCCGGGCCCGTTAGGATGAGCACAGTGCAGCAGTGCTGTATTGCGCAGGCGCCGGGAGTCACAGTAACGTGCGGGGAGGGGGGGGGGTTTATGGTAAACGTGGACATAGGTGGGGATTTGGTGGAATAATAAGCAGATGGGTGGAGATAGCTTGGCGTCCGGGGGACGCCAAGCCTGTGAAAAACCAAGAAGAGAACTACATTTCTCTGCAATCAGACCTCTACTATGGGCCATACAGGTAAGTATGGATTTACTTTTCTATAACCTGCAAGCCCATAGTAGAGGTCTGATATCGCCCAGGGGGTGACAGATTCCATTTAAAGGAGGTCCTGTCACCAGGTCAAAAGTGATAAGTTTTTGCTCCCACTACTCCACTGAATATAGCCTTTTTCTTTTAATTTAGTCCAACAAGAGGTTCCACAGATAGGGGCTATTGTACTTAGTGCAAAGTTTTGGGGCTTTACATGGGGCAGTGACTCTCAGAACTCTTTGAAGGGGTCTTTAAGCAGTTTTCATTATTACCCTGTAAGCAACACCCTCCAGATAAGGACCGTAAAATTTGAATATTTCCAGAACTAGATGTTAGGATTAAAGAAAATAAAAAAGGCTCAGAGAAGTGAGAAGAAAATAACAGTAAAAGCTGGTGACTGATCCGCGAAGGTCCGGCATTTCATATATAGTCTAAAAGTGTTCTAACGACAGAAAATAAAACTGTGATTTGCGCATGAAGGTGCATAATTCGCTCTCCTTAATGATACATCTGAGTGGGGCAAGGCAGCAAGTCCCCTCTTATTAATTCCACCCACTTTCCAAAAGTGGAGGCAAGCCGACATTTTAGTACAAATATGGTCCGCACCAAACGCTGGCACAAAGTCATCTCACCTGCAGGGAGGTATCAAACACAACCAGCTTGGAGCTGATGGGGATAAGGTCGTAGCATTTGTGGTTCTTCATAAACCTAGTGTACACTTCACTGTCGGACTCTGAGGATTAATACACAGAGGTTACCCCTGGAGGTCATTCTTGCTCAAATATTGGCCATGCAACACAGCGAGCGATCTCACCTTCTGAAGGAGAAACACATTTCCCTTCCTCATTGTTTTGTATCACAACAGAACCCTGAAATACAGAATGATGGCATGGATTATAGGACCAGTCATTACTAGTGATCCCGAACTGTACACAGTATAGGACCAGTCATTACCAGTGATCCCGGGCTGTACACAGTATAGGACCAGTCATTACCAGTGATCCCGGGCTGTACACAGTATAGGACCAGTCATTACCAGTGATCCCGGGCTGTACACAGTATAGGACCAGTCATTACCAGTGATCCCGGGCTGTACACAGTATAGGACCAGTCATTACCAGTGATCCCGGGCTGTACACAGTATAGGACCAGTCATTACCAGTGATCCGGGCTGTACACAGTATAGGAGCAGTCATTACCAGTGATCCCGGGCTGTACACAGTATAGGAGCAGTCATTACCAGTAATCCTGAGCTGTACACAGTATAGCACCAGTCATTACCAGTGATCCCGGGCTGTACACAGTATAGGACCAGTCATTACCAGTGATCCTGGGCTGTACACAGTATAGGAGCAGTCATTACTAGTGATCCCGAACTGTACACAGTATAGGAGCAGTCATTACTAGTGATCCCGAACTGTACACAGTATAGGACCAGTCATTACCAGTGATCTGGGCTGTGCACAGTATAGGACCAGTCATTACCAGTGATCCCGGGCTGTACACAGTATAGGACCAGTCATTACCAGTGATCCCGGGCTGTACACAGTATAGGAGCAGTCATTACCAGTGATCCCGGGCTGTACACAGTATAGGAGCAGTCATTACCAGTGATCCGGGCTGTGCACAGTATAGGAGCAGTCATTACCAGTGATCCGGGCTGTGCACAGTATAGGAGCAGTCATTACCAGTGATCCGGGCTGTGCACAGTATAGGAGCAGTCATTACCAGTGATCCCGGGCTGTACACAGTATAGGAGCAGTCATTACCAGTGATCCGGGCTGTACACAGTATAGGAGCAGTCATTACCAGTGATCCGGGCTGTGCACAGTATAGGACCAGTCATTACCAGTGATCTGGGCTGTACACAGTATAGGAGCAGTCATTACCAGTGATCCCGGGCTGTACACAGTATAGGAGCAGTCATTACCAGTGATCTGGGCAGTGCACAGTATAGGACCAGTCATTACCAGTGATCCAGGGCTGTACACAGTATAGGAGCAGTCATTACCAGTGATCCGGGCTGTACACAGTATAGGAGCAGTCATTACCAGTGATCCAGGGCTGTACACAGTATAGGAGCAGTCATTACCAGTGATCTGGGCAGTGCACAGTATAGGAGCAGTCATTACCAGTGATCCGGGCTGTACACAGTATAGGAGCAGTCATTACCAGTGATCCGGGCTGTGCACAGTATAGGAGCAGTCATTACCAGTGATCCGGGCTGTGCACAGTATAGGAGCAGTCATTACCAGTGATCCGGGCTGTGCACAGTATAGGAGCAGTCATTACCAGTGATCTGGGCTGTACACAGTATAGGAGCAGTCATTACCAGTGATCTGGGCTGTACACAGTATAGGAGCAGTCATTACCAGTGATCCCGGGCTGTACACAGTATAGGAGCAGTCATTACTAGTGATCCCGAACTGTACACAGTATAGGACCAGTCATTACCAGTGATCCGGGCTGTACAAAGTATAGGACCAGTCATTACCAGTGATCCGGGCTGTACAAAGTATAGGACCAGTCATTACCAGTGATCCGGGCTGTACAAAGTATAGGACCAGTCATTACCAGTGATCCGGGCTGTACAAAGTATAGGACCAGTCATTACCAGTGATCTGGGCAGTGCACAGTATAGGAGCAGTCATTACCAGTGATCCAGGGCTGTACACAGTATAGGAGCAGTCATTACCAGTGATCCGGGCTGTGAACAGTATAGGAGCAGTCATTACCAGTGATCCGGGCTGTGCACAGTATAGGAGCAGTCATTACCAGTGATCTGGGCAGTGCACAGTATAGGACCAGTCATTACCAGTGATCCGGGCTGTACACAGTATAGGAGCAGTCATTACCAGTGATCCCGGGCTGTACACAGTATAGGAGCAGTCATTACCAGTGATCTGGGCTGTACACAGTATAGGAGCAGTCATTACCAGTGATCCGGGCTGTACAAAGTATAGGACCAGTCATTACCAGTGATCCGGGCTGTACAAAGTATAGGACCAGTCATTACCAGTGATCCGGGCTGTACAAAGTATAGGACCAGTCATTACCAGTGATCCGGGCTGTGCACAGTATAGGAGCAGTCATTACCAGTGATCCGGGCTGTGAACAGTATAGGAGCAGTCATTACCAGTGATCTGGGCAGTGCACAGTATAGGAGCAGTCATTACCAGTGATCCGGGCTGTGAACAGTATAGGAGCAGTCATTACCAGTGATCCGGGCTGTGCACAGTATAGGAGCAGTCATTACCAGTGATCTGGGCAGTGCACAGTATAGGACCAGTCATTACCAGTGATCCAGGGCTGTACACAGTATAGGAGCAGTCATTACCAGTGATCCCGGGCTGTACACAGTATAGGAGCAGTCATTACCAGTGATCCCGGGCTGTACACAGTATAGGAGCAGTCATTACCAGTGATCTGGGCTGTACACAGTATTGGAGCAGTCATTACCAGTGATCCGGGCTGTACAAAGTATAGGACCAGTCATTACCAGTGATTCCGGGCTGTACACAGTATAGGAGCAGTCATTACCAGTGATCTGGGCTGTACACAGTATAGGAGCAGTCATTACCAGTGATCCCGGGCTGTACACAGTATAGGAGCAGTCATTACCAGTGATCCCGGGCTGTACACAGTATAGGAGCAGTCATTACCAGTGATCCCGGGCTGTACACAGTATAGGAGCAGTCATTACCAGTGATCCCGGGCTGTATACAGTATAGGACCAGTCATTACCAGTGATCCCGGGCTGTACACAGTATAGGAGCAGTCATTACCAGTGATCCCGGGCTGTACACAGTATAGGACCAGTCATTACCAGTGATCCGGGCTGTATACAGTATAGGAGCAGTCATTACCAGTGATCCGGGCTGTACACAGTATAGGAGCAGTCATTACCAGTGATCCGGGCTGTACACAGTATAGGAGCAGTCATTACCAGTGATCCGGGCTGTGCACAGTATAGGACCAGTCATTACCAGTGATCCGGGCTGTACACAGTATAGGACCAGTCATTACCAGTGATCCGGGCTGTACACAGTATAGGAGCAGTCATTACCAGTGATCCGGGCTGTATACAGTATTGGAGCAGTCATTACCAGTGATCCGGGCTGTATACAGTATAGGAGCAGTCGTTACCAGTGTATCAGTAACCCCGGGCCAGTCACGTTCAGCCACAAGCCATATGACGCTTGGCCGCTCGCCCGCTTTGTCCGGGGCTAACCACAACCTGTGGCCGCCCACCAGCAGCAGCAGCTCCCTCTAATACCAGCCGCACAGTGACTGAAGGCGGAAGTGCGGCTCCCGGCAGCCACCGTGCAGGCTGCACGCTTTAACGGCCAGGAGAGCGGAGAGCGCAGACTCGTCCTGAGCCCATCCCCAGTCACTGACACCGCGAGTCCGGAGCTCAGCTCAGCCACACTCACCGAATCCATTGCGGCCTCTTCATCAGACACAACACACCGCAGGCAACTTCCGCCCTTAAGCTAAGTAAACTTCCGCCCTCAGTGTACGTCACATCCTTGATTGGGTGCGCCCGGCCGCCATCTTTGTTGGGGCAGTGTTAACCACTACAACACCGATGAGTGCAAGTACAAATGTGAACAAAAAAAATTCCTCCACCTCGAAGTATTTAAAATGCATTTTTATTTGTCCTTTAAAAACAAACCAAAAGAAGCAATTAAGCTTTTCTTACTTGCCTCTTTCACATAAATTATATACATTTCAAAATTATATTCAATACAAAACATGCCACGTACAAGTTTTTATTTTATTTTTTTTTTAAAAAAGGAATAATTTTATGTTTTCTACGAAGGACAAATCTTCTGTACAGAATCCTCACCGCACAAATTACAGCTCCCTATGGAATCTCGTCACAAAAAAAAAGGGGAAATGGTTTAAGAAAGAAAAGAACAAAACAATGGATGAAAAACGTACTTGCAAATAGAGACCAAATAAAAACCAAAAACACGGCAAATTAAAGTGTTTGTACAAGCAGGGGAGGGGAAATAAAATCAAGTATTTCAAGCATGGGTTTGATTATAGTTTATATATATATTTATATATATAAAAAAAATAAAAACTGTATAGGGTTTACCTAAAAGCTACATTACAATATGTCATATCTAGAATAGGCTAATAGCACTGACGGGGATAGTCCGCCAGCTTCCAATGAAAAGGTTGAGGATCTTTCCAAATTTATGGTTTTAAAAAGAAAAATTCAAATTTTCAGGCTTTTCATAGTGTCCAGTGGTTTCTCAATAATACGGTGTCCGACTATGCACAACATTTAATTTTATTTTTTTTTTAAGGTATTTTTCTTGTATCGTTTATTTACATTTTCTCTTTATTTTGTACAATTTTGCAGCTTTTAAACAGTTGTGGAAGCAGCTTTGTGTTAAAAAGCAACAGCACTTAATATTTTATCATATTCACACTAGGTTTGATTTTAAATGCCCTTGGATGCGGATCGCCGTTGATTCCTTTATTTATTTTTTTCTCTGTGCGCTCATAAAAAAAAAAATCACCTTAAACTGCTGGGGATGGGGGTGGGGGGGGGTTAATAAAAAAAAAAAAAAAATGCAGCTCATAGTAGGTTGGTAGGGGTAGAGGTGGGTAGAAGATCACTCTCTGCTCAGGTGCAGGAAGCAATCAGATCTAGAAACAAATCTAGTATGGAAGCCAGAGGATTGTGACCTACTCTGCGGCGGATGAGACACTTGGAGCGTCACCCTATTTTACTCCTCCATAGGATAGGATTATTGATCACAGAGTGTGTAGCATATGCCAAAATCTAGGACACCATGCCAGTCATAGAAAATGACCCTGTACTTCCCTCGCAAGGCTGTAATACATAAATATAATTACATGTACAAATAAATAAAGCCCCTTCACCTATTCCCACCCCGTGTACTGTGCTAAAATAATAATCAGGATATGAATTACATATATTGAAGAGAAGGACAGCAGCGTCAGAATAATGCAAGTGGAAAAAAAAAAAAGAAAATGGAAAAATTACGGCTGGGCAAGACGCAGCAGTGCATTTCTACAACCAGAAGCCCATGGTGACAAAATATACTAACTTCCTTTGCCCGCTCCACCAGGGACTTTACAGAAATACTGTGATTACCGAGTTTCATGAAACGCACAGGGTTTTTTTTGTTTGTTTTTTTAAAAGAATATAAACCAAGGTAAACATACAGTCACACACATACGTCTGCCATTAAAAGCAGTTTACCCCATCACAAATTAGGTGTTTCTACTACACTTCATATTCCATATACTGTATAGAGAAGGGTGAGGTTTCAGGCACAGAATAGGGGAGAATATGGATTGCTTAGGACAGACCACAAGCAGGCAGTTAGCAGAAAACACGATCCTTAGTGCACTCCTACCTGCTAGGAGACATTTTATGGCCGAGAAGCAGGTCAAAAAGCTTCAGTTGAGGGGGTTTAAAATAAAACAAAATTTTTTTAAAAAATTAGTCGTGACCGTCTGGGATGGGTGGTTTAGGTCTCAATTACAGTCCCATCATAAGAGCTGTGTCCATGTTTATGAGGTGCTATCTATCTTAGATTGCCGTGGGAGTGTCACATATACACATTAGTATCCAACAGGCAGATGAGGTAGGTGCTGGCCAGGTGCCTCTGGGATTGGGTAGCTGTGACAGGTAACAGTCAAGGGACTGTCTCTCGCGCTCAACGAAAGCATCTCCTGTGCTCTTTATTCTGCAGTCTTATGTGCTCTCTTTTGCGCTCGGAGGGTCCTGTAGATTTAGGATTGTCAAACTGCTTTATTAACTAATGACTATTTTTTTTTCTCTTTTTATGTATTCTCGTTTACTTTGAGACGATAGCGCAAAATATTCATTTAGGTAAAAACCAAAAGGAAAAAAAATAAAAACCACCTTTCTTCCTAGTTAGATCATATGTTACTTGGAGGAAGAAAGTGGTGTCACACTAAACATATGCCCCGCTAGAACGTGTGTTTGCAGAAGAGCGTCCTCCTGCAGTTTCTTCCATCCACTACAGTGAAAGCCTTCGGACAGGTAACATCACCACACCTTCTATTATCATGATGCAGAGAGCGTGTAAAACTGGCCAGGAAGGCCTCAAAAGATAACAGGATGAAGTGATGGTAGAGACACGCTGATGTTCTGTGCTCGGCTCCTAGGCTTTTCATAGACAGGGCACATTAATGAGGGATGACTGGAGGCAGTTGAAGTTCACCATGTTCAATTCATCCATTTGCGGCAGTTCCATGCCCCGCAGTGACAAGGAATCTTGTGCTGATCATCTTCAAAGTCAAACTGGTAATCATAGGTTAGCTAGGAGGAAAGATAAAGGAGAACAAGTTTTACAATTTAGCTGTGTCTCATATTTACAATCTGAAACTAAAATAAAGTTCTGCTACTTTTTAAAGAGGACTTGTCACTCACTCAGAAAAATTTACTTAAATATCTTGTAAAAATCCCTTCGATTTCTCCATTCTGATACTCCTTTGCAGAGTCACATTTGTTTTTTTTCTGGAGCGCACCATGTCAAATCTCTGCTTTGTTGAGCTATGATTGGCAGCATCTGGGAGAGAGGGGTGAAAGTACACGTCCCCAGAGAAGACTGAAGTAACACCCAGTTGGACTGCAAAGTAGAGATTTCACATATTGTACTCCAGAAGAAATAAATGCGACTCTCTGCAAAGGAGTGATGCAGCGCAAAACAGAAAAAAGCAGCAGAATCAGGGGAGCTCAGGGATTTCTACAAGGCATTTATCTCAATTTTTCTGAGCAAGAAATAGGTCCACTTTTATATACTCTGGATTTTAATGCTTCTCTACTTTCAAGACACAATTGTGCTCAAGATGATTAAAACCCCAATGCAAATTAGGTTCATTATCAAAATTAAAAGCATCACTCCAGTAGTTTTTTTTATTGCAGGGCTGGAGTGGTGCTACTAATTATAGTTCCCTGCTGCTAGTCTTCTACTTATCAGTCGCAGTCTTCAACTGTTCCCAGCACCGCTCTGGTCGATCTCTGGCAGTTTGTGACCTGCCGGATCGCACCAGTGTTTGCTCGGCGAGCCAGAAGTCACAGCTCTATGCAAGTCTATGAGCGCAAGAACGACTGTTAACCTCTAAGTTCCGGTCAGTTAGAAGTTCCGGTCGTAAGATAGCGCCAGGAACAGCTGAAGATTATGGCCAGTAGTATAAGACCAGCGTCAGGGAACTTGGCACCACTCCAGGGCTGAAATAAAAAAAAAAATAAAAAAAAAGCTGGAGTGGTGCTTTAAAGCTTTCTGCAATAAACCAAAACAAGAATGATTAAGGCTATGTGCCGGATTTTTTCCTGAGCGTTTCTGCATCTCTCTGGCAGAAAAAACGCATGCGGATTGTACATGCGTTTTTCCTGCCAGGGACATGCGGATGTGAAGCGTTCTTCACTTTCATTTTCGCATTCGGGTTGACAAGCGCTTTCCAAGTGATTTTAGCATCACTTGGAAAGTGCTTGACAACCTGGTCACACTATATAAATCCATGCAAATGGTATGGATTTATATAGTGTGACCGTACAGAAAGGTAAAAAATAAATATATACTTACCTTCTGATGGCCCCCAGAGTCTTTATTCGATCCGTCCTGGCTTGCCGGCAGCTCGCGGTACACTGAAGGACCTGCAATCTGCCGGCAAGCGGAGACAAGCACACTGGGGGCCATCAGAAGGTAAGTATAATATTTACTTTTTATTTTATTCTTTTTTTTTTTTAACAGGTTCTATGGTACCCGGGTCCGGAGGAGAGTCTCCTGTCCTCCACACCCGAGTACCATCCGCACATTGAAACGCATGGATTCCGCATGTACAGATCCAGTGATGCGGAATCTAAGCGTTCCAATGCAAGTCAATGGCGGCGAAAATGCAGCACTTCCGCAAAATAATTGGTAGTGCTGCGTGTTTTTCCGCAATGATAATCCGCAGCAGAAATTTCCACAGCATGTGCACAGCACATGCGGATTATCATTGGGGAACATGGCAGACCTTCTACCAAGCGTTTTTTAACCAAGAAATTGCCGCTGCAAAAACGCTTAAAAAACGCATCGTGGACACACAGCCTTATATAGTAGAACATAACATTTCTCCAAATTCAAAATGCCAGTTTTAATGACTACTGCAGTCTCAGAATAATTCATCCCCCTGAATAGACTCCGTCATACGAGTACAACTCGTATGCTGTCAAGCTCTAAACCTGATGCCAACAATTAAGGGCTTCATTAGTTGCATCAGGTGCGACTGAGAAACCATCAATCACCTGGACTGGTTACGGGGGACATTTGATTGCATGTTAGAAATAGGAGAGCGGTCCAAAAAGGTAAGATAAGCGATCATTACCTTTCACACAAACAAGAAAAATACAGAAAGATAACTAAGGCATTTAAGTATTTCCGGAGACAATGTTGGAAGCAGAGTTCACAAGTTTTTTTTTTAAAAAAAAAACTGACTACACTACCCAACGTGGCAGAAAGAGGAAGCGATCACAGACTGCCCCGATTCCTGGTTTGGTGCAAAATCTCGAGCAACTGCAAAAAACCTGCAGTAAGACTTGGTGGCAGCAGGGACTGGGGTTTTATTTTGCACAGTAAGGACTCATTCATGCATCAGTTTTTTTGGCTGTACAAGAAAAACAGGCTGAACGTCAGATTTTCAGCAGAGTTTGGTCAGTTTCATCAGTTTTTTTCACTGATGAGAAAAAGAAAAACCAAAGCAAACCCGTTTCTCCACCTTCTACTATGCATCAGTCAGTGAAAAACTGACAGCACACGGATGGCATCCAAATGCTGTCCAATTTTTTTTCACTGATCCAGACTTGCATTGCTGATTTTAATCTGACACTCGGATCAATATTGGACATCTCCATAATTTTGCGTGTACCACTCGGTCCGAGGAAAAAAATCTGATTGTTTGCCCAAACTCTGACCAATGTCACGGATGAAACTCTGTCCGTTGTTAGATACATTAAAAGAAAACAGAAGTCTGAATGAGGCCTTAGTCACATACTAAACACTGTCCGTTTCCACTCAAAGATGTCACCTCCACTGAGACAAAAGCACAAGAAAACTTGACTCCAGTATGCTCAAAACCATATAGATAACCCACAGAAGTTTGAGGATTCTGTTCTATGGAGCGATGAAGCAAAAAGCACGTTTTTCATAGTTATGGATCAGCGGTAAGTCTGGAGGGAGAAGAATGAAGCACAAGCTGAAAACACCCTGCCTACAATGAAGCATGGTGGTGGCTCAGTGATGCTCTGGGTCTGGAAACTTGAAACTTGGGAAGGGCAACATGGGTTTAATTAAGTATCAGGAAACCCTAAGAGAAAATGTCATGCCTTCTGTGAGGAAGCTGAAACTTGGGCCTCAACAGACCTTTTTAATAGGAAAATGATCACACACAAGGCTTGGATTCATAAGAAGTCCTGGACTATTCTGGTGTGGCCGCGAGTCACCTGACTGGTGTCTTGGCGGGATGTGAAGGCAGCTGTTGCAGCACAAATACTAATGACCCGGAGGCCATTTCCAATGGAATGGTCTAAGATTCCACAGGAACGCTGACAGAAACGGATGTCTGGTGATGCACATTTGCAGCAGGTCATAACAGCAAGAGGTGCTCTACTAGGTACTAAAGACGCTTGATCATGTAGGGGTTCAATATTTCGGAGATTGCAGTGGTCAATAAAAGTGGCATTTTGTGATGAATTTTGATAATTGTTCTTGTTACTTGATTGTCTTGCGTCTTTTTCAACTTATGCAATTTGCGATTGGGGGGAGGGGGAGTTAGAAAAATTCTGATCACAACACTACCTGATGTGGTTGGTAACTTAGAAACATTCATGTTTAGAGGGAACCTGTCAGTTTCATTCTGACCAAACCATGGCAGCATAACCTACAGACAAGCTCCTTCTTTACAGAACGCAGAGGGGCCTTGTCGCCCTAGGCTTGGCTTCTTTTTTGGCTATAATTTCTCTGAAATGTTGCAGGGTTTCAGAGAAAACAGATTTCTGTAATGAGGGAACCTTTCCACATTATGTTGTCAATGGTTTGGGCAGCATGAAACAGCCGACAAATTCAGTTTAAATGGGCTTTGCACGACTAAGTTAATCTCAGTAGGCTGAGTGTGGTGTAAGAAATATAAATGTATGACCTCCTAGACCAATACCCCTCCTCCACACACAGTCTAGTCTCTCTTCTGTATGGAAGCAACATGAAAGCTGCAACCGCAGATTGAAACACTGCTAGTGGATGTTGATGCCAGGCGACTATTGGGGGGCACAGTACTGTGTGAGTAGAGACGCGGGTCCAGGAGTAATGTACATATATTAAAATTTTTATTTCTAACATCAACCTGGGCCTATTTGGCTTAAACAGGAACCTGTCATGTGAAAAACAGCTACTAACCTGCAGATATGGGGTTAATCTGCAGGTTAATTGTGTTCTGACGCCGTCACTCACTATGTACTGAGTGGTGACTAAAGCCGCACCGACAAACCTCTGACTGAAAGCCCGAGGCTGCCGGGAGGAATAAAGATCAATTCCACATGGGGGCCAGGCTTTCAGTGCGGCAGCTGCACAGTCTGAACACTACTAATCTGCAGATTAACCCCATATCTCCAGCTTAATAACATTTTTTCCCCCTAACAGGCTCCCTTTAAAGCTGGGGCCTCATGGCAGCTGTCACACGACATTGAAATTGCAGCAACACATGGCAACATTTGATGTAATAATTTACTATTGTGTCACGTTGCGACCTGTGAATAAGACAGAGTTGCAAATGTTTCCAGATGTGTTGGATCCTCTGACAAGTTGCTCGAGACATAACTGCCATAGACTTAAATGCAAGTGGCACACAACATGCAACTTTACATTTATTTACAACTCAGTCATATCCCATTATGTAGTAAGTGTAATAAAATTAGCAAATACCTCCAATTAGAAAGGTGGTATAGTTGCTGCTGACTCGCTATGTTGCTTACCCCATGAGCAGGGCATTGCAGTAGCTTAGGCATCCATGGTTACAACCACTAACAGCTAATTGTCACTGAGTGGTCATAACCATGGATACCTAAGCTACTGTACGGGGTAAGCAACATAGCGAGTCAGAAGAACTGTACTACATTTCTAATTGGAGGCATTTTCTAATATTATTACACCTACTACATATTGGGATAGGATCTTGGAGATGGGAATACCCCTCTAAAAATTGGGCTGCGTGCCTTACAAACGACAGAATAGGCTACAGGAAACTAGAAGACCCCTACAAACAGTGGAATCCGTACCTCCTCTCCTTTTGGTATCCTACGACTAGAGATGATGATGATTTTGTCTTCTTTGTCAAACGTGACTACTTCGGCAACACAATTAGGGGCACAGGAATGGTTGATGTACCTGTAATATTGAACAGTAGTGAGAAAGATATTAATTTACAATGTGTAAATGGCATGTGGTTCATTTTTTTTTTTAAGCAGGAGAAATGACAGACTTGGTAATGTCAGCTATACAGATGTGGTGAAAGAATATCTACCAAAGTCCATGAACATCGAGGCAACACTTCAATAAGTCTCTTCTGCCAATTTTCTCTTTTCTGTCTAGAACCTGTACACTCACCTAGCAGGGCCACCAGTCAACGTGGCATCAATCACATGCTCGTTATTAATTCGGAACATGTAGATTCCCCGGTTCTGTGAAAACAGGATTTTTTATTTTTTTTTTAAAGTCATGAATTTGTGAGATTAAAATAAAAAAAAGCTATGCTTTTCTACAAATTAGAGGGAACACTGACAAAGCACTAGCTGAGATATTTCCTGAATTTACGCACCTGCTCTTCATAGATTTTCTCTCGACGGTTTGCAACTTCATTTCTTATGATAGTGCCAATGTATTCTATCACCATGGTGTGCTTCTCCAGATCTTTGGAAGCATATAGCCCTAGTCCTTGTATTCGAGAACGAGCTAGATATACATTGTTCTTCCATTCGGTCTTCAGCCTACGGTACTGGGAGGACTTTGAGTGCACAAACTGCTTGCTGTAAGGTGTATTTGTCTCCCCTGTAAAGGTGCTCTGATAAGCTTTGGACATACTAGTGCTATTAAGAGTGTGAGGCCTGTAAGGGAAAAAAAAAAAAAAAGTAAAAAAAAAAATTCACACCCCCAAAAAAAACAAAACAAAAATATACATGCATTCCTGGGTAGAAAATGTAATTTAAAAAACAAACCATTAAAAAAAAAACCTAAAAACCTATTCAGGAATTTAAGAGGTAGTCCACTATTCATAGGATAGGGCATCAATGTTTGATCGGCGAGGGTCCGGCACCTGGAACCCCCACCAATCAGCAGCTATCTGTGTCAGTGGCCGCTGGCCGGAATTACTTACTTGCTGAGGTTGGCAGTCTAGTTGTAGTGGCCGCCGCGGGGTACTACACATCCGCCTCCCATTGAACTGAATAGGAGGCAGATGTGTAGTACTCCACGGCGGTCACTACAACTAGACGGCCAAGCTCAGCATGTAAGTACTTCTGGCAGATGGCCGTTGCCACCGACACAGATAGCAGCTGATCAGCATGGGTGCTGGACCCCGGTAGATCAGACATTGATGCCCTATCCTACTAATAGGGCATCAATGTATAAGTAGTGGACAACCTCTAAGTCAGGGTGTTCCACTGGTCCTGCACAATCACATACGGACATCATTTATGTGCAGTTTATGCAGGTGTCACTTCTGAGATCAGTCCCATGAATGACACAGTTTGTGGCACCTGCAGAACCGGCAAGGACCATCAAAGCAGTGGTGCTGAAATGGGGAATTTAAGGGGTATTAGTTATTTTATAATATTTCATGAGGAAAACTTTTCAAACCATATAGCAGTACAAACGCCACTTGTAATGAAAGGCAATTATAGCAGCGATTTCAACCTCCTATTAGAAAATTTACCTTTTATAGTGGGTCATGATCTTGGGCTCAGACCTGGCACAGCCAGTTGGGTTGATCATGAGCGGCAGCTCCATTAAAGGATGTCGACCATACCGGAAGAGATAGTTCTGACAATGCTCTACTCCAGGTAACTAGAAATAAGACAAAAAAAAAATACAAGATGAAAACTATCAATAAATAAGATTCCGTTGGACACAACTGATGAAGTATGTAATGCAATTTTAGTCCCCCTTTTGAACAAAAGAGAAATCAACATCAAATCAATATTTGGCGTGACCTCCTTTTGCCTTCAAAACAGCATTAATTAGTCAAGGTACACTGCAGGTCAGTGATTTTGTAAAATTATAGTCATGTGTATGAGTAACCATTTATACAGAACAGGTGATAATGATCATCAGTTTCATATGTACTTTAAAACAGTTATTAATGGAAACTACTGTATTGGAGTCTTTAAACTGGGAGAGGAACAGCCTAACTCTTCAGCAAAGGTGAGGTTGTGGAAGACAGTTTCATATCACAGGTCATACACCATAGAAGACTGAGTACAGCAACAAGACACACAGTAGTTATACTGCATCAGCCAGTCTTCAAAACAGACTGGAGTTTCAAGATGTGCTGTTCACACTTTTGAAGAAGCAACAAGAAATGGGCAATGTTGAGTACTGTTGTGGAGGAAAGTTCTAACATTTTACTATCACTTAAAAGACCAGATTATCTATCAGTTTGCAAACTATCACATGGCTGTATATCAGTTTTTGAGAACAGTATATTTTGTACTAGAAGAAAGCACTCATCAGATTAAAGCAGGGTAGTCAAAAGTTAGTGTGAACGAACCGAAAGCATTTTATTGGGGTTGAGTAGCAAAAGTTGGTGGATAGACGGATCAGACATGGTGAATTTCAACCTGGCACAGTGGTTGTAGGTGCAGCGCTTGGCCAAGGAAACAGTGCAATGGATGAAAGACACATCATGCTTATACCTCTTCGAAATCGGAAAATGGCCAGCATTGTCCCCAACTCAGAACTGGCAGCAACATGTGGGACCCAGCTAATAATCTACAAAGCCTGTCCAGAAGTGGTCTTCATTGAGGAATTGAGGCCAAAAGCCATATTTTTGACATGGAAACAAGGCCACACGACTCAACTCTGGACTGATCAATATGGGAAAGTAGCCGTATTGAGGGTGGAGAAGGAGTGGAAGAGGAGGGCTGTTATAGGAGCAAAAATCAGCGGGTTCTTTTTTTCTCATGCACAATTGCTTGGTATTATGAAAAAGAATCATCTTTGTATAAATAGACTTTTTGCATTTTTAGTGAAAAAAACAGATTTAAAAAAAAAAAAAAAAACAACTTTAGAGACAGGCAAAGATTCACACTACCCTGGTCTGGAGCTTTGTGACAGCTGGACCAAGGCAAAGCAAGCTTCCTCAGCCGTCGCTCTCGGGCCAGTATTCAGAGTGCCTCTTGCACATTGCAGAGACCTAGTAGTCCCAAGAGGCGCCCAGGATGCATTAGCGTGATGGCCAAGGAAGTTTGCACTGCCCTGGACTGGCTGCCACGGAGTTTCAAAAGACACAGGACCAGGATAAAGCGAATCTTTTCGCTCATCACTACCTTGTATAACTTACAGATTCAGCGATGCGCAGCACCGCATGCAATGTCAGTCCAAACATCTCCTCCCCTTTCAAATACTCTGGAAAAAGGCGAAGCATTCCAGTTTCTCTCCTCATGCGTGCAACAGGCTCCGCAATGCGATTCCAGAGAGCTGTGGTGGATAGAAAACAGAATTATTATTTTTTAATTGTCGTTATTGTCAATGAACTAGAAAAAATACATATAAAACAGAAAGAATGTGATACATTGCAGTCTTCAGATTCTAGCCAGAGCTATTCTTCTTAACTAAAAGCCTGAATAAGGCAGAATTCAAACATCCGTGAAACAGCACATATACAGACCATAATGTCCGGACTAGATGAGGGTCTGCTGACCAAAGCACAACAGCCTTAAAAAATTCCTACTTAGCCTGTTGAGTCTGGGTCAAGTAGGACACGGCCGGTCGGGACATCATGGTCCATACTCTGACTCCCTGACGAAGGAAGGTAGCGAAACACGCTTTGGAGTGTTGGTGAGGGGGAGCAGCCCATGTTATTCAACTGTTAATATGAACTGTTCAACCTTATTTTTCAACTACTCCGATTTTTTCCCACTTTGAATACTTACTATAATTGCAGCACTTGCCACTTTATACCTTATAATACACTTTTCAAATCAGTGGTATATTGTTATTCAGCCACATCTGTTCTCTTTATTTCCTGGGAATTAGCAATTATTAAAATCATAAAAGTATTCTTTTTTTTCACCCAGCTTCTATCACTAATATGTTGTGGGATAATTAAGCATGGATACATTATCATAACTACTATTGCTCAATTATTTATTTCTATTCAATTAACATGTTGTATGTAAATGCCATCTTTGTTTGGCCTGTGTACTCCTCCACTTGATTTCAACCTTGTCTAATGTCCCATGGGTTTTTTTGTGTAGCGATATTGTGCTTTGTATTTGTCAGGTCTTCTTTTGGGACATTTATTTACACATTTTAGGTTTATTATAAATTCATATTAGGCCAAGTGCATAAGATCGTATATTTTCTCACCCGGGCCGATTATTGTAATCACACTCTGATCAGGCGTTTGATCAGTGTGATCAGATTCTCTCAGATGAGGAGAAGGTGGAGCAAAACCATTTTCTCCCTCTTTTCCATTCTACCAGTCCGTGTAAATCGAAGTGTACTCAAAATAAATTTGAGTGCAGTCTGAGGGTTTGGAGCACTCATTGACTTGCATGGCTGAGTTCAATACGAATATCAGATCAAACCTGGGCTTGCAGCGTTTTCTTTTCCTCGGACAGACTTGGTCCCAGGAAAAAAAAATCGGACATGTGCACGGCCCCATAGCATAACACTGGTCCGAGAGCGATCTGCTGTTTTGTCAGATTGCCCACAGAACGAAAATACGGCCATGTGCAAAAGAGCCCTTAGTCTGTTGAGTCAGAGTCAGGAGGGACACGGCCGGTCCAGACATTATGCTCCACGCTCTGACTAGGTTTCGTGGACGTCTTGATTTGCTCATGTGTGAAGCTGGTAAAAACTTGTGTATATACCAAAATATTCACAAAAAGACAGACTCTAGGACTTAAATTTGAAAATGACCTAAGGGGTTTCCCCATGAACAAAGTTAATTTTAAAGTAATAATTTCCACAATTGGATGTGTTTTTTTTAAAAAAAAAATGTTCCTGTGCTGAGATAATCTTATAAATGTGCCCCTTTTGTGTACTGTGTAATGGCTGTGTCTGAACGTGCAGGAACATGGTCTGATCACACCACATCTCCTGGGCAGGGGGGGACGAACACACAAAAGAGAGCATACAGACAGGACAGCATTGGATCGCAGCTGGTTCTTTCTGTGAGGTAAAACAGTTCCCTGCCTGTTTTTTAAAAAATGTTTTACCTCAAATAATTATTATTTACGATCCCCTGCTGTAATGTCTGTATACTTTTTTTTACATGCTCTCCTGCCCAGGAGCTGTGGTATGACCAGACCATGTTCCGGTACGGTCAGATGTAGCCATTATACAGGACACAGCAGGCACACATTTTATAAGATTATCTCAGCACAGGAAGATTTTTTTTTTGTTGTTTAAATACATCCAATTGTGGAAATTATTATTATTCCAATATATATTGAATAAAATGAACTTTTTTTGTGGGAAAACCCCTTTGTCAGGGAAAGTTCTCTAACAATGTATTACATTTTACTAACGCTTATAAGACCAGATTATCCGCCAGTCTACTAACTCTATTACATGGCTATAGGTCAGTTTGAGAACAGTATATATTTTTTACTAGAAGAAAGAGCCCTTCAGATTTAAGCACCACTCCAGCTTGTGTTTTTTTTTTTCCTTTGCAGTGTTGGAGTGGTGCTTCTAATGTAAAGTCCTGCCCCCG
Organism: Phyllobates terribilis; assembly: GCF_046119375.1. Classification (NCBI taxonomy): domain Eukaryota; kingdom Metazoa; phylum Chordata; class Amphibia; order Anura; family Dendrobatidae; genus Phyllobates; species Phyllobates terribilis. Next base: position 198,837,075 of record NW_027362762.1, on the reverse strand, counting down.
GTCTTATACTCCGGAGTCTTCACCTTTTTATGGCACTGCTCCAGTCCTGCAGCATTATCTTGCGACCGCAACTTCTGACTGCCCGGAAGTCATGTCACAAGCTCTCAATGCAAGTCTATGAGAGCCAGAACGAAGCTCTCAAACTTTTATGGAGTTGTGACCTCCGGCTCGCTGCATGAAACACTAGAGCAGCCGGCAGGTCACAAACTGACGGATGCAGCGGTGATGGCACAACTCCGGCACAGAAAAAGCAAAAACTGCTGGAGTGGTGCTTTCAAGCTGCGTAGACCTGGGTCAGTGTGAATGAGCCCAAAGCATTTTTTTTGGCTGAACAGCAAAAGTTGGTGGATAGAATGATCAGACAGGTTGAATTTCAGTATGCCTAATCCATTGCTCCTAAAAGGAGATCAGCCCCTGCCAATAGATCAAGTAGAAGATCTGTCCCCAAAACCTGGTGTATAGGCACTTTAAGGTCTAAACTGTGAAAGGTCTCCTATAATATGCTGGGACTTCTAATTGGCAAAGAATTACCAAATGTCATCACATTTATGTATAAAACAAACAAAAAAAACCCTTACCTTGGGGAGAGGAATCTTTCAGCACCACATCCTCATAACCATATTCAATAACTTGCACAGTGAATTCAGGCTGACCATTGTTATCACACACTCTACAGCGATAAGAACATCGACGATGACTATGTCTCATGCTCCAATAAATTCGGGTGGCCTCAAATCCCACAGGATATAAGGCGGTGACACTGTGAAAGTCTTGTATTTGATGAGGCAGAAGCTGGCCAATTGCATGAAAAACAAGTCCCCCAACTCTGAACATGTGAATTCGGTCTCCTCGCTGAATGATGCTGGCAATCTGACTGACTTCATCGCGTTCAATGTATACTCGCCGGAAGACTGTAAAGCAGCTCAGTTCCTGCTCCCAAGGCCCCTTTAACTTGTGCATTGGACAAAGCATAGTCTTGTCCTTGAAGAACATGCACTTGGCACGGATGGCACAGGCAAAGTGATATACATTTGGGCAACGTATGCGGTTGCAGCTATTTGTGGCACCAGTTTTCTGGCACAGGCTGCACTTTGTAAGCAACCCACGATGCAGTGCCACTTCCACATTAATCAGTGCACCCCCTTGGGTCTCATATACCTCTGTAGACCACAAAGCACAGTTAAGGTGAACCCAGAGATCAAGATCAAGGTTCAGAAGCCGTGCAGGTCCATCAGTAGCCCCATCACCTTCCTCATGACAGAAGCAACACTTTCGGAGATCTTGAGGCAAGGTGTCAGGCTTTAGTGTAGTGCCAAGTCTTTCTATTACCTCACACACTTCCTTCTCACAATTACGAGAGTTGATTTTTTGGAAAGTGATTAGGATATGCAGTCTCTTCCAACGAAGACCTTTCCACTTCTTAATTTTTGGCCGCAATTCTTCCACACCCTCCTCAGAAGGACGTGCACGTTGCTTAATTTTAGCTGCTTCCATAGATTCATCAATACTCGGTGACTGAGGTGGAGGCAGAAGACACAGTATAGGAGTGGGAACTGGTTCTGGTTCTGGTGCAGGAGGTTCAACAGGACTAGCAGGTGAAGGTGAAAATGGAGAAGGCGGAGGAGAAGTTTCTTCAGGTAACACAGGAAGTTGGCGAACATCCAGATTGGACACATTATTAATGTAACAATGATTTACAGCCTTCTCTACAATCGTCTCCTCCTAAAAAACATCAGATACATAATTTAAGGCGAGAGCACAAAGTTTACCATTTATAAATGAGGTTATATTGATAGCGGATACAAGACACTTGACTTGTGTGTGTACCCTGGACTTGTGGGTGTGAACCCTGGAGAGTGAGCAGTTCTCTAATGCTTATGAAGCCACAGGCCTTCTCTAGCAATCACAGTTATAGCCAAAATTCTAAAGGACTATCAATAGCCATTGTAAAGTAATTTGTGGGGTTCTTTGGCTTAAAAAAAAATGAAAAAAAAACAAACAACTTTTTCTTTATAATTGCTTCTTTATTCTGCCTCCCTTGGTGGTTCCAATAATCTGTGCTGCTGACAACAAGTTCTGGAAGCTGACAACATGGTTTTCAAGTTCAAGTATTGGACCTCCCCATAGACTAAACGTCCAGACTGTCCATGTTCTACTGCAGGGTAATGTTCTAAACTGCCACTGTATAGTAAAGCAGCTGCACGAGATCAAGCAGCTGCACGAGATCAAGCAGCTGCATGAGCAGGAAAGGTTGTCAGACAGGCAGACTCCTCATAGAGAAACCAGAGGTTTATTATTGCCTTGCCCATCGCTGAACAAGACATGTATACAGTAATAGGCAGAGATGACAGCACTTCCTCCTCTGGACCCAGCAGTCATGTGATCACTAGGTGTAGAGAGGGAGCAGGAGACCAATTCAGCTCTGCTCTGCAGACAGAAGGTTGAACTTCCCCTGTAACTGAGGTTAATGTACCAGTCTCAGTTACAGGGAAAATCAGATAATTATTTAAAATGATGAAATGCCATCACGCAAAGGTCTATTATGACCTATTGGATGGGGTGGAGGGGGGGAATAGTATCTGAAATAAATAAAAAAAATATAATAAAAAGGCAGGAAAAACAAACAAAGCCAATCCAAATAGCTAGCCTATTTTAGTGGTCATTTGCGATCAGAAGGAAGAAAAAAAATATGAAAAACAGACACACACATCCTTTATTCCCACCCAAAATATCACACATTTTCCTCCCCCAAAAAATATGAATATAAAAATTAGGTCATAGGTTTCACAATATTAAAAAGCTAAAATTTGAACATTCGAGTGAGAATTTTTTTCATTTTAAATGTACTGCAGGTACAAAAAACACCCAGAAAATGTCAGGAATAGGGAAAAATGGTCTGATCTTAAACTGGTTAAGTTGTCAACAGTCTCCCACAGAATCTGATGGATCCTATTAGAAGTCAATAAAGCCTGTTGGGCACCAGTGGCATAAATTATACAACGGATCCAGAAGTGTGTTGAAGCTTACATTATAAAGATAGGAGCTTCAATGTTAGTGTGAACGTAGCCTAATTGTAGTGATGCTTCACTAGCCAATATTGTTATTCTTTATTATCTATACAATAAATATGAAATATAATGGTGGAAAACCTCCTTTAAATACAGAGACACGTACTCTCACTACAAAATTTATGCAATGAAGTTGCACATCAGGAAATCATAATAGCATTTGTCTGGGAAATATAATACAAGTTTTTTGCTGGTTCTTTTATTCAAAAAAATTAAACCATCAGAATATATGCGATGAGAAAATGACAAAAGATACCTGTGTTAGAAGAGTCAGAATATCCAGCTCATTCTTTAAAGTGTATCCGGGAAGTACTGCATCAAGTTGCTTCAGCCAGTCTGTGCTATTCTCTAGTTTTCCTGGTTGAGATTTGTCCTTGTCACTGGAATCACCTGCAATCATACGGCGCTGATTGAGAAGGGACATAGGAGGACATGTAGTGCTGAACCAGCGCTCTAGGCCCTAATAGATCGGAAAGTGTTGGCATATCCTAGAAATATCTGCATGTCATCACTTTACAAAAGGGGAATGAATATCCCTTCAGTCTGGGTCTTCATAGCATTCATGTAGCATTTTAACTTCTCAAAAGCTGGAAAACGTAAAAAAAAACAACAATGTAATCCCTTCACGACATATGACGTATATTTACGTCGTATGTCGTGTCCCTGACTTTGATGCGGCTCCGACGATGAGCCTGCATCTTTCCCCGCACATGTAAGCGGATGCTCCGCCCTCAGCTGTTAACCTGTTAAATCCCGCTGTCAATCTCTGACAGCAACATTTTACACGTGCAAGCGGGGCGCGCGTCATTGCATGCACCCATGGGTTGCCATGACAGCGGAGTGTAAAATCAATAGTGGCATTCAAAACTCCAACTTGTCCCGCAAAAAACAAGCCCTCATATGTCTATATCGATGGATACATAAAAAAAAGTTATGGCTCTTGGAAGAAGGGGAGGGAAAAAAAAAAGAAAAAGGTAAATGGCCCAGGAGTGAAGTGGTTAGTGGTTAAACACTATTTGGTGGAGCGAATTGCTTGAAATAGCTTTTATTTAATATGTACTAAATATTATTAAAGCATATTGTTAACTTCATTGTAGGGGAATATGAAAAAGTGGTTATAAAAAAAAAAACATGGTACACTAGAGTCTGCTCACCTTCTGTGGAAGCGTCTAAAGATTTCTCGATGTCGACACTACTTTTTAGACCGCTCTCTGGGAAAAGCACTTCGTATGAATTTGGTAACTTGATGCTCAGTAAACCGGCCACTGCGGCAACTACACCATTCAGATTCTAAAGAGAAAAGGTAAATCCAAAAGTTAAACAACTCATGGTGCAAAATATCTACATACACACACACATGTATATAAATATATATATATATGGGTACAACATAATATACCTTTGCTGCAGCTGCAGACACTGTTAACATGACAGACACTTCGCTGCCCTTCGTTTTATCCCACGATACCGTTCCTCCAGAAACATTTAAAATTGTTTTATCAGCCGACTCCGGGGATTCTGTAGGTTTCACATCTGGGAACACTGTAATAATAACTTATTAATGATAATTGGTGGAGGAAGGAAAAATTATGTTATTGAACACAAATCTTCCACCAACAGGCCCTACCATTGACTACATGTCATCATTAGACTAAATATTAGAAACCTTGAGAAAAAGATTCTGCTCTGAAAGATGGTCGAAAGCCGCATTCTATGCAAAGAAATTACGATTTTTGGTACTCGAGGTAAAATCTGTTTCTCAATAGTTGTCATTGAGGAACAGAAAACCATGGGATAGTCTGCTGCCACCTGGAGGCTGACACTATTATTACATTTTAAATGAAATTAGCTCCCCAGCAGATTATACCTTGCCCGATAGCCTTAGTGAGAAAACAGTAGGAGACGCAAAGAAGAAGCATTGGGCGTGCATTTAAAGGGGGTTTCCCACGAACAGAAGTTCATTTAAAAAATTGTCTGTGTCTGACCGTATACAGAACATACCACATCTCCTGGGCAGGGGAGGAAGCAAAAGACAATACAGACACTACAGCAGGGAATCGCAGAGGATTCATTTCCTGAGGTAAAATATTATTTATAAACTGGCAGTGAAATATTTTACCTCACAAAATTAATCCTCTGCGATCCCCTGCTGTAATGTCTCTATTGTCTTCCTCCCCTGCCCAGGAGATGTGGTATGTTCCATACATGGTCAGAGATGGACCATTTTTAAAATGAACTTTTGTTCGTGGGAAAACCCCTCTAAAGGGTGAGTCCTGTGTCCCACAATGAAGACTATCAAGAAACAGATTTTATGGTGAGTACCAAAAATCTTAATTTCTCAGGTGCTTCATTACCGGACACAGAACCTAAAGCAGTCTCTGGGGTTGGAAAATTAATAAATAAAATACTGTTTACCACAAAATTCTCCACTGTTGTTCAGGCCGAAGCATGAGCGACTGTCGCCTGCAAAATCTTCCTGCCAAGACTTGAATCTGCAGAAGCAAAAAGTGTGGACCCTGTAAAACTTGGAAAAAATATGAACTGGTGGCCAAGTTGCTGCTTTACAGAATTGCAGGACCAATGCCTGGTGGCGAACTACCCAGGAAGCCCACACCATCTGCGTAAAGTGCCCCTTAACCTTAAAAGGAGGCGCCCTGGCCTTCGTTCTATAGGCCTGAATGATGGCTGTTCTAAGACTACGATTGCTCGTTGCCCCTGCCGACGCCATCTGGTATGACAAACAAGGAATATGTCTAAATGGGGCCGTGGCTGATAAATAGCACCATATGGCCCTGGCAACATATCATTTGTGCAGACTTCTCTCGATCAGATGAGAAGGAACAGGGCAAAAGAAAGGCAAGACAATGTCCTCGTTAAGGTGGAAAGCTGACAGAACCTTGGGGAGGAAGACCGGTAAATGTCTTAACACTACCTTATCCTGGTGTAGTATGAGGAAAGGAGCTCGATAAGAGAGCAGCAAGTTCCGATACTCAACTAATCGAGGTGATGGCTATAAGGAAAGCTACTTTATAGGCATGATGAAGCACAGAAATCTCTCCGAGAGGCTCAAATGATGGAGAATGAAGAGACTCCAAGACTAGATTAAGGTCCCAAGGATCAAGGGGAGGCCAATAGGGTGTTCTAGCGAACGCTACTCCATGAAGAGAAGTCCTGACCTGCGGTCTAGAGGCCACATCTCTCTGAAGCAAAACAACCAAGGCGAACACCTGTCCTTTGGTAGAACTAAGCACCAACCCTTACTGCAAGAAAAAGAGTAGTACAGGCAGACAAAGGACATTTGAGAAATTCCAGAAGACTCACAAAAACGAAAGAAGGCCTTCCAAGTGCGGTGATAGATGTGCAGCGAGGAGGGCTTCCGTGCCCGATCAGGGTTTGGATAACGGATTCTGACAAACCCGCTTTCCTCAGAATCGCGGCTTCAACAGCCATGGCGTTAAATAAATTGAGAGACTGTAAATTCTGGTGGAAGAACGTACCCGGAGACAGAAGATCTGGACAGTGTGGAAGAGTCCAACGGACATCTACCAAAAGGTTGATCACGTCCACGTACCAGGCCCTCCGAGACCAATCTGGTGAGGATAATTGGAATTCCCTCTGCCTTGATCTTCTTGAGGAGTCTCAATACAAGAGGTAGAGGTGGAAATAGGCAAGTCAGGGAGAACTGGGACCAGGGAAATGCCAATGTGTCAGTCGCTACTGCCTGAGGATCCAGAGATCCTGCGACGAATCTTGGTACCTTGTGGTTTAGTCTGGATGCCAACAGATAACCGGCCGATGTGCCCCACCGACGACAAATCTGCTTGAAAATCTCTGGGTGAAGAGCCCATTCTCCCACAGCTACCTGCTGCTCCGAGTATATGAACCGCTTAGATCAAAGGAACCTTGTCCTCTGCCCATCCCAGTATCTCTGCCATCTCTGACATGGCGGATAGACTGAGCCCCTCTTTAACGGTTGATATAGACCACTACCATGGCATTGTCTGACTGGATCCTGATGGGCAATTCTAGCACCAGGTGCTGCGAGCCAGAAGGATCGCTCTGAGCTACAACACACCGAGTCTTTCCTGACTGTTCCAAGATCCCTGAACCAACAAGTGGAGGAAGATGGCCACCCCACCAGATAAGGCTGGCATCTGTGGTCAGAACATGCCACTGGATTGGGTTGAAGGAGCGACCGTGGATTAATAGGGGTGACGTCAACCACAACCTAAGAGACTGGCGAAATTGAAGTCGAAGGAGCACATGTCAAACTCTGGCCCGAGGGACAAAATTTGGACCGCAGGGTGATTATTTTTGTTATTATTATTGTTGTTTTTGGAGGACTATGTAGAGCCACTATAAAGTATGGAGGACTATGTGGGACCCATTATTCTGTTGGAATGATAGGGAAAAATTTCCTCAATTGTAGACATGTTTTTAATAAATATCAAGGTTGGCCTGCGACTTTACCCAAGTTTTTAATTTTTGCCCTCTGTGTATTGGAGTTTGACATCCCTGTGTTAGGGCGAACATTTTGATATGTTCACTAGTTGCCTGCTCCTGGCCTAATGTATATGATCAAGTGCATGCAAGAAAGAATAACATCAGACACACACAGTTGGATGTAAGCTCTCCTTGATCAGCTATGGCACAGCTCCACGTGTCTTTATTCAACGCGAACTGTAAATATATATACTGTAAATAGGGGCTCGGTTAGCCCTAGAATGTGAGTAACCAGAAATATTCATTGGTTAGTCCATGGGCGTGGTCCGTGAGGTCGTCGGGGTGGGCGTGGTCCGCGAGGTCGTCGGGGTGGGCGTGGTCCGCGAGGTCGTCGGGGTGGGCGTGGTCCGCGAGGTCGTCGGGGTGGGCGTGGTCCGCGAGGTCGTCGGGGTCCACGAGGTCGTCGGGGTGGGCGTGGTCCACGAGGTCACCCATGAGGTCATCAGGGTGGGTGTCTCCAAGCGATGTGTCGCTCTGTGATTGGTTAGTCCTTCTATAGAATTCAGCTTCCTCTTGGAACTTCCTTGTACATGTGGCAAAGGTGGAGACTTTATTTATGACTACATCCTGTCGTACAACAGGATGTAGTCATAGGTCCAGTTGCCATCTTGCATAACAGAGCATGGTGTGATGAAACAGGAAATGGCAGCCATATTTTGATCTAAACAAGCTTATGTAAGGTGAAATAATACACTTTATGGGTCTTTTCTCTCAATCTATGTCTTGAGGTTAATTAAGTATTTGATCCTATGGCTCTCCTCAACACCTGATCTAGAGACTGTATTGACCTGTCCCAACAGGCCAAAAGGGTGTTCTGTAGTGGTCTTGAATGAAATTGTGCAAACAGGACTGCCTTGAACGTTGCTACCATCTGCCCTAAGACTCTTATGCAAAACCGAAGAGAAAGTCTCTCTGGCCACTTCAGAATTCGAACAGAGGATTGCAGTGCTAGCCTGTTCTCCTCTGGAAGGAAGATTGACACTTGAACTGTATCAAAAATCATCCTAAGGAACAGAAGCCGCTGTGTGGGTACTAAAGCGGACTTTGTCCTGTCGACAATCCATCCGAATTGTTCCAGGGTATCTAGAACAATCTGCAAACGCTCCAGATTCTGGGAAAAGCCCTGTACTGAAAGTGATCCTCCTGGTTGACAGCAAAGCGAAGAAATGGAGCCAGAAAGATAGGTACATGAAGATAGGTGTTCAGAATGTCTACAGAGGACAGAAACTTGCTGGCCTCCATGGATGCCGCGACTGACCGGCGCGACAGCATCTTGAAGTAATGGAGTTGTACCCATTTGTTCACAAGTCTTAGAACCTAAACTGAACCAGCCTTTTTGGGGATGAAGAATAGGTTTGAATAGAACCCTCTGAAATGTTCTGAAGGAGGAACCCTCATGACTGATCGAAGCAGGGGGGGGACTAGATCTGAAAAAACTCTAGCAGGAGAGCGACAAACTCTATTCTGTAGCCAGAACTCTGACCCATAAATCGCTGACTGCCCCCAGCCATGCCTCTCTGAAGAGGAAGATGTGGCCACCCACCCGGGAAGAAACCCTGAGTGGGGGCCGCCCTTCATATGTTAACTCCTCTACTACCACCCAGACCGAGGGAACACACGGCAGGGGTGGGTTTAAAAGATGATCTTCACGACCTCTGAGACTCTGGATTTGACCTGAGGACCGGAATTTTCTGATGTAGTAAACTGACGAAAGGGATGAAATTGCAAAGCCCTCCGTCTTCAAAATGGTCAGCTGGGCCTGGCCGGGGAAAGCAGTGTGCTTCCACTGCCGATGGCATCTGCAATAATCTTGTTTAATTTAGTACCCAACAGGCGAGACCCCTGGAAGGGTAAACCTGTAAGTGACTTCTTTGAAGCCAAATCTGCTCTCCATACTTTGAGCCACAAAATACAACAAATGGGCACACTATCTTTTGCCGCCTGGGCAGAGCATTCAGCCGCATCTAATGATGCCAAACATAAATATCTGCCGGCACGATCTGATCTTTAAAATAAGCAAGGTTCACCTCCAGGGAACAAGCCAGAATACTGCGCCGTAAATGCTTCGTCCAAGCAGTAACTGCCTTGCACACCCAAGAAGCAGCGAAAGCAGGGCAGATGACAAAGCCCACTGCCTCAAAGTCTGACTTATCCACAGACACTATAAGTCTGTCTGTGGGGTCTCTAAGTGCCGCTAGCTCGGCAAGAGGTAATGTGGTTGTCCTCGATAGGCGAGATACAGGCGTATCTACCACAGGCAGGGCGGAACAGAATGCCACCAACTCCGCAGAAAACGGGTATAACACCTCCATATGACTGCATTTTTTAAAACTCCTGTCAGGGTGTTCTCATTCCCATGTCTTCTGTAAGACTTCTTAAAATAACTTGTGATTAGAAAAATATGTAGCCACGCGCTTGCCTCTCCTAAAAAAAAAAAACATGCTTCAGTGGAGGGCGGGGTCCTCTGACAACACCCCTAGAGATGAGTCAACAGCCAAGACCAGACCTTTTACCATCTCCCTCAATTTCCCCATCTGATATGGGTCTCACATGGACTAAGAGCTGGAATTAGAGTCAAAGCGTTGGGGGGAGTGTATGTCCTGAGAGGGGGAGAAAGATCTTGGACGTCTTCCCCAAGAGGGAGACCTGGAGGATGAGGAAAACAAGGCAGCTTGGATCTCGTCCGGGATCGGTCTTAGTGGTGCGGCAACGCAGGAGGGTCCGACTCATAGCGGCGGTCGGGGCTCCCAGGAAGGCAGCAATTGTTGGTAAACGCTCCACAACAGTAACTAGTGTCCTGGACACCCTGCCATATTCAAACTACTGCAGCACAATATAGCGCCGCTGGAAAAAAAGGGGCAGGGCTAAAGAGGTAGGCACTGGAAAGCGCTGCTGATAGGACGTGTCTGGCTGCTAGCCGCACTGATTGGTCAACTCAGTGGCTGCGCGGATTGGCCATAGCACGCAGTAGAATCCGACTGGCCAGCAGCGAGTCGGAGGCCCAGCTACAGCGCTGCCATAGCACCGGCGATACCGCATACAGGACCACCGCATACAGGACCGCAGCGCACAATCCACTCCAGAAAATAGGGAGGAGATTCCTGTAGGCTAGCAGAGCGGACCGAAACGACTCGCCGCCACAGCAGTGAAAATGTTCACCCCACCCTGCAGCGCAGCAGAACCTTGAGCCGTCAGCAGGACCCAACAGCTGGGCAAAGACCTGAGCACTCCCTGTAACCACTGACCCCCAGTCCCAGCCATCCGCACCCTCTTAATTACTCTAAAAGACAGTGAGTGGGGGAGGAGGGAAAAAAGTGAGGAAGGAAGTGGTAGAGAAGTGCTGGGATGGGGTGAGGGTCACACAGTCACAACTGGGCTATACCTACAGTGCTGGCCAAAAGTATTGGCACCCCTGCAATTTTGTCAGATAATACTCAGTTTCTTCCTGAAAATGATTGCAATCACAAATTCTTTGGTATTATTCTCTTCATTTAATTTGCTTGCAAGAAAAAAAACACAAGAGAATGAAGCAAAAATCAAATCATTGATCACTTCACACAAAACTCCAAAAAAGGGCCGGACAAAAGTATTAGCACCCTCAGCCTAATACTTGGTTGCACAACCTTTAGCCAAAATAACTGCTAACAACCGCTTCCGGTAACCATCAATGAGTTTCTTACAATGCTCTGCTGGAATTTTAGACCATTCTTCTTTGGCAAACTGCTCCAGGTCCCTGATATTTGAAGGGTGCCTTCTCCAAACTGCCATTTTGAGATCTCTCCACAGGTGTTCTATGGAATTCAGGTCTGGACTCATTGCTGGCCACCTTTGAAGTCTCCAGTGCTTTCTCTCAAACCATTTTATAGTGCTTTTGGAAGTGTGTTTTGGGTCATTGTCCTGCTGGAAGACCCATGACCTCTGAGGGAGACCCAGCTTTCTCACACTGGGCCCTACATTATGCTGCAAAATTTGTTGGTAGTCTTCAGACTTCATAATGCCATGCACACGGTCGAGCAGTCCAGTGCCAGAGGCAGCAAAGCAACCCCAAAACATCAGGGAACCTCCGCCATGTTTGACTGTAGGGACCGTGTTCTTTTCTTTGAATGCCTCTTTTTTCTTCCTGTACATTCTATGTTGATGCTTTTTCCCAAAAAGCTCTACTTTTGTCTCATCTGACCAGAGAACATTCTTCCAAAACGTTTTAAGCTTTCTCAGGTAAGTTTTGGCAAACTCCAGCCTGGCTTTTTTATGTCTCGGGGTAAGAAGTGGGGTCTTCCTGGGTATCCTACCATACAGTCCCTTTTCATTCAGACGCCGACAGATAGTATGGGTTGACACTGTTGTACCCTCGGACTGCAGGGCAGCTTGAACTTGTTTGGATGTTAGTCGAGGTTCTTTATCCACCATCCGCACAATCTTGCATTGAAATCTCTCAATTTTTCTGTTCCGTCCACATCTAGGAAGGTTAGCCACAGTGCCATGGGCTTTAAACTTCTTGATGACACTGCGCACGGAAGACACAGGAACATTCAGGTCTTTGGAGATGGACTTGTAGCCTTGAGATTGCTCATGCTTCCTCACAATTTGGTTTCTCAAGTCCTCAGACAGTTCTTTGGTCTTCTTTCTATTCTCCATGCTCAATGTGGTACACACAAGGACACAGGACAGAGGTGGAGTCAATTTCAATCCATGTTAACTGGCTGCAAGTGTGATTTAGTTATTGCCAATACCTGTTAGGTGCCACAGGTAAGTTACAGGTGCTGTTAATTACACGAATTAGAGAAGCATCACATGATTTTTCAAAGGGTGCCAATACTTTTGTCCACCCCCTTTTTTAGGTTTGGTGTGGAATTATATCCAATTTGGCTTTAGGACAATTCTTTTTGTGTTTTTTTTCATTGAAGACAAATTAAATGAAGAGAATAATACCAAAGAATTTGTGATTGCAATCATTTTCAGGAAGAAACGGAGTATTATCTGACAGAATTGCAGGGGTGCCAATACTTTTGGCCAGCACTGTACCTGTCCTGAAGACTCGAAATTCAATCTTCTACTCCATGCAACACGCGAACTATATGGGGCGGACAGGAGCTTGCTGGCTTACGAACCGTCGCCTCAGTACCCGACACAGACTGTGTCTAGGTAATCTGGTCCAGCCATACTTATGTGAGAGGATACGGACTGCTCAATTGCAGCCTGTACTCTCAGTCACTGTTTCACCCACGCAGAGTGCACAATTACACCCTGTTAACCTGAACACAATCCAGCTGTAAAAAATCAATAGAGACCTAACGACTAAGACCAGTCAGAGACAGACCTCGCCTCCAAATGACACTACACAAAACTGAGGGAGCCTGAGTCTAGCAGGGGAGGTAAAGTCTGCTGGGGAGGAGAACATTTTTATTTAGAATGTAATAGTGCCAGCCACCAGATGGCAGCAGACTATCCCATGATTCGGTGTCCCCCCAATGAAGCGACCGAGAAATCCGAAAAGCTACATGTGCCTCATTGAATGGTATAATTCCTCGAGTATTCCCTCATTAAGTAATAATGCTGTGATACCCCCTTATAAAATAATTATGGCCCAAGCACTGAGTGCCACCTTATAAAGTTACAATTGCCGAAAACCCTTACTCTTATAAAATGCTTATACCTACGAGTGTCCCTTTATAATATAACAATTCCCCAAGAGTCCCCTTATAAAAGTAGTAATGGCCTGAGTAAGCCATTTATACAGTAATATGAGCCTTCTTTAAAATTAAGACTTCTTCAAAAAGTGGTAATGACCCGAGTGCCGCTTATAAAGTAACAATGCCCATTTAGTGACCCCTTGAAAACTTTTAGTACCTGCTTGTGCCCCTTATCGCGTAAAAATGTATTAAGTGCCCCTTAAAAAAGTTAGAATGCCAAAATGCTCCCATACCAAGTAATAATACCCTCTGTGTGTCCCAATACAGTTGAGAGTAACACTCACCTGAGCAGCCAGCCATGGACCGCTGGTGGGGAACCCCTGACTAGGCTATACAATGCACATTTTTGGCACTATACTTTTGTAAACTAGATTGGTGACCATACAAAAGGCACATGGCTGGCACATATTATTTGGAAGCCCCCCTATATAAGAGACTCCTACTCTTACAGACCACGCTTGTCCATGCATCAAACGGACAGCTGTTCCTATCAATGGCTGCCAGGTAAAAACAGATTTCCACAGCAAAATGCAGAGGAAGTGTATGGGCCAGAGCTGGAGAAGCTGGACCCACGGGAATCCATTTCCATAGAGTGTCTTTAGAAAGCATACCCTTCAGGCTACGATCCCATGATGAGTATTTGAGTTTTTGATGAAGATTTTTTTTTGCACCTGTTGTGGAAATCAAAAACACAACGCAAATGAAAATTTTCAGGGACAAAAACTCATCATGTGAACGAAACCATAGACTTTTTTTTGCATATAGAAAATCTATTTTAATATACCTTAAGGGAGATGGTCTGGTGGACCTGGTGTAAGCATTTATTACATGGTTGTCTAATTTTTAGGTCAGAGAAGAACATGTGGAGATTAGCTAATTGTCTGGTGAATTTGTTTTGTTTTAAGATTGGAAAGCTGTATGATGATAGCCAACCTGGTATGGGACATCGAGGAATGAGCGGTATGACAGGCGACAAGGCTCGTTCTTCCTCTTCCTCTTTCACATCGCACAAGGAAGGAAAGCGTTGTGTGTCCTCCCCAATAACACTTTCCGGGGAAGAGGCCGGAACAATGCTGTCCGGGGAATCACTTTCTTCATCACTCTCCATCCTAAGTGAAGAAAAAGACATTAATAATTCGACATAAGACCAACTTGCTTGAAGTAAACAGTCTACCAAGACACGTTCAGAGTTATCTCACCTGACATCCTCACTTTGGTTGTGTGGGGGAGTGGGAAGAGCAGCCAAAAGGTCCAGGCTCCGTTCATCTGTACCTGCTGAACAAAGATATAAGAAGTTGCTTAGATATAAAATAGACTTTCCTTACGCTGCTTGTCATGTACGTGTACTGTATTCTAGCTGACTCCGAGCACCTTTTTTAACTTCTGCTTCTGCACTGCTCTCAGATTCCTTTTTTGTTTCATTCAGATCTTCAGTTGCTGTTACACCATTCATCATTTTTTGCTGCACCGAAGGAGGTGGAGTTGGAGGTAAGGATGAAGGAGGTGTAGGGGGATTACTGAGGTTGTTCTTTAAAATAAATTAAGCCAAAGTTACACATTTAATAAGCAGCCCTGGTTAAACTTTATTCCATCTAGGTATCAGATACATCTAAGTACCTTGCTTAGTAGCTGAGTGTAGTAGTCTGGGATACTATCCAGAGCGCCGCTGCCAAACGACCCTTTAAGTGGGCTTTTCCCATTAACTGGTGTACTGCTGCCAAAAGGAGCAAATAGGCTGAAGTTTGCTGTAACTGAAGGCTCCATCAGAGGCAACAGGGAAAGCTCCTGGAAACGGATCAGAAGATACAATAAATGTTAAAGACCAATATATATATTTTTAAATCCACACTTTAAAAACAAAGAACAATTTTGTTTAAAAGGAACATATCAATTATTTTAAGTTTTAATAAATTTAACCACATAAGATTATTTTTTTCTATGTGACCATTTTCTTCACGTTACAAACATATTTGCTCCCTACATGTTCCTGTACAGTCCGTGCAGCTTGTCAACAAAGGAAATGAATTAAAGCTCCGAGGTTTGACGCAGTGTTGGAAGAAAAAAGCAGAAGACAATAGACATTGATTTGGATCTGATTCACAGACCAAAAATGGCACATTCAAGCCTATGAAAAACTCAGACCGCACACAGACGCCATCTGCTTAGTATCCTAGTGCTGTCCATTTTTTACTGTTTAATAGGTAGAAGTTTGGAGGATAAAATTTATACATCTACACAAAAAAAAACAAAAAAAGTTTTTTTTTTTGTTTTTTTTTAACTTTTAAAACAAAAACTGGACATGGGGTAAAATGCCACGTTTGATGCCACTTTTGAAACTAAAAGCCAGGAATAGATCATTCCTCTTGAATCCATTCCTGGTTTTTGAAGTGGAGAACTTGAACGTGTGAACATACAACTAATGTGATTGAGTACAGCGCCCTCCCTTAGAGACAGCAGGAAGTGACTGGTAAGATGCATCTAGGCTTCTACTCCTGTAACACGTGAGACTACACCCTCCAATACTTTTGGGGTGTAAATTATAGGTTTTCTTTTATGTCCTGAATGTAAGTGAAATACCCATTTCAATTATTTCACAATTATGTCTGGGAAATTGAAATTTATCTCAGAAAACGCTCCATAAAACTGATCATAGTGCACAGTAATGTAAAAACCACATTGCTCTGCACATGTTCCAGTTAATGTCCCTTTTAACCACTTCAAGTTTTGTAAACCCTAAAGCATTTAAAATAAGTGACATGTTCATTCTTCATGCCCGCTCTTTATACAGTATAGAGTGAAAAACTGGCGGAGGACAGATGTTGGCGCAGACTTTGGCAGCAGATGCCACATATATATTGGTATTTATCATCATTATTTATATATGAGAAGTACACACAATGCATATATTATTGATATATGAACATGCAAAACTCATCATTTTTTGAGGATGATTCATTGTTTTGCCTACGACTTCCAGCTGATACAACCAAACACTAACTTTTTTTTTTGCTATACAATAAGTAATTTTTCCCCAAATTCTCAGTAAAATACCTGTTTCAGTTGTTTCACAATTGCTTCTGGAGATTTCAGACTGTCCTCCCTACGAATCTTTTTGCGGGAGTTGGGTACTCTCTCATTGGTTTTCTGTGTCCTTTTTGGTTTGGTCGCAGTCTTCTTTGCACAAATGTCCTAATTAAAAAAAATAAAATTAAAACTTAATTTTGATTTACAAGACCCAACATTAATCAAGACCGACATTCTGCCTTGTAGTGACTAAACCATCAGACATGAAAAAAAAATTATAGGGCTGTATGTACCAATGAAAGGGTGAAGGAGATGAAAATTGTAAAGGTAATGAGCAGGTAAAAACTTGTATGCACAGAGCTTTCCTGTAGTCCGTAGTCTGAGTTATTGCAGGCTTCTCACAATGGCTTTTTTCCTAATTTAGAGGTTGTCCATTTGGGTGAAGAGACCTGTGCCCCAGTCCGTGATTCAAAGTCCGTCCTTGGACCATCAGCATGGATGTGTGAATGCGCATTATGGTGTTCTAGTGATCTAGTAGCCTGTTTCTAGATTGAGAAAACCTATCTGCATTACAATTAACATCTGTGAACAAAAGGGAGCAACCTACCAATTTCCCTACCAATATTCTTGCCAGAGCAAGATCCCAGAAGCTGGGGTCACCATAGGCTTTTGATTTCCATCCATGACTTATTAGTTATTTTTTCCAGCTAAAAATACAGATATCACCAGAATGAAAGTTCAAACTAGGTTCAAAGTTGCAAACATTTTTTGAGAATGCAGACGGAACCAAATATGGAGTCATGGACGTAATGTAGAAACTTGGGACATGTTTACACGTAGTGTTTGTTCATGCATTTTTTTACATTAAAATTAAGGAGGTTTTGAGGCTTTTTTTTAATGTTAATCCAGTTTTATTTCAAAAGGGAAAAAATTAAAGAATTGATCTTTTTTTTTTCCTCTCTTTTTTTTCTCTTAAGCGCAACGCAAGTCAAAAAACACAAGGAAAAAAAACACTGAATTACATTTTAAAATGTTCATTAGATCTTGCTATTATAAACCAAGTTTAATCCGCACATCAAAAAATGCATAAAAAATGATAAGTGTGAACAAGCCCTTAACATGAACATTAACCCCTTCAGGACCCAGCCTATTTTGACCCTAAAGACCTTGGCATTTTTGTCAATTCTGACCAGTGTCCCTTTACGAAGTAAAAACTCTGGAACACTTCAACGGATCCTAGCGATTCTGAGATTGTTTTTTCGTGACATATTGGGCTTCATGTTAGTATTAAATTTAGGTCGATAATATTTGCGTTTATTTGTGAAAAAATCAAAAATATGGGAAAAATTTTGAAAATTTTGCAATTTTCAAATTTTGAATTTTTATTCTGCTAAACTAGAGAGTGATGTGACACAAAATAGTTAATAAATAACATTTCCCACATGTCTACTTTACATCAGCACAATTTTGGAAAAAAAAAAAATTTTTGGTAGGAAGTTAGAAGGGTTCAAAGTTCATCAGCAAATTTTCTTTTTTCCAGCAAAATTTGCAAAGCCATTTTTTTTAGTGACCACATCACATTTGAAGTCCCTTTGAGGGGTGTACATGTCAGAAAACACCCAAAAGTGACACCATTCCAAAAACTGCACCCCTCAAGCTACTCAAAACTACATTCAAGAAGATTATTAACCCTTCAGGTGCATCACAGGAACTAAAGCCACATGGAAGAAAAAAATGAACATTTTTATTTTTCTAACAAAAATTTTCTTTTAGCCTAAATTTTTTAATTTTCACATGGGTAACAGGATAAAATGCATCCTAAAATTTGTTGGTCAATTTCTCCTTAGTACACTGATACCTCATATGTGGTCATAAACCACTGTTTGGGCACACGGCAGGGCTCAGAAGGGAAGGAGCGCCATTTTACTTTTTGAATGGAAAATTAGCTCCAAAAGTCAAATTGCGCTCCTTCTCTTCTGAGCCCTGCCATGTGCCCAAACAGTGGTTTATGACCACATATGAGGTATCAGTGTACTCAGGAGAAATTGACCAATACATTTTAGGATGCATTTTATCCTGTTACCCATGTGAAAATTAAAAAATTTAGGCTAAAAGAAAATTTTTGTGAAAAAAAAAGTACTTTTTTGTTTTCACAGATCATTTTGTGAAGCACCTGGGGGTTTCAAGTGCTCACTATGCATCTAGATAGGTGCCTTGGGGGGTCTAGTTTCCAAAATGGGGTCACTTGTGGGGGAGCTCCACTGTTTAGGCACATTAGGGGCTCTCCAAACGCAACATGGTGTCCGCTAACAATTTGAGCCGATTTTCCATTCAATTTGTTAGCGGACACCATGTCGCGTTTGGAGAGCCGCTGTGTGGCCAAACATTGGAGCTCCCCCACAAGTGACCCCATTTTGGAAACTAGACCCCCCAAGGCACCTATCTAGATGCATAGTGAGCACTTGGAACCCCCAGGTCATTCACAAATTAATCCGTAAAAATAAAAAAGTGTTTTTTTTTCCACTTTTTCATTTTTATGAATTAATTTGTGAAGCACCTGGGGGTTCCAAGTGCTCACTATGCATCTAGATAGGTGCCTTGGGGGGTCTAGTTTCCAAAATGGGGTCACTTGTGGGGGAGCTCCAATGTTTGGGCACACAGCGGCTCTCCAAAAGCAACATGGTGTCCGCTAACAAATTGTCGGCTCAAATTGTTAGAAGACACCATGTTTCGTTTGGAGAGCCGCTGTGTGGCCAAACATTGGAGCTCCCCCACAAGTGACCCCATTTTGGAAACTAGACCCCCCAAGGCACCTATCTAGATACATAGTGAGCACTTGGAACCCCCAGGTCCTTCACAAATTAATCCGTAAAAATAAAAAAGTGTTTTTTTTTCCACTTTTTCATTTTTATGACTCAATTTGTGAAGCACCTGGGGGTTCCAAGTGCTCACTATGCATCTAGATAGGTGCCTTGGGGGGTCTAGTTTCCAAAATGGGGTCACTTGTGGGGGAGCTCCAATGTTTGGGCACACAGCGGCTCTCCAAAAGCAACATGGTGTCCGCTAACAAATTGTCGGCTCAAATTGTTAGAAGACACCATGTTGCGTTTGGAGAGCCGCTGTGTGGCCAAACATTGGAGCTCCCCCACAAGTGACCCCATTTTGGAAACTAGACCCCCCAAGGCACCTATCTAGATGCATAGTGAGCACTTGGAACCCCCAGGTCCTTCACAAATTAATCCGTAAAAATAAAAAAGTGTTTTTTTTTCCACTTTTTCATTTTTATGAATCAATTTGTGAAGCACCTGGGGGTTTCAAGTGCTCACTATGCATCTAGATAGGTGCCTTGGGGGGTCTAGTTTCCAAAATGGGGTCACTTGTTGGGGAGCTCTAATGTTTGGGCACACAGGGACTCTCCAAACGCAACATGGTTCCAATTTGTTAGTGGACACCATTGTGTAGTGTATGTCAGGTTGGTGTGCGGTGTGGTATATTGTAGTGTATACACCACACACACACACTACAACACACACACCAACCTGACATAGCCTACTAAGCTGAGTACGCCCTAGACTGGGATGAGTGGGACGGGCGGGACATTTTGTGTGCTGTGTGTGTGTGTGTGTAAAAAAAAAAAAAAAAAAAAAAAAAAAAAATCGAAACTTTACTATAGTGTGAGTGTACGTGTGTGTGTGTGTGTGTGTGTGTGTGTGTGTGTGTGCTTGGTGTAACCTTCTGCAGTCACGTGTGGGGGCTGTCAGGCGTACGGGGGCTGTCAGGCGTACGGGGGCTGTCAGGCGTACGGGGGCTGTCAGGCGTACGGGGGCTGTCAGGCGTACGGGGGCTGTCAGGCGTACGGGGGCTGTCAGGCGTACGGGGCTGTCAGGCGTAGGGGGGGGCTGAAGAGATGGAGGAGCCAGCAGCTGCAGCAAGGGGGGTGATCACTGGGGCAGGAGCCGGCAGCAGCAAGGGGGGTGATCACTGGGGCAGGAGCCGGCAGCAGCAAGGGGGGTGATCACTGGGGCAGGAGCCGGCAGCAGCAAGGGGGGTGATCACTGGGTTTGCGGGGGGGGGGGATGATCACTGGGATGGGTGAACACTGGGGACAGGGGGGGTGAACACTGGGGACAGGGGGGGGTGAACACTGGGGACAGGGGGGGGTGAACACTGGGGACAGGGGGGGTGAACACTGGGGGGAGGGGTGATTATTGGGAGGTGGGGTGTGATATCACTGGGACTGGGGGATGGTGGGTTTGATCACAGGAGCAGGGCATTTACACTGAGCCTGCTGCTGCTGTGATCACAGTCCACCGGCTGTCAGAAGGAGAGCAGCAGCCGGTGGATGAAGACGTGGGAGAGGGAGCAGAGGGAGCGGAGGTCGGGGTGCAGGTATGAAAGTGGGGGGGGGGGGGTCGGGGGTGGAGTGGAGGGGGGGTCGGGGGGGAGCGGGGGCAATACTACCTGATGCAGATCAGCGGCAGCAGGCGATCAGCGGCGGCAGCAGGCGATCCACGGGGGGGCAGCTGCAGAGGGTCCACGGGGGGGCAGCAGCAGAGGGTCCACAGGAGGCAGCAGCAGAGGGTCCACAACGGCCGGCACCCGATCCATGGATGGGCAGTTGCGGCCATCATTAAAAACTCCCTTCACATCTGATTGGGGCTAGTATCCATGTGACGCTAGCCCCCCAATCAGATCTGGGGGGAGGGGGGGACAGAGGTGACACTCCCCCCAGCCAATGGCTGATGCTGTAAGCATCAGGCCATGCCCAGATTTAAATATTACACCAATTTTCATTGGTGAAATATTTAATTCATACCGATTGGCAGTTTCATTAAAAGTGAAAATGAAACAGCCAATCGGAGGGGTCCCAGGCA
The DNA here is from genome assembly GCF_046119375.1 of Phyllobates terribilis. NCBI lineage: Eukaryota > Metazoa > Chordata > Amphibia > Anura > Dendrobatidae > Phyllobates > Phyllobates terribilis. The sequence continues at coordinate 198,815,916 of NW_027362762.1, read as the reverse complement.
CGGGGGGGTTAATCCACCCCCCGGGGGGTCGACTTCAGGATGTCCAGTTGCAGTAGCAACTGTGACACCTGAGCGACCCCGCTCGCAGGCGCTGCAGGGGGTCTTTCCCTCCATGTCACAGACGCTGTGACATGGGTCGGGAACGAACTGTTTTCCATGTCACAAACGGTGTGACACGGGTCGGGAAGGGGTTAAGAACTGGAGACGTTATATCTGAGCTTTACTTCTAAAAAGGTGTAAAAAGCCAATATTAAATTGTTTTACGAGGGGAAAGCGAAGAGGACTTGTAACCACCCTAAAGTTGTTTGGACCATACCTGCGTACAAAATGCTTCATTAAATGAGTTTGAAACATGCATTAAAATAAAATATTGTTAAAAATAAAGAGTAACATACCTCCTTAACACATGGTGCACTTTGTAGTTTCTGCTCCAGAACAGTCAACTTATTGTCAATATGACCATTTATGTCGGCATGGATGCCGTCTGAAGAGCGCTGTGATGCGAGCTGGACAGTCTTTGCGCGCAGCAGTTTTTGCAGGAGGAGATGACTAGCTTCTCCTTTGGCTGAAATAGTTTGTGGCTCACTGTTTGCTTCACTTTTAATGCTCTCACTGCCAGTTAGACTCTCCTCCACAGACTTTTCAGACGGTTTTGCCATCTGGACCCCTTCTGGACTGTCAAGAGGATCAACAGGACCAGTTTTGTTTTCTTGAACAGTCTGGTCTATTTCCATGCCCTCCTCCTTGGAGGAAGGTTCTGCCATTTCATTGGGGCAAGACTTGCAATCAACATCTTCAATCTCTTTTGACTCCTTTACGGGGGATAGTGGCTCTCCAGCTGTAATATCAGTGGAAGTATTCACTTCAGCCATTTTCTCAATCTGGGTAAATTCAACTGTAGTAGTTGCCGGTAAATCAGAATTTTCTGTTAATTTTTGTACCAAACTGTATTGGCCAGATTGATCCACTACTGGATTTGCACCAGACTCTGCAGCATTTCCTTGCTCACTGGGGGATCTGTTCTGACCTTCTGTTTCTGGGGCTGGCGCAGAACATGCAGCTGAGGTTTCAGGAGGCTCTTTCTTTGGTTCATGTAAAGACACTAGTTGCATCTGTGCTTGTTGCTGGCGTAACTGCTGTATATGCATCTGAAGCTGCTGCTGTAACTGGAGCTGTTTCTGGGGTGGTTGATTGAGCATTTGTTGTTTTAATTGTAGAATGTGCTGCACTTGCTGAATTTGATGAGGCTGAAGCTGCTTATGATGCTGCATTGGACTCGGCTTTAACTGCTGTGGCTGAACCTGAGGTGACTGCTGCTGTAGATTGTGCTGAACTTGCTGCATCGAAACTAAATTTTGTTGCAGCTGAGTTTTTGTTTCGCAAGACAGCTGTGTGACAGTCTGCAGATGGGTTTGGTGAAGCTGTATCTGCCCAGCTTGTTTCTGATGCATTTGTTTCAATTGATTTTGCTGTATTTGGTTATGCTGATGTGCCATCTGCTGAATCAGTTGTGAATTTTGTGTGGGCATTTGTTGGTGTAAGACTTGCTGGGCTACTTGCATATTTTGCAGCTGAAGTTGCATTTGCGCTTTATTTTTGTTTTGAGGCTGCATCTGCTGTTGTACGTTTGTTGCTTGCACTTGCTGGCACTGCTGTAAGGCTTGAGATGTTTGATTTGGCAAGGCTTGTAGCTGATGACCTTGCTGCGCGGATTGGGAACTCTGCTGCAAATGAGTCAAATTAATCTGCTGCAACGGTTGTATTTGCTGTAGATGTTGCTGAGCAGGCCCCTGCTGTGGCATCACTGGAAAAGAGGATAATGACTTTTGTCCCTGTTGCAGCTGTACTGGCTGTGTCTGCTGCTGCATCAGACCATGCTCCTTTTGTTGGCTCGCCAGTTCAGTCTCTTTTGAATCCTGTGCTTGGTCAATGTGTTGGCTTGTCTCCGGATTTTCAAGATGTGGAGATTCCTGTTTCTCCTGTTCTGGTGTTAGTGGTATTTGATGAGTAAGCGACGGGGACTCGTTCTGTTGTATTTCATTTTGTTGATTTAAATTTTCTACTTTTGGCGATTGTTGAACTCTTGCTTGACCAATCTGTAAATGCTGCTGTACTTGAGACACAGCCTGCTGCATGTGTGGCCCCTGTGATTGTTTAACCTGCTGTGTTAACTGTGTTTGCTGCAAAATCTGGTGCTGCGTTTGCGGTAACTGTTGCTGCTGCGTTTGCGGTTGCTGCTGCTGCATTTGCTGTAATTGTTGCTGCTGCTGCGTTTGCTGTAATTGCTGCTGCTGCGTTTGCTGTAATTGCTGCTGCTGCGTTTGCTGTAATTGTTGCTGCTGCTGCGTTTGCTGTAATTGCTGCTGCTGCGTTTGCTGTAATTGCTGCTGCTGCAACTGTTGCTGCTGCTGTGTTTGCTGTAATTGTTGCTGCAACTGTTGCTGCTGCTGTGTTTGCTGCAACTGTTGCTGCTGCGGTGTTTGCTGTAATTGTTGTTGCTGCAACTGTTGCTGCTGCTGTGTTTGCTGTAACTGTTGCTGCATTTGTTGTATCTGTTGCTGTATTTGCTGGGTTTCTAGTGTTGGCTGTGTTTTCTGAACTGTCTGCAGCTGCTGTTTTTGTTGCAAGTGCTGCAGCTGTTGTTGCTGCACTTGCAGCAGTTGGAGCTGCTGCTGTTGCTTTGCTTGTTGTAAAAGTTGCAGCTGTTGTGTTTGTGGCAGTTGATGAACTTGCTGTTGGAGTTGCACCTGCTGCTGTTGGACATTTTGCAACTGTTGAGTCTGCTGTATTTGTGAAAACTGCTGTTGAGACTGCTGTAACTTCTGAAGCTGTTGATTCTGCTGGAGTTGCTGTGTCTGCTGCAGCTGAAGATGTTGCTGTGCTTGAGCTTGATGCTGATTTTGTTGCAATTGAAGCTGCTGCTGTTGGGTTTGCTGCAACTGCTGGAGCTGCTGTGGCATTTGTTGTAACTTCTGTAAATGTTGGAGTTGCTGAGGAGTCTGTTGTAACTGCTGCGGAGTCTGCTGCAATTGCTGAAGCTGCGTCTGCTGCAGCTGTTGGATCTGCTGCTGAGTCTGCTGCAACTGCTGGAGCTGAGTTTGCTGCAACTGTTGGAGCTGCTGCTGTTGAGCTTGCTGCTCCTGCTGGAGTTGCTGCTGCTGTTGAGACTGCTGCAACTGTTGGAGCTGCTGTTGGGTCTGCTGCAACTGTTGGAACTGCTGCTGCTGAGTCTGCTGCAACTGCTGGAGCTGTTGCTGTCGAGTCTGCTGCTGCTGCTGTTGTTGAGTCTGCTGCAACTGTTGGAGTTGGGACTGTTGCATCTGTTGGAGTTGGGATTGCTGTGTCTGCTGTAATTGTTGGAGTTGCTGTTTCTGTTGAGCTTGTTGCAACTGTTGGAGCTGCTGCTGTGCTAACTGACTAATTTGTTGCTGCTGCTGAGATTGTGGCACTTGTTGCAATTGCTGAATTTGCTGTAGCTGTTGCTGTAACTGTTGTAGTTGCTGCTGTGTTTGCTGCAGTTGCTGCTGTACCTGCTGCAATTGCTGAAGCTGCTGAGGAGACTGCTGTAACTGTTGAAGTTGCTGCCGAGTTTTCTGTAACTGCTGAAGCTGTTGCTGCATGTGCTGCAACTGCTGAGTCAATTGCTGCTGTTGAGTCAAGTTCAATTGTTGTGGAGTTTGCTGTAGAACCTGGACCTGCTGCTGTTGCAATGGCTGTGTTTGTAACGGATGTTGTTGCACTTGCGTCATTTGGGTTTGTTGTAACTGCTGCTGAGTTACATGCAACTGTTGCTGTCGCACTTGCTGGAGCTGCTGCGGTACTTGCTGTATTTGATGCTTAGACTGTTGTATTTGCTGCAGCTGCTGTTGACTTTGGAGGGGCTGTTGAATTTGATGTTGAACTTGCTGTACTTGTGGAATCTGCTGTGGCTGCACCTGTTGTATTTGCTGGGCTTGCTGCATTTGGACCGGCTGACCTTGTGGAGTTTGCTGCAACTGTAACTGCTGATTTTGTTGAGGCTGCTGCAGCTGATGATGTGGGGTTTGCTGCTGCTGCATTTGATACTGTGGAGCATTTTTGTGAGAAGGTGGTATTTGTTGAGGCAATCTATACTGAGGTGGAGGTTGATGCGACATAAGTCTTAGGCCTGCAGTAGTCTGAGATTGCTGACTTGAAGAATTCTCCTGATGTTGACTAGAATTATACCTTGCCACTGAAGATTTTAACTGATCAAGTTCAGCAGCTTGAGGCATTTCACTGGTGGTTTCTGGAGTAACTTTCTGTGTAGTTACAGAAGAATTTTCTTCACCGAAATTTGACTGCACTTGCTCAGTTCCTACCTGGCGTACTTGGAAAGCACCCCCTAGGGGCGTCTGACTTCCGGTGGTTCCATTCTGAACTGTAGAACTGGAATGTGCAGATTGCAGTGGATCCTGGCTTGTAGTCTGTCTAAGAGCTTGGTTCTGAGCTTGTTGGTGTCTCTGAATAAGAATTGCCTGTAATTGCTGCTGCTGTTGTGGCGTTAAATGATGTAATTGTGGATTCTTTGCAATAATACCCTGAATCTGAGCTCTTATGTGAGCCATGAGCTGTGTGTTTTGTAATGTCATTAGATTAGAAGCATATGGATTCTGTTGCCCACTTAGCGTTGGTCTTGGTTGACCTAACGTATTGGGTAGGTGCTGCCCCAAATTATCTTTGGCCTGTTCATTTCCCTGCGTCTGTACTGGACTTTGGCCTACAATTCTCTGTACCTGAACCAAATTTGGTTGCTGGGATACTGCAGCAGAAATGTGTGGGTTTTCTTGATTGAGAGGATTTTGAGTGGAGTTTTGTACCTGATCTGACCTCAACTGTGTCCCAAGACCTTGCACATGTGGTTGTTGAGGAGACAAAATACCATGCTGCTGCTGTCTTACGGATTGCTGCAATGGACTGCGTGAGTCATAGAGAGCATGTTCTTGATCAGAAGACTGATTTAACTTATGGCCGTCCTCTGCTGTTAAAGGAGGTTGCATATCAGTTTCTTGATTCATTGGGCCAACAGAATTATGACTTCGTGGTTCACAAGTTGACTGATCACTAGTTTCTTGTGTTCCAGGGCTGCTGTTTGCCTGCTGAATAACAAGCTGCTGTCCTTGAGTTTCGGGACTGTCATGAAGCAGTGAGCCGTCACTCAAGTTGGTATCCTTTGCATTCATGTTTTGGGGTGTGTGAATATTTTGAGGATGACCAGGTAAGTTTAAAGTTGCAGACTGAGTTTGCCCAGTTAAAGCTTGTTGCCCTAATATGCCTCCTCCTTGACTTAACACTGGCTGCTGTTGGATATGTGTCATGCCAATCAAGTTTTGCTGCGGTTGGGACAAAACAAGGTGAGATCCCACAACATTTTGTTGTGCCATAGGTGACGGGCCCAAAATTCTCTGCTGCTGCTGTCCAATTAAGATATGTCTTTGTTGGGCTGTGTGATGTTGTAAAACAGATGGCTGAGGGTGACCCATAACAGTCTGAGGAACTTGGGAGGGAGATTGCTGTACCACCAATCCATGTGAGTTTCCAATCAACCCATGCTGCTTGGCCAACATGGTTTGAGATAAGTTGCTCTGAGAAGAAAGTGGGAAATTCTGGTGTTGTTGCTGCTTCTGTACCAACTGCAGCCTCTGCTGCTGAATCATCCGCTGCTCAGCAGTAAGTCCCTGTAGAGACTGAGGCGTTGAATAAAAAGCACCTGATGTTCCAGGAATGACAGTATTATTTCCCTGAGCTTGATGCTGCTGGGGTATTGACTTGACATAAGTAGCACCATGCTGTGTTTGCATGGCTAAACCTGGCTGCAGACCACGTAGATTTGCAGCTTGTGTGACAAGCTGGTTGTGTGGCTGTATACCATGTCCACCGACAATTGAACCTGGAGCTTTGGTTAACACCCTCGAGTTTTGGTTGGGACTAACAGGAAGGACACCGCAGTTTTGTTGTTGTTGCTGCTGCTTGTTTCTATACTCAGTCATTAGGTTTGTATGCTCCTTCTGCTGCTTACGAACCTGAAATTAAAAAGGTGACATTAACTTAAAAGAGGTAACAATGTATTCTCTGCAAAGAGGAGAAGGCAATACTGTACAATTATGAAGTGGGATGATACGCTCACACAACTAATATTTTAACCATGCTTGGATTATATAACAGGCAGCTATAACTATTTAAAGAGGTTGTCCACTACTTTAGCATTGATGACCTATGCTCATGATAGGTCATGAATGTCTGATCGGTCGGGGTGCGACACCCGGCTCCCCTTGCTGAACAGCTGTTATCGGTGTCAGCGGCCAGAAATACTCACTTGCAAAGCTGCTCTGTCTTCTGATAGTGGCCTCCGAAGAGTACTGCACATCCGCCTCCTATTGATTTGAATAGGAGGCGGATGTGTAGTACCAAGCCGTTGCCACTATCAGAAGACAGCCAGCTCCGCAACTGAGTATTCCCGGCCGGCGGCCTCCACCTGCTCGGCGTGCTCATTTCTCCTGACTTTTCAAAACTTTTTGCACTAAATTACCAGTCGCTTTTGGATCGTACATATAAAGACCTACAGAATTACAGTAAACTGACTATCCTGGTTTGGGAAAATGAACGTGGTAAAAATGGATATATTGCCCCACTTTTTATATATTTTTCAAACTGTTCCCATTTCTACCCCATGCAGCTTCTTCAGCAAACTATGTACAGCATTAATCAGGTTTGTGTGTGGTAAATATAGACCCAGGATAAGTAAGCAGACATTAAACCGCCCTAAAATAGCTGGTGGAGCTGGATTTCTGAATTTTAAAGTATATTTCCAAGCTTCTGTTTTAGGTCGCTTTATAGACTGGCATTTCAACTCTCTGACAAAACAATGGGTCACTAGTGAGCAGGGAGGGGTGAGTGTTCCTTTGAAGCACCTTCCTTGGCTTTTTGCCTCTGATGTTTTCTCGATAGGAGGCTTGACAGAATTGACTAGGGGAACAATTAAAGTTTGGCATGCAACCATGAAAAAATACCATCCCTCTAGAACATTCAGCCCTCTTACGCCACTTTTCTCTAATCCTTCCTTTCCTCCTGGATATCTGCGAGAATCTTTCTTAGGATGGAGAGCTATGGAGGACACTCGCCTCCTACAGATATTAGAAAATGGTAAAATGCCGTCATTCAATACATTACAGGATAGGTCTCCATCTAGAAAATTGCTGTGGATGAAATATTTACAGTTGCAATCATTCTTGTTTTCTCAGAGGATGGCACCCCCATTCCAGTGTATACCATCTTCTTTTGAGAGGTTGTTCTTACAGGAATCTCCCCCCAATCATATAATATCCGTGCTTTATAATTATTTTTTGGGGGAAAGTATCTCAGAAAGTTACAATTTCAACACATGTGGGAACAAGAATTGGGGGTAGTCATATCTTCAACAGATTGGGAAAAAGGATTCTTGTTTACACACAAAATGTAGGTCACATGTTATGCGGAGGAGAAAAATTTCAAAATTATGGCAAGATGGTATCAGTATCCTGTAAAACTTCGCACCATATTTCCAGCAGCCTCAGACTTATGTTGGCGATGTAAAGTGGAAAAAGGATCTATGCTTCACATATGGTGGGAGTGTAGTAAGATCAAACCTTTGTGGGAAAAAATATTTTCCAATTATAATCTAATTACCGGAAGTAGGGTCGAAAATCGTCCTGAGATAGCTCTGCTTTCTATCCTGCCCTCATCAATAGGATCTCAAAAAAAAAAAAAAGATCTTAAGATTTTCTGTTTAACAGCAGCTCGCACGTTGATCCCACGTTACTGGGAATCACCTCAAGTCCCCCAAATTTCAGAATGGTATAATGAAATGGTTAATATCTGCAGAACGGAGTAACTTTCTGCTGACTTTAATGGATGTGCTGATAAATTCAGGAAGATCTGGAGTGTCTGGATTCTATTTCAGGACTCATCGGAGTTTCATAGGCTGTTTGAGTGCGAGACTGATGAATTGGCGAATTGGATCTGGGTTGGTGCTGGGAACTAATTAGAGAGTCTAAAAATGAGCCTTAGTTTATGCTCTCCTTCTCTTCCATTCTATCCTTCCCTCCTTTCTTATCCCCCCCCCCTTTCTTTATTTTCTCTTTTTGTACTGTTGTATTGTTGATTTATGTAGTGGTCTGCACTGTTGGATAGGATAAAAAGTAATGTTTACATTATTAGATAAGAGGTGTAGGAGTCTTATCAGAGAAGTCATAGAGAATATGTTATTTTGATCGCCATGACTAAACACCGGCATTTATTAATGTATGTTATATATTTCTATTTCAATAAAAAGAGATTATACTATGACCTATCCTAAGGATAGGTCATCAATGCTAAAGTAGTGGACAACCTCTAAACTTTTTAGTCAAGTATCAGGTGAGTTGGTATTTATTCAGTTGAATCCACACCTGGTCCAGCTGCTTCTGTATTTTGCTTTGCTGTTCAGTGACCAGTTTTAACTTCTCCGCATCTGCCTCTGGGAACTCTCGCCCAGCTTTCTTGGCAGTTCTTTGTTTCGCACACAGAGCTTTGCGGGACTTCCGATGGACCCCAATTTGCTCTTCTAACACTTTCAGTTGCATTTGTAATAGCTGCTGAGTGTGGAAAAGCCACTCTTCATATTGACGTTGGTCTGCTTCATCTGCAAGATAGCAACAAACAGTGTAAGTAGCCCTAAAAATATAAAACATTAGACCACTAACACCATCTAGAAAGATCCTAAAACACTTCTGGAACCCCCTAAGCCTTTAAACGTCTGGCCGGTCCGCATTCTTATCTGCAGTGGTCTTCTAAAACATCACTGCATAGTATAGCAGAAACAGCTGTGGAAGTGGGGAGTTTGCTGTCAGACACCACTGAGCTCCCAATAGAGAAGGCAGAGATTTATTACGGTCTCTGCTTTCTCAATTGCTGTTTACATGGCGGTAAAGAAGCTCTGTGTATACAGAAATAGGAGTGCTACCTGACCCAGAGGTCATGTGACCGCTGGGTGTAGGGAGGTAGTAGGAGCGGCTAAGTCCTAGGGGACACAGTCAGCTCTGTTATACAGGCAGGAGGCTGCATTTCCACTGTAACTGGGGCTAATGTACCAGATCTAGTAGCAAGGGAAAAAAAAAAAAAGTATTTAAATGTTCAAATGCCTGAAATAGGTCATGGGAGAGTGGGACACCATATGCGAAACAAACAAATTATATTATATATATATATATATATATATATATATATATATATATATATATATATATATATATATATATATATATATATATATATATATATATATTTTTTTTTTTATTATATATATATATATTTTTTTTATTATATATATATATATTTTTTTTAATATATATATATATATTTTTTTTAATATATATATATATTTTTTTTTTTAATATATATATATATTTTTTTTTTTAATATATATATATTTTTTTTTTTTTAATATATATATATATATATATATATATATATATATATATATATATATATATATATATATATATATATATATATATATATATATATATATATATATATATATATATATATATACACACATACATACATACACACACTTGTTACAGAGAGAGGGGACACATTTTAAAAACCGTATCGTGGTGGTCACTTGTGGTCATAAAAAGAAGAGAAATCTGAACAACAAAACGCATTTTCTTGCTGATATCACCTGATTTCAGAAAAGAGAACATGAAAATAACAAACGTTACGTTCCATGTATCATGTAAAAAAGAGGCAAAAATGATTTGACAATCCAAACCGGAAATATATATATATATTTTTTTTTTTTTTTTTTTTTTTTTTTTTTTTTACAGCTCCTTAAGCTGCATGTATGAAAAAAAATAAAGTGTCTGATTTGGAAGGTAAATGTCCTGAACTGGTTAAAGATCACCAATCTGCCCTTTTAAGAAAAGACATTGATAGATAGATATTGTAAGTTATAAGTAAGGACCACTGTACAAACTACATAGAGCATATGTTTTACCAGCAAGACCATTGATAAACCAGATATGTTAACATCAATTTTGGCCATTCCTAAAGTAAAACTTTCCTAGAAATCTCTGTTGGCTTTAATGCCACTCCTACAAATTAAACTAAAAAGTTGAGGAAAATGGACCATTACAACCATAACTAATTTTCATCAAGTGAAACTGAACAATGCAGGACAGCTTTAGCCGACTGGTCACAAAAGGGCTATTTGAATTTTTTTTTTTTTGGTCCAAATGGGGAGATGAAAAAGGTTTCTTTGAAATAATACACGTAGAAAGATAGTTCTTCACCGGAGCATTGTATGGCTATTCTGAAGGACTGCAATAGCAAATATGAACTAACATGTGTATGGATGCATCTGCAAAAAGATCACACATCTCCCTCGATAGCTCTGTGTTGGGAGGGGGGGGGAGGGTTGAGGAAAAAAATTGCAGCATTCATTGCCTATATATTTTTATGGCAGGCAGCGACTATTTTTCAATAAAGAAGAGTGCACCAAGCAGAGGACGTAATTGGCCCAAAAAAGAATGGCAATATTCTGGTCAAAGCCTCAGTTTTGAAACAGAGAAGAACCAACTAAATGAAGTCAGTACATACTGATCACTCCCTGGACAAACGAAGGAGGATTGGGTCGAGGCTGAGTGGGATCAAGAGGCGTTCTTTCCTAAAAGATGAAAAAGCACAAATATTAAATGACCGAAGAGTAACTGTTTTAAATATTTTTTTTTCCATAAATCAATTACATATTTGAGAAGAAGAATCTTTGTAATATATCTTAGAGAAATCTGTGTCTGTCTCCTGGATAGATCATTTATTCTCAAAATTCTTAACTCACGGGTAAAATCTGTCTTTAGTGATTACAGATAATCCCACTACTGAGATAGCAGAGACAGTTGGTGCTCATAAAGATCTATGGAGAACTGTAACTGTATTTCAGGAGACCGTGCAGTAGAATGTCGGTCTGCCTCTATAGAACTTTAAAAGCACTGTCATCTATCTTAGTAATGGGATAATTTGTCTCCACTGAATGCAGATTTTATCCATGATAAAAAATAGATCAATCCAGAAGAGAAAAAAAAAAAAATAAATAAATCATATTTCCCTGATGAGATCCATTACAAAATGTGCTTATTTTCTTTGTTCTATTGATTAGGTAAAACTTAAAACTATTGGCTATGTTCACACGTTGCGTTTTTGCAGCATTTTTTTCAGGGCTGTGGAGTCGGTGTCCACTTTAGTAGAGTCGGAATAAAAGGGACCGACTTCAACTCCTAAAATATATAATAAATTGGGTACAGTAGTTCAATGCAGTTTGTGGGGAATATTTTTTCATAAGAATTTGGGAAAGTTATGAAATGTCCTATAAATGTCTGTCCTATTCCTGATCTAAGGGTCTAGACTTTTAGCTGAGATAAATCTGTGCTGCGGTAAATTTATCACTTATACATGAGCCATGTGTGAGGGAGTCTGAGTCGTGGAGTCAGAGTTGGATTTGTTGTCATGGAAATTGAGGAGTCGGAGGTTTGGCTTACTGACTCCACGGCCCTGTTTTTTTTATGCAAGTTTTCAGCTGCATTTTGCAGTACCAGCAAAGCCTCAGATTTCAGAAATCTCATGCGCACACCTTGTTTTTTTTTTCCTGTTTTGTTAAAGAGCTGCGTTTTTGCAAAATGCAGCATGTCCCTTATGTCAGCATTTTTGCAGCCTTTTTCACCCATGGAAAGCATATAAAACGCTGCAAAAAACAAAAGGTATCAGGTTTTGCTGTGTTTTTGGTGCCAAATGAACACTGACAAAACCACAGTAAAAAAAAAAAGCAAAACCGACGCAAAAAGGCTTGTTACGTTGCTTCTTTAATGTAAAGAGAGCAAGTTTTGTCTGCAGGGGGAAACCGCTGCTAAAACACAACATGTGAACATAGCCTTAAGGCCCCGTCACACTTAGCGACGCTGCAACGATACCGACAACGATACGACCCGTCAGGGATCGTTGCTGCGTCGCTATGTGGTCGCTGGTGAGCTGTCAAACAGGCAGGCTCACCAACGATCAGGGGAGCAGCGACATCGTGGAAAGAATCTTTCCACGATGTCCTGCTCCTGGTTACGAGCCTGCTGAAGGAGCAGGCTGGTAACCATGATAAACATCGGGTTACTAGGGGCCCACGCGCACCTAGTAACCCGTTGTTTATCATGGTTACCACTCTGCTACGGTGAGCGGGAGGTTACCGCTCACTTTAGCAGGCTCGTAACCATGATAAACAGCGGGTTACTAGGTGCGCGTGTGCCCCTAGTAACCCGATGTTTACCATGGTTACCAGCCTGATCGCTGCTCCCGCTGGTCACACACAGCGATGTGTGCTGACCAGCGGGGAGAGCAACGACCAAAAAATGGTCCAGGACACTTTGCAGCCATCAGCGACCTCACAGCAGGGGCCTGATCGCTGCAAAGTGTCACACATAGCGACATCGCTGGTGAGGTCGCTGTTGCGTCACCAAAACCGTGACACAGCAGCGATCTCGCTATGTGAGACGGGGGCTTTACACTAAACGATTATCCAGACAATCAGCCATCTAATCTCATTTTACCAGATTACTCGGAAAAACATTTATAAAACACAATTGGGATACCGCAACAAAAAGTTTCCAGACCTAATTATTTTAGGGGGGAAAAAAAACAGAAAATGCTTTACAGAGATCAACTGCAATCAGTTTTCCACCGAAAATGTTGATAAAAGTAACTGAAAATTATGAGACATAACACACTGGTATCTCAGCCCATAGGAGTCACATAACATTTCCTGCTGGGAGGGTTTCTATAAAAAAGGTAAAGTAGAAAGATCCCGGCACTCACGTGTATACGATCAATTCATTTATTCCACATGTAGGAAAACTACAATGAAACGTTTCAGCCCCTTGCAGGATTTTGTCAATTGTGAATAACAAGACAAATTCCACACATATATAGAGAAATTTAGAGGAAATTACATCATACAAAATATTATAGAAAACCACAACGGAGCATTACACTACAATCACAAAATATAACATCATACATTAAATAAGTAATCATAAATAAATAAAACAAAAAATAGACATCAAAAAATGACATCATAAATTTAACATAGTATCTCCATACCAGTACAACAAAATACTGAATACAAAAACCTGAACATTCTTGTATAGAACACCAAAATTCCTCCAAGTATTAAATATCCCATTGTTAATTCACCTATCTAGAATATACACTGTGTTCCAAATTATTATGCAAATAATATTTTCTCAGATTTTCCCAAATTACCTATATGAATTGCAGTCATTGTAATTTTCCAGTCAAATAACTATTAGAGTACAATTGAAAGGTTTTTGTACAAACTGCCTATGATAACAGTATATTTTTAAAAAAAATAAAAAACTCTTCTGCTTCAATTGTTTTGCATGAGGACAGAATACCCTCCCAGAGCTGTTGCTTAGATGTGAACTGGCTCCCGCCATCATAGACATTCCTTTTGATGATGCTCCAGAGGTTCTCAATGGGGTTGAGGTCAGGGGAGCATGGGGGCCACAGTGTATAAACATACATATATCAAATCCATAATTATTACAATTAATGCAATTTTATAGAAAAAAAACTTTGAAAATATTTTTTGAAAGTTGTTTTATTAAAGATTTTTTTAAAAACTTTATAATTTTTATTAATTTTATAATGCTCACTCAGTTTAATTATTATTTTTAATTCATTGACACTAATCCTCAAAGAAACAGTACCGATAATCGGATCATTTTATAGAAGATCATGCCATAATTATAGCATCACAAACTATTAAATTTCCACCTAATCATGTTCCTAGTCACTCCTACCACTAATTCTATTGTCAAAATAGGTTACATTAAATTATAACCAACAAAAAATAAGAGAAATCACAGGAATATAATATTATACCCCTTATAATATGTTTCACTGCTGCAAAATATGGCCATATCTGGAGGTCGCATTCTTATTGGCCTCATCCAATGCTGCAATTTTTTCGGGATATTATTGAAGTGGTGAAAAAAAAAAATAATAAAAAAAAAAAAACGCATCTCCATTTTTCGGGATCTGGGGCCTGGTGAGGGCTTATTTTTTGCGTGCCGAGCTGAAGTTTTTATTGATACCATTTTGGGGTAGATCTGATGTTTTGATCGCCCGTTATTGCAATGTTGTGGCGACCAAAAAACGTAATTCTGGCGTTTGGAATTTTTTTTCTCATTACGCCGTTTACCGATCAGATAATTTTTTTTTATATTGATAGATCGAGCGATTCTGAACGCGGCGATACCAAATATGTGTATGTGGGTTTTTTTTTATTATTATTTTATTTTGAATGGGGCGAAAGGGGAGTGATTTAAACTTTTATATTTTTAAAAAAAAATTAAAAACTTTTTTTTTTTTTTTACACTTTTTGCTTCCTTCTATAGTCTCCATAGGAGACTAGAAGCAGCAACTGTCCGATCGCCTCTGCTACATAGAGGTGATGAGCAGATCACCTCTATGTAGCAGAAATGCTCCTGTGTTATGAACGCTGACCATTAGGTGGCGCTCATAGCAATCAGTACATGACACCACTGGGGTCTGCTGCAGACCAAGGGTTGTCATGCCCACCCATCAGTGACCCCCGATCAGGTGAGACGGTCACCGATGGGCGGGGACAGTGACGCGCTTCCGGAGCGGCGCTGTTAAATGCCGCTGTCAGAGATTGACAGCGGAATTTAACTGGTTAACAGCAGCGGGTGGTTCGCGATTCCACCTGCGGCTGTTGCGGGCACATGTCAGCTGTATAAATAAGCTGACATGTGCCCGGTTCAGTGTGGGCTCAGCGCCGGTGCCCGCGCTGAACAGGGGGTGACAGCCTGGTGCGTACTATTACGCCCCAGGCTGTAAAGGGGTTGATACTTGGAGGAATTTTGGTGTTCTATACAAGAATGTTCAGGTTTTTGTATTCAGTATTTTGTTGTACTGGTATGGAGATACTATGTTAAATTTATGATGTCATTTTTTGATGTCTATTTTTTGTTTTATTGTTTATTTATAATTTAATGTATGAGGTTATATTTTGTGATTGTAGTGTAATGCTCCGTTGTGGTTTTCTATATTTTCCTTTGTATGAGGTCATTTCCTCTAAATTTCTCTATATATGTGTGGAATTTGTCTTGTTATCCACAATTGACAAAAGCCTGCAAGGGGCTGAAACGTTTTGTTGTAGTTTTCCTACATGTGGAATAAATGAATTGATCGTATACACGCGAGTGCCGGAATCTTTCTTCTTTGCTTGCAATCTATCTCTCCACGTGCACCACCAACCACTAACAAGGACTACGGAGTGCCGACTATTTCTTTATATCTATATTGTTCTATAAAAAAGGTAGACTGAGGCCAATCAAAAAATTGGTTTCCAAAGTGTATAAAGTACATAAAAAGAAAAAAAAAAAAAAAAACTTAGGTCCTCACTAGGGTTGAGCGAGTATGTTCTGTCCGAGTATGCTCGGGCTGAGCTCCGAGTATTTATAACTGCTCGGTGAGAAGGTTAAATCGCTCCCGTGTGCATGATTTGCAACTGTTAGACAGCTTTATTACATGTGAGGAATGTGTAAGAAATGGACATTCCTCACATGTAATAAAGCTGTCAAACAGTTGCAAATCATGCACACGGGAGCGATTTAACCTCATCACCGAGCAGCTGTAAATACTCGGAGCTCAGCCCGAGCATACTCGGCGAAAGGGTTAATAGAACATACTCGCTCAACAACAGTGCTCACCCTCCCAGCGCGTCACGGTGTTGGAACTAGAGTGGTGATGTCATGTCAACAGTGCGCGTCACTGCTCCAGCCATTCGCTGAACTCCGTGCTCACGCAGAGGTTTACGGCACGTGACGCTAAGCTCAGAGCATGAGCCAGGGAACACCGTGACTGGCTGGCTGGAGTAGTAACGTCACATCTCTAGCCAGTCACTGGATTCAGCAACGCATACTGTCATCCACTGCAAAAGCACGGAGTTCAGTGACTGGCTAGATGGAGAACGCGTGCAGTTAATGGGACGTCAATACTGGGACTCCAGCAGCGGGAAAACTGCGCTGGAGTCAGGGAGTTCGAGTACATGATAAGTTTGTTATCTTATGTACGTTACACATTTTGGTGACCACGTTATTGAAAGTAGATCACATCACCTTTCATGTCCGTTTGCAAGATTGTCATGAAAACTCCTTCCTAAGAACGTTCATTTCATGATAGTCTTGCAGTCTAAACAGGCTGCAAATGAGTCGACAACCGAGCAAAACATTTGTTCATCAAGTGAAATTAGCTTTTGAGTGGCACATAGTCCTGTGTAAACAGAACCTGCACTGCTGAGATTAATGGCAGCCTGTGGACACTGACAAAGTTTCATCTAATATATGGGTAATTCTACACTAAAACTTACTTGAGAAGTTGCAGTACCTGGACCTTGGGTGGTAGAATCAGTGGCTCCGGAAACTCCAAGCCTTTGGGCAAGGAGAGATACCTGTTGCCTAAACAAAAAGACAGGCTAGTATTAGGAGAAACGTTTTTGTTAACTGTGGCCCATAGTTCGGCTCTTGTCACGCCTACACTTTGTTTTGCACTGTATGGTAATGATAGATACAAACATTTGAAAAAAATGCCTATAACTGCATAAGTCATGGCCAAGGATCTGGAGATTCTGCTATACGAGAATAGATATCAGGACATAGTAAAGAGCTTTCTTCCCTTCTGAGTGCATCACCGATGTGTAAGGCAGTGCTGACTGCTGGGCTCCGTTCATTAGCTATGCCAGCCACCTTCTCGATCGCTGCTTATGCAGAAGGGGCTTGGCCAGTTCCTTAATGCCCGTCACTGACACACAGGGAGAAGAGGAAGATCTCCGATTGTGTTTAAACGAATTACTTTACACAGAAGAAGCTGCACTTCCAGTGACATGGTAGGCAGTGAAATCAGGTCATCAGTGCACTCACTCATTTATATTAAAGGGGTTGTCTCAGCTTCTTTACTTCAGAAACACACTGCAACGCCCCCACCTTACTGTCTTGCAGAGGGCAGTGCACTACTGAAGAGTGACAGTATGGAGCAGCAGCATGGTGGTGCCACTGGTCTGATTTGAGTTTTGTGCTGGCAGAGGCAGATTTGTCTCTACAGTATGGGAGAAGTGCAAGAAGACGGAGATTGCTTGTATCCTGCCAGCCTCAGAACGGTGCAAGAATATAAAGCAGTGAGCCAGCTGGCAGCACGAGCTCCTGACCTAAGTAGCTGGTCACTCTCAGGATGCAGAGATGTACGCTAAAAAATTAAAAGGGCCACCGTTCTTTAGAATGGAGCAGATTTTTAAAAATAAGTACTGTATTTTTCGGACTATAAGACGCACTTTTTTCCTCCAAAATTTTGGAGGAAAATGGGGGGTGCGTCTTATAGTCTGAATGTTGGGGGCGCGTGGGGGTGTATGTATATTGTGAGTGTGTGTGTATGTATATATACACACACACACGTATATATTATATAACACATACATACACTGTGGGGTGTGCGGTAGCGGAGCGGGGCACAGGAGGCAGCAGCCGCCTGCTGCAGCCTACACTGTCCCCGCTGCTAAAGAAAATGAATATTATATTAACTGCTCCCCACGCCCGTGGGGCGTGGGGAGCAGCGAATATTCATGCTCCTTAATAGCGGCATACAGTGTAGCCGCAGCATGGCTCCTGCTAATGCCGGAATCGCCTGTGCCCGCTGTTAAAGGGCATGAATATTCAACCTCTCTCCACACCTATGGGCGTGGGAAGGGGTGAATATTCATGCCCTTTAATAAGCGGGCACATGCGATAGCCCGGCAGCAGCAGGAGCCATGCTGCGGCTACGCTGTGTGTCAGCTATTAAGGAGCATGAAGTCACGGTTCCCCGCACACACAGTCCCGGCGTGGGGAGCAGTGACTTCCGGCAGGTGATCTTTCTCTTTGTGAGCCGCGCATGGCAGTGACGTCATGTGCGGCTCACATGGAGAGATCAGTTAGGGCAGACAGGACGCAGCGCTGGAGGAGAGAAGAAAGGAGAGCAGGAGTGTTTATTTTTTATGAGCAGCCTGGTGGGGATGAGGGGGGCCATGCATACCAGGATAAGGATGAGGGGGGCCATGCATACCAGGATAAGGATGAGGGGGGCCATGCATACCAAGATAAGGATGAGGGGGGCCATGCATACCAAGATAAGGATGAGGGGGGCCATGCATACCAAGATAAGGATGAGGGGGGCCATGCATACCAAGATAAGGATGAGGGGGGCCATGCATACCAAGATAAGGATGAGGGGGGCCATGCATACCAAGATAAGGATGAGGGGGGCCATGCATACCAAGATAAGGATGAGGGGTGCCATGCATACCAGGATAAGGATGAGGGGTGCCATGCATACCAGGATAAGGATGAGGGGTGCCATGCATACCAGGATAAGGATGAGGGGTGCCATGCATACCAGGATAAGGATGAGGGGTGCCATGCATACCAGGATAAGGATGAGGGGTGCCATGCATACCAGGATAAGGATGAGGGGTGCCATGCATACCAGGATAAGGATGAGGGGTGCCATGCATACCAGGATAAGGATGAGGGGTGCCATGCATACCAGGATAAGGATGAGGGGTGCCATGCATACCAAGATAAGGATGAGGGGGGCCATGCATACCAGGATAAAGATGAGGGGGGCCATGCATACCAGAATAAGGATGAGGGGTGCCATGCATACCAGAATAAGGATGAGGGGTGCCATGCATACCAGGATGGGGATTGCTGTGCCATGCATACCAGGATGGGGATTGCTGTGCCATGCATACCAGGATGGGGATTGCTGTGCCATGCATACCAGGATGGGGATTGCTGTGCCATGCATACCAGGATGGGGATTGCTGTGCCATGCATACCAGGATGGGGA
This sequence comes from Phyllobates terribilis, assembly GCF_046119375.1. Taxonomy (NCBI): domain Eukaryota; kingdom Metazoa; phylum Chordata; class Amphibia; order Anura; family Dendrobatidae; genus Phyllobates; species Phyllobates terribilis. The sequence continues at coordinate 198,796,914 of NW_027362762.1, read as the reverse complement.
TTGCTGTGCCATGCATACCAGGATGGGGATTGCTGTGCCATGCATACCAGGATGGGGATTGCTGTGCCATGCATACCAGGATGGGGATTGCTGTGCCATGCATACCAGGATGGGGATTGCTGTGCCATGCATACCAGGATGGGGATTGCTGTGCCATGCATACCAGGATGGGGATTGCTGTGCCATGCATACCAGGATGGGGATTGCTGTGCCATGCATACCAGGATGGGGATTGCTGTGCCATGCATACCAGGATGGGGATTGCTGTGCCATGCATACCAGGATGGGGATTGCTGTGCCATGCATACCAGGATGGGGATTGCTGTGCCATGCATACCAGGATGGGGATTGCTGTGCCATGCATTCCAGGATGGGGATTGCTGTGCCATGCATTCCAGGATGGGGATTGCTGTGCCATGCATTCCAGGATGGGGATTGCTGTGCCATGCATTCCAGGATGGGGATTGCGGTGCCATGCATTCCAGGATGGGGATTGCGGTGCCATGCATTCCAGGATGGGGATTGGGGTGCCATGCATACCAGGATAGGGTTGAGGGGTGCCATGCATACCAGGATAGGGTTGAGGGGTGCCATGCATACCAGGATAGGGTTGAGGGGTGCCATGCATACCAGGATAGGGTTGAGGGGTGCCATGCATACCAGGATAGGGTTGAGGGGTGCCATGCATACCAGGATAGGGTTGAGGGGTGCCATGCATACCAGGATAGGGTTGAGGGGTGCCATGCATACCAGGATAGGGTTGAGGGGTGCCATGCATACCAGGATAGGGTTGAGGGGTGCCATGCATACCAGGATGGAGGGATGCCAGGCATACCAGGATGGGGATGGGGACCGCGCGTAAAAGGAAGGGGGAGGGGGCATATATACCAGGATGGGGGATATTGTCAGAACTGGGGGACATTACCCCTTTACCAGTGTCAGCAGAAGACCCCCTCCCCCTTAAAAGTGCATCATGAACACATTTTTTGCTTAATTTTTTATTTCTTTTTTTTATTTTCCTCCTCTAAAACCTAGGTGCGTCTTATGGTCCGAAAAATAAGGTAAGCTGCAAAGTTGCTTGTTTTTACAAGCTCCTTCCAATTTTAACCACAATAAAAAAAAAAAATGTAAAAAAACTTGACGACCCCTTAATTATTTTTTTCAATTTAATATAACAATTTTCATTTTATGCATTTGTACATTCAGCACTGTGGTGTGCATACAGCCCTCGGTTACTTGTGGAGTAAGTCACAGGGGGTTTTCATACACAATTACTATTTACTACAAGGAAGGGGAAAAAATGGAAAATTGCTTCATACCTGTTAATGCCTGGAGTGACACCAATGCTACCTTGTGCCATCACCTTTTTTATTCCTTTTAAAGCAACCATTTTTGCCTTGGCAATTGGATCAATAATGTCTTCTGGAGCAAACTTGTCAAGATCTGCAATTATTAAAAAGAAAAAAAACACTGAATAATTACAATTAAACTGAATGGTAGACTTAGATTTTACTATTATCCCTTTCTGCCCCGACCCGGTTTTCACCTTCCTAACCAGGCCAAATTTTACAATTCTGACCAGCGACACTTTACGTGGTAATAACTCTGGAATGCTTTAACGTATCCCACTGATTCGGAGATTGTTTTTCGTGACACATTGTACTTTATGTTAGTGATAAATTTCAGTCAAATTGCTTTGCATTTATTTGTGAATATGTTGGAATTTTGGCAAAAATTATCGCAATTTTCAAACTTAATTTTTATATGCTTAAACCAGTTAATCATGTTGCACAAAATAATTTATAAATAACATTTTCCATATGTCTACTTTACATCAGCATCATTTTCTAAACAATTTTTTTTTTTACGAATTTAGAAGGGTTTAAAAGTTAAATCAGAAATTTGTCAATTTTACAATAAAATTTACAAAACCTTTTTTTTTTTTCAATTTTTAGGGACCACATCATGTTTAAAGTGACTTTGAGGGGTTTGTATGACAAAAAAAAAACAAAACACAAAAGTGACCACTTTAAAAACTGCACCCCTCAAAGTGCTCAAAACCAGATTCAAGAAGTTTATTAGTCCTTTGGGTGATTCATAGGAATTAAAGCAAGGTGGAAGGAAAAAAAAAAAAAACATTTTAATTTAATTTTTCCCACAAAAATGTTCATTTAGTCCCATTTTGCATTTTTACAAGGAGACAATGAACATTTTGTTGTGCAATTTCTCCTGAGCACACAGATTCATCATATATGGTGGAAAACTACTGTTTGATAGAACGCAGGGCTCAGAAGGGAAAGAGCGCCACTAGACTTTTGGAGGGCAAAATTGGCTGGAATAGATAGCGGACACCATCAGGGCTGTGCAGTCTGAGTCAAAGTCGTGGAGTTGGAGTCGGTGTCCATTTTGGTGGAGTCTGTATAAAATGGACCGACTCCAACTCCTAAAATATATAATAAATTGGGTACAGTAGTTCAATGCAGTTTGTGGGGAATATTTTTTCAGAAGAATTTGGGAAAGTTATGAAATGTCCTATAATTGTCTGTCCTATTCCTGATCTAAGGGTCTAGACTTTTAGCTGAGATGAACGATAATAATAATAATAATCTTTATTTTTATATAGCGCTAACATTCTGCAGCGCTTTACATAAATTTACTATAGCACAGATTCATGATAATGTATGACTTAAACATAAGCCATGTAGGAGGGAGTCTGAGTCGGTGTCATGGAAATTGAGGAGTTGGGAGTCGGAGGTTTGGCTTCCAACTCCACAGCCCTGGACACCATGTAGCGATTGCAGAGCCCCTAATGTGCCTAAACAGTGGAAACTCCTCACAAGTGACCCCATTTTGGAAACCACACCCCTCAAGGAACTTATCTAGAGGTGTGGTGAGCACTTTCAAACCATACGTGCTTCACAGAATTTTATAACGTTGAGCCGGGAAAATGAAAAAAACACGTTTTTCCCCACAAATATGTTGCGTTAGCACCAAATTTTTCAATTTTCACAAAAGCAACTGGAGAAAATGGACCATACAATTAGTTGTGCAATTTCTCTTGAGTACACCGATACCCCATATGTGGTTGAAACACCAAGGTTACTTACCAGTAGCAGTTTTTTCCAGAACCCATAACAGCACACCTGAGAGAGAGGGATCCGTCCATCAAGGACAGGAAACCTTCTGAAATAAAAGGGTGGTACCTCTCCCCCGCTTCAACTGGTTAGAGAGCATGAGAGGACCTCCATAAAAAAAAAATTAAACAAAGAACCATCACCACATCACATAACACCCAAACTATAGTGCACACCTATATGGCGAGAAAGGGGGGGGGGGGGGGGGGGATATATGGGTGCGGTCAAGGGTTCTGGAAAAAACAGCTACCGGTAAGAAACCTTGGTGTTTTCCCTTCCCCCCCATGACAGCACACCTGAGACTTCTGGAGAATTGAAACACTTTAGGGGGAACCACCGCTTGTAGCACCCTTCTACCAAACGTTAAGTCAGTCAAGTAGGACAGATCCAGCCGATAGTGTTTAAAGAAGGTAGATGGTGAAGACCTGGTAGCGGCCTTACAGATTTGATCTATTGATGCCTCGGCCTTCTCAGCCCAGGAAGTAGCCACGGCTCTGGTGGAGTGAGCCTTGATGCCGTCAGGGATCGGAGTGCCACTAGCAGAATAGGCTAAACTAATGGCCTCCCTAATCCATCTTGCAATGTTGCCTTTTGTTACCCCGTAACCCTTCCTATTTCCCTGAAAGGCTAAGAACAGGGATTGGGCTAGTCTCCACTGGATAGTTACATGCAAATATCGCAATTGTGCCCTTCTAACATCAAGGTCATGATATTTCTATTCCCCTGGACTCTTCGGGTTGTTACAAAAGGAGGGCAGAGCAATTTCTTGACTACTATGAAATTTCAGCGCTACCTTAGGGAGATATGCTGGATCAGGTCTTAACAGTACTCTATCCTCATATATTTATGTATATGGAGCATTTATAGACAGGGCCTGTATATCGCTTACCCTACGGGCTGATGTCAAAGCTATCAAAATAATAGTTTTGAGGGGAAGGTATTTCGCCGACAACTCCTAAATTGGCTCAAATGGTTCCCTTGGTCAATGCTTCAAGCGCCAGGTTCAGATCCCATGGGGGAAATTTAGGGATTGAGACCGTCCTGGATCTATCACAGGATTTTATAAACCTTGCAATCCACTTATTGGCCACAAGGTTACAGTTATATAATGCCCCCAAGGCTGATACCTGGACTTTAAGCGTACTGGTAGCTAGCCCCAACTCGAATCCCTTCTGCAGGAACTCCAAGATGGAATCAACTGGAGGCTTTTGATTCAACGGTTTCCCCCCAAAAATCTAAGAATTTACAGTAGAACGTGAAAAAAAATTCTAGTAGTTACAGGCTTTCTACTTTTTAACAGAATGGAAACCAAGCCTGGTGAGAAACCTCTGCTACTCAATATCGCCCTCTCAAATTCCACGCTGCAATATGGAAGCCCTTTACTCGAGAGTGGAATATCGGTCCCTGTGCAAGAAGGTCTGGGATCTCTGGCAGGATCCATGAATCTGATAGTGACATTATCCTCAGCAGGGAGAACCATGGTCTCTTTGGTCAAAAGGTGGCAATGAAAATCACTCTCGCCTGATCCTCCCTGATCTTTTACACTACCACTGGAATCAGATATCGGAGGGAGCGCATAAGCCATCTCGAAGTTCAGGGGATCTGGAGAGCATCTTTCGCATACGGGTTTTCCCCTTGGGTCTAATGAACCTTTCTGTTTTTCTTGTCGACAAACAAATCCATCTCTGGCAACCCCCATAGCTCAACTACGTATACGAAATACTCCAGGGTTGAGGGCCCATTCCTTCTGCCTTAGCTTGTTGCAGCTTAGAAAGTCTGCCCTAGTGTTTTCTCTACCCCGTATGTGTAGTGCTGTAAGGGACAGAAGATGTTGCGTTGCTATCTGAAAGTCTGCTCACTGCTTCCATTAGGGAGCGGGATGTTGGTATTTTTTTTTTTCAATGAAGCTAACATTAAATGAATCAGAAATACACTCTATAGATTGTTAATATGGTAAATTACTATTCTAGCTGCAATGGTCTTGTTTTTGTTGCAATATCTACATAGGTGTATAAAGGCCCATTTCCAACAACCACCACTCTAGTGTTTTAATGGTACATTGTGTTTGCTACCTGTGTAAGAAGGCTAATGGATGTTTAGAAAACCCTAGATGCCCTTGCACAAGTATGTTAGCCCAGCGGAAAACAGTTTGGCTGATTTGAGAAGGTCTAAAATTGACCTTACTTTGATCTAGTTGAGAATCTGGAGCATTACATTTGTTTGTTCTATGAAACGCTCAAAATGGCAAGAAAAAGAGAACTTTCATGTGAAAACAAATTCTTGTTTTTAGAAATGAAGGCTATTCCATGCGAGAATTTGCCAAGAAACTGAAGATTTCCTACAACGGTGTGTTCTACTCCCTTCGGAGGAGAGTACAAACAGGCTCTAACCAGAGTAGAAAGAGAAGTGGGAGGTCCCGCTGCACAACTGAGCAACAAGACAAGTACATTAGAGTCTCTAGTTTGAGAAATCGACGCCTCACAGCTCCTCAACTGGCAGCTTCATTAAATAGTACACACAAAACGCCAGTGTCAACGTCTACAGTGAAGAGGCGACTCCGGGATGCTGGCCTTCAAAGTGGTAAAGAAAAAGCCATATCTGAGACTGGCTAATAAAAGGAAAAGATTAATATGGGCAAAAGAACACAGACATTGGACAGAGGAAGATTGGAAAAAAGTTTTATGGACAGACGAATCAAAGTTTGAGGTGTTTGGATCACACAAAAGAACATTTGTGAGACACAGAACAACTGAAAAGATGCTGGAAGAGTGCCTGACGCCATCTGTAAAGCATGTAGAGGTGACTCTTGGTCTTCCTTTCCTGGGGCGGTCCTCATGTGAGACAGTTTCTTTGTAGCGCTTGATGGTTTTTGCAACTGCACTTGAGGACACTTTCAAAGTTTGCCCAATTTTTCGCACTGACTGACCTTCATTTCTTAAAGTAATGATGGCCACTCGTTTTTCTTTACTTAGCATTTGTATTATGGCAAGAAAAAAGCAGCTAACAGTCTATTCAGTAGGACTATCAGCTGTGTATCCACCAGACTTCTGCACAACACAACTGATGGTCCCAACCCCATTTATAAGGCAAGAAATCCCACTTATTAAACCTGACAGGGCACACCTGTGAAGTGACTACCTCTTGAAGCTCATCAAGAGAATGCCAAGAGTGTGCAAAGAAGTCAAAGCAAAAGGTGGCTACTTTGAAGAACCTAGAATATAAGACATATTTTCAGTTGTTTCACACTTTTTTGTTAAGTATATAATTCCACATGTGTTAATTCATAGTTTTGATGCCTTCAGTGTGAATGTACAATTTTCATAGTCATGAAAATACAGAAAAATCTTTAAATGAGAAGGTGTGTCCAAACTTTTGGTCTGTACAGTATATATATATCTATCACCGTAGCTCGGTTGTCCGACTTAACTTGAAGATGGCGATCCCGGAGTAGAGGGAGGAAGCTCTCTAGAGCGTTCTTTACTGCCCACAACTCTTTTAGGCTTGAGGACCTTCTTTTCTCGGGGGGATGTCCAAGACCACTGAATCATGTGGCTCCTCAGATGTGCCCCACAACCTGAGTTGCTTGCATCGGTTGTTATGAGATTTTATATTGGTGTCTCCCATTGGACTCCTAAAGCTAAATTCGCCTTGTTTGTCCACCATGAGAGGGAGTTTCTGACCTCTAAGGAGAGATGCACCTTCCCTTCCAAACACCCTTTCAACAATTTCTGTGCAGACAGGATTTCTCACTGGAGATGTCTCGTGTGGAATGGGACCCATCTGACTGCCGGATGTTAGGGTTCCTAGTAGGGACATAGCTTTCCTTAAGGACATAAACCCCAGGAAGGTCTGAACTCTTGCGGGTTTTAGTCTCAATTTTTGGGTATTCACCATCTAGCCTAGGTTTTACAAGACGACTGTCGCTTCTTGTAACTATGTAGCACAGTGGTTCTCAACTCCCCACTATAAGGAAGTCATCTAGGTAGGAACGAGGACTGTATTTTGAATGCGTAGAAAAGCAGTCATCTCGGCAATCAGTTTGGTGAATACTCTTGGAGCTATTGACAACCCAAAAGGGAGGGCTTGGAATTGGAAATGGCTGCACATGCCTTGTACGTAAAGAGTAACTCTTAGGTATTTTTGATGATCTAGATGAATTGGGATGTTATAATATGCATCTTTTAGATCGATTACACTATAAAACAGTTGTGATAGGAGTTTTATGGCCGAATTCATTGACTATCTTGAGCGTATGGTTCTCTTCAAATTTATAATTGTTCTGAATGAGGCGTCGAGTTTTTTTTAAAAAAAGGGGAAATATAATCCCCTTCCTTTTTGTTTGTCCGGGACCTCGCATAGGACCTGTTTTCCTACTAAGCGCAAGATCTCTGTTTCCAGGGCAAGTTGCCTCTCTGGCGACTTCCTGATGGGGGTTATTACTAATGAATGCCGTGGTTGCTGGTAGAATTGTATTTTTAGGCCTTCCCTCACTATATTCAGGCCCCAGGTGCTGGAGGAGATGTTCTCCCAGGCCTGAACAAAGCGGGACAGCCTTCCTTCCCCCTACTCGTGGCCTGGTGTCATTGGGAGGGTTTCTTGGAAGTGGAGGAGGGATCGCTGAACATGTACCCGGATTCCCTTTTATTCTTAAAATCCCACTTCCCTTTGTTTCTCCTGGGGGGGGGGGGGGGCATCCCCTATTAAATTTCCTGCTCCGAAAATAGGTTTTTCCCTGAGTCCCCCGAAAACCCAGGGAAACTCCCTTTCTGATCACCCACCTTTTCAAGGACATCATACAATGTCTTTTCAAAAAGAAATTGGCCGTCACAAGGTATGGAACACAACCTATTTTTTGACTGTAGGTCCCCCAGGCATCCCTTAAGCCATAAGGCCCGTCTTGCCGCGTTTGAAAATCCGGCCGATCTGGCTGAAAGTTTCACAGAATCGGCAGATGTGTCCGCTAGAAAGGCTGCAGCACCATGTAACAGGAGTAGATTTGACAGAATCTTATCCCATGAGGTCTTTTTATCCTCCAGCTGTTGCAACCAAACCATAAGGGAACGGGCAGTGCAAGTTCCTGTGATTGCGGATTTTAGATCTCCTGCCGCCGCTTGCCACGTATGTCTTACGAATGTATCTGCCTTCTTGTCTAAGGGGTCTCTAACTACTCCTGAATCATCAAAGAGGAGTGCTGATCTTTTTGAGGACCTAGATACAGCACCATCAATTTTAGGACCCATAGCCCAAGATTCCGAGTCTTTTTCCTCAAAGGCATATTTCCTCTGAGGATGAAGGCAAGGCACCAGTTTTCTCCACTCTGTATTAGGCTGTGTGTGCACGTTCAGGATTTGATTGCAGAGGTTTCTGCATCTCTTGGCAGGAAAAACGATACAGAAAAAAAACATGCGTTTTGCTGCGATTTTGATGCGTTTTTGTACATCAATGAATGACTTTTGGAGCAAAGTTATTTGAAAAAAGAAAAGTGGGACATTGCTTTAACCCTTGGATTACCATCAGACCTGGGGTGAGTATATTGGTTAGTTTAAATGATTATTTGAAATACAAAACACATTCATTAAAGTGTTTGCTCTGTGTCTGTGTGTTTAACTCTTTACTTCAGTTTAATTGGGCTTGGTAATGAAAAGGGTCTGATTGACACCTTGTCATCACCAAACAAAAGGGCTAGGTGTCACCTAATCCCATATACCCAAAGCTCATTAGCATTTCCATTCAAGTCATTTCTGGAGCAGCTGGGAGCAACTATTTTTAGCCTAGGAAGGTGCCATTAGGCAAACATGTTCCCTGGCTATTAATAACAGCTCATAGCTGTTTCGTTAGCCGCTACGTCCCCACGATCAGCAACAAGCAGCGCTTTGGACGCAGCGCATTTTTGCTGCATCCTAAATGCGATGTTCTAATGCCGCACTTTTGTGGTCAATACGCGGGGATCCACCACATATAATGACACTTCAAATCGGTCAAAATCTGCAGCGGAGGCTAGCGTGTCCGCTACAGAAATTGACATACTGCGGGTGAGTTTGGGTACGTGCCCACGATCAGGAGCCACTGCAGGTTTGAAGCTGCGTGTTTATACAGAGTTGAACCAGCAGCGTCCAGATGTTACAGCATAGTGGATGGTATTTCTAGAAATCCCATGTCCATCTGAGGCTCGAATCACCCACGGACACTGACATGTGGCACGTCTTTCAGGACCACAGCATGTCAAATTCTCTTGCGGAGTCGCTAGTCTCTGCAACAGAAATTTGACTACTAGAATGTATAGAATGCGGTAAATCCGCATGGCTCAGTGAACACATGTGGATTTACCTGCATTCAATAGAAGGCAGCGTTTTGGACGCAGCAAAAAATATGCGTCCAAAGCACTGCCAAGTCTGAATTCTGGGCATGTAGCCTAAAATTAAAATAAAAAAATTGCGTGGGCTCCCGCGTCATTTTTATAACCAGCAGAGGGAAAGCCAACTGCTGGGAGCGGATATTAGTAGTAGGGGAAGGAACCATAAGCCAAAAATGTTCCCTGGCTATTAATATCAGCTCACGGCTATTTGCTTAGCCTTTACTGGCTAGATTACATGATGGCCCCAGAAAAAAATTGACGTAGGGTCCCCCTATAACATCTAAACAGCAAAGGCTAAGCAGACAGCTGTGAGCTGATATTAATAGCCAGTGAAGGGGCCATGGATACTAGACCCCTCCACGGCTAATCATATCAGCCAATCATCCATAAAATGCGCGAAATCTGGCGCTTAGCCACTGCTCTTCCCACTGCCGTGTATTGGCAGCTGCCATGAAGCCCAGGTTAGTAATGGTTACTAACCCCGTAGTAAGGTTTATTGTGCTTTTTCAATAAAAGACACGGTCAGAATAAAGTATTTTATTGAAATAAAATTCCACACGGTTTTAATAATTTTTTTCATTTTATTACAGTATACTGCCAGTCCCCGAAGCCATTGTTCTTCTGTAAACCCCCCCCCCCCCCCCAAAAAAAAAGCCATATCCCTCACCCTGTCCATCGTCACGACCAGGGCTGTGGAGTCGGAGTCGGAGTCCGAGCCCATTTTGGTGGAGTCGGTATAAAATGGACCAACTCCGACTCCTAAAATATATAATAAATTGGGTACAGAAGTTCAATGCAGTTTGTGGGGAATATTTTTTCATAAGAATTCTGATCTAAGCGTCTAGACTTTTAGCTGAGATGAATCTGTGCTACAGTAAATTTATCACTTAAACATGAGCCATGTGTGAGGGAGTCGGAGTTGGTGTCATGGAAATTGAGGAGTCGGAGGTTTGGCTTACCGACTCCACAGCCCTGATCACGACGTAATCTAGATTGTTCCTCAGCGATCCGGGTCACTTCCACAGCAGCCACATCAATCACTGATGTGACTGCTGTAGAAGACAGCACTGTACACTGACAGGAGTGTAAAAGTACATGGCTGTGCTGCAGGCTGAGGTCAGGTGAGTTCATCAGCTGATCAACTCTGATGACCCCATACTGCATCAGTGGTACGTGGGAACATTCTCATGATGTTCCCACGCAGCACCGATGTCGTAAACTGAGGTCCTGGAGCTCTCAGCTGATCTTCAGCTGTGAACTCTCGTACACTGCTGGGAGCAAGCGCACTCCCGTCATTGTACCGCCGGGTGATCAGGATGCCGGACAGATGAGCATAGATTTTTTTTTTTTATTATTTATTTACACTCACCACGCACAGCCCCGGCTGAGGAGACAACAGCGAGAGTGGCGTGGCTGAGGGAAGCAGTAATCAGCGGGAGCGGTGGTCGGGTGATGGGAGAAATAGTCTTCCCCAGCTGGCCCGGGTACATCCTATGTACGTTTTTGCTGCGTATTTGACCCATTGACTAGTCAAATCCGCAGCAAACAACCGCAGCAAATCCGCAAGTATATTTATACCTGTAGGTTTGCTGTGGTTCAATTAAAGTCAATGGCCGGGAAACGCTGCAGAAGCGCTATATAGAATGGACATGCTGCGTATTTAAATGCAATGACAATCCTGAGCGGAAATTTCCGCACCATGTGCACAGCACATCAGGACTGTCATTGCATTAGCAGGCAGACGGATTACATAGCGTTTTTGATGCATTTTCGGGGGGAAAAATGCCGCGAAAACACATCAAAAACGCACAGTGTGCACTTAACCTTAATGAGTGCTTGGACCTTAGAATTTACCGGAAAGGTGCATTTTTTTTTTTCCTCTAACCCTCCAAACATTATGTCCTCTGGGGACTTAGCTGTTTTGTCCTCTTTCAAGCTTTTACCAACTTGTCAGTATCCTCTACTGGAAAGTACGGCCTGCCTCCTCTGTAACTGTCCGAGGAGGATGAGAGTGAGGTATTGCTATAACACTGCCCTTCCGACAACGTAGAGGAGTCAGGATCAGAAGAAATTTCCAATAGGATTTTTCTCCTTTTCTTCAATAGTGTTTCCAGGAAACCCTCTACTTCAGACCTGATGACGGACCTGAGGCTAGCTGCAAAGTCAGGGGTACCCTCACTGATAGTCCTGTGAATGCAGTCTGAGCAGAGCGCTTTCTGCCAGTCGGCTGCTACCAGGTTTTTTGCATAGCACACATTCCCTGTTCCGCTTCTTGGCGGTAACTTTCCTGGGTCCCCACTCCTAGTGATTAAAGCACACAAGAGGCCCACTAGCAAAAATATGGTGACATTCACAAAGATCTCACCCCCGCTGTTCACTGAAGATACTGGATTTGGAGGCTGTCACGTGAACGCAACGCATCCCTTCTGGATACCGAGGAGTCTTGAGAAGCTCTGCTCCTCTGGCTGGAACGCTGATGCTCCTACCACTCGAGCGGCTGCCTCTCGGATGGCGAGCAGATGATAGTGGCGGTGGTGGCTGCGGCTCCCTGTCTTGATCGTCCATAGTGAACAGACCACATGAGCAGCCTCCTGACACTGCTGATCCTTCTTAAACAAGGGGATGGGTGGGGTAAGCACCATCTTCCAGTCCTCTAACGTTTCCCCTCCCCCATCGTAGCTGCGGCCACCATTTTTAAGTGGCGGCCGGCGAAGCACAGGGCGCCACCATCTTGTTTCCGGCGCCGTCCCCAACATCACTCAGGCACGCCCTTCCCAGCGTGCCTTGCGCCGTGACATCAGAGGTGAACGCAACACCGCTGAGCTCCCCAGCCACTTCCGGAGCAGGACTGGGGCGTGCAGCAAGGGTCCGATAGAAGCCCGGGACCTTTCCACCACCAGCACGTGCAGTAAGTCCCCAGGGAACCTGTGAACGGCACTTCCAGACACCCGAAGGCCGGCGCCACAGGCACGTAGCCCGTTCTTCCGGCGCCGGGACGGGCCTGGGTGAGTACTTCTCCTCTTCTTCCGCTGTCTTCTATACAAGGATCCCCATCAAGGACAGGAAACCAACTGAAGCGGGGAGGGGGGGTACAGCCCTTTTATTTCAGAAGATTTCCTGTCCTTGGTGGGCGGATCCCTCTCTCTCAGGTGTGCTGTCATGGGTGAAGGGAAAAACTATTATTTGGGCGCATGGCAGGGAAGGGAAGCGCCAACTGAATTCCGGAGCACAATTTTTGCTGGAATAGATTGGGAAAGCCATGTCACATTTGAAGAACCCCTGACATGCCAAAACAGGAGAAACCCCTATAAGTGACCCCATTTTGGAAACTACACCTCTTGAGGAATTCATCCATTTTCAACACTCAGGCGACAGACAGAATTGTATAACATTGGGCTGAGTCAAAGGAAAACATTTTTTTTTTCTAAAATGTTACTTTGGTCCCAAGTTTTACATTTTCAAAAGGGATAATAGAAGAAAATGGACAATTAACAATTTGTTATGAAATTTCTCCTGAGAACACAAAATACCTCATATGTGGTCGAAAACAACTTTTGAGACACAGTGCAAAGCTTAGAAGGGAAGGAGCGCCATATTGTAGTGCAGATTTTGCTGGAATGGTTTGAGGGTGCCAAGTCAAACTGGTAGAGGCCCTGAGGTGCCAGAACAGCAGAACCCCCCATAAGTGACCTCATTTTACAAACTACACCTCACAATAAATTCATCTAGGGGTGCAGTGATCATATGGACACCACAGGTGTGTCACAATTTTATACCATTCGGCGGTGAAGAAATAGACTCAGATTTTAAACTTTCAAATAGGGAAATGGGTAAAATGGCATACAATTTATCACAGTTTCTGCTGAACGTGGCAATACCCCATATGTGGCTGTACAGTACTGCTAAGCCACATGGAGAGACTCAGGAGGGACGGGCAACTATTTGCTTCTTGGAGAACAAATTATTGTAGAATAGTTTGCGGACTCCATATACAGAGCTCCTAAGTGCCAGAAGAGCAGAATCCCCCTCATGTGACCTCATTTTGGAATTTACACCCCTCTGCGAATTTATCTACAGGTGGTCAGAAACAAGGAGCAGTGAATACTGCAAATCTGACGCTGTATGTTGTTGTGCCCGTACATTGTACCCAGCTCTTGCTTCTGGAGACATGGACCCCGTAAATTAAACAGGCTCTCATCGCTACAGAGATGCCAAACATTTAGGCGCTAAATGTGGTTTAGGCACACTATGGGGCTCAGAAGAATTTCGATTTGAGCGAGCATAAGTCGCTGGATTTCTCTGGGGGAGAGGGGGGGGGGTGAGGAGCCATAGCCCATAGCACTTTTCTAGAGCTTTTGTGCTACCAGTAACATGGAAGCCCCCTATATTTCCATTGACAGATGATGGACCTGAGTGGGAACTTTATTTTTTTTTTGTGTGGCTTGAGTTGAAGCTTTACATTGGAGTTTCCATCTAAATCTTTGAAAGACGCGATTCAGATGAAACCCCCTAGGGATCCATTCACTATAATGATGCAGTAGAGTTACTCTGTCTGGCCTCTGTGTCCTTTTCAGAGGTGCACAAAACTGTGGGCATCACCGGATCATAGGCGAGTTGGCATCCACAGTGTCCCTATCTGCCTCATCATAGGGAATCTTCTGTCGTGGGTTCAGTCTGAATCACGCATTTCAGAGATTTACACGGAAACCCCGGTGTAAGCGATCAGAGCAGGATAAATATGAGCTGAGCCTTACTGCGTTCTTTGGGAGACTGAACGAAAAAAATCAACAGGTGAAGAATTGGTTTTATTTTTTATGCCTTTCCTCATGCGGTATAAGTGATTAGATGACGTTATTCTTTGGGTCAGTGCGAATTACAGGATACCAGATTTACATATTGTTTGTTATGTTTTCGTTTGGCAGCTGTCACACACTAAAAGACACTTTTTGTAAAACCATTTTTCATCGCCATATTTTGAGAGCTATAATTTTTCTATATGTCGGCCAACAGTCATGTTAGGGCTTGTTTTTTTGCGGGATGCGTTGGCGTTTTTATTGGTACCATTTTCGGTCACATTTTTTTCATCGCTTTCTATTCTGCTTTTTGGGAGTCAGCAAGAACAAAAACTGCAATCCAGGAATTGTCTTTTGTTTGTTTTTTTATGCTGTTCACCATGTGGTAAAAGTGATAAGACCGCTTAATTCTTCAGGTCAGTACGATTACAGCCACATTTATATAAATTTTCATGTTTTACCGCTTTTACACAATAAAAACAATTTTATAAAAAATAAAAAAAACAATTTTGTATCGCTTTATTCTGAGAACTATAGCTTTTTTATTTTTCTGCTTGATGGAGCTGTATTGCGGCTTGTTTTTTTAAGGGACAAGATGACATTTTCAGTGATACCTTTTTCATTTACATTTGACTGCGTTTTTTTTTGTTCAGCGGTCTGATGAACAAGCAGTTTTTTTTTTACGGTGTTCCCTGAAGGGGTTAACTAGTGGGGCAATTTTATAGGTGTATGTGTGTGTGTGTGAAATTACATAGATATATAATGTGTATCTCTCTATCTACAGTTATATGAAAAAGTTTGGGCACCCCTATTAATCTTAAGCTTAATGTTTTATAAAAATTGGTGTTTTTGCAACAGCTATTTCAGTTTGATATATGTAATAACTGTTGGACACAGTAATGTTTCTGCCTTGAAATGAGGTTTATTGTACCAACAGAAAATGTGCAATCTGCATTCAAACAAAATTTGACAGGTGCATAAGTATGGGCACCCTTATCATTTTCTTGTTTTAAATACTCCTACCTACTTTTTACTGACTTACTAAAGCACTTTTTTTGGTTTTGTAACCTCATTGAGCTTTGAACTTCATAGCCAGGTGTATGCAACCATGAGAAAAGCTACTTAAAGTGGCCACTTGCAAGTTGTTCTCCTGTTTGAATCTCCTCCGAAGAGTGGCATCATGGGCTCCTCAAAACAACTGTCAAATGATCTGAAAACAAAGATTATTCAACATAGTTGTTCAGGGGAAGGATACAAAAAGCTGTCTCAGAGATTTAACCTGTCAGTTTCCACTGTGAGGAACATAGTAAGGAAATGGAAGAACACAGGGACAGTTCTTGTTAAGGCCAGAAGTGGCAGGCAAGAAAACATCAGAAAGGCAGAGAAGAAGAATGGTGAGATCAGTCAAGCACAATCCTCAGACCACCTCCAGAGAGCTGCAGCATCAACTTGCTGCAGATGGTGTCACTGTGCATCGGTCAACTATACAATGCACTTTGCACAAGGAGAAGCTGTATGGGAGAGTGATGCGAAAGAAGCCATTTCTGCAAGCACGCCACAAACAGAGTCGGCTGAGGTATGCAAAAGCACATTTGGAGAAGCCAATTTCTTTTTGGAAGAAGGTCCTGTGGACTGATGAAACCAAGATTGAGTTGTTTGGTCATACAAAAAGGCGTTATGCATGGCGGCAAAAAACACAGCATTCCAAGAAAAACACTTGCTACCCACAGTAAAATTTGGTGGAGGTTCCATCATGCTTTGGGGCTGTGTGGCCAATGCCGGCACTGGGAATCTTGTTAAAGTCGAGGGACGCATGGATTCCACTCAGTATCAGCAGATTCTTGACAATAATGTTCAAGAATCAGTGATAAAGTTGAAGTTACACAGGGGATGGATCTTTCAGCAAGACAATGATCCAAAACACCACTCCAAATCTACTCAGGCATTCATGCAGAGGAACAATTACAATGTTCTGGAATGGCCATCCCAGTCCCCAGACCTGAATATCATTGAACATCTGTGGGATCATTTGAAGAGGGCTGTCCATGCTCGGCGACCATCAAACTGAACTGAACTGGAATTGTTTTGTAAAGCGGAATTGTCAAAAATACCTTCATCCAGGATCCAGGAACTCATTAAAAGCTACAGGAAGCGACTAGAGGCTGTTATTTTTGCAAAAGGAGGATCTACTAAATATTAATGTCACTTTTCTGGTGAGGTGCCCATACTTATGCACCAGTCAAATTTTGTTTCTATGCAGATTGCACATTTTCTGTTAGTACAATAAACCTCATTTCAAGGCAGAAACATTACTGTGTCCAACAGTTATTACATATATCAAACTGAAATAGCTGTTGCAAAAACACCAAATTTTTATAAAACATTAAGCTTAAGATTAATAAGGGTGCCCAAACTTTTTCATATATATATATATATATATATATATATATATATATATATATATATATATATATATATATATATATATATATATATATATATATATATATATATATATATATATATATATATATACACACACAGTACAGACCAAAAGTTTGGACACACCTCATTTAAAGAAATTTCTGTATTTTCATGACTATGAAAATTGTACATTCACACTGAAGGCATCAAAACTATGAATTAACACATGTGGAATTATATACTTAACAAAAAAGTGTGAAACAACTGAAAATATGTCTTATATTCAAGTTTCTACAAAGTAGCCACCTTTTGCTTTGATGACTGCTTTGCACACTCTTGGCATTCTCTTGATGAGCTTCAAGAGGTAGTCACCGGAAATGGTTTTCACTTCACAGGTGTGCCCTGTCAGGTTTAACAAGTGGGATTTCTTGCCTTATAAATGGGGTTGGGACCATCAGTTGTGTCAGGTGGATACACAGCTGATAGTCCTACTGAATAGACTGTTAGAATTTGTATTATGGCAAGAAAAAAGCAGCTAAGTAAAGAAAAACGAGTGGCCATTATTAATTTAAGAAATGAAGGTCAGTCAGTCTGAAAAATTGGGCATACTTTGAAAGTGTCCCCAAGTGCAGTTGTAAAAACCATCAAGCACTACAAAGAAACTGGCTCACATGAGGACCGCCCCAGGAAAGGAAGACCAAGAGTCACCTCTGCTTCTGAGGATAAATTTATCCGAGTCACCAGCCTCAGAAATTGCAGGTTAACAGCAGCTCAGATTAGAGACCAGGACAATGCCACACAGAGTTCTAGCAGCAGACACATCTCTTCAACAACTGTTAAGAGGAGACTTTGTGCAGCAGGCCTTCATGGTAAAATAGCTGCTAGGAAACCACTGCTAAGGACAGGCAACAAGCCAAAGAGACTTGTTTGGGCTAAATAACACAAGGAATGGACATTAGACCAGTGGAAATCTGTGCTTTGGTCTGAGGAGTCCAAATTTGAGATCTTTGGTTCCAACCACCGTGTCTTTGTGCGACGCAGAAAAGGTGAACGGATGGACGCTACATGCCTGGTTCCCGCCGTGAAGCATGGAGGAGGAGGTGTGATGGTGTGGGGGTGCTTTGCTGGTGACACTGTTGGGGATTTATTCAAAATTTAAGGCATACTGAACCAGCATGGCTACCACAGCATCTTGCAGCGGCATGCTATTCCATCCGGTTTGCGTTTAGTTGGACCATCATTTATTTTTCAACAGGACAATGACCCCAAACACACCTCCAGGCTGTGGAGAGTGATGGGGTGCTACACCAGATCTGAACCCAATCGAGATGGTTTGGGGTGAGCTGGACCGCAGAGTGAAGGCAAAAGGGCCAACAAGTGCTAAGCATCTCTGGGAGCTCCTTCAAGATTGTTGGAAGACCATTTCCGGTGACTACCTCTTGAAGCTCATCAAGAGAATGCCAAGAGTGTGCAAAGCAGTCATCAAAGCAAAAGGTGGCTACTTTGAAGAACCTAGAATATAAGACATATTTTCAGTTGTTTCACACTTTTTTGTTAAGTATATAATTCCACATGTGTTAATTCATAGTTTTGATGCCTTCAGTGTGAATGTACAATTTTCATAGTCATGAAAATACAGAAAAATCTTTAAATGAGAAGGTGTGTCCAAACTTTTGGTCTGTACTGTATATACACTTCTTTAATGTGATTTTTTTTCTTTATATTTTTACATTTTTTTAAAAAAAAACTTCTTTTGCCCTGTCCCAGGATGAGACATCAACCTTTGCTGCCCTGATCGCTGATCTAATCCACATGCATATCGAACAACTGCATTGTTGCAAAATATATTTAAAGGGTGCCCATACACATTAGTGATATGAATGTTGGCCTTAGTATCCAATTTTGGCAGGACAGCTGGAAATCAAAACATTAATGTGCATGGGGTTGGGGTCCCAAATTTTAGGTAAAGAAAAAAAAATATAACACTTTTTACCTAATGGCAGTTAAGCTACTGCCAAATGTCAGCAGCCCATTTATCTCTCCTTACCGCACACTGTTTTGGAGTACATCTTGCTATTCAAAAAACAGATAACATCCTTTATGTTTGTGAAAGGATTATGGCCATAAACACACAGCAACATTCATCAGAGATGGTCAATCCTTATAGTGATTGTCTATTGAGAAGTGGAGTTTTATAAGCACTGACATAATCAGATGACACTTGAATTAGCTAAAACAAGCTTGCATCCTGAAAGAGTAAAAAGCAATTTTAGCATCACATCCTAATATCTTACACATACCTGTGTCAGGGAAAAAGTTATTTGTCAGCTGCTGCTGTACCACTATCGGTTGCTGCTTCATGACCATTTGTTGCCCCATGATTGGCTTGGGAGGGAGCGACTGTTGTTGAGGTCCACTAGCTTGTAACAAGTGCGGACCACCAAGCACATGGCTCTGGTTAGCAGACGTATGCATGGGAGACTCCAAAGTAGAGTTGGCTTGCACACTAATAAGTCTTTGTTGCACCTGCTGTTGAGGAGTTAATAGTTGTTGCGTAGACCCCATCCCCTGATGTCTGGGCACAATCCCAAGTCCTACGAGGTTTGCTTGATGACCTTCCTGTTGAATGTGAGGCCCTGGCTGGTTGGACATTGCAGTATTGATCATTGGATGGGATTGTGCATTTTCTGAATGCTGTGCAGTTAATAACTGCTTTTTCTGCTGTTCCTTTTTTTCATGTTCAAGAAGGTCTTCAATAAGAAGTGGAAGTTCACTAGCTACAAGAGAGCTCTCCATCTTATCCAGATCATCTGCAGGAGAGTGGCGTGAACATGGCAGACCCAATGGGCCTTCATCTAACTCAAATTTTCCCAAAATTAGGCTGTTTGGATTAGCCGCAGTAGAGGAATCTTTGCTAGGGAAGAGGGTAGCACTGCTTGTTTGGACAGAATTTGAATTGTGCACATTAGCTCCTGTTTTTAATATGCTTGCTCCAAATGAGGCTTTCGCAGCATTGTGAGACATTTCATTCTTAACTATCTTATTGCTACCAGAAAATTGACAGGTGTTGGTCTTCAGGTCACTGTCTTCTAGCTTTGGCTTTAAATCTCCTGTGTATGCAGACTGCTTTGCTTCCTCACTGGAAGGAACTTGAGAAGTGTTACTATTACCTGAAAGATGTGAACCTAAATTCAGTCCCATACCCCCTGGTGGTCTATCTTTGCTCATTTCCAATTTTTCACTAGCTCGCAACTCATTTGGAAGGCTTTCCTTTTTCGCTTCTACAATATCCGGCTCCAGCTTAAGCATTGCTTCCTCTTCAGCCTTCTCATTTGCAGACTCAACTAAGCGCAAGTGTTCATTGAAAATGTCCTTTTTGTCACCAGTGTCCAACTCAGGGTCTGTGTAAGCAAGAAGATCAAATTCATCTCCATTTAAAAGATCATCTAAATGGGGGTCATTTGTTTCAAGATTATCAAGATTGTCCAAATCATCATCAGCTTTAGCAACATCAAGGCTTAAATTAGCCAGATCGTCATCTTCCAGGTCTTTGTGCGTATCAAAAACAACATCTAATTCTGAAGGATCCTCACACTGGACTCTCCCACTTACAAGACCAGGAGCAGATCCTATCTTAGAGCTTCCAGTGGGAGGATTGATTTGTGGAGGAACATTGGCTTGCTGCTGTGTAATTTCTGTCGCAGATCTAACTTTTGTTTGTATAGCCTGTGAGACTCCTACATTTACTGCATGAGGAATAGTTGGAGCCAATGTTTTTTGGGGCTGCATTAAAGGACTCCTCATTACAGGTACTTGCAATGGATTTCCATCTCCTCTCATTACTCCTGTTATTACAGTGGGATTGGCACCTTCACCTGGCACATAGAAGCGAGGCCTATTTAGAGGACCAGGTGGTGAAAAGGGAACTCCAATAGGCAGTTTTTGTCCATGATGGCGCAATTCAATATAAGGTGCCCCACCAACAGTGACCTGATCCCCAGGAAATGGCAGGCGAACTACACCTCCACTATTTACTGCTGGGCTTGATGGTGGCCTATTCCCTTCCGGAAAACGGATCGGAGCCAGAGTCCTCTGTCCTGTAACTGGTGATGGCCAAACATGCTGCTGATCAGAATAAGATCCCCTTGTAAACAGGGCTTGAGTTCCTTCAGCCAAATGTCTAAAGAGAGAAACAGGTATCATCAGATACTACATTCAGACTATATCACCATGTGAAATAAAAGATCATTACATATTACATGATTCAAAAGTGGCATAGAAATGTGACCTGAAGGTTATTTAATTTTAACATTTCTCAATGATCATCTGATCACTTTTGAAAGGTTAACACGGTATTTTACAAGGCACCGATTCAGACGAGTAAGAAAAGGTCATATAATTCAGTCTGCTCTGTCCATTACTTATAATGGTATTATTGCTTGAGAAAAACAAGAAAGATTTTTATAGGAATAAGGCATTTAACACTTATGTTCAACAGAAGTGTTCATAGAGAAAGCCACCATCTAGAGTAAATTGTCTCAGATTCTGTAAGTGCAGACGTCTACGATTTGTGCTTACCTGGCAGAACCATCAACAGAAACAGAAGATGGAGAAGGCAAAGATGTATTCAAACGTTCCTCTTGTGGAAATGATGTTGCAGCTACTACCTGCCCAGGAACTTTTGCAGCCCCTGAAGAAGCACTGATCACTCCAAGACCCTTTTCCTTCATTGCAAGCAAAAGTGTGGGGGGGGGGAAAAAACACCATGAAATTCTCTTAAGCAAAAGTCAACCTGAAGTCTAGTATAATAATTGTCACACCAGAACAATCCATTACGACTAGCATACATCAACTTACCTGTGTAGGTGGATACATCACTACACGACCTGACTGATCATAGCCTTGTCCGCTTGGTTCTCCACTCCATCCAGTTTGTGAAGTATTCATAGCTGCAGCCGCAGCCTCCTTTTCCTGTCTTAAGGTATTTCTTTGGATCTGCTGCCTAATGAGGAGCTCTCGAAGTCTTTGACGCTGGATGAAATAAGGGCAGTTCAAAATTAGTAATATTATATATATTTTTACATTATTTCTATAACAAACACAAACACATAAATACCTGTCTTTGCTTCTCTTGCTCAGACTGACTGAGATTGCTTAGGGAAGCATCAGCTGTTCCTTGTAGCTCCGGCACATCCCTACCAGTACTGACAAGAGCATTTGGAATAACGGCCATATCTTCTCTAGGTTTTTCTGCTGGAGAATTGAGACCTGCACGCTGGTTAGAGACTGGGGACTGATAGGGTGCATCTTGGGGTAAAACTGAAGGAGGTCGGAGTGGAGATTGAACATAGGCATCTGAAGTGTTACTGTTGCCAGACGAGTGAGGACTACCTGCGGGGTGGAAGGAGGAGACGGTACTGCTGCTCGGAGAAGTGTAGATTTGTGGCTTGTTTGGGGTAAAATGGCTGTTCAAGGAATGGGTAGGAGTTGCATGCGGCTGGTGGGAAGGGGAACTTTTGACACCATCTCCAGGAGAATGAGGAAAAGTAAAGCATAGCTGGTTTTGAGAACTTTGATAGACACTTGCTCCTGGTGAACGAGCAAATAAACTTTGCTGTTGGCCAACTTGAGCTTTTTGGTGAACATCTAGTGATTGTTGGTAGTTTGTACCCGAGGGATTGGAGTGAGAAAGTTGTGCAGTTGGTTTAAAACCAGTTTCTATCATCTGAGGACGGGGAGGTTTATGAGGTGGTGCAAATGGATCTCGCGACTGGGGTCGAGATGGTGGACGAGAATATGGGTCTGGGGACTGAAATCGTGGTGTAACGGGTGAGGGACAAAATGCTTCGGTTGACAATGGCCTAGGGGTTAAAGGGGAATGGGAACTTCCCTGGGATTGTGGACTTGTTGGGACACGAGCAAAAGGGTCAGAAGACAAAGGTCGACTTTCTATGGGCTGAGGTCGCGGAGTTAATGGAGGCTGCGAGAAAGGGTCATTGTATGGTGTTGTTGAAGTCTGTCTGTACATTTCTGAATGATGTTGAGGTGATGCCATTTGTGCTTGCATATGTGGTTCCCGATGTGACTGAGCAGGACTGTGCGGCTCTAACTGAGACATTCGAGGTGTTAGGGGCGCTTTAAACACATCATATTTCATCTCAGGTGTTCCATCAGAACCAGCGCTGTGTGGAAAGCCAGGAGATCCAAGCCCAACTTCTTCCTTTTTTATTTGAAGGAGGACTCCATCAGTTTGTCTCTTGTTATCACTGTAACGTGTAGGAGACATCATGGTGTCAGGTTTGCTGGAGGACTCGTTTGGTTGAAAAGACCTTGAACTAGGGCTCCCTATTAATGAAAGGTTATCAAGGGATCCAGTCGGATATCGTGGCTTGACAAATGGCTCCGACTGATGAGGAGTGGTTGCACGGGAAGGCGGATACTCCACACAAGTGGCTGCATTCTGTGTATTCAGTGCAGGTTGGTGCTCTGCCCCAGAAAGAGTCTGAAATGCCCCTACAGAGGCTGGTGACTGTGTCAAGGAAGACTGATATCGGGAGTCCAATGAATATGCAGGAGAACTAGGAAAGTGCTCCTGAGATGGAGACTGTGGAGGCAATTTGAAGAAAATGTCAGCAGATGACTCTGCTCCAGGAGTGCCTGCAGAAGAAGGTTTTAGAAACAAGTCTGAGGAGGTAGACATTGCAGAGCCACTAGACATGTAGACATCCTGTCCTCCTGAAGATGCACCTCGATAGTCATGGCTTAATCCAGACTGAGAACCAGGGTGCATGGGAATTTGAAGCTGAAGAACTGGACGCTCTGCTTTTCGTACACCTTCTACCTTGGACTGCTTGTTGATTTGACTCTCTGCCTGCTATAGAGACCAAAGCAAAATATACACCAAGTAAAATATATTGTATAGGCTTCAGGGTATACATTACTATGCAATATAACTATATGACTACAAGCTTGCTGAACGGGCAGAAGATAAATACGCATATGCAAGATTGGATTATATTGGTTAATAAGGTATAGCAAGCAGCAGATAAGACTAGAGAAACTAGTGGCGAGGTTAGTTACTATCTATAAAGCAGGCGCCTACCTTCTGTACCTTGTTTATACGATGTGCCGCACGATTGTCTTTGGCCTTTTGCTATAGAAAAGATCAATAGTAAAATAAGTATTGGTACCCGCCACATTTAAACGGTTTCTTCCTGAAACATTACCAAACAAATATATTTATTTTTGCAAAACTGGCTGTCAAGTTCAGGACTGGGGACCTGCGGTCAGTTTGGACATCCCGGCCCAACACACTGATGTATGAACACAACCTTAGGCCACGGCCCCACTACCAGTATTTGGTCAGTGTTTTTTCTCAGGAGTGGGAGCCAAAACCAGGAGTGGGTGATAAATGCAGAATTGGTGACTTGTTTCTATTATACCTTTTCTCTGATTGTTCCTCACCTGGTTTTGGCTCCCACTCCTGAGAAAAAATACTGACTGAATACGGATAGTGGGGCCGTGGCCTTAGTGTGAAACACTGCAGCATTTCAAAGAAAACAGTTTAAAAACAAACCAGAAAAGCAATTGAGAGGAATTTAGGAGGTGGCTGACATCCGGCTTCTCTCTGCCTGGCTTGGCATCTATTTGTCTATAGAGAGAAACCTGCCAATGAAGTCAAGCCATTTGGGGAGATGCCGACATGGAGTCGCCATGGGTGACACTCTCCCTTTGCCGTACTCATTTATAAACCGTACTCTCTGACACACAACACGTTTCACAGTAAAACTCAGCTGTTAGATGTTGCCCATGGTTCAGGCATGAACCTCTGCCTTGCGGCTTCCTGCTTGCTGGGGGCGTTGCACTCCATAAAGTGACAGTTCGGGCCGGCCACACAGTTGTTCCGCTGCTTGGACTGTTCAGTCTCCAATGCGGCTACTATAGGCAAGCTTTGACTTTGCAGTATGGGAGTAGCGCTGGGACACTGAAGCTCGCCAGATCCAACAATCCAGCCAGCTTCAGAGGGGAGCTCCCAAGCTGTATAGGAAAAAGCTTGCAAGCATGCTTCTTACATAGGAAACTGGTCACTCTAAAAGGTGGCTGGTAACCTAGGCAACAAACACTGAACAATAGAATTAAAAATCCCTCCGTTTAAGATTAGAGGATTTTTAACAAGTAGTAAATTGCAAAGTTACTTGTTTTACAGGCACTTTGCAATTTTAATTATTAATCAACACGAGACAACGCTTTAAGAAATTAAAATCAAAATTTAATTTTTAACCCATTTGGAAAAAATTATGGAGTTTTAGTGGGAAACATTAAATACAAGTTTAAAAGAATCATTCAACACTTGCCAAATAAGGAGTCTTGTCTTGTGCTGGCACTTTCCTCCAGAGCTTCATGATCTGCTTGCATCGATTTGACCAGTCTAAAATGTCAAGACTAGATTAGCATGGGATTAAGAATCTGGTGGTTTTGTCTGTAAAGTCACTATGTAAACCGCTTGATTTTTCTACAATTACGT
Source organism: Phyllobates terribilis (assembly GCF_046119375.1). Taxonomy (NCBI): domain Eukaryota; kingdom Metazoa; phylum Chordata; class Amphibia; order Anura; family Dendrobatidae; genus Phyllobates; species Phyllobates terribilis. The sequence continues at coordinate 198,771,684 of NW_027362762.1, read as the reverse complement.
GCATACAAGAAAACTGCATCAACTCACCTGGGTAGTCCTTCCTAAGATTTGGGAAATTTTTATTTGCGTAAAGAACTGGTGATATGGTAGAGAGCTCCCCCAACTCCTCATCTTTTTCCCAACGTTGCAGGCTGCGCTGGTTGTAGGAAAGGCCATCATTTTCTCCCTCTGTGGTCGGTGTAGTAGGGGTAGAGGCCGTTGTCAACGAGCCATCAGTGTCACAGTGCTCAGGACTGAACAAACCACTCCGGTCCCTATGTATGGAAAAGGTCACCAGGTTAAGATAAACCCTATAAAAACCCTACTGAATTAGCTGGACACTAAATGTAAGAACTGATGACAATGGAAAGGTGTAGAAGACATATGCTATTCATTATGTGTCCAAACAACAGGCCACATCACCTAAGCTTTTTGTTACCAATCACTTTTTGAATGCTAAAGACCGATATAAAGAACTGCCTGATTATGGGTAAAACATTTCAGCCGACTATGGTCTGAGCTATTGGGAGATGTGCCTCCGTACAATAAATCCCATCCTATAGTTCTTTTCTTTTGGGTTGGCTATCTGTATGGCAGCAGTTCACTTCATGGCATGGAAAAAAATTATAAAACCTGTTGAAGTAAATTAATCCACCTCTGCCATGTGACACCACACAAGTGGTTTTTAGATCAGCTTTCCATCTAGAAGGTTTTTCTCTAGCTGAAGTCAATGAATGAAACCTAATGCAATAACCAACACGGCAGTTGCAGTAACAAAACGATAATGAAGTCACAAGACCTAAAAGAAAAGGTCAGTTGCACATACCTGGAGTCCATGAAGCCAGACGGCGAAAAAGGATCCAACTGAACATTCGATGAAAGTGTTACACCTAAAATGCACAAGTCATTCAATCAATAATCACACAACCATCCATCATGCACAGTCAACTGGCCCTAGACTTTTTGCCTGCAGAAGCAAGTGCTTTTTCCACGGACCTTCTCTGGATGGTTTTTAGTCACATGCGGGCAGAGAGTGACTATGCCAAAAGCATCAGAATCCGAGCCAAACAAAAAACCCACCCCTATTCATTTTGGACACTTTATGAGGTTCGCTAGATGGGGTTCACAAGATAAAGAGGCTTGGCTTAATATGAAAGAAAGTACACCGACATTACCGGTCAAATTTCAGGCACAGAGTAAGAAAATCAATAGGTGGTGGAAACTTGGACAAGACCAAATTAATCACAGCAGCTCATGTGGTTTCAGAACAGTTTTGCTTGTGTGATTATTTCTTATAAGTTTACACTGTCTAAAAATTAGAGACAATTGTAGTAAATCTTGCCTTTTAGTCTCTGTAAAAAAAAAAAAAAAAAAAAAAAAAAGAAGATGAAAGGCTGCCAGCAGCAGGGCCGCACAGATGGTATTACAGCCAAGGGCCAGAGTGTTCAAGCCCGTAGGATCGGACAGTTTCCTTCTATTAATCTTCTGATTCCATCCTCAAGACGAGCCCCTACTCCTAATATTTAATATAGGCATTTAGAGGGTACCACATTTACTTCACTTCTATTCGGGGCTGTGGATGGAAGGGGAGAAACTTGATCTTTATTCTGCATTATGATCAAGTAATGCACCACTCCTCAATACCAGAATGTATATTAAGGGGTTAAAGAAGGTATTGAGAGCATTTGACTAGGTTAGGACCAGATAATGATCATGACATATCTGTCTAAGACCACAGATCGTAATGAGAAATATATTAGATGGGCTTTTCACATGATGCAGATTCTGTTCTAGAGAGAAGTCCTTGCAGCACAAACAATACCACACAAGATCTACGTTACTAAAGCTTCATACTCCTCCTCATACGAATCTCTTGGTACACTTCAGTATACCAGGGCAGCCAGTTCTGCAGATTGAAGGCAGATGAACTTAATGCAAACACTGACCTGCTATGGCTTGAACAAAGGGTCTTGGACTCTGGGTTACTGATCCAGTTGCCATGTGCCCTTCGATTCTCCCAGCCGGCCTAGCGACAGGTTGTTCACAATCAGGAGGACCGAGCACATCCTTTAGCATCTGCTGTATGTCTGTATTCTGCATCTTGGGTATCTCTGTGGTCACAAAGCAAAGTTAGGATTGTTGCTATCTATGTCCATGCATACATAGGGAAGGGGGAAAGCAACTGACTTACAATAGGAGACAAACACACCCTAACAAAATACAGAATTAACATTTTACACCCATGTACTGACCACAGAACAAGACAATGGTCAAACACCAATTCTTAGCAAGTAACCCCAAGAGCACAACAAAGCCATCACAATTCTTTTTATAGGACAGATTGAGCAAAACACATGCTACAATTTAAAGGGAATCCGTCACCCCCTGGGAGATATCCGACCTCTATGGGCATACAGGGTATAGAAATGTAAATCTACACATACCTGTATGGCCCATAGTAGAGGTCTGATTGCAGAGAAATCTGTTTTTATAAACTCTGTTTTGCACAGGCTTGGCGTCCGGGGGATGCCAAGAAATCCCCACCTATTTGCTTATTATTCTCCCAAATCCCCTCCTATATGCTTAATTATCATATTCCCCCCCTCCCCTGCACATCACAAGGCCCTGTGATGTGCAATGTGCTCCCTGACTTCCCGAGCATGCACAGAGCGCTGCTCACAGAGCACGCTTTGCTTCATCCCAGCCCTGTCTCTCAGTGCTCTGTGCCGCAGGCTTCTATTGCGCAGGCGTCAGGGCGTCACTGTCACTTCCCAGCGCCTGCGCAATAGAAACCTGCAGCGCAGAGCATGGAGAGACGGGGCCGAGATGAAGGAAAGCACGCGCTATGTGAGCTCTATGTGAGCGGCGCTTTGCGCATTACCGGAAGTTAGGGAGCACAGTGCATGTCACAGGGCCTTGTGACGTGCAGGGGAGGAAGGGGCGGGGATATGATAACTAAGCATATAGGCGGGGATCTCCGGGAATAATAAACAGATGGGCAAGGATTGCTTGGGGGAAGGGGAAGGGGGGGGGGGGGCGCCAAGCCTGTGCAAAATGGAGTTTATAAAAACAGATTTCTCTGCAATCAGACCTCTAATATGGGCCACACAGGTATGTATAGATTTACTTTTCTATACCCTGTATGGCCCATAGTAGAGGTCTGATAACTCCAAAGTGGTGACAGATTCCCTTTAAGGTGCTTGTACATGAAGAGACGTACATGGGCTAGGAGAGCTGATGTCTACAAAGTTTTTATATGGATTTATGCAAAAGGTGCATTAAACCTTTAACTTCTAAATTTGACAAAACCCTCGCATACCTGCTACTGGACCCAAAATGAGATCAATCATGGTTAGCAGCCTTTTCAAATAGATCTCACAATATATAAGAAAAAGGGGTTGTCTGGATATGTAAATCCCATGCCGATGCCCCTGTGGTCCACCATCAGCCTATGTTTATAGGCAACTGTGACATGACCACTGAACCCAGTGACTGTACACAGGGCTGATGCCAGTAAGTCCACCCATTTAAAGAATTAAAAAGAAAAAAAAAAAAAAAAACTTTCCTCCGATTATATTCAATGTATTCTCAAATTCTTCATTTCCATTAAAGGGGTTGTCTGGTCTAAAGCTACAAGTCTACAGTCACTCACGTCACGCGCACTGGGCGCTGTGAGGATTCTTCGATGCTGGGAGTGGCGGTTGATATCCATACTTCTGGCCACATTCAGACTAGACCGTTTCCGGCCTGGCTCAATACACTTGTATTGCACGAGACCCAGCCCATCTAGTCGGAATGTGGCAGAAAGTATGTATATGGCAAATGTTCCGTCACAGGACCGCTCCAGCACTGGAGAATCCTCACAGCACGCAATGTGAGGATTTACAAGTCTGCAGTCACAAAGTGACTACAGACTTGTAGCTTTAGACCAGAACACCCCTTTAAATCATGTATAAATCACATCAAGTGCATTGGCAACATATTCACCGCTCTGTAAACATGAATCCTTCACCAGGTTTGAATTAGTATTTTAAATCTATGTGGAATTGCTGAGACTCTGCAGGTTAGAGGTAGGAGGGAGGGAAGCGTTCCTGGCCGCTGGTGCGATCTACGGTCACATTGATGTTCCGGAATGAGCGCTCTCCCATGCTGTTCCCACAGGTAGACTTTCCTCTGCAGCATGGGAGGAGTGCAGGGGCACTGCGGCTGATGGAATCCAGCTATCCGGCCACCTTCAAAGAAGTACTTGCAGGCTAAATTTAGCAAGGAGCCTGCAAGTGTGTGCCGATTACCTAGGAAACCGCTGCTACAACAAACTAAAACTATAGAATTAAACAACCCATCCATTCTTGAGAACGGAGAGGTTTTTTACTCAAAAGGTAAAATGCAAAAGTGCTTGTTTATACGAGCACATTCCAATTTTACCCATTTAACAAGATGCTACCACCCCTTTAACTCTCCTTTGCCAAGGGCACCACATTTCTAGTAATTATAACCCAGATGCTCTCCCAAGCAAAGGTACCAGACTACTGAATTTCTCCTCCGCAATACAAGATGACACATATTGGAGTAGGGGTCCTCCAGTGCTAAATAGTTGCTTTTATAATGAATACATCGGAAGTTTTTGTCAATTCCAGCACATGTGGCATAGAAGGGAAAACCTCTTCCAATGGAGATTTTTCTCTAACAGTATTCTTTACAGACATAAAATACTGGTATATACACACACAAAGTTCTCTACATACCAGTACATTTTAGGTAAAAGAAAAGGGAGCTGAAGAGTAGCAACTTTATGGAAAAATATTTCAATGTATAACGTTGCAAAAAATTCTGATTAGCACCAGAAAGCAGTAAAATAAAGACCTAGTTGCCATCCCCATAACTGTAAAAACCTGCACAGTACAGTGAACACATTTCTGGTGAACGATAAATGGTGTAAATAAAAATGACATGATCGGCTTTGTTTTGTGCCCTTTGCCCAGTGCAGGTTGATATAAATATAACACTGAAATGTGTGTGGCAAACTTTTGCCTAAAGAAAATATAGCCGTCTTGCAAAACATGAGACCTCATATAGGAATAGGAATTCTTCTAACCGTGTGAAGAAATACATTGCCAAAATTTCAAAATCAGGAAAAGGATTAAATCACCTTTCCTTTTTAGGATATGTTCACACCTAGTTAGCTTTCTGGAGTTCTTTGGTAGAAAATATGTTTATGCCATTTTTACACCTATATATGTAAAGTGTGTATGTGCATAGGTTTCTTTTAATATATCTGGTCCTGGTAAAGCTAAGTGACAAGCAATTTAGTTGCACCGTTCTGGCAGGGCGCTCACACAGCTTTCCCAAACCCCTGAATAGGAAATCCATCTAGAAATTCAATCAATCATACGTTCTCTATATAAATTATATTAGCTCCAAGGACTTGTGACTATCCCAACTGTAATGGTGACCACATAGGTTGACATACAACTCTCAACTTTATAACCAAGTCATGCCCACATAGAAATGTACGATGGAAGGACGCTGCAAGGACTTCTACTTTTTGGACATCTTTTCAGGAGAAAATGCTTGTTAACTTGTAAAAGGAAAATGTGTGAATCAACAGAACTTTTGTATTGGTCATTGTCCCTGTCCATTCAGGCCATCCTTATCTAGGCCTATAAAGAGAAGCAAAGATCCGTCCGGAATTCCAATCCTCCATGTAGGAGGACTATTAGCTTTCTGAAATCATTGTTCAAAAAGAACATTTCTATTTCACTTTCATGCCCTAGCACTGCCAAAAATTAATAAAAAAAAAAAATAGAAAGTTTAATAAAAATGTCTTTTTTTTTCTCCAGAAGAGTCCCTATAACGTAGACCTTGGCAAAGTACGGCCCGCAGGCTACATTAGGCCCCCTGGTTGTTCCAGTCTGGCCTGCAGACAGACAGCCGAATGGCTGAAACAGTGGCCCACGGCAGCACCATGCCCTCCCCCGCCCGCCATCCATCCTCAGGATGCAGAAAGTGGCGAATACATTGGTGGAAGATGAGGCTGCCGGATCCATCTTCCACCAACCAGCGTGTGAGACAGCAAACGCAATAAAGTTATTTCATCGCGCTGCTGATGAGACTCAGTGCAGAGGAGACCGGAGCAGCTGTATTCTACTCAATATTAAAGTGATTTAATATAAATTAATTTTATTATAATATTAATACTGAACAGAATTTCAGCCTATTGGTTTGGCCTCCACAACAGTCACAGTCTCTCATGTGGCCCCTTGGGAAAATTAATTGCCCGCACCTGCTTTAATGGATAAGCAATCAAGAAATAAGTCCGAGGCTCTGAATCCCTTCATGTTACCAGACAAAAACACCACCACATTGCTGGACAGCAGTGATCGATGCGGAGGCACATTACAACATAAGGGAAGGTGACAGCTGATGTGCAGCAAGGGACGGTTTGGGGAGACCTGGTGCAAAGGAATTAAATCAACCACTGCATACCCAACACATCACAAAATAGAAGGAAATTTAGGGCAATTGTGAGAGACCAACCCTCTGTGGAGATTTTCTCCAGATCCGAGCCGAGGGCTCCCTCTGGCAGAGTCATCAGAATTTTCTCTCCAGTGTAGGAAGCTGCAATACTCAGGTGGGCCTTGGTTTCTGACGCTTCCTCTGCGGGGAGGGGATGGCAGGTAAATAACTATGCCCAAGTCTCAAAAAGACAGGCAAAAGGAAAGGAGAGACAGACGCTAGCCGAAATCCATACTCAATGAGTCATGGCAGTTTTTTAAAATTTAGATCTCCGGTGGAATATGTCATAGATTAACCCTTTTATTCCTTCCTTACCTAAACATTATTTGCTCATGCTAACACTTCAATACTGCAGTCTGGCTTTGACAGCCTTTATGCTTTTCCACCTTAAACATTCCATTTGTTTTGACACCAGAAGCTTTCTGGGCAGTTTTTACTCTTATTTCTATATTAGAGGAAGTCTTTTCCTTTCCCCCATAGATTCCAGCTATGTGCAGGCACAAAGTCTTCTTTCCTTGGCACAGTGCAGATTTTCTTACGCTGGGGCTTCTATAGAACAGGCACAATGTGGACTGCACAGAGCAGCAAGAGGCTACATGTGGAGGCCAAGGGACTGATTTATTCCTGCAGACATGTCTTTCAGTGGTCTCAGGCAACAATTTGCAAATTATAATGAGAAAAAAAACAAAACAAAACAGTGAATACCAGTAACTGAAATGTTTCAGGAGGAAATTATTGAGAATTTGGTAAAATGCATGCTTGAAATAAGAGTTTACTCCTTTACTGGACATGCATGATCTTTGTAAATAGGATAAAACGTATAGAGCGGTTTGATATTACTAACCTGAATTTTCTAGCTTTGCTTCATTGCTGTCAGAGTCATCATGAGGCAATGCAGAACTAGTGGCGGCTGTAGTCAGCACTGAATTAGGGGGGGAAAAAACAAAAAAAACAAAAGTGATTGACATCTACTAAGGCTCCGTACACACTAGCATAATCATGTTTATGATGGTGCCAACACAGTAATGGCAGAATAGTTTTCAAACAGATAAAGTCCTAACAGATCACTATGAAATTTATTGGTGTCATGCATTTTATACATCTTTTGGGGCACATTTTTTCACCTTTTGCAGGGTGCAGTTGGGCCCTTTGGTGTTGGCTTGGGAAATTTGGGTGCCTGTCTCTGTGGGGTGCACTTATATAGTGCTGGGCAGCCCGCCTGATCTAATAGTATGGGAGTCACTAATAGGCTGTAAGCCAGACACTGTGCACTGCATCAGCTTGACTGGCGCCCTATACAAGTCTTATTAGTGTGCATTTATAATATTACCATGAATGTTAGACCAGCGGATCATTTTACATTTGACAACCACCCATTACAATTTTAATAAATTGGTTTAAAAAGATTTCCAATAAAGAAAGTTACTAGAAATTGGCTGTTACCTGTGTTTTGTTGGAGCAAATGTGGCGTCAGCGCAGTTCCAGATGCCGGACATGGTATACCCTGCACAGTCTTTGCTTTTTGGGGTACAGGACGAGCAGCAAGAAGGGCTTGCTTGCTGAGTTCCATCAACTCTTTGCCAAAAAATGCTTCCTATGGCGAGAGGACAAAATAGGTTATCTGATTTTTATTTTAAAAGAAAGAAAAAAATAAAATGACAAAAGAACTATGAAAAAAAAAAAATTAGTTTCTACATGAAAGTACAACAGTACAAGTCTATAATAATCATTATCAGACTATTATCAATCTGTCACTTAGAAAGTCTTGCAAATAAATATGGTTTTTATAAAAATATTGACTTAGTTTGCATCATTCATCATTTTAGAGAGGTTGATAATACAATGCACAAAACCTATGGAACATAAGCACATTAAGCAATTTACTGGCAAGAATGCAATGCTATTAAAAGAGTTAGCCCATCAATATTAAAGTATTGAACATCCTTAGGATAGGTGATCAATACCATAGTAACTGGTCCAGGACTGCACACCACCCGATATTCGAAAGAATAGGAGTGAACCTGCAGTACCCCGCTGTGGCCACTATGCAGCTGACAGCGCTGTGCTGTGCAGCTCAACTACTAAGCACATTCACCCAGCACAGGTAATCAGAGGGAGTCCCAAGTGCTGGACCTCTACCAATCAGGTATTGATAACTCATCCAATTAAAGTATGGGACAATCCCTTTAAATTAAACAATTGCTTTGAAAGGAATACCAGTCAAAGGCTCATTCAGGTACGAGTTCTATCCATGTTTATTTTTTTTGTTTTTTGCACCTTTTATAGTCTACTGGCTGTATCGGTGTTAGTCTGTTTAAAGGAGGGGTGTAATATGCACATGAAAGCAGAATGGAAGAACTGCGTGCATTTTTACAAAAAAAAGGCAAGAAAGTATATGCTTGAGTGTAAGCTGCTGGACACAGACTTTCAGAAAATATATGGGGTACAGGGACATGTTCCTCTTCTCTCCCTTGTATTTACAACATTTTTTAACCCTTTCCCACATTAGGAAGTGAATTAATATCCTGGGAAGGTATCTGCAAGAACCAGCTATATTACATAACCAGCATCTGTCTCTAGTAGCTATTAACTATTTAGATGCTGCTGTCAATCGGCTCTAATCGTGATCGTGGGAAACGAAGGGGTTACAATGGCAGCCGTAAAGTCCTCCAATGCTGGTATTTCAGTACTTCTGTGAAGCTCAGTCACAATGGTATTGCACTATATAGTGCAAGCAACCAAATGATCACAGGTTCAAATCCCATAAGGGGAATTAAAGTAAAAAATATAACAATTCAAATAACCTAAACTAAGACATTTTGTATTGCCACATCCGTAAAAGTTAGATCAAAATATAGAAGTATCTTCTATGGTAAACAACTTGAGTAACAAAATACAATATAAAATAAAAATGCCAGAATTGCAATGTTTTTGTCACTCCACATCTCTAAAAAAAATGTGAAAAACAAGCAATCAAAATATGTTCTGTACACCAAATAGGATTAAAAAAAGTCAGCTCACTAATCAAATTATTAAAAAAAGAAGGATTTTGGGTACTCACCGCAAAATCTTTCTTGGAGCCTTCATTGGGGGACACAGGACCATGGGTGTATGCTGCTGTCGCTAGGAGGTTGACACTATGCAAAAAAAGGAAAATAGCTCCTCCTCCGCAATATGCACCCGCCTACAGGCACCAAGCTCACCAGTTAGTGGCTAGAGCAGTAGGAGACACACAATAAAAACCAACTATGAAATGCCCAACGGGGCACAACCGTGAAAAACTAAATGAGATGCCCAACAGGGCCAACGGGACATAAGTCCAAACACAGGGAGGGTGCTGTGTCCCCCAATGAAGGCTCCAAGAAAGAGATTTTACGGTGAGTACCCAAAATCCTTCTTTCTTTATCGCTTCATTGGGGGACACAGGACCATGGGACGTCCCAAAGCAGTCCCTTGGGTGGGAGAACAGAAGATGGTCACAGACTATGTCAGACTTCGGCAACTGCCGCCTGCAGGACCTTCCGTCCAAGACTGGCATCAGCCGAAGAATAAGTGTGGACCTTGTAAAACCTTGAAAAGGTGTGAAGAGAAGACCACGTTGCGGCCTTGCAGATTTGAGAGGCCAAAGCCTGATGGCGAACCGCCCAAGAGGCCCCCACCGCCCTGGTGGAGTGAGCCCTTACTCCGGGAGGGGGAGGTTTGCCCGAGATGCGATGTGCCTCCAAGATGGTCGAACGTATCCAACGGGCGATGGTAGACTTGGAAGCAGGGAGACCCTTGCGATGCCCCTCAGGGATGACAAAAAGGACATCCGAGCGCCGAAGGGAGGCCGCTCTGGAAAGGTACACACGTAGAGCTCTGACCAGGTCCAGTTTGTGCAGAGACTTCTCCCGTGGATGCACTGGAGCAGGGCAAAAAGGCGGCAAAACGATGTCCTCATTAATGTGAAAAGCGGAAACCACTTTTGGCAAAAAGGAAGGCACCGGCCTGAGCACTACCTTGTACTGATGGAATACCAGAAAAGGCGACCGACAAGAGAGGGCTGCGAGTTCTGAGACCCTTCTAATAGAGGTAACAGCCACCAGAAAAGCCACCTTCCAGGAAAGGAGAGAGGCTGGAATGTCCTGAATGGGTTCAAAAGGAGGCTGTTGTAGGACGCTTAGGACCATATTAAGGTCCCATGGTTCCACTGGTGGGCGATACGGGGGCGCCAGGTGGGCCACACCTTGTAGAAAGCTAGCCATCCTCAGGTCAGGACCTAAGTTACATTGGAATAGAATGGACAAGGCCGAAACTTGGCCCTTGAGAGTGCTGAGAGATAGTCCCGCCTCTAGGCCAGACTGAAGAAAAGCCAAAATGACTGGCAAAGAAAAGGACATAGGAGTCAGTTGATCTTGTTCGCAGTGACGAAAAAAGGCTCTCCAAGTTCTGTGGCATATGCGCGAGGTAGCGGGTTTTCTGGCGTTAATTAGGGTCTGAATGACATTGTCAGTAAAGCCCGCCGTCTTCAACACCACGGCCTCAACGGCCATACCATTAAATTCAGAGAACAAGAACTCTGATGAAGAATAGGACCCTGAGAGAGGAGGTCCGGACAGTCTGGTAGTCTCCAGGGGGAGTCGACAAGCAGATTTACCAGATCTGCGTACCAGACGCGTCTGGGCCAATCTGGGGCTACTAGGAGAACTGGTACTCCTTCTGTCTTTACTTTTTTTATGACTTGAGGGATCAAAGGTAGAGGTGGAAAGAGATAGGGCAGTTGGAACTGTGACCATGATATGACTAGCGAGTCCTGAGCGATTGCTAGTGGATCGCGGGACCGAGCTACAAAGGACGGGACCTTGTGGTTTAACCGGGACGCCATGAGGTCGACGTCCGGCGTGCCCCACCGCAAGCAGATTTGGTGAAACACCTCGGGATGGAGAGACCATTCTCCTGAGGCGAGGCCCTGCCGACTGAGGAAGTCGGCCGCCCAATTGTCGACCCCTGGAATGTGGACTGCTGAGAATGCCGGGACCGTTTTCTCGGCCCAAAGTAGCACTTTTGCCACCTCTTTTAAAACGGGCTTACTGCGCGTTCCTCCCTGATGGTTTATGTATGCCACCGCCGTGGCATTGTCTGATTGTACCCGGACTGGGGACCCTGCCAGGATCTTCTGCCAGTGACGCAACGCCAGGTAAATCGCCCTTATCTCCAGAATGTTGATGGGAAGGGAGACTTCGTGGGGACTCCACCGGCCCTGGACCGTGTGTTGTAGGAAAACTGCCCCCCAACCGATGAGACTGGCATCGGTCGTGACTACCTGCCAGCGAAGAGGAAGGAATGATCTCCAGGGTCTGAAGGAAGAAGGGCGGGACCACCAGGTTAGGGACCGTCTTACTTGACAAGGTAACTTGATGCGTCGATCTAGAGATGACTGATTCTTGTCCCAAGCTGAGAGAAGGGCTAGTTGAAGAGACCGGGTATGGAACTGGGCAAACGGAACTGCCTCCATGGCCGCTACCATCTTTCCCAGGACACTCATGCATAGGCGAAGGGAGTGTGGATCTGGGTCGGAGAGGATGTGGATTGCTTGTCGTAGGGAGTTTATCTTTTCCCTCGGAAGGAGGACCCGGGCACGGGTCGTGTCGAACTGCATCCCTAGGATTGTTAGGCGTTGGCATGGGACCAGGGAGGATTTGTCCGTGTTGATCAGCCAGCCTAACCGGGAGAGAGTGTTCAAGGTGATCTGGAGGCTGTGGAGACAGTCCTTGAACGTGGGGCCTTTGATTAACAGGTTGTCGAGGTAGGGGATGATTACAATTCCCCTTGTTCGAAGAATGACCATAACTGTCGCCATCACCTTCGTGAAAACTCTCGGGGCTGTGGCGAGGCCGAAGGGGAGGGCAGTGAACTGGTAATGCGCGTTCTTGAAGGAAAAGCGTAGGAACTTCTGATGTGACGCGCAAATTGGGATGTGAAGGTATGCATCCTGAATGTCCACTGAACATAGATATTCCCCGGCCTCCATCGAGGCGATTACAGACCTGAGGGACTCCATCCTGAACTGTCGGATGCGTACATGTCGGTTTAGCTGTTTAAGGTCCAGAATCGGACGTAGTGAGCCGTCCTTTTTTGGGACGACGAAGAGATTTGAGTAAAAACCGGAAAACCTTTCCTGAACGGGAACCGGGACTATGACTCCAGAGAGCAGAAGAGAGGTGATGGCTTGGAGGAAACCGGGAAGCAGAGATGGTTGTGGGGGGCGGGACCTGAGAAAGCTGGAATTGAACTCGATTTTGTAGCCGGAAGTCGTCACAATTTCTTTTACCCAGGCATCTTCTACTGCCGGGAGCCAAGAATCTGTGAACAGAAGGAGACGGCCGCCCACCCTGGGAGAAGTCCCAGGTGGGAGTGACCCGACATGTTGAGGAAAACCTGGTGGATCGTGATCGTGATCCAGAGGACTTGGAGGAGCGATTCTTTGGGCGCCAGTTAGGCGTGGGCCTAAAGGAAGGTCTACGACTGTCCCGCTGTGCTGGAGTACGGTCCTGTTGAGAGGAGGGGTTTGGTTGAGCGAACTGACGAAAGGACCGGAATTGAAGGGGGCGTCTCCGTCTGGGCTGGGGAAGAGAGGTGCTCTTACCCCCAGTAGCATCGGAGATGATCTGATCTAGCTTGGATCCAAACAGCCTGGAACCTTGAAAAGAAAGATTAGTTAGAGATCTTATGGAAGCCGGGTCAGAGTTCCAGGCTTTAAGCCAAAGAATTCTACGTAAGGCAACGAGATTACTGGAAACCCGGGCTGAGCATGCAGAGGAGTCGAGGGACGCCGTAAGTAAATATTTTCCGGCATGGCCGATCTGATCAGCTAAGTCGGCCAGATCGTCCAGGGAGGCGCCTACTAGGATGCCCTGTCTGAGCTGTTTGGCCCATGCGGACACCGCTTTTGATACCCAAGTTGAGGATAAGGAAGGGCAGAGGGAGGTGCCCGCAGCCTCAAAGGCTGACTTGGTGAGGGCCTCCACCTGTCTATCCATGGTATCCTTAAGAGAAGAACCATCCGGAAGAGACAGTACCGTCTTGGTGGAAAGGCGAGAGACGGGAGGATCCACAGATGGGGACTCCGTCCATTTGCTGACAAGGTCGTGGTTAAATAGGTATAGGACGTTTAACTGTTTCTTTCCTGTAAAGCGCTTTTCTGGATGCTTTGAAAAACACTGTCAAATTCTGCATGGTTAGAAAAGGAGCGTGCAGGACGCTTAATCTTTTTGAAGGAAACTGAGTAATCCCGGGAAGGGCTCTCGTCTTCTGTAACATGCAGAGTCTGATTGACAGCCGTTATAAGGCTGTCTATCATGTCCTGGACCTTGGAATTCTGATCTGAGTCAGAACCAGAGTCTGAATCTGAAGCAGAGTTAGATCCCTGGGCGACCTCCGGGGAAGAGGTGTGAGACGCAGGGAGCATCTTGGAGTCTGGAGAGGTGGAGGATGAGCTTGCGTGGGTCCGTTTTTGAGAACGTGCTGTCAGTCTGCCCCTTTGAGGAGGGGGCAGGGGTGCCTGCGAATAGTCTGTGGGGACGTTCGGAGCGCTGGTGGCCGTGGATAGCATAGGCAAACGTTCTGGCAAGCGTTCTAAGACCTGCACCAGAGATTGAGAAACCTTGGTGAGGTCAGAGACACACTGTGACATAGCAACAGCCCACTCCGGAGGGGCGGGGGTTACCACGACCTGAGCGGCGGGGGAATCTTGGGGTGCCAGCATGGCGGGAGGTTTGCAGGTCGAGCAGAAGGCCGTAGTGAGACCCAGGGGCCACTTAGTACCGCAAAGAGCACAGGCGTAGTATGTGACGATGTGAGAGGGACGGACTGGGGGCTCCCTGGGTTTGGGCATATGTGCCTGACCAGGGATACTGCAGAGGGGAGCTCTGTGAGCAGGGGAGTCTGTGTCAGGACAGAGCTTACCCGATCCTGTAGAGAAGCGGTCCCGTGTCCCCCTGAAGGCTCCGAAGGTGAGGCTGGAGCGGGTCAATAGGTGCCGACGGAGCGGGGAGCTGCGTGCGGCAGAGAGATGGCGTCGGTGCAGAGGACGCAGAGTTGATGACGGAGCGCGACGAGGCTGCGATAGGTAGATGGGAAGGGGGGGCGGGCTTGAGAAGCCCGCCGTGATAGGTCCGCCGAAGGCACGACGGCGTGACGGAAGCGTCACTATGCACCTCGGCCCTGGTTGGTCAAAAGGGGTGGGCTTATAGCCGTCGGAGCAGCCGGACACGCCCCCCCCCCCCCCCCACACACACACACCCTTGACGGAGAAAAGCGCGGCAGATTTGCCGCGCATTATGAAGGAGAAGGAGGATGCGGCCTAGGGAAGAGCTGTTAAGCGCCATGTTTGGTGAGAGGGGGAGGGAGGCAGGTAACACCGGGGGAGTGGGACCTGCAGCTAGAAGGCAGGGAGTACCTGTCTTAGCGGGTCTGGGAACCGTCCCTTCCTTTCTCCTTCTGAGGATGGTCTCAGGATGCCTTCCTGGATAGGGGGGGGATCCTGGCTTTTCCTCCTTCCCGCACTGTCCAGTCCTGGACAGTGCAGGAGAGGGTGTCAACCCCAGGAAACTGGGGGAAGGTCACCGGCAGGGACCACCGTCTTCCCACCCAGGCCGCTCCGAGGAGGGGGCTGGGGTGGGGAACAGGCTAGGACTGGCCACCGAGATCACCCTGAGACACTCTAAGGTGACAGGGGATAAGTAGGGGTAGCCACATTGCTCTCTCGGTCGCTAGTGGGTTAACAGGGGACGCAATGTTCCCTGTTAGCCTGAAGAGCTGTATCTGAAAAAGAAAAAAGAAAGGTTAATAAACACAACAGGGTTGGATCTGTGAAGATCCAGGTCTACCTCCTACAGACACTAAGCTTAAACTGGTGAGCTTGGTGACTGTAGGCGGGTGCATGCTGCGGAGGAGGAGCTATTTTCCTTTTTTTGCATAGTGTCAACCTCCTAGCAACAGCAGCATACACCCATGGTCCTGTGTCCCCCAATGAAGCGATAAAGAAAAAGCACTTACCCAGCTCCATCAACAGAAAAATAAAAATGTTAAGGGTCTCGGAAAATGGAGACTCAGAAATAATTTTTTTTATTTAATCACTTAAAATCATGGGGAGGGGGGAGGTGAAATTCTGTCATCGCCGTAAGTGCACCTACCTGGTAATTTCATGTTACCAGGACACTGTATCTGCACATTGAACTCCATCATAGCAAAAGCCCCAAAAATGCAGTTACTCTTTTTTTTCTCATCATTTCATCCCACTTGGAATTTTTTCCTTGTTTATCAGTACATTATACTGGCAAATTTAATGGGATCAGTCAAAACTACAATTTGTGCCACAAAAAAAGCAAGTCCTCATATGTCTATGTTGCAAGTACAATGGTGGAAGGTGATGAAGACAAAAAGAAAAAGTTCCCTGGTCCTTAGTAGGTTTAATTAACAAAGTTTACAAAGTATGAGTAACTTAGACACTCACAGGAATAATATACATTATGCACGACCCAGTTTAGTACACGGACATTCACCTGCAGGTATGCTGGGAACATATCCTCAAGTTTGCTCTTCTTTCTGCCTCTTCGTTTCTTCTTTTCTTCTGTCTCGGTTGTCCCTGGCTCTGGGCCACCTTCTGCAGGGGCCTCTTGAGAGGCTGTAAATAATGAAGTGTCACGTTAGTCTTATACCCCATGGATACAAATTTAGGGATATGTGGAAGGTGTATTTATATTAGTATAGCTAATAAATAATTCAATGTAAGATGCATAACAGGCTAAAAAAAAGAAAGTTTGTGTTTATAGGAAGAAACTCACGATCATCTGGATGAATATCTTGGTTCGGGTTTTCCCGAAAGACCTCCAAAAATGCTGCGTGGCCTTTCCTGGAGCGTGTGTGAGTTTTTCTCTGTCTGATCATGAATCCACCAATTCCTAAACAACAATTATGTTATATGTGACCTAGTAATGCAACTAAAAAAAAACAAAACTGATCAAATAAAGTATGTATGTTTCAAGCCCAAACCATTGTAGGTTCCTACCTGGCCTATATGGTTTTCTTTTCTTCTTCTTTAAGTCTTCTGCATCTTCAGCCCCCTTTATGACCTCCATTTCTCCTCCAGCTTCATGCTCAGGAGTGCCGGGGGGTTCTAACTTGATCTCACACTCCATGGGTTCATTATTGCCACCTAATAAAAATTAGAAAAAAAATGTCTTAGGAGAATAGACAAGTTCACAAGACCAAACTAAGCAAACATAAGCACAGAGAACGAGAGTGCAGGCAGCGCATTTCTGCCAAAAGGGCTCACCGTCTGCTTTCTGTTCATCACACTCGGCATCCCCTTCCTTCCTGTCATCACATGCGCCATGCTCCGGACCGTCCAAGTAAATCTCTCCACCAGTACTCAGTCGGGACCGCCTAGGTTTCTTTTTCTGGAGAGGTGATAATGTGAGGCTACGCAGCAATGCCATGCCCGCATCGGTCAACCAAACTCCCTCAAAACGGAAATACTGAGGCTCTGCAAGCAAAGGTGATTATAATCAGCTATCTCAAAAATAACCGCATTCTTTCCAAGGAAAGTATAGTGCTAGGAGGCAGGAAAAATTAAGAAGAGTACGACAAACTCACCAGGTTCTTTCACCTTAATTGGACTTGGTGGAAGGATTACTGGAACTAGTGGAATATAGGTACGGGGGGGGGGAAAAAGTGGATTTAATGCGTATCTGCAAGTAACACAATAATAAAGGAAACAAACTGAACTCCGATCTCTACATACCAATTGGTTTTATAATGAATGGCTGACAGGATGTACAGTGAAAGCCTTCATCGGCTGCATCTTCTACCTCTTCTTCAGTGAACAGATTCTCACAAACCGCATGCAACCACCTGATTACCAGAGGCAGAAAATCACTTAGTGCGCACTGTAGATGGAAGTACAAAGGCGCAAAATGACAGCGCATCCGTCATTGCTTACCTCTCGCAGTTTTGACATTGGATCAGTAGATCACCCTCCATATAGTTTAGGTGGCATACAGGGCAGCAGACCAAGCTGGCACAGGGTGCGCAGTGGGTATAATTGTTCTGCCATTCTGAGTGGAATCCCGGACTGATGGAGCCACACTGCATGCAGCACACGCACCTGCAACAAGCACAACTTACTCTGATTGTCTTCACAGCTTTAAATCCCATTTGATTTTTTTTGTCACATGGAAAACCATACAATAAGGGGTGATTTTTCAGGAGCACAGGTATTACACTTGAAAATTTGGCTCAATGATTGAGACTTTAAACTCTAAAATGAGTAAGCGCTGAAAGAGATTATTAGGCTGCCTAGTATTGGACTCTTGTATTAGATAGGTCCCAGTGATGGGGGAGCTGCACTATTGGGGAAACCACAGCAAAAAGGCCTTGGCGCACTGTCACAATTCTGTAAACAAACTTATTTTGTTGGTTCAGCTCCATCAATCGGTTGCCCACTACATCCACATTGATGGCCTATTTATTTTACTCACTTATATAGCGTTATTAATTCCACAGCGCTTCACAGACAATATCGGCACTGTCCCCATTGGGGCTCATAATCTAGATTCCCTATCAGTATGTCTTTGGAGTGTGGGAGGAAACCGGAGAACCGGGAGGAAACCCACACAACATGGGGAGAACATACAAACTCCTTGCAAATGTTGTCCTTTGTGGGATTTGTACCCACGACCCCAGCGATACAAGGCTGTAGAACTAACCACTGAGCCACCGTGCTGCCCATCCTTAGGATAGGTCATCAATGCCTGATCGGTGAGAGTGCAACATTCGGCACCCCAGCCGATAAGCTGTTCTTGGTGTCGGCAGAATAGTGGCCGTAGCGGGTACTGCACATGAGCCCCCTATTGATTTGAATAGGGGGTCGGATGTTCAGTACGCAGCAAATTATTCAGCAGGAGATGTGCTGTGCAGCTCACTAGGTGGGTAGTTCCTGCCACCGCTGACACAGAACATCTGATCGGCAGCGGTGTCGGGTGCCACACCCCCCACTCTTCAGACATTGATGACCTATCCTAAGAATAGGCCATCAATATTAAAAGTAATGGACAACCTCTTTAACTGCTCTCCTTGGAACCTGGACTGGCCTCACTTCCAGAAGAGGAAGTCCGTTTTTTTGCTTCTAAATAGGATCTTTTTTTTTTTTTTTTCATTAAAAAAAAAAAAAAATTACATTTTCCAAAACATAACAAAAACACTAAAAGGAAATACAGTAACACTTAAGGCATTATCCAGATAAGAAAAATGAAACTTTCAAATTGTGTTATGTGAACACTGGGTCAAGCCTATCGTTAAACTCAAAGTACTAAATAAAAGTATTTTCTATGTCTAGGCAAAGGAAAACTGGCAATTTCCTCCCCAATCCAGCCTTCCATTAGTATAGGATTTATATTCAAAAGCCAAATGCAATTGCTATCAGTTTTCATTTAGATACATCATATATAAGCGCTGAAAAAGTCTGCATCATCCCTTCTTTCACTAAAGCAATACAGGGCAACCGCAACCATTTTTCCTCAAAAAATGTTCAATTTGTGTAGAGCACTTCTTTTTAGATCTAATAATTGAAAAAGCAGTGTATTATTTATATTATTTATTAATTCTGCAGTAGTAGTAGGACTAGAATCTATTCAGTGTAATGCAAGTCATTTGCAAGCTTGGAATAAAAATACGAAGCACAACTATCACTATCGAGGCCCCGGGGTCCATCTCCTCTTCCAGCACACCCAAAATACACACTCTTGGATCTAACCAAAGTTTTATACAATACTCCCACTCTATCAGAGGTACCGCCTCTTTCCAAATTGCTCCAGTTCTGGTGTATTCTCATAGCATGTGCATTACATGGGCTTTATCCTTACCACAACTAGGACACAGAATGGGCCCAATTCCCATTTTGTGGAGAAAACTAGGGGTGCTAGATACCCTGTACATTAGGTATAATGGAGTAGGCTTTGGTTTTTAGAACATTGCACATATTGAATAGGACTCACAATAGCATTTTTCACAAGACAACCAATTTCATAAGAGGCCAATTTACCCATTGGTATATTCTAGAATATAGCAAAGTCACTCAAAAAGGGGAGAAAAAATGTGATGTAAGAAAGCGGAGCGGTCTTTGTATGTGTCACAATGTAGTGCTACTGGGTGTATGCTTCATAACTGCTAGATTTGCAAGAGAACACCGTGATTATATCAAAATGACAGCAAGCAGCCCAGCAGGTGACATCACTGGAATCAGAGTCTCTGCCCCTACATTACATCAAATATACCTGCTCTCACACAACATGGCAAAAATCTGGTGACAGATTCCCTTTAAAGGGCAATAGTCACCATTCTTGGCATCAGGACTCTGCTGTGCTGTTACCCTGTAATTTTTCCTGGAACGGCATAAAGAGACTACTGGGTGTTGCAATTTTCCCTGCAATAATGGGGCAAGTCCCTGCACAGCCAGCACCCGAGAGTGCAGTGACATAGCCCTAGCCTATTCGTAAATTTCTAGTAGGAACCACAGAGGAACAGCTAAATACACTAATAAGAAAAGATGCTCCAGATTGGTCATTGAATGAAAAAATCATCTAAGCAATTACTACAACATACCAGGGGAGCAGATTGAGCTTCTACACAACATTTATTGGTTAAAGGGGTTGTCTGGTCTAAATCACTAAGTCTGCAGGCATTCTACATCACAGCAGACTTCTGAATCCCCCCCAGCGCACGCACAGGACCAGAGGGTAGGTATGCATTATACATACTCCTGGGCAGAGCCCATCTAGTGGACGCGACCTCGCTGCATACACTTGTATTGAGCGCCGCCACGCCCAAACAAAGTGACTGCATACTTATCAATTTAGACTGGACAACCCCTTTAAGATTAAGAACAAAGCCAAACAGGTTATGAATGTGGACAAAACAGACTTCTGATATAGTAAATTATTAAAGATATTATTCTTCAAGGCTTTACTCACCATTTGCATTTCCAACCTCCCTTCGGTACGGTGTGCAGAGGAGGGTCGAGGCAGTATGTGTGGTAACTGATGTCACAGTCGTCACAGAGCAGCAAGCGGGACGGGTCTGTGGCCTTCCCACACACTTCACAGACAATGCACTCCACACATCGCCAGCCCTTCAGGAGCATCACCTTTGTAATCTGGATATATAGGCACATTGTAAGAAAAAAAAATAAGAATTGAAGAATTTTTGATGAATTTGGCAATTGCGACATACACCGGTTTTATTTCTCTACATCAAATTGCAGGTTGAGGGAAAGAAAGAAAAAGGAGAATATTATACAGGGAGGGAAGAGAAGAGCACATACCTTGCTGTTCACACAATAGGGGTGATAGCACTGTGAGCACTGGGAACAAGCGAGAAGATGCCCCTCTGACCCACGTCCAAAGCTGCCACACACAACACACATATCCTAAAAGACAAAAAAAATAAAAAGCCATTGAAATCGAACATTGACAAAAAAGGGACAAAATGACCCTGAAGGATAAAAACACCTTACCTGCATGAGCACAAATTTGTCTGTGTTGGAGAAGAGCACCACTGTGTTTTGCATGGTATCATCCTCCTCTTCCTCCTCCTCTTTACCTGGAGAGCATTCAGCATCTGCCATCTGACAATACAGGGATTACATTTAAAGGAGAAATGCCAGATGACAATCCTAAGAAGCAGACTGCATTTCAGCGCCATTATTATAATCTGACCAGTGTCACTTCATGGGGCAATAACTCTGCTCCTACATATCCCAGTGATTCTCAGACTGGGTTTCTTTGTGACACATTGTTCTTTAGGTTAGTGGTACATTTAATGGGATATAGGTTTTCATTTTATGAAATATCTGACATTTGCAGAAATTAAGAAAAATGAGCACATTTTCAAACTTTGTTTTAAAGGGAAAAACAAATTCCAATTGTCGTACCACACAAAATAGTTAACTAACATTTACCATGTATATACTTAACTCAGCATGATTTAAAGCGCATTTTAATTTTTTAAGAAAATGTAATCACTCAGCAGCAGTTTTTCATATCGTCAAGGAAATATATAGATTCATTTTTTTAAGTGACTTTGAGGGCTCTAAATACTGTTAAAAGGCAAGACATTATAAAAAACTGCAACCCTCAAAGACCTCAAATCCATAAATGAAAAAAGTGTGATTTAATTTATGTGAAACACCTGACTGGTTATCAAAGTGAAAAGTAAAAAAAAAAAAAAAAAAAAATGAAAAATTTAATTTTTCCCACTAAAATGGTGATTTCACCCCAAATAATTAATCTACACAAGGGGTAAAATGAGAAATTAAACACTACAATTTAGTTACAGAATTTCAGAAACTACTTTCTAGGCACACGGCAGGGCTCTGAAGGTAAGCACCACCAGATTTGGCTGGATTGGAGATGCCATTTGCAGAGTCCATGTAATGGCTTCAGTTGAAACGCGCTTCGGGAAAGGTTGGCTGTCTGCGCCTTAAGGCAGTATGTGATCATGTCTGATTGCTTGATGTCGGTCATATCTGCATTTTGCTCTGTAATAGGGACCATTATGGCTTGTACTATTTCTTTAATTTGTCATTATTTACACACATTTCCTTCTGCCTATATTCCCTCATAGCTCTCTCTGGATTCCCTCTAATATCATCTGTGTGTGTTAATGAGCTTATTAATGAAATCATGATGCTTTTACCACAATTCGTCTTGCACATACTCCTTTTTTTGGTGCGTCATAGGTAAGGCATTATATTCCGCTCTACATTTTTGGCTAAAATGAATGACAGATTTCCTAACAATTTCTAGCAGGTTTGAAAATATCTGGTTCATTTCCCATGAAAAAAAGGACATTCCCAAACTTCCCACCCCAACAGTACACATCTGGGTCTGCTTGGTAGTCCCATAAGAATCTTTTTTAAAACACAAGTTTGAGTATGTATGTAGGCATTTCTCAAATCTCACCGGCAAAGTTTCAATGGAAGAGGTTGTAGACTTTAATCTCGACCTGCCTCTACCCCTACTACCAACACCACTACCTCCTCGAGGTCGCCGTCTTCCAGGAAAGCTGCTGCTTCGACCCTATAAATATGACATTACAGTATTAAAATGTAAACGTACAAAAAACACTGTCAAACATGGAGAATTAGCACATGAAACAAGCTGTAGTATTGCATCTCTAATAAAAAGGGACAATGCTCTACCACGTGCACATCGCGAGAGCAGCGCATTACACTCCAGAACATGATCCCCTTACCAGCACAATAACTCACATGCAAAGTCTCACCGCAATATCATGTATAATTTTATATATAATAAGATAAGATATACTTTATTTATCCCGGAGGAAATACAGTGGCCTGTAAGAGGTTTGGCATCCCTGGTCAATATTACTGTTCTTGTGAACAGATAAACAAGTTGAAGATGAAATGATCTCTAAAAGTGCTAAAGTTAAAGATATTTCCTTTGTAGTTTAGCCATTAAAAAAAAAAAAGCAAAAAAAGAATAATAATTTTTTACATTAAAAAAAAAAATACTAAAAGGAAAATGTGCAGATGCAAAAGTTTTGGCACCCTTGCAGATTTGTGTGCTCAGATAACTTTGACCAAGGTTTCAGACCTTAGCCTGTTAGGGTTATGGCTTGTTCACCATCATCGTTCGGAAAGGCCAGGTGATGCAAATTTCCCAGCTTTATAAAAACCCAGCCTAGTCTAACCATGTGCCAAAAAGCAGCAGCCATGGGTTCTTCCAAGCAGCTGCCTAGCACTTTGAAAATGGTGGAGGCCCATAAAGCAGGAGAAGGCTATAAGAAGACAGCAAAGCGTTTTCAAGTTGTCCTTTCCGCAGTTCAAAATGTAATTAAGAAATGGCAGTTAACAGGAACAGTAGAGGTCAAGATAAGGTCTGGAAGACCAAGCAAAATTTCAGTGAGAGTTGCTTGTAGGATTGCTAGTGGGGCAAATCGGAACCCCCACTTGACTGCAAAAGACCTTCAGAAAGATTTAGCAGACTCTGGAGTTGTGGTACACTGTTCTACTGTTCAGAGAGACAGTCACAAATATGGCCTTCATGGAAGAGTCATCAGAAGAAAACCTCTCCAGCATCTCACCATAAAATTCAGCATCAGAAGTATGCAAAAGAACATCTAAACAAGCCTGATGCATTTTGGAAACAAGTCCGGTGGACCGATAAGGTTAAAATAGAACTCTTTGGACACAATGATCAAAAGGTATGTGTGGAGAAAAAATGGCACAGAATTTCAGGAAAAGAACATCTCGCCAACCATTAACCCCTTTACTCCCGAGGGTGGTTTGCACGTTAAATGACCGGGCCAATTTTAACAATTCTGACCACTGTCACTTTATGAGGTAATAACTCTGGAACGCTTCAACGGATCCCCCTGATTCTGAGACTGTTTTTTCGTGACATATTGTACTTCATGATAGTGGTAAAATTTCTTCGATATCACTTGCGTTTGTGAAAGAAACGGAAATGGCGAAAAATTAGCAATTGTCAAAATTTTAATTTTTATGCCCTTAAATCAGATGTCACACAAAATAGTTAATAAACAACATTTCCAACATGTTTACTTTACATCAGCACAATTTTGGAACCAACATTTTTTTTTTGATAGGGAGCTATAAGGGTTAAAAGTTGACCAGCGATTTCTAAGTTTTCCAACAAAATTTACAAAACTTTTTTTTTTTTATAGGGACCACATCACATTTGAAGTGAAGTGACTTTGAGGGGCCTTTATGACAGAAAATACCCAAAGGTGATACCATTCTAAAAACTGCACCCCTCAAGGTGCTCAAAACCACATTCAAGAACTTTATTAACCCTTCAGGTGCTTCACAGGAATTTTTGGAATGTGGAAGAAAAAAAAATGAACATTTAACTTTAACAAAAATGTTAATTTAGACCCCAATTTTTTTTTATTTTTGCAAGGGTAACAGGAAAAAAAAAACAGACCCCAAAATGAGTTGTGCAATTTCTCCTGAGCACGCCAATACCCCATATGTGGGGGAAAACCACTATTTGGGCGCACGGCAGGGCTCGGAAGGGAAGGAGCGCCATTTGACTTTTTGAATGTAAAATTTGCTTGAATAATTAGCGGACGCCATGTTGCGTTTGGAGAGCCCCTGATGTGCCTAAACAGTGGAAACCCCCCACAAGTGACACCATTTTGGAAACTAGACCCCTCAGGGAACTTATCTACATGTGTGGTGAGCACCTTGAACCCCCAGGTGCTTCACAGAAGTTTAGAACATTGATCCGTAAAAATAAAATTTTCACATTTTTTGCAACAAAAATGTTTTTCAGCCTCCAATTTTGCATTTTCATAAGGATAACAGGAGAAATTGCACCATGCAACTTGTTGTGCAATTCCTCCTGAGCACGTCGATACCCCATATATGGGGGAAAACCACTGTTTGGGCGCACGGCAGGGCTCGGAAGGGAAGGCGCGCCATTTGACTTTTTGAATGTAAAATTTGCTTGAATAGTTAGCGGACGCCATGTTGCTTTTGGAGAGCCCCTGATGCACCTAAACAGCGGAAACCCCCCACAAGTGACTCCATTTTGGAAACTAGCCCCTCAAGGATTTTATCAAAGGGGTATAGTGAACATTTTGAACCCAGAGGTACGACACAGAATTTGATAACATTAGGTCATCATATTGAATAAGTTGTCATTAGTCCTGAGCGCAAGTGCTCACTACTTGAGTTTGCATCGGGTACTCAGGTATGCACCAGGTATCGCGGGTGCTCAAGTGAAATGCTCGAGTCCCCGCCCACATGTTTCACGGTTATTAGACACAAAAGAACACACAAATATGCAGGGATCGCTCGTGCATGGCAGGCAATTCCCGCAAGGTTTTTTTGGGGGCGGTATAACAGCTGCAAAACATATGGGGAGGAGACTCGAGCATGTCACTCCTGCACCCGCTATACTCGGTGCATACTAGAGCACCCGATGCAAACTCAAGTAGCGAGCACTTGCGCTCAACATTAGTCGCCATATCGTATTTTTTTTTTTTTAACTTTTGAAAAAATCCCAATCCCAACCCTAGCACAACCTTAACCCTAACCATAGAGTTTATTTTTTAGGCCGTTCCTCATACGGTATAAGTGATTAGAAAGCTTTATTCTTCGGGTCAGTGCGATTACAGAGATACCAGATTCATAGCGGCTTTTTATTATTGACAGCTGTCCCACACTAAAAGACTTTTTTTTTTTTTTTTGCAAAGACTAGGTTTTTGCATCGCCATATTTAGAGAGCTATAATTTTTCCATACTTCGGCCGACAGTCATGTGACTGCTTGTTTTTTGCGGGACAAGTTGACGTTTTTCTTGGTACCATTTTTTGGGCACATGGCGTTTTATCGCTTTCTATTCCAATTTTTTGGAGGGAGAATAAACAAAAACCAACAATTCCGGAATATTTTATTTATTTATTTATTTTTTATACCGTTCCATGTGTGGTAAAATTGATAAGGCAGCGTTATTCTTCGTGTCAGTATGATTACAGCGGTACTACATTTATATTATTTTTGATGTTTTGGCGCTTTTACACAAAAAATATTTTATAGAAAAAATATTTTTTTGTATCGCTTTATTCTGAGAGCTATAACTTTTATTTTTCGGCCGATGGAGCTGTATAGCGGCTTGTTTTTTGCGGGACAAGATGACGTTTTCATCGGTACAATTTTTATTTGCATTAGTCTTTTTGATAGAGTTTTATTGCATTTTTTTGTATGGAGGGAGAAGATACTTTGGTCATGCACTGCGCGTGACCAAAGTATCTTCCTGCTGTTTGGTGACCCAGATGTTGTCATGACAACATCGGGTCGTCATGGCAACATTCGGGAGCCGCAGCACACAGCGTTGGACGCCGGCAGGAGAGGAGAGTATCTGCGATCACCTCCCCTTGCCCCGCAATGCTGCGATAGACTTCGATCGCAGCATTGAGGGGGTTAATGTGCCGGGAGCGGTGCGGGACCACTCCCTGCACATAGTACTGGGTGTCAGCTCTGACAATCAGCTGACACCTGGCGGCGATTGCCATATGACCCAATAGTGCGTCATTGGTCCAATCGGCCCAGGTCACCATGACTATTAGGTCACATGTCAGAAAGGGGTTAAGCATGGGGGTAGATCAATCATGCTTTAGGGTTGTGTTGCAGCCAATGAAATGGGGAACATTTCATGGTAAAGGAAAGAATGGATTTAATGAAATTTCAACAAATTCTTGATGCAAACCAGCTGTATAGAAGAAAAAAAAAAAATAAAAGCTGAACTTGAAAAGAAGATGGCTTCTACAAATGGATAATGATCCTAAATGCACATCAAAATCCACAATCCTCAAAAGGAGCAAGCTGAAGTCCCCTGATCTGAACATCATTGAAAATCTGTGGCTAGACCTCAGAATAGCAGTGTATGCAAGACAACCCAGGAATCTCACAGAATTGGAAGAATTTTTCAAGGAAGAATGGATGAAAATCCTTCAAACAAGAATTGAAAGACTCATGGCTGGCTACAAAAAGCGTTTACAAGCTGTGATGTAAAAAAGATGAAAATTATATTATATTATATTATATTATATTATATATATATATATATATATATATATATATATATATATATATATATATATATATATATATATATATATATATATATATATATATATATATATATATAAATAATAATAATAATAATAATAATAATAATACATTATATTATATTTTTTTTGCCTAAAATACAAAAAGGAAATGTGTCATCTTTAACTTTAGTCCTTTTGGAGATCATTTAATCTTCCACTTGCCTAACTATTCACAATAACAGTAATTTTGACCAGGGGTGCCAAAACTTTTACATGCCACTGTGTATGTAATGTTATTTCTTTCCCAGGAAGCTTTGTTATCTTGGGGGAGATTTGCACCCACTTGGGCAGAGTAGCTGTTTTTCTGGAATTTCAATATATACCGTATGTCTTTTGTGCTTGTATTGCCGTATTCTGAGACCCACACGCTTTTACAATTTTCTGTCAAAGGAACTTATTTTTAAGTGACAAAATGTAGTTTTCAGTTGTACTATTTTCTGATAAATACAAACTTTTTGATCACACACTTTTTGAGTGGTGAAAAACTAATCCTGATTTTTTGTTTTTTTAAACTCAACTTCGTATAGTATTAATTGACATGTTAACTTTCTGCAGATCAATCTGAATAATGACAGTACCTCATTAGTGGTATTACAGTGTTCTGGGGGGGGGGGGGATTTCTACATGCTGAGATATTTTGTTTTTCTTTTTAACTCTTTTCTAAGGACAGCATTATATGAGGCTTTTGGGTTTTGTTTTGTTTTGTTTTTTTTGCGAGAGACGTGCTGTAGTTTTCACTGGTGCTTTTTTGTGTACATGACTTTGGATTTCATTTGTGTGAGAAATTGGATGAGCAAAAACCAGCAATTGTGCCATTTTTCTTCATTTTACGCCGTTCACTGTGTGGAATAAATAATGGTATAGATTTATTGTATGGGTATGTACAATTAGTCCAAGCTCACAAGAGGGCAAGGCTCCCCCGTTCTTGGCATCAGTGGGGATTGTCACAGAAAAGAAACAGGCCTTCCCAACACCAGGTCAGATTACCAGGTCTGCCGCGTCCTGCTTGTGCTTTGGTAATCTGACCTGGTGTTGGGAAGGCCTGTTTCTTTTCTGTGATGATTTTTGAATTCATGTCCTTGTGTGAGCCATCAGGGGGATGGCAGTGGTTGGATTCTAACAGCATAATAAATGGATAAACCTAAGGGACAAAGCACTGGATTGCACTCGGACTAATGCTATGGGGCCATGCACTTTTTTTTTCTTTATTTTATCTCAGGTAGAGTCCATCCAAGGGAGATGGAAGGAACGGGGAGGGGTGGGGGGGAAGGAAACACTGCATGCCCAGGTTTCATCAGATAGTCTGATGATCACACTCAGCCATGCAAGTCAATGAGTCCATGGAGAACATCGGACAGCGCCAAACACAGACTGGTGATGGCTCCCGGTACTGCACCTCTGCTCGTACTGAAGTGAATGGGAACCCAAAAAACAGCAAATACACAGTGTACGGAGCCGCACTGTTCAGACTCCCTATACGGTCTATATTTGGTTACTGCCAAAAGCTACAAACAGCCGATTAATAGAGTTGGTGGGTGCTCCATTAATTATAATGATTACCTATGGAAAAGGATAGGGAATCAATATCACCATCTTGGATAACCCCTTTAAGGCTGCGCACAAAGATATGTCGGCAAGTCATTGCACTGTACTGTGCATTAGCATCTGAAGCTTTGTCACTGGCCCTTGTGCATAGCAGCACGGTCATGGGCAGGAGAAGGCCTTGCCCAAACTGTAGCCACAACATTAGAAGCACGTTGCTCTGGAATGTCTTTATACGCTAGAACATTAAGCTTTTCCTTCACTGGTGATTTGGGCTTTAGCTCCTTGGTTTCAAATAAAAAAAACAACCAGACCCAAACTTAGACTTCTCTCGTGCTGCAGATCTAGCCAAAAAAAGGAAGATCTGGTATGTGCATCTGCCACATAGTGGAGTGTGGGGAATCTCCCCGCGAAGTGCATTTCCACTCCACAGTCCGACGCTTCTTATGTTGCTGCCGCATTCACAGCCAGTTTGGCATTCAGCAGGGAGCGCCATGAAGCACAGACTATTTAAAGCAATACACCACTCAGCGTTCCCATCTTGTGGGCTTGTATGGCCTAGTAATCATGACTGCACCGTTACTGTGAGGTGGAAATAACTACATACACCATGAAAGCAAAATCATAAACTGCCTTAGGAAAGTGGTAGCTATGGCAGTCACTAAAAGCTGAGTAAGCGTCATTCTACGGCCTAGAAACGGTTATGGTGACTGCATGCTCTTGTACTAATACGCAATGAGCATCAGAATTGTAGATCTCAAGTCCTACCTTAACTAGTCACATGTAAACCTCAAGAGAATGTATCACGTACAGTAGCTTTAATTGGATTAAAACCAGATCATTTATTCTCTGTACATGGGGCGGCATTCTCGCCTGAACTAGTGTGGAGATATGTTATAGGACAGCAATATGGACCATAGGCAGCAGTAATCTACAGAGGTTTATGGACTTCTAATGGAGATTGTTCTGGGCATGCTCTGTGATCTGTTCAGAGGTCATCGTGCAGTGAGGGGGATGAGGTGAGCTGTGAACATCACCTAATGTGAATAATGAACCCTGTGTTCGATCGTTCAATGTAATCCAACCTGTGGCAATAATGAGATGACTACTGAAAGGGGATCTCTACAGAATAGAGGTCTGACCATTAAATTTAAGTAAAAAAAAAAAAAATCTCCTAAATAAAGAATTAATAGAATCTACATCTCTCCAACAATTAAGAACTACCAGGTATAATGCTAATTGATTACCATGTATCCACAGGTGTCATCCTTTTATTACCAAGATCCAACAAGTCATTATTGGTTAATTTTGAACAAAGCTTATCCGGAAATTTAAACTTTCAGCAAACCATTGATGTGTCTCAAGAGACCCCCTAATATTAAAAACCGCATTATAAGAGCGGATATAGGCAGTTTTAAAAAAAACTTACATATCAACAATTCCTTAAAGCAAGGCATAATGGCACTTTCCCGTGTCTTAGATGCCAAGCCTGCTCTAACACTATAAAAGGGGACTCGTTTCTACATCCTCACACAGGACAATTTCTCTCCATTAGAGGACAATTACACATTCGAACCCAGAAACGTGATTTATTTAATAAAATGTCTGTGGATTACTATATATAGGAGAGATGACGCAAATGATCAAGGACAGGATCTCGAACCATAAATCCACTATTCGTTGTATGAAAACATGGCTCCCTCTCCCTGAATATTTTATTAACGCCAAACACTATCTCAACTGAGATTCCAGATTATTGAGCAAACGTGGTGGCAATCACATTAGGGCCCTAAAAAACCCGAGAGTCCTACTGGATACACACCATGAAGACACTCAAACCTCGAGGACTCAATAGAGGATATGATTGATGATCTGATCGCAATTATTAACCCAGTTGATTGATTCCTGCCAGGTAGTATAACCATCACCTCATACTTTGGCTTTCTTGGTCTTTTCGATCTTCAATGCTTATCACATATTCCAGCAATTTTTTCCCCATTTTCTTATTTTTGTTTTCTTCCACTTCATTTAATATGATTTTTCTTTTCTACACCTCTTATCTTGTTCCCTTTTTACTCATACGTGTTTTTTCTTTCTACATAATGTCTTTGTTTATTACCATTTCTAAATTTAATACAGACATATCCATGTAGTTTATCATCCTTCACAATGTCATTATGCATTATACATACAGCCACATATTCCAAAGCACCAAGTCACTTTTCTTTTTCTCTTTTTTTAAACACTTGACTCCTCCCACATGACTATTTACCGCACACATGTAAGCCAACCCACCACATATTTATATATATATATATTTTTTTTTTTTTTATTGAAAAGTCACAGCTGACATTTTCACTTTTTTTTTGAGAAGTCACAATTTATATGGATGAACACTTGATTCTTGTATGCTATAGAAATCTCGATTGATTCTAAAAATCCTTTGGATTCAATACTGTATTATTACTTTTTGTGACATTAAATTTTAGTTGCCAAAGTGTAATTTGCAAGGATCAGGAACTTTATTGATTTTGTTATAGGTCAAGTCAAGGGAGGAGAAAAAAGAAAATACCAACAATAAAAAGCATTTAAAATAAACCCTTGATGTTATGAACAGATCATTTTCTGAAGGCACGTCACACTCCCGACACAATTATCACTTACATGTTTGACTCTTGATCGACCTGGAGAGCATTTTCGCCTTGACTTCTCACCATCCGATTTCCCAATAGAAGGGTCATATAATAGAGAGTCGTCCGTTTCTGGCATAGAGTCTGTGCACAGCCTCAAAGACCCATCCTCCTTGTGCAAGCACATCTCCATACAGAGGGACCCGCCCTCGGGGTCAGGTGAACCTAAAGGATCAGAGCCATGAAAGCTACCAGTTGTATCACCCTGGCTCAAATTGGAGATCTCATTTACAATGTCTGACTTGATGATCGTGCATCTGATGGGCATTCGAACTCTGTCCATAGAGAAATCCCCTGCAACATCTTGACCTATTGCATTATCGTTGTTTAATATTCTCGTTCTAGACTTACAGGGAGGCTCTTCAGAGTCCACAATCATTTCAGAGTCTAAAACAGAAGGATGCTGACAAAAAATATTGGAAGGGTTCTCTTTAGTCCTGGCAGGACTCTGGCAGGTTCCATCATCTATGCTCAGCGAATCCATAGGTTGTGTATCCTCATCTAGAGTCCTATCAGGAGGTGAAGGTATAACTGATGATGTCTGGCGAGGAGGACTTTGTGAAAGTGAAGAAACGATTTGTTTCTGTTCCTTAATGTTCTCTGTGCCTTCTTCCTCAACTTCCATATCTTCATCTTCCACTGTAACTAGTACAGGAGCCTCCTCAAGTGATGCGCATGGGTCAAATGTCCTCTCCTGGTGTGATGGTTCTGCTTCCAAAGGAGGAGGACTTCTGGTCTCAATTGGCAGCGAGGGTGTGTTAGGAAGCATGTCTGGAGCCTCAGCAGCTTCATTGTCCGAGGCACCAAGCCCATCATCATAATCATCATCTGCTGTTAAAACTTCTAGAAAATTGAAAGAAAAAAAAAAATTGTGCAGTAACATTAATTACTTCCCAAGGGAACATAACAGGTTACATATTATACGTATTCCCTATTATTGACAAAGTATCAATGTTATACAGTGATGCACAAGTACTGCAATCATCCAGAGTAACTACTTTCTGCCTATGTATCACCAGTTCTCCTACACAGAACACAAGCGTGCTCGTCTTTAATGTTCGTGCATATACAAAAGTGATGCTTGTTACATCAACTTAATCTCTGTCCTAGACTACCACTTATTCCAATGGTCTCTGGAGAAAGCTGCCATCTAAAAAGTAATATATGCCATCATAACCATTTATGTAAGTTGCCTTACGATATGCAGAATGTACAACCCCACACCAACCATATTACATCCTTAAAGCGGAAGAAGCAAATAAAAAATACACTACTAAAAATATTCCATTGTAAGAAATGTCATGTGCAAAAGTAACAAGACATCTACTTAATACCAACCTAGTGGTATGGCTTCACATTCTGAGAGGGCTGTATTTGGGATCTCAACACTCTTGTCCTTTTCATCTTTCTTCTGTAAGGCAGCCTGCTGTTTGCTACATGACGGACAACTCGTGCTGCGTGCTAGCGAGTCACACTTCTGTGCACAAAGTGAATGATGGAACCTGGAGAAGCCCACAAAAGAAATAGAGTCGTTTAAGACAAGTGCACAAAATTACATAATCCAGGTACATAGAGCACAAAACACTGTTAAGCATGGGAATAACTAAGGAAAAACTAAAATTACATGCTAGCTTACAAAAAGGTCAGCTCCTACGCAGGAACAAGGTGTACTAAAACACTACACAAAAAAAAAAGCTATGGCAAGTCTACACATCTTGTTCCATTGCCGCATGTGGTTTTTAGCTCTTTAAAAAAAGGTTGTCCACCACTTTAGTATTGATGACTTACATTTAGGATAGGTCAAAGTCTGATCGGTCGGGGCTGACACCCAGCACCCTTGCCAATCAGCTGTCATCCAATTGATTTGAATAAGAGGCGGATGTGTAGTTCCCAGCCTCGGCCACTATCAGAAGATGGAGCAGCTCCACAAGTGAGTATTCCCGGCCGGCAGCTGCTGACACCTATAACTGCTGATTGGCGGGGGTGCCAGGTGTCGGACCCCGACACTGATGACCTATTCTAAGGATAGATCATCAGTGGTAAAGTAGTGGTCAACCACTAAGTTTTTTGTGTTGTAGGACATGTTAGGAAGTATTATGCGTCCTAAACCTGGCATATCTACTGTAGGTGGTGCAAAAACTTTTATGCATTCAATTATTTTACTTGCCTAAATAGAGCAATTAATTCCACAACGCTTTACAGACCATATCAACGCTGTCCCCATTGGGGCTCACAATCATCAGGATGTCTTTGGAGAGTGGGAGGAAAACCACACAAACATGGAGAGAACATACAAACTCATTGCAGCTGTTGGCAGATGTTTTGGTGGGATTTGAACCCAGGACCCCAGCGCTGCAAGGCTGCAGTGCTAACCACAGCTACTGTGCCACCCAAAACTCATTTATAACCTGCTGGCTGCCATGTTAAATATAAAAACAAAAATAGCATGTAAGCTGCTCACCACACATAGGCTTCTAAGCGCACACTTTTTTTTTTTTTTTTTTTTTTTAAGTACAGAATCAGGATAATTTGGAGTGCCCTCATAATAATGGGGTACAAGTAGACATGGCTGAGTTCCCTTTAATTCATGTATTGAAATTCAACCAAGGTGATGCAAATATGAAGCATTTCATTCATACAGTGGTGGCCAAAAGTATTGACACCCCTGCAATTCTGTCAGATAATACTCAGTTTCTTCCTGAAAATGATTGCAATCACAAATTCTTTGGTATTATCTTCATTTAATTTGCTTGCAAGGAAAAAACACAAAAGAGAATGAAGCAAAAATCAAATCATTGATCATTTCACACAAAACTCCAAAAATGGGCCGGACAAAAGTATTGGCACCCTCAGCCTAATACTTGGTTGTACAACCTTTAGCCAAAATAACTGCGAACAACCGCTTCCGGTAACCATCAATGAGTTTCTTACAATGCTCTGCTGGAATTGTAGACCATTCTTCTTTGGCAAACTGCTCCAGGTCCCTGATATTTGAAGGGAGCCTTCTCCAAACTGCCATTTTGAGATCTCTCCACAGTTGTTCTATGGGATTCAGGTCTGGACTCATTGCTGGCCACCTTAGAAGTCTCCAGTGCTTTCTCTAAAACCATTTTATAGTGCTTTTGGAAGTGTGTTTTGGGTCATTGTCCTGCTGGAAGACCCATGACCTCTGAGGGAGACCCAGCTTTCTCACACTGGGCCCTACATAATGCTGCAAAATTTGTTGGTAGTCTTCAGACTTCATAATGCCATGCACACGGTCAAGCAGTCCAGTGCCAGAGGCAGCAAAGCAACCCCAAAACATCAGGGAACCTCCGCCATGTTTGACTGTAGGGACCGTGTTCTTTTCTTTGAATGCCTCTTTTTTTTCCTGTACACTCTATGTTGATGCTTTTTCCCAAAAAGCTCTACTTTTGTCTCATCTGACCAGAGAACATTCTTCCAAAACGTTTTAGGCTCTCTCAGGTAAGTTTTGGCAAACTCCAGCCTGGCTTTTTTATGTCTCGGGGTAAGAAGTGGGGTCTTCCTGGGTATCCTACCATACAGTCCCTTTTCATTCAGACGCCGACGGATAGTACGGGTTGACACTGTTGTACCGTCGGACTGCAGGGCAGCTTTAACTTGTTTGGATGTTAGTCGAGGTTCTTTATCCACCATCCGCACAATCTTGCGTTGAAATCTCTCGTCAATTTTTCTTTTCCGTCCACATCTAGGGAGGTTAGCCACAGTGTCACGGGCTTTAAACTTCTTGATGACACTGCGCACGGAAGACACAGGAACATTCAGGTCTTTGGAGAGGGACTTGTAGCCTTGAGATTGCTCATGCTTCCTCACAATTTGGTTTCTCAAGTCCTCAGACAGTTCTTTGGTCTTCTTTCTTTTCTCCATGCTCAATGTGGTACACACAAGGACACAGGACAGAGGTTGAGTCAACTTTAATCCATGTTAACTGGCTGCAAGTGTGATTTAGTTATTGCCAACACCTGTTAGGTGCCACAGGTAAGTTACAGGTGCTGTTAATTACACGAATTAGAGAAGCATCACATGATTTTTCAAACAGTGCCAATACTTTTATCCACCCCCTTTTTTAGGTTTGGTGTGGAATTATATCCAATTTGGCTTTAGGACAATTCTTTTTGTGTTTTTTCATTGAAGACAAATTAAATGAAGATAATAATACCAAAGAATTTGTGATTGCAATCATTTTCAGGAAGAAACTGAGTATTATCTGACAGAATTGCAGGGGTGCCAATACTTTTGGCCACCACTGTATAGTAGGCAAATCATACAAGGCTATCACAAGTATAATCAGATTAATTCAGTGTTTCTTGAAACCATAAAGAAGCAGTACCTGGCGCTGCACAGGGAACACTTCCTCCTGGCCCATTTCATCACACTAGTGCTGAGACACCATGATAAAAAAAATCGGGAGGGTAGAAATAATGAACAAGCTTTACTGTCGCCAGTAACACTGAATTGACCCGATTAATCCTTGTGTGACACTTACTATATGAATAAGATACTTCATATTCGCATCACCTCGGGAGTGTGCACTCAATTTGAATACACTCTTTTACTAGATATTACATAATTGTAATGAATTGGTATCATGACAAATGGTACAACTTACTGCAATTCAAGAAATGTTAGGCATCGGCAGCAATGCTTAAACAGCCATTTTTATTTCAGTCATTGGGACACAATTTCATAAACATTGTAAAGCAGATCTGTCATCAGATTTCACAATACAAACTGCATAAATTACTAAATAGATCTCTTGGACTTGATAAGAATCCTATATTTACTTTGAAAACACACGTCAGAAAGACAGGATAATGCTTTAGTATTATTTTCCGCCGACCTAGGATGATTGATAGCTTCCTCAGTGTCCCTCCTCCCTGCTGTGGAGATATCACACTGCCTAGGAAAATAGCGAGCGGGCAGTCAGGCAGATTCAAACAGCTAATGAATCCTTTTTTTTTTTTTTTTTTTTTTCCTCCATAGCTGGACTCAATATTATCATATTATTGTACAGATATTCTGGCGGATTTTCAAAATAAATCCACCAGCTTCATTAAGTCTGAGAGATCCATTTAATAATATAAGCAGTTTGCATTATGACATTTGGTGACAGATTTAAAATGACAAATCTTGAACACCATATAAAAATTCTGTATAGTGTGTGTTCTATGTTTTCACACAAATAATTAAGAAGGAAATAGAAGAGAATCATACTTTAAGCATTTGGGGCACTGATTCATGTTCTCCAAGGAGCCGGACTGATTACACTGAACACAGGTCTCCACTAGGCATCTTTGCGCTTGGCATTTCTTGCACACAGAGAAGTTCTCATACCATAAACTTCCAGGTTCCAACTGTGATGTGCGAGAGCCGCAGAGTCGACAGACACGGCAATTCTAAGAAACATTGTAAAAACGATCATTTATCAGGAATAAAGATTATTCAAATTATTACAGAGTTCCTGTCATTTCAAAGTAACATTTCAGAAAAAGAAGTCATGATAGTGACACTACTTCTACCCATTATATGACTTGTATCCCACACCAGTTTCTCCCCTGCAAGCTCCATTTCTAATTTTCAGTTTTATCTGAACCAGTGGGTAAAAAGCTGCGGTGAGGTGTCCGATAGACAGTACTCAGAAAGAAGCACTATCCCTCCTGTTTCTCTGTTTAGCACATGTTCAAAAGTAGCAGCATGAAAGATTATACAGAAGTACTAAGCTGTGTGGCTGTGAGTCCAGCTTTGGCATAACATAAAATCATGACTGTAGCATGATAGTCCTGTCTTGTCTGCCTCTGCTGCATCCCTTTTTTTTTTATCACTCTGCTCTTCATATCTACCCCCTTCTTCCAAAAAGTTTAAAAGGAAAGCTGTCAGCTGATTCATAGTGCTTGAATGCAACAGAGGCAGACTCCTGTAAAATAGTCGAAAGTATGGCTGGGAAAAAAATTTACTAGTCCAAGAGGAAGATACCCACTGGCTTCTACCCGCTCACTAAGCCAGAATGACAGGCTCTCCCTATGTGTGTGTATAGGTAGAGACCAGACAGTTTAGCTGAGCAGACTAGGAGGAGGTGGGAAACTGCCCCATTATCTAGTCACCTCTTTCCTGGCTGTGCTGCCACTGTGTTTTTCTCTGAAATGATGCAGCGCTTCAGAGTAAAAGCTAAAATCTTAACCCCTTCGCAACACTGGGATTTTCCGTTTTTTGCATTTTCGCTTTTTGCTCCACTTGTTCCCAGAGCCATAGTGTTTTTATTTTTTGGTCAATATGGCCATGTGAGGGCTTATTTTTTGCGGGACGAGTTGCACTTTTCAATGCCATTACTAGTTTTACCATATCGTGTACGGGAAAAAAATTCTAAGTGCGGTGAAATTGCAAAAAAAGTGCAATACCACAGATGGTTTTTTTTATTTTTTTCTACCACGTTCACTGAATGATAAAACTGACCTGCCATTATTATTCTCCAGGCCATTACGAGTTCGTAGACACCAAACACGTATAGGTTCTTTTTTATTTAAGTGGTGAAAAAAAATTCAAAAGTTTGCTAAAAAAAAAAAAAAAAAAAAGGCATCATTTTCTAAGACCTGTAGCGTCTCCATTTTTCAGGATCTGGGGCCGGGTGAGGGCTTATTTTTTGTGCACCGAGCTGAAGTTTTTATTGATAACATTTTGGGGTAGATCCGATGTTTTGATCGCCCGTTATTGCATTTTATTGCAATGTTGCGGCGACCAAAAAACGCAATTCTGGCGTTTAGAATTTTTTTTCTCGTTACGCCGTTTACCGATCGGATTAATTCTTTCTTAATATTGATAGATCGGGCGATTCTGAACGCGGCGATACCAAATGTGTATGTATGTTTTTTTATTATTATTTTATTTTGAATGGGGCGAAAGGAGGGCGATTTAAACATTTATATTTTTTTATATTTTTTAAACACTTTTTTTCACTTTTTGCTTGCTTCTATAGTCTCCATAGGAGACTAGAAGCAGCACTTGTCTGATCGGCTGTGCTACATACAGATGATCAGCAGATCACCTGTATGTAGCAGAAATGGTCCTGTGCTATAAGCGCCGACCACTAGGAGGCGCTCATAGCGACCAGCTCATGACAACCACTGGAGTCTGCTGCAGACCCAGGGTTGTCATGACCACCCATCGGTGACCCGCGATCACGTGACAGGGTTACCGATGAGCTTCCGGCGCGGCTCTGTTAAATGCCGCTGTCAGATTGACAGCGGCATTTAACATGTTGTTAACAGCCGCGGGTGGATCACATTTCCACCCGCGGCTGTTGCGGGCACATGTCAGCTGTAATAATCAGCTGACATGTGCCCGGTTCAGTGCGGGCTCAGCACCGGAGCCCTCACTGAACCGGGGGATTACAGCCTGTGCGTACTAATACGTCACAGGCTGTAAAGGGGTTAAAATTCAGTATCCGCTGTCCGATTCATGCTGCCCATGGGCCAGACAGCACGAATCAACTGACAGGTTCCTTATTGAGAATGGAAGGCAAGCTCAGGTGGAAGGAGGAGGAAGAAGTAGAACCCCCCCTCCCCAATCACCATCCTAACAGATTATTGGGGAAGATAGTGATCAGTCCGATTTCAGACTGCCGATCCTTTTATTCTCTAGAGATAAGCAGCCTTCAGAGAAGCTTGGTAGCGGCTCTCAGAACACAGGACCGATCGTGTGTATAGGAGAATTGGGTGAGGTGGCTGCTGGCTGAAAAATCGGCCAAACCTTTCCTCAGCTGACAGCATGCTAAAGTCTAGTACTTTATATGCTTTGAAAAGCATTTTGTATTTCTTAAATTAAATTACTTTGGGGAGGGTGTTTGGTTTCATTTTGATTCCATGTTATATTGGTGTAAAGTATATAAGATGGGGAAGGGAAAAAAATTGCTTTAATAAAAGGTTTAAAAAAAAAAAAAAGTCATACATAAAAATATCACTGGGGTTCTACGATTCTACGATAGCTTTTCTAGGCTAATCAATGGCAAAACTTAAGGCCACTTTACACATTATATTGCTATAAACCAGGTGATCATTTGTTTGACAGCTTTCTTGGTGTTCTACGATAGAGTCACAGTCAGACTCCTGGCAGCGACTTATTTTCAAGGAGGACAGAAGGATCGGTCGTTGGAAATCCAACATCCTGATCCTGTTCTTCTCGGAAATCATAGAATGTTAGAGTTTGAAGGGACCTCCAGGGTCATTGTGTCCAACCCCCTGCTCAATGCAGGATTCACTAAACCATCTCAGACAGATGTCTGTCCATCCTCTGTTTGAAGACGTCCATTGAAGAAGAACTCACCACCTCTTGTGGCAGCTTGTTCCACTCATTGATCACCCTCACTGTCAAAAAGTTGTTTCTAATATCTAATCTTTATCTTCTCCCTTTTAGTTTAATTCCATTGCTTCTAGTCTTTGTTCAAATGAGAACAAGGATGATACCCCTACAGTGTGACAGCCCATCAGATATTTGTAGATAGCTATTAAGTCTCCTCTTAGCCTTCTTTTTTGCAAGCTAAACATTCCCAGATCCTTTAACCGTTGATTCATGTGCAAATCATCACAAGGGAGAAAGTCGGGAACCCCCATACACATATTGGCGTGCTCAGTCAAGTTTACAGCCTCTACAACAGAGGAGAAACAGCTCGCTTTGATGATATTACAATTAGAACATGAATAAAACCCAGATCACTACACGTTTATGGCTGTGGAATTTGTCCCACTAAGGGTGCAATTGTAGGAAAAATGTTTATAGTTGTTTTGTTTTTTTGTTATTCCACAGGTTGATGAAGGCCCAAAAAAATGTAAGGTAAACTAAGGCAAGACAGAGGGCAAATGTAACCTCTAGGCTGAAATATACCAGCAGGATGAAGGCCAAAGTGACACTCTTCAGGCCTATATTAGAGCTATGTAAAACTTGGGAGACTTTTGGGGGTGTACACGCTCAACATACATCACACCAACATGATGTGAACCGTGATCTACATCTAAATACCTTGCACTTCCAGGAGCCGGCAGGCAGATCCTCCATAGCAGGTTTCAGACAGAAAGTGTGATATCCTTTGTCACAAGCATGGCACACCAACATCATTGAATCCTTGCCAGGTTTTCTGTAGAGGAGAAGATATGGAGTAAATAAGAGACACGGCATATTAGTGTCACCATTGGATGCACAGCTCATGTAACATATGGCAACATGTCTAAAGTGCTCGCTTCCTTTTCAGCTACTCTTTAAAATTAGGGCACTGAAAATAAAATAAAAGAAGACAGAGCAGAAGGTGTTGGCCACAACCACGTAAGCTATTTGTAGCCTTAAGGACATAGCAATTTTAATTATTTTACTTTAAAGTTACTGTGTTTTAAGAGTCGTAGCCGTTTAATTTTTCCAACAAGCCATATGAGGACCTGTTTTTTGCTGGACAAGTTATATTTTTTTAATGGTACTATTTTGGGGTACATGGTGAAAAAAAAATTCTAAATGTTATACCAAAAGCTGGTGTAAAAAAAAAAGTGAAATTTGTCGCATATCATTTGTATGCCATAATTTTAACTCTCAGCCACTCGCACCTCCATGCAAAAATGTTGGTGGCTCCTTGCACAATCAGTTGTATAGTGTATCTGAGTTAATTAGAGACACACCTGTGGATGTATTTTAATGCACACCTGAAACACACTGCTTCTTTGTGTAGCATCATGGGAAAGTGTAAATAAATCAGCCAAGATATCCTGAAGAGAATTGTGGACTTGCACAAGTCTGGCTCATCCTTGGGTACAATTTCAAGATACCTGAAGGTGCCTTGTTCATCTGTACAAACAATTATACGCAAGTACAAACAAGATGGGAATGTCCAGCCATCATACCGCTCAGGAAGGAGACAGGTTCTGTGTCCCAAAGAAGAATGTGCTTTGGTCCAACATGTGCATATCAACCAAAGAACAAAAGCAAAAGACCTTGTGAAGATGATGGTGGAAGCTGGCAAGATTGTGTCAATATTCACAGTGAAACGAGTACTGTATCAACATGGGCTGAAAGGCCACTCAGCCAGAAAGAAGCCATTACTCCAAAAGAAACATACAAAAGCCAGAGTCGTGTTTGCAAATGCACACAGGAACAAAGACCTTCATTTTTGGAGATATATCCTGTGGTCTGATGAAACTAAAATTTAACTTTTTGGGCATAATGACCATCGCTACGTTTGGAGGAAAAAGGGCTTGGAAGCCTAAGAACACCATCCCAACTGTGAAGCACAGGGTGGCAGCATCATGTTGCGCAGGACTGTGGAGTAGGCGTCGTGGAGTTGGAGCCCATTTCGGTGGAGTCCGTATAAAATGGACCGACTCCAACTCCTAAAATATGTAATAAATTGGGTACAGTAGTTCAATGCAGTTTGTGGGGAATATTTTTTTCATAAGAATTTGGGAAAGTTATGAAATGTCCTATAAATGTCTGTCATATTCCTGATCTAAGGGTCTAGACTTTTAGCGGAGATGAATCTGTGCTACAGTAAACTTAATCACTTAAACATGAGCCATGTATGAGGGAGTCGGAGTCAGAGTTGGATTTGCTGTCATGGAAATTGAAGAGTCGGAGGTTTGGCTTACTGACTCCACAGCCCT
Organism: Phyllobates terribilis; assembly: GCF_046119375.1. Classification (NCBI taxonomy): domain Eukaryota; kingdom Metazoa; phylum Chordata; class Amphibia; order Anura; family Dendrobatidae; genus Phyllobates; species Phyllobates terribilis. The sequence goes on along the minus strand of NW_027362762.1, from coordinate 198,729,609 downwards.
GATGTTGTGGGTTTGTTTTGCTGCAGGAGGGACTGCTGCACTTCACAAAATAGATGGCATCATGAGAAAAGAAGATCATGGGGCAATACTGAAGCAACATCTCAAGACATCAGCCAGGAAATTAAAGCTTGGGCGGAAATGGGTCTTCCAAATGGACAATGACCTGAAGCATACTGCCAAAATGGTAACAAAGTGGTTTAAGGATAATAAAGTCAATGTTTTTTTTAGAGGCCATCACAAAGCCATGATCTCAATCCTATTGAAAAATTATGGGCAAAGCTGAAGAGGCAGGTGCGAGCTTGTGGAAGGATATCCCAAACATTTGACCCAAGTCATTCAGTTTAAGGGCAATGGTAGCAAATACTAATAAAATTTATGTCAACTTTTGACTTTGCAGTAAGTAATAAAAATGCCTTAAAACATTCTCTCTTTCATTATTCTGGCATTTGGCAAATATTAAAAATCATGGTAATCCTAACTGACCTAAAATGGGAAAGGTTTATTCTGATTTCATGTCAAATATTGAGAAAAACATGCATATGTGTCTTTTTATATAGTGTATGTAAACTTCTGGTTTTAACTGTAGGTAGGTAGGTAGACACAGACGTCTTTTCGAGTCATCAAAAAAGTGGAAACAGACCAGTATCTCCTTTATTTTCCCACAGATATCAGCAAAAAAGGGGAGCATGAAAATAACACAATTAGGCCCCACATAACACAAAAAAATCCACAAGTTTGTTTGAATATCCGAACGAGAATTTTTTTTTTTTTTTTTTACAGCTCTTTAATCTGCATGTAGAAAACCTCCCAAAAATCTACCTGTTCATGAACTGGGAAAAAATTGCCTGGTCTTGGAGCAGCTGAGGAGTTAGAGCAGTATAGGTTACCAACCTCCTTGTGAACTTGAGCTCCAAACATATTCTAGAAAAATGATAAAATGCCAATATCCATGTATACTGCAGGTGCTCAGAACTTCCAAAATAACACGGGTGATCAAGGCTCTTATGTAAGGAGTTATAATGCATAACAAACACATTCCAAAGATAGGAAAATGAGAATAAGAATCAGAAATGCTAGCAATTTGTTTTTCACTTTTTTTTTCTGTATTACATAGAATTTAAATTTACAAAGGTAATGCACATCCTGAGATATAATGTCTACCAGAATCTATAGAGTGAGAGAAAAAAAATTCCAAGGAAGGTAAAGATGTCACTCATTTCTCTCCGCTACTAACTATTCCAAGATGATCTACATCACATATTTAGATTGTTATTTATTTATTTATTTTTTTTGTCTTGGCTTAAAATCATTGTGCAACTAATTAAACAATTTGTTTTTATTTCCTACCTGCAACTTTGGCACACTTTACACTCAGGACACTGCCAGCCAGACCGCTTCAATGGTGTTGGGGTAATCTCCAGACAAGAACCATGATAGTGCAGTCCGCAACTGGCGCAGAACAGGAGGTCTGGGAGGTCACCGGGCTTGTTACATAGCACGCAACAAGAGTCGTCTAACACATGACGAACAGGAAAATAAAATATATTACATAATGAACGACTAATATTCCTTTTTATAACCATAAGCGAGCAATTCATAAAAATATCTCCATCTATATACACATCTATCTATCTATACATTTCACATGTAAAGAGCCATAGAATAAATAATAAATGTAAAAATAGATGTAAAGTACTTGAAATTTTTGACAAGAGAATCTCAGATCTGTTACATTATTCACTATTTTCTTGGCACGCAGACAAAAGCTGCAGCACAAAGGAAATTGAACAGCAGTACTGAGCAGTGTAAATGTAAATCCAGCTCTTGGGTGGTGTCAATGACTTGTTAGAAAGCTCAGCAGCACCTTCCTGGGTCTCCCTCCTCCTCCTCTATATAGAGTATATTAGTAAGTGTAAACGGACACCTCACTGAGCTGGCATTGATTTGGGTGTTTTTTTTTCATAGTCGATGGCAAGTTCAGCAGGCAGGAAGAGAGTAAAAACTGGCTCATAAGTGGATAAAGAAGCAGATTTCTCTGTTGAGATCTTTAACAAAGTTTCTAAATTCACCTGTACTGTTAAATTAACCAAAATCTGTTGAAAATACACTTCCCATTTGAAACTAGCATGAAAAAGAGAAAATGGGATGACAACATGTAACGTAAAGAGGAGTCTGAACTAACCCATTGCGGCTGCTTCGGCCACATGTTCGCTGCACAGCAATTTTAAGGTCTTCATTGACTGGAAGGATCCACTCGCAGCTGCGCATGGAAAGTGATATCGGCGCAAACACCCTGTCGAGTGGCACTGAATGGTAGCACCCATCCGTTTACAGTATTCACATTTCTAGAAGAGACAATAAGAAGCTTGATCTCTTTGTATTAAAAACAAATCTGACAAAGGCTGTAACGCTCAGTCGCTTACAAACCTGTGATATCCCTGAGAATACAGCTATATCCACATTAGTCAGTCCAGTTCCTTCCACATGCTGGACTCCATAGGACCAAGACGCACACCAGTAGTGAACCCAGCAGTGACCTGTGTATGGGATAAATGGAAGCTTGAATAAGAGCTCGTAGGAAATCAAGTCTCTATTACTTCAATCTAACAAGCTGGAATGTTAATCACCAGTCCTGTACTACAAGGGTAGAAAACAAGAAACTTCTATAAAAAGGAAACCCCCCAGTAGAAGGTCAGTGGAATAGCAGCACAAAAACTTTATTTTAAATAAACCCTTGGCGACGTTATGTACGCCATATTTGCACAAGAAGTGAACGCAGCCTGCCCGATGCACAGCTGACACGTGACTGCAACTGCTTGCAATTTAACCACTTAGATGACAAGATCATACACAACTGCAGTATCTATATGGTTTGACAGAGGTGATACATTAATAAAAAAAATAAAAAAAGAGAAGTTTACAAGTTTCCCATTTTTAATATTAAATCTAAACCTGGCAGTACCATTTCAAAATTTTATCACAAATATTTTTTCCCAAATTTTTCAGCACACTATGTAGAATAAAAAATTGTATTATTTAAAGAGAACTCATCCTGCAAAAAAAAAAACACAACAAGCCCTCATACGTAATGTTAAAAACACACACACAACCTTATGGCTCCTGGAAGGCAATGCAAAAATATGAAATAGACTGCGGGGAGAAAAAAATCAATAATCTGCCAAATGCAGGATAAGCTAGGCACGTTACATTTCATCCTAACCTGAAGGTTCAAAGAGCTCCTCCGGTAACACAGACTCGGCAAACCCAATAACCGAAGGGTCCAAGTACTCCGTGCCAATTTCTGGTACCCGACAGAGAGCAGGATCCAGTTGTGGGCGGCCTGGAGAAGGATCAAACCGCAGCAGTTCCCGCTGTCCTTGTGGACTCCATCCCCCACAATTGCAGAGAGCACAGCGCCTACAGGGGCAACCAATAGATAATCAGAACCGTAATCAAATGAGGAATATTGTCTGCAGTAATGAAGAGTAAGGTGAAGGATTTACAATAAAGTACATACATAATAAGCACATTTCTCACAATGTACCTGCCACGTGGTGAGTCCGGGACAGCGCCATCCCCTACAAAACATGCGGCTGGCGATAGATTGCAGGGCTCATCTGCTTCCGCTTCACAGGCCACATCGGAGGCATTTTCATCAGCTAAGTGCAAAAAATGACAGGGTTCACATATACACATTTATAACTTTCATTACGATAGTTTCACTATAAAAATCTATATATATTTTTTTAAAACACTAACAGTATTTTTTTTCTTTTTTTTTGGTTTGCTGCAAACACTTTTCACAGCAGTCTGTAGTGAAGTCCAAGTGGCAGATACTTAGAAATCATGTGAATGTAGCATGCACCTCCACTGGCTATACCTCTGTTCCTAGCGGGGCATCCGTGGCAGTGCATTTGGAGCGATGCTTCATCACATGCAACTTATTTTTTAAACTTCATTCCCCCTCTTCTCCAATTTTCTACTTGCAGGTTTTGTGTAGCGAAATAGGACAATTTGGGGAATGAGAATAAAAGAAGCCTGTAGATGAGGTTAGAAAAATCGTGTCCACTTTACGAGTATTCCACTGCAGACAGAAAGCTGTAGAATGTCATGTGTGATCATACCCTTACCCTCTATACCAGACCTGGGCAAAGTGCGACCCACGGTCGTGAGACAACTGACACGATAACGTCATTTCGGCACGTCAGCGGTGTAGTGCGGAGAGTCAGCGCACTGGAAACAAGAGCAGAAGCAGAGCGCCGGGGGAAGCGAGGAGAATATGAGATTTTATTTTTTTTCCCCCATGTGTATGGGAGGTTTCGCTGGACACGGGGAGGCCGTGCGCGGCTCGCGCTGGACACGGGGAGGCCGTGCGCGGCTCGCGCTGGACACGGGGAGGCCGTGCGCGGCTCGCGCTGGACACGGGGAGGCCGTGCGCGGCTCGCGCTGGACACGGGGAGGCCGTGCGCGGCTCGCGCTGGACACGGGGAGGCCGTGCGCGGCTCGCGCTGGACACGGGGAGGCCGTGCGCGGCTCGCGCTGGACACGGGGAGGCCGTGCGCGGCTCGCGCTAGACACGGGGAGGCCGTGCGCGGCTCGCGCTAGACACGGGGAGGCCGTGCGCGGCTCGCGCTAGACACGGGGAGGCCGTGCGCGGCTCGCGCTAGACACGGGGAGGCCGTGCGCGGCTCGCGCTAGACACGGGGAGGCCGTGCGCGGCTCGCGCTAGACACGGGGAGGCCGTGCGCGGCTCACGCTGGACACGGGGAGGCCGTGCGCGGCTCACGCTGGACACGGGGAGGCCGTGCGCGGCTCACGCTGGACACGGGGAGGCCGTGCGCAGCTCATACGATATATAGAAGGGGCTGTATTCGGGTTCAAACTAAACATATAGGGGGATGTCAGCATAGTTAATTCTGTTTATATAATAATTAATATATTTATATAATTATTGAGCAGCATTAATTTCAGCCTATTGGTTCGGCCTCCACAACAGTCACGGTCTCTCATGTGGCCCCTCAGGAAAATAAACTGCCCACCCCTGCTCTATACAATAGGACCTTTACTATGCCAGTCTAGACCACAGCTGGTTTTTAAAGAAAATTAGAATGGCACAATGTGCCACCTAATAAATCCCACACACTGATCTGCTGAAGGGTAAGAGTAGCATGCAGCATTTTAATAAATAACCTCTGCTAAATTAAAGTTTCATTACCTGACGCTTCAGATTCTTTGTCCTCGCTGGATGGTTTCTGATCATCCATCCCTGGCCGAAAACTGACTATCCCTTTTAGGGCGACCTACAGATAAATATAAATAACAGTTACAAAAACATTCCTATATTTGAGAACCTGAGAAAAGAAACAATAGAAATTATACTAATAATTCTTTATATCAAAGCACAGTGCCGCACAGCGGATTGGAGGTGATGAAATGTAACAAGCCCTCAATACACCATGGCAAAGGAAATTTTGATAGATTTATTGGAGGGTTCGCCTTTTTTTTTAATTTTTAAAATCACAGTGCTTATACCGATAAAACATGGGAATTTTTTTGGCTTCCACCTCCAAAAGTATAATGATTAATCACATCTTACTATATGGTTATTGTGGCATTCCTCACTCATTTCACGCTCGATCCTGGCTACTATGAAGGACACAGAGCGGGCATCGCTGATGAACGATCCTAGAACTTCTACACAGGGCACAGACTAACTGAAGCAGTACCATACATTGGTCAGTACAGTTTGGATTAAAAAACCACAAGGGTGAAATGTGGGACATTACAGCCCATGTGACGAGCGCAAACTATAGGACAAGGCCAGAACTTTCAGTTAACTTCTGAAAAGAGTAGTTGCAGTTTAATTTGCTCCCTTACTGCAGACAGATTTGTGGGCAGATATGAGCAGATTGAGTGTGAACAATCAGTGCGTGGAAACAAAAAGTGACTGTACATTTTTCTCTAATAAAATATGACAGTTTCTTATCTTCACTAGTACTGCTGATTTATGAAAATACTATATTTACTGTTAAAATATGTACATAGCAAAGTTATGCAAAGTTGAGATAAACCAAGATGAAGTCATAAATCAGCTTAAAAAATTCAGGCAAAGATGGAAAACAGTGAGAAACTCCTCAGAATGGATTAAAAGGTAAACTCGTTCTACAGCCAGCTATGTCCTTTGATATATAAAAAGGACCAAATGGGTTAATAAAACCAGGTTGTAAAACTGAGTTCCAGACAAATCTGCATGTATTTAGGTATTAAAAAAGACCAAACTTCCCATAAAAATGTCCATATAAAGTAAAAACTGTATTCGCTCAGTTTTCACACTGCAGTTTTTTGTTTTTTTTAAAGACTAACTTCCTGTTTCAGGACACAATACATTGACATTAGCAGCGTTTGCTCTACCTGTATGTAATGCGGAAACTCACATGTTCTTGGTGGAGGCTTTTACCCTTTTTTTTTTTTTTTTTTTTTTTACACACACACACACACACACACACGCGATCTCACAGGCAGAGTGATGCGGAGGCTGTGACTCACTGACAGGTCTCATACACTGCAGTACAGGAGTACTGCAGTGTATGAGACCAGCGATCAAACTGAAAATGACACGTCCCACAGTGGGACTTTGTGAAGATGTGAAATATATGTATAAAAATACAGGTGCATCTCACTAAATTAGAATATCATCAAAAAGTTAATTTATTTCAGTTCTTCAATACAAAAAGTGAAACGCTATATAATATACGAGTCATTACAGAGTGATCTATTTCAAGTGTTTATTTCTGTTAATGTTGATGATTATGGCTTACAGCCAATGAAAATACAAAAGTCATTATCTCAGTAAATTAGAATAATTATCAAAAAAGACATGTAAAGGCTGCCCACCTGTTTAAAAAGGTCCCTTAGTCTGTTTCAGTAGGCGCCACAATCATGAGGAAGACTACTGACTTGACAGATGTCCAGAAGGCAGTCATTAACACACTAAGTTAATGCAAATTAAATTTTGCATTTAGTTTGGAAATCAAGGCCCCAGAGTCTGGAGGAAGAGTGGAGAGGCCACAATCCAAGCTGCTTGAGGTCTAGTATGAAGTTTCCACAATCAGTGATGGTTTGGGGAGCCATGTCATCTGCTGGTGTAGGTCCACTGTGTTTTATCAAGACCAAAGTCAGCGCAGCCGTCTACCAGGAAATTTTAGAGCACTTCATGCTTCCCTCTGCCGACAAGCTTTTTGGAGATGGAAATTTCATTCTCCAGCAGGACTTGGCACCTGTCCACACTGCTAAAAGTACCAATACCTGGTTTAAAAACAACAGTATCACTGTGCTTGATTGGCCAGAAAACTCGCCTGCCCTTAACCTCAGAGAATCTATGGAGTATTGTCAAGAGGAAGATGAGAGACACCAGACTAGTGTTGAGCGAGTATGTTCTGTTCCGAGTATGCTCGGGCCGAGCTCCGAGTATTTACAGCTGCTCGGTGATATGTTTGAATCGCTCCCGTGTGCATGATTTGCAACTGTTTGACAGCTTTATTACATGTGAGGAATGTGTAAGAAATAGACATTCCTCACATGTAGTAAAACTGTCAAACAGTCGCAAATCATGCACACAGGAGCGATTCAAACATATCACCGAGCAGCTGTAAATACTCGGAGCTCGGCCCGAGCATACTCGGCGAAAGGGTTATTAGAACATATTCGCTCAACACTACACCAGACCCAACAATGCAGATGAGCTGAAGGTTGCTATCAAAGCAACCTGGGCTTCCATAACACCTCAGCAGTTCCACAGGCTGATCGCCTCCATGCCACGCCGCATTGATGCAATAATTGATGCAAAAGGAGCCCCGACGAAGTATTGAGTGCATTTACTGAACATACATTTCAGTAGGATAACATTTCAGATTTTAAAAACATTTTTCAAGCTGTTGCTATAACATATTCTAATTTAATGAGATAATGACTTTTGTGTTTTCATTGGCTGTAAGCCATAATCATCAACATTAACAGAAATAAACACTTGAAATAGATCACTCTCTTTGTAATGACTCTATATAATATGAGTTTCACTTTTTGTATTGAAGAACTGAAATAAATTAACTTTTTGATATTCTAATTTAGTGATATGCACCTGTATGTATATTTAAAAAAAAAATAATAATAAATTATACAAATAACGCCAAACCTTCGAAAGACAAAAAACAAGCCATAATATGGCTCATTCGGCCAAAAAAATTAAAGCTCTCAGAATATGACAATGCAAAACCAAATTCATTTTTGTAAAATATTGTTTTTAGTATGTAAAAATAGCAAATCCTAAAAAAATATAAACACAAACATATACACATCAAAATGGTAACGTGTCTCCATTTGCCTCATTATGGTGGGTGGTTCCATCTGAATCGCATTTTTGTGGAATTTACACAGAAAACAGACGTAAGTGCTCAGCGTAGCCTAGCGATCCAGTCTTATTCTGGAAACAATCGAAAATTATGTACCCCAAAATATTACCAATAAAACCCTAATTTATCACACACAATACCAGCCCCCACTTAGGTCCGTCATCTGTCACTGGAACTATAGGGGTCCCACGTTACTGGTAGAACAAAGACTCTGGAAAAGCGACAGTTCCCACCCCCTTAAAATAAAATACAGTGAATTCTGCGCCCCCAAACCCAAATGCCCCCTCCTTCAGAACCCCTCTGTGCCTAAACCGCAGTAAGCAGCCATATGTTTGGCATTTGTCTTTACTCATAATTTTTTTGTTTTCAAAAATTCATTTTATTTACAGACACATGGCACTGCACTGGGTGCGGCATGTGCGTCTTCGTACGCCAACCTCTTCCTTGGTTATTGGGAGAGGACGCTCTTTCGTGACGAGGGCGCACATGCCATGGAACCCATCCAGTGCTGGTATAGATATATTGATGATTTATTTTTTCTTTGGAAGGGCACCGTGGAGCAGCTTGACCAGTTCATGGGTCGCCTTAATGCGAATTCATTTAACATCAAATTAACGTATAGGGCTGACAAGAGGAAATTGGACTTCCTGGACATAAAATTTGAGGTGGATGATGATGCACTCATGCAGATAGATGTATTCAGGAAGTCCACCTCTGTCAATGCGCTTATACATGCATCATCTGCACATTGTGCAGCAACTATTCGGGCTGTCCCAGTGAGTCAGTTCCACAGGATGAGGCGGATCTGCTCGTCCGATGCGAGGTTTGAAGAACAGGCGAGGGACTTGAGATCTCGGTTTGAGGATAGGGGCTACAGTCAGAGGTGCATCAAGGCAGTTTATAGTCGGGCGAAAAATGCTACGCGCAATTCGCTCCTCTATACATCAAGGAAACGGCGGGGTTGCGATGGGAGGACTCGTTTTATTTCGACATACAATCATGAATGGCGTAATATGAGAGCTATATTAGAAAAACATTGGCCCATTCTCAAAACCGAGCCTGCTCTTCAGTCGAGCCTTCCCACCGCACCCCTGATGACACAAAGACGTTGTAGAAATCTAAAAGATTTACTTGTCAAAAGCCACTATACACCTCCTGTGGTAAATTTGTTCGGGAGCAGAGGTCCTATTTGGGGATTCTTTCCATGTGGCCGCTGCCTGGCCTGCAGCAATGTCATCCGTAGTTCCTCATTCTCTTCAGCAGATGGACTCCGCCATTTTGAAATAAAACATCATATCACATGCACTAGCATAAACGTAATTCATTACGCAACTTGTGGATGTTCTAAAATTTATATTGGACTTACGTCCCGTGAATTAATACGGGTGAGGGAACACGTGAGGGACATTGCTGCGGCCAGGTCAGTGTCCGACATGTCAGAATTAAAAACATTTCCCGACATTTCAAGATGCACCATGACTGTAGCCCCAAATCCTTCCGGGTGAGAGGAATTGATCTCATCCATACTGGTATAAGGGGAAGAGATATAGGCAAACGCCTGGCACAATGTGAGACCAGATGGATTGTCACTTTGGGGACGTTGGCACCATCTGGCCTTAATGAGTCACTCAGTTTTTCGTCCTTTTTGTAAATTGACACACTTGCCATCACTATAACTGGGCTGTACATTTTGTGCGCTATGTTATTATTTTGCTTGTTTTTAACCCCTTCCCGACCCGTGTCACACCGTTTGTGACATGGAAAACAGTTCCTTCCCGACCCATGTCACAGCGTCTGTGACATGGAGGGAAAGAGCCCCTGCAGCGCCTGCGAGCGGGGTCGCTCAGGTTTCACAGTTGCTACTGCAACTGGACATCCTGAAGTCGACCCCCCGGGGGGTGGATTAACCCCCCCGTGCCTGGGACCCCTCCGATTGGCAGTTTCATTAAAAGTGAAAATGAAACAGCCAATCGGTATGAATTAAATATTTCACCAATGAAAATTGGTGTAATATTTAAATCTGGGCATGGCCTGATGCTTACAGCATCAGCCATTGGCTGGGGGGACTGTCACCTCTGCCCCCCCCCCTCCCCCCAGATCTGATTGGGGGGCGAGCGTCACATGGATACTAGCCCCAATCAGATGTGGAGGGAGTTTTTAATGATGGCCGCAACTGCCCGTCCATGGATCGTGTGCCGGCCGTTGTGGACCCTCTGCTGCTGCCCTCTGTGGACCCTCTGCTGCTGCCCCCCCCCGTGGACCCTCTGCAGCTGCCCCCCCCGTGGACCCTCTGCAGCTGCCCCCCCCCGTGGATCGCTTCTGCCGCCGCTGATCTGCATCAGGTAGTATTGCCCCCGCTCCCCCCCGACCCCCTCTCCACCCCCGACCCCCCCTCCACTTTCATACCTGCACCCCGACCTCCGCTCCCTCTCCCACGTCTTCATCCACCGGCTGCTGCTCTCCTTCTGACAGCCGGTGGACTGTGATCACAGCAGCAGCAGGCTCAGTGTAAATGCCCTGCTCCTGTGATCAAGCCCACCATCCCCCAGTCCCAGTGATATCACCCCCCACCTCCCAATAATCACCCCACCTCCCAATAATCACCCCTCCCCCCAGTGTTCACCCCCCCCGTCCCCAGTGTTCACCCCCCCCCCTGTCCCCAGTGTTCACCCCCCCCTGTCCCCAGTGTTCACCCCCCCCCCCTGTCCCCAGTGTTCACCCCCCCCCCTGTCCCCAGTGTTCACCCCCCCCCCTGTCCCCAGTGTTCACCCCCCCCCTGTCCCCAGTGTTCTCCCCCCCCCCTGTCCCCAGTGTTCACTCCCCATCCCCAGTGTGCACCCCCCCATCCCAGTAATCACCCCCCTGCTGCTGGCTCCTGCTCAGCTTTCTTCCCCAGTAATCACCCCCCTGATGCTGCCGGCCTCCTACCCCCCTTGCTGCTGCCGGCTCCTGCCCCAGTGATCACCCCCCTTGCTGCTGCCGGCTCCTTCCCCAGTGATCACCCCCCTTGCTGCAGCTGCTGGCTCCTCCATCTCTTCAGCCCCCCCCCCCTACGCCTGACAGCCCCCACACGTGACTGCAGAAGGTTACACCAAGCACACACACACACACTCACACTATAATAAAGTTTCGTTTTTTTTTTTTTGTTTTTTTTTTTTTACACACGCACACAGCACACAAAATGTCCCGCCCGTCCCACTCATCCCAGTCTAGGGCGTACTCAGCTTAGGAGGCTATGTCAGGTTGGTGTGTGTGTTGTAGTGTGTGTGTTGTAGTGTGTGTGTGTTGTAGTGTGTGTGTGTGTGTGTGTGTGTGTGTGTGTGTGTGTGTGTGTGTGTGTGTGTGTGTGTGTGTGTGTGTGGTGTATACACTACAATATACCACACCGCACACCAACCTGACATACACTACACAAGGGTGTCCACTAACAAATTGGAACCATGTTGCGCTTGGAGAGTCCCTGTGTGCCCAAACATTGGAGCTCCCCAACAAGTGACCCCATTTTGGAAACTAGACCCCCCAAGGCACCCATCTAGATGCATAGTGAGCACTTGGAACCCCCAGGTGCTTCACAAATTGATTCATAAAAATGAAAAAGTGGAAAAAAACACACTTATTTTTACGGATTAATTTGTGAAGGACCTGGGGGTTCCAAGTGCTCACTATGCATCTAGATAGGTGCCTTGGGGGGGGTCTAGTTTCCAAAATGGGGTCACTTGTGGGGGAGCTCCAATGTTTGGCCACATAGCGGCTCTCCAAACGCGACATGGTGTCCGCTAACAAATTGAATGGAAAATCGGCTCAAATTGTTAGCGGACACCATGTTGCGTTTGGAGAGCCCCTAATGTGCCTAAACAGTGGAGCTCCCCCAAAAGTGACCCCATTTTGGAAACTAGACCCCCCAAGGCACCTATCTAGATGCATAGTGAGCACTTGGAACCCCAAGGTGCTTCACAAAATGATCTGTGAAAACAAAAAAGTACTTTTTTTTTCACAAAAATTTTCTTTTAGCCTAAATTTTTTAATTTTCACATGGGTAACAGGATAAAATGCATCCTAAAATGTATTGGTCAATTTCTCCTGAGTACACTGATACCTCATATGTGGTCATAAACCACTGTTTGGGCGCATGGCAGGGCTCAGAAGAGAAGGAGCGCAATTTGACTTTTGGAGCTAATTTTCCATTCAAAAAGTAAAATGGCGCTCCTTCCCTTCTGAGCCCTGCCGTGTGCCCAAACAGTGGTTTATGACCACATATGAGGTATCAGTGTACTCAGGAGAAATTGACCAACAAATTTTAGGATGCATTTTATCCTGTTACCCATGTGAAAATTAAAAAATTTAGGCTAAAAGAAAATTTTTGTTAGAAAAATAAAAATGTTCATTTTTTTCTTCCATGTGGCTTTAGTTCCTGTGATGCACCTGAAGGGTTAATAATCTTCTTGAATGTAGTTTTGAGTAGCTTGAGGGGTGCAGTTTTTGGAATGGTGTCACTTTTGGGTGTTTTCTGTCATAAAGACCCCTCAAAGGGACTTCAAATGTGATGTGGTCACTAAAAAAATGGTTTTGTAAATTTTGCTGGAAAAAAGATAAATTGCTGATGAACTTTGAACCCTTCAAACTTCCTACCAAAATTTTATTTTTTTTCCAAAATTGTGCTGATGTAAAGTAGACATGTGGGAAATGTTATTTATTAACTATTTTGTGTCACATCACTCTCTGGTTTAGTAGAATAAAGATTCAAAATTTGAAAATTGCAAAATTTTAAAATTTTTTCCCATATTTTTGATTTTTTCACAAATAAACGCAAATATTATCGACCTAAATTTAATACTAACATGAAGCCCAATATGTCACGAAAAAACAATCTCAGAATCGCTAGGATCCGTTGAAGTGTTCCAGAGTTTTTACTTCGTAAAGGGACACTGGTCAGAATTGACAAAAATGCCAAGGTCTTTAGGGTCAAAATAGGCTGGGTCCTGAAGGGGTTAATATATATTTTAACACCTTATGTTTGTTCATGATTTTTTTCAGTTTTGACATTTATGATTCTTTTCTGTTGATTTACCTGCAGTTCCTTTTTTGCTCCACACCCTATTTTTTTTTATCAACCCTTATACGGTATTGGTTGCATGTTTTGGTGAATTATGGACCTACACATGCATACATGAGGATATTGCATGGAGGATTTGAGGATGATGAGTCGGGATGGACATCGGCGGCAATTGCATCAGTTTATATATACTGCTGTCTATACATAATGCATGTTAAACTAGCAATTATATGTGCCTTTTACTTAAAGAGATGTATTTATATTGCCAATATACCTTTTTGCTGTTTAATGTAGCTCCTTAATTCTCCTCTCCTTCTTGTTTTCCCTTACCCCTCTTTTTTCTCATGATTACCCATACTTCAGGGTTTGATAATGTCTTGTACTGATCCTTTGGATAATCGCACTTTAAAGCAAATTGTTATCTGTTTTGTTATGCACTCACTGTGGGAGCAGTGTGCGCGCGCCTCTTTTCTCCTCCCCCGTGTGTGCGCCGCTCCCCGGCGTCTTTAGGTCAGTCCCGTCGGGCGCGGGTGTGCTTCGGACTCCGGGCCTGCTGTGATTGGCTTGACGGCCGGGGTGAGCGTGCCGCGGGGGCGACGATTGACGCATGCGCAGGACGGCTGCTCCTATTGGTGAGTGGGAAACCATGTGACATGGTCACATGGTATAAAGGTCCTGCAGGTGATCTTTCTGCTCACTTCCCCTTGAGAAAGCGTGCGGGTGGCACGCGAAACGTGCGTTGGGGCAGCATTTTTCAGCCTTTTGCACTCCGGGCTGGGCCAGATTGGTTTCCTAATAATGGGTAAGGTTACTTATTCATGAAGATCTTAGGATTACTTGGGGCATAATTTCTATACTATAAAAAAAAACAACTCTTCATATAAATTTATATTTATGTTACCTCTGCTCCTTATCCTAGATTTACTATTAATGTGACAATCAAACTTTTGGTCACTGTGGCTTGTACCTGGAATGTTTATTACCATTTCTGTCTATCATGTCTATTTTTATGTGATTTCAATGTGATTTTCTCTAATAAAAAAACGTGTATATTTTTATAAAAAAAAGAGATACTCCATTGTTTCTCCTGTTTGACATGTTTGGCATTATTGTAGAGGGGATAGCAATTAGTTTACGGAGTGTCTGTCACCAGGAGAAATGTATGGGGGCACAATGTATGGGCACTAAACTGGCATATTTGCAATTCTCCAGAATAAAGCCTGGCTTGGATGTCACATAATAGGCACTGCAGCCGTAGATAGGCGTTTGATTATTTTCATATAAAATTTCCATGTATTTTGGTGTTTAGATAACGAAAAAAATATTGAAAAAAGTCCTAAAAGTCAGGACTTGCATCAAACCTATAGGTTCTTCGGCAAACTCTGGTTTGAATCATTAGCAGGCAGCTTATTTTCTTTCCCCATTAACATCAATAGGAACTGCTTGATTGGTTGGTGGCAGTCAGGTGGTTAGTGACATAATGAAAGGTCCTTATGCTTGGAATTTCATTCATCAACCGTGTCTCCCCAAATTAGCGTTATGGCTTTGCGGAAGTGTATTCATTCGCCTGACTGTTTGTTTCATTTGTGGTGAATATACAGTGTTGAATCAACAGCTGAATATTACAGACTTTGTGAAAAAAGTATACTCCGCATACTTCGGACAAAAACTTGGAGATCAAGATAAAGTTTGGGTGCCTCAAAGTGTGCAAAAGGTGTGTTTGGACCTCTGAAATTGGTTCAAGGGTAAGAAGAAAAGAAAAAAAAAAAAAAAAAAAAAAAGCTTTCCGCTATGGGATTCCTATGGTATGGCGAGAGCAAAAGAACCATTGCAACCATGCAATGTGAAAGGGTATAATTCCAAATGGAAGCATTCCATTTCATACCACAATCTTCACTCAACAATAAATCCAATCCCCCCATGGCACAGATATACCAGTACCCAAGGCCGCTGCTACCTTGGAAGAGACACCTAGCTCAGATGAAGGTGGAATCATACCTGAACCTGATGACGAATCAAGTTCTGACTTTGAAGAGGATACAAGACCAAACATTTTTTCCCAGGAGGAGATGAAGGATTTAGTAAGAAACTTGAATCTTCCCAAAGATGCCACCGAGTTACTCAGATCAAGGCTCAAAAGCAGGAATTTAGTTTTACCAGGAATGTCTTTTTTATGGTTCAGAGATCGTGAAAGAGTTCGTTCCTTACTTTGCTCAGGAAGACAAGTTGGTTTATTGCATCGATGTCAAAGGTTTCATGGGTCAATTCAAAATCCAATATGATTCAGCGCAATGGGGTCTTTTTATAGATTCTTCAAAAAGAAGTCTCAGGCTATGTGCCCACGATGCAGAAATGAAGCAGAAAATTTCTGCAGCATTTCTGCATCTCCCTGGCAGAAAAAACGCATGCAGATTGTGCATGCGTTTTTCCTGCAGAATACATGCGGATCCACATGCATTTCCGCATGCAGATTGACAAGCGCTTTCCATGCGATAGCATCACTTGGAAAGTGCTTGACAACTAGGTCACACTGTATAAATCCATGCAAACAGCATGGATTTATATAGTGTGAACTGTAAAAATGAAAAATAAAGCTATACTCACTCCCGAGGCCCCGGCGTGGCTGCAGCGCTCGTTCCTGTCTGGTTCCTGGATGCGGGCATATCGCGAGACAGAGCGGTGAAGGGCCTGCGGTCACATGACTGACGTCACCGCAGGTCCTCAAGCGATGCCGGCATTCAGAGAGAAGCCGCCGGACAGGTGAATATAACTATTTGTTATTTTATTCTTTTTTTACAGGTACAATGGTACCCAGGTCTGGATGAGAGTCTCCTCTCCTCCAGAACTGGGTACCATCCGCACATAGAGACGCATAGAAGCCGCTTGTAAAAATGTACAGTCGCGGTTTCTATGCGTCTCAATGCAAGTCAATGGCGGGAGTTCCGCTGCGCTTCCGCAAAATTAAATGACATGCTGCGGATTTTTGTACGCAGCATAAACGCTGCGGAAAAATCCGCAGCATGTGCATAGAACATGCAGAATCCCCTTGGGGACCATGGGGTGCGGATTACCTAGCGTTTCACAAGCGTTTATGCTGCGGAAATTCCGCAGCATAAACGCTTGAAAAACGCTACGTGGGCACTCAGCCTCAAAGCAATTTTACTCCACAATGGCGTTTTTTACCCTTCAATCCCTGTAGGCCATTCCATACACTTGAAGGAAACATACGAGAACTTAGAATTGGTTCTTCGTAATCTTAAATATGAAGACCACAGTTGGAAAATGTGTTTGGATTTGAAGGTCTTGTGCATGCTGCTCTGGCACCAAGTTGGGTATACCAAATACCCTTGTTTTCTGTGTCTGTGGGACAGTCGAGACGGACAAAATCACTCGACCAAGTTGGCAGCCGAGGGTGCTCACAGTCGGTGAAAAAAAATGTCCTCCGAGAAACTTTGGTACCTTTTTATAACGTTTTTCTACCACCTCTCCATATAAAATTGGGCTTCAAGTAATTCGTAAAATTTCTTCCAAGAGACAGGGAAGAGCTGTGAGTGAAGAGCAAGGTGAACGATTCCACCAACACATTAAAGAGATGGAGAGATACCAGGGAAAATGGAGCATTACAATGATGGCAGACTATTGTTGGATGCTTCAGAGAGACATTCCAAATGCTACTCACAAGCGCAAGTACCAAAAGGAGCCTCACAGGGGAGAAAAAAAAAATTGATTTTAGTGAGCTCATTTCAGTTCAAATATGATTTATGAAAAATTTGTAATAAAAAATGAATTTTATTAGTCTATTTTCATTTATTTGGCGGTATTGCCTTATTTAACATAGCTACCTAAATTGTCAGGAAACGTGATGTCCTATGACAAAACGGAGGTAATTTTTTGATTCAGCGCACCAAAAAACAAAGGATTAAAGTGGAATAACCAAAACAGCCCTTGAAATTGTATTTTTTGGAGACCTGTGTTTATTGAGATGTGCAATTTCTACAATGGGGTAACTTTTGGTGTTTTTCTGCTGTTCTGAAACCTTTGGGGCTCCGCAAATGTCACCCACAAACTATTCTAACAAAATCTATGCTCCAAAAGCCAAATAGTGCTCCTTCCTTCGCAGCCCTGACGTGTGACCTAACAGTAATTTTTGATGACATATGGGGAATCAACAAGTTAGGAGAAAACGGACCCCATAATTTGTTATGCAATTCTGTTCAGGCACATCAGGGTCTCTCCAAATGCACACACACCCGCAGACCATTTCATCAAAGTCTGCGTTCCAAACGTCACTCCTTCCTTTCCAAGCCCTGCCGTGCACCCAAACAATAGTTTTCCCCTACATATGGGGTATCTTTGTACGTAGGAGCAGTTTCACAACAAGTTTTGGGGTCCATTTTCTTTTGTTACCCTTGTGAAAATAAAAGAATTGGGGCTAAAAGTACATTTTTTGTGGGAAAAATTTGTTTTTTTTTTAAATTTTCACAGCTCTACTTTATAAACTTCTGTGAAGCACCTGGGGGTTCAAGATGCCCACCAAATATCTAGACACATCAAAGAATATATCTAGCTTCCAAAATAGTGTCTCTTGTGGAGGGTTTCCACACCAACATGGCATAAGCTTTCTATTCCAGACATTTTTGCACTCAAAAAGTCAAACGGTGCTCCTTCCCCTCCGAGCTCTGCCGTGCGCCCAAACAGTAGTTTTACCTCACATATAGGGTATCAGTGTACTCAGGAGAAATTGCAAAACAAAATTACCCTTGTAAAAATAAAACAATTTGGGTCTGAAGTAAACATTTTTTGAACAAAAAGTTAAATGTTCATTTTTTTTTTTTCCTTCCACGTTGCTTCAGTTCCTGTGATGCATATGAAGAGTTAGTAAACTTCTTGAATGCAGTTTTGAGCACCTTATGGGGCGCAGTTTTTAGAATGGTGTCACTTTTGGGTATTTTTTGTCATATAGACCCCTCAAAGTCACTTCAAATAAGATGTGGTCCATAAAAAAATGTTTTTTTTTTTTTGTAAATTTTGTTGGAAAAAATGAGAAATCACTTGTAAACCTTTAACCCTCATAACTTCCTAACAAAAAAAAATTGTTTCAAAAATTGTGCTGATGTAAATCAGACATGTGGGAAATGTTATTTATTAACTATTTTGTGTGACATAACCCTGAATTAAGGGCATAAAAATTCAACGTTTAAAAATTGCACGAAATTAGTTTATTTTTTACAAATAAACATATTCATATCAAAGAAACTTTACCAACATCATGAAGTACAAAACGTCACAAAAAAAATCTCAGAATCACTGGGATCCGTTGAAGCATTACAGAGTTGCTACCTCAAAGGGACACTTGGCCATTAAGGGGTTAAAATTGTGGGTAAACAACTGTTTCAAGCATGTGATGTTCCTTCCAACTCACCTATGAAAAGTAACAGGTGTGGGCAATATGAAAAATCACACTTGAAACCAGATAAAAAGGGGAGAAATTAACTCAATCTTGGCATTGTGTGTGTGTGGGGCACACTAAGCATGGAGAACAGAAAGAGGAGAAGAGAACTGTCTGAGGACTTGTAACCTTGAGATTGTTATTGTTCAACAATTTTGGTTTTCAAGTGCATCTCCTGAGATCTTGATGTTCCTTTGTAAATTTCTTGATTATGTTGCTCACCGTGTACAACCCATGGCACTGTAGCTAATCTCCCTGGATGTGGACTGCAGTGAAAAATTGATGAAAGGTTGAAACGCAGGATAGTCTGGATGATGGATAGGCAGCTCAAATCAAGTTCCAATTAAAAAAAAGCTATTCTGAAGGCTCAGGGTACATCAGTGTTGGCGCAAACTATCAGATATTTGAATGAAATGAAACGCTATGGCAGGAGACCCATAAGGACCCCACTGCTGACACAGACAAAAAGCTAGACTGCAGTTTACCAAAAATGTACATGAGAAAGCGTCTTGTGGACAGATGAGACCAAGACAGAGGATTTTGGTAAAGCACATCATTCTACTGTACCTAGAGTTAACCCCTTAAGGACCTTGGGTTTTCCAGTTTTCATTTTTTGCTCTCCTTCTTCCCAGAGCCATAGCCTATCTATTTTTCGGTCAATATGGCAATGTGAGGGCTTATTTTTTGCGGGACGAGTTGTATTTTTAAACACCATCACTGGTTTTACCATATCGTGTACTGGAACTCTGGAAAAAAATTCCAAGTGCGGTGAAATTGCAAAAAAAAAAAAAAAAAATATGCAATTCCACAGTTGTTGATTGGATTTTTTTTTTTTTTAACCACGTTCACTGAATGCTTAAACTGACATGCCATTATTATTCTCCAGGTCATTACGAGTTCGTGGACACCAAACATGTATAGGTTATTTTTTATTTAAAGTGGTGAAAAAAAAAAAAAGGCGAGATTTTCCAAGACCCGTTTTTCGTGATCTAGGGCCGGGTGAGGGCTTATTTTCTGCGCGCCGAGCTGACGTTTTTATTGATACTGTTTTGGGATAAATCCGATGTTTTGATCGCCCGTTATTGCAATGTTGTGATGATCAAAAAAAGGTAATTCTGGCATTTAGAATTTTTTTCTCGTTACGCCGTTTACCGATCGGATTATTTTTTTTATTGATACATTGGGAGATTCTGAACACGGCGATACCAAATGTGTGTATGTGGGAATTTTTCTTTTATTAATTTATTTTGAATGGGGTGATTTAACATTTCCCCCCACACACACACACACACACACACACACTTTCTGCATGCTTGAATAGTCTCTAGGAAACTAGAAGCTGTAGTTTCCTGATCGTTTCTACTGCATACAGGCGAGGAGCAGATCGCCTGTATGCAGGAGAAATGCTCTTGTGCTATGAGCGCCGACCACGAGGTGGCACTCATAGCTAGCGAGATATGACAAACACAGGGGTCTGCTGCAGACCCCAGGTTGCCATGCCCACCCATCAGTGACCCACGATCACGTGACGACGATGCTGTTAAATGCCGCTGTCAGAGATTGACAGCGGAGTTTAACTGGTTAACAGCCGCGGGTGGATCGCGATTCCACCCGCGGCTGTTGCGGGCACATGTCAGCTGATTCTTACAGCTGACATGTGCCCGGTTCAGTGCGGGCTCAGCGCCGGAGCCCTCACTGAACCAGTGGTGATGGCATGGGGTGTACTAATACGCCCCAGGCTTTAAAGGGGTTAAATATGGATGGAGATTCAAAAGATGTTTTGGGGTTGTTCTGCTCTGGCACTAGGCGCCTTGACTGTGTGCAAGGCATCATGAAATTTGAAAGTTACCAAAAGATTTTGGTCGCAATGTAGTGCCCAGTGTCAGAAAGCTGTCCTAGGTCATGGCTCTTCCAGCAGGACAATGACCCCAAACATACATCAAGAAGCACCCAGAGGTGGATGGAAACAAAGCACTGGAGAGTTCTGAAGTTCTAAATCACTTTGAACACCTGCTTAAAATTGCTGTTGGGAGAAGGCGCCTTTCAAATATGAGAGACCTGGAGCAGTCTGCAAAAGAAGAGTTGAGTGGTGAAAGAAGCTTTTTGATGGTTAGGAGTGAGGGGAACGTCTAGCCCACAGGTCATATTTGGTCTAGCACTCCTGAAGATTCCTGGTGGGCTGCAGTGCTTAAATGCATAGTGGGCTACCAGCCCTTTAATTTCTTTGCAAAGTGCGAACACAGAACAGATTACCACCACAGCACACCAACACTGGTTTAAGTCAGACATTGGCGTCAGTATGTTCTTTGCTGGCGGAGTTAAAACACTGCTTGGCTGTCCCGCTTCTACCATTGTAGCTCTGCAGCCAGTCAGTCTGAACTGAATTAGCATCTGCAGGCTGCAAATTTCCCCTTCAGTGTCCCTTATGTGATGTATACACCGCAGTCTCAGTGTTCCTTATGTGATGTATATACAGCAGTCTCTCTCAGTGAGTCCTATGTTATGTATAAAGAAGACCTCCCACTGCTTGAGTTCTATAAACCTTATGTCATTAGCGATTAATTTCACACTGTGAGAAGACATGCATTGAAATATGCATCTGTGTTCAGAGCATGAAGGTATGCAGCAGGTTCAGCTCTTTAGGCTATGTGCCCACGTTGCATTTATGAAGCAGAAAATTTCTGCTGCATAAATGCAAGTCCTCTCCCGGAAAAACGCATGCGGAATTCCGCACGCATTTATCGCGCATTTTTCGCGCGTTTTCCACATGCGGAATTGCCTTGCGTTTTTTATGCATTGGACTAAGGCAATTCCGCTTGCGGAAACGCAAAATTAAATGACATGCTGCGGATTTTTGAACGCGGCATAAACGCTGCGGAAAAATCCGCAACATGTGCATAGAACTTGCGGAATCCCATTGGGGACCATGGGGTGCGGATATACATGCGTTTTTCAAGCGTTTACGCTGCGGAAATTCCGCAGCATATACGCTTGAAAAATGCTACGTGGGCACACAGCCTTAGTCTTCTTCATACTTGCCTTAGCGACCTGTGACGAAAATGTATGTCATAGCTTACTAAAAGGGAATCTGTCAGCAGGTTTTCTGCAGTGTATCACTTACCGGGCTGCTGGTTGCAGTTACAATAAAATCGGTGTTTTATCAGCAGGAGATCATCACTAAAGGACCAGTTGTCTCCTGCCATGTAGTCCTCCTGGTCTATACAACCTCGCCCACACCACTGATTACACTGTGCATTGACAGAAAGCTGCAGATCAGTGCTGTGGGAAGGATTATAGTTCAGCATTCAGAGAATTGCTAGATCTGCAGCAGATAAAATTGTGATTTTATCAAAACTAAAGAAAGCAGCCCAATAAGTGGCACATCACTTAAAATCAGGGCTCTACATTAAGGCTGTGTGGCCATGATGCGTTTAAGCTTTTAAGCGGCAAAAATGCTGCAGAAACGCTTAAAAAAATGCATGGTAGAAGGCCTGCCATGTTCCCCAATGATAATCCGCATGTGCTCTGCACATGCTGCGGAAATTTCCGCTGCGGATTATCATTCCGGAAAAAAAAACGCAGCACTACCAATTATTTTGCGGAAGCGCTGCGTTTTCGCCGCCATTGACTTGCATTGGAACGCATGGAATCCGCATCACTGCATCTGTACATGCGGAATCCATGCGTTTCAATGTGCGGATGGTACCCAGGTGTGGAGGACAGGAGACTCTCCTCCGGACCTGGGTACCATAGAACCTGCATTAAAAAAAAAAAAAAAAAAAAAAAAAGAGTAAAATAAAAAATAAATATTATACTTACCTTCTGATGGCCCCCGGTCTCCTTGTCTTCACTTGCCGGCAGATCACGGTGGACTAAAGGACCTGCGCTGACGTCATTTCGCCATGTGACGGCAGGTCCTTCAATGTACCACGAGCTGCCGGTAAGCCAGGACGGAGCGAATAAAGACTCCGGGGGCCATCAGAAGGTAAGTATAGATTTATTTTTTACCATTCTTTAAAGGTCACACTATATAAATCCATGCTGTTTGCATGGATTTATATAGTGTGACCAAGTTGTCAAGCACTTTCCAAGTGATGCTAAAATCGCTTGGAAAGAGCTTGTCAACCCGCATGCGGAAATGCATGTGAAAAACGCTTCACGTCCGCTTGTCCCTGGCAGCAAAAAACGCATGTACAATCCGCATGCATTTTTTTCTGCCAGGGAGATGCAGAAACGCTCAGGAAAAAATCCGGAGCATTTCTGCATCGTGGGCACATAGCCTAAGCTGCTCATATTACATAACAGAAACCTGGTGACAGATTCCCTTTAAGCAGTTATGGTCTCCTTCAGACAATCGTTTCAGTGAAAGAACACAACTATTATATTCCATGGACTTGTTAAAACTAAAAAAAGTCAGTTTTCGAATCTAACTTGCGGATTCAGCTCTTTTGTTCAAGTGACTAGGTCAGTGGAAAAAAAAAAATGGATTACACTTGAAGATCATCTACGTTTTGCCAGTTTCTTACGGTCAAATGGATGGAAGATTGGGTTTTTTTGCATATGAGAAAGGAGATGGCACAATGATGTTGGACACACATGGACCAAAAATAGATGAAAATTGAATTCCAGCACACGGACTAAAGAAAAGGACATTTAAATGAGACTTTGCAGATGTGTAAACTCTTTGACATTTTAGGTTTTGCAGAGGCATTATGTTGGCATAGGAGGTCTGCACAATGGACATTATGGTCACAAATTGACATTTTCATGCAATTTTGGCTCAATCACTTTCGGATGCAAAACTGCATGAAGGTGTATTTTAAATATTAACATGTTATGAACTCACAAGGTAGATTATGGCAGAAATAGTGTTTGGGGTATAAGATTAATGGATGACCTCTTTCAGCATATGTGGTATAAATTAATTTTAAAAACCTCTTACATTATTCTGCTCGTATGCGACTTTCTGCGCAAATGTAGGTTTTAAATTCATTGAATAAAAAAATAATTCCCGAGTCACAATGTTATGTGAAGTTGGACTATACAGGGCTGCAGCGCAGGCCGCTCTGCAATTTTTCTTTAGGCTGGCAGGAAGCCGTCTCTGTACAAAACGGCAGCAGAACTACCGGCATCTGATTGGTCTCAGCGGTCAGGTGACTTCTGCAGTGCGTCAGTGATGTCATTAAAATACGTGCCGCAGAAGCCACCTGACCACAGCAGACAACTACAGGTCCCAGCAGGTTTGCTGCTGCTTTGAGAGGTGACAACTTCTTGCCAGTGTACACATAGAGCCGACTAACACCCTGGTAAGTTATAGCTTAGCAGGAGCTGTCAAACATGGCTGGACTGACAATAGAGACAGCAGAGATGGTTTATTGCCATCTGTACCTTCATGAGTGCTGTGTATATAGTACATTGTATGCCAGGTGGGAACAGTAGCCACTGTGTACCAACAAACCCAGATCAGCTCCATAGTTAAGATAGGAGGCTGTATTTGCCCAGTAACTGTTACATGAGAGTTAGCAGTATAAAAAAAAATAAATGAAATATTGAAATGCCCACCAAAGTCATTTGTGTGGGTGTTGAGAGGGGGTGGGGAGGCCACAACCAGTCCGGGTATGTGCCCATGATCAGGTTATAGCAGCGCTTTGAACGCAGCTGCGCCGATCACGCAAGTAAATCCACATGTGTTGATTGAACACATGGGGAGTTACCACACCCTATACATTCTAATGGGGAAATTTCTGTATTGGAGACTAGCGTCTCAGCAACAGAAATTGACATGCTGCGGCTCGTAATCCCGCACCGCCGATGAGTTTACGCAGTGTCAAGTGGGCATTGGATTTCAAGCGTTTTGGACGCAGCGCAGGTGAACTGTGTCCAAAACGCTGCTATTAAGGATTGTGGACACGCAGCCTAAAATGCTTCGCCTCAGCCAAGAGGAAGATAGCATCTGCTATCGAAACGCGTCGTGGCGTTAGAGAGCGTACTAAACAAAAGGTTTGTGTGTTATAACCCAATCCCCTGTCTAGTTGTTCTAGCGCTTCACTAACACCGCACAATTCCTTCTTTCTTGATAATCAAAGATAGTGGCAGTGGGTAAAAGGGATAAAAAGGGTAATACAGAAAGAAAATGCCCATTAAATAAGCCAACAGATCTGTACATGATCCATTTCCTGCAACAAGTTAAAGGGGTTGTCCTCTTCCAGAAAATGTCTCTGCATAGGCTCAGTCCATTGTAAAATAAGCAACGCTTTAGCTTTAGTTACCCTTCCAGAGTCAAGTACTGTCTCCACCTCTGCCCTGGACTGTGGTGTTTGGCTGCTGCGATGATGTCAAGTCGACAGTGCTGCAGCCAATCATGGAGCTCAGCGATTGGCTACAGAAGTTACAACACGTCAGCACTGCAGCCAAACAAAACAGACCCAGCAGGGTATGTAAAGCATAGTTTGATATTTTATTTCAATGAGCCTATGCAGAAAAGATTTCAGAAAGGAGACACCATATTTAACATGATGCTAGTAATGCTCTGTTCACATCTCATTTGTAATCAAAAGTAAAGCTTGAATGTATGCAAAATGTAAGTCACACAGTGGCACATTACCTACTGTAAAGAAATGAAAAAGACCCTTCTTCTGCAGCGCACCTCTGCAATAAGAGACTATATACTTCAATATACACTCGTGACACAAGTCTGCTCCACGAAATGTGGAAAAACTTGGCAGGTAAAACGAACGTGACAAGATGTGAACAGATTATCCAAGAAACATGATTCAGGAAGTCGTGTTTTAGAGGACAATCACTAAAAAGATTCTCCATACATAATCCAGTGTGCAGAAATACAGATTATGCTGCATCATCTATATAATGCAGACCCATTGGTAAGTAAGGTCATATACAATACACAGTCAGGGCATCCTATAGCTGACACTCTGGTCAATAAACTTACAATTACCTAGAAATAAACATGTATTAGACTCTGATTACGGGAATTTCTCAGTAGTAATAAATAACAGACAATGGAAAACTTCATTCGTATTAATTCTACCTGTTATAAATTTTTCAAAGAAACAAATGTATTTTTATGCAACAATGTGAGTCAAGCAAGTAGAACAAAGTTTTCTTCCAAATCCATGCTGCTGGCGGAGCCGCATGGCCGAGGAACACAAAGGCTTCTGGCAGCGCTTCCTGTTCTCCACATCCAGATAGGTGAAGTGAAACTGAACACTGCTCTCGGGACCGGCAGTAATTAGAGATACATGCCTGCCTGGATTATAGACTTCATAGTGCACAGCATTATTATACAATATAATATATGTCACACACAAACACAACATGAGTGTTTACATAAGTGTGTGTACATGATAAACAGATTGATGTTTTATTTAAATAACAGTAAAATTACAGTAAACAAAGATAAAAACTGGAAATGGTACAATGTCAGCGGGGTCATAAAAAAGCACCAGAACTTTTAGAGAATAAATTAAGTAAATTAATAGGGTTACGAGTCTTTTCAATGAATGACACTTTGTATTGCTGATTTTGGCTGGAACTGTTCCAGTCACAATCAGCAACACAAGTCTTGCAAAAGTTGCATGTAGATTTGACAGAAACCAATACGGGTAGGGACACTTTCACACAGCGTTTTTGCCCATGTTAGTTGGTCCTGCCAGGACTTGTGTCCGAACTCCCCAGACCCCCCCCCCCCCCCCCCCACACACACACACACACATATATATATGCGCAGACTAAGTCCATGTGTGAGCTGTCATGCATCATTTACAGGCGTATACAACTACTGGAGATGGACACTCTACAACTACTGGAGATGGACACTCGGGCACAGTCTACTATGTCAGGTTGTCCACCTCCAGTGAGCATATACACCCGATGACTGTAGGCACCATTCTAATTTATGGCCCTGTTGGGGCATATATCTGAATCCCTTTTCGCGGGGAAGGGGTGGTGGTGGGGGGGGTGGGATTTGGGGGTTGACGTGGGCCCCACCGGGACCAACGAGTGTGGGCAAAAACGCTGTGTGAAAGCACCCTAAGGCTACACAGAGAGCCAGATTGTATGGATTATAACTCAAGTAATATGCAAAGTCGAATGCAGTTTATGACTAAATGTCCAAAAGGTTCAGATTAATGTCCCATTGTCACAGCAGCTTGGTAGCTCTGGTTTAAAGGGCTATTCCCAAAATCACAATGTGGTCTTATAATAATGTACACAAGTATTAATTTATGCCAATATAGTCCATTTTTAAATCTGCATTCGTTT
The DNA here is from genome assembly GCF_046119375.1 of Phyllobates terribilis. Classification (NCBI taxonomy): domain Eukaryota; kingdom Metazoa; phylum Chordata; class Amphibia; order Anura; family Dendrobatidae; genus Phyllobates; species Phyllobates terribilis. The sequence goes on along the minus strand of NW_027362762.1, from coordinate 198,702,419 downwards.
TGCACAGATCACCCTAAGGATGCCACTCCAGTTATCCTTTAGTTGCCATTGGAACTATTCTGTAGCTTCAAGAGCCAGGGTCTATCCTGCAAAGAGCAGTCTCTCTCAGCCATGCTGGCCTGATTTGCAGAACTGTGTCCACAATAGAGTTTCTACCTTGAGGGATGAGGTAGCCTCCTTCATTACAGTGCAGAGTTCATACCAGGAAGAAGCGGTGAACTTGTGTGCTGGTAACCAAGTGGAATAATGTACTGTATGATGGCCTATATATATACAGGGGACAGAAGATATACTGCAGGAGGGGGCTATGTATACAGTGGGCTTAAAGAAGTGAATATACTGCAGGATGGGGTAGTATATAGAGGCGACAAACAAAAATGGGTAGCATGGGGCTCTGTGTATAGGGGCAGATTAGTTTAGTTGTTTGTTGCCTGCTGCGGAGTTCAGTGATGTGAAACTGCATATTCTTTTCTCTTGATGTATATGGCAGAGGATTATCTTCTCTCATATGCATCAATAGAGCAGCATTTGCAGTTTCACATCACAGATCTGTCTGCAGCAGGAGACAAACATAACACTGCACTGTCGCTGTGGAAAATCGCACAGTAGTTGATTTCTGCTGTAATCAGTAAATGATGCAAAACCAATTGCAGCTTTACTGATGCACAAAGTAGAAAATAAAATTGGTCTGGCGTGGTACTATATAAGACAAGACAGCGCAAAAAAAGCATAACGTAAATGAAGGAAAGATGAAAGAAACAAAAAAGAGGGTACAAGAAACGTTATTTTGGGCTTAAAGAAGTTGTATACTACTTTATATTACCCCCCCCCCCCCCCCCCAAGTAGAATCACAATTTTCTTTTTCCCCACAATGCACAGTTAATGCATACTCCTTGTTAACATTCAGCTTAAAGGGGCTGTACACTACTTTATATTACCCCCCCCCCCCCAATGTATCCCCCCGGGGCCCCTAAGACTTTGTAAATACTTTCTGTTGCAGATAATGCCTGTGAGCGGCGCTATTGGTGGCCGCTCACAGGCATCACGTGACCCCCGCACTGACGTCATGACATGTGAGGCGTGACTCAGTGCTGGGGTCCACGCGGTGGCTGCTGGGTTGTGGTCAGGGTTAAACCCCGCGTCACACCCAGCATCCACCGCGCGCTTTCACAATGAATGGGGAGAGGCAGAGCGCACGGTGGATGCTGGGTGTGACACGGGGGAGGGGGGGGGGCACAGCCTGGCATCCACGTGGAACGCGGAAGACCGACACACCCAGCAGCGGATGTCAGAGCCGGCTGCAGCCGGGGGTTACGTGATGCCTGTGAGCGGCGCTAGCTGCAATGGAAGGTATTTACAAAGAGTCTTAGGGGCCCTGGGCAGAGACATTGGGGGGGTATGGGAGGGGGTAATATAAAGTAGTATACAACCCCTTTAATCTGAATGTTAATAAGGAGTATGCATTAACTGTGCAATGTGGGGAAAAAGAAAATTGTGATTCTGGTAATAACCTTTTAAAAAGGACGTTTCAGTAGGTCAAAACTGTCCAGTTTTCTTACTTTATTCCTGACTATTAAATCCACCATACAGTTCCAGAGATATGGGCTGTTATGTACCACTAATTTTTATTGTCTTCACCCAGGATGCATTTCTCATTAAAGGTAAATTTACAGAGTAGACATAAGACACGTCCCCAGAGAATCATGTGACCACGCCCCCTTTAAGGCAAAAATTTACCGTATATTCCGGCGTATAAGACGACTTTTGAAGACTGAAAAATCTTCTGCCTAGTCTGGGGTCGTCTTATACGCCGGTAATGTTTTTGAACTTTCAGAAATTGACATGCGGGGATACTCTGGGGGTGTTAATAAGCTGCCGTGGCCGTATCCCTGCCATGTGGGAGTTAATATAAGGTGGAGGGAGTTAAAATACGGCGGCGGTGGGTCCAGACAGTCAGCGCTTCTGTGCTGAAACTGACACATCGCTGCGCTGTGTCTTCTCAGGCCTGGGACACAGCGCAGCGTATTCCCAGCAGCGGAGACAGACAGAACCTAGCGAACTTTTCTGACACATCGCAGTGTCTTCACAGCTTTCACTTGTCACAGAAGCGCTGCGCTGTGTCCGGAGCTGGGAAGTTCGCATCGCTTCTGTGACAAGTAGTGTTGAGCATTCCGATACTGTAATATCGGGTATCGGCCGATATTCGCGGTATCGGAATTCCGATACTTAATTCCGATACTTTTACAATATCGAATACCGGAATCGGAAGTTCCCATAATGCCTGCGCTCTGCAGTGTCTCTGAAGGATGACAAGCTGGATGGCAGAGCTCAGCTGAGATCCAGCCTGTCATCAGAATGCCATCCCAGCGTGGGAGAATTCTCCTGATTGTTTAAAAGCCGGCGGGCGGTAAAAAGCCGCCGGCTTTTAAACAATCATACAGCCCCATACTGCTTCCCCGCAGCCTCCCACCCCGATCCTCCGCTCCCCTCGCCACCTCCCATCCCGATCGTAAGTTAGGACCGGGCGGGGAGTGCAGCACAAAGGAGCGGGGAGTGAAGGACCCGGGCGGGGAAGCCGGCAGTGACAGTGAAAAGACTTCACCGCCGGCTTTCCCGTTCTGTGCTGCGCTTTCCCGCCGGTTATTTCAAATGAACAGCTGAGGTATCAGGTGATGCCGATCAGCTGTTCATTTGAAGTCGCCGCGGTGCCCTCAGAGGGTTCATGTGAGTTCATGCTTGACTGCATTGCATGAACTCACATGAACTTTCCCACGGCCGCACAGGTCAGCCTCACCTCCCAGACCCGTCATGATTGGTGTGTGCAGGTGTCTGTGCGTGTGTCTGCGAGTGTGTGTGGGGTGTCTGCGGGTGTGTGCAGTGTCTGTGAGATGTCTGCGAGTGTGTGCGGGTGTGTGCGGTGTCTGTGCGATGTGTCTGTGCGGGTGTGCGCGGTGTCTGTGCGATGTCTGGGGGTGTGTGCGGTGTCTGTGCGATGTCTGCGGGTGTGTGCGTGCAGGCAGACATAGGCCGATGTGACACTACTACTCCCATCGGCCTATGTCTGTCCCCCGTCCACTCCTGCCAGCAGGATCAGCTCGATGGGAGCAGTAGTTCCCATCAGCCTGATACTGCTATATAAATTGCCCTACTGTGTCCCCAATAAATGTTAAATACATGTCATTGGTGGCCAGTGGTTACCTACAATAAATTAGTTCATTACCTGTCCCCGCCGATCGCCACCAAAAATAAAGTAAAAAATAAAAAATTACACCTATACTCACCTAGACACTTAATTCCCCGAAGCCATCGATCTCCTGTAATAAAATATAAAATAATAAACCACAACCTTATCCTTACCCCTCCGTAGTAGTCCACGAGTGTCCCACGATGATCTCCAGTTTAGAGCAGCCACATAGAATGTGACCGCTCTGAACCGCTGCCGCCGCTAGAATGACGGGGCCGTAAAGCAGCCCCGTCATTGCATAAGCGGGTTCGCCGGAGTTCAGGCAGCACTGCTCCGGTTAGCTGCTTTACGGCCCTGCTGTATCGTGAGAAATTCCCACGGTACAGGAGGTCTCCGGAGCTGCGCTGACTGAATGCACTCCGGTGACCTCAGTCAGGGGCTCCCGCTGCCGGGAGCGGACGTGTTCCCGGCAGCGTGAGCTTACAGCAGCCATGCACAGCTGTCACCATCTCCAGATGTGACAGCTGTGCATGGGAGATCAGCGCAGGAACGTGGACAGGTAACTTTTTTTTTTAGTAAACTAAGAATTAAATAAAATGGTGTGGTTTATTTCAAATAAATTATTTTTTTCTTGGTGTAGTGTGTGTTTTTTCTTTTTAACACTTTGTAGGTTAGTTAATGGGGGTGTCTTATAGACGCCCATCATTACTAACCTGGGCTTCATGGCAGCTGGCGCTGACATGAACCCCAACCCTATTACCCCCTGCCACCCCACCAGGGCAGCGTGGAAGAGCGAGGCTAAGTGCCAGAATTGGCGCATCCTATGGATGCGCCATTTCTGGGGCGGCTGACGGCTGGTGTTTCTAGCCTGGGAGGGGGCCAATATTCATGCCACCCTTCCTGGGCTATTAATATCAGCCCCCAGCTGTCTGCCTAGCCTTTGCTAGCTATTAAAATAGGGGGGACCCCACGTCATTTTTTGGGGGGGGTCCCCCATTTTAATAGCTAGTAAAGGCTAGGTATTCAGCTGGGGGCTGATATTAGTAGCCTGGGAAGCTCCGTGGGTATTACCCCCTTCCCAGGCTTCAAACATCTGCCCCAGCTGTCTGCTTAACCTCCGCTAGAGACTATAATTATGGGGGATCCCAATCCAATTTTTCTTAAAATAAATCCTTTATTTTAACACTAAATGACAAGTACAGTAATCAACACTGTCACTGTACTTCATATATATGTGACTGACATGTTTCTATCTATCTAATCTATGTATGATTCTCTATTCCTTCTATTCTAAATTGTCGGGTACAGATGCTGAATTGCCGGCCGGCTTTTTTAAAGAGACGGTGCACGAAAACACTATTATATTTTTTAATAAATCCTTTACACTAAATGACAAGTACAGTAAGCAACAATGTCACTGTACTTCATATATATGTGACTGACATGTTTCTATCTATCTAATCTATGTGTGAAGCTCTATTCTTTCTGTTGTAAATTGTCGGGTACCGGTGTATGCCGCTGATGAAAATGGATGATAGTAATGTTGTTGTTGTATGCCTTATGTTTATGAGTGACAGTTTTCCTGCTATATACCTGCATGTCATAAGAATTTAAATTAAAAAAGGACCATGTTAAATTCAAATCTGTTTTTTTTTGTTTTTTTTTTTTACCGGTGTTTGGTATGCGTTGGAAAAGGGGTAGTCTTATACGGTGAATATATCCTAAACTCTATATTTTAACAGGAAAGTAGGGGGGTCGTCTTATACACCAGGTCGTCTTATACGCCGGAATATACGGTACATTAAATTTTAAAAAAAAATCAAAAACCATTTATGAAACTTTATAGCGGATTTAAAAAATATTTTTTTCCCGCTATTCCTCGATTAAATTAAGAGCAGAGACTGGTCAATTTTGACCTGGTGACAGGTTCTCTTTAAATAAAAAAGCTGCACAACATAAAACTGTAGCTTAAATCCAGTATTTGTGTATACAGCCATACATTTATTTTGCCAAGTCTCATTATCAGAAAATCTCATTACTAACTACCTCCAACTGACATTTGTAACAAAGTGAGAAAGTGACTTATGCCTCTTTCAGAAGAGCACATCTTAATCTATATTCCATCAGTTTTTTGCAGATTGAAATACTAATGTGTCAGTGTAAACCAATAGGGCTACTCACATGGGCATTTGAGGCAGTTTGTTTCTTTTTTTTAATGTAACATGTTTTACTTTGATAACTTTTTATACAACACCTGTTGAAGTCTAAGGCTATGTGCCCACGTTGCGGACCTGAAGCATATTTTTTACGCTTCTCCCTGGCGGGAAAATCGCATGCGGATATTACATGCGGTTTTCCCGCCAGGTAGAAGCGTTTGTGAGGCGTCTTTGCATGCATTTCCGCATGCGGGTTATCAAGCACTTCTCCAAGCATCACTTGGAAAAGTGCTTGACAACTTGTTCAGAATGGTAAAAAATAAAAAAATAAACTTTATACTCACCTTCTGATGCATTCTCTGCCCCGTCCGGAGTCTTGAGCGGCTCACGCTGTTGTGTGCAGGACCTGCGGTGACGTCATTGAGTCATGTGGTGGGTCACATGACTCAATGACGTGGCAGGTCCTTCAGACAACAGCGCGACGGAGGGAAAACATCAGAAGATAAGTATAAACTTTATTTTATTCTTTTTTTTTACAGGTTCTTTGGTACCCAGGTCTGGATGAGAGTCTCCTCTCCTCCAGACTTGGGTACCATCCGCACATTGATTCCGCTGCGCTTCCGCAAAATTAATGAACATGCTGCGGATTTTTGACTGCAGCATATACGCTGCGGAAAAATCCGCAGCATGGGCATTGACATTGCGGAATGCCATTGGGGACCATGGGGTGCGGATCTACATGCGTTTTTCAAGCGTTTACGCTGCGGAAATTCCGCAGCATATACGCTTGAAAAATGCTACGTGGGCACACAGCCTTAATGCAAGTCCTCTCCCGGAAAAACGCATGCGGAATTCCGCACGCGTTTATCGCGCGTTTTTCGCGCGTTTATCACGCGTTTTCCACATGCGGAATTGCCTTGCGTTTTTTATGCATTGAACAAAGGCAATTCTGCTTGCGGAAACGCAAAATTAAATGACATGCTGCGGATTTTTGAACGCAGCATAAACGCTGCGGAAAAATCCGCAGCATGTGCATAGAACTTGCGGAATCCCATTGGGGACCATGGGGTGCGTGTTACCAAGCGTTTTTCAAGCGTTTACGCTGCGGAAATTCCGCATCAAAAACGCTTGAAAAATGCTACGTGGGCACACAGCCAAAGGCTATGTGCCCACGATGCAGAAATGCTGCATATTTTTTCCTCTTCTCCCTGGCAGGAAAAACGCATGCGTTTTTTTTACATGCGTTTTTCCCGCCAGGTAGAAGCGTCTTTGCATGCATTTCTGCATGCGGGTTATCAAGTGCTTTTCCAAGCGATTTTAGCATCACTTGGAAAAGTGCTTGACAACTTGGTTACACTATATAAATCCATGCAACCGGCATAGATTTATAGTAGTGTGATCAAGTTACAGTGGTGGCCAAAAGTATTGGCACCCCTGCAATTCTGTCAGATAATACTCAGTTTCTTCCTGAAAATAATTGCAATCACAAATTCTTTGGTATTATCTTCATTTAATTTGTCTTCAATGAAAAAAAAAAAAACACAAAAAGAATTGTCCTAAAGCCAAATTGGATACAATTCCACACCAAACCTAAAAAAGGGGGTGGACAAAAGTATTGGCACTGTTTGAAAAATCATGTGATGCTTCTCTAATTCGTGTAATTAACAGCACCTGTAACTTACCTGTGGCACCTAACAGGTGTTTGCAATAACTAAATCACACTTGCAGCCAGTTAACATGGATTAAAGTTGACTCAACCTCTGTCCTGTGTCCTTGTATGTACCACATTGAGCATGGAGAAAAGAAAGAAGACCAAAGAACTGTCTGAGGACTTGAGAAACCAAATTATGAGGAAGCATGAGCAATCTCAAGGCTACAAGTCCATCTCCAAAGACCTGAATGTTCCTGTGTCTTCCGTGCGCAGTGTCATCAAGAAGTTTAAAGCCCATGGCACTGTGGCTAACCTCCCTAGATGTGGACGGAAAAGAAAAATTGACGAGAGATTTCAACGCAAGATTGTGCGGATGGTGGATAAAGAACCTCGACTAACATCCAAACAAGTTAAAGCTGCCCTGCAGTCCGAGGGTACAACAGTGTCAACCCGTACTATCCGTCGGCGTCTGAATGAAAAGGGACTGTATGGTAGGATACCCAGGAAGACCCCACTTCTTACCCCGAGACATAAAAAAGCCAGGCTGGAGTTTGCCAAAACTTACCTGAGAGAGCCTAAAACGTTTTGGAAGAATGTTCTCTGGTCAGATGAGACAAAAGTAGAGCTTTTTGGGGAAAAGCATCAACAGAGTGTACAGGGAAAAAAAAAGAGGCATTCAAAGAAAAGAACACGGTCCCTACAGTCAAACATGGCGGAGGTTCCCTGATGTTCTGCGGTTGCTTTGCTGCCTCTGGCACTTGACTGCTTGACCGTGTGCATGGCATTATGAAGTCTGAAGACTACCAACAAATTTTGCAGCATAATGTAGGGCCCAGTGTGAGAAAGCTGGGTCTCCCTCAGAGGTCATGGGTCTTCCAGCAGGACAATGACCCAAAACACACTTCCAAAAGCACTATAAAATGGTTTGAGAGAAAGCACTGGAGACTTCTAAGGTGGCCAGCAATGAGTCCAGACCTGAATCCCATAGAACAACTGTGGAGAGATCTCAAAATGGCAGTTTGGAGAAGGCACCCTTCAAATATCAGGGACCTGGAGCAGTTTGCCAAAGAAGAATGGTCTACAATTCCAGCAGAGCATTGTAAGAAACTTATTGATGGTTACCGGAAGCGGTTGTTCAACCAAGTATTAGGCTGAGGGTGCCAATACTTTTGTCTGGCCCATTTTTGGAGTTTTGTGTGAAATGATCAATGATTTGATTTTTGCTTCAGTCTTGTGTTTTTTCCTTGCAAGCAAATTAAATGAAGATAATAATACCAAAGAATTTGTGATTGCAATCATTTTCAGGAAGAAACTGAGTATTATCTGACAGAATTGCAGGGGTGTCAATACTTTTGGCCACCACTGTAGTTAAAAAAAAAAAAAAAAAAAGGAATAAGAATGGTAAAAAATAAAAAAATAAAGTTTATACTTGCCTTCCGTTGTCTGCTCCCTCCGGCGTCTTGCAATGCTCCCGGTGGGGTGAAGGACCTGCGGTGACGTCATTGAGCTATGTGATGGGTCACATGACTCAGTGATGTCATGGCAGGTCCTTCACAACAGCGCGAACATTGCAAGACATCGGAGGGAGCAGACAAAACACCGGGAGGACAACGGAAGGCAAGTATAAACTTCATTTTTTTTTTTTTTTTTTTTTTTTTTTTTTTTTTTTTACAGTTTTCTATGGTACCCAGGTCTGGATGAGAGTCTCCTCTCCTCCAGACTTGGGTATCATCCGCACATAGAAACGCATAATATCCGTGTGTACAAATGTACTGACACGGATATTATGCGTTTCAATGCAAGTCAATGGCGGAGATTACGCTGAGTGTCCGCAAAATTAATGGACATGCTGCGGATTTTTGAGCGCAGCATAAATGCTGCGGAAAAATCTGCAACATGGGCATTGACATTGCGGCTTGTCATTGGGGACCATGGGGGGCGGATTACCATGCGTTTCCCAAGCGTTTATGCTGTGGAAATTCCGCAGCATAAACGCTTGGAAAACGCATAGTGGGCACACAGCCTTAGTATACAGATGCATCAGTACTGGATATGTTTCTGCATTCAATGCTTTTTTGGAGTAGGAGTGTGGGAACTCGGGAGGAGGGAAAAATTCGACTCAAGGATGCATCCGCTTTCATTATATATCCTAATTGCTAATCTGTATTACAGACGAATAACAATAAACCTGTTTAATAAACCTGGGCAGCACAGTAGCTCAGTGGCTAGCACTATAGCTTTGCAGCCCTGGGTTCAAATCCCACCAAGGACAACATCTGAAAGGAAATTGTGTGGGTTTACTCCACGTACCCAGGTAGGGAATTTAGATTGTGAGCCCCAATGGGGACAGTGCCGATAATGTCTGTAAAGTGCTGAGGAAATAATGGCGCTGTTTAAGTATAATAAATAAGACTAAACTGTATATATGGCTTGTGTACACCTCAGATTTGTCACGGAACTATATTTAAAAAAAAAAAGTTCTGATCTTCAGGATGTAGGACATGTTTGCCCAAACTGGTGATCAACGGTTCAGAAATATGGGGGGGGGGGGGGGGAGCTGGGAGTGCACAACTGAAAATTGACAGTTCGGCCCGGTCGCACCTCTGTGCAAGTGTCACGCTCCTCAACTTGGTCACAAACAGATTACTACTACTTATTGCCTAGGTTAAACTATAGAATTAAAAATTTTTCCTCTAGTCTTTCCATGGGAATAGAGTATTGTTAATAAGAGGTAAATTGCAAAGTTGCTTGTTTTGAGAAATATTTAGCAATTTTAACCATTTAAGAATTAGAGGCAACTCCTTAAATCTAAATTTTGTGGAATCTGATGAATTATCATGCACGCGTGACAATTAAAGACACCAACATCAAAAACACTATGGAATCCAGTCCTACACTGGAGAGATGGGATAATGGAGAACGGCCTATTTAAAAAAGTATCCATCACTATTCTTGGGCTGCTCTTTTTATTTAATTTAAAGAGTGTCTTTCAGCACAAAATGACTGTTCAAAAGATCGGGGCATGATGACGCGATCAAAGAAGTGCACCTTCCAACCTACTGGTATTCCATCCATCTCTGTCCTCTGTAGGATCCAATTCACCAAAACTTTTACGCCAGAATTCTGGAGTAAAAAGCTTTGAAAAGACGCATTATTTTGTTGCAACATGAGGCTGCACTAAAATTTTGCATTTTACAGGATTCTCATGCCATTTTCACCCAGCTCCAACAAAAAAAAAAAAAAGAGGGAATCAAGAAGTTTAAAGTAAATTTAACAGTTTCTTTCCAAAAGTGGAATCAGCACATATGGCAAAGGCAATCCATCCAAGCTTCTCTACATACACTCTCCAATCTTTCCTTATGACGATACAACGCAACTATACGTGGGCTTTACGTAAAAGATAATGTTTGCCGTTTCGTATATATAAAAATATTTAATATTTTACACACCCCTATATACCTAATAGTGCAGGCAGCACAGAAAGTGCCGTTTCCAGACTAGAGACCTTAGTGCACCAAGTTCACACATCATGGATTTATATTAAAAAGTTAGTTGCAGATTTTGCACCTAGAACCCTCTTTATTCTGTTTCAAATACGTATAAAAGGGATATTTCTAACAAGTCTTCAAAGACTAACAGGCACCTGCATTTACAGGTAGGGCTGTGGAGTCGGTAAGCCAAACCACAGACTCAGACTCCACAGCCCTGCTTCACTACTGAGCGTGTACATAAAGTGCAGCACAGATTTATCTCCACTAAAAGCCAAGATCCTTAGATCAGGAACAGAACAGACATTTATTGGACATTTCATAACTTTCCCAAATTCTTATGAAAACATTTACAGCACATCCTGCATTGAACTACTGTACCCAATTTAATTATATATATTTTAGGAGTCAGTCCATTTTATACAGATTCCAAAAGCCCTGTTTACAAAGTACAAATACTGTATCTTTTTTGTAACTATGATTGTAAGAAAGGAGCTTGAAAGGAGGGAAGATGAGATATGCGTGAACAAAGGCAGATGTCCATTTACACAAGTGAAGGTGTCACTTACCAATTTAAAAAAAAAAAAAAAAACTGATTTTTTTTCTATTTTTTGGCATGAAAGAGGTGACCAACAAACTATTCAATCACCGCTCGTCATTTGATCAATTCACATATGTCCTAAAAAGGGAGGAGTGTTCCGTTGTAGGAACATTATTGCAAAGCAACAGTAAATTGTAACTTTCCAAAAGATGCAGTTCCCATGTTTTTGGGGCGGGCTGTTTTTTTTATTTATTAACTAAAAGGGAGACCCCTGTCATAGTCATAGTTACCCCTCCTTTCCTGAGAGCTCACTTTTCTAGTAGTAACTAGCAAAACTGTGGTTACAGCTAAAATTAAAGCAATGTATCTGCAATACATTGTTTTTTTCTTCAATATTAGAGATTAAGTCTCTATGTAAAATGGTGTTTAGAGATTCAAGGGGTTTTCCAGTATTAACATACTGATGACTTATTGTTTGGACAGGTCATCAATATCAGATCGATGGGGGTCTGACAAACCCAACAAAAAGCAGTTTTCAGCTCCGGCCGGATGTAAACTGCACACTGCATTCACTTCAATGGGAGCTGGGAGTCAGCACCCAGGAAAGGTCAGTGCACAGCGAATACATATGTTCTGTTCTGGCTCCGTGCACAGTTTTCATCCAGACAGAGCAGAAAACTCATGATTTGTGGGGGTTTCGGACCCCCACCGATAAGATAATGATTATCTATTGCTTGGACAGGTCATCAATATCAGAAGACTGGAAAGCCCTCTTAATGGGAGTTGTTCAGTCAGAACAAGTTATCACCCAACAAGATGAGTATCCCACCACTGGGACAGGCACTGATCAGCAGACTGGGGAAGTTTTATCCCTGACGGGGAACTTTTACCTCTGTTACAAGATGGGGTGGCAGGTTGGACGCCTCACCAAAGCTCCATTCATTCTTTAAAAGGCTGTCGGACAAAGTCGCACATTCGCCCTGCCACTCCACTCAAGCAGTTATAAAAGTTCTCCCTTTTGCCAATCACTGCGGGTCCCAGCGGCCAAACCCCAACTGATAAGTAAGTTATCAGGTGTATACGGGTTTACTTGTTTTAAATAAACAACCCCTTTAAATGTGAGGAAAGGTCAATGCTAGGACTGCTGCTTTGGGAATGCTATTTCTATTCACAAACTTAAAACACAACATCCCAATAACAAGGTGAACAAGATACTGCACTTTAGGGGCCAGTTCTATCATTCCAGTAGCCAACACAGGGCCCAAGACTAGTCACAGAAAAACATCTGGCACATATGTAACATGATGTGATCTATGTGCAGTTATTTTCCTGTGTGAAGCCCCCTCCTGCTCCAATCAAACTACTGTGCTCAGAACCAATCAGGTAAAGCCATAAAGAGATACATATTACAAGTAAGGATATCAATCAGAATATTAGGAGTGTAAATGAGCCTAAACAAATACATTTCCTGGCTGAAAAATATACATCTAAAAAGTACCGTAAAAGCTGTCAGAGTAAAAGGGGGAATTTTTATGGAATTTAAGAAAGAATATACGATATTCTCGTATAGTCTCCCTTCATATGCGTTTCTTTAGTCCGTGTTTCCACGTGTATGCCTTCATGGATTTGCTGCCTTTAGTCTGATTTTACAAGGCACATCAGCTACATATCCAAATAGCGACATCAGAGCTAAACGCAACAACTTGCATATAAAATAAAGCAGACGATGATCAATATTCACTTGTACAACAAATTTAAATAAAGTGATGTTTTCTTACACTTTTACCACCAACCTTCTTTGGGGGAAGTTCATAATATAGCTTTAATGCATTTCTGAAAATGTATATGATCAGTGAGGGTCCACACCAATGGGCTTTCTTTGGCAGAGCCATAAAGCATAAATATAGCAGTGGTGCACAAGCTTTTCAGAAGTCCATTCAAGTGGGACCACAACGATCAGAAAGTGATCACCTATCCTATTCGGTGTTATTGTTCAGTGTTGGGAATAACTATTTAACAGCCAAGAATGAAATAGATTTTCCATCTCAGTGATTTCATGCGATTTAACACCATTGATTTTAATGGAAAATAAAAACAGGCCAGAAGAAATGCAATTTTCAAAGGAAACAATAAAAGGAGGAAAGAGGAGACAAGTTGTGAGCTGCGGTGCAGAGTCAACACACAGCTACAACCCCTGGCAAAAATTATGGAATCACCGGGCTCGGAGGATGTTCATTCAGTTGTTTAATGTTGAAAAAAAAAAAAAAAAAAGCAGATCACAGACATGGCACAAAACTAAAGTCATTTCAAATGGCAACTTTAGGGCTTTAAGAAACACAAAGAAAATCAAGATTAAAAATGTGATACTCCGTAACGGTAATTTTTATCAGACCAAGCAGAAGGAAAAAATTATGGAATCACCCTGTAAATTTTCATTTCCAAAATGAACACCTGCAACAAATTAGATCTGCATCTAAAAAGGAGTGATCACACCTTGGAGAGCTGTTGCACCAAGTGGACTGACATGAATCATGGCTCCAACATGAGAGATGTCAATTGAAACAAAGGAGAGGATTATCAAACTCTTAAAAGAAGATAAATCATCACGCAATGTTGCCAAAGATGTTAGTTGTTCACAGTCAGTCATTGGATACAGTAGTTCAATGCATTTTGTGGGGAATATTTTTTCATAAGAATTTGGGAAAGTTATGAAATGTCCTATAAATGTCTGTCCTATTCCTAATCTAAGGGTCTCTACTTTTAGCTGAGATGAATCTGTTCTACAGTAAATGTATCACTTAAACATGAGCCATGTATGAGGGAGTCGGAGTCATGGAAATTGAGGAGTCGGGGGTTTGGCTTAAAGACTCCACAGCCCTGCACCTAGGAAGCTTGTATTGCAGCCAAAGTTGCTGTGTAGCCCCAGCCTAAATCTCACATAATTCAGGGCCAGACTTCACTCCTCCCCGTTTAACGTTAAAGAGTCATTACATATAATGCTTCTAAAGACAGGCTGTGTAGGAAATTATATATAGCACAATACATAGATTTTTTATAAACTCAATACAGAGGCACCCAACAACTGTTTACTCTATGAAGGTACAAATCTTTCCACTAGCGAATTTTTAAAAAACAAAATTGGTGCCTGCATCAATATCTGCCATCTCTGACAATTTAATCACACTACCACTAAATTGGAGAGGGAAACAAAAAAAAAAAAAAAAAAAAAAAGAGTCGTACAGACAGATTCTGCAGTAGCAAGGTAAAGCACCATAACCTGGGTTTAGGCAAGCATATCAAGTATTGTCTGATTTTGTTTATGTCCGGGGGGGGGGCAACTTTTCATCCGTATGTCTTTTTCCATATGTATATGCCCAATTCGGAGAGCAGTACAGCAAGAATACACTTTACATCCACAGTTAAAATAAGAAAAAAAAAAAAAACACACACACCACACTACACATACTGCATTTCCATCCATGTAGGACTAGGCGGACGCTCACCTGAACTACCCAGGTCATTTACATTGGTTCGTCTGCTGTCAGTTTTTAAAACAGGCGGGAAAAAGAATTAAATGAAGGTTGACAGCATGATGTAAAGTATCCGGGCCCTCAGTGTACACTTATTGTGTTCTTATACATTTCACAGGAAAGTGAAAATATTATCATGTGTAAAATCTGCCATAACACCTTCATACCAATCTTCACGTGTCAGAACAAGCAGTACTACGGCCAATACTGAACGCGTTCTGAAAGGACGACACCTGACTGTTCCATGTATGCTTTCATACCGGCAATGCTCAGCTCCTACAAGGGAATAATCTAGTCTGCTAGGACACACAAAACGAACAAAACTCACTTTCAAGTCCTGAAATGGTCACATTTTCTTATATGGTGGTAACAAGGGCTGTGATAATTTACCCAACTTAACATTTGTTAAAAAGTAACTAAACACCCATTTGTTTTTCTTCTTAACACGCACCTGTCAGCAGGATTATGCTCAGCAAACTACATACACTGTCAGGTGGGCAACATTACACTGATTAAAATGATACCTTGGTTGATGAAATCCATCCTGTGGTTCTTTCATTTCAGTTTGATGATAATGATATGCTCATGCTCTGGGGTGCCTGTGGTGGGCGCCCTATCTGCTGCTCCGCTTACATATTCATCTGTATGCTCTTATGACAGCTCACTGATCGTTCACTGACCCGCCTCCCATTTTACCTAATGCATTTAGTAGTGCGGGGCTAGGAAAAATAGGAGGCAGGTCAGTGAATGATCAAATGAGAAGCGCAAATAAATTCACAAACTATTCACTTGCAAGACACCCCCCCCCCCCTCAAAAAAATAAAAAAAAAAACACACACACACTATAGGATACCTAGCTATTAATCATTACTCTGTTCTTCATATGGTGCCATCCGAGGACAAGAAACTGTATAGCATGGTTATTTTTTCATCCTCTGGCACTGTTCACACAGTCTAAATGCTGAGTTTTTACTGCAGATATCTGCACTAGACAAGATAATTATCTTTGGTTCTTGAAGGATTTCTATTATGCATTTTCCCACTTATTTGATGTTTTTTGGTGCCGATTTGACTTTTGAAACCATTATAGTATAGTAAAACTAAATTCTGCACTTCAAGCAACAGATTTTTTTTTTTTTTGGGCTCCCTTTTGAGGAGGAAAAAAAACCCACAACAAAAATGCACACGTATGAAAAAAAAATAAGTTGCAAAGCTTCTCCTATTTATTGTAATATTAACCTCAGATTGCAAGCTGATGCCATCCGTGTGTTGTCTGATTTTCACAGACCTATAGACTTGTATAGGTAATTTTGATACACAACAGGGATCAAAACCACATCATGGGCATGTGAACAGCTACATACAACACACACCCATTATAATCTGTGAAACTCTCAAAACACATGCCGCTGTGCGTTTTCATGAAATCACATCCACTTTGCTTGGACAATCACATATGGATTTTCTGCCAAAAAAAACCACAGGATTTAAACTAAGTATGAACACGTCCTATAGGTGTGTTCAGTTTTTTGTTGAGTTTTCAAACAGGGTTGTGGAGTCGGTGTCCATTTTGGTGGAGTCTGAGTCTGTATAAAATGGACAGACTCCAAACATACATAATAAATTGGTACATTAGTTTAGCGCAGGATGTGCTGTAAATATTTTCATAAGAATTTGGGAAAGTTATGAAATGTCCTATAAATGTCTGTTCTGTTCCTGATCTAAGGATCTCGACTTTTAGTTGAGATGAATCTGTGCTGAACTTTATGTAGACGCTCAGTGTTGAGCGGGGCTGTGGAGTCGGAAGTCAGGGAAACTGAGTAGTCGGAAGTCGGTGGTTTGGCGTACCGACCCCTCAGCCCTGTTTTTCAAGCAGAAACTCGGCAAAAACTTGGAGAGTTAAAAGAGTTAAAGCAAAAAAAAAAAAAACCACACACACACACACACACACACACCTTACCAAAACTATTGTGTGCGGATGTGATGTTCACAGCAACCAATGGTCTGAGAATAGAGGTGGAACAAAAACACCTGTCAACCTATGCCCACTTACTATTCACCTGGCACCATTCATGTTTGTACAGTTAAAAGGTTGTCCAGCCCACGCTTTCCCAATGAATGCAGAGGAGGGAAAGCGCGCCGTAGATGCTGGGCTGTGACATGTGGTGAAACCCCGCCCACAGCCCATCAATCAGTGGGAAGCGGGTCACTGGGTCACACCTGGCTGCAGCCAGAACTTGACGTGACATTAGCGATTGCCATAGCCGGCTGCAGATGGGGTCAGGTGATGCCTGGTGGTCAGCGATAGCGCTGCTCTCAGGAGGTATTTACCTAGGCCAGGGTGCTGCAAACCTTTTTGCTCCACTCTATTAGCTATATGTGTATTGAAGGCATCTGCTGTCTGTCATTTGGGTAAAGGAGGATCAGGCAGGTTGGTTTTCAGTAGGCCCCATTATTTTCTTTCACAAGTGATAAGTGCAGCCAGAGATATCTGAAGTCCGCCATACACATTAGATGGCTGTTGGCAAAAGGACAAAAGGATGGTTCTGCCAGCGCTCCCATACACCGGAGCAGTAGTAGGCTATGTTCAGACATTGCGCTTCTGCCATTTTTTTTTCTACAGCCAAAACCCGCTCTCATGGCAGTAAAAAAAAAAAAAAAACACCAAGTTCAAAATGCTCATTTTTAAGCATCTTCGCAACGTTTTTGCTGTGTTTTTTTTTCTTCTTTTGGTGCAGGTTACTTGTGTACTTTGTCTACAGTACATACATGTTTAATAAAAAGTTAGTTTTATTCACCAAAAACACAGCAAAAACAGATAGAAAGTAATGAGTGCAAAAACGCAGCTAAGGGCAAAAAAAAAAGCTGCAAAAAGTCACTGATTGAATTGGAAATCCGCAGCCTGTCATTTCTGTCAGGAGGGGAGAGAAAAAAAAAAAAAAAGCCACACATGTGCATAAGATTTCTGAAATCTCATCTTTTGCTGGTACTGTAAAAAGCAACTTTTAGGCTGCGTGCACACGATGAGTTTTTCATGCGTTTCCGCTGCGGAATTTCCGCAGCGGAAACGCATCAAAAACGCATGGTAATCCGCACCCCATGGTCCCCAATGTCAATGCACATGCTGCGGATTTTTCCGCAGCGTTTCTGCAGCGCTCATAAATCCGCAGCATGTTCATTAATTTTGCGGAAGCGCCGCCATTGACTTGCATTGAGACGCATTATATCCGCGTCTGTACATTTGTACACGCGGATTATATGCGTTTCAATGTGCGGATGGTACCCAGTTCTGGAGGAGAGAAGACTCTCATCCAGACCTGGGTACCATTGTACCTGTGAAAAAAAGAATAAAATAATAAATAAAGTTTATATTCACCTGTCCGGCGGCTTCTCTCTGCATGCCGGCAGCGCTTCTCCTTCCAGGACCTGAGATGACGTCGCGGTCATGTGACCGCAGGCTGTCTCGCGAGATGCCGGCAACCCGGAAGAAGCCAGGATGAGCGCTGCAGCACACGCCGGGGCATCGGGGGTGAGTATAGCTTATTTTTTTTATTTTTACAGTCACACTGTATAAATCCATGCCGTTTGCATGGATTTATACAGTGTGACCTAGTTAGCATCACTTGGAAAGTGCTTGACATCGCCTGGAAAGTGCTTGTCAGTCCGCATGCGGAAACACATGCGTTAACGCATGTGGATAAGCATGTGAATGCGCATGTATTCTGCAGGAAAAACGCATGCACAATCTGCATGCGTTTTTTCTGCCAGGGAGACGCAGAAATTTTCTGCTTCATTTCTGCATCGTGGGCACATAGCCTATTGCAAATTAAGGCTATGTGCGCATAGTCAGGATTTGAAGCAGAAATTTCCTGAGCGTCTCTGCCTCTCTTTGGCAGCAAAAACGCTGTGGAAAAACCACGCGGTTTTGACACGTTTTTGTACATCAGTGAATGATTTTTGGAGCTAAATAAACTTATTTGGTCGGACATTGCTTAAGCCCTTGGATTACCATCAAAACTGGGGTGAGTATATTGGTTAATTTAAATGATTAAATAATGTGTCTGTTGTATTTCAAATAAATTGTTTGCGTGTTTACTTTACTTTAATTTTGTTTGGTGATGACAAGGTGTTAATCAGACCCCTTCATCACCAAACCTAAGAGCTAGGTGTCAGCTAATCACATTCACCCAATCTCATTAGCATTTCCATTCATCTCATTTATGCAGCAGCTGTGAGCAGCTATTTTTAGCCTAGGAAGGTGCCATTTGCAAACATGGTCCCTGGCCATTATTAACAGCTCACAGCTGTTTCGTTAGCCACTACATCCCCCCGATCAGCAATCAGCAGGGCTTTGGACGCAGCGTATTTTTGCTGCGTCCAAAACACTGCGTTCTAACGCCACAATTTTGTTGTCGGTACTTGTGAATACAACGCATATAACTACACTTCAGTCAAAATCTGCAGTGGAGACTAAAGTGTCCGCTACAGAAATTGACATGCTGCGGGTGAGTTTAGGTACATGGCCACGGTAAGGAGCCGCTGCAGGTTTGACGATGCGTGTTTATACAGCGTCAAACCCGCAGCGTCCAGATGGTACAGCATTGTGGATGGAATCTCTAAAAATCCCATGTCCACTATGCGTGCATCTGAGGCTGCGGATCACCCTTGGACACAGACATGCCGCGCGTCTTTCACGACAGCAGCATGTCAAATTTTCTTGCAGAGTCACTAGTCTCCGCAACACAAATTTGTCCACTAGAATGTACTGAATGCGCTAAATCCGCATGGTTCAGTGAACACATGTGGATTTGCCTGCGTTCAATAGAATGCAAAGTTTTGGACACAGCAAAAAATATCAGTCCAAAGAGCTGCTACGTCCGGATCGTGGGCGGAGAGCCTAAAATTTCAAAAAGAAAAGTGGCATGGGCTCACGCATCATTTTTATAACCAGCAGAGGGAAAGTCGACCGCTGGGGGCTGATATTAGTAGCCGGGGAAGGGGCCATTAGCCAAAAATGTTCCCTGGATAATAACCCTCAACTGGTGAGGTGGGGTTTTTGTCACGCAACTGGTGATGTGGGGTTTCCTATACCCTAGTGTTTAGAAATCTCTTATTTTTACAGAAAATGCAAAGATCAAGTTTGTTTTAATCGTTTTCTTATTGACGATTGATTACACATGAGTATAACAAATTTTTGACACCCACAAATGGAAGGAAGCTGGTGAGACACGTATCCTCATACCAGCATTTTTCAATGAATGGCAGCTGTTTGTTTAGCCTTTTACTGGCATTACAGAAGGACGCCAGAAAAAAAAGTTGACATGGGGTTCCCCTATCAAATCTAACCAGAAAAGGCTAAACAGACAGCTGATATTAATAGCTAGGGAAGGGGCCATGGATACTAGCCCCCTCCACGGCTATTAATATCACCCCTCAGCAGTCCCAGAAATGGTGTATCCATAAGATGCGCCAAATCTGGCGCTTAGCCTCTGCTCTTCCCACTGCCCTGTAGTGGAGGAAAGTAGAGTAATGGGGTTGGGGTTCACGTCAGCCTTGTATTGGCGGCTGATGTGAAGCCCAGGTTAGTAATGGAGGGCGTCCATAAGACGTCCCCATTACTAACTGCGTAGT
The DNA here is from genome assembly GCF_046119375.1 of Phyllobates terribilis. Classification (NCBI taxonomy): domain Eukaryota; kingdom Metazoa; phylum Chordata; class Amphibia; order Anura; family Dendrobatidae; genus Phyllobates; species Phyllobates terribilis. The sequence goes on along the minus strand of NW_027362762.1, from coordinate 198,682,238 downwards.
AAAGTTATCGCCGCTTTTTCAATAAAAGACACGGCCAGAATAAAGTATTTTAAAGAAATAAAATGAAGCCCTCGATCTTCTGAAAAAATGAGTAAAAATACAAAACCACCATATCCCTCACCTGTCCGCTGTCACGAAGCAGTCCACGATTACGCCAATGATTGTACCTCGGCGATAAGGGGCACTTCTACAGCAGTGACATCAGCAATCACTGATGTCACTGCTGTCGAAGACAGAAAATGTATACTGACAGGGGTGTAAAATCACTCCTGTCAGTGTACATGCTAGAATGAGGTCACTGGGGTTCATCAGCAGTAGATCGGCCCCGATGAGCTCAACACCATGGGAACATTCTGAGCTGATCGATCATGTGACTGCAGGTCCTGGCAGCGCAGTACACTGCTGGGAGCGAGCATGCTCCCCGCAGTGTACCACCGGCCAGAGAGCAACGCCAGGGACCGAGGACACCGGTGAGAGCTGGACAGGTGAGTATAGCGAGTTGTTGTTTTTTTTTTTTGTTTGTTTTTTAATTTTTACTTTTCTTTTCCGCAGGCACGCCAGCTCAGCAGAGCAGACTACTGCTCTCCCCAGCCGACCCGCTCTCGCTGTTATCAGCGGGAGCAGCGGTCGGATGAGTAGTAGTCCTCCTCTCCCATCCCCGGTACCACACGCACCGCATTTCCGCCGTGAATTCGCACCTATTGGCTTTAATTGAATTGCAGCTCCGCAGGTATAAAAATTATACCTGCGGATTTGCTGCGGTTGAATTCGAGTCAATGGGCGTGAACTTGCGGTGGAAACTGCGTTTTTTCCCGCAATGGTAATCCTGAACGGAAATTTCCAAATCAAAAAAACGCTTTGTTTGCACATAGCCTTAAAAAAAAATGCAACGTGTGAACTTGTCTGCTGGAGGCTTATCTGTGTGAAACAATACGATTGGCAGTCCAAAAATTGAACACGATGGGTCGTTATTTCTCCCTTGACAATAAATTATCCGGGGCTCCCATACACATTAGACTTGTCAGACTAACCTGTCGAAATCGTTGGGTTGAGCCAACATTAGTCTAATGTAAATGGGGGCTTAACAACAGCATATTCTTTAACCAGTGACACAAGCTAGCCTGTCGTTTACTAGTCAGCCAGGAGAGACCTGTTTGACTGCCATCTTAGGCTCTGTTCACATTATCTATAAACTGCAGGTCATAGCCTTTGGCTGAAGATGACTATCACAAAATTATCCTTCATTAGAAGACTAACAAGAAGAATAACAAGAACACAGCTTTAAAAGGGTAGCCACACATGATCGTAAATATCATTGGGACGGTGATGTCTGAAGGAACAGAATAGTCAAGCCTATTATCAATGGAGATAAGCTACCACCAGAGGCGCTTGGCAGCGACTGACTCCAGCATCCCCAGTGGAAACACATGCACACTAGACTCGGTAGGTATAGCTGTCCGTCAGCTGCTATTAAAGGGATCAGTACTTTTAAATATCCATGGGAAAAAAAGGGCCATCTACATTAGGTCAAATAATTGTTTAAGAGAAAACTATATTGGAAGAGGTAACAGGTAGTGCAGGGAATAGCCATTAGTTATAATACAAAACCAGCAGCCACCGTTTATATTTCTGGAGGCGTTCATGTGGATTTACTGCAGATTTGGTTATAGAAAGTTATGCTACTGTCGTATTCGTCTGAAACGACCCCATTCACAAGAATGAAAGATCTTCAGTCACAGAAATCCTACTAGAAAATCCTCAACATGTGAATCTTACTCTAATGACACTGTTCAGACGCTAAACAGCGTTCTGGTTCTTGGAATTTTTTAGCATATTTTACTTCTGTAGCCATTAGGTAAATTACTGTAGGTCACTTGAACTTAAAAATGCATTTTTATCATGTTTGACGCTGCGGTTTGTCAGGTTTTAAATAACGCTGCTTTGTTTTTGATACTTCCTGGTATTCGGCTTTGACAAAACTGTATCGATACAGTCATGTGCGGATTAAATGCAGGTTGTTTTTTATACATTTCTTATGTGGTAACACTAAAAAACGTGTGTGGACTAACCTGCATTTAATACAAGTCTATGAAGAATCCACAAATAAAACAGCATTCCTGCAAAATAAATTGGACATGTTGTGGATTTGAAACAGGCACCACAGGCCAGTTTACACAAAGTAAAAAAAAAAAAAAAAAAAAAAAAAAGGGAGGACATATCTCCGTGACTTTTGCATGCACACATGGTCCGTAAGAAAAAAAAAAAAAAAAAAAAGTCATGAGAATAGCACCGTAGATTATAATGGGTATGTACTGTATTTGTGAAAAAAAAACAGACAGAGCATGTACGTGCCATTCGGACATCTGAATGAGGCCTTGGGGTCAGTTGCAGCTTTGTCAGCACGAGAAAAGCCTATGGAGAAAAACGCCACAACATCATCTCTCTTGGATTCTAAACAAGAAACAAACTTGTCACCACTTTAGAAAAAACATGAGGGATGGAGGGTGGTAGAGGACAGTAGCGCAGCTTCTATCCCTATTTGAAACTTTACCCCTTCATGTTCCCTATAGGGAATTACAAAGCTTGTAGTCATCTATTCTCCAGTCCATCTGGGCCTATAAAAAGGCATAAAATCTAATTCTATTAACAAGCAAAATGCGGGGTGGGTTAGGTGTACCGGATGGCTGCTAGCCCCAATCCATCCAAATTCTTACCTTTGGGCGACTTTCTAATAAGCAGGATTCTCACATGTTGGGACTAATCATTTTTACTATAATGATTTGGGATACATGTTCTAAGAAATTCCCATTAATGTCTGCGCATTCCCCTATGACCTCATTCCCATTTAATACTGCAATACCTGATTGTGTGAATGGTAGTTTCAGAACACCGTGGTTTAATGAGCAACTTTTCTGTTTTGCAGGCATACAGTCATGGCCAAAAGTGTTGGCACCCTTGAAATTGTTCCAGAAAATGCAGTGCACCCACAAAATTATTGCAATTACACATTTAGTTATATACGTTTAATTCCTTGTGTATAGGAACACAAAGAAAAAAATATATATATAAGCAAATTGGAAATCACACAAAATCCAAAAATGGGCCAGCTTTCCAAAATTGTGGGTAGACAACTTTGTCTCAAGCATGTGATGCTCGTTCAAACTCACCTGTGACAAGTAACAGGTGTGGGCAATATGAAAATCACACCTGAAACCAGATAAAAAGGGGAGAAGTTGACTCAATTTTTGCATTGTGTGTGCCACACTAAGCATGGAGAACAGAAAGAGGGGGAGAGAGCTGTGAGGATTTGAGAATCAAAATTGTTGAAAAATATCAACAATCTCAAGGGTACTTCTCCAGAGATCTTGATGTTCCTTAGTCCACAGTGCGCAACATATAAAGAAGTTTACAACCCATGGCGATGTAGCAAATCTCCCTAGAAGTGGACGCCAGAGAAAAACTGATGAAATGTTGCAACACAGAATAATAGTCTGGATGGTGGATAAGCAGCACTAATCAGGTTCCAAAGAAATTCAAGCTGTCTTGCAGGCTCAGAGTGCATCAGTGTCAGCACGAACTATCTGACAACATTTGAATGAAACGCTATGGCAGGAGACCCAGGAGGACCGCACTGCTGACACAGACAAAAAAAGCTAGACTGCAGTTTGACAAAATGTATGTGAGTAGGCCAAAATCCTTCTGGGAAACAGTCTTGTGGACAGATGAGACCAAGATAGAGCTTTTTGGTAAACCACATCATTCTACTTTTTACAGAATACAGAATGAGACTTACAAAAGAAAAGAACACAGTACCTACAGTCAAATATGGTGGAGGTTCACGGATGTTTTGCTGCTTCTGGCACTGGGTGAAAGGCATCATGAAATTTGAAGATCACCAAAGGATTTTGGGTCACAATGTATTTGCAGAAAAGTGTCCGAAAGCTGGGTTTGCGTCCCAGGTCATGGGTCTTCCAGCAGGACAATGACCCCAAACATACTTCAAGAAGTACCTAGAAATGGATGGAAACAAAGCGCTGGAGAGTTTTGGAGTGGCCACTGCCAGCAAGGAGTTCGGATCTAAGTCCCATTGGACACCTGTGTAGAGATCTTAAAATTGCTGTTGGGAGAAGGCACCCTTCAAAATATGAGACCATGAGTAGCTGGCAAAAGAAGAGTTGTCCAAAATTCCAGTTGAGAGATGTAAGAAGCGATTAATTGCAGTTATTAGAAAGGGTGTGCAACCAAATATTAAGCTGACGGTGCCAACAATTTTGTCCAGTCCATTTTTTGGGGTTGTATAAAATTATGTCCAATTCCCCCCCCCCCTCTTTTTATGTTGTTCCAATACACACAAACATGGGTATAACAAAGTGTAGTTGCAATAATTTTCTGGAAGAAATACTTCTTTTCTGGAACAATTTCAAGGGTGCCAACACTGTCGGCTGTGACTGTAGTTTATATGCATTCTAGGGTTTTACAACATTACAATGTTGCTTACATACCCTATTTATCACTATATGTCCTCTCATTTCTCTTCCCTCAGTCTCCCAGCCTACCCACTTTGAAAAGATATGTAGAGCTGGTGAATCAACTAAAGGATTAATATCAGATATTTATCGGATATTACTTAACCCCTACATAGATGATCACACTAAACACTCATACATGAGCGAATGGGAAAGCTTTCTGAGGGAATCCCTCTTACCTAGTGCTTGGTAAGGAATATGGAAGAGCGCAGTTAAAACTTCCACATGCTTCACCCATAGGGAAAATCAATATAAGCTACTTATGTATTGGCATCACACTCCTTCCCTATTACAGAAACTTAATCCTAATATTCCCAACTGCTGTTGGAGATGTGTCACCTCTGAGGGGGATTTACCGCACCTATTCTGGTCTTGTACAGGTATTCTACGCTTTTGGAAATCTATTAAAGATCATTGGTCTTCAAGTACCCCTCGATCCTAAAATGTATTTAACATCCCATCATTTCAAATCAGTCGTAAAACCCGACAACTTTTACTTCACATGACCACTGCTGCTAGATGTCGGATTGCGTGAAAGTGTAGATTGACTCAACCTCCATCAAATACAGAAATACACATGCGTATATAGGATGTGTGAAGCATGGAATATCTCACAGCCTTATTAAATAACACAACCGAGCACTAGGAGGTGGTCTGGGCCCCCTGGGACATATACTGGGTATAAAGAGACTGTTATTGAACATGGTCACAAAACGTAAGTGTCGGACTAGAATTGTTCAACTCTTCTCCCTTTTCTTCCTTCTGTGTCACTGTCCTGTCCATGTTTAATTCTAAGATATGAACTCTTCTGTGCTGAATTTAATCATTGCTACTGATTATTATTAAGTCAACCTATGCAATTGAAATTCTATAAAATTTTATTTAAATAAAGTTGGGCAAAGGGTAACGAGACTCTAAACATATGAAGACACGGCAACTACCAGGCAAAGAACACCCAACATTCAGAACCACTAATGAACGTGTGTTCCATAGCTCAGCACTGGCCTAGTGTACAAAAATTAGACATAGTTATCCATAGCAACAATTCTTAGGGTATTCTGACTCGTTATTTTTACATTCCCATTGATTTTAATAAGCTAGTTAAAAAAAAAAAAAAAAAAAAAGTCACCAATAAGCCTTCCTTCTGTCAGGTGTGCATTGCAGGAAGATGCCTGTAGCTGGCTATGCTACTCCATCCATGACACCAGGGTTAGCCGTAGTCCGCTTTGATTCATAGAGTCCATGTGATTGCCAAGAGCTCCCTACTCCTTGCATTATGCCTCATTATATAATGACAGTCAATATGGTCAAGAAAAAAAAAAAATAAAATTGTCACAGATAAACAGTCCTATTGACATAATTCTACATGTGAAAAGGGCACCATAGACCAACAGAGCTGCCAGTCACAGATCTAATGGCTCTGGATGCGCCAGTGAAGAGCAACAATCATTACAAGTGATGCCTAAAGGACCAGATATGATCAGGGGAAAAAAAATCTTTATTAAATTTAGTCCTAAAGAGTGGTCTGTGTTTACAACTGCTACATTTTTTTTTTTACAACTAGCGGGCACTGATTCGAGATCACCATCCTTCATAAAGAAACGTCATGATGGCTTGTGGGATGACACCGTGATGATCAGAAAGCATGCCTGTGGAGTCAGAGTCCGAGTCCATTTTGGTGGAGTCGGTATAAAATGGACCAACTCCAACAGCTCCACAGCCCTGCCAACATCTGAATGACCACCCTGGCTACCATCTCACCAAAACACGTGCAACAATAGCTGCTCAATATTAGATTGGATGTACATGTCAGAAAAGACAAAAGCTCTTTAAAAAAAAAAAAAAAAAAAAAACAGGGAGGATGAGTCCACTCCACTGCCTGCTACAGTTTTTTCCCCCATAGACTGTAAGTACATGTAGAGAAACTACCACAATGATTAATATTCCAAAAAGACACTGGTAAGAACTTCTCTTACATTCACAGGCGGCAGACCTCTCCACTTTATTGAAACGGGGTGAAATCTTTGTCTGGAGACTCCATAACATGCTGCAGATGTGATAATCCACACTACAGGTCAGATTCAACGCATGTGTTTCCTCCAACAATCAAAAAAAAAACCCCACACACAACAGGGGGACAATCTCTGTACTGTGCTGCAGAATATGTTGCCGATATATAAACAAGAGGCAACAAATATGACTAAGGACGAGCGTATTATACAAACGTGCGCTGTGTGGGTCAAAATCAGATGGCACGCTGACCAATGTCATCCAATAGGGCGTTCAGATGACAGTAGTATGAGTATCTGTGTGGGAAAAATATAAATCCCAGCATGCACTATTCTCCCCCATTCAAGTCTATGGGCGCGCAAAAATAAATATATCCCATCCGGATCAACCATATAGCATCCAATTTTTGCTATTAACCTCAGAAACTGTATTTGATCCCGCATATGACAATAATCGGACGCTTTGTCGCACGCTGGTCTGACTCCAGCCTAGAGCCACACGGCCTTACCAACACTGCAAGTGCCAGAAGACGGGAGCAGCTGCTTCTACAAAGCCCTGTTCACATTAACAGTATGAGGCTCAGTCACAGATCCCCACCACCACTAAACTCAACTCACTGCACTATTTGTTCAGGTACAACGTGTGGCACCATAACAAAAAAACAAAGGAGGTTCACCAGGTGCCAGGGCAGGAGGGCGGCAGTGGTGGTATTGTGACAATTCTGTTCCTATATCAGAACAAAAACAGATAGCAGCGATGATATGAAAACTATGCCCTGCTGTTCTGCGCCATCCTATCATCACCCCATGCCGCGGCCACACAAACCACACACTGACAGGGCAGCCCACCAGGTTACAACGTGTCAGAATCTCTGTGCCACCTCAGGAGAAGGTTTTCTGATTATTTTCTTAGGTGACATGATGTCCCCTGCGCATTATATAGGATCGGCCTTGTTATCGTGACCGGATCCATTGGCGCCAGTACTGGATCCCATCTACTTGTCCTAGTGATGGTACCAACGCTCCTCTTACCTCTAGAAATACATAGATCAGTCCCTCCAGCACATGTAGGGACACCCGCCGTACGCTACCCATGCCCACGGTACGCACCCTGTCCACGCCGTACACCTCACATGCCCGCCATGGGGCGGGTTTACCATTCAACCAGGGAGATGATGCGTCAACAAGAAAGTTGCATTGTGAGATGATGGATAAAACTTTGCCATAAACACCAGCGGAGAGGATCTTGCCCAGCACATGGCACCTCCGCCACACAGAGCTGTACGTGCAGGTGCCCGCCAGGTATGGGGCACGGACATGGCACCGGGTGACCCGGCCATGGTTACAGGGAGCACAGGTCTGACACCCGGGCTGTGCCCACTGCTCCTCCAGGACCGGGAATCACCGAATGTGGCAGAATAAACAGAGAACTATAAAACTTGTGCAAGGAGCAGTATAAATGGCGCACAAAGCCCCGCGGGAGGCCGGGCCGCCTGCCCATGGCCGGCACGTCACACGGTGCCCCCTCTGCTGCTGCCAGCTCCGGGCACCGGGCATTGTACTGACGTGGGCAGCGGACGGGCCGCACACACAGGCCGAGGACTGGCGCACAAAGAGGCAGCGCGGCGCCGCACACTCCCACCCTGTCCCCCGCCGCTCACCTCTACAGTGGCCGGGGCAGCATCTCACCCCGTCACCCGACACTACGCCCGGGACTGGGGAACCCCAGAGTGCAGCTACGGCCTCCCCGGCCTCCTCTACTCCATGCCCCGGCTCTGCCGTCCCGCTGCGTCCTCCCGGCCTCGCCGTTCGCTTCCTGTCGTGATATCCACCTTCCAATCCTCAGTCGTTCAGAATTCAGTCGCCATTTTCCTTTGCCCGGAGATAAAATAGTCCAGTGGAGCCGGGATGTCCCCGATCGTAGCGCTCAGGCCGCAGGCCCCCCCCTCCCGGCACACACAGGGGGAAACAGTCCGGAAGCAGGGGGAAGGCGGCAGCGAGGGCGGAGCCAATGTCTTTGTCGGTGTATCCGGTTGGCGGATTTCGTTGCTCTTTTCCAGCACCGGGTCTTTATTAGAGCTGCGGCAGCGGAGTAGGAGGAGGAGGGATACGCGCGACCGCTCGGGATGTGACTGTGCAGTGACGCGGCTCCGCACAGGATGCTTCCGCCGGGGGATTAACTGCTTCACTGCCGGGCTCTAGTGGTGGGCGAAAGCACGTGGGAAACAGAGATGGGAGGCTGCCGGTGTCCGTCCAAAGTGGTGGGCGGGAGGTGACGAGAACCACAATAATAACAACAATAACACCGAGGCCTGTGCAGCGCACAGCCTGACGGTCAAAACTGTGCGGGCGGCCACTGTGGAGCAGCTACCTGTGCGGCAGGTACACAAAGAAGCGTGGCCTCTCCTCATACCGGTCCTTCAGGTGTCCTCCAAGTGTAATCAGCCGGGTCCTGGGAAAGCTGGGTGACTGCATGAGCGGCCCTCTTTGTCCTCAGCTTTACCACAGTATTGGGGCACAGGACCCCCCTCATTTCACCACAGTATTGGGGCACAGGCCTCCCCTCATTATACCACAGTATTGGGGCACAGGACCCCCCTCATTATACCACAGTATTGGGGCACAGCCTCCCACTCATACCATAGTGTTGGGGCACAGGCCCCCCTCATTATACCACAGTATTGAAGCACAGGACCCCCCTCATTATACCAGAGTATTGAAGCACAGGACCCCCCTCATTATACCACAGTATTGGGGCACAGGACCCCCCCTCATACCACAGTATTGAAGCACAGGACCCCCCTCATTATACCACAGTATTGGGGCACAACCTCCCCCTCATTATACCACAGTATTGGGGCACAGCCTCCCCCTCATTATACCACAGTATTGGGGCACAGCCTCCCCCTCATTATACCACAGTATTGGGGCACAGGACCCCCCCTCATACCACAGTATTGAAGCACAGGACCCCCCTCGTTATACCACAGTATTGGGGCACAACCTCCCCCTCATTATACCACAGTATTGGGGCACAGCCTCCCCCTCATTATACCACAGTATTGGGGCACAGCCTCCCCCTCATTATACCACAGTATTGGGGCACAGGACCCCCCCTCATACCACAGTATTGAAGCACAGGACCCCCCTCGTTATACCACAGTATTGAAGCACAGGGACCCCCTCATTATACCACAGTATTGGGGCACAGCCTCCCCCTCATTATACCACAGTATTGGGGCACAGCCTCCCCCTCATTATACCACAGTATTGGGGCACAGGCCTCCCCTCATGCACAGTATTTGGGCACAGGCCTCCCCTCATTATACCACAGTATTGGGGCACATCCTCCCCCTAATCACAGTATTGGGGAACAGGCCTCCCCTCATTATACCACAGTATTGGGGCACAACCTCCCCCTCATTATACCACAGTATTGGGGCACAGGCCTCCCCTCATTATACCACAGTATTGGGGCACAGGCCCCCCTCATTATACCACAGTATTGAAGCAGAGGACCCCCCCATTATACCACAGTATTGAACCACAGGACCCCCCTCATTATACCACAGTATTGGGGCACAGCCTCCCACTCATACCATAGTGTTGGGGCACAGGCCTTCTCTCTTTATACCACAGTAATGGAGCACAGAGCTCCCCCTCATTATACACAGTATTGGGGCACAGGCCTCCCCTCATTATACCACAGTATTGGGGCACAGCCTCCCCCTCATTATACACAGTATTGGGGCACAGGCCTCCCCTCATTATACACAGTATTGGGGCACAGGCCTCCCCTCATTATGCCATAGTATTGGGGCACAGGCCTCCCCTCATTATACCACAGTATGGGGCACAGGACCCCACCTCATTATACCACAGTATTGGGGCACAGCCTTACCCTCATTTTACACAGTATTGAAGCACAGGACTCCCCTCATTATACCACAACATTGGGGCACAGGACCCCCCCATTATACAACAGTATTAAAGCACAGGACCCCCCTTATTATACCACAGTATTGGGGCACAGCCTCCCCCTCATACCATAGTGTTGGGGCACAGGCCTCCCCTCATTATACCATAGTATTTGGGCACAGCCTCCCCCTCATTATACCACAGTATTGGGGCACAGCCTCCCCCTCATACCACAGTATTGAGGCACAGGACCCTGCTCATTATACCACAGTATTGGGGCACAGGCCTCCCCTCATTATACCACAGTATTGGGGCCCAGCCTCCCCTCATACCACAGTATTGGGACACAGGCCCCCCTCATTATACCTCAGTATTTGGGCACAGGCCCCCCTCATTATACCACAGTATTTGGGCACAGGGCTCCCTCATTATACTACAGTATTGGGGCACTGGCCTCTCTGTCATTACACTGCAGTATTGGGGCACAGCCTCCTCTTCATTATACCACAGTATTGGGGCACAGGTCTCCCTTCATTATACCACGGTATTAGGGCACAGGCCTCCCTTTATTATACCACAGTGTTGGGGCACAGGACCCCCCCTCATTTTACCACAGTATTGGGGCACAGGCCTCCCTTCATTATACCATAGTAATGCGGCATAGAGCTCGCCCTCATACCACAGTATTGGGGCACAGGCCCCTCTCATTATACCTCAGTACTGGGGCACAGGCCCTCCCTCGTTATACCACAGTATTGGGGCATAGGCCCCCCTCATTATACCACAGTTTTGGGGCACAGCCCCCCCTCATTATACCACAGTATTGGGGCACAGGCCCCCCCACATTATACCACAGTATTGGGGCACAGGCCTCCCCTCATTATACCAAAGTAATGGGGCACAAAGCTCCCCCTCATTATACCACAGTATTGGGGCACAGCCTCCCCCTCATTATACCACAGTATTGGGGCACAGCCTCCCCCTCATTATACCACAGTATTGGGGCACAGGACCCCCCCTCATACCACAGTATTGAAGCACAGGACCCCCCTCGTTATACCACAGTATTGGGGCACAACCTCCCCCTCATTATACCACAGTATTGGGGCACAACCTCCCCCTCATTATACCACAGTATTGGGGCACAGGCCTCCCCTCATTATACCACAGTATTGGGGCACAGGCCCCCCTCATTATACCACAGTATTGAAGCAGAGGACCCCCCCATTATACCACAGTATTGAACCACAGGACCCCCCTCATTATACCACAGTATTGGGGCACAGCCTCCCACTCATACCATAGTGTTGGGGCACAGGCCTTCTCTCTTTATAAAACAGTAATGGAGCACAGAGCTCCCCCTCATTATACACAGTATTGGGGCACAGGCCTCCCCTCATTATACCACAGTATTGGGGCACAGCCTCCCCCTCATTATACACAGTATTGGGGCACAGGCCTCCCCTCATTATACACAGTATTGGGGCACAGGCCTCCCCTCATTATGCCATAGTATTGGGGCACAGGCCTCCCCTCATTATACCACAGTATGGGGCACAGGACCCCACCTCATTATACCACAGTATTGGGGCACAGCCTTACCCTCATTTTACACAGTATTGAAGCACAGGACTCCCCTCATTATACCACAACATTGGGGCACAGGACCCCCCCATTATACAACAGTATTAAAGCACAGGACCCCCCTTATTATACCACAGTATTGGGGCACAGCCTCCCCCTCATACCATAGTGTTGGGGCACAGGCCTCCCCTCATTATACCATAGTATTTGGGCACAGCCTCCCCCTCATTATACCACAGTATTGGGGCACAGCCTCCCCCTCATACCACAGTATTGAGGCACAGGACCCTGCTCATTATACCACAGTATTGGGGCACAGGCCTCCCCTCATTATACCACAGTATTGGGGCCCAGCCTCCCCTCATACCACAGTATTGGGACACAGGCCCCCCTCATTATACCTCAGTATTTGGGCACAGGCCCCCCTCATTATACCACAGTATTTGGGCACAGGGCTCCCTCATTATACTACAGTATTGGGGCACTGGCCTCTCTGTCATTACACTGCAGTATTGGGGCACAGCCTCCTCTTCATTATACCACAGTATTGGGGCACAGGTCTCCCTTCATTATACCACGGTATTAGGGCACAGGCCTCCCTTTATTATACCACAGTGTTGGGGCACAGGACCCCCCCTCATTTTACCACAGTATTGGGGCACAGGCCTCCCTTCATTATACCATAGTAATGCGGCATAGAGCTCGCCCTCATACCACAGTATTGGGGCACAGGCCCCTCTCATTATACCTCAGTACTGGGGCACAGGCCCTCCCTCGTTATACCACAGTATTGGGGCATAGGCCCCCCTCATTATACCACAGTTTTGGGGCACAGCCCCCCCTCATTATACCACAGTATTGGGGCACAGGCCCCCCACATTATACCACAGTATTGGGGCACAGCCTCCCCTTCATTATACCACAGTATTGGGGCACAGGACCCCCCCCCCTCATTATACCACAGTATTTGGGCACAGCCTCCCCTTCATTATACCACAGTATTGGGGCACAGGCCACTCCCCCATTATACTGCAGTATGGGGCATAGGGCTCCCAATCATTACTCCACAGTATTGGGAATAGGCCTCCCCTCATTATACTACAGTATTAGGGTACAGGGTTCCCTCATTTTACCGCTGTATTGGGGCATAGAAGTCCTGCCATTATATTACAGTATTGTGGCACAGAACACACCCTTGTTATACCATAGTACTAGCGCACAAGACTCACCCTCCTTACACCTCAGTATTGGGGTACAAGAATTCTTCTAATCTTATCAGAATATTGGGGAACATTGGAGTACAGGACTTTACCCTCATTATACCATAGTATTGGCGCACAGGGCTACTCCTCATTATAGTTCAGTATTGGGGCACATGGTTCTCCCCAGTATACCACAGTAATGAGGCACATGGCTACCCCTTAATATATTGTAGTAATGGGGCCCACACTGCCACCCATTATACCACAGTGTTGGGGCACAGGCCTCCCTCTCATTACACTGCAGTATTGGGGCACAGCCTCCCCTTCATTATACCACAGTATTGGGGCACAGGCCTCCCCTTCATTATACCACACTATTGGGGCACAGGCCTCCCCTCATTATACCAAAGTAATGGGGCACAAAGCTCCCCCTCATTATACTACAGTATTGGGGCACAGGGCCCCCTTTATTATAGCACAGTATTGGGGCACAGGCCTCCTCTGATTATGCCAAAGTAATGGGGCACAGAGCTCCCCCTCATTATACCACAGTATTGGGGCACAGGGCTCCCCTTCATTATACCACAGTATTGGGGCACAGGCCTCCCCTCATTATACCAAAGTAATGAGGCACAGAGCTCCCCCTCATTATACTACAGTATTAAGGCACAGGGCTCCCCTTCATTATACCACAGTATTGGGGCACAGGCCTCCCCTCATTATACCAAAGTAATGGGGCACAGGCCTCCCCTTCATTATACCACAGTATTGGGGCACAGCCTCCCCTTCATTATACCACACTATTGGGGCACAGGCCTCCCCTCATTATACCAAAGTAATGAGGCACAGAGCTCACCCTCATTATACCACAATATTGAGGCACAGGGCTCCCCTTCATTATACCACAGTATTGCGGCACAGGCCTCCCCTCATTATACCAAAGTAATGGGGCACAAAGCTCCCCCTCATTATACTACAGTATTGGGGCACAGGGCCCCCCTTTATTATACCACAGTTTTGGGGCACAGGCCTCCTCTGATTATGCCAAAGTAATGGGGCACAGAGCTCCCCCCTCATTATACCAAAGTAATGGGGCACAGGCCTCCCCTCATTATTCCACAGTATTGGGGCACAGGCCTCCCCTCATTATACCAAAGTAATGAGGCACAGAGCTCTCCCTCATTATACCACAGTATTGGGGCACAGGGCTCCCCTCATACCAAAGTAATGGGGCACAAAGCTCCCCCTCATTATACTACAGTATTGGGGCACAGGGCTCCCCTTCATTATACCACAGTATTGGGGCACAGGCCTCCCCTCATTTTACCAAAGTAATGGGGCACAGAGCTCCCCCTCATTATACCACAGTATTGGGGCACAGGCCTCCCCTTCATTATACCACAGTATTGGGGCAAATAATAAAGTAGCAATTCAAAGGCCTGCTTAATAGTCAAACACTCCTTCTCTACCATGCTATAGTTTTTCTCTGCCGGGATAAGCTTTCTACTCAAGTATGTAACGGGTCTGGGAGGCGGAACCTCTGAGCAACTTATACAAGGGGGCGGTCCTTGTAAGGAAGCGGGTGGCGACCAGGGAAGACAGGCAGATAGTCACAGCAGGTGACCGGGACAGTCTCTGGGTAAACGGGCAGGGGGTCACGGCAAGTGACCGGGACAGTCTCTGGGTAAACGGGCAGGAGGTCACAGCAAGTGACCGGGGCAGTCTCTGGGTAAACGGGCAGGAGGTCACGGCAAGTGACTGGGACAGTCTCTGGGTAAACGGGCAGGAGGTCACGGCAAGTGACCGGGACAGTCTCTGGGTAAAGGGTAGGTACGACCTGTGACGGTTGAGCCTCCAGGTAGGCTAGCAGGCAGATGGCAGATGTGTGCTCCCAGGTGAGCAGGCGAGAGTCTCTGGATAAGCAGGTGGTCACAGCATGTGACGGCGGAGCCTCCAGGTAGGCTAACAGGCTGGTAGCAGATGAGCGCTCCCAGGTGAGCGGGCAAGAGTCTCTGGACTGGCAGGTGGTCACAGCACGTGACGGCGGAGCCTCCAGGTAGGCTAGCAGACAGGTAGCAGATGAGCGCTCCCAGGTGAGCGGGCAAGAGTCTCTGGACTGGCAGGTGGTCACAGCACGTGACGGCGGAGCCTCCAGGTAAGCTAGCAGACAGGTAGCAGATGAGCGCTCCCAGGTGAGCGGGCAAGCTGGTCCATAGACAGACTGACAGGTGTCGGAAGGCAGACCGTCGGACCTCAGGCTAGCAAGCAGGTAAGCGGATAACAGGCAGGAATCAGACAGCAAACTGGCAGGTAACAGGAAACGGGACCTGAGGGCTGAAGCAGAGTAGTGAACAGTGCAACAACATTGCTCGGGCACCTCCATTTTGGAGGAGGTGCCTTATATATGGTGAAGTCCTCCGGCTATTGGCCGGGGACTCCTTAGGACGGCGCGCGCGGCCCCCTTAAGAGGGGGGGAGCGCGCGCGCGCCCTAAGCACCGTGGCCGGGAAGGAGCGCGCGCTGCCAGCAGAGCGGGAGGAGGACGCCGGGCTCGGAGCGGAGAGGTGAGGGGAACAGCGTCCCTGCCTAGCAGAGGGCAGGGACGCCGACGCTACAGTACCCCCCCCCCCCCCTTTAGGCCCCCCCTTTTTTAGGCCAGACAGAAATTTAGCAAGGATGAGAGGGGCATGGATGTTCTCCCGGGGCTCCCATGTTCTCTCTTCAGGACCAAACCCCTTCCAATCTACTAGAAAAAAGGTCTTTCCTCTTACCCTTTTTGTGGCCAGAATGTTCTCTACCTCAAACTCGTTTTCAGCGGAAACCGGAGCAGGAGGCGTACCTGTAGACTTGGAAAAAGAGTTAAGTACCACGAGTTTGAGGAGAGATACATGGAAGGAGTTAGGGATCCGCAAGTTGGCCGGGAGTTTCAATTTATAGGCCACCGGGTTGATCTGACTGATGACCTCCAGAGGACCGATGAACCGAGGCCCTAACTTATAGGAAGGAATCTTGAGCCGGACATACTTGGACGAGAGCCAGACCTTATCCCCTGGACGGAATTGAGGAGGATCCAGACTTTTTTTGTCAGCATGTCTTTTCATACGCTCGGACGACTGAAGGAGTGCGGACCGGGTACTCTCCCACATGGAGGAAAATTTGTTAACAAGAGATTCCGCAGCCGGATTATCCACCGAGGTGGAGACGGGAAAAGGGATCCGAGGATGCTGACCGAAGACTACAAAAAACGGGGATTTGGAGGAAGATTCGCTCTCGTGATTGTTGTAAGAGAATTCGGCCCATGGCAGGAGATCCACCCAGTCAGAATGGTGGGCATTAACGAAGTGCCGGAGGTAACTGGTCAGGATCTGATTGATCCGCTCCACTTGACCATTAGACTGTGGGTGGTAAGCGGAGGAGAAGTCCAGGGTGACGTCTAGCAATTTACAAGTGGCTCTCCAGAAACGTGAGGTGAACTGTACCCCACGATCCGACACGATGTGGAGGGGCAGGCCATGAAGACGGAAGATGTGGCGGATAAAGTCTTTAGCCAGCTCGGGTGCAGACAGGAGGCCTGGCAGGGGAATAAAGTGAGCCGTCTTGGAAAAGCGGTCAGCGACCACCCAAATGACCGTACAACCGGCAGAGACGGGGAGATCAGTTATGAAGTCCATAGCAATATGCTGCCAGGGGGCAGCAGGCACAGGAAGCGGAAGGAGGCGACCGGCTGGCAGGTGTCTCGGGACTTTGTTGCGGGCGCAGGACACACAGGCAAAAACAAAGTCTATTACGTCCTTGTGCAGGGTAGGCCACCAGTAGTGCCGGGTAATAAGCTGGAGGGTCTTTTTCTGACCGGCGTGGCCAGCTAGTTTAGACGAATGGCCCCAGTGTAGGATCTTCTCCCGATCAGGTACTGAAACGAACGTCTTACCGGGAGGGAGACGATTTAGACTCACGGGAGCCACCTGCATTACTCTGGCGGGATTGATGATATGTTTAGGTTCTTCCTCGAGATCGGACACCAGAAAGGATCGGGACAAGGCGTCTGCTTTGATGTTTTTGTCACCCGGGCGAAAATGAAGAACAAAATTAAAGCGAGCAAAAAACAAGGACCGCCGGGCTTGGCGCGGGTTAAGTCTCTGGGCATGCTGGAGGTAAGCCAAGTTCTTGTGGTCAGTGTAAATTATTACCGGGTGAAGAGCCCCCTCGAGTAGGTAACGCCACTCCTCCAATGCCAGCTTGACGGCCAATAACTCTCGGTCTCCTATGGAATAGTTGCGCTCAGAAGAGGAGAAGAGTTTGGAGAAGAAGCCACAAGTTACCATTCTCCCGGAAGACGATTTTTGGGTAAGTACCGCTCCGGCTCCAGAGGAGGAGGCGTCAACTTCCAGGAAGAACTGCTTGTTGCCGTCCGGGCGATGCAGCACCGGGGCGGAAGAGAAGGCCTGTTTTAAGGAAAGAAAGTCCTCCTCTGCTTCGGGCGGCCACTCTCTGGGATTAGTGCCCTTACGGGTGAGCGCGGAAATTGGGGCAGTCCGGGAAGAGAAGTGCGGTATGAAGAGGCGGTAGTAGTTGGCGAAGCCCAGGAACCGCTGAATAGCCTTCAACCCCTCCGGTCGAGGCCATTTCTCGATGGCAGACAGTTTCTCTGGATCCATTCGGAGGCCGGTCTGAGAAATAATGTAGCCCAAAAACGGAAGCGAGGTCTGCTCAAAGAGGCACTTCTCATATTTAGCGAAGAGGTGATTCTGCCTGAGCCTGAGCAGGACCTGACGAACATCCCTCCGGTGAGTCTGGAGATCCGAAGAGAAGACCAAGATGTCGTCCAGGTACACCACTACGCAGGAGTAGAGAAGGTCCCGGAAGATGTCATTGACCAACTCTTGAAAGACGGCAGGAGCATTACAGAGACCAAAGGGCATTACCAGATAATCATAGTGGCCGTCCCGGGTGTTGAATGCAGTCTTCCATTCATCCCCCTGACGGATACGGACCAGGTTGTACGCCCCACGGAGGTCCAGTTTGGTGAAGATTCTAGCCCCCCTCAGACGATCAAATAACTCCGGAATGAGCGGAAGGGGGTACTTATTCTTCACCGTGATCTGGTTAAGGCCTCTATAGTCTATACAGGGACGGAGAGAGCCGTCCTTCTTTTTAACGAAAAAGAAGCCTGCTCCCGCCGGGGAGGTAGATTTCCGGATGAATCCCTGGGCCAGATTATCCTCAATATATTCGGACATCGACCGGGTCTCAGCAGCGGATAATGGGTAAATACGCCCACGGGGAGGCGTAGTACTGGGTAACAGGTCGATAGGACAGTCGTATGGTCTATGAGGGGGTAATGTCTCTGCCTCCTTTTTATTAAAGACATCAGCAAATGACCAATAAGGAATCGGAAGTCCAGGTAGATTAGTTGGGGTAGGAGAAGGACGGACGGGATGAACGGGAACCAAACAAGTCTTATGGCAGTCCTGTCCCCAGCGAAGGACCTCTCCGGTCTGCCAGTCAAGCACGGGTGCATGTTTCTGGAGCCAAGGTAGGCCTAGTAAGAGGGCGTGAGAGAGTCCAGGCAGAACATGAAAAGAGATGCTCTCAGAATGCAGCATTCCCACCTGCAGAGTAATGGATTCGGTGATGAGTTGGATGGGACGTGGTAAGAGGCCCCCATCCACGGCAGCGACAGATAAGGGTACAGCCAGAGGTTTGGTGGGAATGCGGTATTTTTCTACCAGGGACTGTGAAATAAGATTCCCGGCTGCTCCAGAGTCAAGTTGGGCTAGTTCGAAATAACGGTTCTCCCCGCAGATAATTGAGACTGACAGCAGCAGAGATGGAGAGGATTTATTCTTGTCTAGGTCGACCTCTCTGAGCGAACCTAGACACAGGCGTTTCCCGACCTCTCCGGGCAGGTACGGATCCGGTGCTCCTTGCTGCCACAGTAGAAGCAGCTCCCCTCGGCACGGCGTAAGTCCTGACGGGTTTTGACCATCTTGGTCTAGTCGACCTGCATAGGCTCAGGAGAGTGTACCTGGGGAGAAACGGAGGGAGTGACGGGTTTCTGGAAGGTAGGAGCTAGACGTGGAAACCTCCTCTCACGGGTGACCTCTTTGGCACGCTCCTGGAACCGTAGGTCAATCCGGGTGGCAAGAGTTATTAAGTCATCGAGAGTGGTAGGAATGTCCCGACCGGCGAGTTCATCTTTAATACAGCCGGACAGGCCCTCCCAGAAGACAGATACCAGAGCGTCGTTATCCCAGGCCAGCTCCGAGGCAAGGGTACGGAACCGTATGGCATATTGGCCCACGGTGAGACTTCCCTGACAGAGGCGTAGCAGAGACGATGCGGATGAGGTCTTCCGTCCGGGTTCGTCGAAGACTTTCCGGAAAGCCGTGAGAAAGGCAGGCAAGTCGAACACCAGGGGGTCTCCTCTCTCCCATAGAGGATTCAGCCAAGCCAGTGCCTCCCCCGTGAGATGGGACATGATGAAGGCTACTTTGGCCCGGTCGGAGTTAAACTGGTGGGACAGGAGTTCAAAGTGCAGGGTGCACTGGTTTATGAAACCCCGAGCCTGAGCGGAGTCGCCTCCGAAGCGAGGAGGTGCAGAAAGCTGGGGTCCAGAGAGCGAGGGAGCTTGGGTGCCACCGGGTTCCATGGCCCGAGCAAACTGTAACGGGTCTGGGAGGCGGAACCTCTGAGCAACTTATACAAGGGGGCGGTCCTTGTAAGGAAGCGGGTGGCGACCAGGGAAGACAGGCAGATAGTCACAGCAGGTGACCGGGACAGTCTCTGGGTAAACGGGCAGGGGGTCACGGCAAGTGACCGGGACAGTCTCTGGGTAAACGGGCAGGAGGTCACAGCAAGTGACCGGGGCAGTCTCTGGGTAAACGGGCAGGAGGTCACGGCAAGTGACCGGGACAGTCTCTGGGTAAACGGGCAGGAGGTCACGGCAAGTGACCGGGACAGTCTCTGGGTAAAGGGTAGGTACGACCTGTGACGGTTGAGCCTCCAGGTAGGCTAGCAGGCAGATGGCAGATGTGTGCTCCCAGGTGAGCAGGCGAGAGTCTCTGGATAAGCAGGTGGTCACAGCATGTGACGGCGGAGCCTCCAGGTAGGCTAACAGGCTGGTAGCAGATGAGCGCTCCCAGGTGAGCGGGCAAGAGTCTCTGGACTGGCAGGTGGTCACAGCACGTGATGGCGGAGCCTCCAGGTAGGCTAGCAGACAGGTAGCAGATGAGCGCTCCCAGTTGAGCGGGCAAGAGTCTCTGGACTGGCAGGTGGTCACAGCACGTGACGGCGGAGACTCCAGGTAGGCTAGCAGACAGGTAGCAGATGAGCGCTCCCAGGTGAGCGGGCAAGCTGGTCCATAGACAGACTGACAGGTGTCGGAAGGCAGACCGTCGGACCTCAGGCTAGCAAGCAGGTAAGCGGATAACAGGCAGGAATCAGACAGCAAACTGGCAGGAAACTGGCAGGTAACAGGAAACGGGACCTGAGGGCTGAAGCAGAGTAGTGAACAGTGCAACAACATTGCTCGGGCACCTCCATTTTGGAGGAGGTGCCTTATATATGGTGAAGTCCTCCGGCTATTGGCCGGGGACTCCTTAGGACGGCGCGCGCGGCCCCCTTAAGAGGGGGGGAGCGCGCGCGCGCCCTAAGCACCGTGGCCGGGAAGGAGCGCGCGCTGCCAGCAGAGCGGGAGGAGGACGCCGGGCTCGGAGCGGAGAGGTGAGGGGAACAGCGTCCCTGCCTAGCAGAGGGCAGGGACGCCGACGCTACAAAGTAGTTGACCGGATGCTCTTTTATTATATGTACGCCTCTGTGCTGCCTGAGCATCTAACAGATGTTCTTTCACGATGGGCATGACCGCCGCGATCCGGTCCTGCATACTAGCCACGTGTTCAATTATACTCCTATATGAAGTCTGCTCTTGTTCCCACGTCTCTTTGGCTACGTCCAACAGACCCCTAGGGTGTCTGCTGTACAGTAACTCAAAGGGAGAGAACCCTGTGGAAGCCTGGGGTTCCTCACGGACGGCGAACATCAAATAGGGTAGCAACATGTCCCAATCCCTTCTGTCCTTAGAAACCACCTTTTTTAACATGGACTTGAGGGTTTTATTGAACCGTTCTACTAGCCCGTCGATTTGAGGGTGGTACACCGAGGTGCGCAATTGTTTTATTTTTAGCAGTTTGCACAGTTCTCTCGTCACCTTGGACATAAAAGGGGTCCCTTTATCCGTCAGGATCTCCTTAGGTAGTCCAAGGAGACAGAACATGGCAAACAACTCCCGTGCAATCAGTTTCGCCGAGGTGTGGCTTAGCGGTATAGCCTCCAGGTACCGGGTGGCATAGTCAACGACCACCAGTCTATGTTGTTGGCCACGAGCGGATTTTACAATGGGCCCTACCAAGTCCATTTCAATCCGTTCAAAAGGTACCTCTATCACTGGCAGAGGTACCAATGGGCTACGGAAACTTGCGGTGGGTGTGGTCAACTGACATTCGGGGCAGGATTCGCAGTACCTTTGGACCTCCACGTAAATCCCCGGTCAAAAGAACCGCTGCAAGATACGCTCTTGCGTCTATTTAACCCCTAAGTGTCCACACAGCAGGTGTGTGTGCCATCTCCAGAACCACCTGACGGTACGACTGAGGTACCACTAACTGTTCCACGACCTCGTTCCTGATTTTGTCTACCCTATAGAGCAACTCACCGTTGACCACCATGCGTGGAAACACAGTATCTGCACCGGGCTGTTGAGCTACACCATTTACCTCTAACACCCTTTCCCGCGCCCGAGTCAGGGTGGCATACTGTAGCTGAGCTGTCCCAAACGTGCCCCGGGACACTTCCAGCTCGGGGATCGATGGGGTCTCCTCGACCTCTCCTGCCAGCACCTCTAGGGGAAACCTATCGGGGTCACACTCTGTCCCTAGGTTGGACACCCCTACGGCAGGTACCCCTGACTCAGGTTCTTCGGGTATAGCGCCCGTAATAAATTTTACCGGGGGAGAGTGTTTTTTGTTTTTCCACACAGTCCAGAACAGGGGAAAATCTCTTCCCAACACAGTCCCATAGGGAAGAGTTTTTACTACCCCCACCACATGTTTCGTGTCCCCACATGGCGTGGACAACACTACCTCCGCAGTTGGGTATTCTCAGAGGTCCCCATGGATACACCCAACCCTGACTGTCCGTCCTCTGGGGTTGTCTCCTGCCACAAGCGACTCATGTACCAAAGTCACTAGGCTCCCCGAGTCTAAGAGGGCCTCTGTTGTGTTCCCATTAACCAGTACCTGGCACAGTTGGGGTTCACTGTCCGGGGGGTCAGCACTCGCAGTGCAGACGGTCTGGGTGTATGGGTGTACAGTGAGACCTGGCGGTTATACCCGCAGTCCATGGGCTCTGTAGTCAGGGGGCAGTTAGCAACCACATGTCCCAGCCCTTGACATCGCCAGCACCTAGTGGTGGAGGTACTGTTAGTTCTTGTGACTGTTTGGGAGGGAACCGGTGTCTTGCCACTCTCACTCTGGGGTACCCCTTCAGCCTGGGTATGGTGCTGACTATCCTCAGCAGAGGGACGCGACCCCTTTCCCGGTTCCTGGGTTGGCAGGGATCGGCATGACAGCCACGAGGGGGCAGAGTCCCGGATAAAGTCCTGAGTGGCCGAGTAGCATTCAATCAGGCTGACCACCTGGTCGAGGGTGCCGGGGTCCCCTTGCCCCACCCAACTTTGGATAGCGGCCGGCAAAGTCCTCACCAGCCAGTCAACCACCACCCTCTCCACCATCTGGGCTGGAGTCAAAGTCTCAGGCTGGAGCCACCTCTTTACCAGCTGTAGAAGGTCATAAGCCTTAGACCGGGCGGGTCGGGTCTCCACAAAAGCCCATGAAAATGCGCGCTGAGCCCTCATGTATGTATTGACCCCCAGTCGGGCAAGGATCTCACCTTTAGCCTCTGGTAGTCCTGGGCATATTACCGACTGAGGTCAAAGTAGGCCTTCTGGGCATCGCCGACCAAAAACAGAGCCCCCACTTCCGCCCACTGGCCGGCTGGTAGGTTTTCCCACTGTGCTGTGCGTTCATAGATGGTCAGGAAGGCTTCCACGTCGTCCTCCGGTCCCATCTTCCTCAACGCTGAGCGAACCTTGTCCCGGGCCTCTCGACGTTCCGGGATCGGCGTTGTGGCCGTTTCCCGCAGGGCAGCAATCTGTTGCAGCAACAGTTCATTTGTTTTTTGCTGCTGCTGGTACAGTAGCTGCTGCTGTTGATTGTGCTGCTGTTGCCGCTTAGACAGCAGCTGCTGCTGATTGTGCTGCTGTTCCCGCTCCTGCTGTTGCCGCTGAGACTGCAGCTGCTGCTGGGTGAGTACCAACTGCTTTAACAACTCCTCCATTTTGTCCACGGGGTGGGGCTGAAAGGTGGCCGGCCGGATTGTGGTCATGCTGCTGCTGGTGGGGTATACCTCAGTCACAATGCCCGCATTCTCCACCTAGCTGCTGGGCGGCGGTATTCACACCGTGCAGTAATTGAGGCAGTGACCCAAGTAAGTTCAAAATAAGCAGCTTTTATTGAGCAGACTCATGGGTAAACAGAAAAGTCCTCCAGTACGCAGCCGGGTTAACATAAGTCCATAACAATGGTTGCCAGGGGCAACGGCCGCGCTGGGCCGCTCAGAGCCTGATGGGCGCAGAGCCTTCCCAGGTGTGGGTTCAGCCACTCACAGGTCTGCCGAGCTTTCCTGCTATGCTCCTAGCAGGTCACAACACTACCCCTCAATGCAGGGTTTTTAAAGGACCTGTGTCAAGAGCCACTGGAAAACGTGGGTTGGAGGGAGGAGACCGCCCCACTGCCTTCCTGTAGCCTCCTCCAAGAAATGAAAGCCCTGCCAGGTTTTACTTAATCTGCCTTAGCTGGATAGCCTGACCAGGTCAATGCTCACCTTCATTCCTGCATTGCAGCTGTGTCTGTGACTGCAATGCACACCAACGGGTTTAATAGGTCTCTGTACACATTCTGGGGGATATATAACGTCCCTCGTATATGATCCCAGTCACTGCCTCACAGCACCTTTACAAAATTGTGGGTAAACAACGTCACGTTGCACCACAGACTGTCCCGGAGTTGGCGGATGCTTTAGTCCAGGTCTGGGAGGAGATCCCACAGGAGACCATCCGCAACCTTATCAGGAGCATGCCCAGGCGTTGTAGGGAGGTCATACAGGCACGTGGAGGCCACACACAATACTGAGCCTCATTTTGACTTGTTTTAAGGACATTACATCAAAGTTGGATCAGCCTGTAGTGTGTTTTTCCACTTTAATTTTGGGGGTGACTCCAAATCCAGGCCTCCATTGGTTAATAAATTTGATTTCCATTGATGATTTTTGTGTGATTTTGTTATCAGCACATTCAACTTTGTACAGAACAAAGTATTCAATGAGAAAATTTTTCATTTATTCCGATCTAGGATGTGTTATTTGAGTGTTCCCTTTATTTTTTGAACAGTGTATATATACTGTATATATATATAATGTAGGTTCATTGACCATTGTGTCTATTATTTGTAACTTCACAAGTAAGAGAAAAATACGTAGAGCAAAGACAAAGGCCGTGCACTCCCAGTAGTTAGAAAAATAACAATATATCTTTATTAACATTATTAGCAAACAAAACACATACAAAAAAACATTAAAAGCATTTAAAACAAACTATGTATAAAATGTAGCTTAACCCAAGAGGTGCTGGTATAATAACCTAAAGATATGAAGGACCTCTTGTTTTTGCAGGAATAAGCACATGTGACTATTCAAAGTAGCGACATCTGACTTCCACGCCAAAGGAAGTCGTAATCAAAGATACAGGCTGTGTATGCTTCAATAGGTGGAACGCGTAGGCCAGAAGTGACCAGTGCATCACTTCCGGTTGGCTTCACATCCGGTATCAAGATGCCTTCCACCCGCTGTCAGCGTTGGAACGCAACCGGATGTGATGCGATCCCATCACCTAACCTCACCCAGAAATTAGGTAATCCCAGGAAACCGGTAAGTATGCTTTCTATTCGGCCATATAATGGAACGCAAACTGGAAGTGGCGCGTCCGTCACAAAATAGACCGGCATCAGATTTCAAAAGAGGATGTACAAAATTTAGCTTAACCCTAGAGGTGCTGGTATAATAACCTAAAGATATGAAGGACCTTGTTTTTGCAGGAATAAGCACATGTGACTATTCAAAGTAGCGACATCTGACTTCCATGCCAAAGGAAGTCGTAATCAAAGATACAGGCAGTGTACGCTTCAATAGGTGGAACGCATAGGCCAGAAGTGACCAATGCATCACTTCCGGTTGGCTTCACATCCGGTATCAAGATGCCTTCCACCCGCTGTCAGCGTTGGAACGCAACCAGATGTGATGCGATCCCATCACCTAACCTCACCCAGAAATTAGGTAATCCCAGGAAACCGGTAAGTATGCGTTCCATTCGACCGTATAATGGAACGCAAATTGGAAGTGGCGTGTCCGTCACAAAAAAGACCGGTATCAGATTTCAAAAGAGGATGTACAAAATTTAGCTTAACCCAAGAGGTGCTGGTATAATAACCTAAAGATATGAAGGACCTCTTGTTTTTGCAGGAACAACTTTGAAATATATAAGATTAGAGTCCGGGTAGATCAAACTCCAGACCATTTCTCCCAGAATAAGTATTGCTTGCTCTAAGACATGGTGACTGTCAATATGGCTAATCTCATAATTTATATTGATATCACTTAGAGGGATTAATGTCCAAATAACAAATTAGGTCATAATGGCTACAAGACAAATAAGTAGCTAAAATGAAAGATAATTAGCATAACCATGTAGGTCAGCATTACAAGGGAGCATATAGTTAACTGCAAAATTGACTAGACCCAACACGTGTCGCTGCTCATACACAGCTTCGTCAGGGGTAATTTAAGCAAGTGAATAGTTTGCTATTCATATACAAAGTAATAAGCACATCACCATTCAAAGTAGCGACAGCTGACTTCCACACCAAAGGAAGTCGTAACCAAAGATACCGGCAGTGTGCGCTTCAATAGGTGGAACGCATAGGCCGGAAGTGACCAATGCGTCACTTCCGGTTGGCGTCACATCCAGCTTCTTACGTACGGCTTCTATGTGGGGCCTCTGTAGCACCCCTTCACTTACGTTTACATTCATATCTAGCTGTGCCTTTCAGTCTATGTTATTTCTATCAGACTTTCTGATCTCTCTAGGCGGTTGCACGCATTAAGTGATTGCATATTAATATACTTTTGATAATTTTGATCTATATATTTTTTCCTAGATTCCTTTTTAACATGTTTATAACCATTTCTAAGTGGCAATGGTTTTTGATTTTGACGCCAGAGAAGCAGCATGGAATAAGCAGAGCCTGACTGTTTTTCCTACCCCAGCACCAGCAGAGGATGGTGATTTTAGTGTCCGTGCACGTGATCTGACTGACTTGCACAAATCAATAACACGGGTTTGGTGGAACATCTCTATACCAGAGACTCTCTATTGTACCACGAGGCTTACGTGTACAATTATTTCCAGCCTGGGAGGCTTCCCCCACATTTAAAACCTTATGGGAGATGGCATGACAAAGAGCTATTCCAGACACTTAAAACCCGCATCAAGGCACTGGAGATTCAAATGGCAAAATATGATCAAGTTAAGCTGGGTTCACCATTTCAAGTCAACTTAAAAGAGATGGTAGACCATCTTGACAAGGATATTATGGAAAGAAAAAGAAACAAACTTAAAAGGAACTATGATAAGGGCCAGATTTTTAAGTGGAAACACAGAGGTAATACACAAATCCCCTTGTCTGCCTTGTCTGATAGGCCCACTGAAACCCTTTTGACAAACAGTACTGGCAACAGTGATTTTTTAAGCTCGCAAACTAGCGATACTGATGGCGGACGAGACGCGATAAACGTAGGCAGTAGGCCAGGCCCCAAGAACAACAGACCGACTACCACCTGAACAAACAAGAGGAGGAACAAGTACTAGGCAGTACTAACTCCCAGCTACAAATTGTTAACCTCTCCACACATGTTCTTACCATCTCTGAAAGGTCAGTATTACAGAAAGGACTCACGTTTTCCCCCATGGCCCCGGTTGATAAATTCATTCTGCTTAAGGACCTGTATCTGTTTTGCAGGAAAATCATCTTTAAGGTTATTTATAACAAAGCAGACTTAGTAATGGGGCTCTCCACTCCCACGGATAGACAGGTCTTTACGGACCTTTTAGATCTACTGAATAAGAACCGGGACCATCCAGGAAGGCGTAAGTTCCCCCATCATCTACCCTCTAGGGTCATACCGGCCTTATCTATGGTTCCTGCGGTCTCCACTTTCTTCGAAGTAATGAAGGAGGAGATAAAAAGATTACCCGTCAATAACTATATCCACCAAAATTTGTCACACCAGGAAAAACTAGCTTTAGTTAGCCTCCAAAAAAATCAAGAGTTTTTAATCAAAGAGGCGGACAAGAGGGGCAACATTGTCCTGTAGTCCAGAAATATGTATATTTCTGAAGTACAAAGACAACTGAGTAATACCAACTAGTACTATAAACTCCCCTCTGACCCTACCCTGTTCTTCTTAGACAAAATTGAGCATTTACTATTGAGTGCACTAAATATGGGAATAATTACTAAACAAGAAAAAGAGTACATGTTTGTCAAAAAACCCACAATACCGACCTTTTATGTTCTGCCCAAAATACATAAAAATCTGGAGTGCCTCCCAGGAAGGCCCATAGTGTCGGGTATCAGCAGCATCTGTGAAAAGGCATGTATTTATATAGACTTTTTTTTTACAACCATTTGTCTCCAATTTGCCTACTTACCTCAGAGACTTTTCCCACCTGATCAAGATTTTGGACTCTCTTGACTTACCTAATCAACTGCTTCTGATAACCATTGACGTTTAATCTCTTTACTCGAACATCATACATTAAGATGGACTAGCAGCGATATTTCCTGGATTCAACAATGGAGGTAACCGTCTACATGATTCATTTATTCTGGACCTCCTTGATTTTGTGTTAACAGACACCTATTTTGTCTTTGATTACAACTTTTACAACCAGGTTTCTGGGACGGCTATGGGTGCACGTTGTGCGCCCTCCTTTGCCAACCTCTTCATGGGTCGGTGGCAGGGTGCAATCGTGTACCCGTTGCCCGCCTACCACAAGTATGTATATAGATGGCTTTGCTTTATAGATGACATCTTTGTCATCTGGATGGGTACTGAAACAGAGACACTTGACTTTATTGGGGAATTGAATAATAACAACTTAACATTCATTTGACTTACCAAATATCCTCTGTTACAGTTAACTTCCCGGATTTGGAGATTAAGGTAGCATACCGTTCCCTTACAACCAAACTGTACAGAAAGGCGACTGCAACAAACAGCCTTCCACACTACCACAGTTTTCACCCTCGGAACCTGAAGGATGGAATACTAGTTGGACACTTCTCAAGAACTAAGAGGAATTGTTCTATTAATAATGAATATAGACTTGAGGCCAGAGACCTGTCCTCCAGATTTCGGAAACGTGGATACCCTATATCTGTAGTCTCCAAGGCACATCAAAGAATCCTAGCAAAACCCCAGGAATTACTCCTACAGTCTCGTATTAGAACTGAGGATTCCCAAATCAGGTTTATTACAAGATTTAACAATCAATGGAGTCAACTCAATATGTTACTTCGCCGGCATTGGAGCATCCTGAAGATGGATAGGTGCATATCTGGCTTAATACCTGAGAGAGCACTCGTTACAGCCAGATGTGCACCTTACCTGAGGGACAAATTTGTAAGGAGCCATTATAAACGCCCCACATATAATACCTCGGGTGGGTCACAGTTTACAGGAGTTTTCCCACTAACAAAAGTTCATTAAAATCAATGGCTGTGTCTGACCATGTATGGAACATATCACATCTCCTGGGCAGGGGAGGAAGCAAAGGACAATACTGACATTACAGCAGGGGATCGCAGAGGATTCATTTTGTGAGGTAAAACATTTTACTGCCTGTTTTTAAACAATATTTTACCTCACAAAATGATCCTCTGTGATCCCCTGCTGTAATGTCTGTATTGTCTTTTGCTTCCTCCCCTGCCGAGGAGCTGTGGTATGTTCTGTACACGGTCAGACACTGATTAAAATTAACTTTTGTTCGTGGGAAAACCCCTTTAAGGGCTCGTACCCGTGTGGTGACTGCTCTACATGTGCACATTTCTTGCAAAGAAACATTTTCACTAACCCAGTTGATAACCAACAATATCCCTTGAAGAATTTTATTAACTACAGGATGTCTAATGTGATTTATACTCTTAAATGTACTTGTCCTAAAATATACAGTACAGACCAAAAGTTTGGACACACCTTCTCATTTAAATATTTTTCTGTATTTTCATGACTATGAAAATTGTACATTCACACTGAAGGCATCAAAACTATGAATTAACACATGTGGAATTATATACTTAACAAAAAAAGTGTGAAACAACTGAAAATATGTCTTATATTCTAGGTTCTTCAAAGTAGCCACCTTTTGCTTTGATGACTGCTTTGCACACTCTTGGCATTCTCTTGATGAGCTTCAAGAGGTAGTCACCGGAAATGGTTTTCACTTCACAGATGTGCCCTCTCAGGTTTAATAAGTGGGATTTCTTGCCTTATAAATGGGGTTGGGACCATCAGTTGTGCAGAAGTCAGGTGGATACACAGCTGATAGTCCTACTGAATAGACTGTTAGAATTTGTATTATGGCAAGAAAAAAGCAGCCAAGTAAAGAAAAACGAGTGGCCATCATTACTTTAAGAAATGAAGGTCAGTCAGTCCGAAAAATTTGGAAAACTTTGAAAGTGTCCCCAAGTGCGGTTGCAAAAACCATCAAGCGCTACAAAGAAACTGGCTCACATGAGGACCGCCCCAGGAAAGGAAGACCAAGAGTCACCTCTGCTTCTGAGGATAAGTTTATCCGAGTCACCAGCCTCAGAAATCGCTGGTTAACAGCAGCTCAGATTAGAGACCAGGTCAATGCCACACAGAGTTCTAGCAGCAGACACATCTCTTCAACAACTGTTAAGAGGAGACTTTGTGCAGCGGGCCTTCATGGTAAAATAGCTGCTAGGAAACCACTGCTAAGGACAGGCAACAAGCAGAAGAGACTTGTTTGGGCTAAAGAACACAAGGAATGGACATTAGACCAGTGGAAATCTGTGCTTTGGTCTGATGTGTCCAAATTTGAGATCTTTGGTTCCAACCACCGTGTCTTTGTGCGACGCAGAAAAGGTGAACGGATGGACTCTACATGCCTGGTTCCCACCGTGAAGCATGGAGGAGGAGGTGTGATGGTGTGGGGGTGCTTTGCTGGTGACACTCTTGGGGATTTTTTCAAAATTGAAGGCATACTGAACCAGCATGGCTACCACAGCATCTTGAGGTGGCATGCTATTCCATCCGGTTTGCGTTTAGTTGGACCATCATTTATTTTTCAACAGGGCAATGACCCCAAACACACCTCCAGGCTATGTAAGGGCTATTTGACCAAGAGGGAGAGTGATGGGGTGCTACGCCAGATGACTTGGCCTCCACAGTCACCAGACCTGAAACCAATCGAGATGGTTTGGGGTGAGCTGGACCGCAGAGTGAAGGCAAAAGGGCCAACAAGTGCTAAGCATCTCTGGGAACTCCTTCAAGATTGTTGGAAGACCATTTCCGGTGACTTCCTCTTGAAGCTCATCAAGAGAATGCCAAGAGTGTGCAAAGCAGTCATCAAAGCAAAAGGTGGCTACTTTGAAGAACCTAGAATATAAGTCATATTTTCAGTTGTTTCACATTTTTTTGTTAAGTATATAATTCCACATGTGTTAATTCATAGTTTTGATGCCTTCAGTGTGAAGGTACAATTTTCATAGTCAAGAAAATACAGAAAAATCTTTAAATGAGAATGTGTGTCCAAACTTTTGGTCTGTACTGTATGTTGGACAAACCTCCCAGGAATTGCGCAGGAGATTGCAACAGCACATCTCCAACATAATTCTTGCAGAACAAGATTTGAAAAAGGGTCAGACAATCACGACCGTGGCTTCCCATTTTCTTCATTATCATTCTGGTAATCCAAGATACTTGCATATGGTGGGCCTTCAAAAGGTACAGACAAATTTTCATAAAACGGATTATACTAATGACCTCTTGAGATTAGAATCCAGGTGAATATTCATGCTTGATTCTGTTGCCCCAAAGGGAAGAATGAGAATCTTTCATTTACAGGATACTTGAACTGAACCTTTACTAGTTCTATTATCTTCTACCTTGGATCCTGACATTCCTTGCTTTTTATCTTTTCTTATCTTATCATTTTGTACATAGTTTGTTTTAAATGATTTTAATGTTTTTTGCATGTGTTTTGTTTGCTAATACTGTTAATAAAGATATATTGTGACTTTTCTAACTACTGGGAGTGCACGGCCTCTGTTTTGCTCCACGTCTTTTTGTCTTACTTGTGATGTTACGGCTTCTATGTGGGGCCTCTGTAGCACCCCTTCACTTACATTACATTCATATCTAGCTGTGCCTGCCTCAAACGCGTTTTCAGTCTATATTATCTGTAATGTCATATAGTTACATCCATTTGTACCTATTTTATCTTACTCGTGCACTGCTAAGTTGCCAATATACTGGATATTGTCGTATTCTATATTTTTTGATTATTACATAATTGTTACATAACTTTTTCACATGCAATTCTAATGAAAAATATTTTTAATATTAAAATCTGACTTTGACATTACAATATTGCAAAATGATCTGTATAAGATGTCTGAATAGGCAAACACTTGGCAAATGAGGTTTAATGTAGATAAATGCAGAGTAATGCATACACATTAAATGGGAGTATACTCTGGACTACAGAGCAGGAGAAGGACTTGGGTATTCTGGTTACAAGTAAAGCCCCCGTCTCACATAGCGAGATCGCTGCTGTGTCACGGTTTTGGTGACTCAACAGCGACCTCACCAGCGATGTCGCTATGTGTGACACTTTGCAGCGATCAGGCCCCTGCTGTGAGGTCGCTGATCGCTGCAGAATGTCCTGGACCTTTTTTGGGTCGTTGCCCTCCAGCTGGTCAGCACACATCGCTGTGTGTTACCAGCGGGAGCAGCGATCAGGCTGGTAACCATGATAAACATCGGGTTACTGGGGGCACACGCGCACTTAGTAACCCGTTGTTTATCATGGTTACGAGCCTGCTAAAGTGAGCGGTAACCTCCCGCTCACCGTAGCAGAGTGGTAACCATGATAAACAGCGGGTTACTAGGCGCGCGTGTGCCCCTAGTAACCCGATGTTTATCATGGTTACCAGCCTGCTCCTGCTTCAGCAGGCTGGTAACCAGGAGCAGGACATCGTGGAAAGATTCTTTCCACGATGTCGCTGCTCCCCTGATCGTTGGTGAGCCTGCCTGTTTGACAGCTCACCAGCGACCACATAGCGACGCAGCAACGATCCCTGACAGGTCGTATCGTTGTCGGGATCGTTGCAGCGTCGCTAAGTGTGACGGGGCCTTAAGCTGAGCAGCAGTACTCAATGTCAGGCAGCAGCCGCAAAAGCAAGCAAGATTTTATAATGTATAAAAAGATAAAATCCTACAATCTCAACGTATTGTTACACCTTTATAAATCACTTGTGAAGCCATATCTGGAATATGGGATCTATTTTTGGGCTCCACATTTCATAAAGGATATTCAGAAGTTAGAGTCAGTTCAAATTCGGGCAACTAGATTATTACAAGGGATGGAAGGTCTCTCATATCATGAGAGGTTGGAAAAGTTGGGCTTGTTTAGCTTAGAAAAATCACACCTCAGAGGCGATCTCATTTACATGTATAAATGTATGTGTGGTCAGTACAAAGTACTGTTACATGACTTATTCCTTCCAAAGACCATACCAAGGACCAGGGGGCACTCATTACGGGTGGCAGAAAGGCGATTACAGCACCTAAACAGGAAAGGGTTCTTTACAGTCAGACTGTGGAATGCCGACCACAAGAGGTAGTGATGGCAGACACTATAACAGCTTTTATACAAGGGCTGGATGATTTCCTCGATACACATAACATTGTGGGTTACAGTTAAATTAGACAAAATGTACAATTGGTGGAGAAAGGTTGAACTTGATGGACCTAGGTCTTTTTTCAACCAATGTAACTGTAACTATGTAAACCTCCTTTCTTTATTGTTGTATATTCAGTTACCACATGTAGCCTAATTTTTCCCAAAAAACAGGTCCCATAAAATATTTTGTCCAAAGGCTTTATCCATCTCAGACAGGAATAGAACATGATTAAAATATGAAAGTCAGGCTTAGTTTGCTGCACCGACTAACATTAGCTCTATTTGCAAGTACTCCATTATATGGCACCAAGGCTATGTGCCCACGATGCTGAAATGCTCAGGTTTTTTCGGATTGTACATGCGTTTTTCCTGCCAGGGACATGCGGATGTGAAGCGTTCTTCACTTGCATTTCCGCATGCGGGTTGTCAAGCACTTTTCCAAGCAATTTTAGCATCACTTGGAAAGTGCTTGTCAACTTGGTCACACTATATAAATCCATGCAACCAGCATGGATTTATATACTGTGATCGAAAGAATGGTAAAAAAATAAATATATACTTACCCTCTGATGGCCCCCGGTGTCTTGTTTCCCTCTGTCCTGGCTGCCGGCAGCGGTACACTGAAGGACCTGCCGACGTCGGCGTCGCGTGACCCGTCACATGACTATGACATCAGCGCAGGTCCTTCAGTCCATCTCGATCTGCCGGCATGAAAGGATGAGTGCAGCGGGGGCCATCAGAAGGTAAATATAATCTTTATTTTTTATTTTATTCTTTTTTTCACAGTTTCTATGGTACCCGGGTCCGGAGGAGAGTTTCCTCTCCTCTAGACCTGGGTACCATCCGCACATTAGAACGCATGTATTCCGCATGTCCTTATCTAGTGAAGCAGAATGCATGTGTTCAAATGCAAGTCAGTGGCGGCGAAAACGCAGCACTTCCGCAAAATAATTGGTAGTGCTGCGTTTTTTTCCGCAATGATAATCCGCAGCGCAAATTTCCGCAGCATGTGCACAGCACATGCGGATTATCATTGGGGAACATGGCAGGCCTTCTACCATGCGTTTTTTAAGCGTTTCTGCAGCGTTTTTGCTGCTGCGGAAACGCTTAAAAAGCGCATCGTGGGCACACAGCCTAAGACTTTGTTCACATCATGTTTCAGATAAATATCCGGGCATACTACTTAAGCAGATGCCTCACTGTTACCCGTAAATTCCCACTATAAAAAAATGTATGTGCTTAGCAGCTGTTTTTTGTATTTTTCAACAGACTGTTCTGTGGTACAGCATATTCCATTACACTATTCCATGTTTTTTTTTGTGGTATACTTATTTATACAAGCCAGACAAAGGCCATCATATATCAGGTGCCTGTGTTTCATGCAGGGCCGGAACTTGAGCCTGCATCATTGTCGGCAGATAGTGGCTGTATTCTAATCTATGAAAATATAGAATAGATTAAAATGGTAAATGCTGTAAAGAGAAAAGAAAACAAAGCCCCAGATTTCTGTTTTATTGGTTGCTGCAGCACCACAAAAAATGCAATCCTAAGCAATCAAAATGTATCCCAAAATTATATCAATAAAAATGTCAGCTCACCACACAAAAAACAAGCCCTCACATAGCTCATTAGAATGAAAAATCAAAACAGTACAGGTCTCCGAACATGGCGACAACCTATAAGGCCACGAGCACACGTTGAGTATTTGGTGAGTTTTTTAACTCATTATTTGTAAGCCAAAACCAGGAATAGGTAAAAAATGCAGAAGTGGTGACGTGTTTCTATTATACTTTTCCTCTGATTGTTCCATGCCTGATTTTGGCTTACAGATACTGATGTAAAATACTGACCAAATACTGAACGTGTGAACTTGGCCTAAGAGTTTGGTATCGCTATAATTGTATTGACCTAGAGAATATTTTTTCCAAAACTAAGGAAAAAAATAATTGTGGAATCGCTTTTTTTTTTTTAACAATTTCACCACATTTGGAATTTGTTTTGCCATTTTCCATTACATTCAGTGGTAAAATTAATGGTGTCATTCAAAACTACAACTTGTCCCACAAAAATGATCTCTAATATGCCTATGTGGCTGGAAAAACAAAAAAGTCACTGCAAAAATTAAAAGTTGCCCGGTCAGGAATGGATTGAACTACCATTAATTCTTGGATGCTGTACATGAGTAGAAAGTGCACAATAAACATAAACTAACAATGACAGACTAGTACAGTGGGGGAGAAGATCCTGCCCTCATGGGCTTACAATCTAGGATACACTGGATACACTGTTCTACATATTTTCAAAGTTTGTCAGGTTCAGTTATGAAATTAGCCATTTCTTAATGATTTTGACCTCCTGAATTCAAATTGTCATGCTAGCTATGGGAAGGACCCAGCGTACGACGATGGGAAAAGGGAGAAGCCCAACAACTAGGGAAAGGGAAAGTGGAGACCCCTAGACAGATCTTACAACACCCTGACTCCCCTACCGTCCCTAAAGACGTTCCGCACTCATCGCCGAGCAGGATACCTAATCTCTGCCTGACCCTAGAGCTAAGCCCTAGATAGGGAGGGGTAGGGGTGAGCACTAGTCAATCCCACTGCAACTAAAGACAAACAAGGCAAACAGACAAGGGAAACAGCTTTGAGAAGACACCAGAGAGATCACGACTGCAATCCACCAAGGAACTCCAAGAAGAAACTAGCCGATTGCTAGAACTTCAGGCCTGAACAGAGGAATATACTTCTATCACCAGCGACTCTCTGGAGAAACTGAGGGTTTTTAAAGGTCAAGCAAGGGTGTGTTAATTAGCAGCAGAAGGTGGAGATCACCGCTGGGTCCTAGTGAGAGAAGGATGATGAAAAGATCAAGAAGGTGTCTGCAAAGTCAAGCAAAGCAACCTTCTACAGCCGGATCCAGAACGACTGTCTGTCAAACCTAATAAACCCGTGACACAAATTTGTCAATGAAAA
Organism: Phyllobates terribilis; assembly: GCF_046119375.1. Taxonomy (NCBI): domain Eukaryota; kingdom Metazoa; phylum Chordata; class Amphibia; order Anura; family Dendrobatidae; genus Phyllobates; species Phyllobates terribilis. The sequence goes on along the minus strand of NW_027362762.1, from coordinate 198,645,870 downwards.
TTATTAGTTGACTCTTGTCTCTATGAAATCAAAGAGTTTTCCTTTTATCGCTACAAATAATAAATACATAAAAGTTTCAATACAACATTATTATTTTTGCAAATATAAATTTTCAGAATATTTTGTTATGCCAATTTTCTGATATTTATTTAGAGGAAACTTAGCAACAATACAAATAACTCAAACATGTCTAGACTCTATTGCAAATTATAAACAGTTACAGAAATTGCTCTACAAAAGTTATTCCTCATTCAGAGACAACTCCTTTTTGCTTATCTCTTGTACTCCTGCATCGGATCATCTCTAACAATTGTCCAACAGTAATCTGCAAGCATTGATGGATTTCATTTTCCTTGATATCTTTTCTCCATAGCTGCAATATCTTGGTGAAATCTTTTACCATGCTCGTTGCTTACTGCTCCACAGTTTGGTGGAAAAAAGACTAGATGCTAATGTATGAAATAAATCTTTAAGGCCCTCTACAGCCCAGATCCTTATATGTTTTGAGGAGGTTTTCCACCAACGCTTCATAGTTATCTGCTCTTAAATTTCCGAAATAATTAGTTACCACTAATGCGAATGCTACCCGTGCAGCCTTTCCCTTGCTCTGCAACAAACGGAGAAACTCCTCATCTTGAAGAATCTGAGGTCCAAGACTCCTTCCTTTATCTTTGCTTCACTCAACCTTGGAAATTGTCACACAAGGTGAGGGAAGGAATAAGTGTACAACTACGGGGGAAGGGAGCCCAACAACTAGGGAAAGGGAGAGTGGAGACCAGTAGGCAGATTTAATATCACCCTGCCTATCGTATAATCCCTATATTGGTTGTGCACCAATTGCCGAGCAGGAACCTAAGCCCTGAATGTCCCTAGAGCTAGGCCCTGGATAGGGAAGGGACAGGGTGAGCACTAGTCAGGCCCCACTACAAACTAAAGACAAATAGATAAACAAACAACGGGGAAACACTTAGCTTGAGCAGACACCAGCGAGATAATGCCAACTGTCCTCCAAGGGCACCAAAGACGAGACTAGCCGACTGCCAGTACTCCAAGTCTGCACAGAGGTCCATAGAACTATCACCGGTTTCCCAAAATGAATTGAATGTCATATTGCTATCTCCAATGGGTACCCCCTCAATATCTACTCTATTCTGTAATGAGGTCTAATTTGTTGGAGCTGCACCTGGACATTTTTTTTAAATATTGGAAGCAACAATTGGAGGATGTGGAAATTTCCGTTAAGATCAGGTTGAGTTGTAGTGTATTTAGGAAACACATTATAAATGAAGCATGGAGAGAAACTCAGTATAATATTATGCATGAGGCCATCTATGCCTTTAACATACCGAAAAAATATCCGCTATCAAATAGGCTAACTGCGTGCCCTAAGTGCCACCATCCTCATTCCGACCTCATACATGGCCTCTGGTCCTGCCCTGAGTCAACTTCATATTGGGGACAGGTATTAGATATGATTCACACTATTTCAGGCTCAGGATATACTCTCTCTCCATGTCTAGTCTTGTTACACTTCTGGAGTAACACAGAGAACCTTGATAGGAAGACGGGAGGACTCAACACTCCCCCCATTGCAGAGTTGACAGCTCAAATGAAACATTTTATGGGAGTAGATCAACAAGACGCCCTCAGTAATAAGAACATGCAAGCTGGCAAATTTCTCCTAAAGTGGAAACAGTTTATTGTAACCTGTTGCTCACTAAATGAAAAAAAAAATGGTTGACCCATTCACTTCTACAGCGTGGTATATTTTAGAGGATCTCAAAAATAACCTGGGACTACTACGCCTAAATTAAAAAAGGGGAGAAAGAACAGGTTAGAGAAATTACTTGATTAGAGTGATTACCCTTCCATGATGGCTGTAATAAGTTATAATATCAGCTAGATCTCATATTAGTCTTTAGACGATGAAGATTATATGTTGTTAATGTTAATTTTGTTTTATGTGTTTGCCAGCTAATCTTATGAATAATGCTATTACTATATGCCCAGTCTGCGTACGAGTACCTGATTATCTTCTCAAGTCTGGTTTGTTTATATGTTTTATATGTTTTATGAAAACCCCAATAAAAATGATGTATTAAAAAAAAAACTATGACCGGGGACTCTCTGGAGAAACTGAGAGTATTTAACTACAAAGCTAGAGTGTGTCAATCAGCAGCAGAAGGAGGAGGTCGCTGCTGGGTCCTAAAGTTAGAAGGATATAGCTATCCTACAGAGATGAGAGGATCAAGAAGGCATCTGCAATGCGCAGTGACCTTCTACAGCTGGCTCCAGAGCGACTGTCTGTCACACCTGACACACCCATGACAGTACCCCCCTTCTACGAGTGGCCTCCGGACTCAGGATAAGAGGTGTGGAAGGAACGAACCAGCCTGGGGGCATTCACCTCTAATGCCGAAACCCACATCTTTTCCTCTGGACCATAACCTTTCCAGTGCAACAAGTACTGTGGGGAACGACACTGGAGGAGAGAATCGACAATCCTCGAAATCTGAAACTCCAAATAACCGTCAACCATGATTGGAGGCGGCGGCAGAGGAGAGGACTCAAGAGGTTCTACATATTTCTTGAGCAGAGACCTATGAAACACATAGTGGATCTTAAGGTCCTGAGGAAGCTCAAGACAAAACGCTGCTGAGTTAATGACAGTTGTTATTTTATAGTGACCAATAAATCTAGGTCCCAGCTTCCAGGAAGGAACCTTCAACTTAATATTCCTGGTAGACAACCATACAAAGTCATTCACACTTAGGTCCGGACCTGGCGAGCGTTTCCTGTCAGCCATACGTTTGTACCTGTCTCCCATGATCTTCAAATAACTCAGAACCCCCCTGCCACACAGAGGAGAGCGACAAAACAAAATGTTCCACCTCAGGAAATCCCGAAGCTCCTCCTCCACTAAAAGTACCAAACTGTGGATGGAAACCGTATGCACCAAAGAACAGTGACCTGTAGCCGGTAAATTCTTGGCGATGATTATTAATAGCAAATTCTGCCAACGGTAAGTAAGATGCCCAATCCTCCTGGTTTTCGGAGACAAAACACCTGAGGTAAGTCTAAATTCTGATTAATGCGCTCGGTCTACCCATTCGACTGAGGATGGAAGGCAGAGGAAAAGGACAGCTGCACCCTCAGTCGAGAACAGAAAGCTTTCCAGAACTTCGAAACAAACTGGGTCCCCCGATCTGACACCACATCGGAGGGAACCCCATAAAGCTTCACAATCTCATTTATAAATACCTGAGCAAGAGTCTTCAGAAGTGTCGGTAACGTGACAAAGTGAACCATTTTACTAAACCTGTCTACAACCACCAAAACCACAATCTTGCCTGCAGATACTGGTAGGTCAGTGTGTCCATGGCCTGCTAGGAATAAGTAGTGAAAGAAGAGTACCAGACGGACGGGTATGCGATATTTTAGAACGCACGCAAATACTACAAGCAGACACATGTTCAACCACATCCCGATGCAACTCCGACCACCAAAAACGACGAGAAAGGAGGTCTGCAGTTGCTTTACCACCTAGATGACCAACAAACACAGTTGTGATGTTCCCTAATTACTTTGTGGCGCAGATTAGATGGTACAAATAACCTCCCCAAAGGGCAGGAGGCAGGGGCGTCCCCCTGAGCCTCCAATGCCTCACTCTCCGGTTCAGGGTACAATGCCGAAATTACTATCCCCTTCTGCAAAATCGGGGAAGGGTTCTCATGGTCACCACCACCAGGGAAGCTCTGGGACAAAGCTTCAGCCTTGACGTTTTTGACCCTTGGACGGAAAGTGACAACCAAATTGAAACTAGTAAAAAAACAGGGACCATCTAGCTTGCCTAGGGTTGAGACGTTTAGCAAATTGAAGATATGACAGGTTCTTATGGTCTGTGATAACAGTAATAGGATGGACAGCCCCCTCCAACCAATGTCGCCATTCTTCGAACATCAATTTAATCGCCAAAAGCTCCCTATTACCCACCTCATAATTTCTCTCAGCCGAAGATAATTTTTTGGAAAATAAAGTGCATGAACGCCATTTACCAGAGGACGGACCCTGAGACAACACAGCCCCAACCCCCACCTCCGACACATCAACTTCCACGATAAAAGATTGAGAAACATCGGGTTGACTGAGTATAGATGCAGTGGCAAAACAACTCTTTAGGGAGGAAAAAGCCTGCAGCACTTCATCCGACCATTTAGAAAAATCAGACGCCTTCCTTGTCATGTCGCTGAGAGGTTTCACAATTACTGAATAATTTTGGATGAATTTCCCGTAAAAATTAGTAAAGCCCAGAAAACGTGGTAAGGCCTTCAGGTTCTCGGGACGGTTCCAATCAAGGACAGCACGGATCTTCTTTGGATCCATCTGAAAACCCGAAGGTGACAACAGGTACCCCAAAAACTGCTCCCTCTGTACAGCAAAAACACTTTTTTCTAGTTTGGCATATACACTTTGTCAAAATTGTTGGTACCCCTTGTTTAATGAAAGAAAAACCCACAATGGTCACACAACTTGAATCTGACAAAAGTAATAATAAGTTAAAAATCTATGAAAATGAACAAATGAAAGTCAGATATTGCTTTTCAACCCTGCTTCTACAGAATTTAAAAAAAAATTAAACTCATGAAATAGGCCTGGACAGAAATTATGGTACCCCTGAAAATAATGTGACAAAAGGGACATGTTAAATCAAGTTGTGTCCATTAATTAGCATCACAGGTGTCTACAATCTTGTAATCAGTCAGTGAGCCTGTATATAGGGCTACAGATACTCACTGTGCTGTTTGGTGACATGATGTGTACCACACTCAACATGGACCAGAGGAAGCAAAGGAAAGAATTGTCTCAGGATATTAGAAAGAAAATGATAGCTAAGCATGTTAAAGGTAAAGGTTATAAGACCATCTCCAAGCAGCTTGATGTTCCTGTGACTACAGTTGCACATATTATTCAGAAAAGATCCATGGGACTGTAGCCAACCTCCCTGGACGTGGCCGCAGGAGGAAAATTGATGACAAATCAAACAGACAGATAATACAAATGGTAACAAAAGAGCCCAGGATAACTTCTAAAGAGATTAAAGGTGAACTTCAAGCTCAAGGAACATCAGTCTCAGATCGCACCATCCGTCGTTGTTTGATCCAAAGTGGACTTCATGGGAGACATCCAAGGAGAACACCATTGTTCAAAAAAATCATAAAAAAGCCATACTGGACTTTTCCAAACTACATTTTGACAAGCCACAAAGCTTCTGGGAGAATGTCCTACTGACAGATGAAACAAAAATGGAAGTTTTTGACAAGGAACATCAGCTCTATGTTCACAGACAGAAAAATGAAGCATATCAATAAAAGAAAACTGTCCCTACTGTGAAACATGGAGGAGGCTGTTATGTTCTGGGTCTGCTTTGCTGCATCCGGCACAGGGTGTCTTGAATCTGTGCAGGGTACAATGAAATCTCAAGACTACCAGTGTCAGAAAGTTTGGTCTCATTCGCAGGTCATGGGTCTTGCAACAGGATAATGACCCAAAACACACAGCAAAAAACACCCAAGAATGGCTAAGAGGAAAACATTGGACTATTCTGAAGTGGCCTTCTATGAGCCCTGACCTAAATCTTATTGAGCATATTTGGAAAGAGCTGAAACATGCTGTCTGGAAAAGGCAACCTTCAAACACGAGACAACTGGAGCAGTTTGCTCATGAGGAGTGGGCCAAAATACCTGTCGAGAGGTGCATGAGTCTCATTGACAGTTACAGGAATCATTTGATTGCAGTGATTGCCTCAAAAGATTGTTCAACAAAATATTAAGTTAAGAGTACCATCATTTCTATCCAGGTCTATTTCATGAGTTTAATTTTTTTGAAAATTTTGTGGAAGCAGGGTTGAAAAGCAATGTCTGACTTTCATTTGTTCATTTTCATAGATTTTTAATTTACCATTACTTTTGTCAGATTCAAGTTGTTTCTGTGACCATTGTGGGTTTTTCTTTCATTAAACGAGGGGTACCAACAATTTTTACCATGTGTGTATAGTTTGTTATCACTTAAAATCTGGAGCACATGTTTAACATGCCCTCAATGTGTCTGAAAATCAGGTGAGTAAACCAAAATATCATCCAGATAGACCACCTCAAGCCTGCCCACCAAATGATGGAAAATATCATTTATGAAATGCTGGAACACCGCAGGTGCATTGGTCAGGCCGAAGGGCATAACCAGACTCTCAAAATGCCCCTCAGGGGTATTGAACATGTTTTCCATTCATCCCCTTCTCTGATTCTAACCAGATTGTAGGCTTCCCTTAAATCCAACTTGGAGAACACCTTAGCTCCCACAACCTGGCTTAATAAATCTGGAATCAGAGGAAGAGGGTATGGATCTCACATGGTAATTTGATTCAATTCCCGGAAATTTAAGCAGGGACGTAGAGTGCAATCTTTCTTCTTCACGAACAAGAACCATGCCTCCACGGGCGAAGATGAGGGTCTGATATGTCCCTTCTCCAGACTTTCCGCAATGAAATCCTTCATGGCTTGTCTCTCAGGGCCAGAAAGATTATACAGTCTGGACTTTGGTAGTTTAGCTCCAGGGGTCAGGTTAATAGGATAGTCATATGCACCATGAGGAGGCAAATCCTGACACCCCTCAGAAAAAACATCCTCAAAACCAGACAAAAACGCAGGTAAGGTTTCTGTAGAGACTGCAGAAAGGGAAATGTTTAGACAGTTCTCATGGCAGTAATCTCCCCATTCAATGATCTCTCTGGATTGCCAATCCACCAACGGATTATGTTTCACCAACCAGGGTAGACCCAGTACAGTTGGAGTGTGAAGACTGTCCAGGACATAACAAAATATCTCACAATGAACAGAACCCACTCTCAGTCTTACATTATGTACAATCTGAGTCAGAGCTTTCTGTGCAAGTGGCGCTGAGTCGATGGCAAAAATATGAATGGGCTTAGCTAAAGTACAGCAAACATGCCCATGAGTTCTAACAAACTCAGCATCAGCCATACTGACTCCAGCTCCACTAAACACAGAAATGTTCTCACTCCTACTCTCTAGCACCACCTCTGCTGTCAGAACAAAGAAAGAACTGCAGGTTGATGACAAACACACCCCTTGATTATCCAACTCTGGACTACCAAGGGTTAATTGAGTTTTCTTTTGCTTACACACGTGGTCAAAATTGTTGGTACCCCTCGTTTAATGAAAGAAAAACCCACAATGGTCACAGAAATAACTTGAATCTGACAAAAGTAATAATAAATTAAAAATCTATGAAAATGAACAAATTAAAGTCAGACATTGCTTTTCAACCCTGCTTCCACAGAATTTTTTTAAAAATTAAACTCATGAAATAGGCCTGGACAGAAATGATGGTACCCCTGAAAATAATGTGACAAAAGGGACATGTTAAATCAAGTTGTGTCCACTATTTAGCATCACAGGGGTCTACAATCTTGTAATCAGTCAGTGGGCATGTATATAGGGGCTACAGATACTCACTGTGCTGTTTGGTGACATGGTGTGTACCACACTCAACATGGACCAGAGGAAGCAAACGAAAGAGTTGTCTCAGGAGATTAGAAAGAAAATTATAGACAAGCATGTTAAAGGTAAAGGTTAAAGACTATCTCCAAGCAGCTTGATGTTCCTGTGACTACAGTTGCACATATTATTCAGAAATTTAAGATCCATGGAAACATCAGTGTCAGATTGCACCATCATTCATTGTTTGATCCAAAGTGGACTTGGGAGATGACAAAAGAGCACACCATTGTTGAAAAAAATCATAAAAAAGCCAGACTGGTATTTGCCAAACTACATGTTGACAATCCACAAAGCTTCTGGGAGAATGTCCTATGGACAGATGGAAAAATGAAGCATATCAAGAAAAGAACACTGTCCCTTCTGTGAAACATGGAGGAGGCTCTGTTATGTTCTGGGGCTGCTTTGCTGCACCTGGCACAGGGTGTCTTGAAGCTGTGCAGGGTACAATGAAATCTCAAGACTATCAAGGGATTCTAGAGAGAAATGTGCTGCCCAGTGTCAGAAAGCTTGGTCTCATTCGCAGGTCGTGGGTCTTGCAACAGGATAATGACCCAAAACACACAGCTAAAAACACCCAAGAATGGCTAATAGGAAAACATTGGACTATTCTAAAGTGGCCTTCTATGAGCTGTAATGCACACGCCCGGACTGACTGGCGTGTGCGTGTTTAGTGGTTCCACTGTGCCATGAACCGGAGAGTGCCTGGAGGGGCGTAGCTAAGTATCTGCCCAATCCGACCAAGGTCACACGACGGCATACGACGCCAGTGCACCAGGGAGGAACCGAGCAGAGGGACCAGGGTCTACTCCAGGTCAGACTCCGGACACGGCTGTTGACCCACACCGGGGAATACAGGAACAGAGCGCAGGCTGGGTAGGGTCCAGTACAGACTGGGAGACAAATTCAGAGCCGCAGATGCGGTAAACAAACAGAGTAAAGCGAAACCGCAGGTGCGGTAGACAAGGCTGAGCAGAGCAGAACCGCAAACGCGGTAGACAAGGCTGAGCAGAGCAGAACCGCAGACGCGGTAGACAAGGCTGAGCAGAGCAGAACCGCAGACACGGTAGACAAGGCTGAGCAGAGCAGAACCGCAGACGCGGTAGACAAGGCTGAGCAGAGCAGAACCGCAGACGCGGTAGACAAGGCTGAGCAGAGCAAAACCGCAGACGCGGTAGACAAAGCTGAGCAGAGCAAAACCGCAGACGCGGTAGACAAAGCTGAGCAAAGCGAAACCGCAGACGCGGTAGACAGGGCTGAGCAAAGCGAAACCGCAGGTGCGGTAGACAAGGCTGAGCAGAGCAGAACCACAGACGCGGTGGACAGGGCTGAGCAAAGCGAAACCGCAAATATGGTGGACAGGGCTGAGCAAAGCGAAACCGCAGACGCGGTGGACAGGGCTAAGCAAAGCGAAACCGCAGACGCGGTGGACAGGGCTGAGCAAAGCGAAACCACAGACGCGGTAGACAGAGCTGAGCAAAGCGAAACCGCAGACTCGGTGGACAGGGCTGAGCAAAGCGAAACCACAGACGTGGTGGACAGGGCTGAGCAAAGCGAAACCGCAGATGCGGTGGACAGGGCTGAGCAAAGCGAAACCGCAAATATGGTGGACAGGGCTAAGCAAAGCGAAACCGCAGACGCGGTGGACAGGGCTGAGCAAAGCGAAACCGCAGACGCGGTAGACAGAGCTGAGCAAAGCGAAACCGCAGACGCAGTGGACAGGGCTGAGCAAAGCGAAACCGCAGACGCGGTGGACAGGGCTGAGCAAAGCAAAACCGCAGACGCGGTGGACAGGGCTGAGCAAAGCGAAACCGCAGACGCGGTGGACAGGGCTGAGCAAAGCGAAACCGCAGACGCGGTGGACAGGGCTGAGCAAAGCGAAACCGCAGACGCGGTGGACAGGGCTGAGCAAAGCGAAACCGCAGACGCGGTGGACAGGGCTGAGCTAAGCGAAACCGCAGATGCGGTGGACAGGGCTGAGCAAAGCGAAACCGCAGACGCGGTGGACAGGGCTGAGCAAAGCGAAACCGCAGACGCGGTAGACAGGGCTGAGCAAAGCAAAACCGCAGACGCGGTGGACAGGGCAGAGCGGGCAAGAACCGCCGGAGCGGTAAGCAAGGCAGAGCAGAGGGGACAGGGCTCTGTTCACACGGAACAGACTGGAAGGGAAAGACAGAACCAGGTACACACAGGATACTTGCAATGAAGTAGCGAGTGGACTCTAAACTCACAAACGGGAGTACAGAGACAACGAGTAGGAGATAGGTATGGGATCAGATTCTGCAGGAAAAGGGAAGGTACGGACATAGAGAAAAACAGGAAACAGGCTAGGAGAGTATTCAGACAAGAACAGACACAGCAGCAAGATACAGGAGCGGGTCTAGGTATGCGGCCCCTAGAAGGTGGACTGAACAGGCTAGGAGCGTGTACACACAGGCCTGGAAATACAGCCTCCAGGATAGGCAGAAGACAACAGGCTAGAAGATAATACAGACAGGACACAGTTCAGACACGGGAACTGATACCGAAGGCAGGAAACATAAACGGGACCTGGCATATCAGTGACAGAAGCCAACTGACAGAACACAATGCTCAGGCAGGGTTTCTTGGGAGGAGCTGGGTTAAATACCAGGTGACAGACAGCAATAGGCTGAGGACGCACAAGGGGTGTGTCTGCAGCAGGTACAAGAAACAGGAAGTGATCGGGCGCCGCCCTTAAGCAGCAAAAACAGAGGCAAGCAGACAGCATGGAGGGAAGCCAGGCTAGCAGACTGGACTGGAGATCAAGTGCGCGCTCTTGCACAGTGGGAAATGGACCACTATGCAAGGACGCCGCCAGGTATGTTACATAAGCCCTGACCTAAATCTTATTGAGCATATTTGGAAAGAGCTGAAACATGCTGTTTGGAAAAGGCAACCTTCAAACACGAGACAACTGGAGCAGTTTGCTCATGAGGAGTGGGCCAAAATATCTTTCGAGAGGTGCAGAAGTCTCATTGACAGTTACAGGAATCGTGTGATTGCCTCAAAAGGTTGTTCAACAAAATATTAGGTTAAGAGTACCATCATTTCTGTCCAGGCCTATTTCATGAGTTTAATTTTTAAAAATTCTGTGGAAGCAGGGTTGAAAAGCAATGTCTGACTTTCATTTGTTCATTTTCATAGATTTTTAATTTATTACTTTTGTCAGATTCAAGTTATTTCTGTGACCATTGAGGGTTTTTCTTTCATTCAACAATTTTGACCATGTGTGTAGGAATCAAGGGAAAGGCCCCAATAAAATGTCCCGTTTTTGCACAAAAAAACACGCCCTTTTTTTCTGCGAATCTCAGGGGAAACCCCTAACTGCATGGGTTCCTCCACCTCCACCAGTACTGGTTCACTCCCAGACCGCTCCCCTGGCAAAGAGGCACTACCCCGAAAAGAGGGCTCCGGAGAAGGTGGTTTCACCGACCTATCCCGAAGGCGTCTATTAACACGTATAGCTAATGACATGGCAGCCTCCAAGGACTCTGGGGTTTCATACACTGCCAAGGCATCTTTCAACCTTTCAGTAAGGCCCTCCCTGACAAAGTTGGCTTCTAAGAGCCGGGTCATTCCATTTGATATCAGTTGCTCATCTGCGGAATTCGGAGCTATACCTCTCCACTGACTGATTCCAGTGCTGAAGGCGACGCAGTCTGGACTCAGCCAAAGAGATTCTGTGAGGATCATTATAGACCAGAGCCCCCCAAAAAAAACTCCACTGACTGAAAACAAACCGAATCCTACGGCAAAGAGAAAGCCCAAGATTGCGGATCTCCTTGCAACAGTGAGATCACAATCCCCACTCGCTGCTCCTCATCTCCAGAGGAGTAAGGACGAAGTTTAAAATACAATTTGCAATCTTCCTTGAACACAAAAAACTTGTCCCTACCTCCTGAAAACCTGTCCGGGAGGGCAACCATGGGTTCATGCTGGATCGGCCTACCTGCAGAGGCCCCAACATTAGGGATCTGCAGCCTCTGTTGCTGCTGCTGAAGCTCAGAGCGGAGGTCAGTCACCTCCAGAGACAGCTTGTGCAGCTGCTCTAGCAGCATTGCAGTGGGATCCATGAACCAAGGGAGAGGGGAAAAAAAAACACCCAAAAAAACCACACACACGCGAATAAAACCACATGTCAGTTTTTTTTATTTTTTTTTTATGCACGGCTGGTGATTATGTCACACAAGGTGAGGGAAGAAATAAGTGTACAACGATGGGAAGAGAGGGAAGGAGGAGTGGAGACCCCTAGGCAGATCTGATATCACCCTGCCTACCCTATCATCCCTATATTGGTTCTGCACCAATCGGCGAGCAGGAACCTTAGCCCTGAATGTCCCTAGAGCAAGGCCCCAGATAGGGGTGGGACGGGGTGAGCTCTAGTCAGGCCCCACTACAAACTAAATACAACAAGATAAATAAACAAAGGGGAAACACTTACTTTGAGTAGACACTAGAGAGATAATGCCAACTGTCCTCCAAGGGTAGCAAAAACGAGACTAGCCGCCTGCCAGTACTACAAGTCTGTACAGAGGTCCATAGAACTATCACCGGCGACTCTCTGGAAAAACTGAGAGTATTTAACTACCAAGCAAGGGTGTGTCAATCAGTAGCAGAAGGTGTAGGTCGCTGCTGGGTCCTAAAGGAAGTAGGATATAGCTATACTACAGAGATGAGAGGATCAAGAAGGCGTCTGCAATGCCAAGCGCAGTGACCTTCTACAGCCAACTCCAGAGCGACTGTCTGTCACATCTGACACACCCGTGACAGAAATGTATCAATGAGATACTTGAATGCTTTTGCATTTTTATCCATCGCCCTTACAAAGCTCTTCATTAGGCCCAATTTGATATGCAATTGTGGTAATGAAATCTTATGTGGGTCAACAAGTACTGAATGCAGGACATTTTTACTCCCTGGCTCAAGTGAATGTCGGAGACGCCAGTCTCTTTTATTGTAGTGATATTCTCTTGCAAGACTATTCCACTCATACAGAAAGCAGCAGTACTTTTTGTATCCACCCTGGAGACCAAGTAAGAGGGCAACCATCTTTAAGCCACCACAAAGGGGCCACAAATGTTGGTCATAATTCAGGCACCTCAACAGCTGTTTCATGTTGTCATAGGTTTCTTTCTTGTGAACTGCATAACCAACTGGAATTGAAGGTTGCGAATTGTCATTATGCCGCAAAATCGCTTTTAGGCTTGTTTTGGACAAATCGATGAAGAGCCTCCATTCCTCTGGATTGTGATTTATCTTCAGAGCTTCCATTAAACCATTGATTTTGCATGTCACAAGATTGCCCTCCATGAAGTATTGGACAAGATTTTAATCACGGTTGCGGAACAAAGAAATCCGAACATCACCCGTTTGGAGATTCCTCTGCTATAGCCTGGAACTTAAGAGCACAGACTTAGGGTATGTGCCCACGATGCAGAGTTTAAGCAGAAATTTCCTGAGCATTTTTTCCTCTACCTGGCAGAAAAAACACATGCAGATTTTACATGCGTTTTTTCTGCCAGGGAGAAGCATTTTTTAAGTGTTTTACATGTGTTTATGCATGCGGTTTTGAGCATCACTTGGAAAAGGTCTTGACAAGTTTGTCACATAATATAAATCCATTTAACTGGCATGGATTTATATTGTGTGACCGAGATTTCTGCTTAAAATACTGCACCTATAGTAAAAAAAAAAGAATTCTAAAGTAAAAAATAAAAAAAAATATTCATACATACCGGCGTTCCCTCTCCTCGGCAGCCCGTGGTGTTATGCCAGGACCTGCGGTGACGTAATTTAGTCAGCTGATGGTCACACGACCATCACCTGACTGCTGACGTCAGCGGTCGCGTTACCATTAGCTGACGAAATAATGTTACCGCAGGTCCTGGCAGAACACCGGGGGCCGCTGAGGTACGTATGAATATTTTTTTTTATTTTTTACTTTATAATTCTTTTTTAACTTAATAACATCCGCATCTATACATGTATGTATATACATGTTATGCAGTTTAATGCAAGTCAATGGCGGCGATTTTGCCGTGAAATCGCACAATAAATGGTTATGCTGCGGATTTTTCCGCAATGATAATCCGCAGCGGAAATTTCCGCTGCTGCGGATTATCATTGGGAAACAAGGCAGACATCTTAACAAGCGATCTTAATGAGTTTCCGCCGTGGAAATACCACCGCGGAAACGCATTAAATCCACATCGTAGGCATGCAGCCTTACTCTTGGGCAGATCCAAATCTCTAACAAGGTCGTTCAGTTCACTTTATGTTATAAGATGTGCTTCAGTTGAGGTTGTTGATAGAAAGTTTGGGTCGTGAGAGGAAGATGCTTCATGACTAGGGATGAGCGAGCATGCTCGCTACTGCTCGGTGCTCGCCCGAGCATCTCACTGCTTGAGATGCTCGGCACTTGCCGAGCATTTCCGGGCTTGCTCGGCGGGAGCTCGGGTCCCCTCCCTGCATGTTTGGCGCTCTTTACAAAGCCATTGAACATGCAGGGATTGCCTGCCACTCACTGTAATGCCGCAGCCATGTTGGTTGTGGCATTACAGTGATTGGCTGGCCGCACAGCGTCATCAGGTCTATATCAGACCTGGCGCTGCCGTGCTCGTCACAGTCACTCCGGAATCAGACAGTGTAGGGAGAGCTGCTGCTGAGTTAGGGAGAGATTCGCTGGTTTATTAGATAGTGTAGGTAGAACAGAAGTATATTACACATATCCATCTCAACAAACAGTCCTTCTGAGGACTAATCCATCTGCAGAGATATCAGGCAGGCAGTGTATATAGGCAGGCAGGCAGTGTATATAGCAGACTGCAGTGCATATAGCACAAGAGGCTACATTCCAGTTTTGTCTGCTGCTGCTGCTGTTAGACATTTCTAGACATAGGCCCAGGTCTCAGGGGCCAGGAATACTTTTTTTTCGGATCTTAATCCTCATTATTTGCTTAAAAAGCAATCCAGAGAACACTGTTTTTCTGCGCCATTTGCTTGTTGGCACTGCAAAATACAGCCAGGTCCTTTCCATATTGCAGCGCTAAAAATTCAGCTATTTAAAACTGTGGTTTGTCCGTCACACGAATCACATATAATTGCGCTGAAAATATTGCCATTTCTGGCCTCCATTTAAATTTTGTTGCAGTGTGTCAGTGAAGCTATTGACACCAGTTTGCTGTTAAAAATAGTTACCTACAGGCCAGCTATTTAAAACTGTGTTTTCTCCGTCACACAGATCACATATACGTTTTCAGAAAATACTGCCATTTCTGGCCTCCATTAAAAATTAGTTTCAGTGTGTCAGCGAAGCTATTGACACCAGTTTGCTGTTAAAAATAGTTACCTACAGGCCAGGTATTTAAAACTGTGGTTTGTGCGTCACATGGATCACATATACTGTAAGTTCGCTCCAAATTCAGCCATTTGTAGTGAGCGTGGAAGATATTGTCCTCCATTTAAAATGGGCAAGGCACGTGGCAAGGGACAGGGAACTGGACGTGATGATGATGGTGATGGTGCATGCAGGGGCCGAGGCCTTGGGCAAGCTGAAATTGTGCCACAACAAATACCCACATCTTCTCACTCGACCTTCCTGTCCCAATTAATAGGGGACCGCAGAACACCACTATTGAGCACAGAGCAGAGTGAAAAGGTTATTGGTTGGATAGCAGATAATGCTTCCAGTCAGTTAGCCCCCACCACCACCACGCTGTCTTCCACACGGTCAAGTCTCAGTAGCCGTGAGCCTGGACCACATATTCCTCACCCTGAACCTCCGCCGAGTGCCCAGAGACAACTGATCAAACACTTGGACACTCCGAAGAGCTGTTCACTTTTCCATTTATAGATTCGGGCCTCTCACCCCCATCCACTTGAAGCAGGGCAAGAGAAAATCGCATGTAGTGATGCCCAAATATTTGAGCAGCCACGGTCACACGAAGGCAACGGTGGGAAAGTGTCACAAGAGGTGGACGATGATGAGACACAATTGCCAGAAAGTCAGGAGGAGGACTAGGGTGCGGAAGTGGAAGACGAGGTGGTGGATAATATAGTAACTGACCCAACCTGGCAGGAGGACATGCAGAGCGATGACAGCAGCACACAGGGGGAGGGAAACAGAGCACCCCAACAGGCAGGAAGAAGCAGTGTGGTGGCCGCAGACAGAAGGCAGGCAACCGTTCCCCGTACACCAACATGAAGGAAGTTGCCAGTACAACTGTTAGGTCTTCCCGAGTCTGGTTGTTTTTTAAACTCTGCCGATAACCCCAAAAAGGCCATTTGCACCACCTGCCAGGCCAGCATCAGCAGAGGTGGCAAAACTACCAGCCTGACCACCACCAGCATGATCAGGCACATGGCAGCAAAGCACCCGACTTTGTGGGCCGAACCCCAGGGTCCAGGAACAGTGTCTGCGGGTGGCACCACTGCTTCTTCCGCTGTTGTGCATGCAAGCCAATCCCCTGTCCATGGTGCATGCGAAGATGCCTCCTGACCCGGACCTGTCGTTGCACACTCTCTAGCAGCATCAGGAAGCACGTCCACGTTCTTGTCCCAGCGCAGCGTTGAGCTATCCATACCCCAGTTCTTGGAACGCAAGCGCAAATACGCAGCCAATGCCCCACAGGCCACACTACTAAATTCCCACATTTCGCGACTGCTAGCACTCGAAATGTAGCCTTTTAGGCTCGTGGAGACGGAAGCATTCCGCAACCTGATAGCGGCGGCCGTCCCTCAGTACTCGGTCCCCAACCTCCACTATTTCTCCCAGTGTGCCATCCCCGCATTACACAAGCACGTGTCCCAAAACATTAGCCATGCCCTCAACAACGCAGTTACCGAGAAAGTCCACCGAACCACAGACACGTGGACAAGTGCTTGTGGGCAGGGACGGTACATGTTGCTGATGGCACACTGAGTTAACATAGTGGAAGCCGGGACCCAGTCGGACCTTGGGAAGGAACACGTCCTCCCGACGCCAAGAATTGTGGGTCCTAGGTCAATTAGGGTTGCCCCCACAGTCTACAGTTCCTGCAGCTCATCCTCCTTCAGCCTCCATTTCCAAAATGACCACATCAGTCACAAGCTGGAAGCACTGCAGCACTGCCTCGGCCAAGAGGTAACAGGCTGTGCTGAAGCTAATATGCTTAGGTGACAAACCGCACAATGCTGAAGAGTTGTGGACAGCTCTGAAAGAGGAGGCAGATCTGCGGTTCACACTGCTGAACCTACAACCGGGTATGGTCGTGTGTGACAATGGCCGGAACCTGGTCGCGGCTCTGAGGCGAGGCGAGCTCACACACGTACCATGCCTGGCCCATGTGCGTAACCTTGTCACCTACAGCTTCCCCCTCCCTTGCCGTGTTTCAGCAGCGTTTGCAGCTTCCGGCTCACAGACTGGTGTGTGATGTCCTCATGCTGGGAGAATTTTCTCAGCCCCTCCCATCGCACAGGTCCTGAGGCGCGGGGTACTCTTACAAGGAGTGCAAATTTTGGGAAGATGCTAAGGGAGTACCTTGCCGAAAGTACCAATGTCCTCCGTGATTCCTCTGTGCCTGATAATTATTGAGTATCCAAACTGGATACGTGGAATGAACTGGTTTTCTACGCCTTGGAGGTCCTGGCCTGCCCTGCCGCTAGCGTTTTATCAGAGCGGGTTTTTAGTGCCGCTGGTGGAATTATAACTGATAAGTGCATCCTCCTGTCAACTGAAAATGCTGACAGGCTGACTCTTATAAAAATGAACAAGGGCTGGATTGGGCCAGACTTCTCAACACCACCGAATGATAGCAGCGTAACATAAACTCAAATCCAGTGTCTTTTTTTGGGAGGTGTATTCCCATGCACCTTTTCACACCCTCACATGGGTATACTCTTCCTGATTTGGGCTATTTGCTCTTGTCCTCCTCCTTCTCCTCATTCTCATCCTCCGACACCATATCACAAGGGTGACCGTGGTCCGTGAAGCATCACCCACATAATTTTTTTAAAGGGTGTTTATGATGCCCGTAAAAAAAAAAATGTATACAGTATATTCATGTATACCCCCCAGGGGTAAATGTTTGTCAGCCCATACACTTAGTGCATGGGCATTGCAAGTATAGGAAGCCCGCTCCTTTCTAATGGGAACATTTTTTATGAGGCCCTCCTCTACGTCTCTTCCAAGGGGCATTGGAGTGCCTCCCAATTTTTGGCAGCCCTTGCATTCACTGCATAGGCCAACACTATGGGAGACCCATTTCCTAATAATGGGATCATTTTTTCATGAGGCCCTCTACGTCTCTTCCAAGGGGCATTGGAGTGCCTCCCAATTTTTGGTAACCCTTGCATTCACTGCATAGGCAAACAAAATGGGAAACCCACTTCCTAATAATGTGAACATTGTTTTCAGGAGGCTCTCTGACCTCCACGTCTGTTCCAAGTGGCATTGGATTACCTGCAAATTTTTTGCAACCCTTGCATTCACTGCATAGGCCAGCACTATGGGAGACCCACTTTCTAATAATGGGAACATTGTTTTCAGGAGGCCCTCTGACCTCCGCATCTCTTCCAAGGGGCATTGGAGTGCCTCCAAATTTTTGGCAACCTTTGCATTCACTGCATAGACAAACACAATGGGAGACCTACTTCCTAATAATGGGAACATTGTTTTCAGGAGGCCCTCTGACCTCCATGTCTCTTCCAATGGGCATTGGATTGCCTACAAATTTTTGGCAACCCTTGCATTCACTGCATAGGCCAGCACTATGGGAGACCCACTTCCTAATAATGGGAACATTGTTTTCAGGAGGCCCTCTGACCTCCACATCTCTTCCAAGGGGCATTGGAGTGCCTCCAAATTTTTGGCAACCCTTGCATTCACTGCATAGGCAAACACAATGGGAGACCCACTTCCTAATAATGGAAACATTGTTTTCAGGAGGCCCTCTTCTAAGTCTCTTCAAAGGGTTATTGGGATGCGTCCAAATTTTCAAAGGGGTATTGGGGTGCGTCCAAATTTTGGCAAGCCCTGCCACTCACTGCATACGCAATAACAGTGTAGGAGACCCACTCTTTAGTAATGGGAACAACAAAGCATAGCCGGCTGATGGCTCTCTAAGAATAGTGAGGGCCGACTGCTGGCCTTTTAAGAATAGTAAAAGCCGCCTGATGGCCCTATAAAAATAGGCTTTGTGACTTTCAGAGTAACTCCTTCATAAATTAAACAGGATGTGTCTGATCATGTCTCACACACCACATGGCCAGATAAGGTTGTAAAATGTTAAAATGACATCTCCCCGTGAATGCATTTGTCACGGTTGAAAGCAATGCAAAAGTGCAAAAACGCATGAAAAACGCTACGTGTGAACATAGCCCAAGGTGTGGAGGAGTATTTTTGGTTTTGGTTATTTATTTTTCCTTATATACAAGTCACTACCCTGGAAAGGATGTTCCTTAACATATATGCCAGGAAAATCCATTTTGGTTTCGTTTTTGCATGTTTTATTGTGAGTCCGTAAAAGTGGCGTAATACCTCTGACAACGTTGTTGACAGCAGTGACCTGGGAGTCAGAAATGCTTCCAGGGTTCTTCCCCATGCTGTTCCCATGTCATTTCAGCACTGTCGATTTGGACAATTTTTAGGCCCTCTGCAGACCGCCTGAAAAGCCACCTGAAAAATGCTCGGGGAGCCGCCTGAAAAATGCTCGAGTTTCCCATAGACTTACATTGGGCTCATTGCTCGGGTCGAGCACCCGAGTATTCCAATGTGTTCGACCCGAGCACCCGAGCATTTTAGTGCTAGCCCATCACTATTCATGACACCAAGTGCCCTCTTCTTCCTCACTTGATTCGACTGAAAATGTTTCTGGTGCTTTTGGAACTGATCAGATCACAAATAATAATCAACTATCTGGGTAATTTCAAAAGCGGCTAACAAAATAAACCCTCTAGACATAAAAGATAACTTTAACGATCATAAATTAAAATTCACCTTTTTATGTTGTACTTTAAATGTCTGTTTGTTATATGTGTTATATTGAATTTTAATTTATGATCATTGAAAGTTACCTTTAATGTCTAGAGGGTTTATTTTGTTAGCTGCTTTTGGAACTGGCAGTTCTTCTGCATGTGGTACTGAGTGTATTGCAGATGGAATGTTTGGATACTGTAAAGTCCACTTCTTCTTCCTTGAAACTCCTTTCCCAATGGGGGGGCACCATGCAGAAATAGCAATTGGTAGTGTGATCGGTTGACTCTCTCCAGATCATTGGGACTACAAAAGGCATAGATTGCCTCTTACCATGCAACCACTGGGTAAGATGTGATGCACATCTATTGCAGCATATGGGTGCAGCCCAACTCTTGTCCTGATCTCCTGTTCTACAGCCAAAATACAGGTTGTAGGCTTTGCTTATCATGGTAGTCAATCAAGGGGGTCGGTTGTATCCAGTTAGTGCAATGGTATACTGCCCTGGTGTTGGTAAGGCTGTTTCTTTTTCTATCATGTTTATTGTATTAATTCCCCTGCTTTATGTGGCTGGCAGTTTAACAATTTAAGGGTGCATTTACACTTTCCTCCACCTGTCATCCTACACACATTTTGACCAACTACAATCTGCCTTCGGTCCCCACCACTCTAATGAAATGGTTCTAATCAAAGTCACAAATGACCAATTAACAGCCAAAGCCAATAATACTTTGTACTCCTTCCAGACCTGCTCTCTGTCTTTGACACAGTCGATAGCTCCCTCCTACTACAGATCCTCTCATCCCTTGCACCCAATAGACATCCATAGTAGTATAATGCACTCCATTGACATCCATAGTAGTATAATGCACACCATAGACATCCATAGTAGTATAATGCACCTCCATAGTCATCCATAGTAGTATAATGCACCCCATAGACATCCATAGTATAATGCTCCCCATAGACATCAATTAGTATAATGCACCTCCATAGTCATTCAAAGTAGTATAATGCACCTCCATAGACATCCATAGTATTATAATGCACCTCATAAACATCCAAAGTAGTATAATTCACCCCATAGACTTCCATAGTAGTATAATGCACTCCATATACACCCATTAGTATAATGCACCTCCATAGTCATCCATAGTACTATAATACACCCTATAAACATCCATAGTAGTATAATGTACCCCATAGACATCCATAGTAGTATAATGCACCCCAAAGACATCCACAGTAGTATAATGCACCCCCATAGACATCCATAGTAGTTTAATGCATCCCCATAGACATACATAGTAGTATAATGCACCCCATAGACATCCATAGTAGTATAATGCACCCCAAAGACATCCACAGTAGTATGGCCAATGATTTTTTTTTTTAAATAAATACCGTTCCTTGGCTCCTGCACTGGGCGTGTCCTTTTGTGAAGCCAGCAGGACTCTGCATGCAACAGGAGCAGATGACGTCACTGCCATGCGTCCCCTCACGTGCACGCTGATGTCAGCTGCTGGTCTCTGATCGGCCGGCAGTGTGTATTGTGGTACGTGAACCTGCATGCCGCAATACTCTTCAGCTGTGTGTGCGTCCGAAGACACACATCCAGCTGATGCTTTTGCCGGCATCGGCGGGTCCCGGCCATCACCCACCGAGCCCCTGACCTGCCGAGCGCGGTCACATTGGCGACCGTTGTAACCATGGTCGTTATGCCACTGTTCATGCCACAGCATCTCAATCGGATTAAGGTCAGGAATTTGACTAGGCCACCCTAAAATCTTAATTTTGGTTTTCTTAAGCCATTCAGAGGTGGACTTGATGGTATGTTTTCGATCACTGTCCTGCTGCATTTTCCAAGTACGCTTCAGCTAGAGGTCACGAACAGATGGCTGGACATTCTCCTTCAGGATTTTTTGGTAGACAGCAGAATTCATGGTTCCATTTACCACAGCAAGTCTTTCAGGTAATGAAACAGCAAAACAGCCCCAGACCCATCACACTACCACCACCATATTTTACTGTTGGCATGATGTTCCTTTACTGAAATGCTGTGTTACTTCTACGCCAGAGTATTCTCCCAAAAGTCTTGGCGATCATCAAGGTGTTTTTTGGCAAAACTGAGACTAGTCTTTATGTTCTTTTGGCTCCGCATTGATTTTCGTCTTGGAACTCTGCCATGCATGCCATTTTTGCCTAGTCTCTTTCTTAAGGTGGAGTCATGAACATTGACCTTAACTGAGGAAAGTGAGGCCTGCAGTTCTTTGCATGTTGTTGTGGGGTCTTTTGTGACCTCTTTGATGAGTCGTCGCTGCGTTCTTGGGGTAATTTTGGTCAGCCGGCCACAAATGGGAAGGTTCACCACTGTTCCATGTTTTCGCCATTTGTGCATAACGGATCTCACTGTGGTTAGCTGAAGTCCCAAAGCTTTAGAAATGGCTTTAGAACCTTTTCCAAACTGATAGATCTTAATTACTTTGTTTCTCATTTGTTCCTTAATTTCTTTGGATTGCAGCATGATGTCTAGTTTTGAGGATCTTTTGGTCTACTTCAGTTTATCAAGCAGGTCCTATTTAAGTGATTTCTTGATTGAGAACATTGAACTAAGCTTCCCAAAGATGTGATAAACCACAGTTAATTAATGTTTTAAGAAGGGGAGGCAATCACTTTTTCACACAAGGCCCTGTAGGTTTGGATTTTTTTTTCCTTAATAATGAAGACCTTCATTTAAAAACTGCATTTTGTGTTTACTTTTGTTATCATTGTCTAATATTTAAATTTGTTTTGTGATCGGAAACATTTAAGTGTGACAAACATGCAAAAGAATAAGAATTCAGGAAGAGGGCAAACACTTTTTCACACCACTGTACATATATATGCCTTCTATCCTGGTATTTATGTGCCCCATCCTGGTATATGTCCCTTATCTTGGGCCCCATCCTGATATATATCCCTCATCCTGGTATATGTTCCTTATCTTGGGCCCCTTCCTGGAATATATATCCCCCATCCCGATATATGTCCCCGGTTCTGCCAGTGTTCTTTAATGTAAAGAAAAAAATAAACAATAAACCATTATACGCACGAGGGGCGTACATAGAAGTCATAGGGCCCTATAGCAGAAGTATAATGCACTTCCCAGAGTCCTCCATATTGTATAATGCACCCCTACAGTCCTCCATATAGTATAATGAACTCCCCATAGTCCTCCATATAGTATAATGCACAGCCCATAGTCCTCCCTATAGTATAATGCACCCCCAATAGTCCTCCACACAGTATAATGTACCAATCATAATCCTCCATACAGTATAATGCACCCCGCATAGTCCTCCATATAGTATAATGCACAGCCCATAGTCATCATTGTAGTATAATGCACAGCCCACAGTCATACATGTAGTGTAATGCACAGCCCATAGTCATACATGTAGTATAATGCACAGCCCATAGTCATACATGCAGTAGTATGGCCACCGTGTACTCAGTGGTTTAAAAAAAAAAAAAATTATACTCACCTTCCCTGCACTCCCCCGCCACGCGACGTCTTCTATTGAAGTTGGCAGCTGACTTCAGCGCGCAGGGGACGGGAGCGCATGAGGTCACTGCCATGTGCAGATGCTGGCCTCTGATTGGCTGGTAGCGTGTTTTGTCCAAGGACGCACATACCGCTGTAGAATTTGCTGGGCACCGGTTGCAGCGGTTGTTATGCCCCTGATAATAATGTTATATTGGTACAGCCGGGGTCACACTGTACACAGGTTTCGGAGCGGTATGATATATTACAGATCAGGAGGGGGATGATAAAGTTATATTGGCACAGCCGGGGTCACACTGTACACATGTACACAGGCTCCTGAGCGATATAACATATTACAGGTCAAGGGGGGGTGTGGTAATAATAACATTATATCGGTACAGCCAGGGTCACACTGCACACAGGCTCCGGAGCGATATAACATACTACAGGTCGGGGGTTGAGAGGTGAAAACTGTTTTTATTTTGTCCACATGATCAATTTTTCGTGTGTGGAATTTTCCTGTGGTCATTCATGGCTGTGGGCTTCTTCTGTGGGCATTTTTCTGGTCACCCTTGTTTCTACTTAGAGCTTAGAATTGTTTAGGTTTTACTCATGTGATGTCATAGACCTAATGGAAAGAGAATAACTACCTGGGTAGAAAGGCAAAATAAGCAATTGTAAGTACACAGTGCTATATCATATGATGACTGTAATACAGTAAGAAGGGAGTGCTTCTTTAATTGCTGTACAAAGAAGAGCCTCTGACTTTGGATTTTCATCTTGCAGGACCTCCTACTGCTAGGACATACAGATGAAACCTGAAGTTTACATACACTATATAAAAATACACATATGCCTGTTTTTCTCAATATCTGACATGAAATCAAAATAAACCTTTCCCATTTTAGGTCAATTAGGATTACCATAATTTTTTATATTTGCCAAATGCCAAAATAATGAGAGGGAGAGAATGTTTTAAGGCATTTTTATAACTTACTGCAAAGTCAAAAGTTTACATACATTTCATTAGTATTTGGTAACATTGCCCTTAAACTGAATGACTTGGGTCAAGCATTTGGAATATCCTTCCACAGCCTTCTCACAATAGTTGGTCGAAATTTGGGCCCATTCCTCCTGACAAAACTGGTGTAACTGATCCAGGTTTGTAGGTCGCCTTGCTCGCACCTGCCTTTTCAGATTTTCCCATAAATTTTCAATAGGATTGAGATCAGGGCTTTTTGATGGCCACTCCAAAACATTGACTTTGTTATCCTTAAGCCACTTTGCTACCATTTTGGCTGTATGCTTCAGGTCATTGTCTTGAGATGTTGCTTCAGTATTGCCACATAATCGTCTTTTCTTATGATGCCATCTATTTTGTGAAGTGTACCAGTCCCTCCTGCAGCAAAACAACCCCACAACATGATGCTGCCACCCCTGTGTTTCACAGTTGGGATGGTGTTCTTAGGCTTCCATGCTTCTCCCTTTTTCCTCCAAATGTAACAATGGTCATTATGCCCAAAAAGTTCAATTTTAGATTCATCAGACCACAGGACATGTCTCCAAAAATCAAGGTCTTTGTTCCTTTGTGCATTTGCAAACATTAATCTGGCTTTTGTATGTTTCTTTTGGAGTAATGGCTTCTTCCTGGCAGAGTGGCCTTTCAGCCCATGTTGATACAGTACTCGTTTCACTGTGGTTATTGACACAATCTTACCAGCTTCCGCCATCATCTTCAAAAGGTCTTTAGCTTTTGTCCTTGGGTTGATATTCATCTCTAGGACACAGAACCCTTCCTGAGCGGTATGATGGCTGGACATTCCCATCATGTTTGTACTTGCATATAATTGTTTGTACAGATGAACAAGGCACCTTCAGGTATCTTTAAATTGTACCCAAGGATGAGCCAGACCTGTGCAAGTCCACAATTCTCTTCTTGATATCTTGGCTGAGTTCTTTTGACTTTCCCCTGATTCTACACAAAGAAGCAGTGTGTTTCAGGTGTGCATTAAAATACATCCACAGGTATGTCTCTAATTAACTCAGATATTGTCAAAAAAACTATCAGAAGCTTCCAAACACATGACATCATCATATGGGCAGTCCAGATTTGTTTAAAGGCATAGTAATCTTAGAGTATGTAAACTTTTGGCTTTACAGTAAGTAAAAAAATGCCTTAAATCATTCTCTCTCTCTCATTATTCTGGCATTTGGCAAATATTAAAAATTATGGTAATCCTAATTGACCTAAAACGGGAAAGGTTTATTCTGATTTCATGTCAGATATTTAGAAAAACATACATATGTGTCTTTTTATATAGTGTATGTTAACTTCTGGTTTCAACTGTATGTATTTATTTGCTGTTACTAGGAGTCCTTTTCAAACAAAAAAATGCAGAGACACTAAGACATGCACACTGAATATACTGTATGGAGTATTTTGAATGGTATCACTGCTGAGTTTACCATACTTATAATGTCAGGTTTATAGCGCAGATTTTGATCATATTGTGGGAGCTAATTTACTACAACAAAAGGACATCTTACATATACAGATGGAACCCTACACCACACAAACTTACCTCTTCTGGGCCTATGTATACAAAATTACTTCAAGTAGATATGGTCAAAGTATAACCTGATCTAATTAAAAATAACTGAACAAATGGTAGGATTACACGATCTAGTTGGAGGCAGTGAAAAAAATACTCAAATATACAAAACATTGTATCTACTCCATAATGATATCAATAAAAACAGTCACCCAGGTCGCAAACAACAAGCTCTCACACAGCTTCATATCCCAAAGATTGAAAATGTTACTATTCTCAGAATATGGCGTCACAAGCAAATTTTTTTTTCAAATAGCGGAATTTTTTTCACCACTGAAAGAAAAACTATGCATGTTTGGTATCTCCATAATCGTACTGACCTGAAGTATGTCGACAGGTAAATAATAAAAAAAAAACAATTGTGGAATTGTGCTTTTTTTTGCTATTTCGGCGCACACGGAATTTTTTTCCTGCTTTCCAGTACATAACATGATAAAATGCATGTTG
This sequence comes from Phyllobates terribilis, assembly GCF_046119375.1. NCBI lineage: Eukaryota > Metazoa > Chordata > Amphibia > Anura > Dendrobatidae > Phyllobates > Phyllobates terribilis. Next base: position 198,619,740 of record NW_027362762.1, on the reverse strand, counting down.
CAATTCAAAAGTACAGCTCGTACCGCAAAAAAACAAACCCTACCTGGCTATTTTGACAGAAAAATTAAAAGTTATGGCTCTTGGAATAAAAGGGAAAAAAACAAAGGCGAAAAAAACCTAAAATCGCCCGATCCTTAAGAGGTTAATATTGTAATGTATGCAAAACATGAACATTAGTGTTGAGCGAGTATGTTCTGTTCCGAGCACGCTCGGGCCGAGCTCCGAGTATTTACAGCTGCTCGGTGATGTGTTTGAATCGCTCCCGTGTGCATGATTTGCAACTGTTTGACAGTTTTATTACATGGGAGGAATGTGTAGGAAATAGACATTCCTCACATGTATTAAAGCTGTCAAACAGTCGCAAATCATGCACACGGGAGTGATTCAAACACATCACCGAGCAGCTGTAAATACTCGGAGCTCGGCCCGAGCATACTCAGAACAGAACATACTCGCTCAACACTAATGAACATACATAATTATGTTAAAGGGGTTGTGCCACTAACAGATATTATATTTCTCAGTTATATTATGTAAAACTTGATTCTGTATGTATATATTGGCGTTACAGTTTTGTTGATGACGCCCCTAGTGTTACATTGATTTCCTATTAGGCCTCCTTCAGATGTATTTTCATGTACATGTTTTATCCATTTTTTTTTTTCATAGATAGAACATGTGCCTATTATAGTCTATGGAGCTGTTCATATGTCCCTTTTTTTGTGGACCGTGTCTATAAAAAAATCATAGAGACTTGTTTTTTTTTTATCCGAATAATGGATCATTATAAGCCATACAAGTCTATGGGTCTGTGAAAATCATGGATAGCACATTCATTGTATCTGTGGGCAATGTGACGTCCATGAGTAACATTTCAACGGGTAGGAGAAACTTTGCAATTTATTTTTTTTTTTCATACACGAAAATCACTAATGAAACACTAATGGCAAAAGCTGACAAAACACTGATAGAAATTGGATCAAAAACACTGATGACACTTGGACAAATTTTTGCGTATCAGAAAAATAACAGATGTCTGTATGAAGCTATTTTCACATGACGTTTTATCCAATCATCAGTGGCTCCATTGGGGCTTACATCCAAACCCCTGAAAAACAGGATTTGGATGATTCCATTGACTTTAATGATACAGATTGAGTCACTTTGTGCTCTGTCATACATCATTTTCAGCAGTACCCACCTATTTGAGGCAACCGCGTTTTGGTATCTCCTTGAAATAGGTGGATACTGCTTTTGTCGATAACCGCACTTTCAATAAGGCGGTCATCGTTGTAACGTTATTTATCTGCGGACTATCCATAAGTGTGCAGGTAAATAGTGTTTTCGAATTTCCTTTAAAATCAATGGCTCCATACGCAAAAATGTCTAAATGTCGTTTTTCCGAGCTTCAGACGTTAACCTCAACAGAGTCACTGATGGGTGAATAAAACAAGATGTGAACATACCCTGAGGCCTTAGAACGACTGGGTCCAGTGCTGGTGGTCACACACACTCAGAAGCTTAATACCACCTATCACCTGGAACTTCATGAATAAAGACAGTGGAATGGTCATATCAATGGCATTTTTTCACCAGCATTAAACACATTAGATGTACTTTCTAGGGAATCCAAACAACACTAGGGGGCGCTATAACAAGTATGTAACAGCTTTATCTACACGAGAGAACATTTTTTAAGAAATTCCAACTAAATGAATGTTATGTTTTGCATTATCTAAGAGAGTAAATTCATGTTTAATCATAATACATCTTTAAGAGTGCATTTATAATATTAAATTGTTGCAGTGCAGTGCAGAGATTCTATCAGCAGGATTTCACCCTCTCCCCCCAAACTATTTATGTGCACGTTACTCTTTTAAAGACAAGTCCTGCAATATTATTACAAGGCCAGTCCATTCCTTCCTTACTGAAAAATCAGCATTTTCATTGATATGTCAATGAGGCTGTAGATCTGAAGCCTCTGTCAGTCCAGCTCTATTCCCCACCCTGAGTTGACTCCTGCTTGACTGACAGCCTCTGGGCTGTGCAACTTCAGGCGAAAGAGCCATCAGTCAAGCAGGAGGAGATGGTGCTGTGTGGGGAATAGAGCTGGAGTGAAAGAGGCTTCAGATCTACAAAAAGCACTTCATCCTCATTTGCATATCAATTCAAATGGTGATTTCTTAGTAACAGAATAACAGACTGGCCATGTACAGGTATTGCTGGACTTTTCCATGTAAATAGTTTGAAGTGTGAAATCCTGCTGACAGATTCCTATTAATTATGAGTGTAGTTGAAAGCACAATAATAATGCAAGGTATGAAAATGTATGTAAAAAAAGGGGCACGCTGAAATGAGAACAGCTTTATATACACAAGGATGAATTTGGTCATGCTCGATCTGATCTTGTGTGCAGTGTCCATGTTGTTCTTTGCCAGTACAAACAAAAATTCAATTCAGTTAATCACTAGCCAAGAAAACAAACCTGGTTATTTCTAGAGGCGGCCTACTAACTACCACCCGCACCCCAATATTTCTAATTAGAGGTCAATTTCTTTTAATGGATTAGTTGGTCAGAGAAGAAGTTGTGCCTCATTCACACATCAGTATTTCTGATCAGTGTTTCATCAGTATTTGCAGTTGTGCCATACTCCTTCCATTTTTGGATGATGGATTGAACAGTGCTCCATGAGATGTTCAGAGCTTGAGCTTGAGCTAGTTATTAATATAACCCTGCTTTAGGCCTCATTCACACTTCAGTATTTGGTCAGTATTTTACATCAGTGTTTGTATGCCAAAACCAGGAGTGGAATATACAGAGAAAAAATATAATTTAAAGATTGACACCTGTTCTGTGTTTTGAAGAACCTCCTGGTTTTGGCATAGAAATACTGATCGAAAATACTGATGTGTGAATAAAGTCTTGGATTGTAAAGATTGTAAGCTTTTACACTCAAGGAATTTTCTCCTTTATTCGCAATGGTTGTTCATTTGTTTGTCTACCTGTCATTTTACTTTTTTGTATCCTCAATTGTAAATTGCTAAAATAAATAATTATATAATTATTTTTAACTATAGGCCATTTTATTTAGTGCCAGTTTTTATGGTCTTTATCAAAGGAGTGTGGATCACAGGGTTGTCTGGGGGCGAGTTTTAGGCTGCTCTACTTAATTACCATGTGAGCCAAGCCCTCCTGTAAAGACTATAAAATGTTGCAATGAATAAAAATGTCAAAATCTCTGGAACAGTCTTAAATTAATAAATAAATAGCCGTATTACTCCGGGGAGCCTTGAAGATAAAATAAGAGCAAAACTGGCCACTTTTGACCAGGTGACGGGTAGTCTTTCAATTATGTCACACATGGTATGAAATTAAACCCCAAATATTCCGTTATTTGCATAAGATTAAAATATATCAGCCCCTAGCCATGGCGGAGGTAATAAGAAAGCTTCATTGGGTTATCCAGGTAAAATAACATTTTGCCCAGGGACAGAGATGTGTAAACAATAACAAACCCAGGCATACCTACCACTACCCACCTGGATCCAGCGAAGGCTGCTCCACGGTCTGCACAAACACAGGAAGCTGTGATGTCACCATTTCTTCAGCAGCTGGATTAATGGAGCCTAAGATTGGCTGCAGCAGTCAGGTAAGCAGCGCATTATTCGATGTATTATGATGATGCACTGCTAATGTCACCTGACCACTGCAGCCAAACACAAGCAACAGCAGTACGGAGGCTGCTGGACACCATCGCTTACTGTTTCTGCTCAGAACACAAAGTAGCCTACACTGGATCCAGGTGGGTTTTGGAAGGTGAGAATGACTTGTTTGATTGTTTTTTTTTTAACATGTCCTATCCCCTGACATTTTTGCCTGGACAACCCTGTTAAAGAATAATTGTTTTACTTTAAATTTTTTCATAAATCAATAGTACATGTAAAAATAAGAAACGTTGAAATATATTGTGACCATGGTGGGTGTGGACCCACTGCACCACTGGCCGGGCTTACCCTGGTGGGACGTAACTAAGTGAATACTTGGCCTTCACGAGAGGCTTTGATGGTGAGGATAGGCTTGGGCCGTTAGGGTGGTCACAAGGTACCACTCCAGGGCAGTTTCTGGACTTGCGGGTCAGAGGCACAAATACAAAGCACAGGTCTCGAAGACAGGGGCGTGGTCAGACGGTCCGAGGTCGGGACTGGCAGCACAGGTTCAAAATATGAAGAAGCCAGGGTCAGGAGCGGAGAGATCAGACTAAACAGGAAAACAAGCCGGGTCGGTAACAGATGAGTCAACACAATAATGCACCTTGACGGGAACCTAGTAACGAACTGCAGCTAGGACCTAAGCTCAGGCAACGTGTGGAGGGACGAGCTGCCTAATAGATCCACTGCTGACAGGGGATAGGTCAGGGAAGCAAAACTCTGCAGGGTACAGTAGTTTTAAATTCATGCAGAGTCTGGCCGCGTCTCCCTATAGCCGGGTGGAGACTCAACATCAACAGGAGGATGTAGCAGTGCTGGAAGTGTTGCATGAGGCAGCTCAGCAAGATGGTCTTACACTGTAAGGAGCAGAGCGGTGCATGCAGTGAGTAGAACGGCGTTTAAAAACCGAGCAAGTCACCGGCATATATTTTATCAGAGTAATCTTCTTTTCATTGGATTTACAGTATCTTGCATTTTCAATATCCTCAATTCACTGTTAAAAGATGTCTTAAGTGAATACAGATGTTCCCATTACTGAGATAGGAGATGACAGTTTCTTCTCATAATGTTCTATGGGGAGGAGAGCTGGAGAGAAGAGCTATACACAGGCACAGACATTCTGCTGCAAGTTCTCCTGATATGACAGTTACACTTTAAATTGTTTTTGTCGTTATAGGAGAACTTGCAGCCGGATGTCTGTGTCTGCCTCTATCTGTTCTCTCTCCCCACCCTCTCTATACAACTTTATGAGACGAAACTGTCATCTCCTAACTCAGCAATGGGAAAATCTGTATTGACTTAAAAAAAAAATTATCCCTGAATTTAGAGTGAAAGATCGATCTAGGAGGAGAAAGAAGTACATTTCTCTGATAATATATATTACAAAGTTTCCTATTTTCATGTGCACTATTGATTTATGAAATAAACATGAAAACGACGGTTACTAGTGATGAGCGAGCATGAATTGTTAACCCTTTCGGCGGGCACACTAAGGTGCTCTCCGAGTATTTGCGGCGTGCTCAGCATCGATGTTAGTGTCGCAGCGGCGGCATGTGTCACGGCTGTTAGACAGCCGTGACACATGCAGGGATTGCCTGCTTGACAGGGTTAACAATTCATGCTCGCTCATCACTAACGGTTACTCTTTAACCCCTTACCACTAAAGCCTGTTTTCACCTTCCTGTCAAGGCCAAATTTTTCAATTTTGACCAGTGTCACTTTATGTGGTAATAACTCTGGAATGCTTCAACATATCCCAGTGATTCGTGACACATTGTAATTCATGACTGTATTAAATTTAGGTCGATATGATTTGTGTTTTTTTATGAAAATATCAAAATTTTGACAAACATTTGGAAAAATTCACAATTCTTGAAATTTGTATTTTTATGCCCTCAAAAAAATAGTCATAACGCACAAAATGATGAACAAATAACATTTACTACATGTCTACTTTATGTCAGCATCATTTCTGAAACATATTTTTTGTCAGAAAATTAAATATCCTATTTTTTTTAGGGACCACTCCACTTTTGAAGTGACTTTGAGGGTCCTATATGTCAGAAAACCCTCATGGTATTCAAAACCGCATTCGGAAAGTTTATTAACCCTTCAGGTGTTTCACAAGAATAATAGCAAAGTGAAAGAAAATGAAAAATTATTGTTTGGGCACACAGGAGGGCTCAGAAGGGAAGGAGCACTATTTGACTTTTCGAGTGCAGATTTGACTGGAATAGACTCGAGGCGCCATGTCGTGTTTGAAGAGCCTCCAGGATGCCAAAACAGCAGAAACACCCCACAAGTGACCAAATTTTTAAAAATACACACCTTAAGGAATTTAGGGGTGTGGTGAGCATCTTGAACCCACAAATGCTTCATGGAATTTTAAAACATTGGACCATGAAAATTAAAAATTTATTTTTTTCCCCAAAAATGTTGCTTTAGCCCCAAATTTTTTATTTTCACTAGGGTAAACCGGAGAAAATGGACTACCCAATTTGTTGTGAAAATTTTCCTGAGTACGCTGATGCACCATATAGGGGGGAAAACTATGGTTCGGGTACACAGTAGAGCTGCAAAAGTAAGGAGTGCCATTTTTGAAAACAGACTTTGCTAGTATGGTTTGCAGGCACCATGCCACATTCATAGAGCCCTTGTATTGGCAAAAGAGCAGTAGCCCTCCCCATAAATGACCCCATTTTGGAAACCATCCCCTTCAAGTAATTCATCTAGGGGTGTGGTGAGAATATTGAACACACATGTAGCACCCTGAGGATTCGGCTGCTACAGGGGTATTGCACCTCAACCCAGAGGTGTGATATTCCACTCCCGGGTAAGGATGGAGTGTGGAACTGAGCTCAGAAAGCTGCATGCACTACACACATCCCATTTCCGAGGAGCAGACCAACGGTACTCCCACTTAGAAATGTGCAGGTACGACCGAGTCTGTTCCTGGCTGGAGTGGGAGGGGGTGGTACATCCCAGTAGTGTAGGGGCAGATAGGGGGAGCAGCCTGGGTAAAGTTAGGAGCTCATTGGGTGCTGGTCACCTGAGCTCACACATAGAGGGAGTATTTAAGGTGGGCACCATCTTAGGACAGGGTCTTTTGCAGAGAGGAGTCAGTCAGTCAGCGAGTCTTTGCAGAGAAGTCAGAGGAGCAGAGCAGCCCCAGGCCCAGAGTGAGAGAGGAGAAGAAAGAAAGACCCAGAGGGGGAGACAGAAGGAACTCTGAGAACCCAAGTACAACCCTAGGGTGAAGAGTTGGCAACAGGGTACCGGATCCCAAACTGGTGGGGGCTAAAGCATACCTCAGCCAGAGACCGGAGGCCGTGGGCAGGATCTGCCACGGCCACCCACCACATCCACCCTGAAGGCAAACCACGTGTAGGGTCAGGGAACCCAAGGCCAAGGGTCTCCCAACAGAAGGCCCGAGGGAGCTGGACCTAGGTGGATCCCTGGTGGGGACGGCCAGAAGAAAGGACAAGAAGGAGGGCTCAGGGACACGCTCCGGACTTGCTTGGGGGTTGGCTGAATCCAGGACCTGGTGGACGCAGCACGGCTCGGGTGGTCACTCAAGGCCGGAGTGACCGGAATATCTGCAGTAAGTAAACACCCTGAACTGCACAACCCGACTCTGTCTTTAATTATCATCTACGCTGCACCACCACAACCCCCATCCTCTGCACCTGACCCCCTGAGGCCATACCCCTCCCGTTGGGGGTTATACTATCTAAAGCTGCACCAACACCATCAGCCTCAGCGGACCCTGCTGCAGCGGCGGCCGTAGTGACCGCAATCCAACGGGTGGCGTAGTCGACATAACGAACTTTGTAACATCTGTAGGACTGCCACATACTCTGAGCTTGACACCCTGGGCACGGACCGGGTCACAGCCACTCGGAGACTACAATCCCCATCTGATCCGGCTCCGGGTATTCCCCTAAAGAATATGGCCCAGGGGGCGCGTCAACTTTGGCGTAGTCGGCAGGATCACGTGCCCGCAACACCCGGGTACTGCGTGCCTGAAGAAAAGAACAAGTTTACCTCAAAAAGAAGTCTCCTGCCGGTTCCGGAGGGTCCCCGCCATCGGACTCCGTCACAGATCGATTCCCGCCGGTTGTCCGCCATTAACAGCTTTTTCCCGCCATCTGCAGAGTTTCCCGCCACTGGGAGACGATTCCCGCCATTTCCAAAGGTTTCCCGCCTTGGAAGAGCGGACGCCATTATGGGCGTGCGAAAGGGTGGCAAGAGGCCACCTCCCATCGTGGGCCAGGACCGAAAATGGCGCCAAAAGTGGAAACCGCCCCCACCAACAGAGACTGTGATGCTAGAGGTGTCTGTCAGCGTGAAAGAACTGCCCCTGGAGCTGACAATCACCAAGTGGCCCCGGGACCGCCCTCGAAGTGGGAGGACTGAGAAGGAGAGAGCAAAGATGGGTGTCGCCTGGAGCAGTCTGGAGAGAGCGCACCCGGAGACAAGAAGCCTAGAGCTGAGTCCAGAAGAAGCTTACCCGGAGATGGAAGAAGAGCAGAGCAGCACCGGCCCGCTGGCCAGGAGCCTGCTGGAGACAACGGAAGGAGAGCAGAGCAGCACCGACCCGTTGGTCAGGAGCCTGCTAGAAGCAACGACCCCACTAGGCTTAGTGGAGGTCTTGGCACAGCTCCCCCGAGATCGGGAGTGTGCACAGACTGCGCTGGAGGGCCTCGCACGGAGGATGGCCCGGGTGCAACGAGAGACGTTGGCGGAGTGGAGCCGAGAGATGGCCCAGCGGACCGAGACTCGTCAGCGGAGCACGCCACCCGAGACGAGGAGACAGACCGCCTCTGAGGATGGCGCAGGAGGACTGAAGGCCGGAGACGGCGCCGAGAAGGGAGCCGAACGAAAGGAGGCAGGTAAAGGGGACGTCTCTACCCCAAACCGGGAAACCGCGCACCTGCCCCAGCTCCCCGTCGCAGAGCCCGAAGTACCCCCTGCCGTGCCCGTAACCGCAACGTCACCGCCACAGACTAGGCCTCAACCGGAAGCCGCAGCCGCGACCCCTGTGACGTCACACGCCTCGACCCCGAGCGTGACCAAGCAGGAAGTACCACCAGCCTGGTCGCAAGGCCTAGTACCCCCGGGCGCCGCAATACCAACAGCGCCCCCTACCTCCGCGGAGCCACCGGCCTGGTCGCAGGGCCAAGTAGCCCAGGGCGCCGCCGTCCTTACGGTGCCCTTCACTTTCCAGGTGCCCCAGGCCTGGCCGCAAGGCCTGGGCAACCCGGGCGCCACCACCACCGCGCCCATAAAACCAAGAGTGCCGCATCTGGGAGAAGATCTGTTCGCCCAACATACGTGCCCGGATGGGCAGCCCTTCATATGGCCACCGGAGTTTCACCATCCTCGACTCCGGAAAGAGAGACCCCTAGACGAACCCCTGATCCCGGCTCCAAAGCCCATAAAGAGGATCTCGCCCCCGCTAGAAGGGACCCAGTTTGAGTGGGACCCCACCGGAGAAGACCTCATGGGGTTCACTCAGGAGACCCGGGCGGCTGCAGCGGAGCGTGCAGAGTGCTGCCGGCAGCAGCTCGAGGTCTTTGAGAGGGAGCGGAGAGAGAGGCGGGTCCGGGAACAACAAGCCCAAATAAAGAGCGCGGAGCAGAAGAGCCGGGCCAGGAGGAGTCCCCGTGCAGCTCATGGTCCCCCTTCCACCGGGACTGTGATCAAGTTCAATATGCAGCACGGGTGGGGCTTCATCCGAGATCACCGCACCCCAGGCGACGTCTTCGTGACAAGAAGAGACGTTGAGTCCCACCTACCGGAGGGACACAGAGGTCGTGACCTTTATATAGGGGACGAGGTCACCTTCACCCGGCACAAGTGTGCCAAAGGACCCTACGCCCTCCATGTGCATCGCCTGACGGAGGAGGAGCTGCGGTGTGAGGAGGAGCAAGAGGACCCGGACGGGTCTGAAGCTAAAGTTAATCACAAAGAAAGAGCAGGAGGACGTCGTCGTTGAGTACAGCGGAGTAGAAGCTGTATATAGTTGCCCGTCGGGGCACAGTGAACCGTTGCTGCTAATATAGTCCCCGTTGGGACCAGAGAACTGAACTGTTACCCGTATTTCCCTTAATCCCTCTGACCGAGGACTGAGAGCGGTCATCCCTTTCCTAAATACCTGGCCGAGGACTGAGAGCGGCCATATCTCCTTGTATATAGTTGCGCTTCCTAAAGCGCCCCCTACCGGTTTTATAGGAAAACCATTTTTCTAGAGAAACTGTTGCACTTTTCCCGGGCACACGTTGCACAGTGTCCGGAGGAGGAGCTAGAAGCAAGAGAAGTCTACGAGAATGTTATTTATGAAAAAAGTTTTATTGCTGATATATATGTTTTATATGTGTTTATTATGTTGTTTATGCAAAAATTGTATGTTTTGGTGTTTTTATATCTTACAGCCCGAGGACGTGCTGTGATTTACCAGGGGGGAATGTAGCACCCTGAGGATTCGGCTGCTACAGGGGTATTGCACCTCAACCCAGAGGTGTGATATTCCACTCCCGGGTAAGGATGGAGTGTGGAACTGAGCTCAGAAAGCTGCATGCACTACACACATCCCATTTCCGAGGAGCAGACCAACGGTACTCCCACTTAGAAATGTGCAGGTACGACCGAGTCTGTTCCTGGCTGGAGTGGGAGGGGGGTGGTACATCCCAGTAGTGTAGGGGCAGATAGGGGGAGCAGCCTGGGTAAAGTTAGGAGCTCATTGGGTGCTGGTCACCTGAGCTCACACATAGAGGGAGTATTTAAGGTGGGCACCATCTTAGGACAGGGTCTTTTGCAGAGAGGAGTCAGTCAGTCAGCGAGTCTTTGCAGAGAAGTCAGAGGAGCAGAGCAGCCCCAGGCCCAGAGTGAGAGAGGAGAAGAAAGAAAGACCCAGAGGGGGAGACAGAAGGAACTCTGAGAACCCAAGTACAACCCTAGGGTGAAGAGTTGGCAACAGGGTACCGGATCCCAAACTGGTGGGGGCTAAAGCATACCTCAGCCAGAGACCGGAGGCCGTGGGCAGGATCTGCCACGGCCACCCACCACATCCACCCTGAAGGCAAACCACGTGTAGGGTCAGGGAACCCAAGGCCAAGGGTCTCCCAACAGAAGGCCCGAGGGAGCTGGACCTAGGTGGATCCCTGGTGGGGACGGCCAGAAGAAAGGACAAGAAGGAGGGCTCAGGGACACGCTCCGGACTTGCTTGGGGGTTGGCTGAATCCAGGACCTGGTGGACGCAGCACGGCTCGGGTGGTCACTCAAGGCCGGAGTGACCGGAATATCTGCAGTAAGTAAACACCCTGAACTGCACAACCCGACTCTGTCTTTAATTATCATCTACGCTGCATCACCACAACCCCCATCCTCTGCACCTGACCCCCTGAGGCCATACCCCTCCCGTTGGGGGTTATACTATCTAAAGCTGCACCAACACCATCAGCCTCAGCGGACCCTGCTGCAGCGGCGGCCGTAGTGACCGCAATCCAACGGGTGGCGTAGTCGACATAACGAACTTTGTAACATCTGTAGGACTGCCACATACTCTGAGCTTGACACCCTGGGCACGGACCGGGTCACAGCCACTCGGAGACTACAACCCCCATCTGATCCGGCTCCGGGTATTCCCCTAAAGAATATGGCCCAGGGGGCGCGTCACACAGGTGCTTCATCAAATTTTATAACATTGGGGCGCAGTTACAGCCGCTGCTCTCTATACTCAGAACAGTGACTGAACCTGAATGCTGCCGGGGAGAATAAAGTTCATTTTCTCCCCGCAGCGTTCGGCTAAGTGCAAGCGCTGGGCAGGATAGTAACGCTATTAACCTGCAGATTAACCCCATATCTGCAGGTTAATACCTGTTTTTCTGGTGACAGGTTCCCTTTAAGCCAGCCAGAGGGAATATCTATCTATCAGCACACTAGTTGCTCCAAAATATATGCAAACCTTGAATATATGAATTTAAAAGCTATTATTGGTATATAGAATATACTTATAAAATTAAGGACAAGGCATACCTTTTCTCAGACATACCTCATTTGGCCCCAAAGCATATGAATGTAAATGGCAGATAAGATACATCACTCATTGAAGATTTAATTCATTCTGTAAGCAGTGATGGTCAATCTTTGTTTTCTGTATCATACATTTGGAGGTGGGGACTTCTTCCATATTTGAGTGAGCACTCCTCCCAGTAGTATAAGGCTATGTCAATTACCCCATGTACAGGGCATTGCAGAAGCTTAGGTATCTATGGTATAGTGATAGTTGTTAGTAGTCATAACCATGGATACCTAAGCTTCTGCAATGCCCTGCACATGGGGTAAGTGAAATAGCAAATCAGAAGAACTATACTACATTTCTCATTTGAGGAATTTGCTAATATTATTATCATTACACCTTGGAGATGAGAATACCCCTTTAAGGAAATTGCCATTTTTTCCCGAAGCGTCATTTTTTATTGGTGGTTTCCTCAACATTTTTCTGATGCTTTTGGCCACTGGCAATTTTTCCCTTGGTTTTTGAGATGTCTTTTTTACTGTAATTTTTTTCACTCAATTGAATAATGAAAAAAGTAGTATAGAATTCCTACAATGCTTCAATGAGGTCTCTCACACTCCAATTTCAGTTTATGAATAAGATTCAGTTGATGTCATATCCCGCTGCTTGTTACTGTCATCACCGTACCACAATATTCTGTTATTTCATGTTCTGCCCTGTAGCAGAATAAGTGCCAATAACTGAGCTAAAGGCTATAAATGCCAAAATGTGACACTACATGCCTTACATAACCTGGGGTACAGTGTATAACTCTTTATAATAATCTACTCCATCCATAGTAAAAAAAGAACCAAACAAAAAAAGGCACACATCCAGGTCATCCAGCCATTTTAAATAATTGGCCTATCTTTCTTCTAGTAGATCTTATGCATTTCTTCATCATATTGCGCCCTCTTCTGACAAACATCTGGTATTACAATCACAGGGATGGTTTGGTTTATCTATTACTTGTGGTTACACAGATGTTGTTTCTTTCATTTACCATTAAAAGTAAATTCAAATTGTGAGATTTTTCCTAAAAAAATAACAAATGGATTGTCAGTATTCAGTGTATGTATGTGTTCAGATTGTAATTCAGCTGTGTACATTCCACACAACACTTAATAAGTTAGTTAGGCTATACGTCTATTTGCTTTAGGCCACGGCGCCACTATTAGTATTTGGTCAGTATTCGGTCAGTATTTTTTCTCAGGAGTGGGAGCCAAAACCATGTGAGGAACAATCAGAGAAAAGGAATAATAGAAACAAGTCACCAATTCTGCATTTATCACCCACTCCTGGTTTTGTTCCCACTCCTGAGAAAAAATACTGACTGAATACTGACCAAATACTGATATTGGGGCCGTGGCCTTAAAGGGAATCTCAAAAGGTTTTTGTCACCTAATCTGAGAGCAGCATCATGTAGGGCAGGGGTGGGGAACCTCATGCCAGCTGGCCGTTTAAGGCCCTCAATTACCTTTTATCCAGCCCCTGGGCAGATTTCCAGGGACTGCAGTGCATGGGCTGGCTGACGGCCCATTAATTTCTTCTTGCTCTGTGAGCACACGTACGCAGTGTTCACTACTGAATACTGAGGCGCATGAAATGTGTCATTAAATCCTGTCACTTTGTGGGTGGAGTTAGTGCGCAATTTGTACGGCCCCCAAAGGATGGTATAAATATCCAAATGGACCTTGGCAAATTAAAAATTACCCACCATGATGTACAGTCATGGCCAAAAGTATTGAGAATGAGACAAATAGTAATTTTTCCAAAGTTTACTGCTTCATTTTTTGTAATGGCAATTTGCATATACTCCTGAATGTCAAAGAGTGATCAGCTTAACAGCAATTACTGTACTTGCAAAGTCAATATTTGCCCAGAAAATGAACTTTAACCCCCAAAACACATTTCAACATCATTGCAGTCCTGCCTTAAAAGGAGCAGCTAACATCGTTTTAGTGATTGATCCATTAACACAGGTGTGGGTGTTGATGAGGACAGGGCTGGTGATCAATCAGTCATGATTAAGTAAGAATGACATCACTGGACACTTTAAAAGGAGGCTGGTTCTTGGTATCATTGTTTCTCTTCAGTTAACCATGGTTATCTCTAAAGAAACACGTGCAGCCATCATTGCACTGCACAAAAATGGCCTAACAGGGAAGAGTATCGCAGCTACAAAGATTGCACCTCAGTCAACAATCTATCGCATCATCAAGAACTTCAAGGAGAGAGCTTCCATTGTTGTCAAAAAGGCTCCAGGGCGCCCAAGAAAGACCAGCAAGCGCCAGGACCGTATCTTAAAACCGTTTCAGCTGCGGGATCGGACTACCAGCAGTGCCGAGCTTGCTCAGGAATGGCAGCAGGCTGGTGTGAGTGCTTCTGCATGCACTGTGAGGCGTAGACTCTTTGAGCAAGGGCTGGTTTCAAGGAGGGCAGCAAAGAAGCCACTTCTCTCCAGAAAATACATCAGGGATCGACTGATATTCTGCAAAAGGTACAGGGAGTGGACTGCTGAGGACTGGGACAAAGTCATTTTCTCTGATGAATCCCCTTTTCGATTGTTTGGGACATCTGGAAAACAGCTTATTCGGAGAAGAAGAGGTGAGCGCTACCACCAGTCTTGTCTCATGCCAACTGTAAAGCATCCTGAAACCATTCATGTGTGGGGTTGCTTCTCAGCCAAGGGAATCGGCTCACTCACAGTCTTGCCTAAAAACACAGCCATGAATAAAGAATGGTACCAGAATGTCCTCCAAGAGCAACTTCTCCCAACCGTCCAAGAGCAGTTTGGCGCCCAACAATGCCTTTTCCAACATGATGGAGCACCTTGCCATAAAGCAAAGGTGATAACTAAATGGCTCATGGAACAAAACATAGAGATTTTGGGTCCATGGCCTGGAAACTCCCCAGATCTTAATCCCATTGAGAACTTGTGGTCAATCATCAAGAGACGGGTGGACAAACAAAAACCAACAAATTCTGGCAAAATGCAAGCATTGATTATGCAAGAATGGACTGCTATCAGTCAGGATTTGGTCCAAAAGTTGATTGAGAGCATGCCAGGGAGAATTACAGAGGTCTTGAAGAAGAAGGGGCAACACTGCAAATATTGACTTGCTGCATTAACTCATTCTAACTGTCAATATAACCTATTGGTACTCATAATATGATTGCAATTATATTTCTGTATGTAATATAAACATCAGACAAACACTAATAAAAACCAGAGGCCAGCAGATCATGTGAAAATATAATTTTGGTGTCATTCTCAAAACTTTTGGCCATGACTGTAGTGGCAGAGAATTAGATCCAGCGATGTGCCACTCGCTGGGCTGCTTTCTGTAGTTTTGCTAAAATCACTGTTTTAACGGCTGGAGATTATCACTAGAGGAACTGCTGTAAAGTAATCCTCCATATTTTTGAGCTCTGTATAACCCCTCCCTCACAACCAATTGGCCGCTTTCGGCCTATGCACAGTGTACGAAACAAGAAGTAGGGAAAAAAGTTATTTTTTTTCTGCGCTGTCAAGTATACAGTGATAATTCCAGAGAAAGGAGCAGGAACCAGGATAAAGGAATTCGGTTTATTATCCACACATTTCAAAGTATAACAAACTTGTTCCTCAGGACAAATCACAAGGAAGAAATTTGTGGTTTGTCCCGAGGAAGAAGGCTGTTTTACTTTGAAACGCGTGGACAAAAAAATGCATTCCTTTATCCTGGTTCCTGCTCCTTTCCCTGGAATTACCATTGAATACTTTGCAGCGCAGAAAAAAAAAACTTTTTTCCTACTTCTTGATTCGTGGACAATCGTGCAGGCCTGCAGCAGTCTCATCGAGCGCATTGTGTGTTGTGGTTCACAAGCTGACCAAGTGAGCAATTCCCTGTACCCTAGCGTTCCTGTCACTTGGATAAGACACTATTTTGTCATTGTTTTTTTCCAGCTCTTCTACACATGCACAGTGTACCCAAGAAAGCTGCCAATCAGTGACGTAAGCAGTAGTGATGAGCGCGCACTAAAATCCTCGGGTGCTCGTTGCTCGGGTTGAGCAAATCGTGATGCTCAGGTGGTCGACCCTAGCAACGGGCCCAATGTAAGTCAATGGGAAACTCGAGCATTTTTCTGGCACCCCCCCAACCCCTCGATTGGCCAAATTGATGGAAACAGTGCTCAAATAATATGGGAACAGCATGGGGAAGACCCCTGGAAGCATCTCTGACTCTCAGGTCACTGCTGTGAACAATGTTGTCAGAGGTATTACGCCACTTTTACAGACTCACAATAAAACATGCAAAAACTAAGCCAAAATGGATTTTCCTGGAAAAAGACTTGTATATAAGGCAAAATAAATAACAAAAAAACAAAAATGCTTCTCCACACCTTGGGCTATGTTCACATGTAGCGTTTTTGATGCTTTTTTTCACTTTCGTATTGCTTTCAATTGTGGAAAATACGTTCACCGGTAAATGTAATTTTAACATTTTACTACCTTATCTGGTTATGTTGTGTGTGAGACATGATCAGACACATCCTGTTTCATTTATGACGGAGGGACTGTGAAAGTCACAAAGCCTATTTTTACAAGGCCATCAGGAGGCCTTACTATTGTTAGAGGGCCAACAGTTGTCCCTCACTACTGTTAGTAGCCTTCTATGCTTTGGTATTCCCATTATTAAGGAGTCGGTCTCCTATACTGTTATTGCATATGCAGTGACTGTAAGGGCTGCAAAAAATCAGGACGCACTCCAAAACTCCTCCTCGTCCTCTTCTTGGTCCTCCTCCTCATTCTCCCTCTCCTCAGGCCATCCAAGCTGAACAGACGGTATGACTATTGTGTGGGTAGTACGGTCTGTAGCGCAGGAAAACAGCTCCTGTTCCTCCTCCTCCTTGTCTTCCTCCTCCTCCTCATTATTACCCAATCCGTGTTGAGATGAGATGAAATTGGGCTGTGTGACATCACCCTGTATGGTTCCTTGCTCCACCTGCAATGCCTCCTCTTTAATTGTGAGCAGCGAGCTCTTCAATAGATAGGGAAGTGGGATGGTGATGCTAATTATGGCATCATCGCCGCTCACCATCTTGGTGGAGTCCTCAAAGTTTTGGAGGACGGCACAAATGTCAGACATCCATGCCCACTCATCAGCTCTTATGTGCAGAGGCTGACCTGAATTCCAACGGGCGTGTTGAAGCTGGTACTCAACAACTGCCCTCTTCTGCTCATAAATCCTTCCCAACATATGAAACATTGAGTTCCAATGCGTGGTGACATCGCACACCAGTCGGTGAGCTGGACGCAGCAAACGCTAATGAAGCAAGGTGAGGGCTGTGGAAGTTGTAGTTGACTTTTGGAAATGGGCACTGTAACATCCCTGGCGGCGTGCTTGCATAGTGCACCACCTCCCACTATGCAAGACCGCAATATTACCTGTCAGTCCAGCCTGCAAATCTTGCTCCAGTTTATGCTGTGTGCATGTCTCTTGACTGACTGCTTAGGGCGGCAGCCCGGTTACTTCCTGATTCTTATAGCTGCTGTGCGCGCACCCCTAATGCGTCTCCAGCCTATTGCTGTGAGTCACTGGATATTTAAACCCCCTCCACCCAGTAGGAGGGGCCTGAGCAACACTAACATTCAGTGTGCTCCTTGACTCTGAAGTTGCCAGGTCCAGTTCTGCTTCTTGTCTGGGGGCATCTCTGGGGGCTGCATACCCAGACCTGTTATCTGTGACTTCTGTCCGTTTCCGCCTTCTCTGGGGGCTGTATACCCAGGCTCGTTCTTGTATCTCATTGCAGTAGCAGTTCCTGTCTGAACTGTATCCTAGCCTGTTACCTGTTTTTCTTTATGTCCGTACCTTCCCTTTTCCTGCAGTATCTGAACCTGCACCTAACTCCAACTCGTTGTCTCTGTACTTCTGTTTGTAAGTTTTGTGTCCACTCGCTACTTCATAGTAAGTACCCTATGTGTATCTGGTTCTGCTTGTCCCTTTTCCCTTCCTCCGTATCCACCTCCTGTGTTCTAGCCATCTTCCTGCATTTTCCAGTCTGTTACATGTGAACAGAGCCCTGTCCTCTCTGCCTGCACCTTCAGCCCTGTTCTGCTCTGCCTTGTCCACCGCACCTGTGGTTTCGCTCCGCTCTGTCTTGCCCACCGCTCCGGCGGTCTCTCTCTGCTCTGACTTACCCACCGCTCCGGCGGTTCCGCTCTGTTCTGCCTTGTCCACCGCACCTGCGGTTTCGCTCCACTCTGTCTTGCCCACCGCTCTGGCGGTTTCTCTCTGCTCTGACTTGCCCACCGCTCCGGCGGTTTCTCTCTGCTCTGACTTACCCACTGCTCCGGCGGCTTCTCTCTGCTCTGACTTGCCCACCGCTCCGGCGGTTTCTCTCTGCTCTGACTTACCCACTGCTCCGGCGGCTTCTCTCTGCTCTGTCTTGCCCACCGCTCCGGCGGTTTCTCTCTGCTCTGACTTACCCACCGCTCCGGTAGTACCGCTCTGCTCTGCCTTGTCCACCGCACCTGCGGTTTCGCTCTGCTCTGTCTTGCCCAGCGCTCCGGCGGTTTCTCTCTGCTCTGATTTGCCCACCGCTCCGGCGGTTTCTCTCTGCTCTGACTTACCCACTGCTCCGGCGGCTTCTCTCTGCTCTGACTTGCCCACCGCTCCGGCGGTTCCTCTCTGCTCTGCCTTGTCCTCTGCTCCGGCGGTTTCGCTTTACTCTGCTTGTCTACCGCATCTGCGACTCTGTACCTGTCTCCCAGTCTGTACTGGACCCTATCCAACCTGCGCTCCAACCTGCTAGTACCTCCCTGTCTGCACTCCAGCCGTGCTTGCCAGTATGTCCCTGTCTGCACTCCAGCCGTGCTTGCCAGTGCCCACCTGTCTGCATACCAGCCGTGCTTGCCAGTGCCCACCTGTCTGCATACCAGCCGTGCTTGCCAGTGCCCACCTGTCTGCATACCAGCCGTACTTGCCAGTACCCACCTGTCTGCATACCAGCCGTACTTGCCAATACCCACCTGCCTGTATGCCAGTCTAACCTGCCTGTTCCTGCATTCCCCGGTGTGGGTCAACAACTGTGACCGGGGTCTGACCTGGAGTCGCACCTGGTCCCTCTGCTCGGTTCCTCCTTGGTCCACGGAGTCGACTAACCCGCCGTGCGACCTTGGTCGGATTGGGTTGATACTTAGTTACGCCCCTCCAGGCACTCCTCGGTTCATGGTACAGTGGGATCACTAATCACGCTCACGCCAGTCAGTCTGGGCGCGAGCGTAACAGTTTGCTCAGGCCATGGTTCCCGTTGAGCCCCACGGCCTTTCGCTCTCAGAGACATTTTGAATCCCTGTCTGGCGAATACGTGCACCAAGAAAAATTTTTTTTTTCTCTAGCTATGGCCCAGGCGATTTATGCACCAGTCCAAATGGATCTATCAGCACTCGTTCCTGCGGATCCACCACGGTACTATGGGGATCCAAAACGAAGCCGTGCATTTGTGGAGCAATGCATGCTGCATTTCAAGTTCTATGCTCACTATTTTCCTACTGATCGGGTTAAAGTAGCATTCATGATGTCCTACCTAGCGGGTGATGCCTTGAAATGGATCACCCCCCTATGGGAAGCATGGGATCCTATCATCTTTGACCTGCAGGCCTTCCTGGTGGCCTTTCTAATGGTCTTCGATGACCCTAATCCTGAAGCCTCTGCTACAGCTTCCCTTCCCAATATCCCGGAGCAGCCCCGATTGGTAATGTGTGTAGGTAGCCTACCAGTCCTCCAGCCCGAAGAGACTGTTGCCCACCCAGAATCCACACAGGATGACTATGCTCCACAGAATACTTCTCTTCCCAACCTCAAGAGGCAGTCCAGACGTGCAAGGCATAGAGGTAAACCGTCACGCCAGGGTCTGTCCTCCCAAAGACCTCCTGTTCCCCAGCCTGTAGAGGCAGCTTTCCGCACAGAATCCATGAAGGATGACTATGGTCGTCAGGCAAAGTAGAAGCCAGAACTCAGTCACAAAATCGGATTGCGGTCCCGCTGCAGTGGTTGGGGACCCCCTGACGGTCTTTGTCCAGCGAAGGTTGGAGAATCCCAAGACATTAGGCCTGTAGG